>NC_092591.1:22132500-23382500 GCF_047663525.1 Anas platyrhynchos
GATACCTACACAGCATCCTCCTTGGTGTGCTACCACTGCCGAGAGAAGGGGAGCAGGTGGTGCAGTACTACCTCTAATTCATCATCTTAACCAGTGACATATAAAAAGCAGTGAAACATAAAGTGCTATTAGACCTGAAAAGCTGCCATAATTGCAATAGTGCTGCTAACTAACCGTTCAGCCCCATGTTCTGAGTAATTAGGGCAATGGTTTATGACCAGCACTCGGTGGCATTAGCAAAATGTAACAGGAGATTGAGCATGACAGGTGGGTTGGTGAAGAGGAGGAGGAGGAGCTGTAAATTACAGCTTTAAGGAATTACCTGTTAAAAAACATGTGTCCTTCTAATCAAAAAAGAAAAAGCTCCTCATATCTAATGGGTAGGGAGAAGGGATCCGAGACAATGATAAGATGCTGGTGTTTTATGAGAATGGTTTTGACTGATTTTTTTCATTTCACATATGGATTATGTGATTTCATTCCGACAAGTCAGCAGAAGAAAGAAAAGTTTAGCAGACAGGCTTTTGCAAGATAAATTCAGTCTGCCTAAATGACTTGAGCAATGTGTTAGCTTACTTCCTGTTAGGATGAAAAGGCTGATGCTGTAAGTCACCTACACTGCAGTTTTGTACACAGCGGGAGGAGGCTGGGGGATTTGGGCCAATGCAAGGAAAAAAAACACCAGGGAGTGAGGAGAAGCCTTTATCTTAAGCCATCAAGTGCTGGGCTTACAACAGTGCACATTCTGCAGTAGACATAAGAGATGGATATTCATAACTTTTTTTCCCCCACAGCCATGAAGAAATCTGCTCTGAACGCCAGCACAACTCAAGCTGCTTGACTTCTTCATTTTAATTCCTATTTCAAGTCCAATAGCTGTGTCTGAACTATAGTATTCTTTTTTTTTTTTAATCCTTTGGAGGGGGCGGGAAAGGGGATTTTTGACTGAAAATTGCCAGTGATGATGGCTTTCCCGCAACGTAGAAAACCATTCTATTATTACTTAATCCCCATTATTTAAAATGGGCAGGCTATTTCTAGTCTATATTTGTCAAGCTTAAACTTCCAGCCACATGATAATGTCATGCTTTTACTTCTAAGAATGTGAAAGCTCTCTATTATTAAATTGCTGTTTACCATTGTAGGTAACTGTAGATTATGATCATCACCCCTCTACCTTCTCTTTTTTCAGGTGGATACCTTTCAACTTTCACTAAAGGGCAAATTTTCCAATCGTTTAACAGTTCCTGCATCTAATAATGAACGCCCTCTAATATAATAACAGCTGTAAGCTTAAGAAATGGATAGTAGTCACACTTACCAAAACTAGATCTATTAATTCCTACTCACTGCTCTCCCATTTACATAGCTAGGGAGTGATTTAGTCCTTTGGCCACGTTAACCTCAGGGCTCATATTCACCTGAGTAACAGTCATGGCACCGGAGTCTTTAGCAAAAATCGTTGCTTCCTAAAATACTCTGTAAGGGTGCCCTACTTTCTTTGTTTTAATACCGATGCATTTCAACACAGTTTTTTTAACCATATCTTGCTCAACTGCACTCAATTTACAATACAGTGCAGTCTAACAGCACTGTGTCTTCTCCGAATGTCTGGACTACTCTGAGCATCTCAATGCCAGGCAGTCTGTGAAAAGGACTCACAAGACACCATTTACCTATACACATACATATGCTTTTCTTCTCCAAACAGCTGCTTGAGGCATAACTGTACACCCTCATCCTTTCACAGGATGCTGCCATACAGCTAGCAGTGACATTGTGAAGAGGAGAGAAAATAAGCCAACTCTGCTGGATAAGGCATAAAGAAAGGTTCACGCTGGGAGACTGGCTCAGCATAACAGAGCTGGCATATGTGGCATAGGAGGGAAGCAGGGATGGCCCTTCTCCATGTTCCACATAACCCACCAGTAGGCCTGGGTGCCTCCCTACATCCTAAACACCAAAATCCAAGGCTGTCATTGCTGTCCCAGGGTTGGCACTGAAGCTATGTGGCAAGTGAGTGTTGATGGGAAGAAATACATCAGACTGATATGGAGGGAGAAGCAATGGGTCTAAATGGATTGTAGTTTTCCTGATAGGAATTTGATTTTTTTCGAAGAAAAAAATAAATTAACAACCAGTTCAACCTTGGGGTTTTGGCAACAAAAGTTAGCAGATTTTTAAGAGGAAAAGTGGAAGCATTTTTCTTGCTAAAGAATATATCTTTCTCTTATGGGGAGCATAAAAGCTTCTATAGCCTCATCCGACCTGCCACACAGTGGTGCATGCCCCAGAACAGCACATGTTGGGAAGCTAGTAAAGGTAGTGAGAACCCTTGAAGGTGGAAAACAAAAAAGGACATTGAGTCCTTCCCCCTCCCTCTCAGCTGTCACAGTGCTGCGCTGCACCCATACAAGTCAGGAGCTGCTGAGGAAGTCTCAGCTCTGAGGAATCTCTTCTCCATCCTCTGGGAGTTGGAGACCCAGAGGAAATACTGTGGCAAGCACAATGGCAAGACTGGAAAGGGAAAAAAGTGTGTTTCTGGATTTATAGCCATTTGTTCTGAGCCAACCAACAGAATCCCAAGTGGGAGGGTGAAGAACACAGGGAGCAAAATTAGTCTGCATTTAAATAACAGACATGTGGGTTTGGATTCCCCCCCACCTCTCGCTCTGTTTAAACAGCCCAGTGCTGCCTGCAAACAAAGCCTAAGAAGATTATGCTCTGCAAGGATAATCTCAGCTTTCTAGTGCTGCCTTGGCTTCAGAAGTACAGCATTCCAGTTTTCTCCCAGGGTCATTTCAATTCCTTTCCCATCAGCTCCTATATGCTTTTCTACCTACTCCCTGATTTCTGAGGTGAAATGTTTTTAATGTTATAATTATCACGGCTTCTTGGATTTTCCTGCCATTCAGGCTTGAGAGGGATGGATTCCCCACCTGAAGGCATCAGGATTAGGCAGCAAGTAACTTGCTCGGCAATCCAGGTACCCCTAGAGCAGAGCTACAGTGGGGAGCCAGCAGCCCGGAGCACTCCACTGCCCACCCAAACGCATTATCCCATCTCAGCAGTGAACTACGCAGAAAATACTTCAGTAACTCAAATACTGAGCAAGTGGTAATGATGTTGTCACTTTGGCAGAAGGTGCAAGTGTCAGTGCAGATGGACAGCATGTGCAAAGGAGACGAGCGAGAGGGAGGCCTGCTTTTATCTGCCCTGTGCAGCTCCAGTGCCAGCAGGGCGGCTTCACCCGCAGAAGGCTCTCTGCAGTCCGCAGGCCATGGGACAGATGCTGCTGCCCTCGCCCACCTTTTCCAACTCGCAGGCAGATTTGCTTTCCTCCCCAGCTACAGGAAAGAAGGGCAGTGCAGAACAGCCTGCCCAGCAGGCGTGTGCGCCGAATTGAAGCACGCTGAAGCCAGAAGAGAAGCATCTGTTTGTGCTGGGCTCAACTCTGGCTCTGCGCCTGCTAGAACACTTGAGAACATGCTGTGGAGGGGTTTGGCTGGCTTTTAGCAGGCTGGATCTATATGTACGTTAACATCAGGGATATTTTACATGTCTGAATATACTGTGCACAATGTGCCTTGGCTACAGATATTATGTGTGCGTTTTTGGGTTCATGGTGCCTAATTTATACCTAAATGGTTGTGTACAGCGTAGTACAACTATAAAGAAAACTGATCAAAATGTGGGAGAAACAATGGAGAAAGAATGCAACACAAGGCTCAACAGCATAAAAATTGCTAAGAGTTGTAGCTCTGTCCTAAGACGGGGTCCA
Organism: Anas platyrhynchos; assembly: GCF_047663525.1. NCBI lineage: Eukaryota > Metazoa > Chordata > Aves > Anseriformes > Anatidae > Anas > Anas platyrhynchos. The sequence continues at coordinate 22,136,282 of NC_092591.1, forward strand.
GGGTACCTGGGAGCCCACTGCACAGAACTGGTGCAAATCTCTTGACTTTCCTGTGACAAGACCATGGGATAGATCTTGTCCAACTCCTGCACACCATAACTACATCAAACAGCCTGTGAATACACCTCCTTCTTCCTCTGGTCCAACACCAGCTAGTCTATACTGTAGTTGGTCTTTTTTGTGCTACTTTTAGTCTTTTACTTGGGATGTAAACATGGAAATTTGGCACAGACATGATAGCAACATGCCAAATACCCCACATCACATAAATATCCCAAATAACTGTAAGTGGTTTTTGTGGCACCAAGTCCTGCAGTGCTGACACCGAACAGCTGCCTTTGACTTCTATGGATGTTTGGCCTGAATACGGAATGACTGAATCTGCCTCCATACCACAGGCTGTGGTGGAAGTAGAGTGATAGAGGAGCAAAATCAACATGCACAAACGTCAAGTTCACCCTCAAAATTCAGAAGGGTTGAGAACAGTTTGGAGGTGCTGCATCAAAAATTTCCCAGAGCCTTTCACATTAGAGCTCAGGGTGGAAAATCCCAATTCCCAGTAAGGCCAAACAAATGCCAAAACTAAAAGACTAAAAGAAACAAACGCTGCAATAAAACCACATATTCTAATGTAATTTCCTTTTCATTGACATGTTGCAAAGCACAACCAGCAGCACACCTCCTACAGGAGCATCCCAAGGGCATCGTGTACGATTCCCTCATTCCTGACAAAAACGGCCAAGAAATAATCTAGGTGTTAGGGTATCATTTCTTAAAACCTGTTGGAAAGCTGATGGATGGAATATAGTCTCACTAGTCAATAGCTTTCAGCTCAAAGTACTCCATCAGGATATATGCACAGCACAACTGATCATAGCCTCTCTGAGGTGGCAGACAGCAGGTACACTCAGTACAAAGGAGTGAAAAGGAGACGAAATATTGACATGCCTCAGAAATGCTGTGTGAATACCTTATGCCCTTTCAGATCACATAATTGCCCTGGGTGTTAAAACATGGACACGGTGAATCCCCCAGGCCCAGCTCCTGCTGGTCAGGTGAGAAGCCAGCCAAACCACTCCTGTCCCAAGTTGCCCCATGGGTTAGAAGAGCAATTTTCCTGAGGCACAAGCTCCTGGTGGCAGTGATGCCTCCATCCTACATAAGACCCCATTTGCAAGCCTTTTGTTCCTTTCCCACAGGAATCAGCCTCCAAAGCTTCATGCCAGATATTAGAAACAATATTTCAACAATGTGAAGTCTGGTGGCACTTGGTGATAAATGACATGAGCACGTGCGTATGTGCATGTAATTCTGTGTATGTGCATATGTACCCTCAGCTGCCTGTGTTTGCTGAGACTCGTGTCCCCCCGAAACCCCACAGACGCAGCATCAAAGGAACACTGCCCCTGGCCAAGAAAGAAAAGAGGTACTAAAATGACAGCCACTTTGCATATTTTATGAGGTTTGTCTCCTACGTGTCTCTGTACATCCGCAAAGGCTTCTCACTGCTGCTTCAAAGACCATCTTGTTTCTCTCAGCTGATTAGGAAGTTTCATTCTTGTCTGTCCCTGTGCCCTTGGCATCACAGTGTCCTGAAAGTGGAGTCTCTTAGGCACTTTTCTATTATATTGTCTTTCCCAAACACCTCTACCGCCACTAACTTCTTTGCACTGTCTGTTAACCACTAATATTTCTGCTCCTGCACCATCCTCTCCGGGCTGATAGGGAAGCCAGTCTTTGCCAGGCTCCCTGTTTCTCCCCACCCTGAGGGGAAGGCATATGCATTAGGCACTGGGAAGCTGCAATGCTCCCAAGTCCATCTTTGTACCCTAACTCTGTCCCACATCCAAACTAGGGCAAAAACAAGGTACATGTCAGTCCTCCCACTTGACACCCTAGTTTTCATGGATGGAAAGCCTGGAAAAATCAGATGGTGGGGAGGTGACACATGGTCTAATCCTGGCAAAAGATGTAGATGATTGGGAGACCAGAACTTCATGGGGCAACACAGTACATGTGTAGAGGTAAATTTAGCTAAAACCTGACGGTATTGGTTTCCTGCTTGTAAACACAGATAATAGCACTTCCTTAATTCATCACAAGTGTTGAGAATAAATATAAAAATTCTTGAAGCACATCTTACTGTAAGAACACAACTCACGGAGGCACAAAAGACCTACATAGGCCATGGCAAAGCTTTACTTAGCTTACAGAGGATGTGCTCATGGAAGGCTGGTTGCTTCCCAAATGAAACAAAACCACCTTAAAGCTATAAAACCTGCAGAATACCTCTAACACTACCGGACAACCCTTTCTTCCACAAGCTCTTTTGACCTCTCTTTCCTCAACCAGTCATTCTAACACAATGCAGCAGCTAAGGTTGAGTAAAGAGCCTTTTATACTTTACTAATGCTAGTTCAAAAAAGCCTTCATTTCACTGGACCTCCGCAAGGCATGCACAGCTCAGTCTTTTCACTTCATCCCAGAATCCAAGGTTTAGATGACCCTCTGTGGTCAACAAAGGTGAATGGCTTGACTACACATCAAACATTTCCAGAGTAGAATAAGTATTATGAACTATGAACTCTTCTTAGTCTCTTGGCCCCTTTGTTTTCCAAGACTTTGATGGCCCAGTAAATCATTAAGCCTTGCTGGTTCCTATGCCAAAACCTTTGTTCCAACAAAACAGTCCACGGGGTCAAAACAATGTTTGTGGTTGTTCTTCAGGAAGGACAAGTGAAGTCACACAGTCATTTTATTTAAATTCTGGTTATAAAGGGTTGGTAATGTTGTAGCAAATGATGGTTTCTAATCTATGTAGCACTGTAGCCTCACAGCAAAGGAAAAGTCTTAGTGAGCAAGTTGAATCCTTCTGGCAGGTTTATTCACTCATAAGGAATTCCTTTCATAATTTAGTACGAGTAAAGACCTACCTTTGTGAAAGGCTTCTGCTGCTCATGCTGCTCACATTTGTATCTGATAGCTGAACAGAGAGCTAGAGCCCTTTGCCAGTTCCATACCAGTGTGCAAGAAAGGTTCTTCTGCGAGATTGCTGATTTTTCAGAAGAACATTGGGTTTTCATACTGAATTGGACTGATGGTCCATCAAATCATGCCTCCTGCCTCTGAACTCCATTGAGGGAGAGAAAAGAGCTTGCAGCATGCTTGACTCATCCAGCAAACCCAGGCACCACAGGGAGATATGAGAGACCCCTTCCTGACCTCTACAGTGATTAGATAATGACTTGAAGCATGCAATTTGATTATCCCTCTGCTAGAGACAGAATATGCCTCTGAGACACTGTCCATGAGGGCACAGAGTGAACTGCGACTTCAAACAGGAACTCTGACTCTCTCTATTCTAATTCTACCTCAGGTTAAGAAGGGAGTATCTATGAGACTCTACATAAGCCTCCCCTCTGCCCACCCCTGCTCTCCTAGGAACAGACACTCTTACAGCAGCACAAGCCTGCCACCATGCTCACAGTTACCAAAAGGTTTGGAGTTAAGCTTCAAGAAAAAGAGGCAAGGGTTATGGCATCTCTCCTGCTTCTCTATGAAGAAGGTTGAACACAATTTAGTCTTACACCAGCAAGTGTTATTACTTCAAGAGAATGTATGAACTGGGCCCTACTGCACAGCGGCAATAGATAGTATCAGGATGTAGGCTTTATTCGCAGAGCAAAATGATACTTCCTTCCACATCTCTGTTCTCTGTGTAACTGGCTGGCCCTTAGGTGCCATCTTATTGAAGACTGAAAACTAGGTGCTGATCATTTGCTGCCTGATCCTTCAGTCCTTGCACTAACAGTTAAGTAGTCTAATTCATCTGCTCTCAAAGCTTTCAATATCTCCACCACTTACAAACTTCAACAGTCAGTGAGTGCATCTTTCTCCCCAGATTTTGCCAATGCCAGGAAATTCCAATGCAGCAGTGTGTGCTCTGATTATGTCCAAGCCAGAAACTGCAAGTGCAGAACTCACTAGGGGAAATCGCTGCGAAATAAACAGATGATTAAGATACTCAACATTTTACAGCTCTATAAAGAGCTGGGCTGGAACAGAGGGGGCAGGAACTGAAGGGCTGAGTGCCAGGCAGGATAGCTGAGGGGTCTGTTAATTTATTCCCCAAAGATTTCCTCCTCCCTTAGGTTGTATCTAATAACACAAACTCCTATCTAATGCCACTAATGCTATTATGCTGGAAAGCCCAAACCTGAGGATGGAAAAGGCAGTGTGTGGCAGCAGATGCCAGCAATCAGCCAAGATCAGAAGCAGAGCATGTCTCCTGGCTATACATATGAGATAAATGTTGACTTCATTTCCATCTGTATCACCCATACCCTGCCCCCCTGAACCCTCCCAGTGTTTCCTCTTCCAAAACTCTCCTCTATTCCTGTCACAATGATAATTGTTAATTTATTCCGCTTTTCTGGTTGCTGTGCTAACCCAGAGCTTGTGCTGCCTGGTGCCTAAGCAGCTTGTCCTGGGGATATGGTTAAACCTGCCTTTGATCAGCATTTAATCCTTCAAGGTGCTCAAGGGGCTGGAGTGTAGTTTCTATGTGGAAGCAATTAGAAAAGATGGAAAGGAAGGAAGAGGACTCTCACACTTTTTTTCCATCTCTCTATCCCTCCCTACCTCTGAAAGAAGGGAATGAGAAACATTTATCATGGACTGGGGTGGCTGTTACAGTGGAAAGTGAAGTCGAAAGTGAATCAGATCTGGACCAGATCTGATTAACCTGAGAAGTGGGAACCCTGGTCATCAGGAGCCTAATCTGCCCAAGTAGCCCAAAGATCTGGTTTATTTTTTTCTTCATCTAAATATAAGCTGCTCGTTAGGGAGAGGCTTATCCTTCCTTCCCTCAAGGCTCCACCAGGGAGGACAAGCAGAGGTAGGATTTTTAACAGATGGAAGCCAAGTTCTCTAAGGGAGTCTTTCAAAATAAATAAATAAAAATCAACTTGTAGTTCCTACACACAGCTAAATATGTCTGTCTAGATAAAGCCCTAACTGTGGGGTACAGCCATCTGCAAGGACACAGAAGCTGCAGATGGAAAAGAAGGGAAAGAGTTGGGGAAGAACTTGAGAAGGCAAAGCCAGACTGGATGAAAAAAGGTAACTAATGGCAAACATCCCAGAGAATGCTACTAAGAACAGGCCTCAGTTAATGCTCTGGGACAGCACCTTGTATTGGTTTTGCATGGCAAGGTTTTGTTAGGAGGGAGCTGCAGGGGTGGCCTCTGTGAGAAGAATCTAGAAACTGCCCCATGTTAAATAGGGACCAGTTTCAGACAGCTCCAAAGGGACCCACCACTGGCCAGAGCTGAGCCAGTAAGTGATGTTGTTTGTGCCTCTATTACAACAGATTTAAGAAAGGGAAAAAAATATCTGCTGCACAACAGCAGGTGGGGGAGTGAGGAGTGAGAACCAGCCCTGTAGGCACAAAGGTCAGTGCGGAAGGAGAGCAGGAGGTGCTCCAGGCACACAGCAGCAGTTCCCCTGCGGCCCATGGAGAGCCCCCGCAGGAGCAGGCCCGAGGCCGGAGCTGCAGCCCGTGGAGAGGAGCCCACGCAGGAGCATTTCTGGGAGGACTGCATCCCATGGGAAGGGACCCACACTGGACACTAAAAAGCACTGTGGTGGAGCCCAGCTTCCCAGCTGAGGAAAAACACCACACGTCTCTAGGAAAACTCCACACCTAAAATCACTGAAAATGGAAAGTGGTGCAAGGTCCACAACCAACGTACTGCCACTGCACAGGACTTTCTTTCCCCAAAGGAGAAAACATCTCAGTTATTTTAGCAATTTACAAGAACTTTTCACCTTTCAAGGAAAGAGGACCACTGCTGCTCAGCTACCATAGGCCCACTTGCCCTACTTATTTTTGGTCCGAGACTTACAGTGTAGAGGCCACTGAATGGCCTTTCTTGAACTCTCTGTACTTGGAAGTTGTTTGTCACAGCGATTTGGCATACACTTCTTTGTTAGGAAGTTAGATCCTGTCAGCCAAGCTCTTGATGTTATAGAAATAAGATATAATTCAGCTTCTTTACCTAGCTATGCTATTTCTAGAGTGCTGATCAATGTAGCTATCTAGGAAACATAACATCAGAATACTGAAGATGATTATTGATTATTGGTCTTCAAGTGCTGTGGTGGCTTACTCGATTGGAGCTTAGAAGTATAAATCTAAAAATGTCCACAACCACAACATAGGAAGGAATTTGCCAACGTTACTACTTACATATGGCTCAGTACAGCAAACCAGGGACATGCTACAGCTCCTGGATTCTGCTTGTTCTGCAACAGAACAGTTTTGTGCACCTGGATGAGATGCTTCTTTCCTCTAGGCCTCAGTGATCTTATGATACTTAGTTTCCTTATGAATCTCCACTTCCAGTGAAATGGAATTAATGACACCATCCTATCTTTAGTATGATAGTTTTAGATGGCTCTAGATATGTAAACGGCTGTGAAACTGCAAATAGTAAATTTATCTCATTTGCACTTGCTTACAGGTGTAAAAGTTGTAACGTTTTATAAGCTCTTACGTATGTCTGCTCTGTAACTGGAGACAGGAATTGGGATTTTAACCTGACACTAGTCACATAATAAAGCATGAGTCACTCACCTCTCGCATCTAGAGAAAAATTCTAGCAACCATAGGTAATTTCAAGATACCAAGTAATCTTCACTGCTTGACCTCAGTCTCACAAATCTTCACGCCATGACACCATTCTAAAGGATTGTCAGTGGAATAAGTAGCAAAGTAATGAAAATCCCTTAGCAGTTAAATAAGTTACTTGTTCGAATACCAGGTAGGAGAAGCATTTTTTATCTGGTGTGGTAGAAATGAGAAACATCATCCCCATTTAGACAGTCACTAAACCCTGTGAAACACACCTTTTATCACACTTAAGATGTGGGAAATACTGATGATACAGGGTTAAACTGGTCTCAGGCAGAACTAAAACAGATTGCAGGGGTGACCTCACAGACAGGAGCACCTCTGCTCTTGCACCTCCTGTTGTGCCCTGCTCCATGGCTCAGAGCTGCCCTGGAGCAGGCCAGGAGTCCCTTCCTTCCCTCTTCCCCTCCTCAGCTCACACAAGCCTCGCAGCCTTACAAGGGCTCTTGCTTTCTCATCTCTTGTGCTGTGCAGCTCTAAAGAAAACACTCCCCATGCCTTCCCTCCTCTGCAAATACACAGAGCATTAAATTTGCTGCACAAAAAAAAAAATAATAAAAAAATCACTGCTACCCTAGGCATCCTAGCAGAAAAGTGAGAAACAGCTGAAAGAGTTAAATCAATTACAGAAGCATGTGTCCCCCTGTCCTCCCTCCCTTCTCCCTTACCTGAGCTTCAGTTTTCCTCACCCATTTTTCTCAGGCTTTTTTTCAATATGGAAGAAAAATTGTGTAACGGAAAAAGAAAAAAAAAAGAAGCAGCCAGCTGGCTCAGCAGGAGCTACATGCTGATTAGGAAAGTTTTGCTTTGGGGGTTCAGGGTTGGGGGTGGGAGGAAATGAAGCAAATAAATGGTATTAATCCTTTAAAACCTGAGAGTTTTAGCTACTGCATTAAGGAGTTGGCAGTGGTATCTTCTAATCCCAAAGCCCAAGTGCAGCGTATTATCCAGCAGACTGCATTCCCACACTTGACACCTCCCTAAAAGCTTTCCTGCATGCGTGCCAGTTTTATCAGCTACCTGGAGGACTAAAAGAGAACTTGGTTACTAATTCCCAACATTAGAGCAATCCTGCTCTATTCCTTGAATAGCGGGGTGAATAGGGCACTATCTTTAGAAAACCTTTGCTTGTTCAGTTCTAGCACCCTGCTTTGCTGTTAGCCCTGAATAAAACCAGCATTACTTAGTAGTTGTATCAAACCGTTCAGTGGTGGTCTAATTCTGCCCTTAACCGCTTTGCTGCATGACAGTCTCTGCAATGGAGCCTGAAAGCAACTGAACAGTTCACAAAAGCAAGAGGAAACGGTGTAGGCCAGGAAATGATGAAAATATCAGTATCCAAGTAAGTTTGCAGGAAGAATTTAAAGAGTCAGGATAAAAATAACAGAACTGGGACAGCCAGAAATGAGGACTAACACCCCAGAATCTGGAGAAAGCACTAGACAGCTTCAGGGGCAGTGATTGATGAGGATTTCCAGATACTTGTCTAATACTAAAAATGACTCTGCAAGTGGCAACCTGCTCCCTAGCACCAAGAACAGTGAGCTCAGTGCTTAAATGCCAGAACTGACATTTCAGATGAAATCTAGGTCAACGTAGACCAGTATGTGCCTATGACAGCAGCCATCTCTCAGTGAAAGGACACAGCAAAACCTGCCGTAAGAGATGACTGATATAGTTCAACAGAACTGATGTAGTTGGAGTAAGCAAACTTGATTTCAGCCAGATGTTAGAAAGCTAGCCTGTTATAGTCCAGTTACATCGGTTAATTTACTAACCTTGCTCCAGTATATGTTAAAACCATTACAGCCACAACAACACTATTAACTGCAATCTGTTCTAGTCAGATTTGGGAAAACGTGCTCCTGCACTTCCTAGGTCTCATCCTCATTTCTAGGGATAAGCCTTGAAGCAGCAGGCTTATTGCTAGCAGCAAAGACCTGTCACGCTGCCTTGTCAATGGTCCCTCCACAGCACCACCTCCCAAACATCATGCTGAGCCATCTTCTCAGTCCTAAGTCAGAGGGAATAAGGAAACACCCATTTAAAAGTAGAATTTGACAGATTTAGTATATTTAATATTGATGCTTAATGATTCCAGATCCCCTACTCCTTTGTGAGTTCATCCATAAATGCAAAATTTCTCCAGCTCTGCAAGGAACATTCTACCTGGCCTTTGATCTTCTTCTCTTTTGAGTTACAAAATAAGATTTCTTATTAAGATCTGGGGGAAGGGACAAACAGCGTAGCATTACAACGTACTGAATGTATTATTTTTTCCAAATCACAGCTTCCTTTGCATTCTGTCATGAAACGGCTGACACACCGGATGGACGAGGGAAGAAATTAGATCATATACAATCTGTTACTCTCTTTTTCTTTCTTTTTTTTTTTTTTTTTTTTTTTTTTTTAAGACACCTGAAGCAGACTAAGAACAGAGAGAGAGCGGCATAGCTCTCACATAGTCAATGAATAGAATGAGTCAATATATTGATACCTACTGAGAAGTTATCCTGTGTATCTTAAAATACTAACAGCAGAGTCAACAAAAAGCAAAAGGGAAAGGGTTTTTTCACCTCACCCATTCAGATCTTCATCCTATTAAATATATAACCTCCCTACCATGCATATGTGCTAAAACGAGCCTGGCTGAGTCACAGAGGAACTGCGGCATCAGGCTGCCCCAGCTGGCCACCTTCCTCCTCCTGAGCACCCGCCTTCTGCCCTGGAGCAGTCCCTGCCCTGCGGCCACATTTCTGTCAGGCGGTAAGTTCCCTGCACCAGAAGAGGAAATGAAGATAATAGTCTAAGCAGGCTTCTAAAAATCTACCTGTGCTGCTTTTTATTTACTAGTAAAATGGTCCACGTTCCACTGCTACTGATATCAACATAAATCTGCAAGATCGCTGTTAAAAACAGCGGAATAGTTCAAATTTACATCAATATAACTAGGATTAGAACCACCACATTCCTGCTGTATCTGAATCGACAACATTTTGGGCTGTATTTAATGTGCTCTCTTGCTTTTTCTTGTGCACATTCCTTTTACTGTACTAGATCATGAATTTATTATTTAACCTTGAGAAACATCCCAACTTTTCCTCATTAATTACATTACCAACATTATGCTCTGTGAGGTCAGTCCACAGCTCTTCGATCAGACAGGAATATACAAAAATCAGACTTGGAGAAAACCACAGTAAGAGGAACTTTGCTTGGCTGTTAGATGGTGAGAAAAATCTAATGGTATTTGCGCATACAACTAAGAAACAGAGCGTGCTGGGTGGCTGCAGAGGTACCTTATACAACTGCGTGTACAGCACTCTCTCTCCCAGCTGCAGGAACCAGTTATGGAGGCAATGTCCATGCTCTGAAAGGATGGGGTTTGTTGCCTGGAAGTTGAAGAACAGTCCTCTTTAGATCCCAACACAAAGTACACAGAGGAGGCAGGACCTATGTGTTGCCCTCCCCTGTGGAGTGCAGCTTTCCAGGTGGGTCCATCAGACACCGTGTTTGGCCTCTGAAACTCTCCCCAGCACCAACAGGCATTTACAAACCTGACTGCAGAAACTTCAGGAATTATTGTCTGTGCCATACAACAAGTGAAATAATCCAACAGATTGGACTCTCCAGGAAATCTTTGGCATGTGCATGGCTATCCCTCAAAACAGAAGCGGACTGTAGTCAACAGCTGTTAGGGATTTACACTGCTTGAGGAAGTTTAATAACCAGCCATGCTGGGCAAAGGATTAAAATGCTTCCGTATTACAGGTCAGTCACAAACACAAGGTGATTCAACTCAATCCACTTAACGCTTTTGTGTTCCTCCCACACCTTCACATGCTACTGGCATCACCCAGGGAGATGACCTGCTTCTCTAGGATAAGCATTTTTCCCTTCCAGGGGAGGATCCCCATGGTTAGATTTGAAGGAGCAGCCTGTTCCTCCTCCCCTCCCAGCCTCTGCTTCCTTTGGCAGCATTCTGGTGCAGATTTTCTTAGATAATACAGTTGCTTTAATGTCTTCGAACTAAAGGCTTCTTAAATTGAAAAAACGGTCTTTTAAAAACAGCAATATTTTACTTTTCAACATTTTTAATTTTTGCAACATTTTAAATGCTAATTCCTTTATCAAAAATACTATTGGAACTGTTATCAGAATGGTTATAACTGTAGCAAAAACCCTTAGAACATGAAAAACATTCATTCTGAACCATGAGAAACAGCAAAAGCATCAAAACCTCTATACTGAAAGTTGAGAAGTGTTTTCCAGCCCAGTGCTGTAAGAAAGGCAAGCAGTTAACCCTCTCCTTGCTGTGCTCTCTCCCTTTCCTTTCTTCTCCGCAAAGGCAAGCACTGAAGTGAGGCTGGCATTCAATCCCTTTCAGTATGGACACAACAGAGACTGAACTTCGCACAGGCTACTAACACACCAGCATACCTACCTACAAACCTACCAGTCAGCATTTCTCAGAGGCTAGCTATTCATACGTTCATAATTTCATGTACAAATTATGAACTATACAGCTTCAGGACACTCTTAAGCTTCACTCAGACACACTTTGCAAGAAAACGTACAGAACACTAAGCGGTTCTTACCACATGAATCAGGATCCTACTTGCCTTTTACCTGTAACATGCCAGAACTACAGAACACCTATATTGGAAATAACTACAGAAGGGGAGAAAATAAAACCTTTCTTGAAACATGAATTAAGATCTTTTTAAATGATGATGTAACGGTACATGGCTTTCATAAAGCCACTGCACTGTGTGATCCTTCCTCTCACTCTTGTTTAAATGCTCTCTGGGAGCACAGCCTCAGAGAGGTTCAGTGTAACAACTAAAAGGGTTGTCATGTTTAGAGGGGAGCCAATGATGGCTCTATCCTCTGTCAATCATTTGTGCTTGCCAGCATGGTAAAGCTGAGCAACCCAAATCTCCAGGACAGTAGTGTTAATGGAATAAGTAAAGAAGTCAAGTGAGATGCTATCTGAGCTTGCCTGATGAGATTGCAGTTTGCAGACAACCCTGGCTTATCTCAGATGATGAACTATCGGGGATAAGCAGAATGCATCAAGTCTATTTCCCCAAGACCTTGACTTGCTGTTGGTAGGGGAATATGAATAACATCTAGGCAGCTCAGCACAGATTAAATGTGGAACTGGATAAGATCAGGTTGTTAATGAATATACACTTTAAAAATACCCTCAAATACCTAGTCCAATAACCACACAATGCAGAGGATTAAGTTTCTGGTGTATGCTGTTTAAAGAAAGGCAAGCTAAGGGTAAAATCAAGGACTCTCTTCTAAATATAATGTGCATATGAAGACATATGACATACATCATTCTTTCTATGTGCATGCTTACAATAATACTTGACTTAGTCAAAAACTGCTATGCATCTCAAAAGGCTTTAAAAAGCTAGGTCACTATCACACTTCCCATACAAAGCAGAAAATTACTTGACTAAAAACAGAAAATGGAAGATCCAGATCCAGATTCCCAGACCCTGCTGTCAAGTACACAGCTATGCATTAATGATGCTAGTCAAGAAACAGTTTTCTAAGAAAAATATAGACAGAAATCTTGCAAAATGAAGGCTAAGTCGTGTGCCACACATCTGTGATCTCACTGAAATTATATATTCTATTCTATAACTGCTGCTGAGAAACAAGTTTTAAAACATCTAGGTTAGGTGTGCATATCCGTAGCGTGTAGATACATGCAAGGATTATTCATTTATGCAAATGTGACTCATATTTGCCCAAAAAAAGCATTGTAAAGTACCGCATTAACATATCATATTGTTTATCCTAAACAACATATTTCTTAAACAGTGACTTGTTTAAGCAACTAAATTATTATTATTTAATTATTAATTTAATTAAATTTAAAATTATTTATGATTAACCACTAAAATGTTATATGGTATGGCATCTAGCAGCAAAGGTGTGACTGACCCATGATTCAGGCTTGCTCCAGTAGCCGGTTACAGACTTGGATTTCTTGGTGCAGAATTAGTGCAGAAGTTCACAATAATATACTCTCATAACAGAATCAACAACACTTGAAGATGACCACAACCACAGGCTGGAAAAATCTAAAGTTTACTTCACAGCGATGGTTAAAAAAAATATCACAAACACATTACTGATGTACAACATTGCTCCATGGCCTTTGAATGCTTTTTATACCAATTTCAGTTTAAAAAATCTGCTTCAATAAAATCTCAACATCAGAGCCACTTTGCAATGCACATCCAGTTTTAAAGCTAAAAACTTGAGAACTATTTAGAATATTAGCTTGCAGAGCCCCAGTCACCTACAGCAAATATCCACAAATATTTCTCATTCTTTCCACTGTTCAAGCTACACTGTATCAAGTAAGGGAGAAATAACAGCAACTATTTTGGGAGCCTTCTAAATGGATTAATGTTCATGTAACCCAGGCTCTCAGAATGGTTCTAATGGCATAGATGTGCGTTTATACTTGCATTTGTGTCCAGATCTTTTTATGACCAGCATTGGCTAGGAATTTTCCACTGAAAGGTAATTCGTCAGAACTAAGCTATTTATAGGAATTGTTCTAAATTCAGTTTTTAAAAAAATTAGGCATTTAACAACAAGGTTTCAAGTTTCATTAAAAACATGTGTTGTTTAGAAAGCTTAATTAATAAATACTTAATGTTACTTTAAAAATGTCAAAGATTGAAACTCTTGTAATGATGTTGTTATAAGCATGATGATCAAAGGATATAAATGAGCAAGGTTTGCCTTTAGTAGTCCAACTGGCATAGAGGGAGAAAATGCAAAACAGGAATCAGATCTAAAAGAGCAACAGAAGCATTCAAAGCTACATGTAGGTTTAGGTTAACAGCTCTGAATTGAACATGGTTATGTTAAGAAATGAGTCAATCTGAGAGAATAGGTCACTGCTACCTGCAGATCCGTGGGGAGCGGTACTAGCAAAAGGACGGGTAATACGATCTGCCCCTCAGTTGGGCAGAGAGAGAGCTAATTAATGTCTATGGGATATGAAGGAGTTCACAGGCAGCAGCATGTAAGAAGAAATATACTATAAATCAATATTGCTATACTGAGGCCTTGATTTTTAGAGTCTAACAGAGTTACAAATTTTAGTTTCTAAGATCTTTTGAAACTGTTTTGAAGTACTCCCTGGAGGATCAGGGCTGATAGGTTAGAGTGGTTATTTGTGAAAAATGTTCTCCTACTATTAACTGGATGTTTCTATTTACTGAAGCTCTGTGCAAGTTCACCAGGGTACAGGGCAAGCTTCTGGTCCCATGAGCTTAGATTGCATGAGGGCCGTTGCAGCACTGGATGGAGTATGCCGTATCCTGGACTATCTGTTAAACCCATGGCTTTGGATGATTTTGCTGTGATGTTTTATTAGGGTAACTATATAAACCAGGCTGTCTGTGCCTTCATTTCATGGAATTAATTTTGTTTATGATGATGATTTTAGTAAGGTTGTTGTGGAGGTAAACTGAGGGCTACAGACATTTTAGTGAAGGAATGAGTTCTGGGAAAACAACTTTTAATTACTCTTTTTCCTATCATTTTCTGTTAGATGTTCTGCATATTGTTTTAAGTCATGAACAAATGTATATATACAACGGAATATTTGTGTACAGGGGAAGAGTTGTATTACAGTAATTTTATGAGATGCTTGGATGTCTCACATGAAGATATGTTCTATATATACTCTTTAAACAGTAGCTGTTGAAAGGAGAAAATTGGACCCACCTTCTCTAATTCCCTGGAATAGCCACCTCAACATTTTCAACATTTCAGAATTTTGTCTTATTTCATAGAATCATAGAACTTCCTGAGCTGGAAGGAACCCACAAGGATCCTCGAGTCCAACTCACAGCTCCACAAATGACCACCCAAAACATCAGACCATGTGTATGGGAGCACTGTCCAATTGCTTCTTGAACTCCAGCAGGCTCGGTGCCATGACCACTGCCTTGGGGAGCCTGCCCCAGTGCCCGACCACCCTCTGTGTCAGACCCTTTCCCTAACCCCCAGCCTGACCCTCCCCTGTCCCAGCTCCATGCCGTTCCCTCGGGTCCTGTCGCTGTCCCCAGACAGCAGAGCTCAGCGCCTGCCCCTCTGCTCCCCTCGTGAGGGAGCTTCAGGCTGCCATGAGGCCTCCCCTCAGCCTGCTCTGCTCAGGGCTGAACAAACCAAGGGACCTCAGCTGCTCCTCATATATCTTGCCCTCTATACTCTTTACCATATTTGTTGCCCTCCTTTAGACACCATGGACACATTTCACTGAGTGAAAAGAAATCTTGAATATACTATATGGGACAGCCCTTCATTGTCTATACATTACCCTACTCACTTCACAGGTTACAACAGAATGAAGTCCTTTATGCCCAGACCAGATTTTTCCTGGCATTCATTTTCTGCTGCTGAGCCTGCCAATAGCTAGATAAATACAAGAGATCAATATTTTCATCCGTGGTTAGCACCATCTACCTGAACGCTCTGCACACTGCTACAGTTGAGGCTGAAACTGGGAACTACAGATGACAGCTACTTCTTTGGCCATGCAGGTACAGACTGTGCCAACAAGGGCACCTCTAGCCTCCCAGCAACACAATGCCAATACAATACATTCTGTCTTGATGCCAAATGTTTTCTGGTTTGTAATAAAAATAATATTAATTAAAAAAAAAAAAAGTAAGGTTGGGCTGGTTAGGGCTCCCAAACTTCTAGGAAATACACACGTATTTCATCTCGACACTACCACCTGTGAGCTTACAGCATGTAGAGGTGGAGCTCTGCTAGAGCTAGCACAGAAAGCATGGTCAAAGGAGGAGTCATATTCAGACATCACTTCTGCATAGACCACTCTGCCTCTGTAGGATATTCTTATCTGAAAGTTGCTCTTTGGGAGGCTTACATTAGTTTAGAAGAAAACAAGGAACAGAAAGGACTTATTTTTATGTGCCATAAATTGCAACTGATACATTGTGAGTACATGGCAGCTGCTGTTTGAAAATGGACACAACAGGTTTAACTTTATACAGTTTGGAGGCAGAAGAGAAAACATTTTTGGCAGCATTTAGCATGCCTGAAGTTTGTTGTTTTTTATTATTATTATTACACACAAATACAAATAAATCCAGCTTTTCTGCAGAGCAATGGGTATTCTTGCACTCTCACATGCAAATACCATGTATTTCCAGTCCTCTGAACTCACTGATGCAAGTTTCTATTGGGAAGAGGAAGAAGTATGGCTGCCATATGCAGATTTCCGCAAAGGCATCTTACACTTCTACCTGGAAATTCTGGCTGAGGAAGCTGGAGGGTTGTGTACCTGTGTCTGGCATTTCTGAACATCCAGTTTTCCTGTGCTCATTGTACAGCTCAGTGCTACAAGGCGTATGCAGTGAACCAAATTCTCCAAGAAGACCCAATGCACATACATTGCACCAAACACCTGCCCACAAACAATAATCACAAGTATCCGAGACACAATGGAATCAAGGTTTATGCATGGATTAATCAAGTAGTACACAGGTGACAGTCAACACTTCTTGGCAGCATGACACTAATTATGCATGTGCCTTCTTTCCCTGTGCACTCATTTCTGCAAGGAAATCCTAAACAGAAACATAGCGACACCACAAAGTTACTAGTGCTGGGTTCTGCTGTCTGGTTTGACTCTGCATGGCCACATTCAGATAGCCTAAAGTCTATTATCCACAAAAGCCTATTGATTAGGTGCCCTGATGGCCTGAAGTCAAGTGACAAAAACCAGCAAACCCAGAGACTTCAGCAGAATTCAGGCTGGTTAAATGTGGCAACTGTTTCTGACTCAGCAAACCACTTTCTTTCTCCATGCCCCATTTTCTCTTCTTAGAGCAAGAAATACAAAAACTGGTTGCTTGCCCTTTATCAATCCTGTGATGCTCTAAGAAGCTATATAAAATGCTTTCAGATAGCAATATAAAAATAGCTAAGCAAAAATTTATCATAAGAAATAGACTTAGTAATAAGAACGGCGAGTGAAATTATTATAACTAGGATAAAATTGCAGTAAGTCTTCTTCTCTGCTCTTTACAACATAAGGTGATAATCATTCGTGAGGTCAAGGAAAAAAAAAAAACACAACCCTCCCTTGGGATATACAATTAAACATATCAAAGAGGTTATTTGCGTCCATCTGTAGCATCTGGCACTGGCCACTGCCAGAGACAGAATACCAGACCAGATGGACCAATGTGTATGGCAATTCTTATCATCTTGTGTGATTAATTTCTTCCTTCAGGTTGGATATGTCTTTTCTAATTGCATATCAACATATAACCAGAATTGGTGCTGACATATCATTGATTGTACTGTGAGTTTATCTGCAGCTCAGCATTCTGGGACATTTTAGTTCCTTGCTTAGTTCAATCCTAATGCAGGATTTCTTTATCAGTAAATTTCTACACTTACTCATACATTTTCTAAATCTTGTCCTCAGAGATTACCAACAGAAAGCATGACTCAACTGTAATATAAACCAAAAATCTTTTTTAGTTCCTGAATCTCTGCTACTGAAAGACTATAACCTACAAGGCTGTAGACTGCAAGACTCCAAATGATCTTCTTACAGCTGCAGTCTTGTCTGTGAATTTTTAGAACCGAGACCTGCATGGCAGGATCCTAAAACCTTCCCACAAACTCTTTTGGAATGACTGCACAGTCCTGATCTTTCCTCAGCAAACTGTAGAGAATTCATCTTCCTTTCTTTAAGTATCTCAGAAAGAAACAGAGGAAAACAAAAATTTTTTTTTTTTTTTTTTACAAGAGCCATCAATTGCACTGCATTCTTTTTTTTTATATGAGGATCATAAAAGTAATAATAACTATCCTATATTCTTAACAATTATTTTTAAATAATTATAAACAGAAAACAGTAGCACTACACCATAAAATGATGATGATGCTTGTGGCATCACAGCAGGGACTCGCTTTCTATTGCCGTATCTTAAACTTCTTGAGTAAATAGGACTTCTGTAAACACAGGCCAGTTCAGCTACATGAAGATGAGGGACTGAGGCAGCCTCTCTAGAAGCTGCCTTTGAATCCAACAGGAAATCTACAGAGGTTTTAGAAAAAGGGTTGCTGTAGGATGGTTACTCGAGAGGTGAAATGGGATAAAAGAAGAAACAAATTGCTCCTGCAGATATGACTGCTTTGTCTTAGCTCGGTATTCGGAGGAAATATTCTAGACACACAGCCCCTGGCCTTTTCTGGAATCTGTACACAGCTTCCCTATGGACATGAATTACGCATAATCCTAAACCTCAACAGAAACATAAAAACCAGACAGGGTTTCTGAAGTGAAGCAAGCTTCCCTGAGGAGAAATACTACAGATATCCCTACGTACACGTACTGAGGGGGGCAAAAAAAGAAAACGCCCACTTTTCAGACACTGCACTTGAACAGAACTGCTCTTGCCTGTACAAAGCAGGAGCACACACAGGGCAAGCACAGCCCAGGCATCACAGCACACTGCAGCACAGCACAGCCCCTACCTGGGCCTATCCCAGAGACCCGCTCAGCAATACAGAAGAAGCATTTCGTGGCTGTTCCCGTGCCAAGCAAGAGCAGAAGCCGCCCCTTTTCTCTCCACAGAAGACACTTTTTTAGAAGTGCCTTGACTCTTTAGAAAAGTAGGTAATAGACAAAATGTATTAATGCCTCGTTCTAAATATTGGCAATAAGACTTATAAGAACACAGGCAATAGTAAAAAAATAATAAGAATTAAGCTAAGTGGATGTTTCAATCATCATAGTAAGCTGGATTTGTAAAAACTAATGGAATACTGTCAAATTTAGATCCAAGGCAAAAAGAAAAACCATCACTGAAAGATGACTGTATGCTGAACATCAGCAGCACAGGGCTCTGGTGGGAAAGCTACAGACCCAAGAGCCTTCTGCAGAGCACCTTGAACATCCTCAGCTCAGACCAACAGGACTACCATGCTGCTGAGCTCTTATACTCCCCTTCCATTTCCTTTTTCTTTACTTAATCTATTTTTCCTTAAGCTTCAAATGGTCCATGTCTTTTGTTGAGAACTATTTGGATCTTTAATGATTCTTCTGATAATCCTTACCTCCTTTACTTCTGATTAAAGAGAAAGAAAGAATGGGAATTGTACCCTTGACTGATTTACACTTCATCTCAATTTCCATCTTCCTCCCTCTTCTCTCCCTCCCCGTTCTCTCCCTTGCTAGCTGAAATCACCCAGATAATTTAGTTCACAATTTTTTCTTAAAATGAACTGATTGAACAGTTGGAGGCAAGACCTAACCAGTGATAGAAGAAAGAGCATGAACAGGGTACACTGAAAGTAGAGACTGGGGTGATGTGGACAGCTCTGTGGGTGTCTCCAAAAATTCTCCAAAGTTCTAGAACCAGTGAAGGAAAATTCATGTCCACAATGCTCCTTGCAGCAGTAAATGAAACACTAACAGCTGAGAATCACTCACTCTCAGAAAGGAATAACTGAAACAAAACACTGCATTTAACCATGCAGTCCAGGCACTCCCCATTTTTCTGACACCGTATTTCTGTGTTGAAGTTTAATATTTCTTTGTAGAACTGTCTGCATGGGAAGTTACCTGTCCTCAGGTCACCACTAAGATGAGCTCCCAGGACTTCATGCAAAGACGAGGCTGTAACACTGCAACGTTCCCAAAATTCAAAGGACCAAATAGCATGGACGAAGTTTGAAAATACCCCTTCAAGTGTATCGCAAGAGCTAGGGAAAGCATCTGGGGGTTCCTGTCCCCAGTTCTCCCTACTGCTGCTGCCCAGGAGAAACCTCTTCAGCATTGCCCATTGCAAAGTGAGACTTGGCTTCATTGACATCAGTGGCAGAAGTTCTCATCAAGGAATCCCAAAGGGCTCATGATTCACCATTTCTGTAAATCAGCTATAGAGTATTAATCAGTCCAGTAGGGGAGGCGGCTCATTTTGCCAGCGTATATTTTCCTAATGAATGGCCGGGAAAAGTAGCCCGAGTCTATGGCTTGTTAAGTAGAAAACAACCTGTCTGGAATAACAATAGTCTGAAATGAAATAAGCTTATACATACACACCATTGGCATTCATCTGAGCAGAATTTGCTACGTGGATCTTACTTATATCCCTTTCTTCCTAAGCCAATAAACATCCACTCTGAAGGATGGGCACCCCCATTACCTTGCCCTGTTCCAGGCACCTGCAAGCCTGACGTGCTCGCAGTGCCTAGTGTCAGAAAAGCAAATCACCAGGTAAAGCGATGCTTGCAGGGCACAGACATTTTTCTCTGTGATCATCCATGAATATAGGGAAAAAAAATAAAAAGAAAATAGTAAGAATTTTATGCTCTGTTTCTCTTTTTCAAGCCCTTATAAGGTGCTGAATATGTTTCTCAAGGAAAATTAATTTCTTTGCCTTTTCCTTGCCTCTAATGAACTGCCTCTGAATGCATGAGGGCACAGGAAGGAGAGCAGACTGTGGTGAGATAATAAAAAGTGAAAAGGCATTCAAAGCCATCAGTATCTTGCAAACTTACACTGATGGAAACATGTTGGACTGCAGACGGGAGAAACATCAGGGAAACTAGGAATATCTTTGGCATTTGTTACCTAACTGCAGAGAAAAGATGACATTGGGGGAGCAACAGGTTACTCTGCAGTCCTGCAGAGAGATAAGGAGGCAGATGACTAGATATTGGCCACATAAACTTCAGATTTCTCTAGGTCCTGTTCAGGCCCCTGGCATTCCTTAGCACTGTACTCAGTGGAAATGAAGAGTTCACAAATTCTTCTGTGAAAGCCCAGGACATCATAATTATCAGCAGAATAATCAGAATGTGAGAGAAGTGTAAGATAGGCTACCATTAGATAAGTAAATCAATAAGAAAACACCTACTGTTTCCATTTTTACCTCACCAGGTATCAAAAGATCCAAAGCACTTGTAAGTCAGAAAATGTGTCTATATAGCTGCAAGCTCAGGGCAGTTCCAATAATCTTGGGAGCGAAAGTGCTTTCCCAACACTATTCAGAAAATATTTATAATCAGCTGCTTTGCCCTTATACTATGGTTGGAAGCCTTCTCCAATGGTGGAGTGCATTTTTGCACTGAAATATCTGCTAGCTGAAACAGCAAACCTGCAGATCCAGGTAGATGAAAACATTTCCAGACACATCATCTCTGTACCGTCTCCACTGGCGGGGGTCATTAAGCAAACCAGATGGGGTGCAAGCAGAAGGCTGCTGTAACTGCAGGATCCAGCCACAACACGGAGTCCTGAACACCCTCACTAGGCGGTGCAGTGGGCGAGCAGGGAACCAAAGGGTTCGCCAAGCAGGTCCAGACAATCAGGGGATGTCATCCAGAAAGATGTTAAAGCCCAGACTGTTAGGGAAAAAAACACAACACACACACCAAAAAACACAAACTTTTCCTCCTCTCCCCTTCCGGTCATTTGATCTGCTTGATGTAGATATGCTGAACCCATTCTAAATTCAAAAAAAAAAAAAAACAAAAAACGTGTTCCAAGGAGAGAGTAGAGACTGATTTGCTTTGCAGTTGTTACACGGACCCTGGCTTGAGGATAAGCAGGCAAGTCAGCCTGATAGTACTCTTTTCCTGAACTTTCCAGAAAACAAAGTCTTCCCTAATTCCTTGCTGTGCAGTATTTACAGAATAAGTGGAGGATCTTTTTTTAGCAGCATCTTACGTCTTTCTGATTCATTCACCTTGTCCCTTGAGCTTCTGCAACACATGGTCCTCTATAGTCTGTGAAATACTTCGCATCCTTCTCTTCTCCATCATCAAGAATGCAAACAGATGAAAGGTGCAAAAGTAGGAGATGTTAAATAAACCTTAGCACTGGATCAATTTAGTAATGTCCTTTATCAGCCTGCTATTCACGCTTAGCAACCACTATAGCTCACACCAACTTCATTTTCATTTTAATATACCATACAGAAAAGCAGCCTAAATATACATCCCCAGATATAAAGCGTATAATCTGTAAACTACAGGAACAGGCAGATCATTTCCATTAGTTTCTTATGTAGCAAAAACCACAATTTACACCCAAAGCATATAATTATATTCAAATTCTAAAAGACAGTGTCGGAAATACTTTAAATTCATAGTTTGGGGGAAAGTCACTCAGGGGTATACGTAGTTATGTTTTAATGTGCAAAAACAACACACACACATACAAAGAGAGTGCAAGAGAAGTAATTTGTGAGTGGTGAGGAAGCTGTGGTGAATTGCTGGCCCCTGGCTCAGGCAGCTGATTTTTTCAGAAACACTGACGGTGGCACCAGCGCTACAGCCCGTCCAGGCTTTTGAGCCAAGGGGAAGACGTGACTGGGATCTACCTTCAGAACACGCAAGTGTCTCGCTTGTCCTTCAAGCAGACATCAGTGCATCTAAAGCACGAGGGGAGTATCGGGATTTCTGTGGCTCCCTGCCACAGATCTCAAAGCACACAGGTGCACCACAACTGCTCACCTCACCTAGGAGAGAAATGGTTTTG
Organism: Anas platyrhynchos; assembly: GCF_047663525.1. Lineage (NCBI taxonomy): Eukaryota > Metazoa > Chordata > Aves > Anseriformes > Anatidae > Anas > Anas platyrhynchos. The sequence goes on from NC_092591.1 coordinate 22,158,553, forward strand.
TCTTTGTCTCACGGATGAAGGAAACAAGCCAGAGGAAAGGCAGTGTTTCACCAAGGTCACGCAGTAAGCCTGAGCCACTGGCCAACAGTCTGCAGTCTTGTGTGTAGAGGTTACACAGAAAACAGGAAAACCACCTTTTTCTCTTCAGTGCAAGTAATCTTTCACAGTTACAGAAACCCTCCAGAACAACTGAAATGCAAAACCAAAGAATTTCTGCGTAGCAGCACAGGTCTGTCATCCTGAGCAACTAGACAGGGTCCTCCTGAGTCACAGCACGTGGAAATGGAGAGAATAAAAACCCATTGCCTACCCTACTTCCCAAACAAAACTCACACTCTTTGCACTTGCAAACTCCAGTTCTTCACGCAGCCACCTTCTGAGGGACACTGTGGAAGTGCCCCACCTCCAGCTGGAGACCATCCTGTCCTTTGGGGGATTCCCACCTGAGATTACCCAGGTGCTTCCTCCTGTTTCTAGTAAGACTTGAGTAAAGAATTGGAGGCTTCCAAGAACACAGTATGTAATATCCTGGTGACTATCATAACATTATACAAGCACGTATTTTCATGCTACAGCAAAAGCGGGGGAGGGTGGTGGAAAAAGGGAGAGAGAAAAGGAAAACTGACCGGTATCTTTAAGAATATTTTCTTACACTTTTTTTCCAACCCCAAGTGTGTGAATATTATTAAAAGTACCATTCTCATTCTGCAGTGTTCTGACTGTGGAGCTTGAGTCACATATCCCAATATTCTTTACAACTTCAATGTCTATACAGAGCATACAGCAGAATCCTTCATCTGTCTTTGAAATGCAGTCACCTCTGCAGCAGAGTGTGGCAGTTGCTTGACAAGTCAGGGCTACATTATCCAAAAGCAGAAATGATAAAGTGAAGAAGGAGCCAGGCTAACTTGCAAAAAAATAAATATAGGGAGGAAGAAAGCCCTGATCTAATTCTGACTCAGTACTAACATTCCCACTTTTGCAAAAATGTGCTATGAAATATTGAGTAAACACTTAAGTATCTATCAAAAAGGTTTTTTTGGAAAGATTTCTTAAGAAACAGTACCTTCAGCAGCACCGGTCTGAACATGTTTCAAAGGGCAGAGAGACATACATTAAATCAGTGTGACAGGATCCAACAGTAACATTAGGCTTCTCTCGTTTCACATTTCATAAAATCACTGGGATCTCACAGGATCAAGTACCAGGTGAACAGACTTAAGCTTTGATTTTACAGATCAACGCAAGCTGCTCCACGTCAGGAACAGCAAATTCTGAGCACTCCATAGGACGGCAGACTGAGAAGTCAAAGCACCCTAATAGAAACTGCCTTATGCTAATAGTGCACAAAATAATAGTAACCTCATTTTGAGGACGCAGCCTTTGTGTATACCAGAATTTCCCTGTGTGCAACTACCAAATCCTGTGTTTTCTCAGAAGAGCTATGGAAACTCAACACAGGGGGAAGGGGAAGCTCAGCTGGAGACACTTAAGCAAAACTAAGAGGGACTAGTGAGTTTGGGTGCTTACATTTCTGGATAGCCAGCTTGAGACAACTTAAAGAAACCTCACCTTTCTTTAAAATTATTAGTTATTGTTAGTGGTTCTGAGGAAGGGGATCTGAACATCTGAGCATACAGAGTCACTGGTCTGCAGAAAATACAGGCTTCATTGTTGACAGAGACTAGCCACGGAAAGTAGAGAGACTTCTGGCTTTTCACTTGTGCAGAACTGAACTGCAACCCTAATTTAAGCTCTGAATGAAGTTAATTTTACTGGATCACTGACTGTTCTGTATAGGAAGACTTCTTCCCTTTTGTTAAAGGCACCAACCATTTCTCAAAGTAATCTCCTGGGTGAACAGGGAAGGTCCAGCTTGGTACTGGGGAATGGGCAGTGCCAGGGATGAGGAATTAGTTTTCTATTGTACAGAAGAGGCTGTATTGGAATAACAAAGGCACTTCAGACAAGGAAGAGGTCACGCTGGAGGAACAACAAGGAGTAGAGCGTGTGTATTGTACAGAGGGCGCAGGGGCACAGCTTGCCACAGTGTGCGGCAAGCTTTGACACGGGTTTGCAGAGTACCTGCCCGTTTCATGGAAACACTCCCTGATCTGTCCAAGCATTCGTTCTCATGTGCTAATTTCAAAAATGACACAAGAGATAGAAATGCTTCATATAAATGACAAGACTTCTGAGAATTGACGAAGACCTGACAGTTACACCTGCAAGATCTGGTGACTGACTGCTTGGTGCCAGTCCTTGTGACAAACCTCCACTGTTTGCTGGGGATTGTCCAACAGCCTGAGGGAGCCTAGCCCCTGCAAGGTGAAAACCAAAAGAGAAATGCTCCCCACAACCCCATTTCTCCCACAGCTGCCCCTGCTCAGCAGCACTGTGAGGGCTGGGGCAGCCTGCACAAGGCATCACACATCACCTCTGTGCGCCCCTGAAACCCACCCATAAAGAAGGGCCAGAAAAATACAGCCAGAGAAGAAAAGGAGAAATCAAAGTAATTAATTCATCACAAAGACAAAACATACACAAATCTCTTCATTTTATCTGTTAACCTGATCAGGCATGCATTATTTAGCAGCTGAGGTGATGAAGATATGGAAAGAGGGGCTGTGAAGCCACTGCTGCGGGCTTGGTAAGGCAGCTGACCCAGCAGGGTGCTAAATAAGGGGGTGAAGAAGGATTCTGCACATGCGGATTTTCAGTAAACACAGTCCCAACTTTGTTCCATAGCTGGACATTTATCATCCCTCTGTCCCAAGAGCACTTAGTGAAACAAAGAGGATTCATGCCTTTCCCTTCCTACTGTATGGGGAGCAAGATTGTGTCAGTCTGGAGAGGTCCTCACATGCAAAAAGGGTTTCTCCTTGCAAAACACCCCCGCTGGTGCAGGTCTGCTCACCTGCTGACGGAGAGGTAAGCCTGTTACAAACAGTTTCTCCTTGAGACAACGTGCTGTGCCAAGCAGTACATCTGCAGGTTGCAGCTTGACTACCGGCAAGCACCAGCCTGGTGTTTCAGGATTAACTCTCCTTACACCAGTGCTGTGAGGGCTGCACAACCCGTGCCTGGTCCTGCTGATGTTAAGCCACAGGAAGGGTTTTGACTGATTTCAAAGGAGCGCAGAACAGAGGCTCCAAACAAGCGTTCATCGCTTGGGAGACGTTTACTTTTCCTCTGTTCTAGATACTAATAGACTACTTCAAACAGATTGAAATCTACTGGGATGTGTCAGAAAAAAAGCAAAACACAGTTAGATACAAAACTGAGCGCCGGTGGCCGGCACTGCGGGACTGGAAGGCGGCACGGCAGGGTGGTCAGGGTCCTGAACCCCCTTCCTCTTATGTCGGTGAGCACGGAGCAGGGCAGGAGTCAGACAGAATTTTTTATTTCCCTCCAGCAAAGAAAAAAATCAAAATCCCAACAAGCACAGGGAGCGTACAGCCTCCTAGGGATCTGAGTCCTCAACACTGTCACACATCCAAATTCCAAGGGCCTCTGTCATGCAACAGAGAAAGAAAACACAAAAATAAACCATGTGTGTGTTTACAAGACCAGCTGTCTTTGTGGTCTCTTTTTCATCTCTCTCTCTCACACTCTTCCTCTTACTCGTGGCCAAAGGGGGTGTCCATGCCAGCTTTGCTACATGGCATGAGTAAGAAAGGAAAAAAAAAAAAAAATCTCATGCTGGCTTATGTGCTGGCCTGAGCTCCAAGAGCTCTCCATTTCCCTTGATTCCTTACTGCAATGAGGATACAGGAAAAAATGCCTGTCTCTCACTGAAGTTGATAACAGCTTTCACACAGGGCTCTTAAATGAGGCTTTGCTGGGTTTTCAGGGCAGATGGAAAAGTCATCAAGGAGAAAAGAACTATCATTTCTTGACCAGGAAACAGTATGGACTCTCCCGCAGACTATCACCTGCATTTTATGTCAAGGCTAACCACTATCACATTTTGCAACATCCTTCTCTCCTTTCCTCACAAGTGACCTATGAGCCAGACTTCACTATCCCCCTTCCATCAAAGGAGCACTCAGTTAGCTAAAAAGGCAAGCCTGCGCAGGGGCAGAATAAGAAGAACCGGTGTCAGAAAGGAGGGAGAGGACAGGTTGGAAGGAGAGAAGAAGGGAGGGGAGAGCCCTGGGACGGTAGGTTGAAATGCCGCATGACATGGCTGCAGTAGGTGCTAGGAGGATGCGCTGGCAGAGCTGCGTAGGGGTTACAGGGACACTGAAACCAGCAGTGTCACGGGTAAGCCCTCGGATGAGCAGCAGAGCAGCGTGAGGAGGTCAAATGGCACAGCATGGGATGGCCATCCAGTTAAGTCTATAGGAACGTGGGCAGGGTTGTAGGAGCTCAGTACCACAGGTCTGAGACGAGGCACAGTGGCGAGGGAACGGGCTCAGGAAGAAAGCCAGGAGGCAGATGCTGCGGGTCACAAGCGAGCACCAGCAGAGCAGGGCTGCGGTAGCAGGAGGTGCTTTGGCAGGGCTGCTGGAGGGTGCGGGAAGAGGGTGTCAGGGAGCACTGCAGGGCAGGTTGCAGGTGCTCAGGCGGTGTGGGAGGGGGCAGCCCGGGGTGCTGCAGAACAGCACCGTGCCGCAGAGGCGAGGGCTTGGGACTGAAGCGGCGCTGGGCGAAGCGGGTCGAGCCAGAGGTGCGCAGCCACTTCTGCAGACAGACGTGGCGGCATCCCGTCAGCCTCACAATTTCCCACTTCCACTCCAAAGTTCACCTCCACCCCAAGGAGCAAGCAGAGCACATTCAGGCCCCACATGGGAAGGGAACCGGTGCCATGCCAGGCAGCGAGACCATCTGTTAAGTACCACCCATGTGAAACTCAGTTTTCAGTTATTAATCATCGACAGCAGGAGCCCTGGTGGCTGCAGCAGTGCTCAAGGACTGTGAGACAGTCCCGGTTGTGCTGAATTGAGGAACCAGCCTGTCCCTGCCCCAGAGGAGCTCCAGCTGGAGTAGCCCCGGGAAAAGCAGGCTGGGAGGGAGGAGAAGCACAGCGCTGGGTGTGACAGCACACTTCAGTCACCTTTCCAGTCTGTCGCTCCCGCTGCCTTTGCCGTACGAAGCAGCTGAGCAGGGCTGCTGCAGGATCCTCGCTCTGGCTGGACCTGCCCCTGACCTGCAGCCCTGCTGGGGAAGGCACAGGCCCGGCCTGCCTGCCTCTCCCGGCTATTACGGCCGAAGGCAAGGGGCACAGGACAGGGGGACAGGGGAAGGGGGAAGTGAGGGGGAGCCCCCAGGTCGGCTGGGCCCAGGCGATCTCCTCTCAGGGCAGGCTCGGCAGAAGTGGGCAGGGGCACTGCTGGTCCCGCTGCCGGGTGCTGCTCAGCGTTTCAGAGGCAGGATAGGATGCTGGCGGGTCTCCCTTCCTCGGCATCCCTCACACTCCAGTTCCCCTTGCTGCCGGGGCTGAAACCCACTCCCCCTATCTCCCACCGCCGGCTTTCAGGGGAAGCCACCGGCAGGCACCCAGCGGGGAGCCAGGGTAAGGAGAGCGGCGGGTCCCTCCGTGCGCCCCGAGTGGGAAGGATGCGAGCGGGCAGGGCAGGGCAAAGCTGGGCAGAGCCGGGCAAGGCAGGGTAAGAGCATCACGGTGGGCGCCTTCCCCAGATCCCCAGCAAGGCCCCGCGGCCACCGCGATTACGGCCGGGACCCCCCGGCCCCCTCCGCCCGCCGCTGCCGCCAGCCCAAGGGGACCCGACCCGGCCCCGGCGCCCACCCTCCCGGCCGGCTGGGAGCACCCAGCGGGGACGGCTGGCCCTGGAAGCGGCCCGACCTCGGCACCCGGCTCGGCTCAGGGTGCCGGGGAGGGTCGATGGGCTGGGGGACCCTTGCCCCATCCTTCGGAGCCGCGGGCATCGTGCGCGGGGCGCTCCCGGCTCCCCCGCCGCCGCTCCGGCTGCTCCGCGGAAAGGTTAGAAAGAAACAAGAGGGGCACCCACCGTGTCCTCCTCGCAGGGAGACGGGGGAGCGGTAGATTGAGATAGGCACAGAGTGGTGCTTGCTGCCGTGGAAGTGATGCTCATACTGAGCCTGGGATACGGACGAAGAAGAGGAGGCAGAAGAAGCCACGTTAGAGGAACTCCACACAGAGCTGACGATACATCCCCAAAAGAGGGAGCACATCCACAGGGTCCAGGCGGGGCGGCGTCCCGGGCAGGTGCTGGGGTCTGTTCTCAGGTGCATGGTCAAGGCACGGGGCACCTACAGGCGGGCGGTCTGGATTCCAGCCGGGGAGAGAGGCCAAGGTTCATGATGCCAGGGGACCCATGCTAGCGGAGAGGACAGCCGCTTCCGAGGCTGCGGGGCGGGCGGGCGTGTGTGCAGGAGGCAAAGAGACGGCGTGTGGCTGGGCGAGAGAGCGTGTGCGGGGAGGGAAGGGGAGGGAGGGGGGAGGCTGCGAACCGCACACGCACCACGAGAAGGATGCGCCGCTTCCCGGGGCTGCAGCTACAGCGGCAGGAGCCCCGCGGCCGGTCCCAGCCTGCCGGGGAGCGGCGGGGACCCGCACATGGCAGCGGGGGCTCCGCTCCCCCGGCTCCGTCCTCCGGGACCCCGGGCTGCTCGGGGACTTGGCCCGGCCCGCACCGAGCTCGGAGGGGCTACTGAGCGCGGAAAAAAAAGAAGAAGAAGAAGAAAAAGCCAGAGACCCCAGGTAAATGTTGGATTTTTTTTTTTTTATCCCGGTTCCAGGGGGGTTCTGGTGCTTCTCCACTACACGCGTTGCGATGCAGAACTGCCGGGCGCACACACACGCGGCTCGGGCTCGTTATCCTCCGTCCTCCGGGTGCGGGCGGCCGAGGGCTGATGCCGGTTAACCCTGTGCAGCCGGGGGGGCAGCGCCAGCTCTTCGGGCCGGGAGCGGGGCCGGGGCTGTGCGAGCCGAGCCGAGCCGGGGGCGGGCAGCCGGCGGCCGGCGCGCCAAGTGCGGCCAACTCGGCGGCGCAGGTGAAGCGCAGCCGGGGAAGCGGCTCGGCCAATGGGCGAGCCGTATGCAAATGTCCCGGCCGCGGCGAGCCAATGGGGGTGGCGGCTGCTCTCCGCAGAGGGACTGGCTGGCTCCGGGGGGAGGCGGCGCCGGGCGGGGATGGGCACGGCCGAGGAGCGGCGCCGCCCCCCGCAGGCGCCCCCGGCCCGGCCCGGCCCTGCCCCGGGGCCTGGCGGTGCCCGGGGGCTGCTCACGGGGCCCCGCGGCACCGGGCCGGGCACCCCCTGCAGGTCAGGGCACACAGGCTCAGAGCAGGAGGGAACGGAGCGGGCAGCGGGGCTCTCCGTTCTCCCTGGCACGTCCCGTTAGGGGACACAGTGTGCGTGTTGTGGCGGACACTCGTTCAGCCCGCCCGGGGCCGCCCGGAGTTCTGCTGAGGAGCGGAGGCGCTGCCCTGTGTGCGGCAGGATGCGCAGGAGCAGCGTGGCTTTGACATGAAGTGTCCCCGTGCTCCTGACTTCACCATTAAACTCTAACTGGGGATAGGAGGGGGGTACAACCTGGCACAACACGCTGCTGACCCATCTGCCCATGGCAGCACCCTCGGGCTCCCCATTCCCATTTACCACTGACAGCCCACATCCCCGCCTTACTTGGGAGTTACCAAGCTCCCAAGCAAGTCACTGCTCCTTCCCTCAGCTCTCCGCTCACCCAAACCCACACCGAGGTACCGCCCTCACCCGCTCTGCCACCAGCTCTTCCCCACATCCCGGGTACCAGTTCAGGAGCAGGGGGTGCACAAAGGAGACCAGCACCACTTCCAGCTGCCCTGGCCTAAGCCAGCAAACACCCGCTAGTCCCTGTACAGGACAAACAGGGAGCTGCTGGGTGTTGTCCCTGTGCTGGGGAGCCCTCCCGGCCGAGCTCTGCCTACCAGCCTTCCCTTGCTACAAACCACCGGGTAAACTGCCTCAGGCAAAAAGGAGGAAGGCCAAGAGAGCCAATCTGTACAACATAAAAAAAAATAATATTAATAAAAAAAAATAAAAAGGAAAAACTGTGAAGCTGGCTATAAATACATCACAGGGTTCTGGTGACACCATAAAGTACTGGAACTTCACTCTGCCTTGCTTTATGAGGTGCTGGTAGATGTATTTACTGCCCTGTAATTCACAAGTGACTCATTTATTTAGCAGCACCACTGCAGGAACAGGGCAGACTTCAACTTGATTTCCCCTCTTGGGTGGCACGGGGAAGTTTAGAGGCAGAAGTACAGTTTGAACAACATTATTCCCAATGGATTTACTTCAAAAAAGGCATTGTTATTTTCCTATTAGGTTCATCTGGGTAAAGATACAATCTAAGTGTGCTGGTGTCTTCAGAACTGAGATGGGTGCCTTCAAGGATAACCTTGCTCCCTATAGATATGAGAAAAGTAGTTTTATTTCTTATATATGTTTCTTTTACTGCAAGAGCAGGGGGCCAACATGTTCTGAGAAATGATAAATAATAAACCAAATGTTTCTGGGTTTTTAAAATCCCAGAAAGAGACCAAGACGGCATCAAGCTCTGGAAAACTGTGTAGTCTACCTTACTCATGTTAGCAAGTCTAACTCTATATATCATTATTTCATATTAAATCTTTGTTGTTAACGAAACTATTGGAGTGTCCAGAGAAGGGCTACAAAGATAGCGAAAGGCCTAGAGGGGAAGATGTATGAGGAATGGCTGAGGTCACTGGGCCTGTTCAGCCTGGACAAGAGGAGGCTGAGGGGAGACTTCATTGTGGCCTACAGTTTCCTCATGAGGGGGAGTGCAGAGGCAGTTGCCAAGCTTTTCTCTTTAGTAGCAAGCGATAAGACCTGTGGGAATGGGGTCAAGCTGTGACAGGGGAGGTTCGGGCTGGATATCAGGAAGAGGTTTTTCACTGAGAGCATTGTCGCACACTGGAACAGGCTCCCCAAGGATGGCACCAAGCCTGTCAGAATTTAAGAAGCGCTTGGACTGTGCGCTTAGTCATATGGTCTGAGTTTCTGAGTGCACCTATGTGGAGCCAGAAGTTGGACTCAATGATCCTTATGGGCCCCTTCCAATTCAGGATATTCTATATTCTATTTTGCTGCATTCATAACTGAAAAAGCAGTCAGCTCTACTCTAAAAACACAGATTTCTAAAACCAGATCCAAAGGGGAATGTCCATTAGCTTTTAGCAATACAGGGTGACAGCCGCAGAGATGACAGTGCTGGCCCCACCCAGCAGAGGCTAACGCATTAGCCCATGCAACGCTATGTGATAAGGTCAAGAGAGTAAAGTCAGCAAGGACAGGTTTTGACCCAAAAGCTTTTCCCTGACTCAAACTATTTCTCTAAAGGTTCAAAATAGTTTCATTCTTTGCTGCTTCTTTTTTTTTTTTTCTTTTTTTTTTTTCCCAAGAACAAGGAGGAGGGTGAAAGACGGTTCTGCTTACAATCCTAAAATAGTGGCTTAAATAAAATAAAATAAACCAGAGGAGATTGCCTGCTGTATAGAGCTTAGGACTGGCGTACAAGAAACCTTTGTCTTTAGTGAGCTACTTCAAATACTGCTGAGGACAGCAGTGACCGGGATGCTGGTAGCTCCTCAGCAGCGCTGGCAGAACGAACTGCTCTGAGAGCAGTCCCCAGCACCCCACTGCCTGTGTCAGAGCCGCCTCTCTGGCAGTTAGAGCCAACAGCACCAAAGAATTATCAGCATTTGCTCATCCAGAGGGAGAGGGGAGAGGTGTGCCAGAATGGGGCTGAAGACCACAGACACAGCTGCTGCTGTGCAGTACCTTTTCTGTGCATCCCCAACCAGCTGCAGTCCCCCTAGCTCTCAGTTCTATTCTGTATCTCTGAAAAAAGAGCAATCTGTTCTCAGGGCTTCTGTGCTTTCATTCAGCATTCAGTTAAGTTACCTACCAAATCCGAGACATAAGCCTCGGTGTTACCAGTGACACAAGCAGGTCTAATTCTCTTTCCAGCTCAACCCCAAGGGATTGTGGTTTGCCCCCAGCAACTAATACAGAAACTCTGGAGCCTAGATTTGCTCTCATTTATGTCAGGGTAAGTAAATTCAACAGAGACAGTGGACTGACATCAGTGAAGGGCAATCAGATGCTTGATACTCATTTGTGAGAGGAGAAATGCAAGCTGATTACAAGCAGTTAGCTTGGGCTAGCAGTAGGTTAGCCCAAAGCAAGAGTAACCACGGGGAGCTCTGACAGAAGATGAGGGGCACAAATTCAGTACTGCCGACCATCCAGCTTAAGGGTCAGAAATCTTGCAAAGTTCAGCCTTTTCTGATATTTCACACCTACAGTCTTAGGTTAATGGAAACAAGCAAGAACAAGTGTGGGAGCAATAAATGCACCAATATATCACATTTTGGTAATCATTAATCAATTGTGATAGAGAAAGAAGCAATGTCAGAATTTGCTAACGCAAACTGACAATAACATGATAGAATTGGCCCTGTTCATTAGATTAATGTACAAAAGACAATCCAGTGTACTCAGCGCTATGTAAACTTACAGAAGCAGAGTCCCTTTCCCAGAGAGTTTACAGACTTGCTTGGAAAGGCACAAGCCAACATATGTCGGGCCAGCTTAATGAGCAAACAGTTCTTTTTTGGCTTAAATCTGCTAGTCTGTGAACCTAAGAGAATGAAAAGGTTCAGATATTGGCAGTCGTGACTTTACAAAGGAGTGACTAGTGCAACTGCCTTGAGCATGTTAATCTCCTTTCTGTCTTCTCTGAGTATGCCTCAGAGACACCTCAGCTGTCTACACGGCCCCACCAAGCCTCCCTTCTCCTAAAGCTGCCTCAAAATGATGACAAGATCCTGCTCACTCTCAGTACACACTGGGTTCAGTGAGAACTCTCAAATCTCATCAGGCCGAGAAACAGAAGCTACTTTTACCTCTTGTACCATTTAAAGCAATGTGCCTTTTTATCAAAGGTTTTACAAGCTGAGAAAGACTACAGAACATAGAAGAATGGCCAAGTTTGAAGAAATCAGGGTTGCCCACTGCTCAACCTTAGATAGCTATTCAATCATCAGTGTAAAAAAAAGAGCCTGATGGATTTCATTTCCTGAACTTTCTGTCACAGAGTTCACACCTGCGTACCACTACTACCTATGTTTCGCTGAAGATACCAGAATAAAACGGCAGTGACCTGTAGCACACACTGAGAACTGCATTGTCTATCATTCGTAACAGCCCCTCTGACAGGCAGGCAACTCTGCAATTAGCCAGGTTTTATGCTGAGCCAAATTAATCTCTAGCATAACTCCTAGCAACTGATACTATGGATGCAAGTAGTTATTGTGTCTGTGGAAACAAAAATATATGTGTACCTTGCTCTGCCCATGCCTGGAATCAGCATTGGCAAGTTTCAGGTGAAGGCTACCAGCCTGTTCCCAGCCGAGGTGTGAGCCCTGCCTGGGATAACATGCTGCTGCAATCAATCCCTTGCCACCAGTGAGCCTCACAGCAGTGAAAGGTTAGACACATAGCAGAGCACAGGGAAGGAAGTGTGACCTACCGTTGTCTTGGCACTATCTATTCCACAGATCTAGATTTAGGTGTCCAAGGTCTGCCAGCCCAGCACCTTACATGCTAGTGCTAAATATTAACGCTGCAGAATTAACATTTATGTCATGAATTTTTTAGGGTGGAAGAAAAGTGCAGGGAAATTATTTCTGAAGAGCTCTGAAATCTAAAACTCAAATGGTACCTGAAAGGCTGAATTAGAAAGAGACAGGGAATAGACGGAGTTAAAATAGCTGCTGTGATAGATAAGGAACTGTTTTAATTTTTACCCATGAGAGCAGGAGGGAGACTTTTCCTTTTACACTCAAAGAAATCTTGTCTGATGCAGAAAGGAAAAGCTGGAAAAAAAACTGTTGCTTTTGCTCCTTTAAACTGGCTTCTGTGCTAATGAAAGGCAAGCTCTCTAATAGACACTGCACAGGCTCCCCCCTCTGCTTCTCTTCTCCCTTCCACCTATCATCTTCCCTGGCTTTTGCCTGTAATCACCTGTTCATCTCACAGCAATAACTGCCAGGTGACTGGTGTTTGCGGTAGTCTCCCGAATGCAAAAAAAAAAAAAAAAAAAAGAATTAAAAGAAAAGCAAAGAGAGATGTAGGGGGAAAATCTTTCAATGACACAAGTGTCTCACCGCCAGCCAGACAAAGAGTGAAGCGTCTCCTGCGGCCAAGCCTGCTCGTGTGGGAGCTGCTGATAGGTGTAATTTCCTAAGATGTATACCTTGTCAGTGTGCAGAAGATGAAGAGAAAAAGAAGGTCAGAGCAGCCAAAGCTAAAAAATTGGAAGGACAAAAGGAGACACTGTGGGGAATGATTCTTCTGCTTTTAACCCTGAAAGAGCCCATGCTGCACGGTCTGTGGCAAACCGACCTCCTGACTAGGGCACAGCAATCAGTCAGCCCGTTAGATGAACACCTCCTCACCCAGAGGAAGCAGAAATTTCTACCTACCGTGCCTGCACCACACCACCTGCGTGGTGGTACACCACAACCTGAGCGTGGCACGCAGGATGTAGTCTGGCTGTTCTCAACCACGACAGAAAATAAATTTTCTCTCCAAGTAACCAGGCTGGTAATAGACAAGGCAGGCAGGGAGCCTCAAGTCCACCTAGTCCATCTCTCTGCTCCAAGGTGGAATAAATTTAACCTGTGACATTCCTGGTGATGTCTAACTTGCAGTGATGAAGAATCAATGTCTCTGGAAACTCTATATACACCAGTGCTCAGCTGTCTTTATCAGCAGCTTTTTATTTATTTATTTATTTATTTATTTATTTATTCTCAGAAAGCTGTTTTAGTTAAAGAAGTGGCTCTGACATCTATAAATCAAAATGTTTTAATCAAACTATAATTAATATCAGCATTCCTTACACCCAGAAGGAGCTTCATAATAATATTATAACAACAGTATATATTGCAATACTTCTATGGTATATATAAGCATTTCACTGAGAATGTGAGCGATACGACCACCAAAGGGGAAAACAATATACTCATGTGTTCATAGGAGGCATCCAAGTAACAGAAAGTTGCAACATGAAGGACAAGAGAAGCATACGGGATGTGAACAGGCAGGACATCCTGGTGAAGGCACAAAAAGAACGGCGGGTTGGGAGGGAGTGGAAAAAAGACACCCCTGTTAGCAGCTGAGGATCCCACTTCTGAGAGGGTGAAAGTAGCATTAAAACATTGGGCATGAAAAGAGAAGCTAGCAAAGAAGACAAACCACCACCACTTCCAGCCTCTCTCATCCTTCTCTTCACCTTCTGCAACTAGGACCATCCGGGGCAACAGCTCTCAGTTGCAGGGAATTGGCTCTACGGGACTGTGCAGTGACAGGTACCTGGGGCATAAGCATTAGAGTCTAACAGTTCTGTACATGAAGGAATAATTTATGATAGCGGTTGATAATTAACCATTAGCATAAAGTATCCTGTTAATGAATGAGTTTAACAAAGTTTTGCTTTACAGCTTATACCTGTCCCTATTTATCAGTCTTCTAAGGTTTCCCATCCTGGCAAACTGTACTGCCCTTACGCACACACACACAGTGTCACACTCACTTGCTTTTAATTGCAATATTACTTCTGTTATTTCTTGCCCTCTCACAGAAGAAGGATTATTTCCTTTCTCTTTACAGGTACCCTTTATATAGTTGAGGACTTCTGCTGTCTGTCTTCACTAGACAAAGGAATTTGTTTTACTCCTCCTTAGAGAACCAGGGTTGTTAGACTGTGATCATTATTGCTAGTTTCTTAAAGACTTTTCCTAAATATCTCCATTTTTCTTGAAGTGCAGTGCCACGGACTGGGTGCAGTCCTCCAAATGAAGTCTCATTAGCACTGCATACAGAAGAACATTACCTCTATCATCTCACTGATGATAGCCCTGTTTACATTACTTGTATGATTTTTGTTCCTCTTGCATAGAAGAAGGACCCATATTCACACCCTGCCACCTACTTCTATTTTTATATTCTGTAACATGGAAAATACGGCTGAGCCCTGATACTAGGCCTTTTCCACTGAGATAGGTTTGGCATCTCAGAAAATGCAGCTTAGGTCACCGTAGCACTGCACTGGGATGGGTGATAGTACAGTATCAGCCACCTGTTCCCTGCTGGTGCATTTAATGCTGCTGAGGACAAGGCCCGGCAGCAAGCCGGTGCCTCAAGGCATGCAACACACCCACACAGGCAAATCAAAGAGGTGGGAGCAAAATACAGTGCAGGTCCACTTGTGGCAACTGATGGGAGGATTTACTGGGACACCGGGTCTCCAGCAGAGAAGCTGAACAAAAGCACAATAGTGAGAATTAACGTAAGGAGTACAAACTGCTTTAAAAACACCTCTCTCCGTGTGAAGCACCTCACCCTCCTACCATTCCCCAGGGTCTCCAGCTCCACTCCACCCCCACAAGCTCCTCCAGCACTGCAGGTCTCCTGAGACACCAGCAGTTTCCTTGTCTTGTCAAATCCCCCATCCTGCCCGTGATTCAACGCGTGTGCACTAGTCACAGGGATGCAAGAAGCCTGCTTTCTCAAACTGAACGCTTCCCTTCACCTGGCACCCTCATCTCTGAGCAACATGAGGAGGAATTAGTGGTGGGGGGAGCAGGAGGAGGCACTCAGCAGCAATAAATCCCGACCCGAGCTGCAAAGGCTAGCAGCAGAGCAAGTGCAGGCATCAGGAATACACAGGCTTTAACCACCAAGCAACCGTGAAAATCGGGAAGAGGGAACAAAGAAGGGGGAAGGAGCAGCACACTCCCTGGTTGATAAGCTGTATACAACAGATAAGCACGCACTGCTCCAACACAGGTGTGCTATTTACTGGACTGGACAGACAGACATCTCCAGCTACTCACTGTAACGTGTCAAGGGAAAAGCTAATGACAGGAATGCAGGGATTATGTTTAAACTAGTCAGATGCATACACACACACGTGCATGCACACATTATTTCTGCCCCTCTCTCTCCTCTGTAGCCTCTTATCTCTTCCTCAGACTGCCAACCAGGGATAACTACAGAAGATCCCAGAAAAGGGCCAAAAATAAATAAATCCCTGTGGTGGAAGAGTCATGCTTATTTCCATTCCTTATGAACTTCTGGTTGGTCACAGAAAAGCCACCCACACCCTGGACAAATCCATCCCTTAAATCATCCCTTAAGGTTATGTCTGCCTAGTTCTAACTAGATGCCACATTTCATCACATGTTTGCTTGTTCTCTTTTTATCAGTCACCAAAAATGAGCATTCAGGAAGGCAACACGCAGCCTGTCACTGACTCCTTCAGGGTACTGGCAGAAGTGTGGTGGCTATCCTGAGGATGAAAGAAAACTGAGTGGTCTTCGGGATGACTAACTCTGAATCATGTTGTCGCTGTCTTCATCTCTGCTTTCTCATCTCCTCCTGCACAGAAATCAGCACATAGCTATTCTGTGACAGCCCAAGCTACCAAAAAAAAACCTACAAGAGACAGTCAGCAGTGTGTGATGAACAAAATAAACAGATATACAGGTGCTTGGTATAACACTTTTTTTTGCACTGACACTGAGATGCTTCTTGCCCACTACCAGCCCCTACGCTACATGTAATCCTCAGAAACTTAGCGGTAGGCAGATAAAAAGAGGACATCTGATATTCCTGGCTACCCAAAAAGTTGTTCTACAGACATCAGAACTACAGAAATAACTGAGTAGGAAATTTGGCATCGTGTGCCCCCTTTATCAGACCCCCCCATACTCCCTGTAATAACCTCACCATACCACGCTCAGTTCCCCCCTCCTTCTCCCTCCCTCCCTCCTCTGACACGCTCAGATTTTTGTCATATTTCCTTATTTCCCCTTCCGCTTTCTCCTTGCTTCATGTCGTGTCCTGGCAGAGGAAGAGGCAGCCTGTGCTGTGCAGGTTCAGAGCCGTAAGCCTGCCAGCTGGTAGAGCAGCCCTCAGCCTCAGCGGGGACGAGGAACAAATGCTGTAGGAATTCAGCGTCTCTGGGGCTTCTGCCCTTCTGTCAAACGTGGTGGTTGTTCGCCAGGCGACCAAAGAGGCAACGACCTTAGGGTGACTTCAGAAGTGTCATTTCCTTAGAAAACCAGACTAAAATAACACCGTGCTTCTGCTCGAGTACAGTACGGCCTCAAGTAGTGCGACTACTTAAGTTATAGTGTGTCAGCTTCTCACTACAGGCTATATTGAAAGAAACCTTTCTGTAAAGAGAGTACCAGAGCCAAACAATATACTATGAAAGACAGATAATTCAATGTCTTAGAGCTCTACTACATATATATGGTAATGAAGCACATTTTTGTTAAAGGACAACAGCAATAGCAGCAGCAGAAGGAAACCTTCAAAGGTGAGTAATTCTGTGCCACTTTGATCAAGCATTACTCTCCACTGGAAATAGAAGATTTCATCTAGTGCTGGCAACAAGACCTAGCCTGGCTAGGACACAAATGCAGGGAGACTGCCGCTCCTTCCCCCCACACAAACACTGCTGTGGTATCAGAGCCAGCCACTGAGCTGAAATTGCATGGGGAAAGAGAAAGAAATTATCTAATGCAGTCTGAGGCAGCAGGAATGTATTTCACAAATGTAAACTTCAAAACTAGTGTGACAGTGCATCTCCAACTTCGGTTGGGGAAATGGGCCCAAAGAAAGTGCCAGAAGTCTTGCTGCTGTAGGATTAAAGTAGGATTAAAAAAGTAACTGTATGCAACAATCTTGCTCTGGTGGGTATGAGATGGGATTCAAGACAATTTTTGTGTTTGCAATATCACCGATCCCACAACCAATGTACCTCTCCATTGTTTCATCCTTAACGTTATTTATTTACTCATGATCAGTAGTAATAAGATGAAAACAGATTCTGTTTTTTAACAGCACATACAAATCAGCTAGGAAGGGAAAGAAACGCAGGGGCCATTATTTAGAGCAGTGGGAGCCAGAGATCCCCATCCTATTATCAGTTACATTTGATATTTGATTTTCAAAACAGAAACTAACAATTTTGAAAGGAGGCATGCTTTTCATTGCCAAGAATCTTCGAAAAATCCAGCTTTCCTTTCTTACCTCTGACTCAAGTGAGGAATGTGTATTGTACACAGGGTAAGCAAAAAAGACAACTCCACTCCATTAAGAAAATTGAGATTTTGATAGTTATTTTCATTTGATGTCAAGCTAACTCAAAACTAATACCTTTCAAGGAAAATCATAAACAGTGAGAATGGCCAAAGCTAACCCCAGGGGACCCCCAACGTTAGAGCCGACATATGGCATACAGGCACACAATCTGGATCCTCTCTCATTCGGGCATTTCCGAGTTCCCTGCTTTTCCAACAAAGCCCATAACCACCAGCTGAGTCATTCTTTCTAGTTTAAGCTCACCAACTGAACTCATTCCACATTGTTAGAGAACATTAAACTATATCTGAATCTGAAACTACATCTGAACTATACATGGAAGAAGAAGAGATTGACCTGGTAGGTCTGAAACAAGGGCATTCACTGGGAACACATGCAGTGCAGGACCAGATCCCCTTCCTTGCAGGATTCAACATTAGAGCCCAGATCTGTGCACCTGAGCAAACTCCCCAATCCATCCTTGGACTTGTGGGTTCTACGAGACTCCTCGCTCCATTCCAGAAATACTGATGGGCTTAGAGAACTTCTTAGCATTTTTTTTTCTTTGGTCTAAAGAAATATGTTCCTGAAAAGCTTCTACTTCCAACAGAGAAAGGTCTAATTGTTTTGTTTTACTTTTTCACAGCAAGCTGTATTACAACAAATGGCTCTCATTATACGGCTTTCTTAGATTGTTAGTTACAGGCTGAAAATGATACACACCCAGATGTTGATACAGAGCCTAACCTGGCTTACATTACATCTGTCACGGTGAAAAAAAGCTTGAAGGGTTAAAATCAGACGAGACAAAGTACTAAGACTACTCCAGGCAAAATCCCACACCATCCATGAGACAGCTGGCATTTAGCAAGTATTTTTACCTCCAGCCATCTCCACTTTTCTCCCTCTCCGTCTCCCATTTTTGTAATTGCCCTTCCCATCCTGCACACGAACACACACAGGCTCACCCACTCACTCCCATTTCTCTTCTCGCCAAGAAGAGCATCCTGCGTGGGACTCAGTCATTTGTTGTCCACAGAACTTCTGGTGTGTGTCTCTCTAAATAGCTGACATCTGGAGGAGCTAGATGCTACTTATACCCTCCTTAGCACGATCAGATGCTGCTAAGGAATGTGAACAGAATGTCTCATTTTTAAAATATCTTACATTATCTTCTCTACTCCTTCCTAACAGAGATTTTGAACTATCCAGGTGATTGGGCTTTCAAAGCCATTGTTCTCGTGGATATAAATAGACCAAAATAAAAGCATACACCAGTAACAACCCATTGTTCCTGCTTTTCAGGACTCGCTTCTGCAACATATTCACTTGTTTCCAGGAAGAATATATCTCTAGAAACCTGCAGTAACAACAGGAGTACAACCCAGGTAGTCAAGGTGGAATTCAAATCCTTTAATTATTAGATCCCCTCATTCCTCTTCATTATTCAACACACCCCTCGTATTTGTAGTGACTAAAGCAGGAGGTTCACAGACCACAGCATTTTTGTATTACACGAAGGTGTTTCAAACAATGATTGTTACTGCCTCACAAAGAAATCAGGAGTCCCCAGTAACATGTAACTCCTGTAATTAAAGACTGAAAGGAATGTAGAAAGGGGAAGATGTAACATTTACTTGCAGCATGCCTCAACTTTGAATGCTTGATTTTGCAACAAAAAACAAAATCACTGAGAACAGGGCTGCCGGTGGCTTTTTTAATGTTCTCTCATTCTTATCTATCTATTTAAGTGCATGTATAATCTTTATTTCAGTGGAGTGTGCCTTCATTTAAAAAATACAGATTGGACATATATGCCTGAAGTCACCCAGGCAAAAGAAATCCAAACAGCCAGCAAAGTGATGGGTAGCACAGATGCACCTAAATTGATTAAATTGCTGTTGCTAGAACATGCACACTGCAATCTCTTTCCCTTTTGGTTTATCCAAGGTACCCTGTCATTCTTCTCCAATCCTTCCAAAGTGCTCTTGTTAGCGTGTTGAGAGAATTAAGTTAAGTTGACTCACCAATATTAATAGGTCTAATTCAATAGTGGCATGTTCATAGAATGCCACCTGCCTTCTCTTTAAGCAAAAACTGCTGAAACACAGCCAATACTTTGCCCAGCTGTTTCAAAAGCTAAAATTAGACACACCTGTCTTAACAGTTGTTTCAGCAGCTGGACACTGGGATGTGGATCAAAAAGATTTACTCACAGCTTTCTCTCCTCAGAGCCAACAGTGTGACTTTAGTGCCTCATCTTGCACTGAGAGAAATTTGTGTTGCAGTGAATAGTGTGCATGAATCAAAAGAGGTCAGGATGTTCTCCTTCACCACTGCTGTACCTTGCTAGAGTGCAAGAAAAATTGCTTATTCAGTGGACTAGGTGATCAAGGTATACTCGTCTCAATCTAGAAGTATATGGGGAGAAGATCTTGAACCACACATAAACCAATGCAGTGATAAGCCTGTAGGTATCATAAAACTACAGGCTTGTGAGGTCTGTACGCTTCCATTCACTCCAATGAGTTGTTAAGCCTGACAACTAAATCCAACAAGTCAAATCCTGCCAACTTTTCCATTATTGGTCCTGGAGTAATCCAGATAACATGTAAAAATCCCACTTCCACAGCACCTACAGCTCAATGTTCGCACCAGCTGTCTCCAGGCTCAGTGTGCACCTTCACTGCAGAGATCTACCCCATGTTAGAAATGGTGAACACTGAGATGTTGTAAAAGAATTAATTGTAAAGGTAAAGACAAAATAAATGAAATCTTTGTGAGATTAGCTGGAGTTTCTATATCTGACCATGTTGCTGGAGAATCCCAAAACCTTGTCCTAAAGGAAGACCCCTTTTCCTAACATTGCTGTATTTCACAATCAAATTGTTTGTCCTTTTCCTAGAAGCAAATCACTTTATACAGTGCTATCCAGAGCCACTTGCTCCCAAGCCAGTGGCAACCACTCTGGTATGACTGTGGGACCAAGTAGTAAATGGGATTAGTGAGATAATCTGTGCTAGGAACAAGTGTGCAAAACCAGGAGCTCCATGAATTTGTTGTAACTGAGAAAAAGATACATGAGACAATCCTAAATTATAGCTCTCCCAGAAGTCTTAGAGAGGGTTCTCTATAATCAGAAGCCATAAATCTGTAGATATGAATGCACTGAGTGCACAAATTAACGTGCACAATGTAAACACCTCCCAGAGTATGTGCTCAAAACACACTCCCCTGGGATGTGCACCTGTGTGTTTTCACAGCAAAGACACAAGAACATTCATCCACATGAATGCAGATAGGTGCACGCACATCTACAGAGATACCTGCACTGTACAAAAATGCACGCGAGCGTACGACTGTGCCCACACAGCTCTAGAGCTACGGGAGCAGACGCCTCAGAAAAGACTCCACACCAGCCACTTCTCATCCAACACAACTCAGGTTTTCCCTTTCAAGCAGAAAGAGGCAGGGGGGGGAGAGAGAGAGCACTTGGCTGTCAAACCCAGTTATAAATGCTTGTCAGGAGCATTTCTGATGGGATCTAAAGATCCTTAGAGAAGTGGGGCCATCGTGGTCAAACGGCACGAGTTGAACTCAAGAGCAGTGAAGACAGAGCGAGACAGTGACACAAAGACTTTTCCCCTCTGTCTTTCTGGGAAATAATGAACAAATCCTTCAGAGTGATTACTCTGTTACACCTGCTGGCCCCGCTCTCAAGTCTGTATTAGATGGAAGATGCTCCTATCTTCCTTTAGATTAAATGCACCTAGTAAAAAGCGATCAGAGATTGGCACGATAATTATCTTTCCTCATTAGAAAGAAAGCCCTGGTCCTGGCTGAATATGACTCTGCTGTCAAGGCCCTTTGTGGGCTGTAATAGTACTCAGCCAACATCAACGGGCACAACGCTTCATGTGAACAAAACAAAGCAACATATCAAGTAATCTTGTCTTTTTATTTGCTTTTTCTCTTCTAAGCCTGCTGAGTGAGGTGGGAAGGTGCCAAATTCCTTTTTAACTTGTATAAATGCATCTAAATGTCACAGAAGAGCCTTGTTAAGTGAAAAGCTTTCCAAATGTTTTTCTCTCCCATATCTAAAATGGATTGCTCTTTTTTTTTTTTTTTCCCCTTTTAATTTAAAAATTGCCCTCTTTCTCAGACCACTGCCCTTGACCATTCCCGGGGCCAGCTGACTGCAGTGACCCACAGCACAGCTCATGGCGTTCACCCGCAGCATCGTGCAGGATACAACTCTGCCCAGGGAAGCAGGAGGATGAGAAAACACACAGGGAAAGATGAGGCAGAAAACGTCTCCAGATAGGGCATGAGCAGACCTAAAGGGTCTTTCTCCCACAGAAAACTACTCCCTCTGTATTTTTTTAATGCATTTGAGCCATATATTGCTTTATTATTATTATTAATTTTTAATTATTTTTACTTTTAGCATGAGCTTGAAGGCAGCGACTAATCCCCTGGAGCTGTGACCCCAGAGCCTGCAGCACCCCCACAGACAAGGCAGCGCCAAGGCCTTAGCAAAACACCAGCCTTGCCACAGAGAGTGCGGCTGGGAAAACTTCACTTAAAAAGGGCGGAGTGGGAACAGCTCGGGCCTCCACGTTGGTGCTCATCCAGACATGGCTTTGGTAGCTGTGACGTGCTGAGAAAGACGGGTGGTGTAGTAAATTGTTATGGGAACTGTGCAATAACAGATGAGGGCAGGCAGCACTGACTATTCTACAAACCAGAGAATTAGGGAGAGCTGCAGAGCCTGGCTGTGCTCGGTGGCTCTCTGAATCACCTCCTTCCCTCTTAGTGCAACCAACCACAGTTCCTTCATCATCCCAAAGGTCACTCCTAGCTGCTTGGTCCAGCTCGTTCCTCAGTGTTCTCAGATTTTGAAAAAATGGCTCAGGACAATATATTACATTTCTGATCTTACCAAAAACATGTCAGGAGGGGCATCCCATTTTGTTCTGTGGATAACTCTAGGGCTCAGAGAAATTATTGTACCCTATGTTCAAGATGTTCGTGAACACATCCTATGTTCAACAAAACATGCTGAAAAATGGCATCACTGCACAGCAGCAGAAGCAGAACTGCATTAACGTGTTTCCATATCCTGCACCACTGTCAAGTGAGATGTGCGGTCCCAAGTCAGACAAAACTTGTTCTTCAAGTCATTTTGTAAGCTTTGAAAACTTGAAAATTGAGAACGGGAACCTCAGGATCACTGCAAAGCAGCCCTCTGCAAGAGGGTCTGCACGAGTCCACTGCAGCCTGGGCCATCCCTGGGTCTGCTCAGCCAGCCAGCTCAAGAGGGACTTTCTACTCTGGAAAAACTAAGTCTCACAAAGCTCATTTTCCTTGTTCACCACCTGCCACAGTTGGCCCATTCCCAAGCAGAAATGGGGGCCACCCCACCGCAGGCTGCAATCCAGGAGCCCAGGCTGCTAAATCTACCAGCCTCTAAGGTCCCAAACTGGGAATTGGCCCCCCAGTGCAAAAAGGGACGTACATAATAGCATTTGTTTCACTTGCCTTTTCCTTTTGGCTTTGAGGAAGGGTAGAGGGAAACTGGGGGTATTTTCATGCTTCTATCTGTAATAGCTAGAAAATTTATATTCAGAAGAATTAAATGAACAGATACACTGACACACCATGTGCCTGCAGGAGCTCAGATTTTAAGATACACATCAGACACCAGTGGCCTCAAAATTAAATTATGCACTAGCAATAAAAAGACATCTCACATTTAAGACCCAACTAGAATCCTTGATCAGTGAGCACTTCAAAATCTCTTTTCTGTGGAGGCACATCCAGGTGTTTGCTAGGCAGATGCAACAGAATGCTACTTCACTGGAGCAGTGTTTAAATGCTTTGATCATTTAAATATGCATTTATTTGCCTTTGGAGTGAGGGAATAAAAAGCTAAAATTGAGTTGTTTTGGTTCCCCATTGCTAGTTACTAGCCTTCTTGTCTAGTTAAAACTTAGCTAGGCAACAGCATTCTCCCCTGCGTGCTGCCTTAGCTTTCCCAGAACTCGTCTTCCTCTTGAGAATCTGAGGTATTTCCTCTGTCTCGCCTCTCTGTGACCACCTGTCTTCCCTTTTGTTTTTTTCTGTCCTGTCTCCCTGTTCCATGGGCTAGAGTAGGACAAGGAGCAAGGCTAGCACGTGCACAACCCCACCTCTTTACCTTGTGGCATGCAGCGTTTCTCACTTCCAGGGACTATTCCCTTCTCACTGTTGCCAGCTGGCACCTTATTTGCATGAGTAAGAGCTATGCAGCCACATTACCCCTCCTCTTCTGCAATACTACAGCCTGCTGATGAGCCTGAGTAGTTTTAAATAGGGTTATGCTTTCTCTCGTGCCCTCTTGCAAGCTTGGTGCTCTGCCAGGCGGCTGCAGAACGGATGCACTGAATGCTGAATATTCCCCGCGTAGCAGGCCAGCAGCAGCTCTGAGGTGGAGGCACATCCAAGCTCCTGCAGCTAACGCCTGGCAAAAAGAATGAGCCTTCCCGCTGCCTTGAAAATGATGGATGCACACAGAGGCTTTTCACAGCCTACAGCCGTCTGATCCCCCACACTGTCCCCTGGAGCCCTGCACACAATACAAATTGCCACACAAAGAAACGTGCTCAATAGCACTGACCTTACTGGTACCTAGAACAAGAGGCAACGTAAAAGGCGACAGAACTCCACTGCACAGGATCAGCCTTTGCTTGTAGGGTGTGTTTATACGTAGAGTCTACATATTCATGTATTAGATTCACTGCTGGCACATTCAAGGGGACAGCAGGAGATAACCTGTCTTGTTCCTTTTGGACAGGATTAAAAGCTTTCACATTGGTTTAGGGCTTCTTGAGAAATGCAACTGTTTCTCCCACGGATCTCAAAAGACAGTATGTTCTTGTCTCGCTAGAAACAGTGAGAGCAGTCCTTTTGGTACTCCTGCTCTAAAAGGAATGCTGTAAAATTACACATATTTTCTCACCTTCTAGGAATTAACCAGATCAAAAATGTTTGACATTCTGATGAGAGAGAAGTGGCTTTTTGTTGTTGTTTTTGTTTTTTCCTCCTAACTGTCAAGTCTGAGACCTGAAAGCACAGCTGAGGTCACACCCAGCAGGAAAAGCTGCTTTACAAAGACTACAGAGTTCAACCTCAACAGCACCCGTGCAAAAGGAGCTGTAGGAACCCCTGGTCAGCGCGATCCCAGCAGACCACACACATTTCACTTCTATGGTGTCCTCAAGCAAGGGGTGGGCATATACAGTGTCATGTGCTAAGTACAGCCTGTGGCTTGCTAGAGCTTAGAGGGCGTGCTGCTAGCAAAGGTTAAGGAGCAGCACAGCTTCTTTGTACCAGTTGTGCAAACCAGGCTGGTAAGCCTCTGCTTTTTGTGGGGAAACTGCCTGACAAGATCATACAGTACCACAGACATCTTTTTTCTGTATGCTCGCTAATTTGGCCCATTAACAAATTTCATTACAGTCACCTTGGTGATATTCAGCCCAGCTTTCAAGTTTTGCAAATCATTCATCAATTAAAGAAAAAATAGAATTTGCATGTCAAATTCATACAAAACACCAAAATATGCAGTGGTAGCAGGAAGAGACCCCCGAATACCCCGCTCCAGAGCTAGCACCTTCTGCACAGCAGCAGGCGTGCTCGGGGCAGGTCTGAGTCTATTTGGTGCAGCAGCAGAACGCTCAGTTTTATTCTACAACGTATGTGCAATCCTGACAATAAAAATAAAAAATAATTAAAAAAAAAAAAACAAGCTTCCAAAATAACATAGGGTATCAAACTTTTCCAAAGGAATTTAGTGCTGCAGAGTACACAGAGAGCAATGCTTATCATCTCTGATTAATGGGAAGTAGGGCTGAAGCCCTGGGGGCAGAACAGGCTCTGAGAGGGGAGCAGGCTCTGCCCAGACCCCTGCCACTAGCCCAGATTCTCCTTGCCCAGCTGAGCCCACCAGTAGCAAGCACTATTATTTTTAACATAAATAGAGGTTGATCTGCAAGCACAAATTCCTGCATAACTCCAGCATAAAAGCAGCTCCCAGTTTTGGTGCGTGTATGTTTTGATACAGCCTGTAATTACGTGAGCACACAGTACTCGTTCTGCCATGACCTTTCCTTCACACAGCGCGCAGGAAGAATAACGCCTGTTGAACACGGAGTTATTTGATACCATGGTTTATCTTCATTGTTCAATTTGTGGCCCCTTCTCCCGCACACAAGTCTAATCCGGCTCTGAAGAGTAATTTATTTCCACGTGTGCTTTTCTGCGGTGCCACTCAGCGGAGCAGTGGACTGTTTTGCAAAAACTAATTACTTTGGACAGCACCTTCCTGAGGTGATAGGCTCACTTTACAAACGTAGAACTCAGGAACAGAGGAATTAAGTCAAAATGCCCACTAGGATTGAATGTGCGATTTCAGATGGCAAATTCCGGTTACACAGAAAGCTTAGCACCTTATGGCACCTCGCACAGTGGAAGCACGCTTAGTGCTGACCTGACTGCTGCTTTCAGGCACAATATTGTTCCCATCCAAGCTGTAGGATCTCCAGTCAAGGACCAGAACACAATGAACACATATTTCAGGAATGGCTTGGGAAAAAGTCCTGTTTTTTGTAACATATCCAGCATCATACCATGCCCATGGGGGAAAATGAGGGGCAAGACAGAACAAGATGCCCCTTACTGCTTTTTTACTCAAAAGACCTCCCTCCCCAGTGAGAATCCCCCGCCCCATCCACTACACATGCTGCTTCAGCACAACTGAAGCAGGCATCCTACGCACAAGGCAGGCCTTTTTAGAGCAAATCTCCAGTTAATGCCAGAAGCTCATCCTTGCTGTGCACAGCACGGGGAGAAAGTCAAAGGGGGGAAATAACAATTAAAGACGTTCACAACGATCACATCATAAAGCCTGTACCAAAGGAGCACGAGTGCAGTTCACCAACACTGATTTTAAACTGTTTGATGTTCAATTCTCCCTGTTCCTTTCAGATTTGTTAAATATGGAACAGTTGTGAGTTCCAAAATATATATTTATGTACTAATAGATATATTCATAAATACATGCATACAAATGCATACGTGTACACACAAAACCACACAGCCTTCTCTGAAACTTACTTAAACTTCCAGTGAGTTCCTTTTGATTTAAAGAGATGCTACCACATCCACCAGCATTTCTGTTTTACATTTTTTATTGAACAAATCTAGAACTGAAAACTAGATTTCCTTCAAATTCCCCTACCTGCATGATGCAAGGAAATGAAAATGCCTGTCAGCAAAAGTAATGTGTTTAATACCATGCCAGCCCTAAACATCAGTAGAGATTTCTGTGTATTGCAGATAATTCTATCACCAAGCCATATTGCTCTGTGATGTGCTTTTATCTTTGCTGTAGGATAATATCAATATTTCAAGCATGAGCAAAAGAATGTTTTATGAGATTGATGTGGGAAAATACAGTGACAAGTACATAAAAAAGGGCAGAGAAAAATGCCAGGTAGTCATCATAAATGCCTTCCATTCCCACTGGAATTTGTCTAGTTTATCCAATTCTAATCAACAGGTTGAGGTCCACTGGGGTCCCAGTGACTTTGATTACATTTTCAGTGCTGAAGAAGAACAGCAAATGAAAGAGAGCACTGATAACAGTGGGGAGGCTGTCACCTACATCATAGGAGCCTGCACTACCTTTACAGGCCAGAAAGACATATTTCATTAAGCTTTTAAATTAAAATAAGTGAATTATAAAGGAAGAAAATAGAATGGGAAAGAATTGTATTAAGCCATTTGTCGTATTGCGTATATGCGCCCCGTAAGGGCAGGATCTCACAGGCTGCTGAGATACACATATGCTCACAGGAACGACCTCTGCAAATCCACAGTGATGCCCCAAGCAGGCAGCTATGTGGGCACCCAAACAAGAAGTTCTCCCTGTTTGGCTCTGGTTGGGTGAATTATTCACCTTGTCTACCTCTGCAAAGGACACAGCTCTTCTGAGGAAAACCTCTGTGTTACAGATGCTATTACACCGACAAATAAGGTGTTTTTCCCCAGTACAGCTATCTCTGCCCCACACTAGCAGAAGATATAAGCTTGTTGACATAAGCAGTGACTATAACTCTTCTGGCAAATTCTCTAACACAGACGATTTGTTATATTGTCTTTTTTTCTCTGGGGCTTGCAATTCCTCCCTGTTTGACAACAGAACTGATGACTATTACTTAACCCCTTTCCAGATTAACACTGCAGCTGTTCAGCCAGACTGATGTTTTATGGCATGCAGTATGGTGTTAGGTACCTCAATACTTGGGTGCTCAACTAGCAAACCCTTGCAGAAAGCTGAGCTTCAGGAGAAGAGTGATCAACATGTTCTGCAGTGAGCTTTTAAACCCCGTTTCCAATCATGAAAATCAAGGTAACCAAACCTGCTAGTCACTTCTGTAAATCTTGACTTGTTTTGATTGGAAGCAAAAGCTAATCTTGCAGCCCAACGTTTCCTAAAGTGCCCTCCAACTCTGCTGTCCCCTTATCTCCCCGACTCAACGTGCTGTCCCTGGGGACATTCTGATAGTTTTAGTCCATCTGGAACACAGCTCGTTTCAAAGCCAATTTAAATGAAATGCCTAAAAATCTCTTAGAAAATAACTCTCATAATAAGCACTGTACCTTTTATGATGTTACATTATTACCAAACAGTAAATTCATTTGTTTCCCCAAATCCCTTACCGACATCTTTTAAATACATAAATAAAAACAGGGAATTTCAGTAGATATTATTTCACAATGTGTGGATCTGAGACATTTTAATAAGAAATGCACCTCCAGGCTAAAAGGTATGAATCGTACACCAAAGGGAATGCTTTAATACACTGTTTAATGCTATCATCAAAACTGATGATAGGATGATGGCTTTTATACATTTTAACATTTCTTTAGAGCTAGGAAAAATGAGTGAGAACCAGATTTGCATATTTGCTAAGTGTCAGAAGTGACACTGCAGCAGACAGATGGCATGCAGCTCCTACAATGCTCCCTCTCACTGACCACAAAATACTACCTGAACAGGGAGATCCAGGAATTTCCTCTAATGGCCCTCTGGAGATGACTCCTGCATCTCCTGGGTGCCCCACTAGGTCATGCACAATGACCCTCATATACCACACCCTACCCAACCACATACAACGTGTATTTTCAGAAGCTTTGCCCCATAGTCAAGGTAGACCTGTTACCAGCACTTGAAACAGGAGCTAGATGGACAGGATACTCCATCAGCCAGGGATAAACCTGGAGCTGGTGGGAGCCCCACATACCCTTTGCTGGGCAGCAGGATATGCCGGGCACATAGCACATGCTTGTTTATGGTATTCCTATGCACTCAGGTTGACCAGGTCACTTCTTAGTATTTGAGAAACTTGCTTTTTAGGAGTGCTTTTAGACTTGTGAAATGCCATGTAAAAATAAAGTTGGCCTTTCAGTGTTCTGTAGCAGGTCTGCTACCCAGTTTAGACCAACTGTGCAGGTCCTAGCAAAAAGTATTAGCCTGCACATAAATGTTTTATCTTGCTTTCTTATTCTTCCAATGAAAAGGAAGTCCCTAGGGACCCGTTAACAGTGAATAATACAAACTATTTGCAGCTGTCAACAGAAAAAGGTTTTTACACCTAACAATAATGTATTAGAGCACTTCACAATGTGCATTTGTTCTTAGTTCTACACCCTTTAAGACGGACGCTAGCACTTTTACACATTCACTGGAGGTAAATGGGGAACACACAAAGACATCCTGTGCTTGTTTTCTGGAGAAGGGGACCTTGCTTTAACCACTGCACACCGTTATCTTTCTGAGAACCAAATAATCACTTTCAGACAATCAGGCAACATCTTCCGAGTTAGCGCTCAGATATATCAAGTATATAGGACAACTGCCTAATTTACTTTTTGTTGGGTTCCTGTCAAAGCAGCAGTTTCCCTTCTCCTCCTGGTCAACACCCATGGTTTCACTTCCAGGGCAGTGGAAATTTTTCCAGGCTGGATTGAGCCTTCTTTTCATAGCTTCACCTCTATTCACAGGTGAAGAGTCTTGAGCAATTTTTTTGGTAAAGATACGATTGGTGAAAAGGTCAGGAAAGCCCACTACCCCAAGACGTACTGATCAAGACAAAAGAATTTCTAGACAGTGGATTTTTCTTTAGAACACTAATTTCTGAAGTACACATGCAGAGGGGAAGAATGTGAATAACACAGGTAATCAATCTGAATTTCAGCTGGCTATTCTCCCCTAGCTTCTCTCTCTATACAGCTAAGACCTTTCTCCAGTGTTCCTGGGAGTTCTTATGAACTTGGCTTCTCCCAGAATTGACTTGCATTCACTCAAATGCGTATGCTACCATGTGCCAATATACCTCAATGTAAAAGTCTTCACGAGCTTTACAGAAATATGGTGGGGTTTTTTTGTTTTGTTTTTCCTCAAATATAAAAGCACAGCACATTTAGGGTTCATTTATTCTTTACCTCAATAATAAATAGCTGGCATTTTGGCATGATCTGGTTTTCTGGTTTTAAGTCAGAGACAGTACACTATCAGGATCTAAAGCTGCTTCAGGAAATGAAGATCTCAGGCATAGAAATACTTCTATTTTTTCATACCTCTCATAGGTTTCCCATTCCAACTTTCTATAGCTTAAAAAAAAAAAAGTCAATAACATACAATTATTCCTTACTCAGGCAATATGATCACTGCATCAAAGTTGCCTAAACAGCTATAGCTAGGAAATTTCACAAGGCAAGAGATTTTTATTTTTTTTTTTGTTAAGAAACATAAGTGGATTTGGGTCTTAAAACTGTATCTATAATTAAGCACCACACTTGTGGATTCTCTTTGAGTGCTGAACAGGCAGAGCGCTTCTCCTCAGCTCTGCATTGCTGCTCTGCGATTATGTCACAACTGATCTTTAACTGTTCCATCTGTGGGTTATTCATTGCCTCTCCTCATGCTCGTCTGCTGGCTATTTATAAATTAAACTCCACTATCACAGCATTCACTAGCTTCCTTGAAAGAGAGTCTAAATTTGCAGAATAAAATGCTGAAGTTGCACAAAGACTCCCTACATTGGGGGAAAAAAATAAAAATCCCATCTCAGAAACAGCAGAGTTACTGTGGATAATTGAAAGTATTTCTACTTGGGTCTATTCTAAGTACCTCTATTTGATGCAACCAGTTTGGAATTTCAGGAGGCATGAGGGCACGAACTAGCTTACAGAGAAACATTTGCACATACGATGATAAAGTCCTGGCTTGCAATATATTGGAAAAAGCAATCACCACCAGTAGGTGGTTTAGCTTCCCATAGCTTCAGAAAGACTCTGCATAAGTGACCAGAGGCTGAAAATCCCTAGGAATCTTATAGCCATACGTTTCCAGAAATAAGCCCTAGGAACCAGATCCTCAGGTATAAGTTGTCACATTCCCATTGCTTTTGGGAAGTCTTCTTATTTACACCAGCTGAAGAAACAGCTTTTATATGTGTAGGCTCCACAATTCTCTTCCTGTGAATAAAATGAGAATGATAAAAGCTAAACATGTATGAGGAGCTTGAAAATGAAGCAAGTTCTGCTTTGTCTCACACTAGTAAAATACTGAAAAACGCAGAGCTTGGAAGAGTCCCTTCAGATGAACAGAGCAAAACCTGGCCAAGGCAACCTGCAGAACTAGGAGCACACATCTTGGTCCATTTTCTTCTCTCTGCCAGACTTTTTCCCTGACCTTGGGTAAGTTGATTAACCTTTCTTTTCTAACTGTGGTATGACTCCATGCCTTCCGTAGAGGTTGTGGTGCTTAATTGGCCAATATCTCTAAAATACTTGAAGTGCTTTGGATGAAATATGTTGTGCAAGAGAAATAATTGAAGTCAATGGAGCTGTGACAACTGACACTAGCTGAGGATCTTCCCCCTGGTGTTTAATAGGATCAGAAGGAGGCTCAGTTGAAACGACAGGAAGCTGGAGAGACATTTGGTGGTAATAAGATCATAAATGAGTCAAAGGGGTTACTATTTGCTGTGGTAATACTCAGCATTTTTCATCTTCCAGGCACTCTATCAGCATCCATTAATTCTCAGACCTCCCCTTAAAGAGAGGTCTGTAATATGTCCCCCATTATACAGATAAGAAAAATCAGGCAGACGGGTGATGTGACTTAGCCAACAGAACAAGATGCGAGAAATCAAATTCGAGCCCCTGGCTCCTAAGCCTATTCTCAGGACTCCCTTTTTCAGCACTCTTTTTTATTACACGTACATTTCCTTATCTTTCTCTTTCAATGATGAAAGCTCGTCTATTGCTTCTTTTTCCGCAAGCATCCCTGCCTAATTCCCTGCCAGATACTGCTCAGATGCTCTCCCATAAAATTCTCAAAGCCCGCAGGCAGAAAACAAAGCTGAGGGGAGTACTGCTGGGCCGAGCAGCTCTCCTTGTCTCAACAGCCCCGTTCCTCAAGTACCAAGAAAGAATTAAGACTATTTGCCCTTGCAAATATTTTTTATTGCTCACTATCAATCCCACGCAGCACCTGGCTGCTCCCCTGCAACCTCCCGCCTCAGCAGCAGTTCTTCCTAGAACATGCCAGGACAGGGTCTGTCACTTCAAACTGCCTACTGCTCATCGCAGGAAGAGATTCGTGACCTGCTTAAGCCCGTAGGAACAATTTTTGTCGTGGCTTCAGCTCTTGCAGGCGCCTGCCGTGAGAGGACGTGAGGCTGAGGTTATGTAATTGTGCTGGCCAAATCCAGCTGTTTTCAGGGAGCCCGAGCACAGCTGCTCTGCTCTGCTCCCACCCCTATCTGCAATGGGTGCCAGGCTGGGCTTTTCCATTGAGATGCTCAGTCTGAATAATGGCCTTAAGGGGAGTCTCCACAGATTAGTTTCGATGTAGAGAGAATAAATGTATTCGAATCAGTACCCTACTTCAAAACACGAAAATACCACAGTGTGCCTAGATGCTGCTGTGCTAAAGTGCTGTGGCAGATGGAAGAGTAACATGAAATGGTACAAATTATTCAACTGTTATAATGTTATCAATCTGCAACAACCCCAAAGAATGCAGTTTACTTTTTATTATAAAGGCTTCACTGCTGCTTACAACAAGGGTGCTACAGCAATATTTGGGGTAATTACTCTTGAATGCTAGAGATTTTTATTTTACTTTTTTTAAGCAGCATGCCCTAGATTTACACTTTGAGATCGGAAAGCGGAGCTCTGGCTACATTAACTTTATTTAAACAGTAGCCCAAAATGGGATGATGGAGAAAATGTAAAACACTATCCTATCAAACCTCAGCGCTTCCTTCTGAAAACACCACAATGAGCCACACTTGCACGTGTTATTTTCTATCATTCCTCTCCCTGCAGAGGGAAAGCTTTTTTTTTCCCCATTTAAAAACAAACAAAAACATTTTAATTACAATAAAAGTGCAAATTTTGCTCCAAATTAAATTTGAGATAATAAGGAACTAAAATGAGTGTGTGATTAGATAATCATTTTTCTTAATTTTCTGCAGAACAGAAAAGTAAAGAAGGATGCATATTTGCACTTGTTGACAGTTCTGTGCTTTGATGATGATATAACACTTCAGGTACATCTGTATTGTATGTATTAGAGACAAAATGCCAGGCAAACTGTAAAGTTCTCTCTATTCAGATGATATGGCAATAACACTCAGCCAAAAACTTCTGTGAAGACATTATTACTGGTGGCTCCTTCAGTGTTTTTGCTTACTAAAATGTATCTTCATTACAGCAGATTTTGTCACATTTCAAAAATAGTGATTTGCATATTCTGTTCTCAACACATATCATCTGTTACAATCCAAGTGAACTCCATAATAAAAGTTTAACTCAGAGCTAACAGACAGGGTTCAGCCACAAGGGACTCTGACACTGATTCCCTTCATAACCTTGGGAAAATCTCTTATTTCTTGTCTTCCTCTACTGGGAGCTATTAGGCTTGATTCATTAACTTATATAAATGTGATTTAAGACCATCAAACAGAAGTCCTTAAAGAAAAAGCACCACCGTCATAGACTTACATTAAATTATCTTAACAAAGTGAATGCTATGTTATCTTTAATTACAAGGTAGGAAATGGAGGCAGGCAAATTCACACTATCTGATACCTAATGTGATAGGGAAATCTGTGACAAGTAGATGAACAGATTCGCAACACCTAAAACATCAGAGCCTTTGTGCAAAACTACAGGTGAAAGCAATGGCATGTTTCATTTAGAGGCTTGCTCAGAGCACATCTCCTAATGCTGTTTGTCTGAAAAAACAGAAGAGAGAAGGTAGCAATTACCATTGGGGAAAACATAAAAGATGACTGCTGTGCGTGTGCCAGGCATTGGGGAAAATTACTACTTTGTCTTTAGCACAGAGATGAGATTCTCTCTGCAGACAAACAGAAACTCCACTGTAAATGCAAAGTCCAGCTCTGTTCAACAAGGCAAGGTGATGAATTCAGCTGGATCAGACATGGAGCCACTCGCCACCTGTTTTGGGCAGAGGAGTTTTGCTAGCAGTCTGCATATCAGTTACCTAGAAGAGGTGGTGGTGCCATCCCTGCTTGGGGAGACGTAGCGGGTTACTGACGGGAATTACTCGGGATGACAATGGGAAGCTGAGTGGTCATGAGCACAAGAAAGGCAATTGCAGTTGGTAGTTGGCTTTTTGGATGGGCTTAGATGAAAGACAGCTCTGTGCTGGCAAATAGACCGAGTGTACTTTCAATTTTGGGAATAGATTCCGGGATTTTCCCTTCCCTTGGCAGCACTGATCTGGATTAGTGTGTAATGATATAGTGGGTATATCCCAAACACACTGATGAGGTACTAGGTATGTGAACTTTTCATACTTAGGCCTGTAGAGAACTACATGGCTGCTTGTTTAGAGAGAAGGACCTTGACAGCCTAAATAAATAAAAGAAAAAGAAACCCAACACAAAAGCCCAAGGGAAATGGGGCTAGACTGTAATGAGAAAAAGAATAAATAAATGGGAAGCAATGTGCAAGCGGCACTTAAGTCTGCGAGAGGTTAACACTAACCACTTACTCCAAGCTAAATAAATGCTGCCTGGGGATTGCGATTAGAGCAGGCAGCTCAGGGGAGGCAAGAGCTCCTCAGAGCCACGGAAGAAGCCCAGGGAGCTTGGCAGAGTAGCGTGCGTTTCTGAGCAATACCTGCATCTGACCAAAGGAAAGATGATGATTGCAATACAGGTGTAAGCACTCCGCTCCCATACCACCCCCATCTAATGCAGTGCCATCGTGCTGCCAGGCTGTGCAGAGATGTCATGTCATTGTCACATCACCGTCTGGGAGTCTCAGCACGACTGCAGCTGTCACGTGCCCTGCCCAACTGACCACCCTGTGTAGACAACAGCTTGAAATGCCTCCTTATCACTTTACAGTCCCAGCTCAGAGACAAATGAAGAGGCAGTCAAATGCAGATCAAAATCCTCTTCTGAATACTCTGCCTCTTGTAATACCGCTGCTTTTTCAGAAGCAGGTATTGGGTAAGACTGCTCAGGCACAGCCCACAGACAGAAGCAGCAGCCAAATTATTCATTTACTTGTTCTGATTCTTATTACATTCTACCTCCAGGTACGTAATCAGGCTTTTATTCACCTAACTGCTTTATCCTCTAACAAGCTATTCATCTGAAGAGTTTGCGCTGCAGGATTTCCACTGTAAGGATCTTTCTTTGTTGTGTTAGAGGTGGAATTCACTGCTTCAGTGCCACGCTTCTGCTCATTAAAAATAATTTCCCAGTGAGTTTGGTTCCAGTAGCTCTTCAGTCATATTAAAGGCCCTGTTGCAGCATTAGCTCCAGAGAGCATGCTAAAGACCAGCAGGGAAAATGAACGGGAGAGGAGAAAACAAGAAGCTGGAAGGGCAAGACAGATTGCTGGCAAATGATAAGCAAGCCCAGACGTGCTGCTGCCCACTGGGGTAGCGATTCTAGCACCCTGGGAAATGTGTTTCACTGTACAATCAGACTGTGTCCTCACCAGAATGTCTCCCCAGCCCCCAAACACAGCTCTTTTTATTTTCGCTCCTGCCCTTCCCTCTTGCCTGTTCCCTTCTGCCTTACACCTTCCTTGGCTTTTCTCCTTTTTTACCACATCTTCCGTGCTCCCTACAGATGCTTTGGAGCTTGTTTTCCAAGCACAGATTCTTTTCAATCCTTGTGGAAATTCAGTACAAGGAAGGTCTGTGACTTATAGCAGCAAAATCACTAGCAGGAGCACACGAGCTGGCATGTGCAGCTGCCAGTCAGCTTACTTCAGCTCCTTTGCTTTTGGAGCAGGCAGCTCCCACATCAGGAAGTTTTGTATGTGTGGTGCAGAGCCCACTTGCAGCAGCCTTCTATTTGCTACAATATGCAACATAAATTGACAACTTTCAGTGTAGCTCCCTGTTTCCACATAAATAAGAGAGATGGCACAGTCTGAAGGTAAAGAAAAATTATTTCAAGATGCAAAGCATGTTAATCTTCCTCCTTTTGTGATTTAACCACAGGTACCAGTCAATGATCTATTGCTAATATACCATGTAAATAATGAGTCACATTATTCAATGAAGCATCAGCTCAGGCAAATACAGGAAGAAGAAACGTACAGCTTCTCACTGAGTGGGCCAATTTCACCTCCAATGCAAGCCAAAAGCCTTCCTGAGGCTTTTCCTCAGCTGAATACAGATCTATTAAAAAAAAAAAATCACAGTAATTTAAGACTCCTTTAGCATAGAAGTGCTGATTGCTTCAGGGAACTCATGACAGTACAATGCCATCTACTTCTCTTCACCTAGTAGAACTGGAGATGTGGGGCAGCCTCTTGCGGCACTCCTGGACATAGAAAAAATGATGTGACTGGCCACACAGTTCAGCCTAAGGGAATCTACTAAAAGATCTAAAAAGAAACTGCTTTTCTTGCTTAGAGAGAGAATATTGCTCTAACCCTAAGTCAGTGTGCTGGAAACCTCAGTGCCTCAGGTGATACTAGAAGACTTAAAACCACTGGGCTTATACTGCAGGGAGAGGCTCTCTGGACCTTCTCTATCTTTAATCTTATTGAAAAGAGCTGTCCCACTCTCTGCGACCATGTAATCTACTAGGTGGACAAGGGAATGTAAATTGGGGCCTCCAGGCTTGAGTGGCTCCTGTCAGTATTCACTACACTGTCCGCTTTGCTCCTCCACTGCACCACAAGAGTCCTTTGATTCACTTCTAGCTTCCTGCCATTCTAGCACTGCCAGGTGAGAAATGGCTCTTCTACCTGTGTTTAAGCCCTCGGGAAATACTGCAGTCTGTTTCATCTCCAGTATTTGCTGAACTGGTATAATTTGGGTTGTTTCAGGATGAATGAAGCGGGACCTGAGAACTGGGTATCCAAAAGTGCTACTGACATGAGAAAATGTAAACAAAATTTAAGACTTGAAGTTAAAGCCTTAGACACTCCCTCTCTTCCAAAATCTCAACTGTAACCTGTCAGCACAACAGCAGGTACGGCAATACAAAACGTACTGGGAGCATGCCTGTCCTCCTCACACTGGTCCAAGGGGCGGTGATGGTAAAGTTGGAGAGTATCTTTCTCCTGAAGGGGGAAGTAGCAGCTTTTCCATTCTACAAAAGATGGAATTAAAGCAAAGAGAATGTGAAATGATGAAGCCAGCATCAAAGAGCAAGCAGAGGCAGAGCTGAGAGCATAAACAGACCTTCTAGGTGCCCGGCCAGTACCCTCTCCCAGAAGGTGTGCTTTTTAAAACACTTAAAAGAAAAATCTGAATACTGACAGATAGAAGAGATATCCCCAGAGGACTGTGGAAAAAAATTCAGAGGGGACACACTGGAAATACTGTTTCCTAAACAATTAAGTAGTCCCAGCCCTTGTAAATGCATGAATGTATGAATACCTGTAAAGAAACAACCACGAACTGGTAGCACATGTATAGGAGAAAACCTCACAAGCCACTTGGTACTCTTATTGCTCCTACATATTCTTCACTGGTTGCAATACGTGTCTTCTAGCTAGACTTGCCAAGAGCATTCATCAGCACATGGGGGTGACCGCTGGTCACTAGCCGAGGTTTGGACTGCCTGATTTTGGGACCTGAGGCAGCACAGCTACACCGCGGGCAGCACGGTTGGGACTCGCCACAGGACTTGCGCCTCTACCCCCGGGCAAGTCAGACAGTTTCCTTCAGAGACAACGGAGGCAATTCCTAGGCTGAATTCATCTGAATTCATGTCTTTTAGATGTCTGGGTTAGAAAAAGGGTAGATACTAAGCCCACATGGCCCACATTGAAACGTAGGCTGGAAATCCAAATTTGAATGTGTCAGCAGACAGATACGTATACGTGTGTAATGGAACTGTACCCCAGTCAACAGATGAGAACTGAGGATTTAGGTAGCTTCATCTGAAAATCAAGTTCTCAGAGCTAAAATGAAAGGTTACAAGAAGCCTGTAGCTTAAAAATGGAAGCTCATGTGCCTCAAAGACCAGCAATGGTACCATGCTCCTTCAAGCACATTCCCCTGTATCTCTGCGTGCTGCCAGGAGCCAAGTGGTACAGGATCCGTACCGTGCTCCGCACCAGGCTGTTTGCCACCAAATCTAGAGCACGCACTGGGAGCTATAGCAACTGGTCAACAGAGGCTGGTCATGACATTAAAAACTAAGACTGTAAACCCAGATGAAGTCCAACAAGAGAATACTACAACTTGAGGACCCAGATTTAAGCCAGTAGAAGTGTAATTTGATTCAGAGTGCAGGGGTTAGTTTGGCAAACCCAGTTCTTTCTCATGAATTCAATGAAGGGAAGGTAGTTAGCAATGACTAATCAGAACAGTCTCTTAGGGAAATGTAGAGTTTAATTACCCTAGTGTACTATTCAGTGACTTCCCTAGACATACCACACACTGCAAGATACGTGACAATGTGGGTGCCGCAAAGTTTGTATCGTCACGAGCTCGGGACAGCCATGTTAGTCACGAGTTTGATTCCTGTCTCCCTCTTCCCCGAAGTGCATTAGCTGCTATGGAAACAGTGCCATTAGAATGGGCAGGGCATCCAAATGAAGGCCATACTTATGCTAAATGATGCATCCTCTATTCAGAGCTCTAGCTAGGTCTAATAACGACGTATTAACTAGTCCAGGTCCATCACACATGGTTTGAGGTGCGTTTCCACATGGAGGAGGTAATTCAGAGGAACATTATGGTTCATTTCTTTACTCTTGACTCATGGTAGGTTTCTTATACACTGTAATGTGATGAAGACAACAAATTGCACAGCCCAAACAGCTGCAATGGTCAGCAATGTGGTATTTAGCTAAGGAAGGTTAAGAAATACCTCACTGCTCCTACAATGTAAGACTAGTATCCCTCTGATGAATTACAGCAGTGATTAAATTAATTATTATTATTATTTTTTTAACATTTCTTGCAAGTCTGCTTTTGAAAGGAGGATGCAATAGATGCTACTTCAGCTGGATCAAGAGACTCACAGAGAAGCTACTTTTACATCCTCTTGTGAAACACCACATACCCCCCTCCCCCCTCCCAAAAAAAAAAAAAAAAAAAAAAGACTGAGATACAGATACAATCAAAATCAAACTTTAACAAAATAAGACAAGCAAAAGAAACAAGCAAACAAAACAAAACACTCTAATTTAGAGGCCCATCAAATCCTATATTCTCAATGAAAATTTTTACCAAAAAAAAAACACACAATGAAACAAGAACTTCCTTGCTTGATCCAATCAATGGCTCAGCTGTTCCTGTATCTAAAAGTGACACCAGCCAAATGTATGCAGCAAGATGTAACCAATTCGCTTTCAGCTGCTGCTACTCACTTCAATCCCATTGCACTGTAACCTGCATTGCTAAACTCCTCCTGATCCCAGTCCCTGATCACAAACAGGACACTCTGTTTGGTACAGCTTAAAATGGCCTGAAATACTCACTAGATTTTAAAGAGCTTTGAAAACTATGAAAAAATCCTAAAAACAACAATTATAATACATAGTGCTTTTCCAATAGGAATGTATTTGTAATCTATTTAACTTCCACAGTCTTTCCTGCTCTGCAGTTACTTAATAACTAAAGAATAAATTCTGAGCTATCACAAGGAAAGCAACAGTCTGGATCTCTCATGCTACCCCTGAAGCGACTGAAATATCTTTTAAGAACCAGTCCTACACTGTTGTGAAGACCCAAAAGACTTGGGAAACCTCAGTGAAGCTTCTAAGACAAGAAAACTGTAAAACTCAACTTACCACCTTATGCAGTAATAACTATTGGTCATAACACGCAATTTCCAAAAAGTCATTTTGTCTCTTTTTGCAAGAAGCAGCAAATGCCATCAGTATTTCAATGAAGTATATGCAAACCTCAGTTTCCCAATCCACTTTTAACAGAAACCTCCTGTGACTGAAGAAGCCTATTTCCTTTTTCTCTGAAATAGACCAATCAAATTAGATATTAGTAAATTGCTCATAGTAAATTTGACCTAACTAAAAATCTGCCACTCTGGGAACTGAATGGAGGAACATCGTATGAATATTAACTTTTATCAAACTGAAGCCAGAGAAGTCAAAATATATAACAACACCTGAGCTACAAATCACAACAAAGAAGCCAGTTGCGACTTGAAAAGATAAAGCCTTGGACTCCCCGTTGCAATAAATAGTCACAGTGCTCTGTGTTTGGAAAAAGGACACTAGCCAGAGGAAATGGGCATGTGTACATTTTGCTTTTTTCTTCTTTGATAGAAAACTTCAAATGCTGTCTCTGAAATTGCTAATAATCTGTCATGCTTTGACAAGGCTGTTCTGTCTGCTATTTGTTGTTAAACAGAACCAAAAAGAAGCATGTCTGTGATGGGGATCTTATGTATCTTCAGTCTTCCTGGAAGAACACCAGTAACAGATGGGCTGTGAAGCCAAATAGTTCTTCAAAGACCAGTGGAGCTGCACAG
The DNA here is from genome assembly GCF_047663525.1 of Anas platyrhynchos. Classification (NCBI taxonomy): domain Eukaryota; kingdom Metazoa; phylum Chordata; class Aves; order Anseriformes; family Anatidae; genus Anas; species Anas platyrhynchos. The sequence continues at coordinate 22,198,776 of NC_092591.1, forward strand.
CTCTGCCTTGCACCCTAGTTGAATCTGATGGCTGAGTACAAAGAGTTAAAATCCCCCAAAGTCTGTATAAAGTCTAGAGGCAGAGCATTCCTGTGGAGCTATGACAGTCACTACAGCCTTACCAACACGTGCAGTTCTCAGTCACATCAGCAGGTATTTTGTTTAACCTAGGACTTCCACAACTCAAAGGAAGCAATGACACATTCCTCAGGAGACTGGGTGATCTAATTATAATGCTTTTCAACCCTTCCAGTTTGTACACACTTAACATTTTTTCAGACCTCTTTTGTAGATCTCCGTGCAGTTATTTTAAGCCAAATGACAATAGGTTCACTTTTAATTACTTTATATATAGCTTAGATGTAGTCCACCCACCTCTAAGTCAAAAACTAAAGACATTCCAGCAAATCTTTTCCACACCTTACTACCAAATCCACAAACTTAAATTAAAAAGCCAGTTAACTAGTAAACTTCTGTAGCGCTGATCCCTATTTTGAAGATGCTTCCACATTCTTTAATCTCCAATGGAAGATCAATGTGCAACCACGTGGTAGTATTTGCATTGCACTCCGCATGACTAAGACACTATCTTGATGTCTGGATGCTGCAGGTTCACCTTTCAAGACAGATAATCCTGAGCACCCCTGCAGCCAGCATAGCGTGAATGCATCTACTTCTGCCTGCATCTCTCAGTATGCTATTCCTATGTGGTGCTCACAGTTTTGAGAAGAAAGTCTGCAGAGATAATGACTGCAATTTGGAAGGGCTTCTCTTTTGTTTCCCTTTCCAAGCCGGCTTGCTGAGGCGGCACTAATTGCAGAACAAGGCTTCAGCTCAGGGGGCCTCATGAGCAAAGCTGCCTCCTCCTGAAGCTTAATTCCCTGATTCTTGACCTTGGAACAGCAGGGACAAGGGAGAAGAGGGAATGTATCCGACAGTTGTTGCAGTGAGGATGGCAGAGCGGCCTCGGGGTTTAGGACATGGATCTTGTCCTCAGCTCTATTTTCTGCTGCATGTCAGCTGTGGACATTTCACAAAACCTTTTATTGGACTTAAGTTTCTTTGTCTCTTAATGGGGATGATCAACTGCTTTGAGATATTTGGAAGACAGGAAATGTGAAGAATTCTTGCAGCATTTCATTATTAAATACAGAACTAGACAAACACCTCTGAATTTTTATATTTTTCAGATAGATAAATATAGAGCTGGTTGCACTGAATCCCTTCTGTGTTTTCCTTCTGTGAATATTATAGCAAGTGACATGCAATGTGGAATGAGAAAAAATGGAGAAAAAGGTATACGGAACAATTTTAAACTTGTACGAGAAATTATTCACAGAAAATTAATTTTGACTGTGTTAGCTTATTTGCATTTGAGGCCTGACTTTAAGAGCTACATCTGTCTTAGAGAAAAAACACAGTGTAATTTTTCAGTAAAAATAATAATAATAAAAAAATAATCTAAAGTCTGCTGAACTCTCCTATAGCCAAATCCCTGAGTAGCTTCTTCTTCTATGACATCTGAAGAACCTTTTTTCTCTTCGAGGAGTGAGTGTTCAGTGTAGCAATACAAAAATAAATCATATTGCACCATAGTTCCACAGGAAACTAAAAATAGGGATTTGCACCAAACGCACAATTACTGGCCAGAAGCCACTGCTAAGCTGCAAACTGAGCAGGGTAGTCAAATCTCAAAAGCTTAAGGAATGCAGTGTTATCAGGGGAGAGGAGAGGGACTAAATGTCCACAAGGAAGGTGAGAAGGCAACACCTCTCCATAAGGGTAAGTGAGGAGTGTTTCAGTTAGCCTTTCAGCTGCATAGACCCTGAAACATGGGGACAACAGAAGGGCTTCCTTCCTGCCATCAGTGCACCCCAAGGGCAGCTCCATCAGTTACACCAGTACCACTGAAAGACACGCACCCAAGACAGTCCTGCTGGGCAAAAAAAAAAAAGGCACCACCTCCAGACAAAACAGGGTCAAACTTCCAAGTGATGTTATTTCAGTTTGGTCCCCTCAGCTTCATCTACGCTTCCTGCTTATGGCACACAGGTAACCGGATAAGCATGTGGCTAATTTTCGGAGACTCAAACTTACCCCCAAAGATAGCTGTGCATCTTGTGGGGGTATCTTTGCTTACTCTTCACTAATGACTTCAAAATTCCCCCACTAGGACTGATGGAAGATTTATACTTACTTCATTGCATGCAAAAGGTGAACCTACAAAGAAGTTCAAATCAAACTTCAAATCAGTGGAGGCAGATGGAGATGGACAGAGGAAGAAACTGAGATGAGAGGATACTATGCTGAAATAACACAGAAGTACTTCCCAGTCTCAGCTCTTTTCTTTCAAACTGGTTATGAACCTTACAGATACTAAAATAATAGCAATGGAAATGCAGAGAAGAGCATAGAAGAAAAAGACCAGTGCAAAACACCATGTTGTACACAATAGCCAGACTATGACCAAGAGATCAGAAAAGAAAGCAGAACAAAGAAGGACTCCTGATTTTTACTCCTGAATCTGCCACATCCAGTTCATCCTCAGTACATCACTTACATGCCTTTTGTACATGTAAGGGGACAAAGATACTTTGAGGTGCTATGAGTTCTTCAGAAAAGTTCTGCATGTGAGCAGGGTGTTGTAATTATTGTTATTCCATAGTGCTTATACCTAACAACAATGAAACCAAATCCATGAACAAATGTTTATTACAATGTACTTCTGAGAATAATCTCTGTACCACTTTTATCTTATATAGTCACCGATGCAGACACCCTTCACAGAAAGAAGAAGGGTGTAGACAGCCTTTAACTTGCAATAAAGGTGCTCTAAGGGCATCTGCTAAAAGAGCCAGAACTGCAAATGCTCCTGAAATGATGGTTTGTTGGGTCGCATTGGCATCTCACAACAACATTTTGCAGTTTTATTCTTTACTGTATGTCACTTGATTAGAATGAGCCTTTGTAAACCCAAACAGAAGCAAGTTTATAGCAGTTAGTACTTCCAAATTAAACAAAAACCCTTCTCTCTTATTGACAAAGACATGTATATTTTTGTCTCCAAGTGTTTCCATTCTACAACTGTGACCGAGAAAAATCTGTAGCGTGACAATGCAGTCCTGGCAGCTGCTACTGAAAGAAGCCAATTTCTACCTGACATCCTCAATGACTACTGAAGGGCTCTTCCCAAGCATCTTCGAACATTTACATTATATGAAAATATATAACTATACATTATTCTATAGTAACATATAGTAGTTAACATACAGTAGCATATAGCAATATAACAATATACAATTATATTAGAAATAAAATTAATACTAGAAGTTAGTAACTTCTAGTTACTAACTAGAAGTTACTTCTAGTACTTCTAGTTAGTAACTAGAAGTTAGTAACTTCTAGTGCGGCATAAGAATCATTTGGAAATGTAGCATTATTGCAGAATATTTCAAGTCAGAGTATGTTTTGTATTAACAGTTGGCTGTTAATACAGTGGAATGGCAAAGAAAAGCTCGGCACCAGAGCTGCTTCCCATGGATAGATGGGGCTTCATGTAGTCAGCTAGAAAAGAACATTCCATTTCTGTATCCTCTCATAGACATGTATTAGCAGTTGTGCTGGACAAGCACGGGCTTAACAAACTACCGCACTGCTCTGGCTACACCAACTGCATGCTCAGAGCTGCTAATATCAAGCACATCAATCCTGTTTTGTACAACATAGATACTTCCTTCGCCATTACAGCTGCGGAGCATGTGAAGTGAAATGCTCCTTCCTTCTTTTCCTATGTTTCTCTTCTTAATGCAAGGATCTTTTTCAGATACTTGCTAATGTAGCAAGTTGCCGCAAACCAAGCACTCGTTATTCTCTCAGTTTCAGAAAGGCTGTAGTCACAGCATATTGTGTTGGTCAGAACCGTCACCTTTATCCATGCTGTCCCTGTCCATGGATCATCTCTACCCATCATCTCATCTTCTTTTCAAAATATAATCTCTGTGGGAAAGGGATTACCTCTTCATAACACATTTACCCAGTGACATAAGTAGCACAAGAAGTGACCCAGTAGCGTAAGAAGACCTCAATACAAATAAACAGATTTCAAGAATGAACAGAAAGAATCACAGAGGGCTTCACTGGCCATAGCAGTGATCTTTAAAACCCACAGATGCCTGACTTTGTATTGTACAGGGGGTTCCATTTCTCAATAACGAAGTTCACATTTCAGTCTGAAGAGTTTTGGAGCAAACATTACTGGCGTTTGTCCATCTAGGAGGTACCAGCCACCATATTATATAAGGACCAAAGATAAAATTAGACTGAGAACAATGTGTAGCATCTTCTAGAGCACAATGACTCACATTCACACATGAGACTGTCAAGCTGGAACACAGTCACAGGGAATGTAGAAACAAGAGTGCAGTTGAAAGTACATCTCTATATCCTTTTGTTGAAAATATGGAGAAAACTTCAGAGCTAGGAACATGCTGGTGCTCTGCAGCTTATCAGTTCTACAGGCCACAGATATTCAGAGACCATTAACAGACAAATAATATCACCACCTCCTTCCCTACAACCTGCAAATCACCAAACAAAATGAACTCTCAGGAAAAATGACATCAAAACACACATTAAACATCCCTAAGAGAAGTTTCAGGAGAACCTATTCAGAAGGTGAAGCCTCCTGTAATGACATAGCAGCTTGCACAAACACTCCCTGCTGCTTTGATCATATATCCTAGCTTAGCAGAAACTAGAAAATGTGGGGTTCTGTACAATTCTGCCACTCAGTAAAAGCATATCGTTCCCATTGTGGTACACGCAAAAGGAAAGAGGTGAGTAGATCTGTTTGTTTCCAACCACTCCTTCTCTTCCCTCACTTCAACCTCCCACGAAGTAAGCAATATTGTTGAACGTCATTTCAGCTCATTCTCTATCCCAATAATTGTTGCACAGCTTTGAACATCAACTAATGCAAACAGAGCAAGGAAAGACCACTTTTGCCTTCTAGTCTGATATTGTCAAGTTGAGTCCACAACCACTCATGTTTTATAACTCATCAGAAAATGGTCCTTCAAACAACTACTGGGTTCTGACTGATGTCAGTGCCTACAGCAAATATTTTCAGGAACCACCTTCCAAGCCCTGTCAACACCTCTCAGTGAAGGTGTTCAAAAGATGTCTCCCAAATCCTGTCAAGAGCTATCAAAAGATGTGGTCTGATGCCAGCAACCAATTGCTATCACCTCACAACAGGTAGTCAAAGACACCTTCTGACTGCTGTTGGCTCCAGCCAGCCAAATCACTTGTCTTTATTTGTCATACACTCGGGTTCCTTTTTTTTTTTTTTTTTTAACTTACGTAACAGCTAAATATATTATCTACAGATTCATCTCACAATTAGCAAACACGTTATTCTGTACCTTGGCCTAGGCAAGCGGGGAATCCCTTACAACACAAAAGAATCCTGGCAGTGCATACCAATGAACAAGAATTATCCATCCATTATGTCCAAGCCTCAATAAACAACTACTAAACCCACCACCACTTATGCTTGGTGAATCTTACTGATGTGAGAGTTACCCTCTATCATATTCAGCTGAAGCTTCCTTTCTTAACATTTCTCTTTTCCCTTGTTGCACTTTTTTATTTATTTTTTTTTTGCTATGGTTCAATGTAAGCAACACTTCTAATTCCTTGATTTTCAATAATTATCTCATCCCTACTTAGTCACGAATTGACTTAAGTTGCACATATTTAGTTTGTTCACATAAATTCACATGCAACTGTTTGACTCCCTTAGGAGATGTGAAAAGCAAACCGTGCTTTTAGTGAAAGGAGAAAAACGACAGATTGTCCCTCAATGTGTGTGTGTATATATATACACACACATACACTGTATGTTCTGGCACATGGTAGGGTGTATTTACTGTATGAGGCCATATGCTTGAAGAATTAGAACAGAGGAAAAAAGCCAATTTCTGGATGTTGTATGTCTACTTTACATATTGTCAAATAGATTCTAAATATATGGGAAACAGAGTTCAAGAGATTCACAATATAATTCACACAGGACAGGCAAACATATATAAAGATCAGCAAGTGTTCAGGAGAAAGATTTACAAAGAAAGAAGGTGCAACACATATTTGTATGAAGATGTTATTACTGCTTCTGTCTTTTCAACTTGCCAAAACACCTCTCTCTCAAAACATTGAATGAGCTAAATGCAACAGAAGCATTAACATAATCCTTGCATTACATGGATTTACTGGACTAACTTTCCAATCAGCTCAGTGATCTCTGCACCATACTACATCACATATACAAATATGTCCACAGTGAACATGTAGATGTGTTCAATGGATTGAAACAGTGGGAGTTAACAGGTTTTTCAACCTAACAGAAAACAACATAAGAAGAATTGGCTGGGAGCTGCAAACTGAAGCCAGATAAATTCTGATGAAAAACAGGGCTCAATATCTTCCAGCCAGGTTGAATAATAATTTGAATAAACAATCAAGGGAAGTGAAAGGTTTTCCAACCCTTAATATCTTGAAGTCCAGACCGGGTGTCCTGCAGGTTTCACCTTACCAACACAAGCTTCGACACACAGTGTAGGGATCACTGGGAATAATTCCAGTGCCTGTTCTGTATAGGAAGGTCAAACCACTTCTGGTCTTAACATTTAAGAATCTTAAAGCAATAGTGAACTTTATGACTTAAAAAGAAGAGTGCCTGCCCATGGTTTCCCTTGACATTTTTTGCTTATTTTACTCACATATATCTGTTAAAAAAATAAATAATTAATTAAAAAAAATGCATAGACCCAGTTGCCACTTGAAGGAACCTAAATTAATGGAAAAAAATAACTGATTAAGCATAAAAGTGAAACAATTAAAATTAATTGAAACAAAATACTGTGAAATACTAGGAAATACTGGGTACTGAGTGAACAAGACTTCTGTGAGTTAACTCTCTTAAACCCAATCTCAGATTCTCCTCAACACCAATAATATATTTATATGTATAATATCCATATTTTTTTGTCACAATTCTTATGATCTGGCACCACAAAGGGCTTCTTTCAGTTTTAGAAAGTATAGATTATACTTGTAATCAAAAGAAATTTAAATATTCAGAAAGAATAATACACATGGTTGCTTTCATACCCTTTGTTGCCTGATTTTTTATTTATTTATTTTCGTTAGAGATTTCTTTTATTCCCTTCTATTATTAGGGGGGAGAAATAGCCATGTTTCCTCCATTCCAACAGTGTTTAAGTGGATAGAGAGGAGACTAGTTCTTCAACAACAGTAGTTAAAGGTAAGGGCCACACATAATACATTTGTGCCTATTTGTCTAAGTCAAATCTTGCCTTGTGAATTCATCATTAAAATAAGAGTTGGGACAAAGGTTGTTCTGCAGAAATTCTAGATGGAATTGGATATCTCTACTTACGTGTGTAGATAATAAGACATACTCTTTTGAGCTTCCGCACCATCTTCTCTGAAACCTTCTAACTGGACTGCATAGTGCCATTGTGAAATGAGCAGCTTTCTGATTTCGTAAAGTTACTCAATTAAACTAACAGTTTTGAATAATTCAAATTACTAAAAGGTTTATGTTCCTTTCAGTCTAGCAAAGTGTGGCAATAAATGACTTCACTGTGCATCAAATCATCATCTCCTCTTCAAAAATGTACCAAAACTGCAGATGACTTAATAGGCCACCTTAAAAATTAGGTTCTTCACAAGTAACAGGTTAGAAACTCTGGTGCTTTCATGGAAAGCCATTCTAACACTGTGATGGCACTAGAGATAACATACACAATGTATTCCCTAATACTTTAGTTAGCTACTGCCTACAGCATACTTTGTCAAAGAGACCAGAGACCTTTGAGGCCTCTCTGGAGAGACCAGACCTAACTTCCAATTCCTGACCAGCCACTGATTCTTTATGAAATCTAAAGTCTCTTCCAATTCCAGTACCTTAGTTTCCCTTACTTTTAACAATGAGTGTAACAATGTTGTCGATTTCTATCTCAGAGGGCTTCTGAGAATTAATTCTCAGATGACTTGAAGTGCTTTGATATTCATGTAGAAACTACTGATGATTAGCAGATGTTATTACAATGACAACTTGTAACATTTAAAAATCTAACTTTTGTATGGAAGAAGAAAAAAACACCTCTTGGTTGAAGACTTTTACTTGATTTTAACCTTAAAGTTTCTTTTAAAACTTCATTGTGCAGGGAAAGAAGACTGAAAGCAAGGGCTGGAAAAGAATCAGAAATTCACACAAACTCTTCTCCGTGTTATTTATTAATAGCCACTTCAGACCTGCAGCACTGACCTCTATTAACCATTATTATAGTACTTTGCCCATTGGTAGAGGAGCTTTTCTCCTACTGTGCAGGACAACTACAGTGTCCAGCCAGCCCATGCAGAAGTAGGACTCAACACAAAATGTGAAACAAACAGCAACAATGACAGGACAAAAGGGCTTTTGACAGGGGAAGATTGATGGTGGCAAACAGAGAAGTGTCACAATGCCAACCTCACGCTTGCCAAACTCCAAAGCCACATTTGTCATCTGTGGCACTTTCTCTCTGGTGCAGGCTGCTTGTCAAAGGGACTAGTTTGAGTGTTCAGCAGGCAACGAGATGTGGAGGTGAAGAAGTGAAGACATCATTCTTCATTACTCACTTCAGAAAGGGGGAAAGGAAAATAAGAAAGAGTCGACCACAGTACAGTCTTGATTAATTACCAGACTTGGCAGTGGCAGTGAAAGCAAGAGCTGGGCGAATTTTATTGCTATATACACTCAGCACAAACACAATTTCCCTGAAAACCATCAGCTAAATGAGGCAAGAATTAGCACCCAGCTAGGCCCAAAGGCTGAGAACACAGACCTGCAGAGACATGCAGCCCTTCTTGCCTCGGCACAGCTGCTCTGGGCCTTAGGCCTTTCCGACGGCAAATCTCACGGACTACCAGTAACGTTAGCCTTACGGTAAGCAAGATCTTGCATATGGAGTTGTCAATGAACAAGTTGCACAGAGAGACAGTGAGAATAATTCTGTTGAGTAAAAACAAAATGACTACAAAAAGGATTTAAAAACTTTCAAAGTGTTAATCACATACAACTCTTATGCTTTTTCTTCAGTTGATCTCTATCCTAAATTTGACAAAGACTTTGAAAAACCTATTCATATTGCCAAAGTTGCCAATAACTGGTCTCTCCTTAGATGTTATTTAAAGCAATTTAGAGTGCAATTATGCTAGGAAAGCAACTCAGTTAAAATGCCATTATGGGTCTCATATCATGTGCACTTAGTCTTCAAGAAAAAAAATGTGGTTTTTTTTTTTTGTTGTTGTTGTTGTTTTCTTTTTCTGTTTTCTAATTGCCAACCTCGTAAACTCAGCTTGTGATCTGAAGTTTACACCTTTCCAGCTCATACATTATCTGAAATAAAGAATGCATTTTTGGACTTTTTAAACAATTATATAAAAATGCATAAATCATGAAGGAAGATGCATCTCTTTTCTCTCAAACTTGTGCTGACTTTAATGAGAGTGAAAAATATTTCAAATGCATCTTAATCTGTATATCTTTCAACTCCAAGTCTGCAGTCACAATGGATAACAAATTGTTTCTGTTATTATTTGAGCAAATGGGTTTGAGATCATATTCCACCTGGTTCCAATCACAGTGGCAGCTACTGGAAACTACTTGTTCCATGTTCTTGAATAGTAAAATTGCTTTCATCAGTGGAGTGAGGCTTAGACCAACTGATGACAAGCACAGTTAAATGACTGGTCACTTTCCCAGTATATACACAGCCCGAACATCTAGAGGCCTAGGGCTGATTAAGGGCTCTCCCCATTAACCACAGTAAAGGGCTCAGAGACAGAGGACCTGGACTGTGAGCAATACATTTTCAGAGACCATGGAAGAAGGAAAATTTTCTAAATTCAATGGTCTGAATAGCTGGAGGGGTAGGGGTGGGGAATGTCTAAAAAGCGTACCCACCAATAAGTTAGGCACAAGAGCATCCAAAAAGCTCGGGCAACATAAAATGATAAATACACAGGTATTCAATTCAGCTAAGTCAGCAACACTTCTGGGCATACACAGCAACACAGTAAGATGCATTTTGGTGAAAAAACAGAAAAAGTAGATATATATATGGTATCCCAGGTAGTTATGCTGCCTAAGCAGTTTTCACTACCACCTAAGATGAACTTTATAGATGAACTTTATACACACCAAAGTGCTTTTGTGGATCCTGCCCACAATCTTTTGGAACCCAACATATCCATCTGCCTGGCAGCAGCAGATTTCACAACCTTCAGTGTACACATCTTCCCAAAACGTGAAAGAGGAAAGAGCTATTATCATCACTTTCACAGTTGGGCAACTGAGGCCTACAACACAGCCAGAAAGCAATGCAGCAGACGGAAGAGTATCCTTCAAAAAGACATGAACCAGCTGCAACTGAGTTACACCAGTCAGAAGCAGCACACCTGGAGAGCACATCAATTAGCTTTGTTGAGAGGCAGAGACCCACAGCTCTATGTGGATACCACAACACTGCTGTGAGTATAGCACATCTCTCTGCCCTGACCTGCTCTATACAGAGCGAGACCAATGCACCCTGCACCATGCCCCACTGCACGGCACAGAAAGGCCAGGCACTGCTCAGGATCACTTTTCACATTTGTGCCCAGCAGAATTTACGGCAAATGCACAAAACGTAAATTCCTTAAAACAGCATCATTTTCACCTCCCTGCTTGGCCCTCCATCCAGATTACGTTAAAAACTGTCCCATTTCTTCAATGCAGAAAGACTTCCAGCCTCCAAGTACACATGTTTTCTCAGGAAGAATGAGTCAGTTTCTGAGTAAAAGTAAACTTCCTTCCAAAGCTTTGTAAACCATTGCCCTCAGCACCATTTTCACGCAAAACCACAATACCTGTTTTATCAGAACTTCTCACAAAGAAAGATCTGAGTAGGTGTGAAATCCAGAGAAAGAAAACTGTAAAGTTTTGTGCATTTAAAAAAAAAAAAAAAAAAAAAAAACAGTTTTAATTTCACCTGGTTCTAAATTTCAGCTTAAGGTGCAGAAAATACGTACAACATACTACCTGTCTTTTCCCTGACACACTTCATTCATTGGTCCTATGCAACGAAAGCCAGTTGTTGAAAGACTGCTCTCCTTTGCATCCATTTTTATTCTCGCTGGTTCACAGAGTGCCTCCCTACAGCTGAGGCCTCAGTATAGCTCTGAAGATCTGTGGCATCCCCTCCTCATGAATTCTACTCTGAAAGTGCCCAAAATCTGCTCTCCAAGAAGGAAAAAAATAATGAAAGAAGAACAAATACTGAATGTACCTCCAAATCCCCTTCACCCCACCCTGCAGGTTTCAGTAACATTGCCCTTTCCACATAAGTCTCCAAGTTATTGCCACCATCCTTCTTGCTGGCCTGCCAAGGAAGCCTGACAACACTTCCTCTTAATCACCTGAAGCCATCAGTCATTATGAGTGACATCCCGACTCACAGCTTGAACATATTACACCCACAGGAATCCCATCACTGTCTAGGCTATGCAGCGACAGCCTCTGACAAAGCACTCTAAAACCAGGCCTGGGCAAAAGATCTGAGCAGAATAACACAACAGATCTGCAGCCACAAGGTTGGCACCCTCCTGCATCCTGTGGCCATCTCAGAGCTCCACAGCAACAGCAGGAACGAGATTTAGACCCTAAAGTTGCTGAGGCAGAAACCATATATTTTGTTATGCACAAATTCAAAGCACCGTATGACACGTCTTTATCTTTATGCTTGAACTAACAGAGAATCACCATCCATGGAGATGGAGTTATGACACAGTTTGAGAGATTCTTACTCCAGCTGGTAGTGGCAGCTATATGCAAGTGCACAGTTCAGCAGACAGAGGAAGAACTTCCTACATCTTACCCTAAAACTCAAACTGAATGCTCTAGATATTGAAAAACATGCTGAGTTACTCCATATTTATTCTTCCATATTTGCAGCTAACCAAAAAGGCATTCATGAAATTCAGAAACAAAAAATGCCCAAGAAACAAACAAAAAAAAGCATATGGTTTCACTCATGAAACCAAGCATGAGCCAGAAATACTAGCACAGGTACAAGGAAACTCCTTCCACATCAGAAATAACATACATAAAGTTCTGCAAAAATGCTGAGTGGATCCTAGCCTAGATATTACTTAGCCCATGCTCAAGCAGCACAATCTCTCCATACCACCCTACCCCATGGCTCCATCATGCGGAGCAGACGTAACTCTCACAGTTCTTTGCACGAGGTGTCAAACCCCAGGGCACACATGCTGAAAGAGAAATGCATCCCCTAGGTTCTATACCTGCAAAAGCAGCATCAGTCTTGTCATTTAATGTGTGTTGAGATGTTTATCCCCACTCTGCTTAGGCTGGTAAAAAGTATGGATCAGATGCTTAATGTTTTTAACAGCCACCTAACACTAGAATCGATACTGCCAAACACCATGGGCTGTCCCTCATTAATGCCCTTACGTTAGTGGTGTCTCTGATTTAACATGCTTTCAATGGCTTCCAACGTCTGATCTATATACTTCACTTGCCTAAACAGTAAGAAACAAACATCTCTTGACACACTGTACAAAATGTGCACAGGCTGTGTAACTAGAGAAGAAGCAAAGTATGAACGCAGGGGTAGTGGCTGTAGGTCACTCATGCTCATCACTGGTCCTGGCTCTTTAATTAACAGATAAAATTTCAAGATTACAGCAGAAAAGTGGTAATGACAATTAGGAAATGTATATTGTTGCATACATTAGAAAAAGAGCAGGGAAAAGAGTAACTTTCATGTCACTTCTCAAGCTTAAGATGTACACACCTATACTGTGTGTGTGTGAATAGCTATATATACACACATGCATACAATATAAACGATCTCTTATTAACATCCAGAAACTAATCACAGCTGTGACAAGCTGGGTCTTGTATCCTAATAAATTGCATAGCCAAAACCTACAAGTAATCTATAGAGATGCATCTCCGGATTCCTACACTTGTGGCCACATCTCAGTGAAAAGCATCCTTCTCTAAAGGATGACAAACAGCATCCACTTGCTTTTTAGAGCTTTGCTATTATGACTGTATCCTAGCAGCTTATCATATGTTTCCATTCCTGGGGTCTCCAAGGAAATTCCTTTGCACCTGCTAACTGCTGGATTTTAGACTCCACAATGACAGAGACCAGCTTTACGTTTCCACAGGGGCTCTGCCTTCTGCCTTACCAGCCAGCACAGACCTTACTCTATGAAACGACTCCGGTGGGCAGACGACAAGGCATTGCTCCTCCATGCATCTTGGCCTACCTATCACCTCATCTTAACTCAAAAATTTTGTTCCAGCCTTATACTGCAGCTGCCTCCCCTGTAGATAAATCTTTCACCTTCCACCTTTTTGTCATGAGCTATTCTGAAAATGTAATATTCCCTGCCCTGCAGAAACCAGAGGACAGGAACCTGGGAGCCCCTTGGCCCTAAGAGAGTGGTGCATCACTCTCAGAAATGCACACAAGGACTTTTTCTAACTTATTATCATCTGTAACTCAGCTGGTACTTCTGTTCCATCTTTGCCTCTGTCAGCCTCACTTCTTTCCAGTACGCACAGCTGTGCACATCTCCCTCTCCCTCAAGAGACGAAGAATACAAGACAGGGCTGGTAGAGAGGAAGAGGAGGAAGACAGCCCATGCCGTCTGTTCAGTAATAGCAGGAGGAAGGTGTGCGGGGGATGGAGTAAGGCTAGAGCTATCAACCAATAATCACAGCTCAGGGAGAAAAGCTTGCACTGCAAAGCATGTGACATCTTTGGAATGTGTTTTTCACTTGATAACCAGATTTTCTTTTATATTCTCTTCCCTTCCCTCGTTTTCTCTCTCCAACCTGTAGCACATGGGAATATTTTACTTCTGTTATTAAAGTGGAGTTTTTTTCTCTCCTGTTCTTGACGAAAGAAAAAAAAAATGCAAAAAACAGCACTCTCTTCAAATCCAGATAGAGTAGCTCAGGAAAGCAACTAAGTTGGATCAAATATAGGAGATATAGATAGAGGGCTTCTGGTCTCACAGTTCCCTTGGGGATTTGCTACGTGGTCACGTTCTGCAACAGAAGTCCTAGGGAGAGCTTTCAGACTGCTGCTCTCCAGGCTTTGGAAGTAAGAACCTGGAGTATCTCTACTGCCTACCTGTATAATCCCTCTCCCTCATTTTAATGTTTCAAAGCTGTTAGGACTCTATCATCAAATGCTGTGTGCAAGGAAACATGCTGCAGTAAAAACGGGTCTTAAATGGTTGGTACAGTGGGCAAGTGCTTTGAACCAGGACACAGAGGCAGCAGCCCATTGCCGTACTGTATAGAAGTTCATTCTCCACATCACCTAAGGGAGATGAAGGAAGAGGAAACCCTGGTACCACCCATAAGAATGGCAAACGTGGTCCAGTACGACAGGGTCTAGACTAGAGGTTAGGAGGTCTGGGCTTATTCCCAGCCACACTTCTGCTCCACAATGAAGTACTGATCACGTTACACCTCTTCTCCAAAGTTCAATTTCACCATCTGCAAAATGGGCACGTGTTGGCATTCTTCCACAAAAGCACAAGGATCCACAGATAAGTGTTAATTACTGTCAAAAGGATGCTTCCGTCCTAACTCCTTCAGACACAGTAGCAGCAGCTTAGCAAGTGAACAGCACAATCTCAGTAATGATGATCATCCCAACAGCAGTAGTATGTTTAGCTCTGTGTAAATCAGGCATGGCAGTTTGATGAGTTGCAAGGAAGGCGATATTACGTCTCAAGAGGAATGGACAAGTGCTGACAGCTCACCAAAACTCTCTGCTCAGACATTAAGAAGCTTTCTGCAAATGCTCCAACTCCCGCGAGAGAAAAGAACGGTGGGGAGGAAGGGAAAGGAAAACATTTTGTGAACTTTTTTCCTCAATTGTTTTGACTTCTGCTGCTGCTCCATCTCCCTCCCTAACTCTTTTTATTACAAATTAAATAATTACTGGGCTGTAGCCCAAAACACTGAAGATTTCACATCTTGCTTGGTCTAATTATATCAGTCGACCTGACAAAATGGTTTCATCAATGGAATTGCATTGCAAGAGCTCTGGCTAATCAATTGTTTGACACTTAATTAAGAACTCTGCTGGTCTGTGAGGATTCAGGGAAGAGGGGGGAGAAGTTGGGCAGCAGACTGTCTGGATATGCAATGTAGAGTGCAGGTTGTTAAAACTCCTGGCACAAATACACCTCCATTTCCCTCACTGCTCCTGCTCATCTTCCAGCTTAATATTACACCTCACACTTTACCTGTCTCTCTAACCACTTGGTTCCTTTTTTTTTTTTTTTTTTTTCCCGTATTGCTTTAATCTCAGCCCTGCCACCAGTAATGGCTTCAAAACCCCTCTAGGGCCTTAGATCTACTTTCAGACAGATGTTTCCAAAGCAGGCTGCAGCAGACAAGCTTGAAGCACAACACTTCAACCAGAAAGTGCACTGGACCTCACACGCTAATCAGGCTGAAGTTCAGGCAGCATTTGGAGAGATGTCCACAGAAAAATCATGCCACCACAGTGAGAGGAACCCCAGTGAGGGCACTTGCAGTTCCCCTGCGTCAGCAGCCACCCTCCCAGTGAGCGCAGTGCTTGCAGATCCTTGCCAGCTGCGGAGGAAAGGCTCTCCTTTGAAAAACACTGCTGCAACCCACAAGATGCAGCAATCAGCCAGCAGAACAACCTGTGATCTAGGTGTGCTGCAAGCAGGTCATTACGTTTCTTTTCAATGACTAGTGGACATAATTCAGAGCTTAGGTTGGTTTTCATGGTTATAGTGGCTTTCAATTGGCTATGGGAGGATGGACGATACATATTCGAGCATGAAGTTGGAAGAAAACAAACCGGATCTAGCACAAATCTCGCAATTTGCTGCAAAGATAACCCAGTAACACTTTCTGAATAACTCTACAACAGCAATGTAAGTTTAATCTGTATCAGTGCACTGTATCATCTGGTGGCTGTGCGCTTTGATCTGGCCCCAGAGCAGAAAGTAAAACCTGTGATCTATTTAAAAAGTACCAGTTAAGAAAGTGGCATTTAAAAATAAATAAAACCAAATAATAAGAACCAACCTGCTTATCAGGGTCTAAAGGTGGTTTATCAGAGTTTAAGGAAAACACATGGGAGTTGCACCCAGTGACACTGCAGTTGCTAAAGCTGCATCACCAACCCACCTACACAGCCCTCGCTTGCTGCTCCTGTCAGGGGAGGTCAGAGGTTGGCAACACCAGATTAGGCAAGAGATGTGAAAGCAGATGACCTGACAAATGTGTCATCTGTTGCTTTCAAGTAAGAAGATGGGAAATCAGAGTCAGACCATTCCCATAATTGCAATGCCAACATCCAAGAAAAGTGGGAAAAAAATAAAAATAAATACAGTTTTCAAGACTTACTGCTACCGCACTGGGCAAAGCATGCTTCATGGAGCACAGTGCCACGCAGAAACAGCCAGGGAAAGGGAAGTGTAGCAGCACGTAAGGAGGGCTCTTCTTCCCAGCAGAGGTTGCAGAGGACCATGTGAGCAGTTAATATCTTTCCATGAAGTACGCCCCTGAAATTTGCAGTGTAACTCAGAGGGCTTTGGATGAAAGACAAGCCTCAACAAGCCTTAACCTTTTGAAGTTTAGCATTCAGATTTGAGAACTGCCCTTCAGGTTCCAATAATCAGAAGGTTATTAGGAAAGGATTCAACCAACAAAGTAACAGGAATTGAGAAAGTACACGTTACCCACATTTTCTCTCAAACAGTAGCTTGTAAGCATAAATTCCTCTATTTGTTCAGTCCATTCCTGGAATGCAGAAGCTACAAGAGTC
Organism: Anas platyrhynchos; assembly: GCF_047663525.1. NCBI lineage: Eukaryota > Metazoa > Chordata > Aves > Anseriformes > Anatidae > Anas > Anas platyrhynchos. The sequence goes on from NC_092591.1 coordinate 22,215,743, forward strand.
CAAACAGAATCAAAAGAATATCTACATTAAAAAATATAGATGTGTATATATATATATCTCATTGTTAGGGGAAACATGTCTAACTTATCATTACTAGACAGCAGGACTGGCGCACGTTTAGGAGGCTTTCTGAATCCATGGTCACAAAAAGAAATGCAAATGGGTAACAGTGGCAGAGTCAATATATACATTTAATTTAAACCACTATTTAAACCACCCTACAAAAGCCAGCCATGGCTCAGAACCAATGCAGAACTGGAGGAAAGAAAGCATCTCACTGTGGTTCCCAGCTTCTAAGAGGGTTAAGTTTATCTAAGCAGCCTCAAGAACAGCAGGCCTAATTTTCTCTTTGTCAGCTTTTGTCATTGTCTTTCTCCCAACCTCACCACTGTCAGTAGGAGATATTTTCCTTTTGCACCTCATGCCATCAGGAAATGTTTTTTTCTATTTTTCCTTCTCTCGCTACTGTCAAGCTTTCAAGTTTTCAAGTTCTTCCTCCTCTCTCCCCCAAAGAAAGCATTAGACCCTACACCTCTTCATTAGTTTTCCACTTCTCAGTGTTTTCACTGTCATCAGTGGAGGTGTGTAAATTTAGACAGCAGAAAACTTTTTCTAGAAAATAAACAATACAAATGATGAAAAAAATAATGGAGAGGTTCTCTCATCCACTGTTAAAACAGATCTGAGCTTGTAGCTTGGAGTGAGTGGTAAGTTTAGAGAAGAACAGGCTGAGTAGCTGGATCAGCTGCTAGCAAAAACCAGAACACGGTAGAGCAAACAGAACATGAAACTAGTGAAAATGGAAACTGGGAATTAATTAGGAACTGAATGATAAAGATTGAAAAACTGCTTTTATGAAGCTACATGTTGACTCCAGTCTTTTGGTGTTGACTGCCTGTCAGGAAGTTAATACTTTGCTACAAGAAATGTGCAAATCTTTCATATTTGTAATTTTTTATTTTTGGTGGTGGGTAAAAAAAAAAAAAAAAACATATGGAGAAAAAGGTCCATTTGCTTCTTCCCAGAGAAAATGATTTCAAATTTCAATTAAAATGAAATGAGCAGCGCGATTATCGCTATGGAGCAGGCGCCTGGTAGCAGCAATGGGCCTCTTTCAGTGCCATGGCAACCGGCCCTCATTGTCACGGCTACCTTGGCACCACGGGTAATTGTCGATGTGTGAGCCCGGCTGATAATATACAATCAATACCCCATAAGCAGCAAACATCATTTTCAGTCTGGAGGAAAGAAAAAAAAAAAAAAAGAAAAAAGAAAAAAAAAAGGAAAAGAAAAGAAAAAAGAATAAAAAAGTAACACTTGCAAAAGAGAGGGAAAGAAGGAAAGAGAAACAAGGAAAATGAGGAAAACAGACTGAGAAAGGGGAGGAAAGAGAGGCCTAACCCCAGAACACCTCCAGCAGTGAGGTTTTCTGCTTTCTTTCCATATAACAGATAGCTGGAGAAATCCCACCAGCACATTTGAACACCTGCTAAGCCCTTCTAATAATATATTAACTAATTGTTTACACCAACATCACTAAGGCATTATCAAAACACCACATCAACCAAGAGAATGCTTTTGTATGTAATCAACAGTAATTCCAATAGTGCCAAATTCTCAGCGAAGAGCTGGCACGCTCCAGAGCGGGGAGCTGATTTTTCTGTATGGATCGTTGGGCTTGTGTCTCACTGAGTGTAAAAAAAAAAAAAAAAAGAGCCCTAGGAACAAAAAGATCATGCAAGAGGTAAAAGGGGAGCTTCCTCTTCAAACGCAGAGGAGCAAGTGAACCATGATTTCAGAGTGGAGGCAGGTGCCAGAGAAGGATAAATGGAGTAATAAAAAGTCTGCTCAGCATTCATACCCTAATGCTTTTGGTCACCTCGTGTTCTTCCCTGAATGCTGTGTCCTTTTACCTAATGTTCACATGCTGTGCAGTGCAATCATGCCCCATTACTAGTGTAACACAAATGTGAGTGGGAACAGAGAGTAAGAAAGGGCGCACAAAAGAGTACACACTCCAAAGGGGAAGGAAAGAAATGAAAAGAACAGGGCAGAAAGGGGAAAAAAGTGAGGGAAAAAGTTTGACACTTTTTTTTTCACATGTAGGCCCAGACAAACAGCTATGTATATTTTAGGTATGACTGCCTTTTTTTTTTTTTTTTTTTTTTTTTTTTTTTAGGTATGACTACTTTACATACAGACACAGTGATCTCGAAAACTCCTTAATGAGATCTAAACACTGTGCCAGGAAAAGCTGCAGACTCATCCAACCATATGGAAGTGAGATGTTGGCATCTCAAACACCTGCACACCTCTGGATGCTGTCAGGTGGTGCCAGTAGGGCTGAAGTGAGCTAAGAAAGACGTCTGTGTTCTGGTTCAGAGCAGTACACGGAGGAAGTGGCCCATGTGCTTAAAACATCTTTCAGAGCATTTTCTTTTCTTTAATAGTTTTACTTAATTCTATGAGAAACTCAAAAGATGTTTTACAGGTATAAAACAACAACTTTTGGGTTTCAGAGCAAAATGCAGGGGCAGCTGATGGCACAACATGAAATCGATTAGCTTTGCATATTAATACTGAATGCACAATGGGAATGCCTTCCTAAATCCCATAAAAGAGAATAACCTGTAATAAATTAGCTACATCAGACACGGAGAAGAAAACTCTAGGTGGTTTGGATGAGCATGGGCAGATATGAAATCACCCCATTTTATGGTCTACCTTTTCTTAAACATCGGTACTGTATTCTGCTGAATCTGGGCATGTATCTTTGCGTGCTTCTGGTGTGCTTCTCGGAGCTATCACATATGGCAATGTTAATTTATAAAGAACAACACACTCTGTATTCAAGTAAGCTAGAGAAGTAAAAACATGTTCCTGAACAGGTCTGTTTAGATAGAATTCCCCCAACCAGCTATATGATTGAGCTGCTACTAAAAGTTAGCCTTCCTAAATAAACGACTCTTATAAATACTCTGCCAACTCCCAAATACAATATCAATCAATTCTTGCGTGAAGAATAAGTGTATCATATAGATATCCTGAGTCCCTGGAGAATCCTGAAGTGGTACTGTAGCAATATACATTGCATTTCCATAGAAAGAGACAGCCAAAGGGAAGTTACTTAAAGCAGCTTAAGCTCTTCCCTTTTTATTGCGAATCTGAAAGAAAAATAATGAAGGATGTGGATCTGACCACACCTTATCTAAAGACAACCATGGTTACATATCATACAGCCCTGAGTCTTTTATGTGCCTTCATACTCCCTTTGCTCTTCTGAAACCATATGATAGCATCTTTATAAAACACAGACGCTCTCAGCAAAGATTAACTGTAACTTGCACCTTTATTTGTCGAATTCACACTGCCTAATAGATAGGATAATTGGGCCCCAGTTGTCTAACGTTTATGGAACAAACCTCTGATAACAACGGATTGACTGACAGCTCCAGTTGCAGAACACAAACAAAGTCTGTTGGATTGTAATGTTCTAACTGCTAATGCTAAAAGTAGAAGAGAAAAATTAAATAACAATAAAGGACATACCTGCAACAAATGCAATGTCGGAAATTTCCCCCCTGGGGTTTCAGTGAGGTCTAAAAGCATTATTCTAAAATAAAACTTGAAGACTCTATAACTTGCTGGTTTTACTAAGATTCCCTCAGGCTTGCCAAGGATGCCTCATATCATCTCCTACTATCTCAAAAAACACTTCCTAGATACTTAGAAAGCTTTCATTTTCTCTTCCCTTTAAGGACTTGTGCTCCGTCTTACCTTCTACCTCTGCTCCTGACTGGTCCCACTCAATCACGCACTCTGAAAATGAATATAAACCCCCAGCAGACAAATCCAGCAATCTGTTCAGTTTTGGCTCTCTGTCAGATTATCTGATCTATTCTGACTTTCAAGTTCTGTTTGAGACAACGTGTCAGCAGAAGCAATCAAAACCATTTTTGTTTACTGTATTCTTTTTAATAATTGCAGCCTTTTATCATTTTTCTAAAGACAAATGATTAACCAAGTCTAATTTGTTCTATAATTAGCAGGAAGAAAGAAATTAAACAGACTCTCTTTTCCTCCAAAAGTAATTTTAGGAATATCTATCAAATATATTACATAAACTCAGAAGACATAGGTGATACATAATGTGACCTTGCAGCTACCAAGACCTGCAGATGCAGACGTCTCCTCTGAGAAGCTCACTGCAGGACTAAGGCCTGACATACTGGAGAACATTCTCTGTCCTGAGAAAAATATCTGTGTGCTGCTTTTGGTGCTTGATACTTATACTGAAATACACTGAAAAAACACAGAACTCCTATTTTGAAAATATTAGAAAAAATATGAAAAGAAAATTTGTAATAATCAAAAGCTAACATCACTCCTGAGCCCTGGTCCTGAGCACAGGCAGACGTCCCAGCCTGAGAGAAAAGGATACTGAGGGAACAGCAGTCTGACTGAAACACTAAAGCCTTTTCTGTGAAAAGAGTTTCTGTCCTGAAAGGAGACCCAGCCCCTAACTGGAATGGTCACAGCTACTTATTTGCTGATTGTGCTACATAAGGTAAGAAGTGCAATAGCTGCACAGTGGAACTGTTAAGTTCCCTATAGGACAAAGAGAATGTTTTACCACTAATATTCACAGGCTAATAGCAAAGCTCCAGCAAATCTCAGAGGCCAACAAAAGCCCCAACAAATCTCATAAATCATTTTCTATTGCAAAGCCTACCTCTTCCAAAGTGATCTAGCAGGCAGTTCATCTAAACTGGCATGAGCAACACCCACTTGAACAAAAGGAATCGAAGACAGTGGGTGAACGAGTCTGGCCTCCTTGAGTATATAATCCCTCTTATGCCTCATAACATTGACCCTGTCCTTACAGCTTTGGGTAAATGACTCCGGCATCCAGTGCAGGTAGTGATTTTAAGTCAGTGTTACAGCTCAGGCTGCTTGTAGCTGAAGCTACAAGTGATTGCAGGGGATGTTTGACAAAACCTGCCTGATGGCTGGAAAGGCAAGCCTGCAGAAAACAGTCTGCTAAGGTAAATGTCTACCATGCTTTCAAAGGGCATGGAATGCAGAGACTAGCGAGGGAAGATAGAAGTTGTGGAAAGAAGCAATTCTAGTTGTGCAATTAGGAAGAAAAAGACACAAAGGAACACGAAGGAGGAACACTGAGATGCATTTCTCTTTGGCAGTGAATCCCCTGGAACAGCCTCCACAGAGTGAATGTGGAATTTGCATGGCTTTAGTCATTTATAATTAGGCTGGATGTATCACTGGTGAAAATGATGTAACGAACAAGCCTGCAGTGAATGCCAAGGGAAGGACTGCATGGCACAGGTGTTTGCCATTTCTCATGGCAAAGGCATCTTTCACTTCATCCTTAAGTGCTTTCTAGTCTTTCTGTGTAAGCTTGTTAATCCCACTACCCTGGCAAAATTCCAAATTAGTAATTGGGTTCTGCCTACCTTAAATTTCTTCTTGTGGCTTTGATTTGTTAGAGCATTATCATATCTCCTCTTAACTGAAGTGTAATATTGTGCTGCCATGTTCCACTCCAGAAGTAGTTGCTAACACACACAGAAGGGGAATGTGGTGGCTGTTTAAAAGAGCTCAGCAAACATGAAAATGTATGACAGCAAGTGGAGGAGGAGATCGCAGCCAATACAAATCTGCTGCAGAAACTAAGCAGAAAATAGCTCCTCAAATTGGAACTAGACCAGAACCCTGGATTTAACATATCTGCAACTGTGAAAACTGACAGAAGATCTTTACAAACACCAACAGTCAGGAAATAGACCTATGTTTTATCCCAGAAGGGCAGTGGAATCAGTACCACTTTGAAGGGCAAAAGACCATCTACTGAAGTCATCACTATTACTTCCTGTAAAAACAAGCAAATAAACAAAAACACACCACGGTTTCTTGGCTTCTTGTTTTTGTTTGTTTGTTTTTGGAGATCTTCTCTCCAAGCCCTAAATAACTCTATGCGAAATCCAGTAAGGTCACAGCACAAGGTAGTGAGGCTGCAGGAAGTCAACTGATTTCTTTTGTACGCAATTCTCCTGTCCTGTTTTTTAGCACACATCAATATTGGCAATCTCTGAAACAATACAAAAACCCACAAGTCACGCACTTGAAAAACAACTGCAAACAAAAAATAAGATGTTGGGTTGTTTTCCTCTCTGCTTAATTACTCTGCAAAAATGTGGCAATTTCAGTTCCTAGTTGTTTTCTTTTTTCCCCTCTTCTTACTCACCCACTGTAAAAGCACACAAGATTGCTTACTTTTAAAATGCAAATGTTCAGGAAAAACACATAGCAGAAAGAGGATTATTTCTTGCCTTTGTTCTTCCCAATGAAATAATTTGCGTGTATACCACATGCAGAAGTAATCCCCCAGGAACTGCACACTAGGATCTCAGGAGACATGGGAGAAGAACTAGAGATAACAGTATTTTCTGACATCCATTACAATTACTGTTCACTTTTTTGGAGAGGAGCACTGATACTGAAGAAATATAAAAGCATTTTTTTAACCGCAAAGCAAAAATAAATAAATAACTGCATTAGTTAAATCCATTCTCACATCTTGAGAGGTTATTTATTTTCTCTGAGGGCTGATAAAAGTTCCCAATGACATGCTTTCTAATTTTAAAATCGCTCTCACTTCACAGTTCTGAAAAAGCTGATGTCAGGGAGTGAGTGGGTGGGTCTGTTTTAAGTGTGATTCACACATTAGATTCTCTTATCAGCTCATGCATATTCACAAGTGCTATCCACAGGCCACAGGGTTCACGAGGAGTCCAAGCAGGAGAGGGTCATTTTGAAGGAGCTAATTAAGATAGGGAAAAGAAAGAGAGGAAAGTTGTTACACCATCTTTTTGTGTGTGCATGCCCGCATTGGGCATGCAAATGATACAAGCCCTATCTGTGCTGCACCAGAATACTTCCCTCTTGCAAAGCGTTCTCCGTGTCTTCAGCCCTGCTTCCCCCCACCATCACACACCTCTCAATAATGCAGAAGTAAAGCCAAGTCTTTTGTGGCCTCACTTGTAAATGGAATCACGTTTTCAAACATGCCTGGACTGGAGCACAGGAACTATCTTCCAAGCCAAGGCTGATTTGCAGTGTAGCATTGGTGTAAGTCTTACGTTTATGTGGCAGCCTGAAATAACAGGATGCTCTACAGAGCAACTCTACTGTACGCATTTAACATACAATATGTTCCTAATGTGCATCTGAACAGGGTCTCACTTCCCCAAAGCAAATCCTTCTGTGAGGAAGAAAAGCCCTTCCCGAGACCTTAGTTACATCATGGGGAATAGGCACCACTGAAATATCTCAGTTGAAATAGAACTGGATGGTGATGTCAGCTGCCTAGATGAAACTCCAATGTCAGGTTATTGAACTCTTATAGCAACTTGGCCTGTCCCTCTGATCATCAGACTAGCTAGAAGAACTACATCTTTCTTTCTCCAAAGTCATTTGTATGGTAGAAAAGAAAAGATTCATCCACGATAGCTATACAAGAAGATTCTGCTTGATGGCTGCTGGACACAGATATGTCCTGAGGAACTATCCAGCTCCCTCATTCCTTAACACAGCCCACAATGAACAGCCCCATCACAAAGTCTCTGCAAATCCTGCATTAGCCTAAGCAGCTGGAAAAGGTTCTGTTGTCTGCAACACGCACTCCTTGGTTTTCAGAAGCTAGTGAACACAGCCGAGGTGGGGGAGGTAGGAAGGAGGCTGGGTGGTAGGGAGGGAACGTATATGATACAGACACACACAACACTGTAATTAAGGGTAATTTCAGAAGCATTTACCTGTGTTTCAGTGTCTGACAACTTTTCACTTGTGAATGCTGCAAACGCTTCAGCTCTACAGACTGATCTTGTTTTTATGTTGCTGGGATGGGAGGAGCAGAAAAATGAGTTGTTCTCTGAATTAATTACCTCCTCTGATTTGAGCAACATGCTCGACTGAAATCCAGACAGTTTAACTCTTGCTCAAAAGGATTTAAGTGTGTACTCTGAAACAGAACTGAAATGGAGCCATGCCTGGTGTGTACATACACAGAGATTGTGGAAGTTCTCCTACCTGCAGAGCACAACCAAGCAGGAACGTTGCCATGTGGAAAACTCAGTGGTTTTGAGGGACTACCTTAAAACTCTAACCTCACCTGATACAATCTCTAGCTAGCAAAGAAACCTCTCCTTTGCTCAGTCACCACCCCAGAAGCCACTGCTTGACTTCCATCTCTTGCTCTAATTCTGAGGTTCACCATCCCTTTTGTTGCGAAGTACTATGAAGGGATGGAGCTGGAAGTCAGAGGGCTCAAGTTACATCCCTTGTTCTAAAACTGAGTCAGTGCGGGGCACGTTACATCATTTCTGTCCATTCCTGATTCCTGCTTCTTAAAGCAGTAGCAGTATCTTTCATCTCTGTCAAGTGTTCTGAAAGCAAGAAATCAAAGGCACAATCTGAATAATGAGTACTTTGGAGGAGTCCAGGGTTAAAAAGTTGTCAGGACAGTGGTGTTTTAATAGAATCCTAAAGACCTGGATACCTGGTCAAACAAGCAATACTCACTTTACTTTTTTTTTTTTTTTTTTTTTTTTTTTTTTTACATTAGCTTAGCAATTAATCAGGGCCCCAGGTCCTGACCCGTGGTGTCAGTCGCTTTTGTGTCAAGGTATTTGACACATCAGACTATGTCATATTGCACATGATGCTGTATGACATAACAAAATACTCCATCCCAAGTCTGTGGTGATGTGACCATTAAAAAAAATCAAGTTGAAAATTTTCTCTTATTTAAAATAACACTGCAATTTGTCTATCTTTTTTTCCCCTAATTATGAAAGTATTTCCAGAGCTTATAGCAGAGAATGACTGAAAACATCAGTAGCACTGCACAAACTTTGGAGAGGTAACAATTTATTTTCTCAAACACTTCCGTCCTGACCAACAGCTCCCCAGATAGTTCAGTACTGGGCTCTGCAGTAATATTGCCACCCTCTTCAAAACTCATCCGTTTTTTTTCATTTAACCACAGCAATTGTGGCACAAGATACCTCAACCAACTCCACCAACGGAGCTCTACTGAACCTTTTCCAGTCTTCCAACAATTGCAAAAGACCCCTATGGGGCTGGAAGCTATAGCAGAGGAGTCTGAGATCACTGGATTTACCTCATATTTACAGAGCTGAAATACTTGCAACTCATTCATCTATGCTTACCATTTTAATATAGTCTAAATCTCTTTTTCCAATTTGTTTTCTTTCTTGCTTTCATTGTGAAAAATGAGGATTTTTTGGGGGGAAGGCCAGAGGACACCTACTTCATGCCAGTGTAGCATGCAGATCACATGTACATACCATTTTTCTTACTTTACATATTTATCTTTTGAATGTAATTTCCACTCCTCATTATTTTCCCCCCCAGAGGAGTAGAGAACAGTACACAGCTGTACTAAACTCATTGTAGGTCACCCATGCTTTATGAGAACAAGCCTTAAAGTTATAACTACTGGTGATCCACCTGGGTAGGCCTGAAGACATTTATGACCCCCGTCTCTCTGTATTCATAAGCAGCAAAATCTTTCTGTACCAGAGCTAATCTTTCATTGGCAGCAGAAGGTACCACAATTGGCTCAGAAACCACCAAACAGATTCTGCTGAACTGCATGGCAGCAGCAATTAACTCTGGGTTATCATGTGTCTGCTTCTGAGAAACAGCGTGACTGTGCCCCACTCTATCAGAAGATCCTTCAGCATTTCACCTACATCAGCAACCCCGATTAGGTGGCTCCCCCTCACTCCCTCCATGGTGCTGTCCCTTCGGGATACAGGGTTGTGCATACTCCCATAACTTTGTCATTCCCAGCAGTAAAGGAACAGTCGTGGCAATGGGCAGAGCAGCACACAGAGGGAGATGTCGGGGGTCTGTGTGTGCTGGTGAACAGTAAGCAAAGAGAGTTTACTGTAAAGAGGATGCAAGATTCAGGATGGCCTCTCCTATTGAGGTGAAGCAAGCAATGACATAAGCTTGAACTAAACATACAAGAGAGAAGGAGGAAGTGGGAGGGGAAGTAGAATTAGTCCTTTGCATTCATCTTCACTTCCATGGATTGACTTGACCACAGTTATGGACTGTGGTCCATAATATCATATCTTCTAATAGAAGCAGGTGCTGCTCCTTCATTGAAGAGTATTAATGACTGGAAAAATCCTTCCAAAGACTCTGGCAGAGTAAACCAAGTCCTGCAGAACTGATCTGTCATAATGCTGCTTATCTGTTTCAGAGTTAGGGGCTGAGCTCAGACATGCACTAAACTTCTTTGTCAGCTTCTGTCACAAATTAGAGACATAATTGACCCTAACTAACCAGAAGTGTTTGATAAAAGTGTCAGATCCTCAGATCTGGAAGCCACAGGACCAGCTAAACCTCTCCAAGCTCAAGTACAGTACTGCTAGGCAGGCAAAGCTCCTCAGCATATTGAAGAGGGGAGAAGCAGGAATTCCCACTGTGTTTATAGGACCTAGCAGCCCTCTTCGGAAGGCGATTCAGGATGAGAGCCTGATACCAGTGCTCTGAAGCTCTCTGAAGGATCTCATTTCTCTTCACAGACCGTACAGTGAGTCAAGGCAGCCTTGCCCCGCACTTCAGTTACTCAGAATTAGGTTGCATGAATACCCTCCAGCAGGCTCATGGATCAATCTCAGGCCCAACCTCCTCTGTGAGCAAAAGACCGCCAGTAAGAAAAGAGTAAATTGTACTCATTCTTCCCTGACTGATGGTTAATAATCAGTCTCCACTAGCCCTCCTGCAGAGCCTTCTCCCTCCTTACAGGGATATCCCCATAACAGCCCCATGAACCTACCAAACGTCTCCTTACTGGAACAGGGGCCGCTGTCCCCAAGATGCTGACTCTGCTCCACTGACTGCTCTGGCTCTACGGAGAGCTCTCACAAAGCAGCCCTTTGAGGACAGACATCTTATATAAAACCCCGGAGACAAACAAGCGGCGAATGCAAAGGCAGCAGCTGCTGAGATAGCTGGGTTTCTCTGATACCACGGCAAGTATCACAGCCTCTTGCTGCTCTCTGTTTGGAACCGAAACAACCATTTGTAAATCATTTTTAATTGTCATGTTAAAGAGCACAGAGTGCAGCAATCAGAGAAGTCGTGGTGTTGGAGGCCTGACACCGCCATCAGGCACGGATCAGCAGTCAGGATAATAGGAGGAAAAGCTGCAGGCTTACATAAGCAGGCGCAGGCAGGCAAGGAGAGAGCGGGAGAGGAGGGTGAGCGCGTGCCCTCTCCCCACTTCCTTCTGGAGAGCAATTCACGTACACTCCACGGCAATACAACTACTTATGCTGTGGATTAACCTGGTCCATTGCAAAGACACAGCACTTGAAATCCCTGGGGGGATTTTTCACAGTGAAATGCCCACGTTACTCATAAATTTTCTGTTTTTAAGCAATGGGAAATGGCATCTCTGGTTCCCGATAGTTAATCTCTACCTTGCCAAGAAAGGAACAAGATAGGGGTTACAGCTAAGGTTCAGTGGGCTCTTGCTAGCTATTCACCTCTGTGGTATTGTGTCTTTTCACCAGCTCTTAATTGAAATAGTTCCTAGAAAATCTCACCAAGCCAGGCATCCTTTTTCCGGAAGGCAGGGTTCTCCAGGGAAAAAAAAAATCAAAAAAACCTTATATAGATATACACACACACACACACACATATATATATATATCTATATAAAATCAGGCAGGCCCACTCCCTCTGGAAGCATCTTTTTGTCCAGTCTTATATTACATGGAGGAAGAACTTCTGGTGATCCAGAAACACAGGTCCAGTTGTGTTCCATTAGCTTGTCTGCCCACGGGCATTAGTCAAACACCAAACATAGGCTTGGATCCTGTATATACAAAGCACTAATACATGATAACAGGTGTTCATTGACCTTCACAAGCTTCTCACAACTGTAACTTGCAACAAAAGTCTCCATGGCACTTTAAATGGAGTTGAAACTAAATTCCAGATGCCAAATACCCTCAAACTCCTTGTTCACCCCTCTGGTCACTAGGTTATTGTGAGGTGTGGCAAAGCAAGAGCTGAAAGCAAAGATCCACCCTGCATTCCCCACAGAGTAGCCAAGCTACTATAATAAGTTGTCTTGGGTGCAGCATCCCAGTAGGTATAATCATTATGCGAAACAGCAGGTAGCAGGAGAAAGGCAGAGAAGAGGGTTCTGCTTCACTGAGGATTCTTATTACTGCTTAAACACAGAAGATTAGATTTTCTTTCATTATTGCACCCCAGGAGGCCATGGGCCTTGCAGCTCTAGGATGGCTTTGAAATCTGACATAAGGGACACCTGTTTGTCTCCAGCACATGGATTCTCTTGGCAAACACGCTCCAGTTCTGCTGTGAGCAGTAGAAGAGCTATGCTTAGCACAGTGTGAGGGTGGAAGGCAGAAATGGCTAACTGCTGCCCTTCAGTCTCCAAGAAGTTGCTTTGATTGCAGTTATCCTATTTATAGTTACACAAAGCTATTCTGGCAATCCGGAGTATTAAAAAGTTGAGAACAGGCATAGCCATGTCTACCTCTTCTTCAGCAGCACATCCTTGTTGCATCATTTTTGCTAATCTGAAATTAGCATTATGTCAACGGAATTTCACAATAAATAAAACCACTAGATACATACCAAAGTTATGTTAGGAAAGCAGCAGAAGGGAAAGGCTCCAGAATTTGGTTCATTACCTTAAAGAACAAGTCCAAAGCAAGGCTCACCACTAGAGAATCATGCTCCATCAGAATCTATAGGGCAATCACAGCCAGTTCCTTATGTCCACACATGATTTTAGCAGCCTGGTGAAGGAAGCTCCTCTGTGTGTCAGGGAAACCCTTCCAGAAGCTTTGAGCACTTGGCTTTACCTTGTTCTCCACACTCTAAGTCCTTGGTTGCCCCTGTGCTCTCTCAACTAAAAAATCAACAAGCTGTCAAGAGACTGGAAAGTTGATCTGGACGAAAAAGGATTGGCTCTTACCTTAATTTTGAGCACAAACTGTTCTGGCTTTTTCTTTTTTTTTTTAAAGGATTTAAAAATATTTCAGGGGGTTTGGTTCTTTTCAGTGCCACGGCATTTCCTGACTCTACAGGTGGTAAATTGAGAAGGTAGAAATAATTAGGTAAAGTCACCAGAACTGTTAAGAAAATCTGTCCCAGTGGCAGAGCTGACAGAGCCCACAGAGATGGGTAAGGATGAGCAGGCTATGAGAGGTGTGGGTTGTCCCCACACAGTTCTGCAGAACATTGACACTGAAGTGTACAGGTGACAAGTTAAGTGTTAGCTTTGTGAATTATTTCACTTCTGATTGCATTAGCAGGAATATCTAATTGTTCTTAGACTTGAAGCAGAACCTGGGGATAACACCACCCACTTGCTATCCAACTTTGGCCCAAAGTTTCTGAAACATCACTCTGACAATATACCAAAACAAGAATAGCAGCAAATCTTAAACAAGAATCCGGAGGAACCTTCTCTCTTGCTGCAAGTTCCCGTTAAAAACAAACAAAACAAAACCAAAACACACATACAAAACCACAAGCAAACCAGCTGACAGCGCTGAGTAAGCCTTGGCAAATTCAACTGAAGCAGTTTAAGACACTACTTTAAATACTTGTCTATCCCACTACTTCACTGGAGAGAACTTCCTCCAAAATTAAACCAACAACATGGGAAGTTTGTTCATGCCTTACTTGTTCCTGCTCACAGGAGAAGCATCTAACCAGCACCTTACCACAATCCCATCTTCCCTGATGGTTCCACTGAGGTTGCACAACTGTGAATCCATCATAAAAATGCAGATACGCTGCATTCTGCCCTCTCAGTGATCATCTCATCAGACCAGGATGACAACCACATGCACTGGGATACAGTCCACCACTGAGAACTATAATGCTCATTACACCAATGTCTGCCAAAGCCCACCTGTGGATGTGCAAGGATGATTGAGGCTATTCTGCCTTCAGCACTGCACTCCATTCAATTCAAGGTCTTTCAGCAAAACTAGGGTGTGCAAATGTATTCACCTTTAAGCAACTCAAATGATATATAGTTTGTCTTCCTTCCTTTCTAAACTGCAATTCTTTTGAAATGAACTGCCTGTAAAGCCTTCTCATCCAACCAGTTCCCTCTGGAGCTGCTGAAGAAGTTTCCTCCTACTGATGCTGTCCTTTAACAAAGCAGCAACATTTCACCAAGAAGCTCAATATAAAAGCTACACCAATGGTTTTACTGTCAGCACAATCAGTTTTGTGACTGCTGCTCTACAGTGAACATAAAATAAATACAAAGAGGAGAAATCAAAAAAGAGGAGCACAAAACAACTCCCCATGGAAGGACTAACTACACAAGAAAATAAACAAACAAGAGGAGACTCAAGATGTTCTTCAGCTCACAATTTTTTAAAAACACAGTGAATCTATTTCTTGGCTACCTCGATTTTCTCTAGGAAGCTGGGGGTTGGAGGTAGTGAATCTATGCTTCAGGGAAAAGGGGAGTGTTACCCCTCCCATTTGCAGTTTTCTTCAGTTCATTAAATGAAAGAAATTGATTTGGCGAAGCTAATTTTGTAATTAAAAAGCTTATCATGACTTTCTCTAATGAGCTAAGCAAACAGACAGTAATTCAGTGACAATATTTACACAGTGCACACTGGGGGACGTTTGTTTAGAAAATTAAATAATAGAAGAAAATGGAAGGAGGAGAGATGAGAAAGTAAGCAAAGGAGAAGAGGTCAATCCTAGACACAAGTTCACCCCAGGATGCTGGTCCTCTGATGACTTGTCCTGTTCCCTCTGCATCACAGCAATAAAAGGAAGAGAAGATTGTTAGTGACCTATGCTATCCACCCTGTGCAAGTGGGCTTTTCACTGACTGAATTTACTATGCTCTCATCTCCACCTGGGACCATAGCCAGCTCTCTATTCAGGACTCCAGGAAACAGCTTTATATGCATACACAAGTAAGAACCACCTTTCTAGGATACACTTCCTCCCTCTGTGGTGCCAGAGACTTCATGTTGCTGGCTGAGGACAGAGCAAGGAAAGAGCAAACTCTTGAGAACTAGGGAAAAGCTTGATTCACTTCAAGAAGCTTTACTCTTACAGCAGGAATGGTACTCAGCACACAAAGTACTCCCTTTGCTATTTCAGAAAACAAGAAAACATCATGAAGAACCTCTCCCAAGAAAGTTGTCTATTGCAGGGTGAAAAAGGAGACAGAGGAAACCCAGCAGTGCCCTAGAGGTTTCTCTGCTCTTGGTCTATGCTGTTACGCAGAGGCACCTCATTCCCATCCCAGGGGAAAGCTTCCAAAGGAAGAAGAGGAAAATCTCTTCTCCCCTGTCCCTGCTCCCCCCATCCTCCAGAGTCCACTCTCCCACCATCTCTCCCTGTCCCATGTAGCCACATATGAAACCTCTGGCAGCTTAAGGGTGGAGGGGAGGTCAACTCTTAAAGAATCCTTTTTAGTCTTCTGAATATTGAATGTTTACAAAGCTGTTCCTTCTATTGTTTAAAAGGGAACTGGTTCTGATAATACAGCAATAGGCAACAGCACAAATCAAGAGAAAAAGATGAGTCCTAAAAAGGGCGAGCAGAAGATCAGCTAAATGCGAGGCAGCACAGAGACAGGAAAATGCTGCTAAGAAAAAGGTTAATAGTGGAAGTGAACTCACAAAGCTTAAAAGACCAGAGAGAAAGAACAAAATGGGAATTTCAGTGGACAGAGCAAAGGAACCCACGCATCTAAAAATTTGTCACATTTCACCTCAGAAATGGCTGTATTCCAATACCTAGCGTATAATTTTAGAGCCATCTTTACAGCTATACTGAAGAGCAGGAAACAACTCATACTAATGAAGATGAAAATAAATCAGGTGATTTGACTCTCAAACTTCCCTGATAAAGGACAAGAGGAAAACATCACTTATGTTCCATCAGAGGACAGCATATCATTGCGGCTCGTCAATGTATATGCAGGGGGGATAATGGTGAGATCTCCTTTCCTTAAGGATTACTCCAAAATAAGTCAACCTTCATTTCCAAACTGAGTCCAGCAGGACCCATTAGTACAGACTGAAGGGTTGAGATGAATCAGCACATCTCCCAGCACCACCTGGGACTCTGAGACCAAAAGCTGAATTTCTGCATGCAACTTGATGAGCTAAGTTAAAAGCTGACTTCAGTGGTGTAAAAGATACCAAAACTTGCACAGAGTAGCAAAAAAATCCTTGAGCTCAATCACAGTGCCAAACATACCTGGTGCTTCCCTACAGCAGTGAAGGAAGCTCCTTGTTTCTTCTTCCCTCAGAGGCACCCTTTGCACATCCCACTGTCTCGCTGCCACGTGAAAGCAATGACATTACCTAAAGCATTCTGAGACCACAGAGCAGGTTCTGAAAACACGCAGGAACTGAAGTGGCTGCAGGAGCTGGATGTGGCCTACTCACATCCCTGAAAGCACTCTCTTATGATGGTGGCTTGGGCTAGAGCATATACTTTCAGACACAGGTGGCACAGACACAGGGCAAAGCAAGGCAGATGAAATCAGCAGTAATACCTGCGTGCAGCTAGAACAGAGCTGAGCATCTTTAATAATCCGTAATCCCTTACCCTGGAAAGAAGATTTAAGTCACTTCTCTCCTACGTCTTATTTGACAAGAGGGCATGATTGCACAATCATTAATAGCTGATATCCAGACTGCCTAACAGTACTAATTTGATGCAGATCAGGCAGCAGTCCACAGCAGCACCTCTGTTAAATTAGCCAGAGAATATGACAAAGCATTTAGGCCATCGTCATACTAGCTAGGGGTGAATATAGCTGATCCAGAGATATCAGAGATGTGCAAACAGATAGTCCAAGAGCCAGCACAAAGTCTACCAGTACACACCAAAATCCTTTGAACAAATCTGAAAGAACAGAATAAATTTATTGGTGCCACGTGGCCCGGTTATTCTGTTTTTATCTCAGATGTCCTAAAGCTCCATCAACTATGTCATTGAAACATTGCCATTATGTTCAACTATGTCATTGAAACATTGCCATTATGTTCAAGAGGCAGGGAGAGCCTCTTTGGGTACACAGGCGTGGAGACAAAACTTGTTAAGATAGAGCCCGAATTGCCCTGATTGCCGTGACTCACAGCCCACTGTGTCTAGGAGCTGCTGGTACTTAAGGTTTATGAACCTACTACCGTGGTGCTCAATCCCACAAGCTAACGAGCACCCCATGATTTAAAAGAGTTTGAGGGGTGCTCAGTTCACAACACTGAATAATTGGCTGCCAATGAAGTGAGTAATTGGTTGCCAGTGAGATTTCTCAGCAATCACTTTTTGCGTTATACTTTCCAGAATATAAATTATTTTCTTCTCCTTCATCCTTTCCCTCCCCTCATCCATATAACCCTTCCCTTCAGTGGTTCTGAGCCCAGGAGCATCCCCTTCAGGACAGGGAAGTTAGCCAGAGACAATTTGCTGACACAAAAGCAGACAAGAGCCCCAAACGCTGCCTAGTTCAGAGCTCCAGGCAGAGCTGTGCCGCGTCACTCGCTGGATGGAAACGTGAAACTCCCCGCGGTGCTGCAGCAATGAATATGCGAGAAATGCTACCTTGGTACAGAACAGAAAAATCCGTGCAGGTTATACAGGTAGGTAACAATTCTGCTTTGTGCTCAGGTGAACAGACTAAATACAATTTGGCAGGGCTTTTCCATCTCTTACCTCTGTAATAGTCTCAGCAACTACATTTCTCTTTTTTTCCTATTAAAACACACACACACACACAGAGTAATTACTTTGCTCTTGGGAAACTGTGTTACTGCCTCTATGGCTGCTCCTCCAGGATGGAAGTGGAGCTGCTCCAGCAGGCAGCATAGCTCATATACTTAAAGAATGGAAATATACAGCAAAGGGTCTCCTCCAGCTCTGCTGGTGACAGTCTGGGAGGTTTGGAAGAAATTCACCAGGCATGTCCAACACCACCATGCTATTTTATTTTTTTTTGTAGACTAGCAACAGTTGGGAGCTCAACCTGGATTATTTTGGTTTTTGACCTGAAAAAAACTTGTACCTGTGGACTCGCTACACAGAGAAAATTATTAGATAATGACTTAAACATCTGAGGGCCGAGCTGAAGAGAAGAACAGCAGGAGAGCTATTGAGATTAGCAGAACTGAAAAATGATCCACACATCTCCCACCTTACTCTTGCAACTCACCGTGTCTTTTTTTTTTTTTTTTTTTTTTTTTTTTAAGACTGTGGGAAGTGAGGCTGTCGTGATGAAGCGAGAATGAGGTGGCTGTGAGGTTTCTCCAAGGAGTCTTTAACTACCCCGTGGGTATATTAGCGCCTGCCTGCAACACGTGAAACACTTGAGTATTAGCTTAGCTCTCTTTCTCCAGTTAAAAGCATTAAATTGCAGATGCCAAGTGTTTTCTTCCCCTCATTCTCTTTCAAATTCCTGAAAGCTAAAGTAATTTTGTCATGACTCACATTATAAAAAGAACAAGTGATGTGACTGCTCCCACTTATCATGCACATGTACAAAACAAATATTCTCTGTCCGCTCTACCTTGACTTGCTGGTGCCTGCAGTCCCATCATCATAGCCATCTGTTTAAGCATTAATGCCAAGCTCTGCTCCATGAAGTCATTTTTTTATTTTTTATTTTTTCTAGGGGGTGGAAATCTCCCCCCCCCCCCCCCCCAATTATTCTTATACCACTCCCATTAAATGCACAAGGCTTGATACACGAGCAGAATTTAGCAATAGCACAATTAAAAATCCTGTGCGTTGACAGAAAATACCCGTTCTTGGATCACACATAATGAACCCAAATCACAGTGCTGAAACGGGAGAAACTGAAAACAGGCACCTCCGTTTGTGGCTTATCCACAAGGACTTCTCTTCCAGAACATAGGACTGATGTCACCAGGCTTCTCCATGAATATCATTCATACAGCGACACGATCTGACTGCTGCTATACTTTTTGTCTTCAGCAAACTCATTAGTGGTGGAAACAATTACAATCATTAAATGTTTCTACATTAAAAATGCACTCTGAGACAACTGGTGAGGCTTTACATTAAGCTCACAAGGCAAAGTCATTTTCTCAACTAAGAGATTAGCTGTTTTTCTCCATACTGAGGAAAATTTAAGCTTCTGAAAAACAGTTTCCCTGTCAGTTTTCTTTTGGAAAAACATCCTTCCTCAGTTCCTTTCAGCTCCCATCTCACAAAGTTACCACTTCTGCAGTGACAAAGACATCCGAAGTATGTTCTGAACTAAGAACAGTTTTGTGAACTCGTATGAAAACACAGGCTGTTAATTTTCACTTGAGTTCACCTTTCAGAAGTTACAAAGATGAATGGAATTTAACCACGTAGAACAGGTATCGTATTTGGGACAAATGCAGAGCACAGTTTTCTGAACTTAGTAAAACAAATTCCTTTAACAGGTTTGCAAGGTGGCAAAAAGTTCTCTAGTAAACCTCTTAAACACTACACAGATTTTGCAACCACGTGTGTGAGTTCCGCTCCTTGTTATAGAATCACACAATCATCCAGCTTAGAAGAGACCTCCAAGATCAACCGAGTCCAACCTCTGACCTAACACTAACAATAACTAAACCATATCACTAAGCTCTAAATCTAAACATCTTTTAAAGACCTTCAGGGAAACCAGAAAGCGCTGTGAATGCAACTCTGAATATATACACCATCGATGAAACCAGGAAGCAAAGGAAACTCGCTGGAGCAGATTCTGGTGACAAGCTTTCTTAGCGATACTGGTTCATGTGTGGTAATGATGAGCCTCTGAGCTTCTGAATCCCTACTACCAAATCCAAAGGGCTGGGAATCTATTCCTGTTGTCAATGTGTAAGCAGAAAGGCAAATGCTGCCGAATGCATCTATGCAGCTGTGTATGTATCATCACCAAATTTCAAACCCCAGCTGTCCCCGTATTTCTGAGAGAGGGATAAATGGTTAAAAACCCAGATCATAACTTCATAGCCCATCTCCGTTCTTGGAATACACACCTTGATGCAGCCAGAGTTTCCTCCTAAGACCACGAGGCTCTGATGCACGTGTGGAAACAAGCAACAGCACAACTCTGCCTTATCACTCACTTTTTCTTATGATTGGTTTTACACTCTACTGAAGGCGTCATCTCTAACTTGCTTTTGTAAAGCCTTTTATTATCAGTACTATGTATAAAATATTAAATAATAATGGATACGGCTGGATAAATAATTCACTGCAAATAAAATTCAGTGCAGGTTTGGCCCTTTTTTATTCTTTGTGGACTGAACCAGATTTCTGTGAATGGATTTGTTATTCAGAAACAACCACCAAATAGTTCATCTGAGCACATTTCCGCCTCCAGAACATTTGCAAACTGCTCACTTCAATTATTCTCTATTCACAGTGCACAAGTGGTAGCATGGTATTGTTTCCAGTTCCTGACTAGAGGAATAAAACTTTTTAAATGGGGGAGTGATAAGTAGCAAATGTTAAATCACTGCTCATAAATAGCATTCTAAGTTAGATGACTGCATGATTACACACTCACATTAATGTCTATTAAACTTACAAAATAGAGAAATGTTTTTATAAATACCTACAAGAAAGGGATAATCTGACCCCACATATAGCAATAGTCACATCCAGTGTTTTAATTTAAAAAGTATTTACAAATTGCTTATTGCATTAAGCAGCAAATTTTAATATCCAAGAATGAGCTTTTAATCTCTCTGGCAGTAATACCACGCTGAAGAATTGGTTATTGTTTTTCAAATGGAAAGAACAGCCAAACAATTCTATATCCAAGAAAACTTTTTGACTTTCAAAGCAGGTTCAACACCTTTGCTACTGGGTAATCAGCACTACTCTCTTTTCCTGGCTTGCATGCCATCTACATAGATGACTGCAATGAACACCTTCCTCTCAAAGCTGTGATGCTAACACCCTCTCCCTCCCCCATTTTCCCCGCTACCTGATAACTAATCACTGCAGAGATCTCTTTGATTACAGTGTGAGGCATAATCATAACCATGAAGGGAGATGGCCAAAAATTTGTTAGTGTCAACCTCAATAGCTAAAGGTTGGTTATGCTATTTCTGTGGCAGCAGAAGGAGAGGTGCTATGCTATATAATTTAGTGAGCGGATAACTGTGTGCTGCTGACATGGGTGAGTTGTAGTGTCACGATGTTTGCAGAGTGACATTTAGGTGGCTTGATCGATGGAGTGCTTTTGCAGCACTGAGTTGGATAGGGTGTGGCTGTGCTGTGACTTTGCCATAGGGACTTAGTTTGTTTAAGGCAAAGAACAGAGAAAGAAGCTGTCTGAGCTGGCAGAAGTCAGCAATGAGACAGATATAATAAGTACCACTCTAGCCATCTATAGTAACAGAATCTGTTCCTTCCGAGTCCTCTTTTCATTTTTATTTTGAACTTGCAGTAATAAATGTGAAAAATCTAATGCTGGAGTTAATGTCAGAAGAAATCAGCCAAAAATCAAGACAGTGAAAGGGAACAAACTTCCTACGTCTCTGCGAGCCTAGCTACCCTACCCACCTTGCTCCAAAAATCCTCCCTCTTGTTTGCCAATACAGGACTCGCCCCCTCATTCTTGTCATCAATAGACACTTTTTTAAAAAACAAAAACAAACCCAAAAACATTGAATAGCTGACTGTGAATTCCAGGCCTGATGGAAACTTTGATTCAATGCTAACTTGAAAGGGAATGTGCTAGGTGCTTATACCCAAATGACATGTCATCACTTCTCTTCCTGCACTCACTGTGCCCTGATGAATAATCACGGCAGCTTTTATAGAGACGCAAGGAATGCCGATCACAGTTTATCTCTGAGTCAGTTGACATTTTTATTTTATATATAAAGCAAATGAGGGTGGGAGACACAGACAGAGCAAGAGATGGGGCTATGTGCCAACCCTTTCAGATCTCATTTAGTCAATGCTACAAAGAAGCTAATCTTTACAATCCTGGATGCTAATAAGGGGCACATATTCCTCCTCTGAGAAATTAAAAAATCTTGAGACAGCTTAGGGGAAGGACAAAAGAAAATTTACAGCTTTTAGTGTGGGCATCGGTCCCTCTGTAAATGTGATGCGATTATGAACTTGCAACACTGCTGAGAAGTGGGAACAGGGGGGAGAGGGGGCAGTTATTTCCACGGGTTAGGAATCATTCTAATATCTAGTAGAAATAACCTGGTTATTGCACTAGATACAAATAGTGAGAATGATAATCAAGCTTCCCCTGTAGTAACTCTGCCACAGTGCTTGCAAAGCTCTGATATCCTTGTGATGGTCCCCACCATCCTTCCAATGCACTTGGGATGTGTCCTGCAGCACCCGCGGCCATTCAAATCTTGCATGAGAGTACTGCAACCTTCCTTTTCATGAATTCAGAATTTTGCCAGGACTTAAACCACTCGCTCAAAATAACAAGGTGAAAAAAATCTAATGGAAGAATCCCCACAGCAGTCACATTTTACAAAATTAGTAATGAAGTGGTCAATTATTTCAGTGAAAAGTACCATAATTTTTCACATCAACTGCAGCAGAGAAGCATTAGTTAGTGTTGGGCTCACACACCATGCCATATTCTGTCTTCAGTTTCCTACCAATAGGTGTAAGAAATCAGAGCTCTGGAAAACGGCTTGGGTGTTCCCAAAAGAGGCCAGCTTCCAGTAAGTATCAGTTGGCCTGCTCTCCATAAGCACCTCCGGCTGGTTTGCACAGACACTTCATAAACTGGTATTGAAGTAATGGATAAACTGCTATCAGAACAGAAGCCAGTACTGCACAGCAGGACTGCCAGGAAATAGATTAGTTCATTTTATTTTCTTGTAGAAACAGAAGCAAAGTCATGTTTTCATGCCTTTTCATAACTTTATGAAGATCTCCTTTTCTAAAAAAAGATGATTTTTGACCAAAGAATTTGGATTTAAGACAGCAATGGGGAGTGCTATGCAGCAGGCTGACAGGGAGGTCAGCTGGGGACGGCCAGGCCCTCCAGGAAGGTGCGATGTGCTACCACAGCGCCTGTGCACGAGGCACATCAGGGCCACGGACACACCAGTGGGACCTTGGAGCCCTCGGCCTGGCTGGGTGCCTGAGGATACTATGACCACCAGCACCAATGCCCCCTTGTGGGATGTCTGGTGCCAGAAGTGCTTAATGACAGGCTCATTTTTCATAATACAGTCAAGAAGAGGATGAAATCAAATGGCTGAGATACTTTCCACTGGGACATCCTCCCCTGTATAAACTCTACAAACCATGCATGCTCTCCTCCATCACTTCCATCTCATATGGCTCTGCTCAACCTAACCGACACGGGGCCTCAAACAGAATAAAATCCAACAAAGTTTGATGGGAATAGAAATATTATTTTAGGAGAACAAACAGACCTCTTCCCCAGAGATTAATAGTCTAAATTTGATATAAAGCTATTCATCAAATAGGTCTACAGCAAGATACTTCTCTGCAAGTCCGAAGGAAAATCTTGCTGATATAAATCAAATTGGTCAAGCTGAAATTAAATCTTTAAGTGTTGGTCTAGCATATGTACAAAGTTCTTGTTGTTCAGCCTGCATCAATGGATGCATGAGGCAGGAAAGGTAAATGTAATGGTCTAAGAACTGAGACATCTCCCTCCTCAATTCCTAACACATCAATTTTAGGAGATTATAGCAGATCTCAATTTTAGTAGATTATAGCAGATCTGTCATCTCATCTGCATGGCAATTCCTGAGTAGAAAATGTCCACATGAAAGTAAAGCTGCGATGAGCAGTAACGGTGCAATTTGTGGGAGAGCTTTCCTCTCGTGCTTGATTTGGAAGGGATCAAACTCCAAACCAGTGTTGCTCCTGAACCTCAGGGAGACGTCTCCCTCCACCTCACTGAGAAATGAGCAGGAAGAAGCAGAGGCAATCCACTTGGCAGCTTGAAGCACGTACAAACCAAACTCATTTCCACATTTAGCTTTTCCCTCAAGAGCTTCACAAATGCTTCAAAAGAGTCGTAGTAAAGAAAAAACAAACAAACAAACAAAAAAAAAACCACAGATATTTCACAGGTGGTATAACCGAAGCACAACATATCAACAACAGAGAGACAAAAAGGACTCAGAAAAATCAGGCATGGCCTTTTGTCCATTCCCTGACACACCATTTGCTCTACTTTCACCTACGTCCAGGTCCCTTTGCTACCTGTATCTCAATCACTTTCCATACAACCTCTTGAGGAAGCTAAAGCCTATTTTCCTACAACATTCCAGTGAAAAGCTAGGTCTCGATTGAGAGAGAGAGACCATCATCCACATCCAGAGAGACTGAGGATCCTTAGAGACACTACAGAACAGCCCAGAGGTTTCACGCTTTTGCCTGATACCATCTGAGGTATGCTCTGTTAGAATAAATATATTTATTCTGTTAGAGAAAAGGACTTTTTCTTACTAATCAACCTGTGCCAGGTCCAAGTTTCATCACCACAATAGCTACCTGCAGCCTGACTAGCAATTTAGCACGATTACCTATTGCCAGCAAATCCTCAATCTTCACAGTCCAGGCAGGCAGTGCTGAGAAATGTTAAAAATATCACTTACTGCACATAGTGAAGGAGGAAGGGAACAGGGGGAAGAAAGCGGGAGAATAAAAGAGCAATATATTGAAGAGGAAATAAAGGGTTAAAAAAAGTGGAAGAAATAGAGAAATGGAAGAAAAGGAGAACAAGAAAAAGTTGGAATGTGATTGAAGAAACGCAAAGTAGCCTCCCACTTCCTAGCTACAGTCTAAGCCAGCCCGCCCAGGTGCTGCAAAATGTTTGGTGGTGGAAGCCTGCAGTCCAGATGATGGCACATGTGCCCCAACATCAGTCCTCCTACTTCCCAGTACAGGTAAGGCAGCAGCAGGGCTGCTCTCTGTGTTACCACGCTCAGTGGGCTTAGCTTGTGAAGAAGCCATCTCCTTGCACTGTCCTGGCTGCTGCTGCCAGAGTATGTAGAAACCATCCCATGGTAAGCAACACTGGGGGTGTGAACTACAGCTTGGTCCTGGTATTCTTTCAGCCTCTGTTTGCCTCATGGATTCACTTTCCTGACTGTTCTTTCCCTTCAGTTTGCTTTTCTCCCAGCTTTTTCTTTCTGCTCTACTTTCTTTGCCTTCTTCCTCTGCAGTCACAAGTCTCTATTACTAGATTGTCTAAAAGGACTCCTATTTATTGCAATTATACTAAATGCCTTCTTTTACAGTCTCAGTTTTCTGAAAGTGAAATAGTTTGCACTAATACCGAACCCTAATTCCCTGTTCAGGAAGGAGACCTTAGTTTTTTTTGGTTTTTTTTTGTTTTTTTTTTTTTTGTTTTGTTTTTTTTTTGTTTTTTTTTTTTTTCCCTCCCTTGTAATCTCTCTTTATGGGATCCCTTTACTGCCCTGCAGATAAGTTTCTCTTATGTTATCTTAATTTTAAGCTGCACACAAACTTTAAACTGAATACGTTCAATGCTTTCATAACGTACCTCATTTTCCACATCTTAGGCTTCTTATTGCATTTACACGATGAGAAAGGAGTCAGTCTCAATTACATGTCACTGTGCAGCAGAGTCAGATTTCAGATGGGTTTTAAAGGTATGTGACAAGCATCTGCCCTACCCTCCTGGGTATGGTCCCTGATCCATCCATCAATATGATGTTAGGCATTTCTAACATGCCTCATTTTGAATTAGCTAGGTATTGGCATTCCGGTGTATAGCAGCAGTTCTTAGCTGAAGTACTTAAAGGTAATGCAAATCCTGTAGAAGGGTCATCACAGGACATAGACTGTAATCCAAATGATGCCTGCTATGATACTGCATGGATTAAATTTAGCCCCATCTATGCACACAAGGGATACCACATTTCAATGCTCAGTTCGTCGTCAAGACATGAGACCACAACTAAATTGCACTAGCAGCCCATCACTATCAAAAGCAAGGTTAGTAGCAATTAATAACCACAATTTTGGAACCACTTCACTGAGTACACTAAAAGGCACAAACATTCATTATGTGGGTTCACCCCTTCAGAACTGGAATGACCATGTGAAAATTCAGATATCCAGGACAAACCTGCCTTAATGTTCACTACTAACAGTTGTGAAATAAAACATAAAATGTATCCTTTCTCTTTTCCTAAGAAATTGAGAGATGCCCCTTAGCGAGATAAACGCTTTGAAATTCTGGTCATGCAAATTCACAGCAATAGTGATAAAACAGGGAAGCCAAAACCAAATCATGACTATCTTAGTCTTCTGATGGGCTCAGTACCATCTCCTGCAGACTTGTGGCTCCTTAGACTTGCATGGAACATGCTGATGAGAGGCATTACAATTTTTGGTTCATTGCAGAAGTCATGGCCATTTCTTGCTTTTTACTGTAACACATCAGGTAAGTTTTTGGAAAGTCATAATCCCATCCATGCCTTCAAAAAATGCATGCCTGCCATTGCCTGAAGCAAAATCTTCATTAACTGTTGGTAGTAATTCAGATCCTATAATGCACAGCTGAGCACAACAGGCTCTGTCAAGTTATGGTTGTAGGACCATGCACAGCAGTAAGATATTGTAAAACTCATGCCAAACTTCATAAGAATGCCACTCTGTTCTCTGAAACCAGATCACAATGTATTGAAGTATGCTGCTTGAGGAAATTTAAGATATCTCCTACTTCCATGCAAGATTGAAAAACAACTTTTTTTTTTTTTGGTGACATTTCAGCATTTCTGATCTCAGGACTGCATGCACCAGAAGAAAAAACTAATAAATGACGACTATACAGATTTTTGTACACTTAAGGAATTCCAGCTTTTTTTAGTCAAAATTTAATTCAATTTTTTTCCTACCGAGACCATGCATCTCCAAGAAATATTTGCTCAGTAGAGTTATATGTTTGCACATTCAGTCTATGACATGAATGAACGTGAGCTAAAAGAGGTGAACTGATAATTCAACTGATTATTTTTCCTTTTGGCTAGATTATCAGTTTAAAAACGCCTTTGCAGGAATGGTTTCACTGGTTGATTATTCTATTGTTTATTTGCTTTAGACTGAATTAGAATACAGCCGTTTCATTCTTCTGTATTTTCTTTTGTTGCTCTAATTGAGTTAAACATATTCCAGAAACACAATGCCACTTCAGTCTCTGACTGCAAAGCTGAGGCTGTAGCTCTATTTTGGCAGCTTAATAGTAAGAATACTGGGCAGAAACACTTATTTTGTTTCTCTCCTATCACTTGCTTGGCTTACTTGTTGGTGTAAAAGAAGTTGTCGGGATGGAAATGTGTTGGGAGATTTTCGAACATTTCAACAGAGAAAAGGTTCTCATTAATTTTACTTGGTTGTTATAAAATGCTTCCATTCCATTTGCCTGCCTGTGTTGGGGTCTGTACAAGATACAAATTCATCATCTTATTTTATAAAGCACTTAATAAGTAAACACAACTGATATGAAATTTTCATGTTATCTCTACATCTGTACTTAGTACACTTTTTCCTACTCTCCCTTTTTCCCCATTTGTTGTATTCTTGCTGTTTTCTTCTATTTGACTGTAAGTTCCTAAGGGTTTAAGTCATGTCATTATATACATTTACCCATGTACTACAGTAGGATCTTGATGCTGAGAGAGGATTTGAAAGCCAACAACGACCAAAAAAAGAGATAACCATATAATAGTTTAAATTAGAAATTCTTTGTCATTTCTTGCATTGGCTTCTGTCCTCTGGGAGGCAGCTGTGCATGTTTCACTTCAATATGGTTGAAGCAGCAACCAGAATGTTTACCTGCAGATACCTACTCGGACCAAAAGGTCCCCAATAAAAACAGGCTTTCTCATCTGCTTGTTAATGATTTTGGCGTTGGAAGAGGAAAGACTTTTTTTCCTTCCTAATTTTCTAGGCAACTCATCATAGCTATCTACATCTGTGGTGATCCCAGAGTATCTGTTGGTTACTTTCCAGAAGGGTACTAGCACTATACAGACATCCACACTGAGACAAAGAGGGGAAAAAAAATCAGATCTGATTTATAGACTTCCCTATTTCAACATACCTAAAAACATTTTCTGTTTCTTTACTTGGCCTCTAGCTTACTCAGCCCTCAATCTATTGTGGAGACCTTTATAACTTCAACCATGAATTTGTGACTGTTCCAAAGATGGCTGGGTGAGGTACGCTCTAGAATTAAGGAAGGCAAAACCAAACCAAATTCACAAGGAGTAGAACTACTACTGAAAACAAAAATAATCCAGCTTCTCATCCCAAAATATAATAGGAGACAAGGGTATGAATACTGTTGTCAGGCGATCTGCAAATCTGGTAGGGATTATGTAGAAGATTACATACATGTATATTTCCTTCCTAGTGCAATTTCACACTCCAAGCAAGACAGTTGCTCTGTTCCAAGTACATTCAGTGCTCAAGGTCATGGGTGAAATTGTTCTGCTTCTACTGTCACCTCTGCTTACGGTGAGTCCTGCCAGCATTTCTCCCTGATTTAATTTCAAGACACAAGAGGTTCAAAAACTCTCAAATACTGTGGCTTCCTCCCCCCCCCCTTTTTTTCTTTGCCGAAGCACAACACTATATATTTAAAGCACCATGGCACACTGAAAGGCTTGCCCTATTGACCACCTTTCAAAGCAGGCTGAGCAGAGACCTGGGACAACGAGCAGCACCATGTGGAGCAGGACATGCCCCAAGGAGGGCTCCCCTCTGCCGCAGCACAGTAACAGGAGTTTCCCGTGACCTTCAAGTTGCCACTTCAGCTCCCTCCAAAGAGACTTAAGCAGCCTCTCTGCTATTAAGATGTTCCTTCATTTGTCAACAGAAAAGCTGCTAAATTGCTACCCTGAGCAAATTTACATAGAAATTACCAATGATACTCTGCAAACAGTGAGGAGAATTACAGCAGAGCCACCCAGCAGAAACACTCCAGGACACACAGCCTACAGTCACTGCTCAGACAAAGAGAAGGAAAATGTTAGGGGAAATGAATGGGACTTGCATAGCTGTTCATACATGTGCATTCAGCACTGTGAGCTGTTTGGGATCTGAGTGTACCAGAGCCTCAAGAACTTTGTCAGGGTAGGAGAAAGATGTCGCTAATGTTTCTTGCCTGCCTGTCAAGTATTTTGAAGTTCCCTTTGCCTTCTGTCCTATACAGCTGCATCTTTGTATAAAGCCTGCAAGGCAGCAAATCGTTGCCCTATCCAATAGGGGATGCCTAGCTTTTCAGCCTGGCATTCAATCTTGCCTCTTGTCCCTGACCCCTTGCTGCCAGCCCTGCAAGCTCCTGGAGGAGAGCGCTCTCCCCAGCCACACTCCTCAGCCCCTCTGTGCCCCCTGAGCCTTCCTAGGGCCCAGCCTTTGTCTCACCCCTGGGCACGCGCCCCTCTAGGTCACCTTACCTGCTCCCACTGCGGGCAAAGGAGATGCCTGATTTGCCTGAAATTGCCATTTATTCATTTTGTAATTTCCTTTCTAGGGCTCTTGACGTGATCTCAAGGAGACTTTAGTGGCAAAATTGCAGAGACGTGCAATCGTTCCATAATTTTGTCACGGCCTAGCTGTGGTAGCACGCAGCCTCCAAAACCCCATATGAGGGCTCAAGCAATCACTGATAAACACCAATCTGCCCCAATTGCTAGCCCTGACCAGCAGCACAGCTGGGAACCCGGAGCATTTCTTTCACTGGCAACATGTTTCCTGAGCTGCCCTGTGTCTTCTACAGCAACCAAAAGGCTTGGCACAGGGTCCTAGGCTTATAAATCTTCAGATAAAAGTCCTGGATACTTAAAAGTGATCATGCCTGAGGAAAAGTAACAGTACTGGGCCCTGTCTACCCAAAGAGGACCACTCTAGGAGCTAAACTACAGGATAACAAGGAGCAAATCTACATTTTTTTCAGTCACGACACTCCAGTAGACACTACTGGATCAGGGTTATGGACAAATACAGAGGAGGCCAGCAGCAATAAACTGTCTGGAAAACAGTTTCCCCTGTGTAGGTATACACATACATGCAGGTGCATTTGTGTGTGCACATGTAAGAGAAGAAAAAACAGCCGGGTATTCAGCAGGGCATGGGATACCTTATGCTTATGTGGTCCTGACATGAAATGACTGTAGTGAGCGGAAGAAAAATCCCATTTCAAATAATGATCAAAGCCATCACAGGGGAATGAGTGGCTTCCACTTCTTAAAGCAAACAGCCAGCTAATATTTATTCCATAATATAGACAAAACTCTGCCTTCTGTCAAGGGGAAGGGAATAAATTGTTTTCCCATAATGGTGTTTTCTTTTCAATCAATTTCCCTTCAAGCTTGATTTAAGAGGATGCCATGTCAGAACCTCAGGCGAATGGAAGGAATCTAAGACACTCCCCCCCACCAAAGGTGAAAATGATGATGCAGGCAAACTCACCGTGTTCAATCTGAACACCAGTGCTGCACAACGGTGCAGTGGCACATGCCTCTCCCTCCTCCTCGAGTAAAAGGTTTGCAGCAACAGGGACAGTGACAATGAAGATGAAGAAGTTCAGAGCACAGGAAGTAATAGGAACAGGTAGATGTTGGGGTGCTTAGGGATAGAGGTACAACATCCCAGAGAAACCATTCTTATGGGTCATTTTGCTACACACACACCTACTTATATGCTGTGTGTATAAATATATTAAACTGAGAGCTCTGTAGGTACTATACCTTATTAATAGAGATGCACATAAGAAGAAGAGTTCTATTTGGAAGAACCCCTGGCATCTCAGAAAAGTTGTGGGGAGACAGAACGAAGAACAAGGCTGCTCCCATGGCACTGCAGGCACTTAATTCACTAACTCTGCAAGTAGCTAAGGAACACCCTAGACTCCAAAATTATTTTGCCTTTTTAAAAACTGTATATTTTCTGGGGTTACAGACAGTCCCTTGTGTTGGAAAAAACACAGTATTTCCTATTTCAGAATGAAATTGATGTTGCAGAAACTTTGCCAGCTACCTCTTTTAAATGCAATCTGCTGGAAAGAGTGTTTCCAGGATGAAGGGAATTTGAAAAGAAAATACTTACTTTTAGATCTCACAAAGATTTTGACAATTTAACCCACATATGATATGAACATTCAGAACAGTTTTGATAGTATCTAAAACAAAACACAGTCTCAAAATATCCGTAAGGTTTTAAGAGGTGCAGATCTGAAAGACAGAGGAACCCTTATTTTCTCTCTCAAAGTTCATCCCAGGATACACTTGAGAAACGGAACACTTGAGATACTTAACACTTGAGGAAGGGGGGTTGAGATTTAAACAAGACAATTCCATCCTATTTTTTTTCTGACAGATTTCATTTGGACTGTTCCTGTCTCCAGACAGGAGCACTTTGAGTGTTCAAGTACAATGATTTCCTCATGGCAGTACAGTAAGTAAACAGCTAGCAAACGATTTGGGTGTTCAATGGACTTTGCAAGCAAAATTCTTAACAACAGTGTTAGTTAAGCAAAAGCTAATGAACGCTTACTACAATGACATTCCCATTTCCTGGCCCTAATTCTCTCATCAGTTATCTGCAGACACAACATACGCGCAACCAGCATTAGCATCGCACCCTTTCAGAACCAGAAGCACAAAGGATGCCACGTTCACTAACAACAGCCCCAGAAATAGAACCGTTGACTAAATCGGGGAAAGAGGCTTCAAGGGAGGACCAAGCTAACAACCAGCACAGCCAGACTGGGACTAGCAGTGAGAACTCGCTCGTGGTGCCAAGTGCTTATGCATGCGCATGCATATCTGCATATGCACCTGCACCAGGAGAGCCTTGCGGGAATCTTTTCATGATTAAGATTTTCTCCACAAATGTAGGCCAAGACTTTCAAAAATAGATGTCCAAAGTTAGGCTTTCCAAAATCCATATTTAAGCATCCACAGAAGTGGCCTCATTCTCAGAATTGCTGAAATTGCCAAGAGCTGTACAATGTTCAGAACTTGAAAATCAGGCCACATCTTTAGGTGCTTGAAAACAGACTCAAGAGCCTAAGTTTAGGCATCCATATTCTTGACTGTAAAATATTATTACCCCCACAAGAACTGCTATAATCCATCATAAATATATGACATTGTTAAAAAAAAAAAAAAAAAAAAGTACTGTGCTAATTGTCTCAGATTTGCAGTTGCAGCTGAAAAATGCACTGCCCAGCTCAAAGCAGGATCAGAAAAGCTGCTACTGCCCTTCTTCACCAAATTCCTGGTGTTATTTTTGGCAGCAAATTACTAAGACTACCAAAAGAACCAGCAAACCACTGTGGCCGCTGGCCTGGCCTGTGTTCCCTTTATCTCCTCTCAGCCTCCAGAAGAGAAAGGATGGCATCAATTTAAGGTTGCACTAGTCAAAGTAAGAGCTCCCTCTCTACCAAAGTACTCCTCCATGACCACCTATGTCAGAGTTTAAATCTATGTAACACAAGGGTAATAGGCTCCGTACTTTATCAATGCCAACCAGATTTACTAAACATGAGAAAAAGGTATATCTGTTTTCTTAAACATTACCAAGTAGAATTCAGTGAAGTCTTTTGAAATTCATGTAGGATCCTTCAGCTTAGGGAAGTTAAAGGGAAATGCATGCACACAACTGCTTTGCATGCTGGAGTCTCAGTAGGGAAACAGTTTCTCCCTTTGCTAGATATAATAGAAGCAGAATAAAAGGATAGCCCAATATTTAAAGAGAAAAAAACATATCAAAGAAAGGTTCATCACTGAAACTGCAACATATAGAATGTATATTTTTTTATGGCATTGATAAAACTTCTCTGCTTCCTCTGTATTCAAAATCATGACGTTATCTCCATGACATGCTCTGTTACAAAATTCTTGGTATGAAACAGGGCCTTCAGGGGACTTCTCCTTTGCATTTTTCAGCAGCTTTTAAAAGTAATTGCTACATCCTGTAGCTTTGGCACTTACAAACCACTAAAGACAACACATTCTACACACTGCACCTGTACACAACTATACTATCCCACACAGCTGGAAAGCGCTCTCTGATGAATGGGCATACTAGAATCACATGAAATTATCCTGAATGCGAGGTCATTCATCATATCTGGCAACATCTTACTAAAACTGCAATGAAAGCAACCCCATCTCTATAGCTTCGTTCATCCAAATGGTTTTTCATGCTTTCCCAATGGTTAGCTTTTTAATATATGCTGTCAGCACACCTGCAAAGGGTCAGACTATTGGATGTCCCAAAATGGTGGTATTCCATTAATAATAGAGCAAGTTAACATTACTTTAAACAAGTAGAAGTCTGATCACAAATTCCTTTCCTTAAAAATAAATTATAACCGATTCCAGGACAGGTTCAACCACTGTTTAATGGCACACAAACAACACCATCCAAGTCTTTACAGCATGAAATAAAGAACATGTGCTTACAAAGACACAGAAAGGGTTAACAAACAAAGGAAACAAAACTGTCCAAGACATTTAAATGCACTTTCAACACTATCTCCAGGAGAACAATACACCTACCCGATCACCCACGAGCATAGCTTAGCTTCACGGAACATCCAGAAACAACTGGGAGCCATACATGGACTGCAGTCAGTCTCTCTGTCTCACCAAACCTATCTGGTGAGTCCCTGTTTCCTCTGGGAGCTACCCCCTTAAATCATTAGCATTTCAACAAGGCTATGCCTGCTGCAGCATGTGGCAACATGCTTGAATCCAAAGAAGCTGAAGAGCTGCTAGGATGTTAGGATTATTTGTTCAAGCACAGGGCCAGATATATGGCTTCCAGACCACCTTGTTTACTCACCAATCTGGCCAAATGTAAAGCAATTATAAGACAGTTTGATGCAGATTTACCCTTAGGTAACAAGAGTCAAAAACACTATAGTCCAAATGTAGCATCACTCAGCTCTTGAGAGCAAAAATTCTTTTCCATCTGCTACCTAGCCCAATGACTCATGAACTAGAAATAAATTCCCAAGGTATAATAAATGGCAAGCTAAACAGGCTCTAAACTCACTTTTTTGTCCAGTAAGTTCCCTCTTTGCATGTGTTGCTACAGTTCTCTTTTCCCAAATGATTTAATCAGGAAGAAGAGCAGATCGGAAGGATCCTGCCAGGAAATATCTGACTGAGCTGAAAGTGGTGTTATTAGACAGACACACACACACATACATACACACACAAAACAAACAAAAAATCAGGGCAAGGCACAGCATTAACGCTAACTATCTGTTAAAGAGGTAAAAACAGAAGAATAAAAAAAGGGAAAAGTAAGATATTGGAGTCTGATAAGATCTGGACAGGAATCACTGAAAGCACCTGGGCAGAAATGGAAGGAAGAAGGACTTCTACAGAACCTTGGCTGACAAGTGATTTGAGTGTGAAACACAAAATAACAGGCAGCTCAGAAAGAAATGGGAATAGAGCAAGACGGGCACAAAACCAGAAACAGTTGCAGGTTGCTACCTCAGCAGCCAGTTGAATGAACAGCACTCAAGGAAACCCAAAGCAAGATGGTCATGCAGTCAGTGCAAGAGAAAGCAAAAAGTGTGAACTAAGCTTTTAACTTTTTACTTAGTAAAGCCAGATGTACCACTGGCTATGACAGAACAAGAACTGGATAAGTCACAGGTGCCCAGTTAAATTCTTCCTCTCATATGGAGCTCAGACCTAGTAAGGGGCCAAAGGAAAGAAAGCACATACAGCTACAGAGTCTGCTGCAGGTCTCCTACCCATCGCTGAGATAGGATTCACACACTATGGCTTGTAACGTTGAAGGAAAAAGCTGCCTGTGAAGTTTGGTGGTTCTGAATGGCACAGGTTCCTAGGATGCAGCCCGTTCAAACAGAAATGTCAGCTCCAGGTGTTTCATAGCAAGTGTGCATACTCAAAAACCTGGACCCAATTTGGCAGAGTTCCACTCAGAAGAAACTCTCGTGAAAGCTGCATGGGAACCGCAAGCAAAGACTCCATGTCAGAAGCAGTAGGCACAACATGGACGACAGCAAACCATTAGACTTAGATTCGTCTGCCATATATATTTCCACCTTTATATTTTAATAAACTGTTTTCCTCACTAGGAAATGCATTCTCAGGTCCCTAAGGACTACACCATCAGCTTTAAACCTCGTGTTTACAAAGCTCATTTTCGCTTTTCATTAGCTCTTATCTTTCCCTCAGTGCTGCTGTAGGTATCTCTGCTGCTAAGAGAGCCAGAGGCTTGCAGCAGTCTCAGTCACGGTGGATTTGCGCTCTTCACCACAACCCTGTTAATCACAATCCTGATAAACACTGCCCCTCCTGCTGCACCCTCACAGTGCTGACTCCCTCTTCACAAACAGTTACAGTAGAAATTTATATTATTTACTCCATTATTTAGTAATTATACTATTTAAAAAAAAAAAAAAAGATCAAAAGACCTTTTTGCTATTATCAGTTTCAGCAAATTCCATCAAAAAAGCACAGACAATTGTTAGCAGATCAATGATAGTGAGTACTGAAAACAAGTTGGAAATTTTGGTTAAGCTTTGGTTGGAACATGGTTCGCTAGCATCTGATGTTCAACTCTGCCTCCTGGCCCAAGCCACAGAGAAGACACAGCTCCTGAGAAATATGCAGGAGAAAAGAATGAACAGATATTTTGGCCGCTAGCTGCATTACAAAGAATGTGCTTTGGAGTTGCTGGTAACAGATGCTTCAGTACAAGAATACTTTTAGTAGTTAGTTACTGAATATATGGCCTAAATACATATGTATTCCTTTCTTACATGATGGCTTGTTTATGTTCTAAATTCTATTATATTCCAGAGTTATTATTTCTTCTAATTTTTTTTTTTTAACCACCTTTCATTATTGAGAGATTGCTTATTATGTACATACAGTGTTCCATACAGAAGTTCTAACAGAAGACTTTTAACCTCCACAACACTGCACAGCAGTAAGTTCCAGAGGCTGGTTATGTACAGATGAACAGAAGATTTCCTTCGGTTTCAATATGCAGCTTCTTTGGAAATCTCCTGGAAATGTGCACTAATTTGCTGTATTGTAGTGTTGTGTTAGACAACATGCTGTCTTCTTGCATTTGTGAAAGACATGCAATTAATAATAAGAAAACACATGTTATGGAGGTAGTAGAAATAAGAGTAAATCCACTGGCTCTCAAAGAAGCCCAGAGCACCTTGCAGCTTGAAGCCAGTGCTGTGATTTCAGTATTCAATTAAAGAGAGCTGTGTTCAATAACAAAGTGTGTTTCACTCCAGATTAACATCACTTACTATTAAAAATCTCTTGCCTTCTTTAACTTAATCCCAGCTTGAAGGGCTAAAGATAAAACTTGGAGATGGGCTTTCATTGTTGGGTGTCTGAGCTCTCTAATTAGACGCCGCACTCCATAAAACATGCGCTGCAGAAAAGCAGCAGAGGGACTGGCAGATTGAGGTAGATTGAAAATGTCTTAATCCTTCTGACCTTTACCACAATTTTCTTTCCCCAACAGAATACACAGCTGACCTTTTCTACCCACTGACAGCACAGCTTATGGCACTTTTCCATTAACCAAAGTTCTTTAAGTTCATTGCAGCTACTGCTGGTAACCCAGCTCAGTTCTGCAAGGATATTATAGAATCATAGAATCATTATAAGACATAATTCGCTCAAACCTTAACTGCTAGCTGGTAACCATTCCAGGAATTCACAACGGCTATGCCTGCATGACTGCCAGCATTCCAGATGTGCACAGAAGCAAAATACCTGCAAGGCAGCCAAACATTACAGATGCACCCAGCAGAAACAGGACCAAAGTGTTGCGAGATGCACCAAACATATTCATCTAGGTCACAAACTCCACTGCGCTGAGGAATGCCTCAATAATTTGGCTCCATACCCAGCACACAGGAGACCTTCCACTGCCATGACACTGGGAAAGTCACTAGGCCCCTGGTGGCTCCACTCTTTACCTGTGAAATTAGGGTGGATTGCATTTCCTTACTCAGAGCATTATGAAACCCTTGAAGACAGTGAATCATTTCCAGCTACTCTGGTAACAGGGTCCAGATGGAGAAATTTGCAGAATATTTTAGGTGCACAGTTTATCATTTAAATATGGTAAGACAACAAAATACGGTGGGATATGGTATAAAGGTTTTATTGGTATGTGTTGGATATGGGTATTATTCATGACTAGAAAAGCCCAGAGTGATTCATGCAGGTCATATCAACTGACTACTAGCAAAAGCTTTATACCCAACTGTGCCATCCTGGTCTCTGTAAATTTCACACTTTTATTAAGAAAACCAAATGTTTGTGATACTTTTATATTATTTTTTCCACATCTTTTTAATTGAACCTATTTTTATATAGCTCCAGCTGTAAAGCCAGACTCTCTCTCTAACCATGTGTCCAACTACAAAGCTCGCTGAGGGAGAGAAAACAAAAAATAAAGTAATATTTCTATTCCAAAAATAACCCCAACTCCTATGCTTGCTTTCTCTCTCTCTCTCTTTTTAAAATTAGATTCCATACAGACAGCTAAAGCCAAGAATCTTTTGAGTGCTTATCATATGTCTTGTTAGAGAGCACCAGAAACGGAGCAGTTGGATGCTTCAGATCTACATAGGTAGGTGTGCCTCTATGGTCAGCAAAGAAGATGTCAGGGTCTCCTAAGGAGTCAAGCGTTATAAGAATCTACAGTAAAAGAAAAGTTTTATTCTAGAAATCCAGTCACAGAGATGGTGGGGGAACAATACCTGCAATTTGGAAATACTTTCCCACTGAGACTTGGCTTGGGATTTCCTGGGGGGAAAAGGGCTCCAGATGGGAACCCCAGGGGATCCCACCTGCTGCGGGTTTTTACAGGGAAGGGAGCACTCAGAGAAATGGACAAATACCCAGACATGGAGGTGAAAAAAACAAGTACAGAGAAGGCAACAGGAATATTTAGAAGAACTGGAATGCGAACCAAGCTTTCTTAAATGCATGATCACTGAAGAAACTGTTTTGAAAGCAGAAGTGGAGCTAAGGAGATTTGAAGAGGGAACTTCAACCACCAGTAGAGACCTTCTTGAGGAATGACTTCAGAACAGCCAGCAGTCCTAAATGCAGCACTCAAAAGCAAATCACAATAAATAAATAAATAAATGATGTCCAATATACATGATCTGGCATAAGTTCAGTGCAAGAATCGTGGTCTTGTCAAATCCTCACTGTGTAAAGTTGGTCTTTCTTTTGCTGTACTTTGCATTTGTATTTTGCTGCTTAGTGAAGCAGCCATAATGTTTTGTGCTGTGATGACAGAGAAAATACTGTTCATAAGGTTTTGCAAGAGGCTTCCACAAAGAATAAAGCAAGTGCACTCACCAAGCATGGCACTGCAGCAAAGTGCTATTCCAGATTTTAAGGCAACCAGAACTACTACATATTTTATGTTCATTTAATTTAGTACTCTACTGAGCCTTTTAAATAGTTTATTCTTCATTTAAATGAATTTACAATATGGGTTATCATTAAAAATTTTCCCTTGGTTCGGACAGAATGACTCACTGTGAATGAACAATGTGACTTACGATCAAAATACAAAACAAAATACTGTGTAAAATATATTACATATATGCTATAAACACAATTGTATGTTGCACCCAGAGAGCACTACTATATTTATTACTAATTTTTCCTTTTTATTTTTTTCTCCACTTATTGCTCATACAAAGAAGCTATTTGAAAGAAAATTCCTGTAGGTAGAATCCATAATTTTGTCAGAAAGGAGTAAGGTTTAGAAATCTTACACTAAAGCCTGATTTCTCCATAGAACTCCAAATTTATTTTTTCCTCAATATACAAAAGCTTGGGAAATCATCTAAAGGACTGATCATTTGTTTTTACTTAGCTAGTAGATTTTGCTCTTACACCTCCTCCTTTGTTTTTCATCAGATTCCCTACCAAATACTGAAAGCCCTGTTGGACAATGCTAAGCAACAGTAGACACCA
The DNA here is from genome assembly GCF_047663525.1 of Anas platyrhynchos. NCBI lineage: Eukaryota > Metazoa > Chordata > Aves > Anseriformes > Anatidae > Anas > Anas platyrhynchos. The sequence continues at coordinate 22,254,877 of NC_092591.1, forward strand.
AGGAAATCTGTGATAATCTTTGATTTAGGACAAGAGTTTTAAATTTTAATATGAAGATCCTCTGTACAAATGCTAACTAAGAGAAATAAAAATCTAAAAATAAGAGATGCATAGGAAAGAGGGAAAAGCCTAAGTAGAAAGATCAAATGCAAATTACAAGCAGGAAAAAATGTAATGAAGAGCATGCAAATCTTCCAGAAAGTGAGTAGATGCTATGGAATTATTATTATTCCCTATAATATTTGTTATAGAAACTCAAGATTGGATTCCAAATACAAAGTAAGTCTAATTTCTCAGAGGGTAAGAATCACATCACTAAGGACACTTAAAAGAATGTAAAAAAGGAATTGAAAACAAACCTGTAGTGGGCCAACAGATACCCAGAGCAGCATAAAGTAAGTTCTCAACTTCCAAAATCTGTAGTTGCAGCAGAAGACTACACACGCATGGAGGAAAAAGGGCACTGCATTAGAGGGTCTTACATCTCTACAGAAGGTAGTATTACAGAGGTATGAACTTCCATTATGAAAGCATACATTCAGGAAGGTAAGATAAAGCTTACAAACACACTGCTGACAACAAACACGCTGAAACATTGCCAGCAAATGCAGAGATGAGGTGACTTTGCTGAGCCAAGGTCACAGATTCAGGTTAAGATACATTTTGTTTTTCTTTGACAGTCATCTGAATATATTACCAAAATCTGAAGCATCACTAAATCATCTTCGCTGTTCTGCATTCTTTATCCATTTTTCCACTTTTCCACCGTTTCTGGAATACTCTTCAGTAACACAATGGCAAGATGCTCCCTCAGCCTCTCTCTCCAAGATTTTGTCTTCAACACCCAGCTCTGGATTTATCACAGTCAATTCTGTTATCTACTGGCAGAAACACTGACACTTTGGGCTCACTGCATCATGGACAGAAGGTCCTTTCCAGTGTCTCCTGTTGACAGGAATTGATAGAACACTTTGGGTTGGAACAGACCTTAAAGACCATCTAATTCCAACCCTTCTGCCATGGCAGGTAGAGCTCCCACTACATCAGGTTGCTCAAAGTGCCAACCAACCTGGTCTTAAACATCCCCAGGGATGGGGCATCCAAAGCTTCTCTGGGCAACCTATTCCAGTGCCTCACCACCCTCTGAATAAAGAATTTTTTCCTAATGTCCAACCTAAATCTACCCTCTTTCAGCCTAAAGCCACTGCCCCTTGTCCTATCACTACACACCCTTGTAAAAACCTGCTCCCCAGCTTTCTTGTAGGCTTCCTTTAGGGACTGGAAGGCAACTGTCAAGTCTTCCTGGTGCCTTCTCTCCTCCAAGCTGAACAACCCCAACTCCATTAGCCTGTCTTTATAGGAGAGGTGCTCTAGCTCTTTGATTATCTTTTTGTCCCTCCTCCGGACTTGTTCTAATAGTTCTACGTTCTTCTTGTGCTGGGGGCCCAGAGCTGAAGGAAGGGCTCCAGGTGGAGTCTCACCAGAGCAGAGCAAAGGGGGAGAACCACCTCTCTCGCCCTGATGGCCACTCTGCTTTTGATGCAGCCCAGGCATTTGGTGGCTTTCTGGGCTGCAAGTGCACATTGCCAGCTCATGTTGAGCTTCTCATCAACCAATACACCCGGGTCCTTCTCCTCAGGGCTGCTCTCAATCCATTCTCTGCCCAACATCTGTGCTTGGGATTGCCCCAACCCAGATGCAGGACAATGCACTTGGCCTTGCTGAACCTCATGAGGTTCACACAGGCCCACCTCTCAATCCTGTCCAGGTCCCTCCGGATGGCATCCCTTCCTTCCAGAGTGCTGACTGCACCACACAGCTTGGGGTCACTGGCAAACTTGCTGAGGGTGCACTCAATCCCCTCTTCCAGTCAGTGGGAACTTCACTTGAGAACTCTTATTTCCCAGTGATCTTTCCTTAGCAGACATGAAATAATTGACCTTAACACCCCTCATTAGAGGTAAGAGAGATTGCCAGGTTAAGCACAACATTCTTTTCCCTGAAACCTCAGTGTCACTTTAGTGTCTGTCCCTGGGAGGAGTCTTAAAATAAAGTAAAGCTGCCACTGTGAGAAGCTGGACAACTATATATATATATATGTGTGTGTGTATATGTATTTCCCAGAATATTTAGTTACAGATGACAGAAGTTTGCAAACATCTCCCACTTCCTCAGCAGTTTGGACATGCATTGAAGTCATGCTCTTAAAATAAAATCAAGAAAAAATATTATGATCTTTCCTTGGTTTTGCATCAAATGCCAACTTTACATCCCACAGAACTGTAACAACTGCAGCTTCCCCTATGCAGATGCTCAGAAAACAGACACTTCAGGTAACATCAAGCTGAGATATCTCCTCCATATTTCTCCTGCTCCTCCATCTTTTAAAGGGTTTGTTTGTACATGTTTGAGTGAAAAGAGAGCTAACAGGAAGGGAAGGTTCCCAAGAAAACGAGTTTTCAGCGCCACTGAGTGTCACCAAATACCTTGTTGCTTCTGTTAGCATTATGAAGAGCAATGCTTACACCCTTATCTGCCATATTTGCTTTATAGGGTGTGCCACATACAGGCATTCCTTAGCCACAGGGTGGCACAGGAAATCTGGGGGTCTCTATTTGCAGAGCTAATGAGGGTAAAGATTCCTATTTCATTCCAGTATCTCTATCAAATGCTTGCACGTGCAGACACCAAAGCTCTTAATTGCCCTCATCTTTGCTCTGTATTTCTGTATTTCCATCCAACAGAGACAAACACTCAACACTCTAGGAAAAAAAAAAAAAAAAAAACACACATGGGAAAATTGCTACTCAGACCAAGCTAAACATTAAAAATGGAGTGGTTTTTTTCTTTTCTTTTTTTTTTTTTCTTCTGTTTTCGCAGCATTAGTTAGAAATCATTCGGCTGCTTGTTTGGCATTCAGGGCCAAAGCTAAGCACCAATCTCTCTCTCGATTTACATTAGTCTTGAGAACACAAACAATAAGCAAGCTGGGGCTTAATTAGCCTGCATGTGGGGTCAGTCTGGTGGAACAAAACAGGATGGTCATTTTTGGAGCCATCCCAGTTTGAAAGAGGAACTACAGAGGGAGATTATGAGCAACAGAGAACTAGGGGCCTGCACAGACACCTCACTGAAAGCATTTCACAGATAGTGACTCCCTAGTGGCTTCTTTACTCCAGCTGATTGTAAGATACTACTGCCCAAGTACTGGCACTGAGCTGCTGCTCCCGACCAGCCTTTGGCAGAGCTGCAGTGGTGCATCTGGGCTGAGCACAAAAGCCTGGGCTTCCCATCCAGGAATGTACAAACGTCACTGCTCCTAGAGAGACTCACTTCAAATAAAATGTGTACTACACAACACAAAAAAGGAACTTACTCGAGACTGAAAAGCCACCTCCACAGCTCTAAACCCTTTCTATAACTATTTTTGAACAACACATAATATCTTCTGCTAAACCTGAAGTGTATGAAAAGACTTCACCATTACAGCTGAAAGTGAGCCTCCTTTAACTGTCTCCAGTATGTGGAAGTGAACAGTTGCAGATATGACAATACTCCACCAAACAGGGAGTCAAGAAGAAACACACACTAGAGGAAACACAGTGCTGTGATATCTTCTTTATCCAGCCACACTTTTCCTTTCCTACCTCATACCACAGACATTCTGGGGCACATTTCATATTCTTTGTTAGTCAATATCTTAACAGCCTTCTTTCATTTCCCTGGCATCCACAGCACTGAAGAGCAGGAAAAATAACCCATTAACCTGAGAGATACTCGGATATAAAGGTGATAGGCTGATAGAAAATACTAAAGAAGGACTGGATTAGTATCATATGTGTATCTTTGGGCCATTCGGAAGAGGAATATGCAATTATTCCAGGGAAATTTAATAAGCTTTTGAAAATTTTTACCTTGGCTACCCATTCCCCAAGACACAAGACAATGAACAGAGACATCTGAACAGCAGACAAGCGAACGGTTAAAATCCTGCTTGTGATCTGCTGCAGGCACCTTCCCTGGGAATGTTTGAGCATAATAGTTCTGTGTAGGAAGAAGGGAACTGTTGATATTTTAGTCACCTCCATGTATTCCAATTTGTTGGTGTTTTTTTTTTTTTTTATTATATATTTTTTATTTTTATTATAACCATTAAAAATAACATTCACATATATTGTCATCATCTTCAGTGTCTCTCAGCACGTGTGGGGGTTGAAGATGAGCACCATGGCCAGTAGGCAGGGTCTTTTTTGGTACTGTTGGGGGTGTATATTAAAACTTTAGAAGTTATTCTGATTAATTCACATCAAGTCAGCTTCATTTTCCTAACTGCTTAATTATTCCAGCTGTTAAGATTCCCAAAAGGGAGTCAATTATGCTCTTGATCTTCAGGATTAGAGTAATGTCTTTTTTTTTTTTTTTTTTTTTTTTTAAACTAGATTGAGACCCACCAACACAAAATGCGGCCAGGTCTTCTTCACTACCTGGTTGTCGGAGCGATAATCAGAAAGGTAATTGCATAATAAGACTGTCTCTCACTTCCTGAGCAGCTCTTTCCTTTTAGGTTACATAATTTTCATTCTACCAATATGCAATCTAAGTTCTTTTGGGCACCTTCTAAATCCTCCAGCTTTGGACTTAAGTATTGAAGAAATTCCTTCATAAAAACTTTGTCCATTGGCATAACACCAGGGAGCAGGAGAGGTGGAAGACTTTTGCTTCCCAATTAGTTTTATCTGGGATGTTCAAGGAAAATCTTCCTTTCTTACAGGCTCATTTTTTCTCATGAACTTCTGCCTAGGAAAGCAGCACCATGCTTCATGGAGCAGTCATGGCTCCTCCTTCGCAATTATCCTTCTCTAACTATACCATTCACTTCATTATTCTGCTAATGCTTTTAATTTTTCTAGGCTTTGCGTACACTCTAAATGCAATAACCCAATTACGTTTCTTTCCTCCGGATGTTGAGAGGTGGTCATTTCAATCACTGCAAGAGTTTTCTGAACACATGGAAAATTAAAATAGGTCAGACATCTCTACATTTTCTACTCTACTATAAAGAACGAGTGTGTCCATTCACATAATAACCCTTAATATGAGTATACCACGTTTAATTGTATATTTCATTCACACAAAAATGCATATCCAATCTAATTGAAACTACTCCGAACAAGAATTACATTCAGAATACTCCAGCCAAAATAATGTTAAGTACAATCTGAAAAAGGTTACATGCATAGTGTTTCAAAAGACAGTCTTTACATTTTCATCTAGAAGTGAAACCCTCAATTTCAAGTTTGTCTGATTTTTAAGTTAGTAAAAGTAACAACTAAGTATTTCCTACACCACATATAGAAATACATCGAAGTATATTTTAATGATATAAGGGAAAGAAAATTAACAATACTTGACTCCTTCCAACCCTCTGTTTTCTACCAATAAATTATTTTTTTTTTCAATTCCATCCTACATGTAACAATTAAAAAAGCTTTCCAGATTTCTACTCATCTACTGAATCATTACAGCTACACCCATTCCACTTAGCTGTACTACCTCTGATGCCTGAAATATCATTCTCCATCTACGTTTTGCTTTCAAATCTCTTGAAGTGCCAGTCCAATATTACTTACACCACTCAACTGACTGGGAACTGACAGAGAGGCAGCGTGAATTACTGGTGGTCATGCAGAAGGGTTTAAAACCCATCTCTGCTAACTTAAATCACACTGCTATACACCTTCCTCTATTTATTATGCTAAAGTGTCACGTGGAAATGAATGTTCATACTATTGAGAATGCCAATATATTTATATATGGCTTACTCCTCAAGCAGAGCTCTGATCTGACTTTCAAAAACTGCTCTAACTGATCTGTAGTACCTTGGACCCATTCAGATATGGGACCTCACACAATCAGTCCTGTCAACATACCAGTAGCACTTGCTACTACTAAAGAAAAGTCTATTTTTTTCTAAATGAAAATTAGCATTCTGAACTATCACTGTGGTTTTATTAAGCACAGGATAGGCATTAGGCAGAAAGAGACCAACACATTCATTTTCTCCTATAATCAAGGGCTTAAGTGAACCTTGCTCTGCAGAGGTGAGAGGCTTCCAGACACTGAAATAATCCAGGATGGTAGCTTTTGTCAATTTAATTATTTTTTACTGAGATTGGCACTCACAAAAACATCTTAGATTGACAGCCCTAGAGATGATGTCCTGTGTTATCTATGGAACAGATAGAGTCCAAGCAGCAGCAGTGCTTTGTCTGATTTATTTTCATTTCAGTCTTAAGCATCTCCTTCAATTTTTAATTGACTATAGAGACACCTCTCCCCACTAGCACCATCTTCATTTTTCTCTAAAATATAACAAAGGTAGTTTTTTTCTGCCATATAGATTTTAGTTCCAAACCTCAATAATTCTCCCTAAATACCAATTGTAGCTTCACAGATACTTTTTATTATTGTGATTGCCAAAATAAATCTACAGGTTACTTAATCAGTGACCTAGCTTTTAAATACGGAAATTAACTTCCATTTATAGTAAATACAAACATCTTGCTAGTTATACTTCAGCAGTTTTTTAACTTGTGGAGAAGATCACTCACTGAAACCAAAAGTACAGAAAAACAATGTGAGATTCAAAAATCAAGAAAAGAGAAAAAACAGGAAAATGACCATTTTAAGATGTTAGTTGTCATATGCTATTTCACCTGTATATATACCACCAGCTCCACAAGTAATGAAGCCACTTCTGAGACAGGAAAATAAAGAAAAAAGATGTAATAAGAGTTAAAGAACATTTACAACCAACATCTGCAGGAGGCAAACGACAAGGAAGGAGAAAATGATCATCTAGTGAGTAGGCAACCAGCAATCTGCTCAAGCCTCAGGAGAGACGCACACATAGAGGCTGGCGTGCTGCAGCAGCCTGGGTCACGAAGCAATAGTTGACAAGCTCCAGCCTCTGAGGCTGGGGACTAACATGCGGGGACTCCGCAGTAGGCAGCAATGAGGCAATCGTATCCTCACACAAAAGGTAACATCCTGATCTCTAAGTTAGATCTAAAGCATGAGGTTAGGTGCCCTTTCCAATTTTCCTGTTCCTGTTAACAAGAATATTCCAAGTTACAGAAATTATTTACATAAAAGTCATCTGTCTGTACCTCAGTAAGCTCTTAGCCTTAATGACGTGATGCATGATTTGCCAGAGAGTAAGACCTAAGTTCAAGTCCTTATATCACAGATTTCTTACACATTATATATATCAGTATATATAAATCAGTATTATTTAATAAAATTTAAGCACATAACACATCTTTTCAAATATGTTGGATCCTGTTTTCATAAAAGATAACCACATCTTTCTATATCTTACTTATCTTTACAACATCTCTAAGTTGGAGACTGTAAAAGCCTTTACTACTTGAACAATGAGTACACAGGTGTGTAAGGGACAGTGTACTTGCCTATTAAATTTGGTCAGCTGTTGCATAACAGCTAGTGACTGGCTCCGTCAACTTGAAAGAATCGTTTTCTTAAGTCTGTTCTCTCATTCTTTGCCCATTTCAGTTATAAATAAGTAAAATATCAACACTGTCTCAGAAATGACATACACTATGATTTTCTTCCTTACAGGGTCCCTCCATTTTTATTGATTGCAGCAAATCTTTCACCCTGCTGACTTGTAAAGAGAAGCAAGACACCATCATTATAGGACCATCACTACGACAGAGGATCCCTGAACTGCACAATGAGCTTTGCCTCGGACTAAACCTACAAAGCTGTCAAGAAAGCCCTCCAGGAAAAGATGTGGACACAGAACATCCACGGTGAGCTCCTTTCCTTACACCTTAGCCCGCTCCTTCCCCTTACTTATCACATTACCACTCCAGAGGCCTTTCCAGGTTCTACTTGGAAGGTTTATTCCCTGTTGTAGCTGCTCTGACAGAGACTTTCCCACGAAATATTTAAGTAATTTCTGTGCTTTAAAAACCCTGCATTATAAACATTAGGTAAAAAGCATGAAATTTATATCATGCTTTATAGGAGTCAGTGTGACACCTGTTATTCTCATGTTAACGAGGTCCACTGAAGCCCTAATATCATCCCTGAGCACCTGCAGGAAGAACACTGGATGGATGGAGGTAAGGAAGAAAAAGATACCGAATAAGGGTTGCAAACTGCTCTCTCCCCCCTTTAGATTTTATTTGCCTGGTATTTTTGACAAAGAGGTCCTAAAACCCAATGACAGAGAGAAAGACTCAAGCTCAACATCCATTGAAAATACCACATTTTAAAATAGGGACAGAGAATGGCCTCATTTAAGATTCAAATTTAGCTCCCTCCTACTTGGACCCTTGTGTCATCTTGTGTGCTTCTTATGATAAATTATTTACATGAGAATTGCCAAGTCACCAAGAAAAGGGAGGAGAAATTGTTATTTATGTCAAAGGAACAAAGCCTGCTGCACATTGGTATTTTCTTTATTTTTTTCAACAAAGCATTCTGCAACATGAGTCAGATAATAACGAGTGGGAGGATCACACTCCAGCAGGCTGTGCTAGAGCAGGTGGAGCTGCAGAGACAGCCTGGGCTTATGTGGTGCATGTGTTCTCCCTTCATGGACCTGGAGAAACCAGTGCGACAAAAACTGCTTTTGTGAGGATATCTTGCTGCTAAAATGTGTACTTCAAAATCACTGTTTTTTCTGAGCTCTTTTCCTGCAGCTAGCAATTAATTTTTTTTTTTTTTTTGATCAATTTATATTTTCCTTCTTTTTCCATGTAGCAATATACTCTAAATATTTTCTTCACAGGCTAGTTGGAAAACTACTTTTGAGATCAGGTGGCACAATGGCATAATTTACAAATGGAAAATATGAAGTGCAAAACAGACAGTATTCCATAAGGGGGACTTAGTGTATGCAAGCTGGCTTATTCACCATGGGTCCTAACTACTGACTTCATTCTGACTCTTTTCTGCTATTATATTCCAGGTTAAAGTAGTATCTTGTGACAGGTATGAGCAGACTGACATGTAAACTCTAGACAACAGTTTCTACGAGGCTTTCTATTTTTCCACATACATCAGGAAACTTTTTAATAGGGTGGAAAGTCCCCGGATTTAATCATCTGATTTATTCAATTTCTAGGATTACAGATAGCCTAAATCTGTTTGTTTGTCTTCTCAATTAGACTGGCATGAATAAACAATAATACCACTGATCTCAGATAAGTCACATCAGTGTGAAAGAAAACATCAGGTCCATGGTGAGGAGACCAGCGCCTGCATTAATGTAGCCCCTTCACTGGATCAGCAAATAATTTAAAATAGATAAATAATAGAAACAAGAGAGAGCAAACCCCGGTTTGAATAATGAGATCTTTGGGTTTGCTGCTGTTTGGAATATTATTCATACAAACATTAGCCCCAGGTGCTTTCAAATAAGCCCTGCGTATTCCCTAAAGGTTTGTTAGCTGCCTGCTTGCCTGGGGGCCACTGGATCACAGTTCTGCTGCTGCTTGCTGCTGAAGAAACCCTTCCTCAGAATCTCAAATCTGGTAGCAAGCTAGACAGGATAACACCATGGAGACCCCAGTGAGACATGTGTTTACTATGCCTAGCATGGGATGCCAGGCTTTTGGCAGCACAGATCACATCTTGTTTGTAACGTGCACCAAGGGCTTTTAATCAAGGTGGAGAGAAGAGTCTTCTCTTCTTCCATGGCAAAGAGCTGAGGCTAGGCACACAACACTGCGCAACTGTGGTACCAGGGGATGAGGGAAGATCCTCGAGGGGAAGAACAGTGATGGAATTGGCATGATTGCTAGTGGCTTCTTGAGGAGACGGAGCTAGCAATTCAGAAAAACAAGCTTGTTAGTGGGAAACAGGAATGGCACCAATCTGCTGTAACAAGTAGGCAGTGCCATGCTCCATTCTGGGTTTGCACCACACGCTCTAAGGCTGGATGTAAATGAACACAGCCTAATGATTGCTTTTCTCTCTTCAGTCTCCCCAGGCAAATATTACTTTACAAAGGGAACCACAAAAGACAAAAGCAATGCAGCAAATTGTGGGCAGCCTAGAACAAGCTTTCTATCAGCTCTGCCATACAGACTTTAATCTGTCAGGGGAAAGGAAATGAATGACTGGATGCTTTAACCAACTCTTTTGGTCTTGAGGTAAGGCAGTAACTCACATGGGACAGGGAGTTTCCAGTCACCTCCAGTCTATGCACATTTTTAAAAATCATCACAACACCCCTGAGTATCATCTAGCTACGAAAACACTGTTCAGGGAGTAAACCCTTGAGATGATGAAATATTCCTTTTACAAATCGGTACACAGAAGCACAGAGAGATTAAATAACTTTCCCAGTATTATAAAGTAAATCAGTGATAAAATATAGAAAAGAATCAGGTGTCCTGATGCAAACTTCTGTGTATAAATCACTAGACCATAATTTCTTCTGCAAGATCATCGTTTCCTCCTTTCACATGCTATCTTGCTGCCAGAGGAAGATTATTCTGCATGCCGCATGGAGTAACATTTTTCCAAGTCTAATTCAAAACCTGTCAAGCCATGGAGTTTCTATTTTATTCCCTTGGGAAATGATTCCAAAGCTTGACAGTTCAAAGACACATCTCTGTGACAGGAAGTTTTCCATAACACTTACCTTAAATTTTCCTATTCTCTACTTGTAGTCATCTAAATATCTTGTCTCCTTCTGTAGTATTTACAATCCTAAACCACTAGTAAAGTTGTATTTACCCTTCTTTCTCCCTGCTACCACTTAATCAAACAATATAAACCTAACTCCTCTGGTACTCCCCATAAAACAACTGTTTCAACTCCTAAAACATTTTTCTTTTGTTCCCCTGACCTTTGTTTTCTTTTTCAATATCAGACACTTATTTCAGTCTTTCCACTGTGTGTTCTTTGACCGTAACTTGTACTTCTGTCCTCTGCTGATGGGACAAACTGCAGGAAAACATAGGATGATGGAAGAGGTGGAGTGGGAAATCAAGACCTCTGGGGTTGCAAAGCCTCTAGGGCTGAGGAACTGCTGTCAAGTTTCTGGAGAAATGTTTATACCCATCCACTGGAACTGGATCAAGTGGTAGATTCAGCATTAACGTTGGACAATTTAGTCAAAGGTGAAAGGCAGCGCTTACTGTTTCATCCCAAGTAATTTTACAATTTCAGCACATGGAAGTCCGAAGAAACAGACCTTAAATCCCAATATTAAATAATAATAATAAAATGTCTTGTTTCACTGCCTGACTAAATCGGACTAAAAGGGTAAGCACACCAATACTGGAGACCCTTGCTGCTTCCTCTATGATCAGAATTAAGCTTCACAAAAATGGCTGTCTCAGCAGAAATATACAACCAAGGGACTGCCACATTAACATAAAGCACAGCAGGCAGAAATTACTGCTGCCTCTAATCTCCAAACACTCAGGAGCTGAAACTGCGTTCAGCAGAATGACCTGTCCTCCATGATGCATTAGTGTTTGCACTCACTCTAAGTCTCTCGCGCTTGCTCTCTTACACGCACACATAGCCGGTCCCTTTTGGAGCACAGAGATTTATGCTTCCTGAGGGAAAACAAAACAAACAAAACAACAACCACCACCAAAACCCCAAGCAGTATTTTAATCAGGCCTGCCTGGTCCCTTCCCTCCTCTCTAATAATATAATCAGCACTTGGCTTTTTGAGGACACCGGGACTTCTATTTTAGGGCAAATACCAAGAAACAGAAAAACCCAAAGCTTCAATACTGTTTTGCTATTACTACTCCAAAAGATTAAGTTTTCCTAATAGAAAGTGATGTGAAATAGTTAACAGCTTGAAAAAAAAAAAAAGCTATAAAGATCCCACTTGTAAATGTGCTTAGAGAACACCACTTTAAGAAAATAACTACTAATGCCCTTTCCTTTGTGTTTATTACATCCCCCTCTCTGACCCATCCCCTCTATCCTGTTTCTTGCCCATCTATCTTACCTTTACTTCTTCAAAACATTACAGCTATGCCCATGAGCAAATCCATCTAAAATTAATCTAGGAGAAATCAATATCTAAAAGGTCTTACTTCTACCAAAGGTTGGCTTATTTTAATTTAATGACTACTTTTTTGTGTGTTCAAACCACTCTTGGTTGCTTTTCCATAAATTGATGAAAACCAGGTTTAAACCAAAATGAGTGCACTGGTTTAACTGGGCTCATTGGAAACACTTCTTTAACTGCTGCAACTGCTTTGGAAGTCGTGTGAGAGTGGAACACGTTCTCCATATAGAGGCAGTGACAGAAACTCAGCTCAGGCTGAGCCGACCTGCAGCATAGTGTGGCTGTGGGACAAGGCTGCTGGGGAATGATGCCGTATCAAGAGAATTAGTGCTCTGGGTGAGGAAGGATTTTGATGTTTTATATTTTGTTGTTTGAGAACAGAGGACTTCATTTATAGACAAAAAAAGTAATTGGATGGAGACAGATGTCTTTAATGATTATTTTTAGTTACCTTAAAGGAATGTATGAACTCCTATCCCCAAAATTTAGGCTAGCTGCTGTAATGAGAAGGAGCACAGTTTTTAATGTAAAGGTAGTAGCGATAAATAATCTAGCATCTATTACTGCAATAAGAGCATGCTGCTGACAGTGACTGATGGTTACTACTCTGCAGTCATCCCACACAAGGGGACAGATGGAATCAGCTCTAGCTCTGTGCATAAGACCACCTCCTCCAGGTGCTCGAATGCTATGGTCTAATCACTGGCAACAGCAATCAGAACCCCTGGTGAAGCCACCATGCTACCTACAAACTTCTTCACCTTCTCCTTACAGCTACCAACACAGAAGAAATGTTAATATTAAGGACCATTACTACTACAAGTCTAACAGGTAAAATTTCTGGAAGTAAGTAGTTATTCCTCATTAATAGTCATACTTAGCATGTCATTGAGGACTTAGCATTAGTCAAGTCCTGCAACAACAAAACGAATAATTTCATTTGGACAGCAGAAGTTCCAGGGCCAGCAGAGGCCCAAAACAACAGGGGATGAATTCTGCAAAGGAAATTGATGACATTCAACTCTAACTCAGTGCAAACTTCTCACATAAAACTCACCACATGTTCCAACTAAAATAATTGGCTGTGAAAGAGTGAATTATGCTTACATTTAAAGTTAACATCATTAACAGCTTTGGAGCTGTACTCCCTTGAAATAAACAGACACACTCCTAACATCCCTCAGAGGTACTGCTTATAGGCTGTCCACAGCCTCACCCATCTGTTCAGCAAACATTTTAAAGGATCCATCCATCAGATACATTCCATTAAATCATGCCAGCAAGTATTTCAAGAACCACCCAGCTCAGCCCCTGTTTACACCACTCCTTCAATGCAACCAAACATGGCATTCTCAACCTTCAGGCCTTTTGGGTTATGTCAGAAATGTAACCACTGTCCTTGTGTCATCCATGTCAAAGATGTCCCTTTCTTCCTCCCTCTTCTTTCCCAGATCTAAGCCACTGAGCCTAGAAAGGTTGTCTACTTCTTTTATGCCTCAACTGAGAAATCGATAAATGCTCTCAGCCTTTCCAACTTTATGTTTTTATTTGACAACAGTATACAACAAGAACGATCTATGTGACATGGTTACAGCAGACTATTCTTAGGTGTACTATCACATTACTGCAATTGAACAAGACACCATAAAAGAGATTTAAGCTAAGTTTTACCCTGCCTTTGCAATGAAGAGTGTGGAAACAGTTAATTACAGCAATTCACCTAACACAATACAGGGTGATATAGTATCCAAATCCTTCACCAGTTGAACTTTAAGGCAGTACACTCGGTGTAGTTTAAAAAAAAAAATATCTAACTCAGGGTGTTATCCTAGCTGGCACAGCTACTTTATTACCATTATTCAAGAACATGTTCCATTTTTCAGCAAGTACACATTTACAGTCCCTCCCATCCTTCCTCCCAGACTTTTCTATGTACACTCTGCAGTGCACTGACCTCTAGAGTTCCTGCCACAAAAGCAGGTAAGTAGGAAGGCGGTGCTACATTTCTCCCCAATAATTTTTACCCACCATTAGACCTTAGGGCTGGGCTTAAACCCACAATACAGTTCACAGAAAGTACCAGACAACCATGAATACTTCTAGATAGTATTCACCAGGAACACTTCCAAACTGCAGTCCTCAGAGCTAAAGTGCCCCCGCCTTGCCACAAGCACATGGAAGTCAATGAGACTATCTTCTTTAGATGACTTTGTCTTGTTCATTTCCCCTTGCTTAAAGAAAATACTAAACCAAAACAAACAAAAAAAGCAAAAGCTTCAATAAATAAATACACAACAGAGATCATACAAACACCACTGAAAGGGAAAAGCCCGAGACTCCTGTAAGAAACATTAAAGAAGCAAAGCTAAGCCAATCTAGCTGTCTCAAACCCAGGTAGCTTGGGCTGCCCATTGGGTCTCCCTGTCCTGATAATTATGTATTTGGGCTGCATTGCCATAACGCTGGCTTATGGCAATCTCTTTTCTTAAAAAAGAAAAGAAAAATCAATCAAAGTGAGCTATGGCTCGACAGGTCTGCAGTAAAGCCCAGCCATGTAGAAAATAGAGCAGCAGCTGCACTACAGGATCAAAAAAAACAGGGTGAGCAAACTCCATCAGCCACAATCATCCCCATGAAGGAAAAAAAAAAAAAAAAACCACACCCTCATCCCCCAGTGTCTAACCACAAGATTTGGGTTTCTGATGCATGATACCCACTAACTTCCTTACAGGTCTATTATTACCCTTGCTCTCTGCCCCCCAGACATTTGGCTCTTATCAGACTCGAGCATTTTCTGAAGGCAGGAGTGAAAAGCATACATAGCAGCAAGAACTCTAACCCTGGAGACTGTCCTTTGCTGCCACCTTCCATCCACAAGGTTCCTGGAGGGGTCTTCGTGCCAAGTGTCAAGGCGTAACAACTCATGGTGAGCTAAGGACAGGTAAGCACATCACAGCATCAGCAAACAGCATCTAAATAATCATATCACAGAAACAGGCCCCAAAAAAATCTCCACAGACAACTACATTTTTAGTGTTTGGGAATTTCAAAATACACACAATACTTGTTCGTCCATTTCCAGTGCATCAGAATAATGTCTCCATTCAAAGAGGTTGCTAGTGTGCACATATACACTCTAATCAGTGGGCAAATCTTAGAGATTAAGTTCTCACTACAAGTATTTCTCTGAATGTAGTAAATTAGCCAATAGAAAACAATGTTTTCTACAATAACCTTACTAAATCTTTTGGAGAAAGAACTAATTCCGATGCCTGTATGATTTCTGACAGTGTTACCAGTCAATAATATGAAATTTAAATTTCTCATATACATTTAGATATTTTTCCTATCAGACCACCAAATTACATCATTTCATAGTTTCCCTAGGCCTTTTCTCACACCATGTCCTGCTCACTTTTTCTACCTGTTTCAATAGCCCCAAGCCTGAAATCGCAGGCCTAGAAAATGTCAAACCCTGGTTTTACGGGACATGCCCACAAACTTTATGGCTGGAATGAATGCTGTACAGCACTTATCTGGTTATTCCTATATATTTATGACTTTTAAAAAAGCTTCTTCTATGCCTTAAGGAGCTACTTATAGGAGACAAGTTACAGGAAATCATGTTAGCTCAAGGTTTTTCTGTGCCTGAGCAGTGTAAATATACATACTGTAAGTGGCTATGAGACAAGACAACCATGGAAAGTGAACAGCAGTGCAGCGCTCTGGATTTCTGGGGCTCCACTGTATTCTGCTCTTCAACAAAAGGCTTTTCACTTGTCTCTAGTTCTTATGCACCTCTTTGGCCTTTTGGGATTGTCTGCATGCACAGGAAGGGGAAGAAACAGCAACAAAGCCAACTATAAAGGATGAAGAAAAACTGAAGATCAGCACAACAGAAGAGCGGGCAGACACCCTTTGCTACAGCTCCACACAGCAGAGAAATCAGACCCACAGCAGCAGCAGGCAAGTGTGAGGAGCAATCCAAGCTGTAGGGGGTAGGCAACTATGGCTAGAGCCTGCAGGAAGAGGGTCCTCATACTTAGGGACACTCAGTACAAGAACCTCAGTCACTTAAGGTGTTCACTGCCAGGTTTCCAGCCAAGAAGAGATACCATTGGATCTAGTATTGTTGGTGAGGTGATTACAGCATTAAAACAGTACAACCAAAATGTCTAGATGCAGCAAAAATAGGTGCTAGGTAAAGATTAATAAAAAATACAAGAAAAATTAAGTAATCTAAGAATTAACGCAACTCAGTCACCTGTGACATTCTTATTTCAACATGCTGAAAGTATATTAGGATTGCGACACTTGAAAAACTGCTAACACTTCACCGAAACACTATCACAAACTGGACTCCAAAGACACCTTCGATTTTATAAACACCTCCAGATTTCACAGACAAAAAGACAGCGTTAGCTGGGCACTGCCCTGCTGTAGTAATGCCAAGAAAATAAGGAGTACCCTTTGGCGTCGTTCAGCCTTTTCCTTCACAGAACCCCATGGAAGGGGGTCAGCAGCTGCTGTGCTGACGTGCACCGGCACTAACAAGTCCTGTGGAAGCGCTGGCAGACAGGCTGCATGGGGCCCGCAGGAAGCCAGCACTGTCCTCCTGTGGCCTCTCTTTCACACTCCAGTGCACTTCAACTGAAGCAAAAACCCATGTTAGCTGCACGTCAGCAAGCTGCAGACTCAACAAAGCAACAGGTACAGGGATAAATAATAGAAGCCAACACATCTGAGAGCAACTGGAAAGAGAAAAAGATTGGAGACAAAGCAAAGCAAACAGCAACATGATAAATAAAGTAGCTGAGCTGAATGCAAGTGTCACCCGTATGCACGAGGCCACTGCACACAAACATGGGACAACTGCGCACACTCGGTTTGAGCTGTCCTCTAGGGGTATGGTGACATGGCAAATTGTGAACTGCTTCTGGGAAAGCAATCCTCATAATTCCTCCTAAATACCAGGACATGGGAGTAGGTAAGAAATTTGTGGACATTTTATAGACATTTTCGTCTGAACAAAGTAGGTCTTTGTCACAGTGAACAACTGCAGCAGAGAACTGAGGGTGGTCTGTACTGCTTCATCATGTACCTTAATGCTCACCCTTGTAGTCAAGAATTTCTTTGGAATATCTCAACTAAATCTATACTCTTTTAGTTTAAAGCCACTGTCCTGTCACTGCACTTTACCCTGCACTCATGCTTTTACTACACCTGTTTGTAGGAACCACATGGGTGTTGGTGTAACAGATTTTCCACATGAAAATCTACCACAGCCAGGAGCAAAGGCTTAATTCACATTAACATTTAACACTACAGACAAGTTTTTTTTTAACCCTGATTTACCTCATCTCTACCTACAGGATGAAAAGAAATTTCAAGGTCACCACTTTCAATCAGCATAGCTGCACAAAAGCATTACTAGTAAGAACTGCAGATCAGAATCATGTTTTTACTGCTGTATCATCCAATTCCTATACTTCTCATCAGCATCCCATGTGATTTGGTTATTTTTGCAGCCTTTTTGCATTTGCAAATATTCTAGCAAATGGTATTAGAGGAATATTCCAGTCAGTGTTGAAAAGATGCACATTTCAAATAGCAATTGCATAGATGATGCAAATTTAGACAGCCTCAATGAAATACAGAAAAGATGGGAAAGAACAGATTCACTAAGAAACATTTGCTAAGGAAGTTCCTGAAGAGCATGGAATAAAAAAAAAAAAAAAAAACCACTCAGTTTGTATAGGAAAAAAAATGTAAAAAAAAGGAAGGGAATTGGACAAATGCGTTGTTTATTCTGAACCATTTTTAAACCTCAGCATTCACTTTATGACCTTGAAATCGAGATTGAACCCAATTGTAGTATCTGTGCACAGTCCTATTTGGTCTGCATTTGTTGTCATTTTGCTAACTATGGACAAAGTCTGCTTAGATATCCTTAAAATATCTATGACATTTAGAAAAAGGAATCCCACCCTCACAAACTAGCCAAACAGCTAAAAAACAGTATGAAGGGATCATCATATAAAACACAACTCTTCACAGGGACACGTAGTGATTTAGCACCTACAAATTACCTGGAGCACATTCCCAAGCCAGCACCTTTGATGGCAAACCATAATACTCCCCGTCTGCATGCCATTTCCAAACCAGAGACGTCAAACTTTGACAATGCTAAATAAAACCTGTAAAAACCCTACAAAGTATAAAAGCATTAGTCTTTGTTTTTGCACTTTCATCAGGTTGACATTCCTAGAGGAATCTAAAAAATTATGAATTCAGTTCAGGAATTCTGACCCTTATACATGGACAGTTTGATGACTATATCATGCTGCCTCTCAGCCCTCATCACTGTAGCAACACATCTGGTTTCATAGCTTCCAGTTCTAACTATTTTCCCAAGTTCTTCTCTGAATACCACACCGTTTGCTGTCAATCTAGCACTGAGAGAAATACAACAGAACCATCAATGCTAGAGATAGTCCAGATAGCTTGGCATCTTGTCACAGTGTCAGTTAATGCTATCAGCTAATAGCTAGTTATTACTCAAACAAAAAGCTGGAGTCTAATCCTGTTCTCCTGAGTTTGCAAAAATTTTATCCTGAATTATCTCTTGAGAATTCTCTCTTGGGAATTTCTTGCCCAGTGGAACTGACTAAAAGGTAGTAGATAAGCTCAGAATGCACCAGAGCACTTGACATTTTCTTCATGTAACGTTCTCACGAAGAGTAAGGGGAATATTATGCAGAACAATTGCTTATGCTGCAAACATCAGCCTGAAAGGGGAACTACTTCTTGGACTTGGAACGCACTTGTATCTGCAACTAGCTAGAGGCAAGGTAAGGCAGAACAACTGGTAGACATCAGCCCAAGCTGCACATCACTGAAGAATGAAATGACCATGTTAACCAATACAAATTCCAAAATTTACACATGGAAAAATAGAAGATATGATTCAGGAGGCTTCCAGTCAAGTTCTTTCAGTGCTGAACCACCAGATACAATTTTACTCAACAAGGTGAGGAGCTAGCTAAAACTACCAGACAAGCTGCAGCTTCTGATGGGACACCCATTTGTATCCCTCTCCCCAGTCACATCATGAACAGCTCCCTATCACAAGAACCTTAGCAAAGGGTCCATGGCTTGTAAAGACTGAAAGAAATGAACTCTTTGTCATTTTAGAGGTGCGTGGCCAGAGCAAGAAAAATGGGAGAACTGGCACTGCCAGTGGTTCACAAAGCACTTGCTTCGTGGATTATTGTAAGATGTTAGCCTCCAGGTGTCCCAGCCCAATTTCTTGCCTGGCAGTCTGCAGTAAAAAGGATAAAATAAATATAGAACAATTGGAAAAGCATCTGAGGATTCATCACATTCTGTAAACACCTCATTTGCAACATGGTGTTTGTATTTACCTTTACATCCACCCTGATGTGAGCTGATTTTGTAGTTCTCCACAGACTTAACACTAACCTCTCAGAGAAAACAAAAACACTTCAGAAAATACTCAGAAACATGCAAATATAATGAAAGAATATTATTCCCAACCTTGATTTTAGTTTCAGAGGTAAAACAGAAAGTACATTAAGGCTGGTCTGCATAAAATTTCTCATGAAGCCAGATTTTGGTGTGAACTAGGAAAAAGACTGTTTGAACCCTTTATTGCTTGTATTTGCATTTTGAAACTGAAATTTCCCCTTGAAAGTCTCAATATGTTTCTGTTACCTTCAGGGAACAATAAGGGAGCCCTCCTGTGGATAATGCATCACATTTAAATTCCCATGACCAGCAAGTAAAGACTATGTAACCTAGGGGATAAAATGGCTCTATTTTAGAGCAAAGAGAGTGAGGTGGTAATCCACTGGAGGCTGTAGTTTAATTTAAATGGCTATTAACTTTGTTCCATTGGGGCAGTTATACTTTAACTCATATCACTTTTCTGAAGCAAAAGAAATCACAGCAAATAAAATATCCTAGGCTACAAAAATGTATCTTAACCAGACAAAAAAAAAGGCTTTTATCTATCCATATAAAATAATTGTTAAAAATATTTTAAAAAATTTATCACTTATGCTTCAAACTCTCGCATACCTGAGGTTTAACTTCAGGAAGAATATTCACGTGAGGGCAACCTTATTGTTCATATTAGTAAATTGAGGTACTTGTTCAAGATCGCTGCTCGGTCAGGACTCTTAGTGTTTCTTAGTACATCACTACTTTATGTAAAGCATAATAAATAACATAATACTGGAAGCTTAATACTGAAAAAAATAATCTAATTTCTACCCTAACCAACCACTACCAGAACAAATATACATTTGCTTTAAAAGTTTTGGGTGATTTTGCATCACGGGCTACAGGTGTTGAATTAAATTATAACTAATTGAATTCAGAATTCCTCATCACTCTTCAGGATGGAACCCGTGCTCTCAAGTTCTTATCTGTTGAATGTTTCCATTCTTCAGATTTATGCTTAGCAATCCTTTGAGCTCAATCCACTTACATCATGTGTTGGCACAATTCTACCAAAGAGAGTTTATTTCCAATAGTTAATGCCAGCATATATTTCCAAAGGAGTGGGAGCTAGTGAAAACCATAAGCGAGATCCATTAATATGTCTCTGCAATGGGATGAAGCTAGGCAGTATTCTCAATCTATCTTCAAATATTTCCACTATTCCCTTAGAAATCTGTTCTTTAGAATCTGTTCTGTCCATTCAAGAGCTCATGTGACAGCACTCAAAGACATCTCATGGTATACTTGGATACTTAACCTTTCACATTCCTTACGAGATGGTTTGAAAATAATTAGACACAGAAGCACATCTACAACACCTGCTGTAGAGCATCACATTCTCACTGATATAACTTGTAATACAGGTCTTTGTAATCTCTAACCACACTGTAATAGCCTTATCAGAGGCTATTAAATAATTTCCTAAGCAATGTAGATTCAGCACTGCTGATGGCACTGAATGAACCAGCAGTATAATCATTTACAACTAGCAGCATCAAAGGGCTGCAAATACAGCTTATGTAGATGGTCAGCTTCTTCAGGGACTATTAAAGCCACGATCCAGTACGTGATGTCCTGACTTCTGCTAGAATTCTGTGTCTCTCTGCTACAACCACTCAGGGAAGGCACAAACCTCCATGTTCTTCTTAGCATTTTAACATGTTTGTGACCTTGTGTTATCACTGCTAGGCACCAGCTGATCACATTCCCTCTAGTCTGATCAGCCAAAATCCCGCTCAAGTAACACCTTCTTTAAGGAGCACAGACTGCTAAATTAATCATAGAGGCACCGTTTAGACTGGAGAACAGGAGACAGACAAAGTCTTCCTACCGTACAGGACAGTGTAAAGACAGGCCACTGTACCAGTGGGAGAAACAGTTAAAAGCTTGTAGCAGGTTAGGGTTTATTTGTTTGCTTTACAAGCACTCTGGCAAGGAACTGAAGAATATCCAATGCAATTGAAACTGCAGGGAGAACGTAATTACTTGTAGTCTGATTTGGTCAGAACACAAACTCATGCTCTGGTCTAGCTGAACATCCTGTGCAGTTCTTGTTGACCACAACTAATCACGGTTTGGATTCTGCCTCCTGGTGAGGGAATTTTCTCAAGCTTTTATAAAACTAGAGGTATAATTCAGCAATCTTTGCTATTATAAGACTCTTCTACAAACTGATGGGCATATAACCTACTGATGTTTTTGCTTTTCAGCTGCTCTCAGAAAAACTGCACACGGTAGAGGATTTCTGCACCTCAGCAGACAAGCAAATAAGGAACAAAAGATAACGTGCCTTATTTCTCAGTTACCATAAAAGGTCCGATTTCCAAATTCATAGGTCTGAGTGGAAAGATTTCCATTTCATTTAACTAGGTTAGTATCAAATCCATAATACAAGACACAGACAAAATGGTTACAAATTCAATACATTCCCAGAGGTCTCAGATTTTGGTTTGTACAAGGCCAAAGAAATAATGACATCAGAAATGCAATAGCAACATCAGTTTAAGCATAACACTTTTGAAAAATGCATTTTCAGGGATAAAACAGTCTCCTCTAATGAAGAGAAAGTTTTCACCAAAGTTAAGTGTATGATGAGACATCACTCACTGTCTAGATTAGTACATCTACATGGATCATGAGTCTGATCATTAGCAAGAAACAACTACATCCATCAAAAGAACAGTATCACGCATACGGCAAGAGAAGGAGCAATGGGCTTAACATTTCAGATTAGTAGTAACTCCTACACATCAGAAGAAATGTCTTCTGTCAGAATATCCTTTTGAAATCCTAATGCACACAGGTATGTGCAATATTGCCTGTACCAAAAGCCACAAGAAAGAAAGATGTAAATCAAGCTAAGTAGAAGGATGCTTGAAGAAGCACAGAAAGTACTTACAAGATAGGAGGAACAAGATAAAAATGAAGAAAGAAAATATCCTCTTTCTGGGAGAGGAGCTCTGTTACAGTATTAGGAAAGCAAATCAGTGACAAATTATCTTAGAATCCACGTACACTGAACACCTGTATCCAGAAAATAAATGTCTCACAATGACAGGTCTCTCAAGAATTTCTAACAATTCCCCTACTTTATGGTCAGCCAAAAGTTACGCTTCCACCTTTCTTAACAGTTTCCTGGAAAAAAAAAAAAAAAAAAAAAAAAAACAACTATCATGAAACAAACTTCTAAAACTTCACAAGTTCTTTTGATACTAAAAGCAAATAATTTCAAGTTTTGAGTTGAAATTTGAGCCTGGCCACGTCGCAGCAACCGTGACTCATCAAAACTTACCCTAACACAGCATGAGACAGGAGAAAAGACAAGTAAAAGGCACGATATCAAGTCAGTTTTCAAAGAGCTTTGTGACTGGAGGCAGATTTCAGTGACTAGCTTTCATGATACCTCCAGCTCCCACCCTTCACTGGAGTATGCACCAGGGTCACCACAGTGCTAGAGATAAGGAGAGAGCAACACACAAGATACAAAGGTGGGGGAAAACAAAATAACAAGAAGATTCATGGCTAAATTCAGAGTATTTGGAGGGTTTAATATATCTCCTTAGATATCTTAATTGCACATCAATCTTCCTCAGATGGAGAATGAGAGGTGAATGTATGATCCTCCAGCTCAGCGCCGAGGGCAAACTGGAGTTAAAAGAGGAGAAAAGAAGGACATGCTCAATCCAAACTGGATTTTCTCCCCTCTCACCATGAAAAGAGAAGCTTTTCCTTAGTGCTTGCCAACACAGGGAAATTATTACAGAACAAATAACAATGTGACTTAACAGCATTCTGCCCGTAATTCCCTTATTCTATACCCCGAGTTCTTTTTGGCAGTTAAGCTTAATCCACTTCTAACCCACACAAAGGCACGTTCAGTGCAGGGTGCCCACGCAAGGAATTAGTACAGAATAAGTATGCTAAGCTAACAAGACCTCAGCACAAAGTTCTTCATCAACCTTCACTGCCAATGTCATTCTTGTTATTCACAGAGACTTAAATTGCCAAGGTAGGAAAAAGAATTAGGTGAGAATATTTGCTCTCCAGTCCTATCTCTGGAAGACAGACAAGAATTCTCCACTGCTGGTACCAGGGCTGGCCACATCCAAGCTATCCAGTCACATTCAGAGTTGCACACCCAAGATAACCCAAGAAACGACTGAAGCCCAGCCTAGTCTATGTTTTGATGGGCCAGACACCATTCTCTTTAATAGCTTTATGATTTGCTTGATTTTCTTGGTTCCAAACAGTGTATCTACATTTCATATACATCTTACAGTATGAACAACTTATCTGTGCAAAGAAAACAAGAAAAATGTTGGTTTCAGCCCAGACTTACAGATACAGACTGGAGACTTATGTAATCACCAGACAGTTTATTACTACATATGACCTTGTCTGCGTTATCAAAATACTAAATTAGTAAAGTCACTGGAGTTGAGATGAATGTCCCATGCTCTAGTTCCCGTGTTACCCTACTCTCAGAGTCCACACTCTTAGAAAAACAGGAACACAGAAATGCCACGTAACATTATTCCCATCCATACTGACTACATGTTGTTTTAAGGACAGAATAACATCAAACATACATAGCACATACCTTTGCCTCCCCCAAGTAAACAAACAAGAACAAGTGAAGTGATAAGCATTCCCATTCTATAATGCACAAGAGTTGTGCTTTAAACTACGTGCTCTATAACACTGTAGGCTTATGTCTCCCTTAAGGTTCAGGGATATCTAAATCCATCACAGACTAAAATGGAGACTATCAGGATTAAAATTATGGAGTACCCCTTGACAGGCATACAGTGATACACCTTCAGACCTTTTTAAACTGTCTTCCCCTAAATTACTCGTGAGAGACTATCAGAACACATTAGAAAAATCTAGTTTACCTTCCCCTGTTGGTGTTATTGATTTCAAGGTAAGAGACATGCACAAAGCAACAGATAAACTATGTGAATGCATTCCACTTTCTCCTTATAAACTACTCTTTCTTGCTTACTAACCCAGCTCTCTCACATCTGAATAACAAAAAAATGAGATGTCTCTCCTGTTTCCAAAAATAAGAGTGCTTGAGTTTTGTTTTTTTTTTTTTGTTTGTTTGTTTGTTTGTTTTTTCTCTATAAATAAAAAAAAGTAACGGAATCTGCGAGTTTTTTGGGGGACAGAGAAGTCTTGTCAATTTTTAAAACCAAACCCACATTTTGAATCTAAGCAGTACATTTCACATTCCAGGGTCTGGCATCTCTACCATAATGTAAAACCTGCACTAGCAAAAAGATTAAGAAGAAAAAGCACTTGTCTGCCCTGGAACTCTGCTGCCCTTAGGCATGAGCCAGAAATAATCCCAGAGGCAGGGTGCAAATGAAACGTCTCGTCAGCTCACAGGCCTTAATGCATTTTACCTTAAACATTTACATTAACAGATGGACCCCAGCAGTGTCATAAACTCGCTCCTGAGCTCATTTCCATGTCACTCCAGGCCCCACTCATCATTGGCCGAACAGCAGAATGTCACAAGGGGGCTGAGCCAGAACAGAGGAGAGAGACAAATGGCATGAAATGATTAGTGTCACCTACATACACGCATTTGACCTCCGTTAGAAAAGACAGCGATGGAGAAAAATTGAAGGTAATAGAAAAAGGAAAGAAGGAAGGAAGGTGATGATCAGATGACCCTGTACCACTAGGAGTACAAAAAAATAAAAATAAAATAAAAAAAATCAACCAACACACTGCTGAGGATCCAATGCTACTTTTTTTTTTTTTTTAAGAGGGGGCGGGATGTGGTTGTGTGCTGTGAAAGTGGCCTAGGCTGGTTAATGCTTTTTAAGAGAAGGAGACTGAGTGGCTCTTTTAGTTGAGGAAGTGGCCTGGTATAGCCAGGCTGCTCGTACCGCACTGGCAAGAGATATAAAACTCTCAGATCAGTCCCGTGGTCATGTACATGACTTCACCTTTTGATGAATTCCTAAGACAATCTGTAAATTCTCATCTCTGTCACAAAGTGATATTGGTTTAACCAAGGAAAGAAAAGAAATCTGAGCCCTGTTCTGGTAGGTTGAAAGATAACAGCTCCTGAGTTCTTCTGTGGATGGGGTTCCCTATAGCAAGGAAATAAATTTTAATTTGTTTGTGTCATTTTTTCTTGGCCAAATGTCAGAAAGAAATTGTCAGAACAGAGATGCCTGCCAAAACAAAAATCTCAAGTGCAAGTGGAAAAACCACAAATCAATCTAGTTGAACTGAGTGAAGGATAAGAACACAAATGGATAAAAGCTGGCACAAGCTGATACTTCTTTATTCAGGGGCTGAAGGAGACGAGCAGCAGAGGTTGATCTATATTCTCACCAGGCTCTTCCTCAGAAACCATAGGTGCTCAAACTGTCCCAGACGTATAATACACTGACTCATCTAAGAACATTCCTCTGAAGTGGACAAATATCAGCTCCATTTTACAAGAAAGTGAAGCACATCAGAATTGAAGAAAATTGCCACCCCACAAAGAATGTCTATAGTCAGAAAGAGAAGTGAACTGAGTCATTCAAATCTCAGGTTAGTGTCATTACCAGTCAGCAATGTCCTGGCCATGCAGCTCTCCCTCTTCCTGGTGCAAGCACAGGAGGCAGGTACCGGGATGAACTAGCAACGTGGTCTACTTGGCCTTGCTGTGATTGTAAGCCACAGCCAATCCACTCCATCTGAGATGGCAGCTTTGCTTATTAAAGGAAAAGCTTATTTGACTTCTCTGAAATGCTTCAGGGAATATAATAAACTGCACTTCACGTTGCTTCCAAGGATTTTATACCATACATTTGGATACCAGACATACACTTTTAAATGAATGACAGTGCTCTACTGTAAAGCTTCATCTTCATAAGAAAATCCCATTGTGTCAGATTACAAAATGATAGTATTCTCTTTAAAGTAGAGTGAGTTTGGCTACTCCCACAATCTTCATACAGTCTTTCAGTCTGTGCCAAAATGTTAGACAACTGTGAAAGGTATTGTCTTCTACTATTTCACACAGGCTCTTCAGCAGCAGTTCAATATCACCCACTGACATCAGAGGACTTGCACCAGCACATCTAGGTGTTTTGGAAAAACTTTTTCTTCAGCAAAATTTAAGATTACATTCATAAAATGCAACTTTTTAACATACCGTACTACAATAGCACCTGAAGACAAATTTTCTGTACTCCCTGTAGTTTAGAGGCTAGTTAATAAAAAGCCAAGCTTCATAAAACAGAGAAACAGAAAAGATGAATTCTTCAAAAGGTCTGATACTTGGGATTTATGACAGTCACACATTCCTTTCTGTCTCTAGACTTCAACAGCATCTGCCTTGAGGAAAATCTCTGCTCCTAGAATGAGTCAGCTGTATTCATGACAACCCACAATTTCAAATTTTCCCTTCATCTGTTTAGCTGAAAACCCTGCTGGTACCTACCTAGCAGTCAAGGCCGGTCACACTTAGGAACAGATACAAGAGAGCTGCTGGGCACCATGCTAGGAGAGAAGCCCTCACTCTCCCATCTTCAACCATTTTCAAGTATAATCGAGGGACTGCCTCGAGAGGGGAGGGACAGCCTTGTGGAAATGGCCAGTCAGATTACAGACAGCCATACTATTTGAATATTAATAGCAATAATAAACTGGTTACAAATTATACAAATCAGTTTGGCTGAACAAAACCCAGCCGTGACCTTTATCTTGAACATTTTCAACTTCAATTAATCAGTTAATTATTGGGGCTCTTTTCAGAAGTCTCTCTCATTTAGGCTTTGACCGGGGCAGAAGAATGTTTGATTTTACACTTTCAGGCAGTACATAATGAGGAAACACTGGGAATCCAGCAGTGAGACTGTTTCTTCAAATGTGATAACAAAGCATATTTGATCAATGGCAATAAGAGGCATGAGCCTATAATTTTGGGATGCCACCGCTTAGATATTGCTCTGCAACAATATTCACTTTCAGCAGCTGAAATGCAAGACTGGATGTTGCTGCACTCCTCCCGCTCTAGACTCAGTCAACATCTCACAGGGGTGCCCTGGGCTGGCATTTGAGGCTCCACCTTACTCTGAGGGGTTACACGAGGTTTCCCCTTCCCTTCCCATGTCTCCTTACCCTCTCAAAACTAACAAGTTAGTGAAAGTACATGCCCTCATAGCTGCAACACTAGGTAATTATTTTAATTACATTTCTGTTTTCTGCTCATTAAACACCACCACCAACAACAACCAAAAAAAAAAACACAAGAGAATATATTCTATGAATTTTAGCAAGCTGCATTTCTTAAACACACATGCCAGTCATCTTTGAGCAGCCAGACTTTTCCAGTAATTACTATCTAGGATAATGTAGTCCTTTTCCATTAATTGTAGCCTGCACTTAGGATTGGTACAGGCAGCACTGTATGTGCTGCAGCACCTAGGGTAAAGGCACTAGGCTTATGTCTGGGCTATTTGTATATGTTCACAAAACACACACCAGCACCAAACACTGCTGAAAAGAGCTTCTGTGTGTATTTCCTGAGAGAACGTGGCTGACTGCTATGGCAGCAGCTGTCCTGATAACTCCTCTTGGAGCAAAGGGCTTCAGAACAGGGATCACGTCAGTTGTCCATATTCAAAGGCCCTTGTAATGGTGACTACTGCGTGCCCTCCATGGACTCCTCCCCTGAGCCATCCCCACGTGTTCCTGCTGTAGGAATTCAAGTCCCAGAAGAAAACAAACATACGAGCACAGCTCTGTTCCCTGCAGAAGGTTTGTGCAAGGTCTTGCTCTTGTTTTTACATAATTTTGACTCCACTGTAAATGAAAGAAAGCTACACCGTCTGCTACTGGATGAGATCACGGTAGTGAGTATTTCACTGCCACTGGGGCAAACTTTTGCTCATGAATCTTTTCTGCTCCTTCAGTGAGCGGCGATTTAAACACGTTACATTTATAGCACCGCTTCCACAGAGGGAGGGAGAGCGCTGTGAGCTAGGGCTGCAAGTGATGGGTCCCACGGGAGCTAAAACACAGATGTCATAAAAAGCCATTTCAGAAATTGTACACAAAGACACAGCTGTGCAGTGGGAAGGAAAACAGGTGGCACCGGCATCAGGGGCTGGCAGAGCATGGAGATAAACACACTGCCTCGCGCTACGCTACAACATTGTCACAAGGTATCTTCAAAAAGGACCCCTTAAAAAGAGGCCTCTTAGAAAAGCCCCCTTTGCTCATTGCTTTTGGAGAAGATGCAGAGGTCAAGCAGCCCTCTTCAGACAAAGCATCCCCAGAGCACAGAGTGCATTTGTCCATGACCTGGGAATTTACACAAGCTACCAAAGACTTGTGAAGTCAGCTGGAGTTAAGAGCCCCTCAGCAATATACTAAATCAGTCCCACTCTTACCCTGGAGTCCTCTACTTTGAAGCAGCTGCTTTTCTACTGCTTTTGTTCAGTTCTGCACCCTGAGGTTGAATAGGACAGTTATCCCCTCACTCAGAGGCAGAGAGTCAAGGTCAAGATACAGCAGCTGAAGCAGCACAGGAGCCAGGAGCCATCTCGCTGCCACTTTCCAGTCTGCTCACAAGAGCAAGCTGCTTCCTTAATCCCTAATCTGGTATTTTGCAGATGAATTCTCTGTACAACAGATTTTGAAGACTTGCACAGCTCTCTCCTCAGTGGCTAGACCAGGACAGCGTGATCCTATTAGGATGCGAGGTCATGCAATTTACTGCCATAAATCAGCCTCCTTGGTTCAGGTTTCGAAGGTCAGAGTGGCTCCATCAGAGCCATATCGCAGACACAGCAGGGAGCTCCCCAGTTCATTGACATCTGACACCCTGCAGGATTTTTAAAGTATGTTCTGAAAAGCAACACCACTAAAAATGACAGAGCAGAGCTCCCTATTTATTCATCCTGTGATTCCAGATCAAATGGTCTGAACAGGCACTCAAAAGCCTAATGTACCCATCTGCACCGTACGTTGTCTCTTAGGTCACCAGCCAAACACTTTTCCTGTTTGGGGAGCACAGCTAGCAGTACCGATGCCTTCACAATAAACACACTGGAAGGGCTACTCTGCCCCTTATGCTTTGCAAAGGTACTAAACCTAATATTTTTCAGAACGATCCAAGCATCATCCAAATAGGTAAATTGGGACCAGGTCTGTGGCATCTGTGCTTGTTTTTGTACCAGCTTTTTTAATTCCTTCCATTCCAAAGAGCTGCAGAGTAATGGCATATGTTTATGTCTGACTGTCAGTCTGCAGAAAAGGGAGATTAGTGTGCCCAACTGATTCCCAAAATCATTGAGAAAGAGGTCAGGCTGGTCATACTTGAGACACCAGTAAAATGCAGTGAATTTATCACCATTAAAGAAGCACGTTAAATATTTGTCTTTGTAATGAATAATGTCTTCCTCTGCATTGTTTCCAAGGGCTCTGAGAGGTTGCCTAGCACTACAAGGTGCAGCAGTGATCAGAGGCACCAAATTTCAACCCACAGCAATGCCACACAGAGGCAATAGTATAACTGGTGTGAAGAAATCAGACTTAGAATGAAGAGCATTCAGGACAACTATAAGTTGGGAAAAGTAATCTTGCGAAGAAAGCACGGACCCAAGAGAGTAACAGTTTTATCTCTTTCACAGATTCTTCGAAACTTAGTCTTATTTACCTGCAAAGATGATTACAGGTTTGTAAAACATCAGTACATACAGGGTACAATTTGGATATCCCCAGTTTGCTTTCTGTGGGCAACAGTCCCATCCAGTCTATTTCAAGTTAAGCACCTCAGCAGATCTATTATGAAAGGCACTGAGCACACAAATCCCTGTAGCATCAGTGGGAAGCCAGATTCCTCATAGTGACTGCACGGGTTTCAAGGCAGCTGGATCAAGCTCCTTACCTCAGTGCATGAATTCACGTTCCTCACACGTGAAAATCTTGTCCTTACATTTTGGAAGTGGGAGGGGGGGGAAAATGTGAGTAAAAAAACCATAATAATAATAATGGGTAGTAGCTAATTCTACCTGGTCCACTGTGGCTTTGACTCAGCCCTGCTAAGAATGCTTTTCGCTCGCTTAGCCACCTGTGGCCATGGTCCCATCTGCATTCAAAGATGCCTGGCTCTGCTAATTTTTACATCTCAAAGCAGTCCATCTCAGAGCACCCAGCAGGCTAAGCTCTAACTATTGATTACTCCTTAGCAGAAATTGCTACAGCCCTGTTTGGCCACAGGCCAATGATATCAAATTTCCCCTGCCACCCCCTCATTCCTTCCCCAACTCCCCCCCTTTTTTTTAAATCATAAATTAGTTAAGTGCCTGGCAGGGCCAAGGCCTTCCCCCTCCTACTCTCCCCACAACCTCCCCTTTGACTAACACACCAGAGCTCCAAAATGGCTCTTTGTAAATCTAATTGAAACAAATGCTATTGACCCAGACACATTTGCAAGTAAATCTGGTTGGACCTCAATCAGAGAGCATGTGTCTGACACCAAATTATGCTTAAGTGCTGCAGCAAGAAAAATGGGAATGCATGCTTTGGCAGATAGAGAGACAAAGGGAGGACTTAATTAAAGGACTGAAACATATGCCACCAAACCCAGTAAATGAGATTCAGAGCTGAGAGGAGAAATGTAGGGCTGCCTCTTATTATAGGAATCTAGCACTAAGAAGATTTGTTGCCCTCTAAGAATGCTTGGGCACAGAGAAAGATCCTACGCTGCTGTGAAAAGGGCAACAATCACCGACAGAGGCAAAGGGAAAGTTAACTACATTGCCGAAGACCTGAAAATGTCACCTTATTTTGTGATTAGGGATTTTCAAGTCCAAAATTGAAGATGAGGAACGCACAATCTGCAAACCCTGCTCCCAGGAGTTACCTTCAGAAAGGCCACAGCGCTGCTAAAGAAGTCAGTGCAGCTACCAGCCCTGTCCTCACCCAGAGGATAATCTGCCATGTGTAACCGAACCATGAACTCCAGCAAAACCAAAAGCAGCAGACAGACAAATCTCCCATACGATAACCTCAGACAGCACAAGGGAAGATGTCCTGAGGGGAAGGTACAATGCCATGCCAGGACTCCCTGAACCACAGCACATAAAATCAGTGTTTGCTACAATTCAAAAGAAAGAAAAATATCATGATTTGCATCAACTTGGGGGCCAGAAGATGGTATGAGATGTTTGTTAAAATGACCCGGTCCATTCCCACTGCAAACAGGTCAAGGCAGCTCATGGGTTTTATTTAGCTATGTTCACTTGTGTGTGAAATTTATGAAAATAACCATGCCAATATAAAGCTTAGATTGAACATCATTCTGCATGTTGGCACAGTAACAATGGCAAAGACAAGGGTCTCGGATACTTCTCAAGAACTACTATGTGCTGCGTAACTTTCTATCATGATGAAACTTCTTTGTTCATAATAAACAGATTAACTGAAAGTGAAAAAATGTTTCTAACACCTGCTAGAGTACAGGAAAGACTAGCAAAATACCTTCTTCCTGAAGGGTTAAATAAACCTGAAGAATGCACAACCAAACTTCCTAGGCCGCTATGTGCCACTGAACTTTCCGAACCTAAATCCTCTGATCCAGCCCTCCAAGAAATCAGCACAGCCCCTGCTGCTGCCGGCTGGGCTCCCACTGAAGCGAGGCAGGCGGTCTCACAGATCAGTGGGCAAGTTGTGCCTCTGATGGGTCTGACTGTCACATAAACACAGCGAGCTATGCCAGCAGCGATGGCGAGGCGGGGGAGGGGGGGGATTCGATACAGTTCACAGCCTGCACTGCACAACATCCATCAGAGCAACAAACCCAGCACACAGCTCTCCCAGCCTGGCTTTCGCAGCAGGGGCCGGTGGCTGCCAGTGCTGTCCTCTGGCCTGCCTCTTCTGATTTTTCATCGAGCCCCGAATCCCCAGAGCAGGTAAGAGCAGCATCCCGTGGAAACAGCAACAACCAAAACAACAAATAAACAAAAAGTGTTCTCAAGCACAGAATCACTCCACTGTCCCTGTGACCTACCAGAGCACATGGCTACAGCCTTCCCATACAATTCCTTTTTTCCTGAGCTTGCCAATTCTTTCAGAAAAGTCCTGACAGATACAGATCTTCCATGACACTTCGAAAAGCATCTGAGATGCCCTACCTCTTTCTCAAGGGAAAAAATACCTACCATGCCTCTGAAAAGAGATAATGACACAGGCTACATTCAATGCCCTAAACTACTATTCATTAGTTCCAAATAGGAATCACAGTACCTGGCTCCTGGCAACAACTGTGGAAGGGAATGGATCTCGGATAAACATTTTCTTGGGTCTCATTTGCCTTTTTTGTTTTGGTTTGGTTTTTGTTTGTTTGTTTGTTTGTTGGTTTTTTTTTTTTTGAAGTGGCACTAGAGCGCCAAGGAGAAGTCTGAGCTTAATCCCTTTGCTCACTGTTGTGAAAAACTCATAGGCATCAGTGGACTACTTGAAAGAGTGTGTGCGCTTATGTGACAACAACCTCCATCTGCCTACCATCTTCTCTTAGCATAACTGGTGCCTATTCAGAAAGAGCATATTTCAGCAAAAATATCACTATAATACACCAATCAATTAAAAAAATGCATACCAGGCAACTTTTCTCTCTCCTCTCATGGAAATGATGTACCTGTGACAAAACTGCAGAATTTAACTGCACGCTGATTTGTACAAAAGTGATAAAGAATTCCATAATCAAACTTAAAATAATAAAACTAAAATATCATTGTACAATTATAAATTTGGAAGGGCAAAAGATTGCTCTTGCCAAGAAATCTTCAGGAACTTTAAGCACCCCTGGAGACCGGAATCCCGGTTTCATGCTTGGTAGAAAGCTGCAGCACCCGCAGCCCTCGGCTCGGCGCTGTCCTTGGTGGGAGCTGCTGGGGAGCGGGGCGCCACCTGCTGCGTCGCTCCCGCATTGTTTGGGGGTGACACTATGCGGTCACCCCAAACATCAGCCGAGATCACAGCCCAGTGATTGCAGCCAGGGACTCGCAGTTAACAAGGGTGAAGATTAGGAAGGGTGAAGGAAACAAAAACAAAAAAAAAATGAAAAGAGAAAGGAAATGAAGGTTGGCTACCTCAGCAGATACTGACAAAAATAGAAAAAAAATATGAAAAACACAGCAAATAGGGGCCAACGCGTACCGTGCAGACCTCATGCAGTGTCCACTCTCAGAGATGTCACAGCCCTGGTCAGCTTTGCTGCTGCAATATTCTCCAGGAGAGGAGAGCTTTGCTGACACCCCGCCCGTCATCCCAACAACTGCTGACAACTTCAGGGAGCATACGAATGGGAAACTGATGCCTGCATTCAAAGGGTGCTGTCAAACCCAGATAATAAACCATGCTGCAAGGCAGCACTGCCTAAGTGTGTGTAAACACCTACAGGATCCATACATACCCACACATTTACATATCCTCAGCTGTATCTGCTGTGATGAGGCTGCACGAATCAAGCCAGCCTGGGGTGGTATTGTAAGGCACAAAGCGAGCTTATCCACATGACAGCTGCACTAATCCCTTTGATCTGCAGTGACTGGGTTGCCTCATCGCTGTATTATATAATAATAGAAATTAAGATTAGCTACAGTAAACAGTAATACAGCATGAAATATAGTCAGGGCTTGTTCAGTGGACATTCGGCAGACAGACAGAAATAGCACAGCACCTGGAGAGAAAAAAGACCACCCTGAGGTTTTAACATGGAATTACAAAGCCGGACCTACCTGATGCTGCTCATCCCTCACCCTTAAACTCTGATCACCTTGCACCAGTTTTGAACTGGCAGCAAAACCTGAGCCTCCACCATTCTTAACTCACCTCGAAGTTGGAGGATGCCAGCAATCCCTGGAGATTTGGCCCTAGTCAAAGCTGCAGTATCAGTTTCCCATCAGAATTAAAGCAAGGGGGCACTTGCTTATCTACCACTTCCTCCATGCAAGTAAACCCTAACCTTAAGGACAGAGCAAAAGTATTACTCCATATTCCCAAGGGTGATTTAACTAACAGCAGTAAGAAAACTCCAGCAAAGGGAAATGCAGTATGGCATTAAGGCATTTCAGTGTTTATATACATCAGTTTTAAGAAGTTTTCAGGAAAGATTGGCACTTGTGTAATTTCTTGGCAATATAACGCTACTGAATATGCTTCTTTACCACTTGTCAGTGAGGACGGGGGCTACTGACTTTGAAAGATACAGTTTGTTGTCACTGCAATATTGAAAGTACTTGTAAATTTTTAATTTCATCCAGTCTTCCTTTTTCTTCTTTTACTGAAGGAAAAGAAAAAGGATGAAAGACCTAAACCCTTTACAATCCAATCCAGAGATTAATGTTTTATGAAGAAATCCACAGTGTGTAAATTCATGGGTTTTGTTACTGTCTAGGGCATTACAGAAGCTGACAACCAAATTATCAATTTATGGGCTACACAGCGCTAACCCAGCTAAGCAGCAGCGTATTTCATAGAGGACAGAGCTAATTAAACATACAACACTTGGGCTGTAACTTGGTGAGGCAGTGGTTTACCAAATATGAAAATCAGACCTCCTCCCAGAAAAGTGTTTCTCAGAGGGCACATGGAGCAGTCACCTTCCCCACTAC
Organism: Anas platyrhynchos; assembly: GCF_047663525.1. Taxonomy (NCBI): domain Eukaryota; kingdom Metazoa; phylum Chordata; class Aves; order Anseriformes; family Anatidae; genus Anas; species Anas platyrhynchos. Next base: position 22,290,112 of record NC_092591.1, read on the forward strand.
CAGCAGTCAGCCGTTTTCTACATCACAAAGCCCAACTTGGAATTCCTAAAACAGAAATCAGACTCCTCCTACCAAGATAAAACAACAGTTTTTAATCCAAAGACAGTCACGTACTAAAATAAATCTCACTAAGAACACTGAAATCAGAAACTTCCCATTTAAGTCATTCCGATTGATGAATATGAGATGCTATCTCTGACTCAGTAAAGCCTTGGCAGTCTACACCATCACGTGGGCCTAGGCTTTAACTTCCCGGCTGAGTAGAAGACAAATCCTGAGTTACGTCTTGAGCAACATGCTGAGACAGCTGATGTCACAGCTAAACATAACTGGCTTTTGGAGGAGCAGAGCAAATGCACATCGCAAATTCATACATCAGCCAAACCACCTTGCTGAGATCACGGTGACTGACTGATGGCATTATGTCAACTCAAGAATACCTCTACTGAGATTAGCACAGTAAATTTGTTACATCAGAAATGGTATCGTATAAATATTCATCTAAAAGACAATGCATAGGATCGCCATCCCTTGTTTTTCAGGGACTCCTAAAATATGTCTGATACATCTCCGTAAGAGAGCTGCCAGGGCTGTACACAGACACACGAAGCAGGTTACAGGATAGATGCAGGCTAAGTGGCTTTCTGGCAGTTTATTTTGCTGTCCCTATTGTTTTTAACAAAGCTGTTTTCTCTAGAGGAGGCTCTGAATGGCAGAGCAGTCCCTGCATCAAACTGGAGGAGAGGCAGCTATAAAGAGATCCAAGGAAGCCAGGCTAACTTCACAGCCACAACTGACCCTGTTCAGAGACAAAGTACAGAATCAAGAGCCTAAAAACTGAGACTTCACCATTTGTCTTAGAGAAATTGCTTGGGCTAGTATCCAGTAAGGGATGTGACAACACAGGACAAATCATAGCTGGGAATGGAAATGAAAGTATCCGCTAAGCAGCTAGAGAGGGAATGTGAAGAAAGAAATGTCAGGAGACCTTACTGCCTGGCCATGATAATGATGCTAATGTCTCTGACCCAACAAACCTCCAAGAACAACACACAGCAACCCTCCAAAGGAAAACCAAAATAGGAACTTTACCTTCAGGTGCATTGTGTTCAACAGACCCTGGCCCAGTGCTGCCTTCAAAAGAGCAAGCACTCTTCCCTTCAGCTCTGACAAGACTCCCCCTTCATGTCCCACTGTCCAACCTATGCCCCAAGAATCACACAAAACATCGAAGGTATTACAGCTGCTACCAAAAAGCTGATGCCTCTCCACAAAGCACAGTCAGACTTCTTTGGAGCTGTCACCAAAGAGCTGACCCTGACCACCACTGCATGGAGGGGATCTCTGACTGTGTGGTCTAGCTGCGCTGCTAGGAAGAGGTATTACTGTCGTGTCCATTTACCTTTGCTAGCTCCTGGCAGCACTGGTAGGCTGTCAGGAGAAAGAAATGAGCTGATGTTCACCAGCAGCCCCTTGCCCGCTGCAGCTTTGTGGACATGACAAGCCCTGTCATTTCTCATATGCAAAAAATCAGAGTAATCGTGCCTCTCCCCTCCAGGATGATATAGCAGTGTCTGCAAAGATGGAGAAGAGCAGCAGTATCTCTGCTGTTCAGTAGAGACTTCAGAATAACAATATAAAAAATTAAAATAAGACCAGAACACTTTTTTTTTTTTTTTTTTAATACCATCTTGAAGGAAGAAGGATGTCATTAGCATTAGGATGTCAAGAAAGATGGAAATTAGCTTACTCTGTTATTGAGAGAAAAAAACCCTTGAAGCTAGTCCCTCATTGTTGGTCCTTTCAATAGCTCTGCCTGCCCAACTCAGAACTCCCACTCTTGGCACCTCCTTGCTTTTTCTATCTTTGAAGCTGGAACAGGGAGCTGGTGCCCACAACGCCCATACCACGGATTTTTCCCTACTGCCAGAATTGCACAGACCACAGCCACAGAGAAAGAGAAGTGCTGCTACTGCCACTCAGCACTGAGACTGGTGCTGATCTGCTCTACCAGCTGGGGAAGCAGGAAACAACGGGGAAGGCTGGTACCCTAAAATCCTCCTGGCAAAAGGCTGATGTTTTTCTACTCCTCTCTGCACTTTGCCACTTGAGATCTTTACACCCAAAGAGCCATTGCCAAGTTTCTGCCCTCTCATGATTCATATTCCAAGCCCTTACCCACGCTAGCATCTACGAGGAGTCAGACCTTTGGCAGGACAAGCTATATTTCTGCTCACAGAATAAAACCGCGGAAGGCCACCACCTCCTGCAGCCTGCATGCTCCCCATATGTTAAGCCACTCCTGTCTTGACCAGATAAGACTCTTACGGATGTTGATGAAGATAATCATCCAAGTAACAATAGCAAGAAGAGAAGCCCCTCAACAGCTGGCTTAAGAGGATTCAGGCAGCGCTTCGCAAAAATTATCCTAAATTCTTCTGGACTGCCCTTTGTCACTACTGATTACTGAGAATCTTGTTCTTTGCTAATTTGACTTGCTACAGTCTAGTGCACAGGTCATCTCAACCAGCCATGAAAGGGGGTACTGTGATGCAATGAATAAATTGTGCAAAATCTCTGAATGGCTCTGACACATCCACAAAAACAACTGCACTAAGGGAGTTTCAGCTGAACTAGAACGCCTTTCTATACATACATACTTGTGTTTACACATTTATAACAAACGTTTGTGTACACACATTTGCAGAAAAATATATATACAGATCTAAACACTAGGACACAGCAACTGAGAACAAACAAGATGACCTCGTAGGCCTAGTTGTTGCAACCCAAGGCAGATGATGGACGTTTATCAACTGAAAATTCAATTCCTGTCTTGGTCAAGAATCCAGAGCAAGTGGAGAAAAAATAAAATAAAAAAACATCCCAAACCCTAACACAATCTCTGTCCAGGTGAACATGAAGGAAATCTTTTTCCACCATCAATGCAATATGCCAAGATAATCCACATTAAAATTCACCTGTGTTGTCACCTCTCTCTCTGCCGTCCTTCTGTTCAAATACACTATACACAAATGATAGCCCTCAAGGGGATGATTTCATTTTGTTCATTTAAGAATTAGCACCATCAATAGCTATTATCGCAAGGCCAATTTTCCCTGCAAGAATCCAAAAAAGCTGCAGTCTAGGAGCTGGGTTCTTAAATCTGCAACAGCACACAAAGGAGATATAGAGTAAATGAAGAGGGGAAAAAATAGGACAGAAGGACTGCTGGACACAAAGTGGTCAGCAGATGAGCATCAGCAGAATGGAAAGGAAGAGACGCAGGAAAAAAAGGAGGAGGTAGAGGGGGGGGAGGAAGAATAAAAGTGCATTTTTATTGCAACATTACAAACCCTTTGATTGCTCTAATTACACCTAAAGGAAAACAAAACCCGTCTGCTGGTACCAAGTGCATGAATAATTAACTGGAAAGGAAGGAAGGCAGCAAAGCTACAAACCACCCAAACAATCTTAAGTTATGGTCATGTTCTCAGGGAAGCAAGAAAGCACGTCATTTCTGGTGTGTGGTGGTATTTCTTCCATTTTTCTCTCTTCTTGTATCTCAAGTGGTCTCAAATACCTTTTCCTCTCCTCTTTCCCCACCATTTTTGACCTACATTAGGTCTACCTCAGATAATAATGCTTATACTTTCTACTGCACTGTAACATTTTCAGTGTTATCTGTCTCACGGCATAGAGTACTTTGGTAAGAGTGCCTCCTAGGAAAATCAAGTATGACTGACAGAAAACACACTATTTTTCTTTGGAAAGAACAGCCACGTAGCAGAAGAAATCCTTCAGGTGTACAGTAAACTTCGAGGCTTCAGCAGCCATTAAAAATGTAGTTATGTTGGTCAAATGTAGTGGTGTCCCCTCTCCCAGCTCCTCTAAACAGAGAAGGGTTTGGCCCCAATATTGTAATCTAACTCCAACCTTCATAAATCATTTATAAAGTACCACGAAGTATTATAGAAAGATGATAGCTTTTTTTTTTTTTTTTTAAACCAGATTGTCCTTTTGTCCTTCAACTTCAGGGAAAAAAAATCAGTCCTCAGTAGTTTCCTTTTCTTGGAATATCAAGTGGAGCTAAAGTGTTAGGCTAAGGAATTTATTTAGCCCACCTAACTAGCCAATGATACAGGAAACACTATGGAATGGTTTCAAGATGTACAATAGCAGAGTGCACCACTACAGAGCATAGATAACTGCGGATTCATTCTGCCATCTCTGGAATTATAAGAAGCAAATTAGCCAAAAAATGATTGACTAAAGATAAAATCTTGTCTTCAGTAAAGCTTTTATGTCCAATATTAACAAAATCAAACAAAGCCTTCTTTAAATGTATGCAGAAAGTTGCAAAGAAACTAGAGGGGATATGAGGTGGGTAGGTTCATTGAATTATTAACTAGTACAGAGAGAACTTCAGATGATGAAGTATTAATCATTATTTCATCTATTTTGCTGAACCATCAAAAAAGAAAAATCAATTCCAACAGAAAGGTACTAATAGGAACTAGCAAAGGTCCTACCTTTCCGACTTGAAGTGATGTCTTTGCTGATCCACAGGCATGAAAATATTTGCTTGCAATTAATCAAAGGATCAAGAAGAAATCTTGATTTTTATTTCCTGGCATGCCAGAATAATGCTGTTATCAGTCACTTGATGTCAGCAATGGGCTAAGGGCTAAATAAAGCAATTTTCAAATTATGGACATTTAACAAAATAAACAAACATATCTATTACACAGCTGGCAAGGAGAAGGAAAAAAAAAGACTGGGGAAGAGAGCTCCTTACATCTATTTATTTATTTATTTCATCTCCAGAAATAAAAGCTTTTTGGAGTGCAGAAATGCAATTGCTACATGCACCATGATGGATTAGCTCTGGTAAGCTGAAATAAATAGCCATTCATCTTACCGCTCGCATCAGCACCAAGTGTACCGTGTACAGAACTAAGATGAAAAGCCTACAGACCTTAACCTGGGGCCACACACTAGGAACATTTACAAAACAATTTTGGTACCAGAGCTAACTCTGAATGGCCTTTTGGAGCCTCAAACCAGTTCTATTTCAATCAGCCACTCTACCTTTCTTCTCTCTATGTATTGATAGTCACACAGCAAAATATGTGCACAGTCAAGGCATTTCAGGTGTGCCTTTGTCTACCGCTGAAATACAGCAGCTTCCATACTGCTACCATCAAATGCCGTGGCAGCATCTTGCTCACCTAGGTTGTAAAGTCTCCTAATAATGAACACAGCAACAAACTTCCTGTAACAGCAAATTACAAGCATCTAAGTCTCCCCTCACATACTTAGGTTTTATACTGCCTTAGTTTTACTGATTGAGGATATATTACCAAAAAGAGAAACAGCACTTGAGCATTTATGGCAAAAGAACGAAGAGAAGTAATTAGTCTTGCTGGGATCTGAACTTCTGGTTGCATGATGATTTCCATTTTAATGCTTAGAGCCCTGAGCAACGTGCCCAGAGGTTCATTTTCATCCTCTCTTGGAGATGAAAAGGCTTGAGAAGGCCCAGACCTTCAGCAGCTTATTCCAAGGTCTTCTAAAAAAATATAAAATTCAAGGACAGCATCATCACTAGCAGGGAAGAAGGTGCACAAAAGAAGGGATTCAGCATAACAGAAAGCTGTGTATGGATACTGAGCAACTCAACTGTAGCAACACATTTTCTCTCCGGACCAGCCAGGAGCGAGGTGCTATTCACCAAGCCAGACTCTCACTCTCACTTCGGTGACCCCTGAGAAGCGCAGCGAACACCCACTCCTACCGTCGTCCTCAGCAGACATCATTAAACACCTTCAGGACAGAACTGGGTTTTTGTCAAAGCATCTCGTCCTCAATCTCACACTGGCTTTTTTATTGCTTAGCTGAAAGAAATTTAGTGATTTTTCAGCAGTGCAGTGATTATAATCTTGGTGGAGTCTCTACAGGCAGGAGGTTACTAACACCTGAGCAAATCTGATTCTAAACAGTATATCTCCATCCACCTGAAACAGATAAGAACTGCAATTGCCTAAGGGTATTGATTCTGTACTGTCTTGCATAGGTGGAAGAATATATTTCTCCTCCTCACCAGTAAGCATTTGTCAGAAATTTCTCTTTCCTAAAATCCCTGTCTGCAGCACCAATGGTACAGATGCAGCTTGTCCCATCCTCCTTTCCCCGGCCCTCTGCGACAAGGAGGTCAGACGCCACTTCCAAGGGCTGTGTAAAGATATGGGGACTTCAGAAAGAGAAAACCTTCCTCCTTAAGTCTATAGAAGTACTACAAAAAGCTGCATAGGGAAGCAGTACAAGAGATCCTGTTTGACATGCAGAGCAATCAGAGAAAGGAGGGCGCTCTGCCTACAGAAAAAATTGGAGCTGCAAAATAGCAAACAGAGAAGGTTCCACACACCGTTTGCTCTTAAACACCAAGTCTAGAGCCACAGGTGCTTCAGCAGCACTCAGGAGAAGCCTCCAGCCCACACCCCACAACTCCAGCCTCCTGTCAATCAAAAATCCAACAACCCACAGGGGTGAACTACTCCTAACACACATTATCCTAACATTCACCTGATAACCCCCCTCCTCTGAAAAGGGACTTTGCAGTCAGGGTGACCTGAATAAAATGTAGACACCTGTTTACACATAGAAACTCTGCTTAGGAGAGAGTTTCTGCTGAGCTTGATTAGTATTATTTTAACCTCCAGCTATCCATTTGCTCAGAGGGTCCTGCTGTATATCAGCCTCACTTTGCGTATTCACCTAGCTCTAATTCTGTTAGCACGTTTCCGTGTTGGAAGACAGCTCCGTCAGACACGCCTCAATACCTGTACCACACATGCTTACAAAGTGAACGAGCTCCCAGCCACCCACAAGCTGAACGGTCTGTGTTAAAAGGCTCCAGCAGACAAATTTCTACAACTTATCAGCCTTCGAACAGAACACATGCCCAGCTGCTGCACCCCTGCTAAGTGCTCCGAGCATGTAAGCTGCTGCCCAAAGGGGGCTCTGGGCTCCCCCCAGGAGCTGGGATGTGCTGAGCAAACCTTAGTGAAACTTTCAGAAAAGAAATAATTGAAAATGCCAAGAGACCATAAAATTAAATTTATCCTGTTTGTTCTTGGATTTTCTCTTCGGTTTAGATGCTCTTTTCAAAAAGAGGCATCAGCTATAGTTGGGGTGAATGATAATGATTTTCTGCAACGAAAACAACAGATCAGAGACCCTGATTTTGCCTCCAGGTGGATACACTACAGGAGGGCAATTTCCCAAAGAAAAGCCAGAGGCTCCCTCCGCTTCTGATCTCCCTTCCAAGAAGGCAATGAGCATCCATCAGGTCTTTTGGAAAGGCAAAGTTAATCCTCCCTCACACAGAAAAACCTGGCTACGTAACCCATAGATCTACCACTCAGAATACTTCAGCCATATCTTGCAGTCATTTTCTCTCTCCCATCCCTGAAACCTCCTATCTTAGCAACATGTCGCTTTTAGCCTGGCAAAGGAAACACTCCTGGCTTCCATACGCTGAGTCCAGTTCTGACCTCACCCCTGATGGGTCTAGGCATGATTAACTGAAGGGAAGCTGAGCTACAAGCAGGATCCACCACGGTGCTTAGCAGGCAGAGATAGGATTTACTGTTACGGTAATATAACCACCTTCTGTATGCTAAATTTTCCCTAAAGTTTGAGTCCGCTGCATTTCAAAAACATTTTCACTGTATGTTTTATAACGACAATTTTTTCTTCTTTTGCTTATAACCTGTACCATTATAAATTGTTCCTTCTTCATAATTTCACCATATTATAGCATCTGCTGCCTACTTCTCAAAAAAAAAAAAGTTTTTGAAGCCTCTCTCCTTTGCCTTCTACCTATCTTTTGTCATTAAAGGAACAATTTACTTCTTCCACAGATTATTATTATTATTTTAATTAAAAATCAACATTTCCATAATCTTGGAGATATACTCACCAGGACTTGGGTATTTTTCTCCATTTTGTAATGATTCCCCTAAGAGTGTGGTGAATGTCACCACACTGATATATTTAGATTCTAGAGAACAGGATGAAAAGTCAACAGCCAATACAAGTTTTAAAAAATTGTTTCGTTGTCAGGCTTACTATTTGAACATCAGCCTAAGCTAACAGTATCTGATTCAGGTCTGCTGCTCTGCATGTGCACTTGGCTATGCCATTCAAAATACAAAGTAAAATAATAAAAACAGCAGCAGTTTCAAGATTTTCTACAGGTTTTCCACCCCTCCTTTCCTAATCTACAGGTCGATAGTTTAGGATCATATGGTACCCAGAAAAAAAAAAAAAAATCAGGGCTGGAGCTGCAGCAGGACGTCTGTCACAAATTATGTACCCATGCTGCACTCATATACAACGTAATGGATAGCTGTGTCCATGTGGGCTAAAAAGAATCCCACAGCCAGAGTCTAGTCCTTCATATAACAATAAGCCTCTCATTCATCCAGTAGCTTTTAATAATTATCCAACATTCATTTTATGAAATACCCATGCAGCTTTGTTGTGCACTGTCACACATGTGTCTTGCTTCAACCCAGAGGCAGATACATTGCTTGGGTACAGCTCATAAATCGCTTCAGGCTTTCTTCCAGTAAAGGTGCTAGACAAATGAGAGCTGTTATTAGCATGGACAGTGCCAACCAGCAGCAGTTAAGGCTAGCACTTTTGCCTGTCAGAACAGGGTCCTCCCTCTCCCACACTAATACCCCATCCGTCTTAACATAGGAACAACACCTCAAGCCATCATGCTGCCAGAGAGAAACCCAACGGGACGGCCATTCAAAAAGTTCACAGATTTTCCTGGTGCCAGAAGTGCATCCACAAGCTACACTAAAGACACACACGGCTACCTCATTAAAAGAAGGATGATCTCAGAAATACCAAAGTGCCAAGTAAATATTAGTGAACACAAATGGAAGGGTGGTCAGATTCTGCAAGCTGTCTGTAAAGCATCTGCTTAAGGTACAGGACACAGCTTTAAGACGACAACCACTGGAAATAGCCAGCGTGGCCCTGCAGCCTGAAAAGATAATACTTTCTGTGGAAGTGCCTTCAAGGGTACAGTTCAGCCTACTCAACAAATAAACAGTAATCTATAGGAGAAGCAGAGAGAAGCCTTCAAAGTCAAAGGACACAAGGGGAAGTCTACAAGAAGTACTGTTTACAAAATTTCTCTGCCACTAACCCCATGAAAACAACCTCTGCAGAACACCTATTAGTGTTACATCATACAGCTTTTCTTTAGGTTGGATTTCAAATAGGCTCATGTCTGGCCAAACTGCTTTTCGAGATTTGGAGCACTTGTGTAGCACCACATAACCCTTCTCATCACAAGAGCTGTCGTGGACCATCATATTCCTTTCCCACACAAAGCACTTCAAAGAGCTTAGAGTAGTATTATTCTCATATTACAACTATGAAAAACTCAAGATCAGATTACTGGTCCAATTTTCAGGGGAGCTAAAAAGGTACATTGTTCAAGTGACATAGGCAGGACATTGAAATGCAAACCGTAAGGAGGAAAAATCCCTTCAACAAAAATACACAGTACTTTTATTGGACTTGTTCATCCATTGATTTCCAAGAAAATGACAAGAAAGGGAAAGCACCATTATTCTGTATAATGGATAACCAGAAAAAAAGTAAATTGTTATTCCAAGATCACATACAAAGTAAATGGAAGTGCTGATAATAAGTGATATGTTCCCTAAAATTTTGTCTTGGACTCTGAATGCACCGTGTTGCCCTGTTTTGACTTAAATACAGAAACTCTATTTCTTTTTCTTGGATCAAACCCAAATAAGAATGTGTACTTTGTATTTCAAGTAATAGTAGAGTAGATAAGACTTAAATCCGTGCTGTTGCAAACAAAATTGTTATTCAGAAATATATTGCAAGCCAAAGTGGCTGCATTTGAAGTGCATGGATAATGTCCATTCTGTGATAAACCAGGAAAATAAAGCTTCCATTTCTGACATCTCCTTAAAGAATTAATTTATTGTTTAGAAAGAGGCAAGCACAATAGAACCCTAACCCCTAACCAATGGAGGACATTTTACATGTTTTACTTCTTACTGTTACTTTTTAATACCATACTGCTCCATAACAAAGAATAGAGAACAACAAAGTAAAGGGGTGAGCCACAGAAACAGGGTGATGCCAGAACTGTGACTACTCCCTGGAACACATAATCTGAAAAGGAGACCTGGTGCCTCTGGACTCCTGGAAGCATTCAGGAGACAGCACTTCAACTCTGGAACACATCCAAGCAAGGCACACAAAAACAAAGCAGAAGAAGGGGGAGGTAAAATTCAGGCAATGTCCAACTTTGAGGTCTCCAGTGTTACTCATACAGTACTGTCTGACAGGACATGATAAAACTAATAACTAAATGAAGTGACAGAAGCAAGGACAACCTAATATTCTTCATTAAAAACAAGAAATAAAAAAAAAAAAAAAAGATGCAGAGAATACTGTGCTCTGTAAAGCTTTCAGAGAGAGGTTTTTCTGCATATGGAGAGCTTTCAAGTTCTGTACTGTTCACGTGTGTGTGCAGCTTGCCTTCAGATTTGAGGCAGCCTCATTCAGAGAACACAGACATGGCATGACCTCCTCCAAATACAATTTTACTTTTATTCTACCCAGCTGTCATTACCCCTTAATCTTAAATTTAGGGTTAAGGAAGCAGTTGCACTCTACCACCTCACTCAAAAATGAAAGAGCAACATCTGGTAAACCAGAGCACTTCATGTAACCTCTAGCAGACTTACTCTACTTACTCTGCCATCTCTGCTGCCTCTGGTAGGGAAACAACAAATATAAGAACAAAATCCACTTTTTTTTTTTTTTTTTTTTGGGGGGGGGGGGGGGGTGACTACTTCAAACTTTCTTCTTTGTAGCCTCATAAAGCCATTTATAGAGAAGCAAAATGAGGGTTGTAGTAGCTAAGATTCAAATTTATCTGCTGTATTTAAGAGTTGCCCTCTGCTATAAATAAGGTAGCCTCTAATTTTTTACTTGATGCTGGGCAAGCAATAGGAACAAGGACAGCCAGCAGAGAACACCATTAAATCTACACTCTTTCAAAGTTACTCTGGACCTGCAGGAAATGCAATGGATGTTTTAGCCTCTCTATTGCTTCCCCACACTTTCTCATTTTCAGCTGTTAACAAAGTTCATATTCTTCCCTAAGCCAATGCTTTTAGCCCTTCAGGCCATTAGCACCTGAACTGGAGAATCTGCTACTGGAGAGACTCCATGCTAATGTACAAATGTCATCTTTCTGCAGAGAGTTCCTACATCAATGAGGAAAGTTGCACATAGGACCTCACAATAATTTAGGGAAAAAAGGGACCTCTGCAGATCATTATGTCCAACTCCCACACTAAAAGCAGGACCAACTCAAATCATGTCCAGTCAATTTCTGAATTCTTCTATGGATTGAAACTCCAGTCTCTCTAAACAGCTGGTTTCAGTATTTGACCATCCTCACTGTGAAAATGTTTTGTTATACCTAATTGGATTTTCCTGTGTTGCAGCTTGAGCCCATAGCCTAGCATCCTGGCACTAGGCACTCTGAGCACTGATTCCTTAGGAGCACCACTGTCCTATGCCCAAATACAGACACTTTCCTCTTCCATCTTCTTGAAGAATTAGCTATGTGGGGAAGACCCACCAGTAATGGAGAGACTGATTTGCTGAGGAGGTGACCCCAAGCATACCTTTGCAGGGGGAAGAGCAGCACAGAACAGCTCCACTTATGTTTATTAGTTAGCAGACGCCAGTGTCAGTTGTCTCTGGCCACATACTCCTAAAAACCTAACAAAGCTTTTTCTGAAGAGGTAATGAGGAAATCTGGACTCTGACAAGAGCCATTAATTATAGAGTTAATAAAAAGCTCCTACATTATTTATTCCAAGCTCTGCAGCAGAAATGCCCCTTTCCCAATCAGCCTGAATAGGCTTCTCCTTAAAGTGAAGGCTTGCAGTCATAGTATATTTAATACTATCAATAGAGGCTTTGTGCTATTTTACATCTTTCAAAGATATTAAAATGTATTTTGAAACATCACCAATCAAATGTCAGTGTGAGGTAGAGCAGTAGTGTTAATTGCAATTGTTGAAATTTTAGTATTTCTAGGGCTTGTATTGATACTTTAAATACAGTGTTCACACCCAAATAATTGTTATTACATTCTGATGACCATCCAATCCAGAAACATTAAAAATCTGTAATTTTATCTAATTAAAGCAGTTTATAACCAGATGAAAAATCCTCACACTAACTTCATTTGAACAAATGATGAAAACAAAGAATTAATCACAGACTGACTTGGTTAATTACTGCCCTGCCTGTGGACTGTTTATGCTGGGGAAGAAATTTCATCAAGCACAAGCTTGATCAGATTATAGACTAGAGGTCTGAAAAGAATACACAATCTTTAAAAGAAAATAGAGTTTGTCTAATCCGAGAACCCTGCACTTGGGACAGCGTTAGAGCTGGGCCACAGAATCAGGTCTCAACTCAGAATCAAGTCTGAGTTCAGAAGTCTCCCTACTGTGTATTAATCTAGTGTTTGGTGGACCAGCAATTTGGGCTCCATGATGTGTTTTTTGTACTGTATTCTTACTGCTCATGCATAGCAGGTGCTGTGGTTTTATTGTGTTATGCTTCTGCTCTCAGAAAAGCAGAAGCAATAAAACATGATTGATTGACATTGTGTCTCCATGCCACGACATCATGCCACCCGTCATGACTGCTGGCTACAGGAGACTGTTGAGCTCCTGAGCCCTGCACTAATGTTTCCTCCAATTATCCATGGCTCACTGGCCAAAGCCCTCTGCATTCTCAGTTCCACTAAGGAAAATCTCCTGCATAATTACACTAATGGGAAATGACAGATTAGGAGACCACAAGATTTTCCAGCCTGAGCTCTAGCAAGGAGCATGCTGAACTGTTCTCAAGATCTGCTCTGTGCTTCCCTCACTGAGCCCTAAAAGGGATCACAACCTGCACGCTGCAGGAGAGGACCACATTTTAAGACTTCTTTGGCTCATCTGAGTCCTCAGAGAAAGGCAGTGATCACAATCCTGACCCTCATTTAGAGATGGACATCAGTGAGAAAAGCTGTGTGAAGGAAGAAGCTAATAAGAAAGATTTCTGACTCAAAAGGGAAGGTTTGAGCAGATTTGCCTGTCAGGGCTTTGAAAAACATGCATTTGCTAATATACTAGACACAGCAACAAAGAACTATGACCAGGAAGAACATGTGTCACATGAGCCTTAGCAGAAAGGGAGATGGACAGACGTGGGGTGCCTGGCCTGCCTCTCAGTTACCTGGCTGGCGAGCATCCCTAAGTGTCACCACCTGCCCCATGCCTCAGCTTCCCCAGCTACAATTATTGGAGCTCTAACATTCAGCCATTTTCCAATAGCATTAAGAAACATACTGAGCTAAGCAGAGAAGAGAAATGTCATCACATTGAGTTCCCTTGCAGAAAAACCTGGAATAGCTTCATTCCTGGTGCCCTGTCACAACACCCAACATCACTCCAAGGAGGTCTATGTCCCACAGGCCCCTGCCCAAACAGGCTGTACAGGGACATGCTCTGGACAGAGGGCATTAGGTGTGCTGGCACAGAGCAGCTTGCTTTCTTCAAAGCCCGAAAGCAGCTGAAAGGCCTGATGGGCACCACAGAGCACCTAAAAAGAGTAAGAACCTCAATGAGCAGCTGGATACCAGCCACACACTAGACACAGCCTGCAGAGCCAGCAGCAGCAGGTCATCCTTCTGTGCTGTCCCTGTCCTCAGCCCGCCTCTCTCGCAGACAGCACAGCTCGAGGGGAACTGCGGGCTCAGGCTCACTGGGGATGCAACAGCAATGGCAAAAAAGCAACACAAGGTATTCTGCTTCAGAAAAATGTAATTAAATTGTCCTCATCCTAACCACTTTTTCTTGAGCTCTGAATCCATTGTTCACTGACAAGAAAAAAATAATCTTAACACCATATTAAGTTTTATGTCCATAAAATTTTACCTGCAGAAAATAAACAGTTTGTCTGCTCTCTGCCTTTTCATAATGCATTTTTATGCCTCTAGGTCTCTGCCTGTTTAGACTCTAGAGGCCGTAAAAAGTATTCTGAACACCGTTACCTGGATAAACACCCTATAAATTACAACTGATATTTATCAGCCTCGTGGCAATTTCACTACAATAGACGCAATACAAGACTGTATTTAGATAGGTAGGATATAGGTAATAGATTAGTATACGTAGATATCTAAAAAAAACAAACCCACATTCTGCTGTTCTAGACAGAATACATATATGTGACTTTAATTAACTTGTCCTGCATTTGGAATTCCACCAGGACACAAAGCAAGCAGGATCATTAAACCCTATCATATTTTCCGCCCGGCCTGATATTTCACTAGAGCCATTCAAATCAATTTACCCAACAGAGACATTTGTCCCTGGCCTGTCACCATAGCCCGTACTGAGCGTCCTGCACTTCTTTATCTTTTGGCAGGGCCATCATAAGCAAGCGACACCGAGGGTGATGTATGGCAACTCAAATAAGTCATAAATCCTCCATCCCTTCACCACCCATCAGCCTGAGTGAATTTACTCCAGCCAACACCGGCAAAGACTCCCCAGCTGCTCTCAGGAACAAGTCAGCTTTAAGACAACATGTTCTTCAAGGTAAAGTCCTTCTTTGTTTTTAGGAAAAGACAGCACTGCAATAGGAAGGAGACACCAAACCACACTTCCCTGAAAGGTACAGCGATTGACCTAAATACTAGTAAGCATCCTATGGATTCAGATGCTTCTCAAACATTTAGAATACAGGAGAATCACTCCCATTGAAAATTTAACAAGAATACAGCTGTTTCATTTGCACAATTTTGCTTGAATAAACTTCCATCTTAAAACACCAAGAAAGAAAAAAAAAGAAAAAATGTCCATTTGAACAGTGCACACCTGCCTTCGGTTCAGTGTGAACAGGAAAGACACTGTGATTTACATTACCAGCTTGGTGAAGGAGTGAAAGATATGCAGACTCTCCTTTCTTATAGCTACTGCCTGAAGATTCTTATATGACCATGTTGAACACCCTCTTAAGGATAGCTCTGGTGTACATTTCCTTTTCACACAGCAGAAAGGACAGCAGTTGAAGAGCTGAGTAGCCACACAGGTGGCTAATGCCAGCACCTTTGAGTAGCATGGCACACAGCTGGTCAGCTGGTCGGGACTAGTAAAGCTGCTTCTTGGCTTAAAGCACTTAATATGCCAGCATCCTACGTTTAACATACACGCTAATGACATTTCTTCCTCCCTGTTTACTATAATCACTGGAGGATGTCTGCTGAAGGCAGCCACAAATAGGCCATCACTGCCGTGCTTCACTGTTTGACTGGCAGATATCACAACTGCTAGGCTCCTGGGCCTGGGCTGCTCATTTTCAGCAAGCAGCAGCACGTACAGCAGAACTCACGCACCATTCAAGCAGACAGCTAGAAAAGGGGGCTTTGCCACAGCAGGTCAGCCTCTGGAAATGAACGGCTACGTGCCTACAACTACCACCTGTTCTGCAGTCTCCCTGTAGACAAACCTCTCCAGAGGTGTATACCGGTGAATCCAATAGCCCTGGCCCTTTCCATGGCACAGGGAAATATACACATACACTCTTCAGCTCACAACTAGCTTTATTGTCTGCAAATGTAGATTTGATATTCAAAATATTCTGTTCTCCGCTACATTTGTGATTTAAAAAAAAAAACACATAGGTGTGGGTGGTGTCCACACACTGTCATTTTCTTTACTTTAGGCACACAAGACTTTGGAGTGGTTATGATAGGAGGAGTAGTTTGATTCCAAGGCATGGCTGATCTGTAGCAGCCTGGACATCCATGCTATAAACATGACCCAGGATTTTCCAGTCATCAGCCCCACAGGAACAGCTTCCCAGACTTATTTTCCACACACAGTTGCAGTTCAAAGCGCAAAACATCAGCGCAATATAACAAGCATTCCTCTTTGTTCAGATAACAACCAGACAAAGCTTTAGTCTTTTAAAGCCTAATTTCAGTTTGGAAAGAAGTTCAGGTCAGTATTTATGACCAAAGTCCCTTTCTCCTAACAAGTTCAGCTGTAAGGTTTTCAAACAGTTATCATTCACCCTGCTCTGCTCTGCTGCCTGCCTCCCTCCCCTGCATTCCCTCTCAAAAGCGCATGTCCAGACGCACACAGACACACGTACGCACTCATCTCAGTCACTTGATACCATCATAAAAGCAGCAGTCTCTTCTTTCCCATGCACGCATCTCATTATCCATCCTTAGTATACATCTTGAGTAATGCAATTTACTTCAATGTCACCAAAAGAAAGACACTCCTCTGGGACTGTCATTACCATAAACCACAATCTGCTGCTAATTTATACGTCCTTATCCACCCCTTGTTTTAACTTCTTTATAAATGATGACAAAGTGTTTTGCACCCCTGGTCTCACTTCATTTTTACATCTTCCAGAAGTCCTCTCATCGCCTTTCCTCTTCCCACCACACGCTTTACATTTTGTCACCCTCTACATCCCAGTATCTTTCAATCCCCACATCAGAGCTGTCGCCCTATTGGTGCACAAAGCTACTTTCCTGGCCTGTTACAAATAAACTGACCCTCCTAGTGCACACTGAGCTCTCACCAGCATCCTTAGAGGGCCTCTTGCTGCTACCATTTGAAGCAGAAGAGACCATCAGAAAGAGCCGTCTGTGATCATAGCCATCCTGTATGAGCAAGCCATCTCAAACCACGATCCTACAACAGCTCATCAGATGAATGGAGTTGAAGTTGTTCAGATTTTAAGATCTCTAAAGCATGGACTGCTTTTGCTATTTACTTGTACAGTCCTCTATCTCTTGAATAAATTAAGGTATCATAACAGGTAATGGGAAGAAGCATGAGTCTTGAAGAGAAGATCTGCAGAAACAGTCAATATTTATATTTTGCTAAAAAAATAAAATAAAATAAAAACTGGTAAGAAGCTACTAGAGTGAAGTAGAGAGATCTTCAGCTGTAGTCTTAATAAGGCAGCTTCCAACCAAAGGTGCAGGAATCTAGACGTGGTCTCTGAGCAGTAGTTACGTATCTGGAAAGTGCCTATTAACTGATGTTAGTACACAACTATACCTCTAGGCTATACTGTCTATTGGGGATAACAATCTTATTTTAGGGGGAAGGGGAGGAACTTCAGAAAAAACTGCTTGAATAACAAGAACAGCAGCCCCTTATCAAAGTAGGCACTTCTGCATATAATAACAAATACATGGGGTTTCAAAATCCTAAGGAGACTTATCTAGACAGTAAATGAAGATGGTCAGAAAGGCTAGGAGGATTATTTCATGGAATACAAGGAAGCTTTTCCCTACTGTAGGTAAAGAAAAAAACCACCTTACTAGCTTATGAGAAACATAGCTGAGTTTATGTTAACTGAGACACTTACTTGATTTGATGATGTTACTTCAACTTCATAAGTTATAATCAGGTTTCTGCTTCACTAAGATTCCTACCCCTAGGTAATTTTGTGAAGATATTACTAAGGATCAGACTATCTTACAACCTCTAAAAAGAGGTGCTGAGAAACAGTCTAGAAGCTACTTCTGTTGCTCAGTCAGGGAGCAGCCACATGCTCCAAACAAAGAACATTACCTCCAGGATGCTGTGAATGAACCCAAGCCAAGAAACCAGCAGTCCAGGTGGTGCTAGTCAGAGCACTGAACTGATCCCTGATGAGCCAGTACTGGAGATGCAGCACTCTATTACCATAACCACACTTCTGAATGATCTTGTTTGTGTGTTTCTGTCCTACACTATTCACAATGGTTTGTTGGTGGAAAGGCTTTTAAAACATATAATAAAACAGTGTGACTCCTTGCAGAAAACGTTGCAGAACTTCTGGGAACAAACAAGAGAACATACCCAGTTCAAGGGTGACCAAATACATTTTGCTTTCTACATTTTTTCTGTTTTCAATAGGACAGTAGTGTTTTCTTTCGTGTGTTTCTTAAAATTGTGTGGACAGCAGTGCTACATGCTGCTGAAGAGCTGGCATATTCTATCCCAAACACGTGGAGAATTATCCTGATATGTAACCAGTCCAAAAAATACTTCACAATGAAAAGTGATACATAAGCACAACTATCAATTATCACATTTTACTGAAAGACTCATGGACTCTTTCCAATGCTTTGCTCCTTGTAGTCATTTTCATAGGTGTAAAATATATCTGCTGCATTTTCATTAAGTTTTCATGTCTATTATCTCCTGCACACACAAATGATATTGGAAGACCTTCAGGGTTACAGAATCAGGTCCTAGAGTGCATGCAACAATCCCACACTTTGGCTTGGCAACGGGACTTGGAAATCTCATTTCTTAAGGGCAGAAAACTGCACAATGAAAAAGGCACTGCAGAACAATAGCCTGGTCTGCTTACACCAACAGCTACCAGAGCAGAGACCCAGTGCTGATTACTAGCTCCCTTTGCACAGAAAGGCCAAAAACATCACATGGTTCTGACATCAGGATTCGTATCATCCAAGAAGAACAGAATAACACCAAAGAGACTGCTAAAGGGGAAAAGCCGATGCTATAACTGTACTTGAAATGAGTCATTCTTTGTAGCAACTGATAAAATCACAATAGCATTAAAAATAAATCAGTGACTTTTTTTGCTCACTGGCGACATTTGTCTGCATTTAACATTTCATTCAAATTGGGCTGAAAAACAAGAATGGTCCATTTTGCATCCTGGATCACATGTAACACGGCAGGGGAAAAGCCACACAGCTATAAACAGCTATGCAGCAAAGAAAAGGAACCCTACGAAGGCGGTACACTGCAGGCAAAGAGATCATTTTGCTGCTTTGGGATTTCAGCAAGGCTGTGGGAAAGTATACATATTAAAAAAACATTATTATTGACTTTTGCTAAGACGTATTGTTAGGTCTTTTCCTTTTTCTTGTACTTATTTCTTGTACTTCCTTATCACAGTATATAAAAACTAATCATGAGGTGTAAAAATGTTAGAATTACTTTATAAAGGGTTATACAGCTATATAGCCAATTCCACAAACAGCTCCTCAATTTCTCAAGAGCACTACACACAAGAAATGGCCTCCTGTTCTTTAGATTGAGATCACACTGCCTATATTTTGGCATAGGACAACACTATCTATTTCCTTGAAAGCTCTAAAACCCCAAATATCCTACGGACTTCACAACCTTTTTCCCTATCTAGGAGCCTGGTAATTCAGCAGATTTTCCCTACAAGGAAGGTATTATTTATACGCTTCAAAAAGGATATGCTTAGCATTTGATGGGATGTAGGAGCCCATGTACGATCAGTTTGGAAAAGATGGCATCCTGTGGGAGGGACCCCATGTGGAGCAGGGGCAGAGAGTGACCATGAAGGAGGGGCGGAGATGAAGTGTCAGGGACTAACTGCAGCCCCCTGTTCCCCTGTGCCATTTGGGGGGAGGGGGTGGAAGAAGGAGGATGTGGAAAAGGTGTTTTCAGTTTGTTGTTGTGTGTTTTCAGTTTGTTGTTGTTATTTCTCACAAAATAAATTTTATTACTCTCCCTGTGCTGAGTGTTTTACTTGTGACAATAATTGTTAAGTCATCTCCCTGTCCATATCTAAACCCTTGAGCCCTTTTGAGCCCTTTTCATTGTATTTTCTCTCCCTTTGCCTTTGAGGAGGAGCAGCTGTGGTGGAGCTCATCTGCCCAGCTAGGTAAAACCACCACCATCACTCCTCACATTCTACTCATCCACACCAACAAACAGCACATCAGCTACCAGACAGTTCCCGATCAGCCTTCCTTTTCATTAGGATCCACACTATCTGCTCAATAGATGAGGCTCCTGCAAGAGACTTCCCATCTAATGAAGTGGCTGAACAAGTAACCTTGTTCTGTTTGCACTGAAATGGGGCACATCAGCGTATTTCCTGGCTTGTTATCCTTCATCCGTCTCTCCCCAATCACTTTAAAATAATTCATTTTGCTGTACTGCCGGGAAGAACTGGCTTGTATAACAGGCTGCTTCCATGGAATGAGTTCAGCATTACAGTAACTTTCTGAAGCACTCTCCTTGTGTCAGATGTCACTACATGTCCTTTCAGAGTAGAGACAAGAGCCTCTAGTATGCTGAATCCACTCAGTCTTGACGTGCTACCAAAATTGCTAAGAGAAGTGGTAATCACTTGATCAGTTGTAGAGCGGTACATGAAAACAGTCAAAAGTGTTGGTGTACTGCATAGAAGCTGAAATCCTGCATTTCACCAGGATGCCAAAGGACAGTCTAGGACCACATCCATACTGGAACACCCCAATTCCTTCACCTGTTGCAGTCTCAGTTTGTTTTTTCCTTTGCTTTTTTTCTTTTAAGACACACCCTCAGCTTCCAACAGAGAAAGACCAAATACTTTTAGTTGCTGACAAAGAACAGATATTCTCACAAGAACTCAATTCACACAGACTTTCATCCATTCTCTGCTTTTCCCCACCTCCCATACTTACACAATTTCCCAAACTCTGAATGGGCCTACTTTTCCTTGCCACATATCCGAAAGGCATGTAATTATCTCCACTTTGCTAATGTGCATTAGGAAAAAAAGTACTAAGGTGGGTTTAATCAACTAACTCAACTCATCAACCTATTAATAAGTGTGTTCATAAGTTTAGTCCATAAGCAATAGACAGGAACGAGCTCTAAGACTTTAATCTTAGTATTAGATGACTCAGGCCCTGGAGAATTCTCTTGTTCTTCTCATTGACCATAAAGGGAATATGACTAGCTCAAATGTGCCTATACTGCAGATGGCTACGTATCTCCATTAAGAGTAAGACTACAGCATAACCAAATCTGACAAGTTCCACCAAGGTTTGCTTAGCAGGAAACAGCTCCACCAGACCAGACAGGCACCACAGGACACAACTGTAAGAGATTAGCAGAAGCAGCCTGCACATTCTCACTGAAATACCGGGAGAAATATGACATACTCAATGACTTACAAACAAGACTTCATTTAGTCTTGTGCCAGTGCTGGATAGATATTACCACCATTATTTCCCCCTATTTCCCAAGCATTGAGAAAGGTAAAATATGCCAGGAAAGCCAGTAGCATAAACACGATAAGATGTACCCTTGCAGTCAACAATTTGAAAAACTACAGGAACTTCAAAAGTCATGGCTGTGCTTCTAAAGATGAAAAAATGCCAATGCACGTACAAAACTGGTCAAGAAAAATGAACTGAAACAGATGCAGAGAAAGACTACCAGGGGACTGACAAGCCTATCTGATAAAAGAATATTAAAAGAGCTTGGCTTGTTTAGCCCAGCTAAATGAATGTTGAGAGGGGATACATTTGCTGTGCACAAATACCCGGGAGCAGCAATAGCTGAGGAGTAGAAATGGCTATTTAACTAAAGGACAATACTGGTATGAGAACAGATGGTTATAAACTGCCAAAGAATAAATTTAGGCCAAAAATTAGACAAAGGTTTCTAATCATCAGAGCAGTGAAGCTTTTAAACAGCCTTCACAGGGCACAGGGGCAAAAAGCTGCTTTAATTGAGGGATAAAGCTTCACATATTTCCGAAAGGTATTATAAAATACAATTCCCTATGAAAGAACAGTAGTGAAGGCAATGACTCCCAAGCTCCCTTGCAGACTTCTGCTTCTTGGCCTTTTACACTAAACTTCATTCAATAGCACTATCAACACATCAGAAGTGTGCTCATGGAATACCTTGATTGGCCAGAACAACTACATAGAGAATCATTCTGGCTGGGCTCTGCTGAAGGGTGAAGCATAACAGCTTCTCATAGAGGGACCTGGACAGCAGGCAGGCCTGAGAAGGCTTGAGATTCATTTTTACATTACCTTATTAAGAAAGCCATGGAAAGGGGTCAAGTGTGGACAGTACATGTAATGTCTTTCAGAGCTCATAAAACAAAACTCTTGAACAATCTTAGGTTGTCCTGGGCTCAGGAAAACTTCTCATCACACCACTACATGCCAGAAAGCCCTCCTAATGACCAGCAGTCACTGCAAGATGATCTTTCCTCTTTTGGCCATATAATACCTGTATCAACAGACCAATCATCTCCCCTCTTTTTCCTAATTTTTGTCCATAAAATTCAAGGATGAAGCTCAAGATGAAGAGCATGGTTAAGAATATAATTAACAAACAATGTCTTCGTTCCCAATGAATAGAATCACAGAATGGTTTGGGTTGGAAGGGACCTTAAAGATCACATAGCTACAACCCCCCTGCCATGGGCAAAGACACCTCCCACCAGACCAGATTTCTCAAAGCCCCATCCAACTTGTCCTTGGACACTTCCAGGGATGGAGCATCCACAGCTTCTATGGGTAACCTGTTCAAGTATCTCACCACCCTCATAGTGAAGAATTGCCTCCCTCAAGCCACTGGCCATGCTCCTTTTGATGCAGCCCAGGATATGGTTGGCTTTCCAGGCTGCAAGTGCACATTGCCGGCTCACGTTGAGCTTCTCATCAACCAACAATAGGACACAGTAAAGTCACTTGTAAGCCCATATAAATTTGTATATGTTTGAACTTTCCAGTATATATGCGCACACCAAAAATGTTACTGCAGTAGGAAAAGTAATTTCCATTGACTCTGAGAAGTACCTGCCCCGTTTGCTTCATTTCTTCGAAATAACCCTAAACTGATTTCCTGTACAGTACACAGAGACCATATCCACTACTACTGTGCTTCCTTCCAGAGACAATGGTAAGACCACTCTCACTGTGACTGAATCTGCTGTTGATAAGAGATTTTCAACTGCATGCCTTATTAAATGCCACCTCCCAGAATTCTTGGATAACAGGAATTAAATTTTAATGCCCTTAATCTCGTTGATATTTTTTCATAAGTCCTTCCCCCTCCCCTTTTCTTCCAAGTTATAAATGACCAATTACCTAATCTGAGGTAATGCAGGCTCTGGTCAAGGCTAATGAAGACACAGTGGGTGAGATCCTGTTTGCAGCACAGATTCCCATTACGAAAGATTAATCACCTTCTAACTTACAATCCCACATTTTGGCTCCAAATAGTAAGAAGGCAGAGAAAGAGGCATCCATCACATTAAGCAAATAATACAGCAAATGCTTGGCAGTTGATCAGCAGTATGATGCTCTCCTGACAGGAAGTGCATGAACAAAGAGCAGCAGCTCTCCAAGACTGCTTGGAGACACAGATCCCCACAGAAGGAAGTGGGAAGGGAGCTACCCGCAGCTACGCTTCAGATTTATAGTTCAGAAAAGAGGTCTGCCTCAACCCTGAAGAGGAAGCCTATCACACTATGAGTGATATTACCCCGTCAAGGAAGTAGAAATACCAATGCAGCTTACCTAACCAGCTGAAGCAAACTGGAGAGTAAGTTTTAACCTATGTAGAATGAGATAAACCACCAGCTGCTTCCTGTTATTGCATAGTTGCAGAGCTTCAGGAACAGCTCAGGCAATTACATTGTACTATTGTATCTCTACATTTACAAAATGTTCATCATTTGTCAATGCTCATCCACGGAATAACCTTTATCTCCAGGGAAGTTAGAACACACACACAGTATAGAGCCAAAGGGTCTATTTGCTGCATCAACAAGGCCTAACCCTGAGCAGCTACACCCAGATAGCTCTAGAACTAACCTTCATGACAGCAAATCACTCCCTTGCTAATTTCTTACTCAGAGATAGAATAACAAATTTCTTCTGTGAACTGAGGCAAAAAGGTGAATGGTGGCAGGAGAAGAGACATCCCTAGAACATCTGCCTTCTGATTAACTACAGACTAACACTGTGTAGTTAATAGAAGCTGAAGCACTAGACAGGATAAGGGAAGAATCTGCACTGCCTACCTACCCTCATCATCAGAAAGCAACATGCCATTACAAACACAGCAGACACACAGGTGCTTTTTTTTTTTTTTTTTTTTTTTAAGTGCGCACGCTTTGGCTTGTTTTTTAATTGCTGAATTATCTAGGGGTTGTTTTAGAATTCCATTATTCCTTGCTATTGTCAATGACCTTTAAATTTCCTTAATTTGAACAGTGAAAATCCTTCATTCTCATCCCAGAAAACCAAGAAATACCTTAATAGTGGCATAGAAGGATTACTTCTTAACCCCCTATTTATATCCATGCCTCCATTAACTTTCTTGGCTGAATCTTCTCATCTTTCAAGGTCCTTTAGCATCCTTGCCCACATAAGAAGAATGGTATACACTTCTTTGTAACAAATAACTTAGAGTTAATTCATGAAAACAGGAGAAAGATCTTATGTCAGAGAGAAACTGAAATGGGATCTCCAGAAACAAGCAACATGTATGGTAAAAGACTGAAAACAAACATTTTCAATTGTAGTTAGACACGATTGAGTTTAGCCTCTTCACCGTGTTGGAACAAGCTGACATCGGTCATATTGATATGCAATCTGAACATAACTCCTTAAACAATTTAAAGCCATCTTTAAAAAGTTTCTCTCTAATTCTGATTGGTAAATATACAAATGAAACATTTTTAGGTTCACTTCTTCTAAAACAGGAAGGCAGAGAAGACCAGCAATAGAATCCTTGTCTTGGACTTTCTGGAGCAAAACCTCATATAGTGAACCTCTACAGCTGCCGTCTAGAGAAGAAAATGCCTGCTTGAACCGCCATCAACTCTAATAGCTAGGTAGCATATCGTGAAAAAAATACGGAAGGAAAATGATACAAGGAGCTGAAGTGGCTGACATTTAAAATTAAAGTTGGCTGATCTCTTTCCAAATCTGAAGACTGTATGTAAAACTAACAATACATGGAGGAGAACCAAAAACACAATTCAGAAGTATGAAGTTGCTTTTTGAGAGTTTTGAAAACAAATTTTTAAGTCAGGCTTCAAAAACTCCTGTCCGTCCCACAACTATTTTCAATTATTTTTTTTTTTATAAATACTTCACTTTTTTTTTTTTTAAACTAGAATAAACTTTTTTTTTTCCTTCTTTTTCTTAAACCCTTTCTCAAAGCCTAGTAGTAAGCATGGTGTCTAGATGAATTAACCAACAATGAGCATGACGTTCTAAGGACTGGTGATCAACTTGCACTGTATGCACATCTAACTTCCAATATGTGCTTTTGGGTTCTCAAGCTATGTCTATCCAGACACTTCCTGACAGCATGTGAAAGTCTCACAAGGGCCCAACATTACACCTACTTCAGATTCAAACCAGTATAATTTAGCTGAGTCATGGACAGAGCAATGGACAACGCAAAGACTAACACATTAATTGCAGCAGCCCAGGACGAAGTCTCTACAACACCCCATGACTATTAACAAAGGAAAATCTTAGTCAGAACTTACTCCCTAAATGCTGCAGGAGACAGGGCTCTATAACTTCCATTCAGAAAAGGAGTTAAACGGGTGCCAACAGTAACATTGCACCCAGTTCATATAAAAAGAGAAAGCTGCTTTTTCCTCAGAGTCCACTAGAACTCTGGCAGGGAAGATTTCCTGGATCAAAAGGGAGCAGACGGCTTTACTGCCCAGGTCAAGGCTTAGTAGGGTTGTGAGACTTGCTGTGCTCTACTTCTCCAGAGAAATGGATATTTGATAGGTTTTTCTTTTTCTTTGGTATGAAGAGGTCTCAGGTGGCATCAGAGCTATTCAGAAATGTCTTTGGGGATTACTGCATTGTACTGGTTATTGCCTGAAATCATAGGATTTCTGTTGCCAAGAACCTTCCAACTGCTGTTAGGAAGAGATACTTCCACTGTCAGGTTTACAAGTGTCATTCTGAGAACTTACGGTCTCAACTTGTGTTTTCTGAGGGGACCAGTATTATCAAAACAACAGCTGAGACTGCAAAGGGCAAATGCTAGAAGAGCATGACCAGCAGCAGCTCATTCAAAGCTTCCTGTTGGATTCCCAATACAAAGAAACTACAGTTTTCAGCATTCACTGAGTAACATTTACTTACCTGAGCAACATCAAAAGAAGCTTACTCAACTTTTGACCTCTCTACTGTGACCAGAAGCCCTACTTAGAGCCAGAATCAAGGGAAATTATGTCAAAGCGTTTCCTCAAGAACTCTTCAAGATGTCCCAATTTCCCAAAACACCCCCCAACATAAGCTACCTACTTGCCATCAAAGGATAATGGTTATTTTCTCACAGGCTGAGTCAGATTTGAACCAGAAGAAAGCACGTAACTAATTCTGAACTAACTAGTCCCTGCCATCTTCCATCTGCCTTTTGAAAAGGAAGTTCCCTGTGACACAAAACAGTCTCACTGTCTGCTATAGTTAGCAGCTCCCACATTGAAAAGATGTACTGTGCCACAACCAGCAAATGCCAAAGGGGACTCAGAGCCATTAAAAAAAAAAAAAAAAAAAAAAAAAACAAATGACGACCAAGGGAAACTTTGCTCAGTGCTTAAGAGTTTAAAAACTCTGTCCCTGGAGAATTCAATTCCTTCTGCTCTGATGTGTCCTCCTGCTGTTTAACTGAGCTCTGTGGACTAACAGCTGCTGCTCTGTGCAGGCCCAGGACTGTCTCTAGAAGGAAGTACATGGATAAGACAAACACCTTATCCCCACTAAGAATAGCAAACCCTGAGTCAGAGTAAAGACAGCAACACAGAAGGAAAGTCTGAATTATACCAGTGATGACAGGGTGAGTAAGAAGAAAGCTGTAGTTAGCTGATGCTGCTCTCATTAGATTGTGTTCTACCTTGCCCATGCCTCCCCACTTTCATATCCAAAATGCCTTCAAGTTCCTGACACATCATGATCCAGTCTGGACTTCAAAACTGTAACCTATATCAAGTAGATATGAGTCACTTAAGAAGAGTTCAGCTATTTGCTAACATCCATATTTTGAAGAGGGCAAGCGAAATGCCACACAGTAGCAGAAAAATTCCTCAAATCTAAAAAGTCTTGATCTTACTTTCCAACATCCTATGCCTTGAACCTGTAATTACTACACTGACATAAGACATTCCCAGGCAGAGTTCTGGGGAGGACTTGGGGATGGGGGGGATAAACAAAAAAGCAAGCAGTGCAGCCTTTTACTTCTTTGCTAGATTTCCATAGTTGCAGAGGTAGATTGACAAATGAAAAGAACAACCTCTGAGCTGAAAAATCTCTCGCTTTCTAGCATACATCTGATCACAAATCAGTAACGTTCTAGATTTTGAATGAGAGATCGGTGAAGAACTTTGAGAATTTGAACAATTAGTAGCAACTTCAAAAACTTTCTAGAGGTACACAGATAAAAAGCTTCTCTTGCCCTGAAGATGATGCATTATGTGGCATTTACATGCCTCTGCTCACGAGGTTTAATAGCTCTTGGCAGGAATTCCAGCTTACATCCACAAAGTGTCCTGAGCCAAGGAAGTAATACACAATCATTACACAACGATCTCATCAGTTCAGTTTAGGCCTTAAAGTTGAGTGAAATGTAGCAGTTATGAAGAGTGTAAGACGTGCATTAGGAGTCCTGCTGAAAGGTATTTGGAAGAGAGAACTGTTAGCAACTTGTCCTGGAATTGTAGCTGTTCCCAATTAACCAGGGCCAGCTCTAAGGAGTTAAAAAGTAGGTGTGGAAAGTGATGGTGGCGAGGGAAATTTGGTCTTGGCCTCATTTAGGAACATCATCATTCTGTACTGCTTTTCTACCTGTCACCTCCCCACCACTTGTGGGGATTTGAGACTAGAAGGTATAAATCGGGAGTCCACTCAGTCAACAGAAAAATGGGAAAGTGCAAGTTCAAGTGGTTGGAAAATACTAAGAACAAAAGCAGGAGGACAAATGAGGACAGGCTGTTCTCTGCAGAACAAGGAGGCAATGAGAGGCAGAGCTGTGAAGACACTGAACGCGCACCTACAGCACACGAAGCTGAGCACTCTAACCGGGAGGCAAGAATGGCAGGCTCCTCAACGGGTAGGGAAGCTGTTCACCCCAGGCACTGTTTCTGTGAAGAAGGAAGCTGTTATGCAGAACAAATAGAAGTTCTCTAACTATGACTTCCAAAATTGCTAATGAGCCATTTCCATCACTTTTAACATTGACATTAAATGAATTTTAGCAACATAAGGCAAGATAATACCCTGACCAGCTTGTAAAAAAAAGTGATGTCTCCTCTTACTCACTACGAGCCCCTCTCTACCTGTAGCAGCAGCACAGTACAATCTCCAGCAGCCAATGTTTGCTCCCTTCTGAGGCAGTAGCCCCAGATTGGTATTTTTCTACTCCAAATATAAATGAAATCAGGAGAAATAAGACACAAGAGCTCCCAAAACCACAACTCCCACATCAGTAGGAAAGCATGCACTGGGAGAATTGCTAATGATTTTGTTTTAAGTAACATGATCAGATAATTGAAGTTTCCAGGGCTGAAGCAAAATATTTTCCACATGACCAAAATAAATAAATAAATGTAGAACTAGGCAGACTCCTGTAACACAGACATCTTCATCACTTCTCAGGCAGTGAAAGAGGAGTAACCACAGACAAGAAGATGCCGTCTCAGTTCCAGTGTTTGCTGTTTAGTATGGCTGCTCCCAAACTACGATGTCCTGAAGTAATCCCCTGTGTATTTCATAAACCCTCCTAAGTCATGGCAAAGCCACAGTAAACAGCAAGGAAGACAGAAACTGCAGAGGGCTATACAAAGTCTTAGGCGATTTTGAAAAATCTCTTTTTGGGATTAATTTGGAGAGTAGAAAAAGGCAACTGGATAGAGAGATATCCTTTCAGGTTTTTGCATTCCAAACACCCACTGAGGGCCAGGGAAAAGCCAAGGAAAGCATGCCTGGGGTCTGGTGGGAACACAGCACCATCTCGTGGAGTGAAGAGAAGCAATGTAGGAAACAAGAAATAAGTATTTCAGCACTTGAGACATCTGCAGCTTGGCTTTTTGACAGCCTGCTCTTCTAGCAGGTTAACAAATCTCTCTATCGAATTTGTGCTTTAAAAAAAAAGTTCACTGCAGATCTATAAAGAACAAATGAACAACAAACAACTCCCTATTTTTATCTCTCAAACTCATCACTGTTAACATAAACACTGAGGCCTCTTCATAAATAGAGACGTGTGGGCAGATAACCATCTGTACTGAATGCTATTTGCCAGCAGGCCGAACGCAGCTGTGAGCACCCTTTTCTTACAAGGCTGAATCTCCTGTGCTTAAGATGGACAAAGAAAACAGATCTCCAAAAAACTAAACTTGCCAGGAGTTGAGACCTGTCCTTCCCATGCATTCTGTGCTGGGAAAGCAAAAAAGCCCTTTTCCATTTAGAAGAAAGGCTTGCAGGATACTCACAAAGGAAGCTATTCCACTCTTTCCTCTATTTGCTCCCAGACATGAAGGCATGCTTACAGAGCATCTAGGAGTGACTGAAGTCACTCAGCTGGTTCACATCTTCAGCATCATAAGGAAGAATTTCCGGGCACCACTGAAGGTGATATGAAAGCCCAGATAGTTCCTCCTTCATTGGCTGAACTCAGACAAATTCATCTCCACAGCAGAAAGCTCCTGAGTGTCATGGCTTCTAAAGAAAGTAGGAAAATGCAGGGGTCTCTGTGCAAGATTAAGTTGATCTTACATTGCTGCATACTTATCTCCAGGTTAGCAAATATTTCCCAGTTTATTCTTATTTCATCTTAGTCTTCAGCATGAAATTTGTTTAAAATACATGAAGCATTATGATAAACTGTTTATCCATTTTGAATAACTCATATGAGTTTACTACAGGTCTCTCAAGTGTGATATTTGGGCTGTGATCTCTGGTGGGCCTAATTTAAGTTTAAATGACTTGGTCTTATAAATGTTCCACGTGCACGAACCTTCAGTAGCAGTTCCACAGCATGCTGGGGACCTCTGTGAGGATGCTTCCTCTGAGACAAAGCACCAGTTAGTGTCTACTACCCATCAGAATCATCTGTTTCAGCTGGATAAGGTAAGGATCTTAAGCCTTCAGACTTTTCAAGCCAGAGTGAATGCTGATTAAATTCACTGCCAGTACTGAAGTGCAAAAATAGACAAAATAGGCTATTAATGTCCTTTTTTTTTTTTTTTTTTTTTAAACTTGCAGTACAAACTGTTAGTCCCTAAGATTTATGCTTCAACAACAGGAAGCACAGACCAATCTGCTTCACCTCAGTCTCAGCATGCAAGCAACTGGAACTGGAACAAGATGAGTTCTCAAGATATTCTTCAAACTACAGCACAATCTGCTGTACCTGTACATGGAGAAACCCAGGCTAATCCTGAATTTAAGGGCACAGGATTAACGTGGTGCCCTACCTGGTCTGCAATACCATGCAAGTGTATGCCACCCAGCAGTGCTTCAGACAGGTATTTCAGGTATCTGTGTACAGCAACTCAACTGCCACACATTTACACTGCACAGAGAAGAGTACTGTTACTACAGATCAGCATCATGCCCCACTAGGTCACTTTGCACTTTTTCTGGAGTCAAACATTATGCCCACAGGCTTCGCTCACATGCTGCAGACCAGATTTTTTCCTACCCCTTATCAAGTAGGTAGAGTGCCTACAACTGTTAGCCCGCAGCCAGATTCCCAATCACTGTTTCTGAGAACATCTACTCAGCGACACTGACTGTGGGCTTGAAAGCCAGCTCTGTGCTGGTAACACAACTAATCCCATGTTACAAAAACAAAGCAGAAAACTCAGTCTTTTACTGATGTCAGCAATGCCTTCTGTAATATGTAGTTGGCTTAGATCCCTAACTCAAACCCTGGAACACAGACACCTCTTATGACAGTCTGCATTTCCACGTGCAAGACACCTGACTGCTGAAGTCTCCAGTATTAGAACAATATACCAGTATTAGACCTCTCTTCAGCTTCAGTCCTGGGAAGATCTGTGACAGATAAACTATTAAAGACACAGATGCTTCTATGGGACCTACAAACCGTATGATGGATGGCTTGTGATATTGCTATCTATCTTCATCATTTGCCTGAGATCAGCAGGGCAGAAATGTAACAGACAGAAGGTCATTTAGTGCAATCTGAGAAAGAAAAAAAAAGGAAAAGAAATATGACAGATAGTTATGGGAAGCCAGCAAAACTGACACCAGCTTTGCTGTGGCCAAGCACTGCAATTAGGTTTCAAAAAAGAGACAAGAGGAGAAATAGAGCTTCAACCACACTTCCTTCAAAATCAACATGCTAGAGTCTCTTTGAAAGAAAAAATTGCTTATATTTGGCAGGTGTATTATTAAATTCAGAGTCTAGTCAAGACACTCTGGTCTTGAGGTCAGTTATATTATCTGAGTCAGCTCCCCAGCGAACACAAGTACTACTGCTCTCAGGTTGAGGCTTGAGGCATTTGGACAGAAGCACACCACGAAGATCAAATGTCTCTCTGCTTTCCTATGGAAAGAGACATTTCCTGCTCTCCCTCCCATCCCACTCACAATTATACTCGAGTGCCGTTGGCAATGGAAATGTCCTGAAAGGCATCCCCCAGACGAGGGAGGTCACCTGAAGCATGAGCCCCTGCTGCTCATCTCCAACACTGTGGTCTGGGAAGAGCCATAGGGATTCACACTGCAGCACAGTGATTAAATCATCCACCTCTACATAGGGGATGGTGATCTAACTTGGGTCAACACCTTGAAACTAAGACTTTCTTCTCAGGTATTTGAAGCTCTCTTGGATGACTTTCAAAACAAATTAATCATTTTGATGAAGCAATAAATCCTGAACTTCATTTTGAAAAGGATGAAATCAACCACATCTCTCCTTTTTATTCCTTCTTCATTTTTATCTGTTCAGATTTATCCTAAGAATTTCACTAATACACAAACAGCTAACTGGAATCTCAGTTAAACACTTCCCTCTAATAGAAGTCCTGTTATTTGATTTTATTTATTTATTTATTTATTCTAAAGGGCATTTCCTTCCACTGTCACAGAAGTTCGCTCATGGCCCCCAAATCCTAAAAACACAAGGTAACTGCAGTCAGCCCCATGCTCCACT
The DNA here is from genome assembly GCF_047663525.1 of Anas platyrhynchos. Classification (NCBI taxonomy): domain Eukaryota; kingdom Metazoa; phylum Chordata; class Aves; order Anseriformes; family Anatidae; genus Anas; species Anas platyrhynchos. The sequence goes on from NC_092591.1 coordinate 22,322,241, forward strand.
CCCAGCATCACATAGGGCTCAAATGTCAGCATGCAGCGAAACACCTCCACAAAAACAGTCAAATCCACCAAAAAACTGTTCCCCCTCACACAGCTTGTTTCACAGGTACCGAAGCAGCCAGTTTCAATCTGCCCCTCAGGGATCATTATTAAGATAACTGTAATTAAGGTTTTGCATCTAATCCCCAATGTTCCACAGCTGAGATTATTATACCAGCTCCTGGGTAACAAGATTGCAATGTAACAAAGATATGTCCCCAAACACAGCTAAACTCCACTGGAGATCAATAGGTAGCCTTCCTCCAATGACAGGCAATAATTAGTACATTAGGCAGACAGGATAATGAACAAGAATACTCTTCAGGACCTCTCATTCCTCTGGCCTTTGTTTTTCTATCAATAATTTTCATTGCAAAAAAAAAATGGATAAGCATACAAGATTTCTCTTTTTCCCCACTCACACTTGCCTCCTGCCTTGTAAGCTCTAAAGCCTACAGGAAGGGAAAAAAAAAATCTATCACTGCTTGCATTCCTCTGCATGTTGGCTTTCTCTCAGCTGCTTATTCCCTGTAAATATTTTATGTCATATATTTATCCATGCTAATGATTGTAATTTTAAAGGTAGCTTTCAGTCTAAAATATGAAACACACGCATATATGCGTGTCTTTCTTAAAAGAAATAGGCATATTTGATATGTGGACTCAGGGAATCCCAAGCCAGACATTTATCTCATCAGCAATACTGACGTAGACTTCAAGTTACCTCATTGAAGTCAAAAGAACTATTTCATATTTATAAAAGCATTACTACAAAGAAAATTTAGTCCATAAAATGCAAAGACCACCTTGTGTCTCCATCTATCTGGCTCCCAGCCATTAATGTAGGCTCCTCTTTGCAAACTGTTTTCCAGGTAGGCAGCCTGAGAAATGAACAAGAATCACCTGGAGGACCCCACAGGGATAAGGAGGAGTTACAGTTTGTGCTGCAACAGAACTTCGTGCTGTCCAGGAAAGCAGTAAGTGAACCCCAACCCATTTCATTAACACCATTACATCTCTTATCACACTTAGAGGAATGACTTAAAAGCACAGGCATCTAACTGGATTGGGTATTGCACAGATGGGAGAGCACACAAAACCCAGAAAGTAGGGCAGAAAATGGAGTAGCCTCCTGCAAGCCCAAGCTTCCATAGAGGAAATCAGACCTAACTTGAAATTCAAATTCTCAGATGCTACAGCACTAGTCATGGCTGATTGATAGAAGAACAAAGAAGCAATGAAATAAAAGCCACCTGTGCTTTCACATGCTTTAGTGACTGGAATATACTGTTGCAGATAACAGCAGAACAGCTGCAGGAAGATTAACAGGCTTTTGCAACTGTGTGGTTTTCTCTGCACAAGTTCAGGTATCACCTGCTGCCCTGAAACTTGGTGATGCTGATGAAACTTGGTGTAAGATTGACCTGGAGTACTGGGCACTACAATTGAGTAGAAGTTTCACAGTGTTATATGGAAAAGAATACACTTAAAATAATGGTTGCTTTTGCCTACAAAAGCCAACATTACATTTGCCATCAGCTTCCAAATTCAGTACTGTAACATCTTCTGTGAAAGAGCTGATTTAAGATGAGAGTCTTTGAAAAGTGAAGTTGATGGTTGAAGCCTATTCTGATGTTTTCCCCGAGTTTTTACCTTTACTGCTTCTTAAAGCAAATGTGGACATATGATATTAAAAGGAAAAAGCTACATTTAAAATTCATCAAATCCTTGTTATATTCAATAGTTCAGAACACTTCACTTAGTAACTTACATTCAGCAGAAATATGTGCTTTGAATTATCATCAGCAAACGCAGGTTGGGGTGGGCTGACAGAACAGTCAGCCTCCTATTTTGTTGTACCACTTCTGTTACCACTGTCAGCTTACACCAGGGCTTTCTCAGAGATCATACCCTGCACCTGCCATTATTGAAGGAACAGTTTCTGAGACCAGCTCTTTCATGGGCCAAAATACCAAGTATCACTCACTCAGTTACTTGTAACACAAAAAGTGGTAATTAGTGCCAGGACCACCAAGTATTATGTTTAAAAAAAAAAAGTCACCAGTGAGAGACATGACCAAAGAGGAGCTAAATTATGGCAAGATTCTTCTGTGACATACCTGTGAAAATGGCATAGCTGCTGAGCAATGTTAGAAGCGAATTAAGAAACTACTTGAACTGCTCAGGGGTTGATACTGAAACTGTTAACACTGCCACCTGTAAAAAGTCTCCCTCCTGTCCTGTTGAAGTTTGCAGCATGGCTGGGCCATTGCTTATGTGCTGACAGCAGCCAGGTGTGCACAGATATCAATGACTGATTGCAGCTCTCATCCTAAATGCTCCTTCTGCCAAGCTGTTGAAGCAATTGTAATTAAATTGCTCACTGGAGACCTCACAGCATTTTGGGGATCACAAAAGGATAAAGTTGGCTAGCTTTCACATTCGAAAAAAATAAAAAAAGAAACACTGCTGTCAGGGCACCTTGAGGAGATGCTGAAAGGTGCAGAAGAAGCAATTCCAAAAAGCACCTGTCACTCAAATTCCCCTTTTCTCACCCAGAAGAGGCACACCCAGGTTCCTCCCTGAAGTTAACACTACCCTTCCTGGATGACTCCCAAAGGGCACACGGGGCAAGCTCCTGATCTGCAGCCTGATGTGATGCTTTACAGCTATTACTCAAAGGCAGGAAAATGCCTTTAAGTACACAGAAAAGCATCAGGCAATCTTAAACCACCCAAATCTTAAAGCAATTACATAGTGGATTATTACCAAGCAACAGAAAAGTCCACTGTGCTTCAGTAAGAAGCAGAGACAGATCTCTGCCCTGAAGACTTCACAGTTACTTTGAGTGGCAGTGCAAATGAAAATAAACAGTAGTAAGAAGGGTAAAAGCAGGGTTCACAATCCAAATCACAATAGCACAATTTACATCATATATTAAACTCCAAAGTTGCATTTCCCTCCTCTTTATTAGCTCTGAGAATAAGGTCATACAGAGACAGGGACAGAAGATGCCAAAGGCTTCGGGTAGGAACTGCAAATGAGCCTCCAGGCAGAAAATACTAGTTATAGTAGACGGTACATAAAAGTGCACTGAGTAAGCGAGGGCAAAGCATGAGGAGGGAAGAAGTAGGCAGGGTGCCTGACCTGCTGTAACGAAGTATGATTCACTCGAGATAAATCAGAGGTGACTCTTGCTTCACGTAGGGTGGATGTCTCTGTAGTATCAAAGGCAAATCCCTAAGTGTGCTGATATTTAAACAGTTGACTGATTTAGCCATGCATGACTAAAGAAGTCTATGCAGATTTATTTTCTACACACTAGCAACCTCTTGCTCTCTGACTCACTCAATGATAAGCTGGGCACATTACAAATGAACGTGTGGTAATTAAACATGAACAATGAAAATGGCTTTTGCAAATAAATCAAGCTGAGTATGCTGACACAGACAAAAATTGTCCCAGATGGTGGCAAACAAATTATTGACAAGAGGGACCATCTCCCAACTGGGGGTTAGAATTCCTCCCTAGAGAGAACTGTAACCACTTCGTGGCACAGGCAACACAAGAGGGGAGCATGAATGGCTCGCAAACACATCAGAATAAAGCTATCACCATGAAGTCATGGTTACTACTTCAGCCATTCTCCATGTTAACAGTCTCCTCTCATGACTATCTGCCGTGCTATTTAAACAGGGATGAAGAAAGCTGGTTCTGCCATTGCCTCTTTGGAACCTCACCTACAGAATATGCTCCACAAGCATCAATCCACTTGCACATTTATTCACTTACATGGGGGTGAAGGGAAGGACAGTAATGGAAGAGGAAAGGGTGTGCTCTAGCACCCCTGGCACCTCACCCAGAACACACACGTGGCAGTGAGGCCACTTTCAGTCTTCCTTATTCAATCCAAAATGCTCTATGCTTTCATCTCAAATATTGCTCTTAGATTTCATTTATTAATTTTTATATCCTTCCTTTAAAAATCAAGGAAAGAAAAGATTTTGGATACTAAGCCTCACTCACTATGGTTACAGAACTCAAGCTCACAAAAGCTCTTGCTACGACAGTGCTAAGTCAATGAATAAAAGAGCAAAGTCACCATGACTTCCTTTTCCTCTGATCCTTACCTCCTTCAAATGTGATTCACCAACAGACAGTAGAAGTAGATAGCTTATGCATCACATGGAAAGGATTATTTGAAGAGAAATATAACTTACGCAAAAAGAACAACAGCCCTGAATATTGCCTCTCCCTCAGACAAAAAAAAAAAATAAACAAAAACAAGCACTTCTTAGGAAAACAATCCCATTAAAAGGTTAGAAGATTGCTCTGTTTATCAACAGGCTCTTTGAAATGCATGCAGACTGGAGGCACGTGAAGATATATATACAAGATGACAAACTTGGGCTGCCTTTGCTTTTTACCAAACAAATTGAAAGCTTGTTTTTAAACTGGGTATATATTAACACCCAGAGTTTATAAATAAATGAAAAAATACCCCCCAAAAAGCCAAATCAAGAGCCAGCAGATGGACTTAACAACTGTTTCAACAATGATATAAAAAAAGCTGTTTGTAAAAGTGCTTTATACACTCCTTGCGCTTGTCCCTGCTGCAGGCTATTGATCTTTTACAGACAGCCTCCACTAATACATACTCATGTTAGTCTGGCAATTTCTCCTGCAAAGCTTGACCCTTGGTGTTACCCATCTGCATGAGGCACTGAGTAACAAGCAGTATTTTCTATGATCTAGTTAGACATACATATACCATTCCCAGTAGCTAGACTGCTGAAGTGTTTTTAGTTTTCTATGCATTCTCTCTGTGCAAGGAAAAAAATATCATTGTTTGTCCAGACAAATGAGAACAAGAATAAGGTAAGGAATCTGTAAAGCTGTTTCTAGGCCAAGAGTTAAGCATATGCCATATCTCAGGTAAGAGTCTGTAACTACCATGTTTTCATCTGAGATCATGCTATAAACCCACTTCAATTAAATTAGTTAGGCAAAATGGAGTTCCCTTCAGATGCAATGCATTTCATTAATATTGCAGGTTAACTTCCAACTCTGGTACCTTATCTGCTCGAAGTTACACATTTGAACAGTTTATACAATACACAATGCTCTGGAACATAAAAGTTGTTCAATATCCATAAGTACCAACTGCAGTGTATTAATGGTGATTTCCTGCTTCTTTGAGTAACAAACAAATCATGAGAATAGGTTGAAAGCCCAGATTTATTGAATGTGTTGCTAGACTGCTTAAAACATCTGTAAAGAGTAAGAAATGAGGAATTGTTTCAAGAAAAAAAGGGAAGAACACATCTTGTATGGCAAGCAGAAATGAGGAATTGCTTCAGAAAAGGAAGAACACATCTTAAATGGCAAGGAGAATGGAGCTAGCATTTCTCAAATAGTACCATTTCTTCTATTTATATCTTTCTTTATAGGTGTAAGTACTAGCCAGGACACAGGGCAGATGTTCAAATTCACTTTTTGGACCTTCTCAAACTGAGTTTTGTTTTGTTTTAAACACAGGTGCAAAAAATTACCTAACTCGAAACACATTAAAAAGAGTATATTTATGCTCACAGCTTCTATTAATTTCTTATTCTGAGGACTCTGGATTCCTACAGTTTAAGGGACATCTAAAACAGAGCTACCCAACAGCTAGAAGTTAAGGTTGTATCGTCATTTCCACTGGGCATTTAAATCCTCCTCTTGTTAAATGACACCAACAAATGTGTATGGGCATCTGTAGATGTACACCCTGTATCTCCACCACCCTAGTTTATCTGTGCTTCTCCTTCACTGCTCAGAAACAGCAGTCCCAAGCCAGGTACATCTAAATTGGGAATCTTAGTGGCCCAGTCCTGGAACCAGAATTAAAAAGCAAAGTGTCTCAACTAAGCTTCCTTGCCTATTGATAACATTGAGCGACTTTGCAAAGCTTAGGGTAGCAAATAACTTACAGTTGATAATTGGAGATGATCTGAAGAAATCATTAAGAATATTTTAAAAGAACACCGCCTATGTCATTTATCTATCTCAGAGCCTCTAAAACATTCTGCAAACATGTGACAATGCTAATTTCCTGGTGTGGATCCATGAGCTAACAGAAATGAAGAGAGAAATATATTTACGCATAGTCTTTTCTTTTGCTACCATTTTCATTGTGTAAATCTAGACCTGTTCTACTGACTTCAGTTACCTGATATATATTAGTGGAAATAATTTGTTTATTAAAAAAAAAAAAAAGGAATTTCCATCCACCAAATTAATAGACTTTTTTTTTAAAAAAAAAAGAAAAAAAACAAAAAACAGAAAACACAATTAACCAAAAATCACCAAGACAACAAACACCAAACAAGAAAACAAAAAAACATTATACCAAATAGTCTGATGCATTTCTAAATAATAGCAAGGTATAGCATGGCTTCAAGTTACACAGAAGTTATCTCTCCCTGCCATCACTTACTATAAATCCAGTCTAAAGAATATGTAAATTAATTAACATACAAGTGCCTGCATTTCCATTAGACTTGGGGGGTATGCTAACAACAATATCTAATAGATAGGAACAGGAAGCAAGACTTCTCCCTCTCCACAGAGGCTTCATAAAATAATGAGGCAATCAGGAGCAGAAATCTCCCCTCCTGATACAAGGCAAAGACTACAAAAACATACACAAAGAGGTTATACGTACGTTTTGAAGATCTCAGTTGAAGTCCTGTTGTGTTCCAGGAATCCACATGACTTACCTTTCTGGACCGTTTTCAAACCCACAACCTCCTGTGAGCATTTTTAAAACAAAAGCCAGGCCTGACACTGGAAAGCTGGATACTACCTCATCTTAGTTACCCCCACTCAAATCAAGACATTGTCTCTGCTCTGCACGGTTTCCAGCCACTAGCTCTAAAAAGCAGCAAGGAATCCCCAATTACAGACGCAGAAACCTGGCTTTTTGACTCTACAGAGCCTGCTCTAAGTCATTAGCAACAGTATATCAAGGGCACTGTGACTTTCTGGAGCTGTGAAGTCCAGCATATTAGAAACAAAGATGACAGTATCTATAACCTCTTCGGAGATTTCCATAGTATGTACTCAAATACAACCCAACAGGCTCCAAAGCAGCATTTCTTTTACACAGATGTTTTTATACTTCAGACTAAGCTGAATGACGGAACAAGAGGAGTGTGGGAACGGGGAATCGGGTGTCCAATACAGCTTCCAATTTCCCCTTCTTACATACCTCTTGTTTTAAAAAAATAAAACAAAGCAGAAAATCAGAGCCGCATCTGGTTGCCCTGATATGAAATGTTTCTTCTAGTCCCAGTGGAGTCATTTTGGATTCCAAATCAACTCAAAACCAGATCTGGCACTGAAGCCTCTAAATCTGTGCCCGTAGTACCCTTCATACCTGCAGTACGGCCAGTGCTGCAGAATAGAGGTTGGCCTTTGCAATGTCTGAGACAACTACACTGGGAGAAAGGGGGGAGCAGCTCAGGTAACACTGCACTTAGTGAATGACTCACAGAAAAACAGGCTTTGGGGCCCTTGGCAGGAACCAACTGTCACCATTTGTTAAGTAGTTTGTCATGTTTGCCATCAATTCAGCCACATCTCAAACTTCTATGGGAAGAGGTGTAGGTACGACAGTACTGTGGCACTAATACAACACACCTTGCTGTACCACTAACAAAGTCTCCCACAAAGACCCGTAATGAGAAGCAGCAGGCTTGTGAGATGCAGGCAGAGTGGACTGTAAGAATCTTCCAGCCTTAAAATTTCAGCACACAATGAACCAAATCATTGAAAACTACTCCTATACTTACTACAATGTTTATAATATATGCTTCTTTGTTCAACTCCTTGGAGTGGGAAGAGAAATGGGAACTAGCTGTCTGCTTAAATAACAGAAGTCAGGAGACAGCAGAGCTGAAGCGATTTGCTCCCTGATGACAGGAGCAAAAGCCTTATGAGGATGAGCAGAGGGAACATCTGAAGGCTCATCTCTCTCCCCAAAAGGATGACTCTGGGGTTTTGTTCAATTATTTTATCAAAGATCTTAATATTCATTGGCCAATAACATAACATTCAATATTTTGACAAGCAAATCAACATACCAGGGAACACAGCACCGGTGCTGTTTAATTCTCCATTCGGTTTTAACTGAAAATTCTACCAACCGGTTCCCATTTTCTCTAGAACATATATTCTGATCTGGCTGAGTTAGCTTTAAAAAAGGGCAAAAACCAGCAACATCTCTGTCCCCTGAATACCTACGTACCAAGTATAGACTTCCATATTTTCATTTTAACAATGAGAGAAATAACCTTTCCAAGAAACAAAGCTTGGCTTTACCATTGGAAAGCTTGGTATTTCCACCAAGTAAAACTGTGTTTTCTCCATGCTCTTTCAGAACTCACAGCCCTCTCTAATCCATTGGAAAAGGCTACTTACGGTCATTGCACTGGCTTCCCGAATACGAAGTCATGGAGCAATCACAGGTGAAACCTTCCCACTGCTGATTACAGATGCCCTGATTTGCACAGGAATCTTCCTGGCAGGTAGTGCTTGGTCCTGGAGAAGGGATGGCAAGAAAAGAATGAAAGAAAGCTGAAAAATTATTTTAGTGACGCCCACGACAATTCCAAGTCATCATTACCATTACTATCAACATTCTCATGCAGAACAGAAAAAGCACTAACCACTTTTCCATTCTTGAACGTGCAACAAACTTGAGTAAAACAGCACATAGACAATTGTACACTCCACAACAAAACAGCAAACTGTAACAGACAGGAAGGAGGAAGAGCAAACAGCAAGATATTCCCTCTTAGGCAGGCTCAACTTATACGTTTCAGCACTCATTCACAGAAATTTATGGTAAAATATGGTGTGATGCAAGGGAAACTGAAACACTGCCAGTTCCATGTGCTTCCCCTGAAGTTTGATCCCCTTTGTTTTAGGGCTGCAGCCTAGAAAACAGGCCCACGAACAATATTTCATCCTACCTACAGAACCATTACATAGGTTCCTCTGGAAACACATCACTGAAGTGCAAAACCAACCAACCCAAAAAAAAAAAAAAAAAAAAAAAACCACCCACGACATTACTCCATGACGCTTTACTTTCTACTCTGAACAGGTTTCCATAGCTTTTGGAGGAAGCAGCCATTACAAACACAACAGCCTTTCGCTGTCTCTTATTTGGAGCTAACTGTTGCTATCCTACCCAGATAACCTTGCAGAGACACAACCCAAAGAACAGGCAAAAGAGGGATCTTCACATCAGAGGAACTCCGAACAATAGTTACTATGTCATCCACAAGGAAGTAGCTGGATTCTGAATCAACTGAGAGCAGAACTGAAGCTTCAAGCCATATATTACAAACAAGATAAGTCTGGACATTACTTGCTAAAAAGTATTTTATCTTCAGTAATCCAAACAGGTATCCTGTTCCTATTGTGCAGTACTTCAAATGAAACATACAACTACAGTTGCCATATCTGCTATTCTGTATCCTGCACTTAGTGGAAAAGAAAAAAAAATGTGCAAGATAACAAGAAGAGTAGAAGGTAACAGGCTAGGCTGCCTTAGATCAATCTCAAACATTTTCAGTCTAACCTTAAGGACAACAGCATAAGGATAAAGCAAACAGTCATGCTACCCATTTCAGCAACATTCATTAGTCTGTTCGCAACAGCAGTTCCATTAGGCTCATCCCACACATCACCCTTATCTCTTCATTACATCAGAAGTACCACCTGTACTTTACAGATGAGATGGGAAGCAATAAAGTACAGATACTCTTTTCAAGTATTTTAAACCAAAACAAAAAACCTCAGCCGCCATCTACCAAGACCTACACTGGATCCCACAGTTGTATAGGATCTCTGATATTCAGATTGTCCATCTAGGCCCTTCCTTATTTACAAGCATTTGCAGATCTTGCATCTAACTGGAAGCTGCACATCATCCTGTAATCCTCCCAACAACTCAAAGACCAAGCCAGGAACAGACACTCAGTTTTAGTGCACATTTCCCCTTCTTCCTACCACACCATTCTTCCCAACTGCAAGAACAGAATGGGTTAACATCAGTCACTACTTAGGTACCCGGGCTTCTTTACACGGCAGTGTCAGTGAGGAGGAGGGAGCACATGAAGATCAGTAGGCAGGGAGTTTAACTGAACATCAACAAAAACCTGAGTTTCTTCTATAATCTGTACACTATTTAAAAAATAAATAAATAAACAAAACCCTTCTAAGGAGAAGCCTAAGTGCAGACAAGAAAAGCAGACAACAAAATCCCTGAAAGAAAATTCACCTATTGAAAAGATGCAGCAGCCACCATATCAAAACAGCGTGTTTTTTCACAGTGAAAGAAAGCTGAGCAGCATTTTTCAACACTTTTCCCCTCCTCCCTTCCCCTTCCTCATCTTCAGCTGTATGAATCCTAGTGGTCTCATTGGCACAGTGTGAAATTAACAGATCACCTCTAGTTTTGTAGCAGCACTGACAGACCACAGGGTGTGAGCTGCTAGGTGTGTGCACAGACACACTTCTTCCTTGCCTTTCCACGTACAGAAAGACATGGATATAACCAGAGACAACAGGCAGGCATCAGGCTGAGGTCTGACACTTCAGACTTATTCTGGCCCCAGAAAAGGAGGAATTACATTGAATACTAGTCTGGAATAGAATACTAGTTGTCGTCTTGCCTAAGACTTCCAAGTTATCCAAGGAGAAGCACGGCTGAAGAAGCAAAGCAGAACAGCAATTTCAGTGACAGTGTTCCTGCTCTACCTGCACTTTTCTGAGAACACTTTCGTTACTCAGCAACTAGACTAGATAACGGGCATTACTGTGTTGGGGATAGCCTTTGTCTAGGATACTTACAGGAAGAAATACTAGAACTTAACTCTAGAAATAAGCTTGCGTGAGGCCTAGTAACTGGGGCTTGAGGTATTCTCAGCGGTGACAAGCCAGAGAGCCAAGGCGTTTGAATTAGGCCCAGTATCATGGTTTCTGAATTGCATTTTACAACAAGCAACTGTGAAGATGGTAACAGTATTTTTAAAGCAGCAAGAGAACAAAGCATCACCCCTAAGCACCATCTGACAAGAAGTTCTGAAATGCTGACAATAAAAAGAAGCTTGAAGCCTGATCAGCTGTCTTTAGAGTCAGTTGTGACGGCACAGCATCGATTCTGGGTATTACGCTTTGCCTCACTCCTGAGTACTATGGGCCATTTGCATGGTAAAAGCATCTTTGTCTCCAAGAGTTCATCTATTCCCGCTGCTTACAGTCCTTGCCTGGTGTCATAATCCTCCATCTGTAGCAACAGAATTCTGTTCAGAGCAACTAACAGGGATGTCACAGGGGATTAGGATTTTAGATTAGGGAGCAAAGTGACAGAAGCACAGGAAGGCTTATAAAACGAAGACTGTGTTACCATGCGCATGCCCCTTAGTGCTAAGGCACTAGGAAAGGAAGACAAACTGAAGTTATACAAAGAGCAGTAGAAATGGTTCTAAAATACCAATGCCATCAGGCTTCAGGTCTATTTTTAATGTCAGTCCTTTGGCAACACTTACAACATACCAGAATTATTTTTAAAGCAAAGTTTCAGATCAAGCCTTCACATAGTCTGAGATACATCTGGTAAGTCACTCTACACAGTTAATTAAAAAATACCCATTCTGACTTTAATGTTCTCTTTGAATCTGCAATATCCTGACAACACTTACTATTTCCCTTGTGTGCATTTTTGTTCAAAGGCCTTGTTTTTTGTTATCTGTTTGCAGCTGGGCCTGACACAGCTTCTTACCGTACTTTCTGCTGGGCATGTGACATGAGTGGGCAGTAGATAAAGAACGGAAGTGGAAAACTCCCCAGTACAGGAAAGCATCCCTGCTAGCAGAGGTGAGACTTGCTCTGTCACCTCCTGTCCAGACTAAGCCTACCAGTGGAGGAGACTCGCTGGGAATATGGGATGGCAAAGGAGAATTCCACAACCACATCATTTACTCTTTATTTCTGCATCCCTAACTCTTCCCAAAATAGCTCACGATCTCACAACTTGCAAGATCTGAGACTTTCTTGGGAATAAGTCCAGTATTCAACTTCTCTTACAGATTACCTAGTTAGATATATGGTTTATGAGTTTTTACCACTAAACATTTGAAGAAAAACACACTAGAAGAGTACAGTAGCCCGATGTCTGCTACATAATACGTTTGGAAAAATTACTTTGTCTCTCTAACTCTTCCTTGAGGTTTCAGCTGTATGGTGGATTTCTCTGCCCTGAAACTGAAAAATTTGAGGTCTACTGCTGTGCATTGCTAAAACTGCCACGTCTCATCTGACAGGGGGGCTCTCTTGTTCAACAAGAGAAGTCATTCCTGCTGTGTTATTTGAAAGCACTTTGCAGTGAAAGGAACTTGAGAAACATGAGATACAGTATTGTATTTATCATTCTTCTGAGTTACATGAGGAATTCAGTTTCCTTTATAGCACAGCTGCAGGATTATAACACAAATGCTTCATGCTTTGATCATAACTAGCAGTAAGCTTTAAGCTAAAGAAAATAATTCTAGGACTTGTACATAACACCTTCTTCATACATTGAAAAATCATTCCTTTTGAAAGAACCCATTTGCATCGGTGTTATTTTCTCAGTAAGAAGGAGCTACAACAGGCAAGGTCCTTTGGTACTAAGGGCCCATTTTCAATCTCCGTCTCCCTAAGTGGGCTACTGCTCCCATCTTTCTTCCCTGCATCAAAGAGGTTCAGAAAAGATAAAATGACACATGCAAGACATCTTTACTGTCTTTGTAGAATCAAGTGCTTCTTTGTCTTATGGTTCCTAACTTGCAAATGCCATAAAGAAGATAAACCTTGACCACTGCCAGTCAGGTATTATGATGGGCAATTTGTACCTATGATAAATCTGCAGACTACTGCTGCCAGCACCCTTCTTTCAGAACTGGTGATGTTCTGTTTTTCTGAATTCAGTATACAGGCCCAGTACAGCTCTGAGAGGCATCACAGCTCAGAAACCAGAAGCACTGGGCAGAATCCCATTCTGCTCTAGGACTCATTCCTAGTGCAGGTTAAGTAGGGAATAAAATGAATACAGGTAAGATTTCCATTTTATAAGTATATATAAAGATTTTTCTGAGTAAAAAGTGTGCAAAACTAAGACTGAACCCCATGGAACATCATTGGATGGACCATACCTCATATGCTTTAACTGCTAGATAGCCATGGGGGCGTTGTGAATCAAGGCTCAGCGAAAGACTTAAGAAGTCAGATCCTGTATTTTGAATCATGGGTGGTGGAAAGCAGGAATATCATAAAGGGACTTTAATTTAGCACATTAGAACCAAAAAAATCCAAGAGATTTTCAAGGGTGGCAAAGCCAGCTCTTTGAGCTCTCTGAGTTCCTGATTTTGTTAAGAACTCGTCATCCCTTTCATCACCTAAATAAGGTTAGGCATCTGGCAGGATCCATATTTAAAGTTACCCATTGTCAGAAATAACTTAAGAGCCAGCATTCTGCAGTCTGAAAATACAGCTATTCATCCCAGTGCCTCAGTCGAACCTGACTTCTCCATTCATTTGACGTCAGTTACAATGTCAGGTCCTCCTGTTCCAAATACACAACTGATCTAAAAATTTCAGGAACAAGGACTTAGTTAAGATAATGAATGTGTAAGTATCCCATGCAAAGCACATTTACCCCATGGTGACAGGAGAAGGGAATCAGCAGCAAAAATGGGAATCCACAGAGGATGGATTTACAAGATGAAATCTGTTATCTGCTTATCTCCCTCCCTCTTTGTCACCCTGCCTCTCCCCCTCTCTAAGCAACCTAGATCTTGAGAAAAGCACTCATACACATGCAGTTGAGGGAAGAAAAAAAAATAAAAAAAACACAAATTCAACTGCATAAAAGGGAGTATGCCTGGATCTGAGATATGGCGGGGAACAAGGAGATGCAAATGAAGCAGAGGAAGTAAACAACAATCAAACATAGAAAATAAAAGGACAGAAGGAAAGACTGAAAGTGCTGTATGTGAAAAAGAAAAATACAGTCAATTGGAAAAACACCCTTCCCTACTGCAAATCACAGCAGTGGGAAAGTTGTGCTACCAGCCCTCATGGTCTGGTAGGTTTCATATTCTGAAACAGCAAGACTATTTAGCAAAGGTTGGTTTCCTGAAAAGCCAATAATCCACATAACATACTCAAGAGAAACATTTCTCCTTAGGTGTACATATGGTCAGGTGTCTCCATCTGAACTGTAAATATTCTTATAAGGTTCTATACCAATATGAACTTGAGCAAGAATGAATCTCAACAGCTGTGAAAAGCCTTTAGCTTATGAGGACTCCTGGAAAATGAAAACAACAAAAAAATCTGTTTGGCCACACCACCTCTTCTTCATGCTGCATCCATCTCACTGGACATCAAAAATTGAACACGAACTCCTAGCCGTGCGTTCTGAAGACTGATAGGCTGTCAAATTTGTTGTCTGTTGGGTAAGAGGATACCTCCTAATATGCTTCTGTCTATTAACACCTGCTACACTGACAAAGCAGTTATCTGTTAATATTTCCTTTGATTCCTCCAATTTTTTTCCCCTTTTCTGTTAAACCATAGAATGCCAACTACACCAAAAAATGCCGATGACATTCTGACACAAAGGTAATTGCTACCTGCCAATCCCTAGAATATGGAACAGGAATAGTTTAAATGGAAAAATCACACCTGGTGCATTAGATAAGGACAGCAACATCACAGCTGCTGAACCGAAAAAGGAGTTCATGAAATTAAATTCAAAAAAAAAAAAACCACAACCTTAATTCCAATGATATGTAAACCGTTGGGAAGTCTTGTTTCTATCTCAGACTGAAACAAGAATACTGTATTTTCTACCACAGCAAAACCTGAGACTAAACCCATGGCTTAGACACAAAATTTCAAGGCGATTAAGCTGATATCATAAGAGATATGATTTCTGGCTTCAGGACTATTGAACAGAGAGACAAGTGTGAAGTGCTTCTGTCTTCCTGTTATGTATAAGAGGGTTTACTCCTTTTCCCCTGAAAAAGAGGAACATTTTCTTAATCTTCCACAACATTCAGGAATAAATTAACTTATTTTGTATGCTGCAGTCTCTTCAGATGTTGGGAAATGTACTTTCACTACTAAGTTTAAAGGATAGACTTCTCAAAACCATGTAAAATCTTTCTCTAATAATGGTAGGATCAAAGATCTATTAATTTCTAATAAGCAGGTTTCCTTACTTACTTCCTGGGGATACAGACCATTTGTATGTAATTACACTATTAAGTTTTTCTTCAGAATGTGTCTCCTAAGACCTAGCTTTCATTAAACTGATTTTCTGTTATCACTGTTTAACCCACCACTTCTCCGTAATTCAAGTGGCACGTTCTCAATAACTATCTGGCCTCTCCTCTTTGAGTCATTTTCCTGGTTTCCTCGATTTTTCCTCCCTTTGCTACTGAAGTTATTCTCAGTCTCTTTAAAGATTTTCACTTGCATGGTTTCGATATTTTAACACCACCCGCATAGTCTTCAGCCTTTCAGCAGCCTCCAGCATTGCTGATTGCCCCCTCTTTACTTAGCAGGTAATAGTAATAAAAAAGATGTCAATAAGAATTTCGTGTATGGATCAACATCACGAAAGAGCCCTGCCTGCTTTATAAAAATCAGAGATGATCCAGTAGAAATTTCTGAAAAAGACCTACAAGAGGTATAAAAATTAGCATCTATAAAAGTACCTGATAATCAGGCATGATCACTTCAGCCAGTACTCAAATTGGATCAATTTTGGCTTGTAAAATGCCTAACTACTAAGGCACTTTGTAGTTGTTGTTGTTTTTTTTTTTTTTTTAATTGAAATTCCAGAAAGACACTTCTGTTTTGTTGGTGGTTGTTGTTTTTTTTTTTTTTCAAAGCCTAAGTTATAAAAACTAGTTTTCATCATCCAGCCTCACTCCTCAGTATTGATACTGAGGAATCAAAGTTGACTTTCCTGCCTTGTAAAGCTCTGAGGGTTTTCCATATCTCTACACAGAACTGCTATTTGCTTGAGAGATAATTAACCATTTCAGGAAATCAACCTGTGCTCTTACAGATGTCCACAGATTGATACAGTCAAACCTCTCGGGTCAACAAAAACACCTTCATGGTTCGCCATATCCTTCCTCAACCGAGACTTTCCCTCCAGAAGGACTGGGTTTTGTCTTTCTCCTCGATCCCAGAGGTGTGACTGCATCCAGTAAAAAGGCACCAAATGTTACATAAAGGCATCTTTCAGTCCAAAACAGTAATGGGAAGAAGAACCTTCTCTACCTTGCAGGTCAGCTTTGGTCAACTCAACTTTGTTAGCAAAACAAAAAAACAAAAACAAACAGAAAAAAGAAAAAGCAAAAACAATAAACAACAGGTTAGTATAAAGGCAGATAAACCAGGGTCACAACACTTCAAATAAATAAAAAGCAGTTAGTATAACCATCACAGCCAATGTGCATAATAAACACATGCATGAAGGACAACACAGGGAACAAGGACACATGGGGACATGGCTACCTTAAACCATCACCACTATAACAAAACAAAACTTATCAATAACAAAACCATACGAGAGAGGAAATGTACTTCATTCACACACACAGGGTTACAATTTACAGAGTAGGAAGAGAAAAATACCACATTCTTAATGCCAATCCCTCAGCATTTACTGATAATTTGAGAGAGATTTTGTCTCATTTGAGAAATACTTAGAATCCATTTAAGTCAAAAATCTATTTGACTTTCAAATCATTAGTCAGGAATATTTTTATTTTGTTTCTACATGCAGACTCTGGAACTCAATATAAATCTCCTTTCACAAGAACACAGATTGCCTTGAATCTTTGTCCACAGTGGATTTACTGCCAGAAAACGACAGGGGACTGACAATTCTGGAAGAAGATAACCTCTGTTCATTCCCAGAACTGAACCTGACACTGGATGGAAAGTGACAGTAAAAAAATAATTCCCCCTCATGAGCTGATATCTGCTCATGAATTTCAACACACTCTTAAGAAAGCCTGCATCAGCAGGCAAAGAGATAGCTCCTCAGGCTTCAGACCCATGTAATCTTTGGCAATCTCATCAGAGCAATCAACAGAAATAACAGCAGTACAAGCTCATTCTTTCACTTAGGTGGGAATGATCTTGTTATTTGCATTCAAATCATAATCCACAAGGCAAAAAGAAAATCCTAAAAGGTCTGACTGACTGAAGACAAAAACGAACTTGGTTAAAATTAAAAAATATAAAAAAGCAAAGCAAAACAAAACAATAGCACTAACGGTCTTCCATTTGGCACAGGTTTTTTTGTTTGTCTTTTGTAATCGGATAGTCCATTTTACAGTGAAGCCACATAGATTTTTGGTGTCTATACCTTGATTCTAAGTTTTCTTTTTCAGCATGGAAAAAACAGAGGACAAGGATGGGAGTACAGGCAAGAGCTCCCAAATCCCTTGGCAATGCAGATTACACATTTCTGTTATACAGCACAATGGGAACAACGAAACACCAAATCACTGACCTCACTGATCAAAAGATGGATATTTAAGAAGTGCATACTCACCTTTGTAATGTTCTGTTCTTAAAAGTTCTAATATTAATTGCTGATACTGAAGAGAGATTGGTAGCTCTCCCATTCTCTTATTTTCTTACTTTACGTTTACAACCCAATAAACCAGTACTTGCATTCCTGTGCTTCCTATGAAGTTTCACATTTTGAACCTTTGCTATTGTTTCACAGCCCATGAATGACTCAAGATGGCAATTACCTTCCCTCCTGAGCCAGACAGATTTTTCTTCCCACCTCTGGAGCTACTCCACTACACAGAGCCATAAAATCCAGAAGTTGTTTAAGTAAAATGCAAAAACAAACAAGCAAACAACAAAAAGGGGAAGGGGGGAACAAAATGTGGGAGAAGACAATTTATCCCATTTCTCCACACATTTTCCTTGACATGTGTTCTAAGAAAGTAATTTGTATATAAACACTTTTCCCAACTGCTCAGTTCCTTGTCTTCTTTGTAGCTGAGCAAGAACATAGCTTACATTTCTTCCATAATTCGAGTAACACTGTGACGATGGAATACAAAATCATAAAGAACAGGAGAGCTGTCAAACTATCATGGAGTAAATTAATGCTCCTCTCCTCAATGGACAAACTCTGATTCTACAGAGAAAAAGTGAAGTATCACCACATTGGAAGTTTCACTAATGAGTAGATGAAGGGTGAAATCCTTTTTGACACTATCCTGCTGTGAGATTTTAAGCGTGAGATTAGATTTTTTTTCCACACACTGCTTGGTATGCAAAATGTGTTTCAGATTATCCAGCCTGTGTCATTGATGCTTCTCATGCACTAGTGAATTCCAAAGGTTAACTATAATATTTCACAGAAAGTAGCACAAGATTATGATTTTAATGCAGGACCTGGAAGCAGATTAAATTTTGGAAAAAAAAAGTCCCCAGACATCTGGAACAAAGTCACCACTTAGTTAAGTAATAATCATTCTCCTTTGTGAGATGTTATCAGAACAGTTGAGGAAAGGCAAGGAGAGGAAGAAGCCACATCTCTAAAGCACAAGAAGAACAACAATGAACATTTTCTTTAATCAGTGCTGTTAAGTATGTTTGACTTTTTGTGGGAAGAAAGGTGGAAATGAGAGTATTTAAAAGGTGCACCTGAATTTCAGATAGCTCTAGTGCCTGTAGTAAGCTGCACAAGGCTGTCTATATAAAAGAAGGGAAACATAAATGAACAAGTAGGAAATTAGTAAAGAGGAGAAAACCCCAATTGCATTAAGTACTCACTAATATTTAACCACATTCAACCTTTTATGGCGTTTTCAAGATGTCTACATAGCTTCTTTCAGGATCAGTGAGGAAAAAGCAGTAAGTCACTGACTCTTGACTTTTGTAGATGGAATAAATTCAAATTCATCCATTCATTTAATAGGAAGAGTAGGAATGAGATGCTTAGCAAAAGAAACTGATTTTAGGAATCTAGAATCAATGAGGAGACGATCTGAAATTTCAATCGGTCTGCTTTCTTGGAAGGAAAGAAGGTCACTTGGAACAACTTCTTCCATCTTCCAACTTTCAGCAAACACAGTGCAGAAATCTTTTCTCTCAAGCTCTCCAGCATCATCCGTCATGTTTGTTTGACAGAAATGGAAATAGCTTGTATTACTCAAACTCAACAGCTGTATAAATATTGCCAACCACAGCCTATAGGCTGCAGAGCTAGAGACTGAGAGAAAGAGAACCAAGTAGTGACAAAGGATTTGTCCTCAAGTTGCAATGTTTAACTCACGTCTAGGAGATTCCACTCACAGCTTAAATGTGCTCCGCAAGGCACTGTTGAATTTCATACTTTCATAACATATAGATATCATCTCTGTTTCACAGGTGGGGGGAGCAGTGCCCAAAGAAGGTGAAGTACGTGCCTGCATTTTCTAGTAGAAGCAGTTCACCAACATGAAGTCAGACTACTTTGTCCTTTCTGAGAATTGACTTGATCCCTTCAGAGTGCTATGTAGCCTGAATTGCTCATTTGCTGTCCTAGAATAAACACTGAAGCCGGGATTATTTCAGTCTTAACTTCCCTACCTTTTCTGTCAGGCTCTCCCCACAACTTTTTTTTTTTTTTGAGTGGTGACAGGGGAAAGGACCATCTTACACAAAAGATGGTGGTTAAAGCTGCAAATAGCGTAAGAGCTAAAGATACTCCACATAAAATAAATAAATTAATTAATTAATAAATGAGGTGGTCAAATGTCAACCCAGAACAGATTTTACACAATAGGCAGCAAGAAGGTTTTCTGGCTTTGCTGAATATCTTCCAGGGAAACACAAGTTGCCATCACAGACCTGACCAGACCTTCCCAAGAACAATGAAGAGCCGTCTGTTGTTCATGAGTAATCAGAAATCAAAAATCAGAAATGAAGCAATTGCAAAAGAGCTGTAAAAACAAAATCGAAGATGACCAAAAGACAAAAGGGTGGGGTAGGATAGGCTTTACCTCCATGGGCTCATTTGACATTTCAGACACCTTGGGATTTTTTTTTTCCCCTTCCCTCCTCAGGTAATCACTCATGAAATCCATTCTTTGACAAAAAAAAGGTGGCCCTATATGGCATGTCAACAAACAAAATAACAAAAAACACACCACACAGACAGTGTGGCAGCTATCATGTTGTCCTTCATGAACAGGATAAAGAGGTCACTCAGTTGTGCTGCTGTAATCAAATTCCATCATAGATAACTTCTTACTGAAATTGCAAGAGTAAAACTGGTAGGTGACAGATAGAAAGTAATTATTTTCTTTAGGTCTGAACAACTTTGTTTGTTAAGCACTACTATACACTATTAAAATACCAGACACTTTTAGTCTCCAGGATGCCTGCATTTCAGTTAATGACTCCTATACATTGCCTGACAATGCACTCGGATTCTCTAGATCCTAAAGAAATAACTCTGACATAAACATAATTTATCTTCAAAGTGCTTCCTGCTCCTGTTCAAATAAGAGCCCATCACTGGAACAGAGCAAACTGCAGAACGTGGTAGGCTCGTGCTTTGGCGCACAGCAAGGCTGAATTATCCTCCAGCACATAAGAATAATGTAGCCAAGAAAGGTCAATGGCCTGCTCAAAAGTGTGTAATGGGGATGGTGGTAGAACCAAGACAATAAACCACATTATTTTTCTGCAAGAATTTGGGAAATTTAATTGGAATTGGGTACACAAATACATGACTATAGAGATAACAAATGCAAACAGGATACAACTATGTCACCCATTTGTAGAGGAGTACTGGTCTTGGGCAGACAATGCTTTTCTCCTGACCTACATCTCACATCCTAGTATTCCCTAGGTTTCTTTCCTATCCACATCATTTAATTCTGCCCTGAGATCAAACTGACAGCTTCAGAGAAGATGGCTGCCACCTTGCAATCTGCTCTGCTTCTGAAAGCAAAGCTGCAACAAAGACAAGCATTAGCAGAAATCTTTCTCATACCACGTCTGGAAGACAAGATTCATATGTGAGGATGGAAAGACATTCCTTTAAGCATGCAGTATTCCTCATGCATGTTTTCTCCCGCTGCCTTTCCTGATGAAGTAATGACATACCCTACAATTAACACAGCATAACTACTGACCCCAAAAGGCCTGCTGCTGCTTATTCCAAACACGGTTAATCATGAGACAGCAGGAGCTGCTCAGGACTTCAGCACTTCAGGATGTTAAGACTACACCCAAGATCACTTCAGACAGAAATGAAATAATGAGACTTAAATAAGGATCCAATATGCTTAACGAGTTTTTCCTTCTTTAGAGGAAGGGGACATAGATATACTTTTCAGGGGCAACTGTTAGAACAGTCAGTGGCAGGCAGTAGTCAAGAGGTGAAATGAAGCCATGGGGATTGCTGTGATTCAGAACTCAATTGAAACAGCTTTCTGGTGACCTATTTTTTATAATCCTAAATATGTTGGCAAAAAGAACGCCTTCCTCTTCAACATCTCATTGGCACTGAGCATGAACCTGTCAAGGAAATAGTATGGGCATTGCTTTGCAAGAAAAGTTCAAGCAAAGCAGAATGAAGGCTATCACTGACTTTCTCATCCACTTTTTATATTTCTAGCTGCCTCCAACTTTGAATCTTGTTTCACGTGCTTTAGAAGAGAAGGGAAATTCACATTCCTGGCATTTTTAAGAGTGAACTGATCTCCATGTTCAGACAGCAGGCTCTGCAGGTACCAGATAGGTACACAGTCAAAATAACTGCCCCATTATGCATTCTTAGAGTGTCACTGATACTATGCAACCTGAATAATAGGACAGTAAAGCAAAGAACTGCACTGGGTACAAGAAGAAGGAAACCCAATAGCCCTAATAGTGGTGCCAAGTCTTCTGGGAAAACATAATCATTCTGTTCCAGAGGCACACACAGAACTACATGTTCATTTAATGAAATGTCCTCTGAAGGAAAAAGACTAGTAGAGATAATATGCTGGCTATGCTGCCAGATTATGCTAGTTTTAAATAGAAGAATTACCAGAAATCACTAAGATTAAAGGAGAGCTTTCAGTGCACTGAAGGTAATCAGAAATGATTTTCAAAAACCCCAAATGGTGGTGGTGTTTTTTTTTTCCCTGAACCTCATAAATAACTACACGGAAAAGATGCATTTCTTCTTTTAGCACTTTAGCTCAGCTACAAATGGGCAAAACCACAAGTTTTCTTCTACTATGCTCACTTCCACAAGGAACAGTGTGGTTAACACACACAAAAGCAGCAAAAAAAAGGCAGAGAAAAGAACAGCCTAAAGCTATGCAGAACTTACCAATACTGTGAAATTGAAGTTGATATTGAGTGGGTTCTTATGACAAAATTCTCACTAACCAAAGCATTGTTGTGGGAGAGCAGCAGTAGGGCTGAAACACAGGACTTTCCAGCCAACCAAAGGACCCAGAGACAATGACTTAATTCGATTTAATTGAAGAGCCAATTTGATGTTTTATGAGTACTCAAAGATGGCTCAAAGATGACACTTTCAGTCCTTGGAAGGGACAGTCTTGACAAGTGTCGTCTATATTTCAAAGTGATGTAACCTGAAATCTTGACACGGTAAGGAAGTAAGTAAATTCATTTCATGAAGTCCTGTCTGTAAGCACCAGTCAGGGACATATGTCTTAGCAAACATGCACACCACATGCTTGTCCTGATAAAACTCTTCCTCTAATGACCAGTAGCAAACAAAGCAGATGGGCATTCAGTTGAAGTAGACATAATGGCCGTTTTCATTTAACCCAACCTACAGAACCTTGATTTTTTTTGATGCCTAGTATTCCTCATGCAATGGGAATTAATAAGCATATTCCTGAGTTACCGCAAGGGATGTTGATATTCTTTTAAAAAAAAAATAAAAAAATAACAGGAACTAAACAACTAAACAAGGACAGTAAATTATTTAAAGAAACGTCAAGAAATCACTGCTATTTACATGCTTCAAGAAGCCACAGAGCACATCTGTTTTGATATCAGCTCAAAGAGAGAAACTATGGAAAAAATTTAAAAAAAATTCCAGACAGTAGAGATAATACTGGAGGAATAGCCTCCAGTGCTTTCATTGAAAGCCCACTTCAATAAAAACGAACTTCAGTTATGGTCTGATCTTCAACTAGCAGTTACAGATTCCACCTTCCATTTCCCCTGCCTCTACTTGGTCTCAAAATACTTCTTTCTGCAAATGCCAGAAGGGCCCTCTGAAGCACTAGTGAATTGCAGACTCAGAACATCTTTCAAAGCATTTAAAAAGTATTAAGTTAATGAACAGCTCTGAGAAAAGCATATGTAAAGAGCTGTCCATCTCTGTACCATCCTTTCCACTACTGGAGGTACCACTTCATGGGTGACTGAATAGGCAAGAGAAAAACCACTAATGATGAGGTGTACAGAGACAGAGGCTAGCTATACTCAGCTGCATTTGGGAGCACAAACAGATTGCAGTGAAGGATGTCATGATGAAAGAAACAAACAAAATGGACAATAAAGTGGAGAAGTAGATGCATAGGGGTAGTAGTGAAGTAAGTGTACAGAAGAGGAACTTCTCTGAAATTAGTTATACCTTCGCATCCACGCTCAATCTGCCCACTGCGGTGCAAAGCATCATTGATTAGATCAGGCAGACGCCCGTTCAAGTCCACAGATGCTAGACAGCCCTGAAATCCATCACGTGAGGCCACTAGCTTTGGGAGGTTGCTATACATGCCTTGAGCTAGGCCAGCAATGTAGAGATCACCTGGAGGAGAAAACGGTAAACATGGAAGAAGAAAGTTACATACAGTTTAAACAGGCTTTTCCTCTCTTCCAACATGAATACAGTGAGCTGAACATCTGTTTAGGAAAGGTTAAAAGCAAAGGAGGTTATTTTACAGGCCCAGAGGTCATTTTTGCCTCTTTACTGCTCAAAAATGATGTCTCACTGATACCCTTAAACTACATCCAAGTACAACTGAAACTTAACCTAAAGCATCATTTTCTACTCTCATCCTCACAGAACTCTGTATGCAACATCACTTTAATGTAAAATAGTAGCAATTATGAACTTATTTCCCTTACAGGGTGCGCAAGTATTACTTAATCTGAACTTGATCTTGGCTTTAAACTAACAGAGGGAAGATTTGGATTAGAGGTTAGAAGGACATTTTTCACTCAGGGTGGTGAGGCACTGCAACAGAGAGGTTGCCCAGAGAGGCTGTGGATGCCCCATCCCTGGAGGTGTTCAAGACCAAGTTAGATAAGGCCCTGAACAACCTGATCTAGCATGTGGCATCCCTGCCTATGGCAGGGGGTTTGAAACTAGATGGTCCTTGAGGTCCCTTCCAACCCAGGCCATTCTTTAATTCTGAATCATATGTGGCCTGCTCATTGACTTTTCCAATGTGCTTTCCCATCAGCACTAGCACCCTGTATTTCACAATCCTGGGCTTCCGACAGTTTTAACGTCTGTAGACAGACACACACTGCCAGTCATTGTAGCATCCTATTTCATCACCTATCACCCCTCAATGCAAGACACATGCTGTAAACGGCTGTGCTTCTCCAGGGTCTCCTCTGTTCCTAGCAAAAGGATAATTGTATCTTAACTAGAGAAAACTGTAGATTGACCAATTTGAAGAAAAAAAAAAAAACAGCAAAAACAAAATACGATGAGCTATTCTGCTACAGGAAGTTGCCAAACAGAAAAAGAGAAAAATGGAATTGAAAGTCAAAAATCAGCAAATTCCAGATTTACTGTTTGGAAAACCATGATTTCTATTATCTCTCTCATTTACTGGTTAAGACTTGCCAGAATAAAGAGGAGGAGAGAAAACATTCTTTTAGAATTTACCTTTAAGATCCAGATTTTTGGCACCATTGATGACCTGAGTGACCACTTTAGTATCCACTTTTAGGCTGTGTGTATTACTGTTATCTCTGGTGATGACAACATTGTGCCATTGGTTGTCATTGAGAGGACGGTCGCTGTTGCCTTTGATAACATTAGGTCCATTTCCAAGGTCAAATACATAATGTATGTACCTGTAAGCATAGTAAAAACAGTTAAAATTCTGTAGCAACTCTGGCACTACTGATGAGTGCTAGAGATGATGAAAATAACTTTAGCAAGCAACGAAGTTAAGTGTCTCTGCATTAGAAAGTTCTTGTCAGCCAAAGCTTAAACCACCAATTTGAAAAGGTACCGTTTTTTCTCCACAAAGTTTAAGAATTTGCATTTTGAGAAGATGACATTTGAAGTAATCCAATTCTAATAATAAAATATTCATCTTTTTCATAAAGTTCTTGCAGATCTACAAGAACTTCTGACTATACAACTAATTATTTTTAAAAACTGATAAGATCAATAGATGCAGTGAACAACAACACGAGATATGCTTATTTAGGGCATATATTCCCCAGTTCCTGAGTTCTGAATAACCCCCTTAAAAAGTTAATTGGGAAATTCACTGAAAATATTGTACTAAAATTCACATGAGAGCATGGGCTTATTCAAACAGCTGCAAAACAATTAGTGCTTCTTTTGGCAAAATATAAAGACCCTAACAAAGACTGAAGTCATGAGAGTGTTACCCTGAATTATTTATATAGTTCAAACACAGAAATCCACCTGAGGACAGAGAGAAATACTCTTTTTAGAAAAGAAACAGCAAAATTAATTCCTCCACAGAGCCAGGAACTCATGACTATTTTTAAGTTGTTACTCTATGTCCCAGAAACACGTGCAAAGTTAAAAATGACAAAAATGAAACAAATTGAACCTTAATTCCTTAGTTACACTGAAATAAATACAACTAGTAAAGTCTATTTGTGGAATTCATGTTTACTGCATCTAGATGAGTACAAGATAAACATTCATTCAACTAACAAAGGTGTTTTTGTTTTTAAAGCCATTGACCTTGCCAAAAGAATACAGTTTTCAAAAGTAAATTGAGTTTGCTCTTTCTTGAGCATCACCAGAAGAAAAACAAGAAAAATTTGGAAGCCCAGAAGATTTTTTTCCCCTGTCAGTGGAGGTGGCAGAAATGCACCGGGTCTGCTATATGGGAAGAAGAAACAAAGAAAGGAAAGGAAAAAAAAAAAAAAAAAGAGAGAGATTCAGGGCCCTGTGCACATTTCCTCATCTGTGCTGCTCTGCAAGGTTAACAAGACAAAATGTTAGCATAACCGAATCTGAAGGACTTGAAAGTTTAATATTTCATGCTGTAAAAAGTGAATCTCCCTAAGTCACAGAGGGGAAGCCAATGGGGAGTCCCTTAAGCTACAGTGTTTATGTCCAGCTGCTTCGTTTTAAACCTCAGCAAACGGAAAATGTACGAGATGAATTTGTCTTCATGCAAGTATTTTAAGCTTATCTTTAACATGGAACCCTGGTAGAAAGCAGCAGAATGCTTACTTACCCCTTGACTAGTTCAACTGCAATGAAGTCATTTCCATCACCACTGTTAAAGAGGATGAAACCATCAGCTGAAGTGGTCTTGAACTGAAAGAAGAGGTGCATGGATGTGTAAGCCTGCAAGGTGGCTAAGCTCAGGTAGCTGCTCTTGGTCTTGAATGTCACAGGGTCAGCTATAATATTGCGGAGACCAAAGCGTGCCTTCAGCTCACAATAGTCAATGTCACCATTCTTGCAGAGATCAATGTAAAGCATCCCATTGAACATGAGGCTTTGGAGGTGGCCAATGAAGCTGGAAGGGATGACAGAGATGTAACGTTTCTCCGTCATGATCCCTGTCTCGATGTTGTGGAACTCCAAACGGGTGTGATCACCAACCATTGTGCCTGACGAACAGAAACAAGAAACAGGCAGAAAGCCCAGAGATCAGTAACAGGTTATACAGAATCATAAATTCATTTTTGTTAGAAAAGACCTATAAGATCATCAAGTTCAACCATTAACATAAGGCTGACAAGTCTTCCACTTACCATATCCCTAAGCACCACATCTACATGTCTTTTGAATTCCTCCAATGATGGAGGCTCAACTACTTCCTTGAGCAGCCTTGTTCCAATGCCTCACAACTCTTTCAGTAAAGAATTTTTTCCAAATATCCAACCTAAAAATCCCTTGGCATAACTTCAAGTCATTTTCTTTGTCCTATCACTTATTCTATGGGAGAAGACACCAACCCCCACCTCACTACAATGCCCTTTCAGGTAGTTGTAGAGAGCAATAAGATCTGCCCTAAGCCTTCTTTCCTCTAGGCTAAATAACCTTAGTTCCTTCAGCTGCTCCCCGTAAGACCTGTTTTCTAGACCCTTCATCATCTTTGTTGCCCTTCTTTGGATGTGCTCCAGCACCTTGATGTCCTTTTTGTAGTGAGGGACCCAGAACTGAACACAGTAGTTGAGGTGCAGCCTCGCCTGGGCCAAGTACGGGGGCACAATTGCTACCCTAGTGCTGCTGGCCATGATACTTGTGATAAAAGCAAGGATACCTTCTTGGTACCCTGAGTGCACTGCTAGGTCAAATTCAGCTGACTATTGACCCAGGCCCTTTTTCACCAGGCAACTTTCCAGCCACTCTTCTCCCAGCCTGTTGTGTTGCCCTCCAGCATCCAAAACAACAGCAGTACTAACTTAATCCTACATGAGAAAAATTGGACAGGAGCCCTGGCGGAGAGACTTGAGTGTACTAGCCACCAAAACCAGGCAGATGGGGTAAAACAGGATTGAAGGGCCATGGATAGTCAGCCCAGTGTTTCTCCCTGTGCTACACGGGCTTCATTGCCTGCAAGGAAAACTAGATCTCTCCCTTAAAGCCTGAAGTGACCTACCCAATCCAATGGTGTATCTGTGAAACAATTCAGACCCTTTTGAAATAACCAATACAAGAGCATTGTCTGAAAACATTCAGTAAGCAAAATAAAGATCCAAAAAAGCAGAGTAAAAATAGTCAATAAACCCGATAATATGTATTCTGTTGTTCTCCTGAAACCTGATGTTATTTCTCCTTGTTCTAAAGTTCCCTGCCCAGCAGCACAGCAGGAAGGAAACATGCAAGATTGCAACAGGTAAAAAGCCCAATAAATACTTAAATCATCAATTTAGCACCTGGGTTATTCATCATATTGTGATGGATTTTAGCCTCTCAGTTAAAACATTTGAGATAGCTTAACAAAACATCTCAGAGTACCATTGAAGCATATTTAAATGCTTCAGTAAGCGTGCTAGGCATCAATACATACACAGAGCCCACACATAACAGATGAAGTACAAAGTATGCTAAAAGACTAGAGTACAAAGACAAGCTGGGTGACATCAGAATGAAAACCATGACAAACAACCTTATTTCAGTCCTCTGTATTTTTTCATTAAGGTAGTTTTAACTACTTGGTCACACAAACAAGTATCCTTTCTACACAGACCTTGTGCCATTTAGTATACAACAGGAATGATATTCAAATCATCAACATTTACTCAACACTTAATTATTTTCTCCACATTCAGTGTATGTCCATTATTCAGACTGCTACAAAGCACAATTACTTTTTCCATGAGAGTTTCTGTGGTGCTGTCCTGGGTTTACACGTCCAGCTGTCAGCAGCAAGGTCAGGGCCGAAGGGGCAACTGCCGTGAGGAGAGGCCGGAGGCCCCAGGCCAGACACGGCCGGCTGCAGACAGCTCCAACGAGCACCCCCACAGCTGAGCCAAGCTGGCAGCACCTCAGAGAAAAGATGCTTAAGAAAGGGCAAAATGCTGCGTGCAAGTGAGGAGCAAGAAAATAAAAGAGCAATAAACAGCCCCGAAAACATCAAGGTCCAGGAAGAAGGAAGGGGATGAGGTGGTGCAGGCGCTAGAGCAGATCGGCCTGTAGCCCATGGAGGGCCATGCCCGAGCACAGGGCCACACAGCAGCCACAGGGACTCCACACAGCAGCAGGCGGAGGTGCTCGGGGGGAACCATGACCTGTGGAGAATCCACACTGGAACAGGTTTTCCTGACAGCTAGCAAAGAGGACCCATGCTGGAGCAGCTCGTGAAGGACTGCAGCCTGTGGGAAAGACCCATGACCAGGGGAAAGTGTGAGGAGGAGGGAGTGGAAGAGAGGAGCTGTTACGGACTGACACAACCCCCAGTTCCCAAGTCAAGAAGAAAGGAGTGAAGTTGAACCTGGGAAAAGGCAGAGGAAGGCATTTGAGTTTTGTCTCTCTCTCACCAACCAAGTACATTTTTAACTGGCAATAAATTAATTTCCCCCAAGTTGAGTCTGTTCTGCCCATGACAGTAATTGCTGATTTCCCTCTCTTGAACTACTCTCAGCCTATTTACTCCTGTCCTGTTGAGGAGGGGGAATGAGAGCATGGCTGGGTGGGCGCCTGGCAGCTGGCCACAGCTAGCTCACCACAGGTGTTGAGCAGTACAATGTACAACTTATACTCGAAAAATCTTCTTTGAAAACTCCTGCAAGATTCAGGGATGTTATTTCCAATTTTATATACACAAAGCTGAGGAACAGAGAGATCATTATATAAATAGTTTTGATCTTGGGAAATCTGTGGCATCAAATTTGGTGGAATTCTTAACAACATCACAGCTCCCATTGGTTATGACAGTCACCACATCTAGAAATAATAACCAGAATCCCAAATGTTGAGTAACTTTTTGTAGCTTTCCATAGTAACTCTAAGGAAGACAAGTCAACTCCTCCGGGCAATATTCAGACAACTTGCATAGAGATCCCTGCCCTCTTTTTACCGTGCTGTCTCTTTCAATACAGACTTCTCAAAGTGGCTCTTAAAAACAAGCCTCTCTTTTACTACAGTAGCCCTGTGTCAACACTTTTGCTATACCATACTTTTCAATACCCACAGGGAAGCAAAATTGGGAGAAGCACGGGAACAAGTATGAAATTAGGCACTGCCATAACGCATACAAGCACAGATGTGCATCCTTTTAGCATTTCCTTCTTTTGTATGTTTATCTGAGTACAGTAGTAGAATGTTATAAGGTTAATTACGAAGAACTAGTAGCAAAGAGCAGGTTTGAGACCACCTGATGAAACTGAACACGTAAAAAGTCTACGGGGCCAGATGACATGCATCCCAGGGTCCTGAGGGAACTGGCTAATGTAGCTGCCAAGCTTCTCTCCATATTAGACAAGTCCTGGCAGTCAGGTGAAGTTCCTGGTGACTGGGAAAAGGGAAACATCACTCCCACTTTTAAAATGGGTAGAAATAAGAACCCAGGGAACTACAGACCTGTGAGCCTCACCTCTGTGCCTGGAAAAATCATCAAACAAATCCTACTGGAAGCAATGTCGAGGCACGTGCCAGACAAGGAGGAGATCCGTGACATCCATCATGGCTTCACCAAGGGTAAATCCTGTCAGACCCATCTGGTGGCCTTCTATGACAGAGTAACTGCATCAGCTGACAAGGGAAGACTGACCCACGTCATCTACCTGGATCTCTGCAAGGCCTTTGACATAGTCCCATGTGACATCCCAATCTACCAACTGGAGAGAGATGGATTTGAAAGGTGGACCATTCAGGAAAAAAGAAATCAGCTTGAAGGTCACACCCAGAGAGTGGTGGTCAATGACTCTCTGTCCAGGCAGAGGCCAGTGACAAGTGGTGTCTGCCAGAGAGCAGTACTGGTCCCAGGACAGACATCAATGACATAAACATCTTCATCAATGACATAGACAATGGGACCGAGCACACCCTCAGAAAGTTTGCAGATGACACTAAGCTGAGTGGTGCTGTTGATACAACAGAAAGAAGGGATGCCATCCAAAGGGATCTGAACAAATTTTAAAAGTGGACCCATGTGAACCTAGTGAGGTCCAAGTCCAAGCAAAAGGTGCTGCACCTGGGCCGGAACAATCCCAAACAGGAGTACAGACTGGGAGAAGAACTCACTTAGATCAGCCAGGCGAAGAAGCACTCAAAGGTTCTGGTGGATGAAAAGCTTGACATGAGTCAGCAATGTGCACTTGCAGCCCAGAAGGCCAACTACATCCCGGGCTGCATCAACAGAGGAGTCACAGGCAGGTTGAGGGAGGTGATTGTCTCCCTCACCATCTGGTGGGATGGAACAAGGTGATCTTTAAGGTCCCTTCCAACCAAAGCCATTCTATGGTATGATTCTGTTCTATGATTCTAATTACTGCACAGGTAACTTAATTTTAGAACGTTTTCCAAAGGACACAAAGCTTAGGCAGCCACACTACCTGCTGGTGGACCTCCTCCTCCAACAACATCTTAGCACTCAGGTGTAGTTCCACCAGGTTTAAAGAAAAAAAAAAAAAACAAAACAGTTCGAAAATATATAAACACATCCTAGTTTTGTGAAAAACTAACACCCAGATAAAGACCTGAATTGATGGTCCCAGTGGGCTACAGAATTTATCAGTAAGAATTTATCAGTAATAGCCTGCATGACTGCATCTACTGCTCAATTAGTGTATATACATAACTTGACCAGCCACAGTAGGAGGTGTATCTGAGTCACTGGGATTATACCTGAGTCTCACTTACCCCCATACCTCAGCTCTGGGAAATTTTTATTCTATTTTTTTTTAATTTCCCCAAGACAGATCCACCGGGATTTAGAAGCTCTCTCACCTTCTCTACTATCACCTGAAGTCTCCTGCTTTTTCTTACCTAAATAGTTCCCAGGCATCAGAAAGAAAGTAAAAAAAAAAATTAAAAAAAAAAATGGTAGGCCTTTTGTGACTTTTTCTGTCTGCAACATGCCTTTTTCCACTGAGGATAAAAGTAAAGCTGGAAATGTTTACAAGACACTTGGATGATCCTAAATCTTGGTATATAAAGAATCAGATGAAGTCAACTGATAGTCTTTCTTGCTTAGGCCCTCTTGAACATTACATATTTATTTCATCTCTCATGACCAAATACAAAGTGTATATATACTTTATACTTTGCAAAAACTTGATCACATTTGGACAAAGGCAGCAAAAAACATTAGGAAAAACTGTTTAAGTATCTACTCCAAATACCAAGATAAAATACTACATAAAATTTATTTTTCACTTACAATTTTAGCAGTAGATCTAAATATACAATTATACAATTTATATAGTGACCATCGATGTGGGAAGCAACAACCTAAGCACATAGTGCTGGACAAACTTACAAGTAAATGAAATCAGCCACATATTCCTAATTATTCAGAAATTCAAATTGTAGTACCAATACAAATGTTTTTAAATCCTCAAACAGTTCTTTACCAGAGGTATTTTATTTTGAAAAATGTCAGTTCAAAGGAACTGAAACCGTGTATGAGAAAGCCTGTTTAGATGAACCTCCTGAAATCCACTACTGTGATGATTACAGATTGTTTCAGTTTTAGTGTAACCAAATGAAAATTTAGATTTTTTCCAAGACAAGAGAGAGGTATATTCTTTCTAAAAAAAAAAAAAATAAATCTTAAAAAATAAATAAATCCTACTTCTTTACTTCAAAAGGTTAGAAAACTAAAATGTAGAGATGGGTTGGGGGGAGGTAAAAGGGAGGGGTGTCAAACCTATGAAAGCTGGAGTACACACAGACACCCAGTACACCCAAACCAAAATATAGGGGACATGAGAAATGGAGTGAGGAAGGATGGAAAAGAAGAGCCCAGGCTTTTAAAGAAGGTAAAAAGTGACAATAGTGGGACTGGCTTAAAAAAATATAGGACTGCTGTGGTAGTACAGATAGAAGAAGTTCAGTGAAAGGCTGAAAAGTGCATGATAACACAAGATCAGAATCAGGACAGAGATGTCTTCTCCTAAAAAAACATGGTGTGAAATCCACTCCCTGTCAGCCCCACATGCAGAGTTCACCTCTCATTCCCCCACCCTGGTCCGTACAGAGTATCACAATCAGCAGCTTGTTGCACAAGTGGTAGCAGACAGAAGAAATCCCAGCCTCCACTGTGGAATTTGGGTGCTTGTAACATGTTGTAGGGAGGAATAATATGCCTGCTGTACTTACGTCTCATTTATCACTGATATTCTGAGGTTGGTTGTGGGGAGAAGGAGGGAAGGAATGTAGAAGGGTTTCATGATTAGGCAGCAAAATGCTGTCCAGAGAAACTAGATGCTGTCTCTGCCTTAGGTTTCCTGCGGGAAGATGCATAATTCACTTCATGACAAATTTTTCACAGGTGGTCATTAATTGTGTAGACCTAGTTCTCCAAGTAGCAGAGTTGAACTAATAGGATCCTATTTACAGGCACATTGAATATTTGTGCATGTAAATGACTAAAAATCATGTCAAATTTGTACCAAAGACATCCAACTTTAATCTGGTGCACCGTTTCCAAATGTCTAAAATGGGGGAAAAAAAACCCTACTCACTTCATGAAACAAGCACAGGAATAAATCCAATTACAACTTCTTAGTTCTATGTAAACATATTGATGAGTGGTGCACACACACAAAAAGAAATCGACAGCTCTATATTTAGAGCAAAATTTAGTTGGTGTTCATTATTCCAAACAAGCAATAAGAAAGTGGCAATCAAATAGGCTGTTTATTTTTACTGAGGGCTCAATTTAGACTTCTGATCTATGCCTAAGGACAGCGTGAATCCAGTGGAAAAATCTATGTGACCACATCATTTAAGATCTACTCCAGGAAGTGGAATGCAGATTGAACAGAAAGTCTTAACTCTGGCTTTTCTGACTTTTGACTTCCCCACTATGGTATTCTTTAACAGATATTTTTAGCTGTAATGCATCTTTAATTATGTAATTCATATACATGTACATATGCACATCCTATTTTAGTATAGGATTGTATCATTATTATTTATAAACTCAGGTTCATGAAAAATAGACTTCAAAAACAGATGGCATTTCTGGGGACTGAGTTGGTAATGTAGAGAGTGCCACCTCATGGTGCCTGCTAAAAAAATCGTATCCAGAAGATTTGTTCTCTTAAAATGCAAAAGTAAACAGGATGATGCATTTAGCAGCATATTTCACTAATCCAGAAGCTTCCCTCTTAAATAAATTTTCCCCTTTCCTCCAAGCTACTGTAGGTTAAGTCTCTGCCAATTCCTACATGGAAAAGGCATTTTCTTTTTTCTTTCATATTTTTCTGACTCTCTGTTGCAAATTCTCAGCCTAGAGTACAGAATATATTTACCTCAGAGGTAAAATGTACATCAGGATATTTTCCTGTAAACCTGTATCTTTGGGCTTATTTCAAAATCCTGCTCATAGCTTTCCAGATAATCTAATTAACACTTTACCTACAATTAACTGCATTCAATCAGTAGAAAAGAACTTTTTTTTTTTCTTCCAGAGAGAGGCAGTGCCAGAATTGTATGTCCTACGGCAGCCATTCTTTCTCATTGCTTTTCAAGTAGAAGCTAGTAAAGAGGACCTGCAGCATCTGGCGAAACAGCATGGGTCACAACCAAATGAATATACTCAGATCAGTGCTGCCTCCAGAGTTACCATTCTTTGTGATTCTATTATCAGCTTTCAGACTGCTGGTGTTTTCCTCAAACACCCAGTTCCCACAGTTATACACAGCTATGAGAATTTTAAACCACCATTCAAAAAGACAAAGACGTTTATGGCTTTTGTAGCTGTGGGGAAATGGACCAAAAATATCACCTCTAAAAGCTCTGTAATGAAAACAGATCAGGATAAAGTACCTGGGTCATTTTAATGCAAATCTAACTTGAGACACACTGGTCTTTCTTAGTGGCTGATCTTTTCTTCCCCCTTTCAACATCATCTCTCTACAAAAAGAATCATAAGCTCAGAAAACCCTTAGCAAACGCAAGAAAAAAAAAAAGTGAGACTGTCACACCCTGTATGTCAGAATAAGATATACAATCATAGAATGCTTTGGGTTGGAAAGGACCTTAAGGACCATCTAATTCCAACCCCCCTGCTGCAGGCAGGGACACCTTTTCCACCAGACCCATCCAAAAGTCTGGTGAGTTAGGGTCCTCCCTAACCTCTCAAGGAAAAATGCTCTATTTGCCTTTTCTTCTGGATGGCTCTGAGACACAAACATGGGTAGTTGCAAATGAACAGCAGAGACTGAAATCTATATTCTCTAATATATCAAATGTGGTTTTACTGTTGAAGAAAAGTTTGTACAGAGGGAAGGTTTAGAGACCTCTAGCTTTCATTCTATTGCACAGGAAATCACCACTTCTGCAGCTCAGGAATGGGTATACTCACGGCATCCTCCAAACAAAACCTGACAAAAGAGGATGTGATGCTCAGCACCTTTGCGCTCCTGGGTATGTGCGAGCTCCTCTATCCCATAATCGTATAATTCAGATATTATGATTGTCACAGAAGTTTCTGGAACAGGCTGAGCACAGTTAGCCTCACACAGCTGAACATTAGTTTCAACATAGCCCTTATAAGTACACAGGAAGTGACTGGGGCAGGGGGAAAAAAAGATACACAAGAACAGAGAAAATGTGTGTAAGGGCAGAGAAGAGACTGTGAACAGAGACATGAAGGCAATGACCAGAACTTCCATACATCGCACTCACCCTCAGCAACGTCATCATCCACCATCAGCTTCAGGCTCTTTCCACGCCGAACGACTCGAACGGTGTGCCACTCGTTGTCATTGAGTTTCTGCCCAGCATAAAGAGTTTCAGGTCCCTTGCCTGGGGATGGCGATATGCAAGACAGTTAAAGTCAGATCCCAAATTAAGTTTAGTACTTGCCCAACTGGAAAGGTCACTAAAATCAACCTGGTATGATACATGCTAGGAGACCATGTAAGTGTATTACAACCTGCAGTCAACCCTCAGGTACCTTCCCAACTCTGAGGGGGTCAGGGTCATGCTTCCTCAGAGAAGCGCCTTGGTCCTCAGCGCCCTGTGGTCACACACCTCTTTAAAGGGGCAGAAATCTATTTTATAGTATGGCACTCATTTCCCAACATAGCACTGTACCGGGCGTTGCAATATTAGAAAAGAAAACTGGTGACAGAAATAACACTAGGGCAGAGCCAACATTTTACACATTTTACATATTTTTTTTTTCCTAAGAGCCTTCATTTACAACAGCTGCAAGGTGCTTAGGATTCTTTTCAACTTTAATTACACTGGTCTCCTAACACTTAGGTATAAACACCAGGCTGGTTTCAGTCTTTCAGTCCCCAAAAATAAAAATTAAAAAAACACCCAAAGAAATGAACAATAATAATAAAGACAGAAAGGCTTCCAAACACCACTCACCACCTGGCCGATTCCTCTAAGGTTGTTTCACAAAGCATCCTGGCCATACCCACACAGGGTGCTTGCTGGGCCCCCTGAACTTCATGTCACCATAGGTAAAGAGGAGCCCTTTCCCCTCCAAAAAGTTAAGCCACAGTTGTCCTTGCAAGCAATGCTCCTAGGAGAACAGCAGTGGTGCTACCCGTATTTGTCCATTTTTGCTGCTTACCCATCACAGTTGACAGGTAATTACTTAAAACATTAATTGTTCAGATTACAGGACTGGAACACCTCGCTCCTGTCAAATGATAAGTGAAGAATGGTGTGTGCTAAATTAAAACTGTCTATGCTCATTTCTGTACAGTACTCAGCTTTTTTTTTTTTTTTTTTGACATAGATATATCAGAGAAGTATCAGAGAAATGAAGCAGGAATTGTTGCTCGTCAGGTCTGGGCCCATTGCCCAAAATGGCAAAAGAGGAAACCCAAAAAAGGAAAAGCTACACCGGAGAAATAGGACAGGGACAATACTAAGAGCCACTACAGCTCACTTTACTGCACTGGTAAAACCAGATATCAGATACACAGATTATTTCTCCATGTTTGTTCAACCAAAATCCATTTTTTATTCAGATACTTTGAGCTGGTTACCACACAGTCCACCTTCACTGAAAGAGTAAAAAGTACCCATCTCCGAGCAAAGCTCTGCACAAGGGAGATGTACCCACTCTGATCTGTGTTGTGGTGCTAACTAACAAGCATGTCCCAGAGCGAGACAGAATTGAGGAGGTAGAAATCATACCCAAGGACAGTAGGCAGCCCCCAGTGTGCATGCTGCCTAATTCGCAACATTTTTGTAACTGCACCTTACTAAGGGGGATGCAGGCAAAGAAAATGTCTCATTTAGCTAGGGTATAACATGGTAGGGAAACCTTACGGAATGAGATGACAGCAGAATGAATATTACATCTCTCAATAAGGGATCACACAGTTCATGTTAACAAAAAGGGAGCTCAATTCCCTTTCAAATAAAGCCAATTGCTAACCAATTTTACGACAGAGCAAGAGGAAAAAAACTCTTTGCGAACTGACCTGAAAAAAAAAGTCACCCATAGATTTAAGAGGATAGGGAGTCATATACTGTAATTACAGACAATACCTCCTTGATAGGACTCCCATAACCTCTGCAGATTTCCCACCTGTGTGCTAAAGGCAGACTGCACCATAAATGCAAACCTGACAGCTAGGTCATAGCCACAAAGTTTAACTTGTCTATATCAACAATACTTAAACTCCATTTAATGAAGTCCAAGAAAGTTATGCTATATGTACATCAGTGGGAGCAGATACTGTCCCTGAGAGCATGTTACAAGTGGATGCACCCGAACAGCCTGGAAAGGTAATGCCTACGTGAGAGCACACTGCAGCAGTTACTGTAGTTACACACAGCCACTTCCTTGGCCTAAATGAACCCCCTACCTCTGTGTTTTTGTGTTTTTGTAACACTACCTGACTTCAGGAAAACTGCAGGCAAAACGAGAGCAGCAAATGGCTTCACAGTGCCCTTTTCCACAGGATGATTGTGGCTGCTAGGGCTAAACCAAGGGAAGCAGCCAGGTGGGCTGACTTGGCTGACCTGAAAACATGCTTTCTGCGCAGCAGCTCTGTGCTCACCATGGATCAGCCACTCCAAGTGCTTGACCTTTTTGTTACCCCCTTTCAACCCCAGCCTCACAAATATGAATCAGCCAAAAAGAGCTGCTTT
Source organism: Anas platyrhynchos (assembly GCF_047663525.1). Classification (NCBI taxonomy): domain Eukaryota; kingdom Metazoa; phylum Chordata; class Aves; order Anseriformes; family Anatidae; genus Anas; species Anas platyrhynchos. The sequence goes on from NC_092591.1 coordinate 22,360,371, forward strand.
GGCTTGCCATTACTAACTTGATGTCCACTGTAACGCTTTCAAATGAAAATTGTGACAGTAACAGAAGCTGTCTGACTAGACTCACAGAAAACGTACCTTAACCAATTCAGAAATAAATGAATATGAATTTCAAGGCCTTCCAACTTCTTTCCAAATGAATAAGGTTGTCTACAAATGAGATTCCTATTTAGAAGTGGTTAATAGTTTGTGCTAATAAATTTGAAACGTAAGCACAGCAAAATAAATGATTCCACATTTACTAGTCTGTCTTGATCATGTCTTGATCAATTTAATATTTAATCCATCAAGAAAATTTAAAATACTTTTGTTTATGCACAAGTCTTCATTTTGTATGGAATAACAGGCATGAGCTTCTTTTGGTAGGGTTACCCAAACAACGTGTACCAAAAAACATGTGTACATGGGACTGCTCAAGAGCATTCAGCAGATGTGAAATTCAGATGAGCACTTCCAAACAGTATTTTTACTCCAAACTGGTTTGTTTTCAAATGCTTTGAAGACATTTATGCAGCAGGTGGGTTGACCCAAAAAAAAAAAAAAAAAACAAAAAACCAACAGCAAAATTGTGCTTGCGTTTTTCAGTTGACAGTGTGCAAATGAATTGCTGCTCCCTGAGTGAACTCCCACTGAACTCAAAGCAGTTCAGCAACTGCACTGGGGGATTGCTACCTCTGGGTGCCAAGTCTCATCTCACTGAGCAGGATGACTGCATGTGCTGCTACCATACAGTCATATGTGGTCAGCTTTTAAAAAGAGGACTTCAAGACTTCTGATCCAACACTTGTGGCTGCTGGGCAATAAAAAGAAATAGTCCAGGTGTAGTGGTGAGGATCAAGCGCTCTCCCTGAACATGCAGTAAGGCATTTGTATGGTCTTACGGCTAAACGCAGCAGCGTTTGGCCAAGGAAGACAGATTTTCCCCCTTCAAGCTGTCCTGCACCTCTCTCACCCTTTATCTATAATGCAGGTGTAGGAAGTGGCAAAGCAAAGGTTAGCTGGACAGAGAAGAAAGTCAAAGATTTGAGTCTTCCCCTTGTGCAACAGTCTTTTATCATAAAAGACAAGGAACCAGAAAAAGAGGCAGCAGTGTTAGAAGTTGGGTGCCTGGCAACACTTTCTATTTATAATGCTTCTGATGAGATAGCAGCTGGGCATTAAGCAATTTTTGCATTTTATTTCATTTCTGAGTGAGAACAAGAGAGATGCAACATAACAGGAAAAAAAATTGCTACTTTCACAATAAATTAACTATTAAGCTAACAGAGTCTTGCCCACCCTGAGAACATGTGTCTCTGGCCTTCTTGGTCATTCCACCCCCCTAACGACCTCTAATGACTAGCATGTCGCTCAAGTGAGCACTACCCTCATGAAGCAGCCTAGTGTATATTCCTTCAGTGTAGGGGCAAACACTACTTCATCAGAAATCCACCTGCAGTTCAAGCTTCCTGAGCAAAGATTACTTGACTCATCTGCCACAGCTCCTCCTTACCATCTCATAAATCATCTGAAATCTCATCAATAAGCATGCACATTGAATTTATATCAAATAACTAGTATATGCTTTCAAACAGAGAAACTCATTCTGGTCAGCCCAGAATGTTCAATTTTTTATTTCTCTAGCATAGGTACACTGTTGCTAATTAATAGCTTGGCCCCACTAGACTACATAAGCAGCAAGAATAGGCATGCTGAAGTATAAACAAAAAGAAATTCATGCTCTCTGAAAAAAAAAAGTTGCTTTCCATCTGGCCCCAAGAGCTTGCTCATTTAAAGCAAATAACCCATCAGAGGACTGCATTTAAAATCATAGCTCAGAAAGCATCAGCTGTTTTGGCTACCAGCACACAGAATTTTCCTACTCTGAAAGGCAAAGGAGAAAGAAGGTTAATCCTCTCACCATTTTCTCACAGGTGGATCAAAGAGCATGCCTTTACTCTCAGTGCAGGCTGTCATTATCTGATCCATTTATATGATTAAAACAGACTTCATGAAACAAGGCTATCTTCATTACTGCACGTCTTATCGAACATTACAGAAGAGGTCAAACATATCAAAAGACAACCAGAAAGGACATTGTCAGACTGATGAGAATGAGAAAGGCTCTTCCTCATTACAGTTACAACAATAAATTCTACAGTGGTAAACAATACTTTGAGAGATGACCCACAGTAATAATAGAAGCTTTTATTTAAAAAATAATAATTTATTTAGAATGTTCAGCTGCTATCAAAGCTTTGTTCGTTGGCAGTAGACTTTATGTCTGTTTTATACAGGGCAACATTGCTCAAAAATGCCATCAGCATCCCAAGGCAAGGATGAGGGTTTTTTTGTTTGTTTTTTCCTCTTGCTCTGCCTTCTAGGGAGGGACAGTAAGGTTGTTTTTACCCACGTGTTAACATAACATGATTCACTGTGGAAAAACTTGTGCACAGGTCTGTGAAACATGAGAATGAATCATGAGACAAGGTGGACAGATTCCCTTGAAGCTTTCAGGAAAAAGGACCAAGCCCAGTGAGACCTTATTCAGCTATTCCTTAAATATTTAGATGTGGCTAGCAGAACTGCAGAGTGGTTGCCTTCATTGCAGCCCCAAGAGTATGACACTGAATGGTCATGTTACAAAGCCAAAGGAAAGAACTGGAAAATTTTTATGAGAATAATGAACATTAGGCAGCCAGTTACTGTAATATCACTTGAAGATGCTACAGCAAGATGTCAAGCTCTATTTCTATATATATATTTTCCAATACAAGAATTCCCAACCTGTTTTTCACCCCAAATGATATTAACATTTTAAAGATATAGGCTTTATATATGCTGAATATATATAGCATATATATGAATATAGCAATGTACATGAAATGATTATGCAGAATGTTATGCAATATCTACCATATTGTCCTATAAAATATAAAACCTTTTTTTCATTATTTTTTCAAAAGATGGGCAAAACGAACTCTAGGCCCAAAGATACTCAGCCACAATTTATAGAGACAGTTTCAAATAAGGCAAAAAGGAATCAGATGTGGGTGCAAAGACAAAGCAGCTGCCACATGTTCTCACCCCTTTATGACTTCACAAAATGTGAAGAGTTCCTAAAGAGGGCAGGGCAAACATCAAAACACAAGCAGGGCCCAAAAGGATATCTGGCAGCTGCCATGGAAACCTTCAATACATTTTGGTTTTGGATTAATCTAAATAGTGTGAATTTTGTTGGTGCTTTCAGGTAGCAGTAGTATTGACAAGTTTTTGACTGACATCTGCTGTCCAACTCAGGAGCATTGTTAATTGCTAGGAAACAACTGGCAACCCCAGACTCTCGGCATATTGCAGACATAAGTAGATAACTTGGTCAAATCAACACTTTCACATACATACACATTTGTTTTGCTCATATACAGGTTTTAGAATTCCCATTTTCAAGGCTGCTAACAAGGAATAAAGAGTTTCACTTCCCTGCAGTACCTTCAACCGGGCTACCTTACCTGCACCATGCTTTTCATTTCCTCACGGAACACGATCATCTCCAAGTATTACAATAAGTTAAACAAAACATAACATACATTAAAAAAACTACTTTTAGCAGGCTTTACAGAGAAGTTGTTTACACCTGCACAGAGCAGCTTCATTGGGAAATCAATATACTCGAACATGGTTTACACCAGTCTACCCAGAAACCAAGTTTAATTACTTACATTTGTACAGCAATATAAAAGTGCATATACAAAAACCTTTAGATGTCCCCTGAATCAGTTATCCTCATAAGAGCAAATGAAAATCCCAACCCCAGCAGCCAAACTCATTAAGTGCATGAAATTTATTCAGCAAATAAATCAAAAGTAGCAAGACTATTCTACTCGTTCTTTCAGAAACATACCTCTGGGTCTCTAGAAAACTCCATGAAAAATAAGTTAAGCTAGATTTAGTTCTTTGGATACCAAGTATTTTAAAAAGCCTTAAAAAAAAAAAAAACTAATTAAATATATATGTATACATACATACACACAAGCACGTATATATGTTCCTTGCTTTTTTTTTTTTTTTTTTTTTTTATAAATACTGGTAGCACCACTATGGATGACTATTGCTTTCTTTTATAGGCATCCTAGCCAGTAGCTGTATTAAGACTCAGATGGATGCAAGCAGCATTTAACATGAGAACAGCTTGCTCAGAAGGCTCTCAAACAACACAGTGCAGAAATTATGTTGTGTGTCTTCCACTCAGTATGAATAAAGCTTGTGATTAAGAACGAAAAAAGGAGACAGTCCGGTCACATACACGGTACAGGTCACATACCTGGCACAGACTGTGCTTGTGCCATTTTTCCACCTAGGGCAGTGGGTCATTCCCCTTGTTTGCCTCAATTTCACTGCTGTTGTATTTAATGTTTCTAGAGACTATGTAACTACTGCATGTGTCTATCAAAGAATATTTTTTAAAAAGACACCAAGGAAACATTTGTGTTATTATCATCGGGAAGGATCAGTTTTCGGATTAAATGGAAGACTAGAAATGAAAGAAGTTTTTAATTTTTTTAAAAAAACATATATATATTAATTTTCTATTCAAGATACTAATTTTTAATGATAGCAGATGGCTTCCCATTCTTAGCAGAAAAGTTAGTTATTGTGGAGTTATTCCCACTTCGAAGGAAAGTGATTTATGTTTCTAACCAGTGAGGTCAAAAAAGGATGTGTAAGTACAAAAAAAGCATTAATGCTTTTAAAATTAAGATTTACAACAGTCTAATTAAATTAACTTCAAAGCGAGCTCAGTCAGACTGTCTTTACCTTCATCTTTCGTTAGGACTGTGGCACAAAGCACTCAAGCCACAACACAACATCCTTCTGCTCCCGATCGATGAGAACAACCGAAACATCAGGGTCGGTGCAAAGAACTCAGAAGATGCTATATCGTGACTGATCTGCAGTTTGCCGAAGGAAATACTTGTACGTGCCATATTGACAGAGAGCAAAGCTCAGGAGATCTGTCTGTGGATGCATGGCAGGCAGGGAGGCAGGCAGGGAGCAGCTTCCAGTGCAGCCACTGCCGAGCAGCCACCAGAGGGCAGCGCCCGGCCTCACGAGGTGGTAAGGCAGGACGCAACTGCTGCTGGAAGTTACCTTACAATTATGCACACATTTTTGCAGACCACAACAGTAATAAAGAGGTAAAGAAATCCTGTTTTAAGCCAGCTTTACATTTGATTAGCTTTCTGCTGATGCAGTGCTAGTCAAAGCAAGCCTCAGGCATAATGAGCACAGAGAGTGAGTTCTTCTGTTTACTCCTGAGCAGAAATAATAGTATGGGTACCCAAACCATACAGCTTCTCACTAATCTCCTCAATTGGCTGCTCAGTTCATCTGTGTCTCAAACAGTAAGGTAATTACAGTTTCTCCTCATGTTTAGTTTCACATCTCCCCGCAAATGCTACAAAACAAGAATCAATGATAGCGAGAAAAAGATGCTGGAGGCGAGGCTGAGACAACTGGAGTGAGCCTGACCACATAGCTCACAGGCGTGCACATAATGGAAATCTGACTGCTTACTGCCTAGACAAGTTTCAAACTACTCCAAGGGAAAAACATATGAATGAAATGTATGAGCCTCCACAACAAGTATCCCCAAAAGCTCTTTGCTGCTGTTACATCAGTAAGGAACTCCATTACAAGAGGCTGCAGAAGCCCACGTCACCTCGTGCGGTGAGCCTTCTCGTAGTCTAACGGCTCTTACTACTTCATTGGAACAAATTATTTGAATTTTGGAATTATCTGATCATGGTCAGAGCTTTTGTGCTTTTCTGAGTGTGGTGATTATTTTTTTTTTTTTCCCTAAGTATTATAGCAGCTACTTCTCATCTAAGTCTGAAAAGTGAGGAGATCAGAAAGCAACACAAAGCAGCTGAGATGAGGAAAAATACAGGAATAGCAGTACAGTGCCTCCCAGTAATGGTACCTGTGCGTTTCAGCAAGGGATCAGAGACCACTTTAACAGCAGGGTAGCATCTTTGTTCCCCTCTCCTAGAGCACAAAACAATGGCAAAGACAGGGGATCCTCTTCCCAAAGACATGGCTGAACAGACGGTTGAGTCAGAAGGATAAAAAAAAAGTCTTTGGAGCTCCAGTCCCAAACATTACTTAAAGAAAGCTGTTTAGGGAACACTGAGACCCTCATTAGCTGTGTAGTACCAGAGCAGAAGACACTCCTGCCACAGAGCACTTCATTATTCAAATACCAAGGGCAAAGACCAGAGGCACTGAACATACAGAGGACCTACATTTTTCATTTCAGGTGCCTCTGTAGCACCCAGATGCCTGAGGCATTACACGTCCATGTGAGTTCTCTCTGGTTGCTACAACTATTACATGACCTAGCTTCAGGCCCCTCCAACAGCATAACAGTCAGCATCATTAAAGTTATGTCCAGCTACAATTACAAAACCACCAGGATTCATGTTCAGGCAGTGGAAAGCCTTGCATGCACTCTTGAGGTTTAGTTCCCTTTCCACAGTGCTGCCTCCTTACTGAAGTCCACCACTTATTTCAACCTATGGTGCCAACCAAACCCTTTTTAAATTCTCTGTTGGCTATTAGCCAGTATTTATGTCTGAGAGCCCCAGACATACAGTGAGGTAGAACATCCTATGCATATAAATCATATTACCAACGAATGCAAATAACAACCCAAAATTGCAAGTGGAGACCTTGCATTTTCAGATGTTAACATTAAACCACATGTTACTGATAGTTCACATCGGTCCCCTTTTCCTAACTGAGAAACTCTGGTGGAGAAGGATGGTAAGTGGCATTTCAACCTCCAGGCTAGAGACTCCTACTTTTGCTTAAGGAGCTATCAGGGAAAGATCACAATCGCTAGCTTCTGGAAAGCTGAGAGATCAGCAGTGCAAACTGAAGTGTTTAATGTGAAAGACATAAAGCCTATCTCAAAGAGTTATCTTCCACATGAAATGGAATAGAGCCCTTAGCTGCTGTTATCTTTTGAAGAGTCATTGACTATTTTCCTGGCCCTTAAGTAGAAATGGTTAGTACAAGATAGTAACCACATGGCAATACATCTGATGCTATCCTACCTGAAATCATCTTGGTATTCCAGGTAGACAGAGCATTGCTATGTACTTTATTATTTAAGGGAAACTGTTTCAGTAACAACCATGTTTCCAGCTTACATACAAGATAACTATGACCCAATAAAAACACAATGGGAAGATTTTACTAAATTGTCCTATACAGAGATACAGAACAGTCTCTCCAAACATCCCCTTGTCCTTCCTCTTCTTGAGCTGCGAGCCAAACCCTTTGGTTTGTTTTGCTGCTGTCCTCTAAGTCTTTCATTTACATTTTAATATTTCTAGAGTTCCTCATTTCTTCAGGACACTACAATGTTAATGCATCCTTTACAAAACTGGGGGATACTGCTGACCATGTTTTATGAGGCAGAAAATGAGGCCAAGTTGTGGTGCCCGAAGTGTCACAGCACGAGCTTGGATCCTCTTGAATAAATATTCTCCTTTCCCTTTCACACATTTTGCAAAACTGTTATCAAACCTGATTGGAATTTGAAAGCCATATCTACACTTACTACTGACTTTAAGACTAAACATGTGCCAAGCACCCATGAGAGAAGCTGTTTGGAAATCTAGCGTCAAATAATACATTTCATGCTATTTAACCCTTTTGCTTCCAAAACCCTATCAGCAGGGGGTCACAATACATACTGTCAAAAGAATTGGGACCTTGCTAGCAGAAAGCCACCCACCCAAGTGACAGCAACAAGATTTGTATCACCCATGGAAATCAGATACTTACAGACATCACCAATCTCCAGTCTCCACTGGAAGCATACACTTGTCCCCTTCACCTGAACTGAGAAACCCTGATGAGGAGACTGACAAGCAGTACTTAGACCTGCAGGCAAGAGGCTCTTGGTTTAGCTTACGAAGCTATCAAGGAAGGATCATATGCTTCTGGAAAGCTGAGGGATCAGCAGTGCAAACTGGAGGATAGTTGAGGATTTACAGATAAAGATGACATCTGAGGCAAGTATTGAGAAATCCTTTGAAATTCAGATTTTTAAGTCACAGCTTTCATGTCAGCTAAGGAGTGTGTAAAGGAAAAAATACCCTGGGGGAAGAAGGGAAATGGATGGTAAAGCTAAGCCTACGTGTCTTTAAACACATCCACACCTCTCTGCCCCCACAGCCCCCAATGACAGTTTCCAATACCCAAAGTGATGCTATCCTTCTTCTCAAATGTATCACCTGAGTTACTTAATTTCATGCGTATGCCCTCATACAAACCTTATATATTTCATACTACAGCCATTTGTAAGCCTGTTATCACTAGAATTAAATAGGATTGCACCAGACACTTAATTGGAAGGAAGCATCCTGAAACAGCTGAGGAAAGATGAGGCAGAAGCCAGCAGATCTCTTCCCACCAGGAAGTAGACTGTAACAGCACCGTTAGCATCTTGGGTCTCCTTTTCTTGCTCAGCACACAGACAAAATCATACTCATATTCATAAGAGAAGATCTTTTACAGAGAAAAAGAAAGATTCTTGTTTAATGCACAGACAAGGACACAAGCACAAGGAAAAAAAAGTGGTAAACTTCTTGAGATCAGCTGATACCTGGGTGTGTTAGTTAGCCTTTTCAATTACAAGGTTTATTAATTCTTACATACCACATTTAAAAGAGCAGTAGTACCCAGCATTGTAAAGAGACTGAAGGAAAAAAAAAAAAAATCTAGTTGTGCTGGGATTACATATTAGTTCAAGCTGTTCCAGAGGCACTTAAGCAATAAGACTGTTTGACTATCAAGCAATAGAATACATTAGCCTCTGGCTAAGTTGTACAAAGAGGAGAATTTGATTAATGGCATAAGCTGGTCAAACATCTCTCTAGCACTTTCATTTCCCACTGAAAGCTTACTGACAAGTGTATTCAGTTTCCACTGTAAATTTGGAAAGACAGAATTTTAGTCTGTGAAAAAGGTTACTTCTCCATGTTGCATTTTAGAAGACACACAAAACACCACCACCAGCACAGCCTTGTTATTTCTTCATGCTGCTTGTTAGGGAAGGAGGTAGGGGTTATTACAGGGATGGGTACATAAGACACGCCTCTCCCCCCTGTAGTTTTCCCCTTGATGTCTATTTCTAGCCAGTGAACAGCTGGTGTCCTGAACTGTTGAACAAACCATTATTTCTTAGTTCTGTCCTTCACAGGAGCACTGTGAAACCCATGCATTCATGAGCAAGCTTCATGAAATTGTATAAAACCTGATTGGAATGAACCGATGTTGTAACACCACTACCATTTACATAGGCCACACATTTAACAGACCCAAGCTTGGAGAATGAAGATCAGACTTCAGAAGGTTCCCGTTACCAAATCTAGAAATGTACTTATTCTTCAGGAGTCAGGTTTTACAGAAGTAAAAACTGGCATCTGTAAGCATTACACTTGATCTCACCTAATTCTTCTGAAATCAAGTACTGTGTAATACTCTGCAGAACCATAGGCCAAGCTTTTCTTTTCTTCTTCAATAGTATTGCTAATTAATGGTTTAGATCAATGGATCCTAAACTATTCTCTCCTAGTTCGTAAATTCGTACCAAGTATAACATTCCCAGTTAGCAGTCTGATAACGATCTGGATGGCCTGTATGAAACTGATGGCCAAGAAATTTTCCCTACTCGACTGGGATTTATCACTTAATGGTTAAGGGAACCACAGAAGACTGCTTTGAAAATACTAATCCGAGTGCTCTACATCTGTGTGATACTCTCACAGATTGAGTCTTAACATCCTATTCTCTATTTCAATTGCTGGTGACATATCCTAGCAAAGTACTTCAGCGTCTGGAAGACAAATCACGATTTTAACGTCTTCCCATCATCTATTTGATCTACACCAAAAGAGGGAAGGGAAAGAAGGTAAAGAAAAGAAACAAGTTTGAAACCAACAGCATCTAGCTGTTCTGTAAACAACAACAAAGAACCAAGCAAAAACCCCAAACCCCAAGCCAAGAAGAACACTTCTGACCGCTAAATAAAAGTATTTCAACATCATTGAAATACACATTGCTAAAATAAAACATTGAAATAAACATTGCTTTATTATTTGTTAATGCACAGGTCTAACACCGATGCCTCACTGTTCGCCCTCCTCCCACCTTTTTGGAGAGGGAAGAAAAATGAAGTTCTGACCCATTTTCACTGCAAAGATTAACAATCTCACATTGAGAGCAGCTCCACTCTAATAAAATAAGCCTCAAAGTCAACGATTGCTGAATTTTCAGAGGTGCTGAATGGGAACAGTAAAGCACACTGCTCTTGAAAATTAGCAAAGTACATACATTTAAATCCTCAGTAAATGACAGAGCACTGCTATATTTCATCTCCAACTTTACAAGAAACAAATATTTACAGATACAGCTTTTACTCTCTTTCAAGTCCAGTTTTAAAAGATAGCTAAGAATTTGTGTAATTAAGAGCATGCTTAAAACCAAATGGGTAAAAAGAAGTTTTACCTATAAAGCAAACCGTTTGTACAACCCTGCAGGCAACTGGGTCACTTTTAATGCTGCCATGGTAATTTCAATAAGGTAGAGTGTAAAAGAAGGGCCAGGAGCTACTGCAATGAGTTGGAAATAAAGGACTTCTAATTTCTCATTCAACTTCAGTCGCATTGCCAAGCAAAACAGCTTCTAGTTTTATACCAAAACTGACTTTCAATGATGTATCAAATGCAGGCACGTGGTTTCATGCAAAGAACAACAAAAAGCGTATTTGTATCAGTACACCAACACTGGACAACCATCTGGATCAGCAAATTTACTTTTATATTTATAGTCAACTTAGCAAGAGCCACATAGTCAAAAATGATGCACAAAACATCTGTTCTCCCATCCACACAAAGAAATATTCCCTCAGCATATACACAAATGGAATGTGAAAATGCACCTTCTCTGTGAATTTCCTCTTTGAGTCACATCTGATTAGCTACTGCAGAATGCTAGCTGACAGAAAAATAATGCTGTATGTATTTTTGATTATGACATTAAGGCGAATATGCAAACATATGCACAGAAGAGTTGGACCAGAGAGGTGCTGCCACAGCACAGATCACATTTGGCACTGAGGAACACAAAGAACAGGAGGCTGCTTTGCTTCGGTGAACAAATTGGAAACATCAGAGGAAGGAAAACAAAAATCACTTCAGGCCACTCTGAAAACGTCCTTGTTTTTTTTTGATCAAAACTTGCCCCCTCAAAAGACAACTTCAGAAACACTTCTGCTTGGAGTTTATAAAAGTCAAAACTGAAAAGGGCTGAAGCACTCAGTCACTGCCTTCTGTGCTGTGGTAGTCAGTGACAAGGTCTGCCCCCAGGCTCACAAAGTTCCCGACATACATAAATTCACAGGATCAGAGAGGTTGCATCCAAATGTACTATGGGATTCAGCTGCTGCCAATGCAAGAGCACCTACTACCACCTTTGAAAGGTTGCAGTGACAGAAGAAGGTCCAAAGTGAACATTTCATTATTACTATTTTTTTAGGCTGGCCTTGGTTTGAGCCATGAGTTGGACTGGAGACTTCCAGATATCCCTTTCCAACCCAAATTGTTTTGTGAAAACATTTTGTTCCACTGGTAACCAAAAGTTGTATTTTCAATGACTGGGAAAAGAGATAATTTTAGAATAAATTTAATTTTGAGACATTGTTAAAAAATGAGAAGTCAACATATTTTTATATTAAATGTCATAATATTTATGTTTGCCATTTTCTTTTTCATAAGCACTTGCCAACTCCAAACTAAATTCACAAATAGATCCAGTCAACATAAATCTGCACTTTTCAGCTAATAAAGTGTTCAAATGAAAACACTTCATCTAGTTCTACTTGGCAGCTTCTTTCAGCAGTACTACTGCTGAGAAAAATACAGAATATTTTTTGAGAAAAAATTCTATTCAGAGAATCTGCATATAAAGTTAACCACTTCAGGCAAAGCCTATGGACTAATGTCCTTATCTACCAGTATTTATTTAGCTAATCTACCAACACAAAAAAATGTACTTTTCAGACATCAAAACCAACCCCACAAGCCTGTATTATGATCCAAGATGACTGGTCCCATAAATTAAGGTCTATGAACTTCAGCTGACCAGTAGCCACCTTCTGTATCGAAATTTTTCTTTAGGAAAGTATGCTTAAAAAGTATGGGGTCTTTACAGTGTAATATTGCATAGTGCAATCCCTACAGAAATAGGTTTTTACCTATAAACATCAGTAATCAGAGGGAGCTGACCCTTACCAAAATGACCTTGGATCTTCTGGACTTCCTACACAGAGACTTGGACAAGTGCTACCCACACTCCCCATCCTCAGGGGAGGCCAAGTCCTCCCCCCGAACAAACAGTCCCACGAAGTTACCCACGTCCCCTCTGGGTGCCACTCACCACAGGATGATTCAATTCAAGTCTTGCTCAGTCACAGTTATTAGATGTGAATCCTGCCATACATGCAGGGGCTCTCACTGGAAGAAAGATTTAACGTCTCCATTTCTCCACCAGCCCACCTAAGGCGAAACAGGCTATATTGCCAATGCACCTGACCTGGCAAGTTTCCTCTAAAAGAGAAGGCACAAGGACACCTTTTCCCCACAGTCCCTTCATCCTGAGCAAATACTGCTTACTACACATTAAGCACAATTTGCAAGGCCATGCAGGGCAGTGGCTGAACCTCCTTACCAAGACTTCATCTGTACAAGTTCTCCATTTCCTTCTTCAAAGTGTCAACACATTTATTAGCACTACAAGATTTGAAAATGCAATCATAGCTAGAAATGAGGTATTTATTTTGACATACCCAAACTTGACTTGCAGTCAAAGAATGATACATTTTTCTGTCTGCCAGAGTCACACCAATGCCACACAGTCACTTCCCTGGCTTTAGGCCAAAGACCTGCTATGCTGGTACCTTATATACTCTGTTAATAATCAGTTTCACAAAAAACAGAGTAGGTTTCAGTCTGAGTAGGTCCAGTGCCTTTTGTCATTGGTATTTGGGGTGGAATTAGCATAAGGCTGGGTTTAGGCAGGCTTTCATTAATGCAAAGAAGGCTTTTGCTAGACACTACTCTGAAGCGAGTGAAGCAGGTGCGCAGATGTTGGAAGGAATGGTGGGGAAATGCAAAATAAAGAGATAAGGAACTTCCCAAACATGCTGATCCTGAAGTTTCACCACCACCCCTTCCTCCTTCTTTATTTGCTGTTTATCTACATCCAAATGGGCAACACGCTGGCTGTGCAACAGGCCAGAATATGGTGAACAGTCCAGTCCCACCATGCAGTCTGTCACTCATAAAATACCCTATGATTTTAGTTCTGAAGTCTAAAGACACAAGGGATAAAGCATCTCAGTAATGAGTACAGACTGGCAACACTCGGGCCTTGATTCCATTATAAACACAAAAACGGAACAAAATATACATGGGAGCAAAATATGTATTTATAATAATTTATTGTTTTATGAAACTTAATCATAGCAAGTCTTTCCTGGAAGAAAATAGAAGAATTTCCTGGAAAGCAATGCAGACAAAAACTAGGGTAAAGGAATACCCTGGAAATATCATAGGACGATATCAGTGAAATGGAAGATGTTATATTTTCTTTCACGTCTAGGGACACGAAGACAACCCTACACAGGATATAAATCAGCTAGACATTACCCCCTTGAACAGCTTAAATAGCATCCTAACTGTAGGCTAGGTACATCAATGGAAAGGCACAACTTATGATCAATTATCTTCCAATTTAATAAGAAGCTATCAATTACCTTATGCCAGAATTCTTTCAGGATTCTCCCCACTCAGCTATCCCCCCAAAAGAATTCAATGAAATGAGATTTTTTTATTTTTTTTTTTTTTTTTAAAAAAAAGGAGCAATTCTAAAGGCTTTGAGGGAAACCTCAACATTGCAGACAGGCTGCAAAGCCATTGGGAATTTGGACTTTAGAACACATGCAAAATTTATTCAAACTTGCAGAACTCAAACATACATGTAGAGTTAGTTCCAGCTGACGCATTGCGCTTCCCTGTCGCTACAAATACATAACAGTTACAAGAAGTGACCTCAAAAAGCTTTATATTTAAGTAGTCACCAACTAAAATCAGAGGCATTCCTCTTCTGCTTACAATGGTATTACAGAACAGAAAGAAAGAGAAATCTGTAGTCCCCACACTCAAGTTTCTCTGGATACATCAGGCAAAAGTGTTGTTTTTTTTTTTTACCTGCATTACAGCAATATTTAGAAACTTCTTCCAAAATATTACGCCTCTCTCTTACGGGTGGTTAGCAAAGTTAAATGGTTATTTATCACTTAGAACATTAGTGGTTTACTTCTCTGGTGCTGACAGTGTTAGGTTTCCCTACAATAGATGATGGCTCCTAACCATGCCAAGGTATGGTTAGGAGCCAGTAAAATTAGCATGGCAAAGATATAAAATATAAATGTGCTGTGAGGTCCTGGTACATTCTTGAGAGTTCATTAACCTGAGTTTGTTCTCAGGTTCTCTAAATCCTTACAGTCATTGAGTAAAATGGGGAGCAATCTGTGTGTCCAAAATGCTTTCTCACATTAGCCCTGTGCATCTTTTATTTCAAGGAGTTACACCTCTGACTCTTTACTGATATCCAGGAGGAATCACCAGTTTGATCATGCCAGGAAAGCATGACCAGGAAAATCACTAATTGTAATGGTGCTACATTATCACCATTAGTTCAGTACATGGTCAACTCTTTGGAAAGAGACACGCTTGTCACTGGAACTCTATTAATTCCTATTAATTCCAGTTATAATGTCTTTGTGACCCATGACTACCAATCAGGAAGCAATAGATTAGCTCAGGACCCTAAGAACACACTAAAAAAAGTTTTCCCAAAAGTAATTACAAGAATGGCCTACTCTGAAGCAACACAGGTGAACGGGTGACAAATATTAGCTGACATACCTGACACTCCCCAGTTTCCAAATCTTCTTGTTAAAATTTCTTCACACATTAACTAGAGTTGTAGTCAGGCAGCCAAATACTGTCAGCCTCTATATAAAAAACAATCTCTTCCTGACAAATATTACAAGTAGTGACTCAGAAGTGAACGCATCACCAAGATTTTGTACACACAATTTAAAAGTTTATGACAATATAAACATGTATGATAGACTTGTATTTGAAATTCCTAATCAGCTAGAAAATTAAAAGCCTTCTGCTACCACACCTGATGCCTTTCACCTCCACCAGAAGACAGCTTCCATATAGAGAGTTATGCAAGATAGAACTTCTGTAAAACAAGCTCAGAAACGGATGGTATAACAAAGAGGAAGAACAGAATGACACCCCCATGTTAAGAAGTCCCTATGTCCCCAAATCCTTTGCATTCAAACCAAGAACTATAATCTTGAGCACCTCCACAAGGTCCTAAGGTAAAAAGTACTATCTTTAAGAGCCAGGATCTAACACCTGCAAATGTTTTAGGGATGTACACTCCGTTACACTTTGAAAGTAGATGGAAAAGCAGTTGTAATGGCATTTACGTGCAGTACGCTTTTTGTGAGAAAAAAAAAAAATGAAGCATGTTAATTTTATCAAGTGGTATCACTACAAAGTTCATGCTGCACTTCCACAGAGATGAGGTTACCAGTTGAACTTGCCATGGGTGCGAGCTACGGTGACCCAAAGCAAACAGAAAGGCTTCCGCCTTTTGACTAAATGTTGGTGTTTTATTTTTATCACTACATGGATAGCCAGGAGGAATTGATAAGCTGCAAGCTGAAGAAACAGTTAGGAACAGCCAACTCCGCCCTTTAAGTGTTTTTTCTTCAGACAGACAGCACAATTTACAAGGCTCAAGCAAATCCCTCTTGCTTAGCTCCCAATTTTGCAGAACACAGGAACGAAAACCAATTCTGCACAATATACCAACATAAAGTCAAGGTCTAAATAAATCCTGGAGAGTGCGATTGAGATTCCTACACTAAACTGACCTAACTTG
Organism: Anas platyrhynchos; assembly: GCF_047663525.1. Lineage (NCBI taxonomy): Eukaryota > Metazoa > Chordata > Aves > Anseriformes > Anatidae > Anas > Anas platyrhynchos. Next base: position 22,376,466 of record NC_092591.1, read on the forward strand.
GATACTTTGCATAAAATGAGTTTTATCTGGAGAAATGTGTTCACATATAAATAAGTATATAAAATATATAAATATACAAATAAGTTTGCTAAAAGTGAGGCAAATGGCCATTACTGCTCATAATTCACATGGGATAAGTATCTGTATTATTTAGAGATTTAATAAAAGTGGTGATAAAGTAAAATGCTTAGGATTTGGGCAAGCCAACCCATCATTCCATGAGTACTTAGAGTAAAATTCACATTAAAAAAAAAAGACTCAAGCTGCATATTCTTGCCAGAATTCAGTATCAGCATTCATAATGAACAAGGCATAAGTAAAGGTAATATTTTCCCCTCTTTGATGGTTTGAATCATAGTCTTAATAAGCTTCTGATTTGCAGATCTGAAAAAGGCTGAAGCATGTACCTCCACTGAGAGAAATATCCGAAAACCAACATGTTTGATTTCCCTTTTGTTTCATGCCCTTTTCTCACTTTTGGTTTGTATGCCCTAACAAGACTGCATAATTTTAGAAAAGCAAAGCACGCTTATGCTATGTTTAATCCAAGAGAACATGAGAGCAGTAACATGCTATTACCACAGAGTTCCCCACAGAAGAGCCGAAGTGCATAGCTTCTAAAAGCTTTGGTTCTAGTAGCCTGTGATCATCAGTCCTTTCCAAGATATTCTCCTTGACAGTTCCTAGAAGCTTTTCATCATTTTTATATGGTCTTTGTATCCAGTTTTCTTAATTTCGTCATTTACTTCATTATGTTTTGTTTTGATTTTTTATTATTTTTAATAGTAGCAGCAAGATACTTGCATAACTATTGTGTAAGTGTGATGAGCTCTTTATGAGAAAGCAAAACTGAAATAGTTTTACTGGAGCATGTACTTGAGGGATGTGCTCTCAGCCGCTTGTCACTAAAACCACAGCAATCATCTGAATGCTGTGGAAGATTCCACTTGCAAGGCTCTGGCTCTTCTTGCAAAGCTCTCTGCATGTAGTACACGATCTCCACACCACAGTGCCCAGTGGTAAGACTTTCAAGGCCTAAAGATCTTTTGTGTCAAATAAAGTGTCAAATAAGCATATGATGATATAGCAACAGAGGTGGAAGTCTCAAGATGTCAGTCAAATATTTAGCTGTATTCAAACTTCACTGGACAAGGCCCTGCAAACTGATCTAATGGAACTTCCTTTGCATGACATCCTGGACTGAATGGCTCAGGATATATCTTACAAGCTAAATTACTCACAATGCCCTTATCTTGTCGCCTGAAAGAGGTTAAGATCCCATACTTTCATTGTGCTATATAAGAGGTCCAATAATGGAAATATTGTTACCTAACACTGTCCTATACAGAACCTTTGAAGAATACATGGCAATAAACATCCCTACGCCAGGCCAGAAGGCATTTCGGAGAAGAAAGGAGGAAGAATGAGATGGAGGAGTTAAGACCCAAGAAAAATCAAGCTGAAATGCCTTTCTCCATGTCTGATTCCATGACTTTCAAGTTCATTAGAACATCTGGAAGGCTGCTGAACATTTTCACCACAGGACCTAAACCTCCACTGATAAATTTAATAGGCAGGGGAAAAAAAAGTAAAACACAAAGTGGGAATGATCTTAAAAATAAAAAGAAAAAAAAAAATTGCAGTAGCTCATAAGATGTACTATGAGTTCTGCCTGTAGTGGCCTGGTTAGCACACCTCCCAGCAGCAAAGTCTCTACGCTGAAAAAATAATATACATAGTATGTGAAAGACAGATGAGAGGCTGCAAACCATGGCAGGCACTAGAAGTTGGCAGATGTGCAGGTAAAAGATGAGAAAATATACTGGCACAGGAAGTGGGGCAGGATGACATATTACAGAAGAACAAAGGAGAGCCCACAGAGAGAACAATTACTGTAGGAAAGAAAGAGTAAGGATAGGCTGTGAGGGAGGAAGAACAAGATACTGAACAGGTGACAGGAAAGACTACATCATTTGACAAGACCCTTGGGAACAAAGAAGCCAAAGGAATAACTAAAAATAAATGCTTTGCTAGATATATAGTGCAAACACGCTATTGGAAGACAAAAAACAGCAGTAGAAAATTGCTTTTTTAAAGAACAAAGCTGAGTAAGAACAACAAACTGCAGGCTTTCATGTTGAAATTAGCATTTGCAAGTGACCTGCTCTTCTTCAGAGGAAAATAACATTTTATACTCCAGAACAACAAAGAAAAGAATGGCAAGCAGCATCCTGGGCTTTTCTGGAAGCACAGCTGAATGTTAAATAAGCTATCAGCTGTCAGATTCAAATACAAGCCTGCCATACGTACAAGCCAGGTTACTGTAACCTTGTCACGTGTACAACAGCATCCCAGGAACAATCAAATAATCAAAAACGTGCACTATCATGAAGACGTATGCGTTTTTATCAGAGTACCTTAATGAATGAGAAGGTTTTACTGAGAATAATTTGCAGTTATAACCCTACAGTAACTACTGAACTTATTTCATGCAGGGATTTATACACTTGGATATTTAATGTCCAAGTTGCACAAGGACATGTTATTTGTACTCATAGGTACACACTTACCATAAGTAAAGCAAGTGCAGTTGTAGTGGGGAGGTAACTCATTTGCCCCGCTGATAGAAAAATCAGTCTGAAAAAGTGCCAGATTAAAAAGTCAAAAACACCCCTACATTACCAAAAACATCTGTTACATTGCAGAAACAAACTAATAAAACAACCTAATAGAACTCTAGAACAGGTTCTGAAGTACATAATCTGTAGTGTCCTGATTTGTTTTTTCTAAAGCAAGTAAACACACCACTTTTTCTGCAAACTAGCCAGTAATGAATTTGTCGTGTGCATTCCACATGCGTAACGAGCTATTTTACTGAATCCTCCTGAAACACAGTATGCCTCTTCACAGCAGGCTAAGTGGAAATACCACACTGGAGCTGAAATCAGGCTCTGAGTAATTTTAGTGGAGTTGCATCCAGGATGAATTTGGCTCATTAGTTCTCTCCTAAAGACAATGATGAACTGGCACAACAACTCCTGTCACTACAGTGCAGTGCCCTGGAGAAGCAAGCAGAAAATATCTTGCCCAGAAGTCCTCATCTGACCTGTTACTAATGTCCATGGCTGACTCTACTGGCTTTTTTAAGGGAAAGGCAGATGTGCTGATTTCTTGGGCCACAATGATCTATGTAATAAGAATCATCTTGACAAAACAGCATAGACTGCCATAATTCACCACTGACGCTTTTTATGTTTGACACCTGGAAACCATACTGAATGAAGCTTCAGGGTGCATCCAGCATGACACAGGTAAGTAAAATAAATTAAGAGGAACAGAGAGCATGCTTGCTTGCTCCATTTCCCTCACTGGTAAATACTTCATTACAACAAAACATTCAGAGGCTTTCTTTAGAGTGTTGAGTTATACTTAGAGCTAAACTAATAATAATGTAAATTGGACTGTATATTAGGATACAGAAATAAATAATAATCACTGCTGTGGGACCACTACAAAATTAACAGAAAGCCAACAGCAATCACACTGAAATTAAACAGTGAACTGGTACTGTATTCTTGAAGTGGAGTTAAAATATCATGGGGTTGGAAACTTAACGAATAAGCTGATACTGATTCAGAAGACTGTTTGGGGTCTGAAGTTTCTAAGTCAGGCAAATATCTTGGCAGTGCAACGATCAATGATTATTGCACCATTTAGTTCCTCTAAAAGAAGAGAGAAAAAAATCTAGCATCAAAAAAACGAAGTGTTGGCATTTAAGGTGTAATGAGCCTCCATCCTTCCTTCCGTTTTGTCAAGTTCTAACCCAGTGCTGCTGCACGGTTTGGATCATACAACCATGGAATATTCCAAGTTGAAAGGGACCCACAAGGATCATCGAGTCCAACTTCTAAAAAACTCCTGGTTTTGCTGCCCCTTGTTAGGAACAGCCTTTCAAGCACTTTGCACTGAAGTTCATTCTCACATAAAATAATTTTTACATCTTATAAAAGCAATAGCAAAATGCAAACATGCCTGGCTTATTGTGATGTAAACTAAAGCTCAACCACAGCGAGTGTTACAGCTCCCTTGACGTCTGAAAACCATAGAATCATTTAGGTTGGAAAAGACTTCTAAGATCAAGTTCAACCATTAACCTAGCACTGCCAAGTCCACCAACTGAACATGTCCCTAAGCACCATGCCTACCATCTTTTAAACGTGTCTTTAATGCCAAAAGTGAAGGCAGAAACTAGGTTCAAATTAACTGTGGTGCTCGTGCTTCCTTGACATGAAATAGCTTGAAAAATAATAGATATTAGAAGAGTTTTCTCTAGTTTCTGAAAACTCAGGCCATTTTAAGGTAACATACAAGCTAAGATCTTACATCTTGAAATGTTAAGTAGCCTTCCTTTTAGCAGCCTGTCATCCTTAGCTATATACATTCTCATCCAACCAACAGGACTTGAAGCAAAATTTGATTGCAATAAAAATATTCCTTCAGAACTTGAGGTTTTTACCCTTGACATTCTGACCATGATCTTGATTTGACAGTTACTTTTGAAAAACTTAAATGCCTGTTAAAAAAAAAAAAAAAGAAAAAGGAAGTGGTTGTCATTTGTTCCCTGCTGACAAGAGTGACTTAACTGAGGATCACATATGTGGTTGCAAGCAAATTCTACTCTATGTGTGACTGCACAATAATGACATCTATACCCCCAGAGTTTCTACTTCTGGAAAGCATTTCAAAATCGTAATTTACAAGGCTCACTTAGTGGGGGAAAAAAAGGATTCTTGATCCAAAAGTAATGTTTTTGGGGGGAGAAAAGGGAAGAGGTAAGAAGAAATCCTGAAGTCTACAGGTTCTATAGTAAATGAATTAGGTCCAACTTCTTTACCATTAACTTCTGGTGAAGAAAACTTTTGTTCAAAGTAATTTTGCTGGAAAATCTGGAGAAGGCTGTTTTGAAATGGCAAACTTACAAGACAACTACATTAAAAACAACCACTGACACAAATCTCTATAACTACTAAATATCTTATTCCTGGCCTCATCAGCAACTTTTGTGCTCTGCATATGCAGTTTAGGAATAGATGAAGTGGTAACATCTCTGTAAATCTTACATCAGAAACACTGTTGATTAAAGAAAGCTTAAAGAAGATTTTCAGATTTTTTTTTCCTGCCAAACCAGTACTTCCGGCACTACGACTGAAATTTAAGTAGTTCGTCTTTCAAAATTGTGTTGGAAATCGTCATGAAATTATTTGAAACTGTTTATTCCTGTAGATGCTGAAAATGCAACTGTTCTTTCCTCTACTATTCTACCCACTCTATGGCAGAAGGCAGGGGAGGACTCCTGCAAGACAAGACATGGCAGTTTGGGTTACCTCCCATACATCCTGCAACTGCAGGATGATCACACATGCCCCTCAACACTTCAGATCACCATGGGCAAGTTGTGAATAGCACTGCTCCCCAACTTCATTGAAGATTATAATTAGAACTATGAAAAAAGATCAAGAGAGTGAGGAAACTCACACCAAAATGTAACAGCACATGGGGAACCTGTATGTTGAGAGAGCAGACCTCAAGCTGGTCACTCTTTTCTCAAGACTGCTACAGACCCAGTCTGAGGATACAAATATCAATGGATTATTTTTGTCTGTAAATTTTATTCAACTCTTCCTAGGCAAAGTAAAAGCTGATTAAGGGCTCCCCATTTAGGCAAAGAAATACCAGATTAGATTATTTCTGTCTAGAAAGTGTGGATGAATCTATCAGTATTAACCTACTGTCCCAACTTCAAGTTTTGGAAAATTTGGTAAGGGAGAAGGAATTTGAGAGAAGATCATTCCCCAGTCCCTCTGAATACCCTTTGGCAAGATTATGGAGAAGAAAGCTCTCTCTCTGATTCTGAAAAATCTAACGCAAGAAGAGGAAAATGGTAGTTTCATCACTTCCAGAATAAAAAAAAAAAAAAAAAAAAAAAAAAAGCTTAAAAAAGCTTACTCATACTCTTAACTATATGCTATCATCTCCTTACCACCATTCTCACTATTTACTAGATTCTCTGCACTCTCTTCTTAATGCTGAGGACATCTATAGAAGGTAGGCTGCACCACTGTCAGAGCAATGATTAAGTAACAGAGGAACATTACTTCTGTGCTCCCTTCCAAATCTAATTAAGTCCAGTCTTAAACAATTATAAACATCTATGCAATTGTTGTTCTGCTAAGAATTCCAGAGCATGTCCTTCAGTAGTACCCTGATCTCCAAAATAGCTCCCAATATCCTACAATAAATTTAAGTTTTCCAGTAGAGATCTTCTAATCTTTTATATCAATCTTTCCAGGCACCTGTTCAACATGGGCTCTTCTAGGTCTTGCACTTGGTCTTCCTGGTATAGCTTTACATCCAGAGTAGAATACAAGATTTTACTGCAGATGCAAAAATGATCAAGAAAACTACAGAGAGGAATTCTCTCTTCCATACACTGCAACAACATTTTCATGCTGAGCAAATCCAAAAGGACAGCCACACTATAACAGAAACACAGACTTAGCACTTTTGACACACACATGACAACACTTCTTTCAGAACTTGAGGGGAATTACCTCACTTCCCAAAGGGAAACTGTAAGTGGAAAAAGACATCACTGAAAGAGGGCCACTAGTGATTAACAAAGAAAAAAAATCTTTACAGTAAGCAGAGCTACTTCATACTTACACCCTTGGACAAGGGATTTCTTCACTTCAAGTGCTTCATTACATGCACTGCACCAGGAGTTAACAGAGTTGAAGAGCCTGAACAATACAAATCCCTGGGCTTTACACAACTCTCCACTCAACTCCTATGTTTGCTCTTTGAAAGCTCTTCAGCACTTCATCCTGTAAAACTCATTTACCTGTCAGCCTCTGCATCTCTGGAATTCTCCTGAGACTTCACTGATAAAAAGCAACACATTCAGCTGCACACTGAGCAACTCTCCAGTCCTTAAGGACTCTGAACACATACCAAGCTTTGTAATCAGATATCCGTTCCTCTCTCCAGGGTACCTAGTAACACTACATCTGTTGTACTGATGGCACCTTCGAGAAGAAAAGCAGCATGGTTTGAGCTAAACCAGTAGCACAAGACCCTCAGAAAACAGTACTCATAGGAAACAGGTGTTCTTGGTTTATTGATAGTCTGTTTGCATCAAACAGATTCCACAGAATGGATGGAAACCCACTTCTGGGCCCTCTCCCTGCTGTGGGAGGAAAATGTTGTTCTGAAAATGCACGATTGCCTTAGAAATACAGAAACAAGCAAGCAAGGTGCAGTTAGAATCATATTTGATAGTTTGGGGCTGTAGTTATCCACACTGACCAGTTCAAAGGATTGTTTGCAAGGTGAAGATCATTAAAAAGAAGACAATTCAGTGAAGCATTTCTGGGAATACTGGAAGAGATATTTCTAAGTGCCTTCCAAGCAGTCAGTGAATGTTACGTAGCAATTACTCTCAATTTTAAGAAATTGATAGCCTCAAATCACAGTGATTAGCTTTAAGAATATATGTAAGCAGAACTCTATCACTAAAATTGAAGAGAAAATTAGATCTTTATACGATGCACCAATACGTATTCTCAGCATGTCATGTCACAAAAGTTCCTTCAAGAATTGCAAGTAAGATTTAAAACCCTCAAACTTTTTTTTGTATTACACTCCATTACCTGTAAATCCGTGCATCTTAGTCACACAACTCCATTTGCACAAGGCTTAAAAGGGACTATAAAACCTGCACTGAAAGTGACCTAAAAACATCACACTTTGAAAGGATAAAATCCCGAACTATTTGGGGGTTAAATTTAAAGAGTAAGAAGCCAGAGATGAGGTATTTCCTCCCCTGAACGATAAAGTCCATATTCCTGACAGTCTTGATGTTTGCTTGGTAACTACAGGTTGGCAATTTAGTAACTGGAGACAGACATCTGGAATTTACACACAATCCCACCAATCCTTGGATGGTCCTCCTTTGAGAAATCTATTCCAGCATTCACACAGCATACATAAACCCTTCAGCAAGAAAGAAGACAGGGAGATGTCAGTATGCTTCAGTTTGGGAAAGGCAGAATGGCAGAAGAGACAGAAATCCTTGAAGAAGCATGATCTAATTTTACATGACACTTCTCTGGGTGAATAACCAATAAGGTCTCCTTTGCTTGCCCATAAATTAGCTTAGTTCTAGGTGACCAAAGAGCTGCCCACATTATATTACAAGGACCATATTAATGGAGCAGAGCATGTAAACTGCTACATTAACTTCCCAACCCAGAACAATGAAGAGGGCATTAAAATAAGCCTCTTGCTGGTACACTGATCTCAGTACTGCCCCCATTACAGCCACATTAATGAAACTTCTCAGCTCAATTCCTGGATTGATTTTTAGCACCTCTTAATGGAAACTGCTGGGCATAGCTGGGAAATTAGAGGTGGCAATGGGACTGAAGGGATTAAAGTCCTCCTGCTCTGTGAGATCTGATTTGCTTCTGCAATTATAGTCTTTTACTACTTTACCTGGAGACCTACTGGAAAAACTCTTAGGTAATTTTCACTCCATTTCCTATGTATGTAAAAATAGTTTGTGAAAGGAAGCTATTAAGCTGCTCCCTACCCCCTATCTGTCCTCTTACTCTCTTTAAAGGAGACCCACAATCCCCATTTCACACAGAGACTTTCCATGGTAATGAAAGGAACATTTCACACCCATCTCCCTTAACAGCAATGCTTTTACCCTATGCTTTAGTACGATATGCAAGAAGATAAATGCAGACAGACACTTTAAATATATTTTTCATATGAAACCCACTGTAGTAGCATTAGAGCTAGGACGTGAATATTAAAAACTACAGCAAACAATTCTGAAGAACCTCCAGAAGGTTTACCCTGAGAGCACCAACAGTACTGTGCTTTGAACTGCTATCAGTGCCCACCTCTCACAGCAGTAAGCTCTGAGTGGCTGGAAAAATGAGATCCTAATAGCAACCAGTTGCACATAGGAGACTTAGAAACCTGCTGAAAAAAAAAAGTACAAGGCATGTAGTAGATGAAAGCAGAGATTGTTCAACCAGAGAAAACCCTTTGCACACTAAGCCACAACACACCTTAAATGAAGCCTAGCAGAATGCAAGACACATAGTAGACTGCACAACTTTGCAAAGCATTCCCCAACTGTGCGCCAACATTTCATCTAAAGTTTCGAAGTAGAAATCTAAGTTTCTAGAGGCAGAGAAACTCTTATGCCTACATCTTCTCTGAGAGAACATACAACTTTGGTTGAGATTACTACAGCCTCTAAAAACAAGGTAATATCTGTGGTAAGAACAGGAAGCCTCCTAATAACACTAGTCAGTCCCATGCCATGGAAAGGAGACTGATTTTTCTTTCAGTGACTTGTTAGTTTCCTTGGAAGCATCTCAGATGCCAGAGCAACTCCCCAGTTCAACACTGAGGCTGAAACACTGGAGAGGCTATTCACAAATAGTTTATCAGTATTTAATACCGGAATAGGCCAAGATAACCAGCATTATCATGTCTTTGATTAACTTCCTCTTGCTCATGGAATTGCAAAAATAATAAGAATATATTGTTATTAAAATGACTACAATGCTGCTTAGGGACCTGAAAGAAGTTAACCTCTATGTGTGTACCACCACTCAAAGGAGATAAGATTTGTAATTAATTTTATTTAAGCTGCAAAACGTAAGCAGAAGCAAAATTCAAAAAAAAAAAAATACAGATTGTAATTTTTGGTCTCATACTTAAAAGTTATCATTTTTTGTTTCTCCTGTAAATACTAATTTATACTTAAAAATCCAGGTACTTTCAGTGTGTTTTGAACAAAATGAGAATTTAATCAGTATTTTATTCAAGTAGTAGAACTATTTTTCAAGTTCGAGTACAGTTATAACAACAATAATTGTTGATTTGCCTTGGTAACTCTATGCAATATAAAAATCAGTATTGGCAGTATTTTTCCTAATGGTAGCATGCCAACAGGATGTTGTTCTTTACAACATTTTCAACACATATTAGACGGTCAACATTTAAAGCTAAAGTCACAAGAGACTTGTGATCAACTTACTCTCTTATACTATTTAACTCTGTTTTATATGTCAGAAGTAGAACTTTCTCCCCATGGCAGTAAAAATTTGGAAAAAACACATCCTGGATTAAGGAATTCACAAATAAGTGTACGAGAATATAAACATTATGAGGAGATGAGGTAGACACGTTCTGGTAAGCAGCAGTTTGAATAAGTGAAGTCTTACTTTTGCTTACTATCTTCAAAGTAACCTCAAAGGCTGACCAGCAAGCTTTGTAGGCAACAGTCAGCTGAAAGCAAACTGAGGTAAATCTGTACCAATAAAATAAAAGCCATCTGCATAGCTCCCTAAAAAGGTTCACTAATTCAACATGAACCTTATTTCAGAGACTGTATTGCTGCTGCCTAAAGACAAATCTCACCTACATTTGTGAAGACAATGACTATTGTCAATAAACCAGTTTCTCCTCTGCTGTAGAAGGGCATGCCTGGTATGGCTCTTTTCCAAGCTGCTTGCATCTGCGATTTCAAGTCACAAATCATTCTTTATCCATATCTATGATTTATAGTCTACTTGAGACATACAAAATACATTATCCTTTCAAGCTGTGGTCTTGAAGAATCATAATGGAAATGCTAGAAAACAATAAAACAAGAACAAAACACCAGTTTGTTACCATTATTAGAATGGGATGCTACTAGCATGCGTGTAAGCATTACAGAAACACCAACCATTACAATACTTGATAACAAGTTTCTTTCCAAGAACTGAGGCTAAATGTTTTCCCTAAAATTGATTCAATTTACATTTGCATACTCTTTAAAAAAAAACAAAACAAAACAAAACAAAAAAAAAAAAGACAGAGCCCATAGCCAGCATCATCCTTCCACAGCTGTAGGAGAGTATCACAGAAACTTCATTTGGGCTCAAATACATACACCATCACTCTGGGACAAAATTAAATAAGGCCTATCAATACAGATCTGCATGTTACTGTTGCAACTCAATATCAAACTACAGAACACTAATATCTTTTTCAAGTTGCCATTGCATTTGGAAACAACAGGGGGATAGAAGACAAGATGTAGGCTTCCTATAGCAAACATTTTTCACTAAGATATCAGCAGACACTCCTAAAAAACATCCAGAAACACACCAGATTAGATATAAAAAGGGTATGCTCAAAGTACACTTGGTATTGGGTTTCTAGCCTGGCATCTGACTGACTGGCTTCAGCTCAGCTGCTCGGTGTCACAGTCTTGCACATGATCTAGGATTATGTGGGACAACTGTGACATATCTGATACTTTGAGACAATAATATTGTATGATTTTCTTCCCAAGATTACCCTAGTAGAGTGCTACTACTACTTCTGCTTTGACAGCTCACGTTGATCAAATCAACATTTAAATGAATTTAAACAAAAAATTCAACTTCAGGCACATCAGTTTTGTGAAGTGACACTTGAAAAGGTTTCTTTGGGAAAACCGTATTTCTAGTATTTCCATCAAGCAGGTTAAACTTCAAGGTAGGGATCACTGAGACACAGCATAAAATAGCAATGTGCAATTCTTTTCAGTATATTAATACGAATGACTTTTCAAACATAAAAAGTGAGAGAATTTGCTCCACAATTCATTCTAATAGTTAAGCAGTTAGATGGAGAAGAGGAGCTATAGACAGTTTTCACAAGCATCCACCACTCTGTGACTACTTAAAGAATACAGAATCACTACTTTGCTTAACTCCTATCACTGAAAAAACGTAATGACGGGAAAGAGGAAAAGCAACTTTTTTTTTCCCACTTGCACTATGAACGCATTGATAGTGTAAAATGAATAGATGGTCCACTTTGATAGCCCAGTTGAACTCTTGGGTTGGTCATTATCCATTCATAATTAAGGTTTTATAACTTTCTTAATGAAAATTAGCTGACTAGTTTCTCATTCAAATCTGAAATTTAATAATGTAATAATATTGCCACTTGGTCATGGGGAACAAGCTAACAGACCTCTCAAGGCTTGCATAATTCTCTTCAGAGAAGAACCATAAGGTCACTAAACCTTCTGTGCCACCTTTGGAAGATGGAGTCCTACTGCTTTTTTTCTTCCTATTACAAATACAGACTTCAGCTACATTTGACTAAGGTTATCTCACTGCTAGGAATGGAAACTCATTGCTATCCCAAGGCCTGCTTCAGTGCCACCTTTTTCCTACCTTGCCTGTGCTAGGTTCTGAGGTGGGATTCCAGATCTCTGCATTGCCTGGTTTCCTGCAGCAGGGCCTGCAAGCAGCAGAGGCTAGGCACTTTATTCAAAAGCAACACAAGCATTATTTGGCGGGGGAATCATTGGAAAGAAAAAGGAAAAACATGCAGGGAATCCAAAGAGGATAGTATCAGTGGACCTTATCACCAACAATCCAACACCGTGATACTTAAAAGCATTTGTAACCAAATGAGTGTAACCTCATGAGTAGCTGAAGTAACTGTCCCAGACCAGCTGTTGGTACATTGCAAGGATTTTTTTTTTTTAATTATTGCTTCAAGTATTACACAGTACCCTTATTTGCCTTTAAAGACACGGTTTCTTCAATATACGTGAAAAGGACGGGTGAATTATCCCTATTACAATATAAAGATGCTAATGCCTACTTTGTGACCAAAACAGACCTAGATGTTTGTGCAGAAATACACAGCAGTCTTCCAAATGCAAGCTCTTTTGCAAAATATCAACACCCACCACTGTATCAACAGAAATCATGTAACTGCATAAACACACTGGAGCATCAGGTGAAAGAATGCCACAGTCACCTAGGAAAAAAAGTTTTTCTACTGGGAATAAAAAGTTTGTCTTAACTGCCCAAGAGCAACACTTCTTCTACCTGTCTATGCATAAACAATGCCAGGATCACAAGTCTCAACTGTTTGTTGGAAGTTTCACATTCATTTTAGACAATATATTCTACAGAGAAGTGCAGTAAGGACTATGTATACATACATGTAACTATCTTCTGAAGTCATGGCAAGTTCAAGAGACATCTTGGTATTCCCAAGAGCATAATAGCATCATTACTGCCAGCTTCAAAAAAAAAAAAAAAAAACAACCCACCACCAACAAAAATCAGGGACCACTTCTCATTATTTGAGTAGTTCCAGAGAGGATCCACAAACACTTCAAAGACAAGAGACTTTATTTCTTCAGTTGTTCTATGGAACAGCATCTTACATCTACATGCAGACTTCTTAGGCATTAGTACCTTGTGCTGACAAAATGCATCTCAAGTTAGTCATCACAAGCTCTTACTCTAAGTTTCCAAGTTCCTTAAACACTTAGATTGGGGAACTAGATGTATACAGTACTGTTTTATCACCCACCACAGATGGATGACATTCTTCACACTAGCATTTCTGCTACCCAATCAGAACATTTTCCTGCTGAGACATTTGTGCATATTTTAAAAAACATTTCGTAAGTAACATCAGTTTTTATTAACTTCTGAGTTCTTTACATCACTTTATACTATTTCCGTAAGCTTCTAGAAGGATTTCTAACATTTTCTAGAAGCTACTGCTGCCTCAGGCACATCTGTTGAATTCTGTGACAAAAATACCTAGATGTCAACATATGGTGTATTTACTGTTTTATTGTTTCAATTGCCCAGAGAGATCTTCTATGAAAGTAAACACGACACACACCCACTGAGCCAAGTGCCATATGTAATACAAGGCACACGTGCACTTAGGGCTAGCTGTGTATTTCTACATACACCCATACCCATTCACACACACTTCACCTAGACGCAGTACTTCACTAGGCTGAAATAGGTACACATTCACTTATCAGTTACACAAAATACAAAAGAAAGGTAGAAGAGATTTCTTCTTGCTTTTCTTTCAGCTTCAGCAATGAAATTACACTGAGTGGTTTCACAACCTGCTTCCCAGCAACTTGCCAGATACAGTGCACTTTAGAAGAACCCAGAAAAACAGAATATAACCGATCTAATACAATAAGGCACCAAAAAAAAAAGCACTGTAGAGAAACTCAGCTTTATTACCGTCAGTATCAACTGATTTCAGTAGTTACAAGAGGAAATGGTTTCCTAACTCACCATCTGTGCCACTACTTTCTCTCTCACTGTAACACTACAAAGATGCATTTCATTACAGATAGCACCTAATCAATATTGTTACTTCTGCTCCCGCTTTTCAATTTTATTCTTCATGAGTATTTTACAAAAGCTCTGGCCCAAGTATTCATGACAGCTTTCTAAACGCCCCAACTGCCCAAACGTAGTTATTCTTTGCAAATAGCTAAGCAGTATGCAGAGAATATCTAAATTCAACCAAATATCTGAACACCACCAACATGACTGCTTAAGGTTAAGAAAATTATACCTGCTATATTTTAAATATCACATCAGATGAGTCCCTTAATACTGGTGATATATTTCATTGCTCTGAGCAAGTCATAACCCTTATACTACAGTTCAAATCAAATAAGGCAGAAAAAAAAAAAAACACTCAAAGTACTGAATAAAAACATAATTTGATAGGGAAGGAAAAAAGGAGTAAACCAATGCCTCACCTGTCTCAAGCTACCAAGTGCAAGTAAAAAACAAGGCATCACTTAACAGCACATACAACACAAAGCCAACTTTTTCTTTCCCCCCCCCTCTACAAATCTATAAACTGTTTACATTTCCATATAGACTACAAAATATCTTTCCTGTAAGCCATCACCACTTACTGCATCTACTGCAAAGGAATGCAAAGGAATGTCATTACCTAGCACAGCATTTGGACAGTCTACATAAGTTGTTTGTGTTTTTTTTTTTGGAGGGTGGGTTGCTTTGTCCAAAAAATTACATACACTTTTTGTTATTTAATTCAACCTAAGCATTTCCTTTCAATTAGCCCATGCAGACGGCACCAAAAGAGATACATTCATGAAAAGTGGTATACATGGAAAAAGAAATAACATAAACCCTTTATTATCATGCTTCTCTTAGAAGTGCCCCAATTATTGCATTCTGCAGTCATTTTGAATCCATTCCCAGTATGTTTCATATTGGAAATTGACTTTGAACGGTCATAAAACATATACATAGAGGCAATTATTTTTTCCTATTCAGCCTTCCAAAGCAAATATTTGTTATTAAAAGCTGACTATTCATCCTCGTATAAAATGAGGCTCACAGGAGGCTAGGACAGTACTTGCAGTCCAGCCTTTTTGTTTGCTTTTCCACAACCTGCATATGCAGCCTTCTTCAGGCTATTCAGATGGCAATACAACCACAGGACTTGTTGCATCTGCTTTTGCCCTCAAGACACTTAGATATTCGTACATCTACAACACAAATTAACTTACTGAGACATGAAACTTGTAAAACATAAAAGTAAAAACAACAAAACAAACAGAACAGACCATGCCATATAAGTATTGAAATCTGTCTGCATTAGTAAAATTACAGTCAGACTTCTTTCAGGTATGAGAGAAACCTAAACAGTGAGTTTGAAGAGGTCTAAAAACAGATGCATAGTTCACAAAAATACCTAGCTGTTTCATACCTGAATTATTTATTTCCTTTCCCTCTGCCCAACCATTTACCAGACACACAAAAAGTAGCAGATGAACAATATGCAGCCAATGTAGTTTATTTTTAAGAATTGTTTGTGTTAGTGGATTATCACTCTGGACTTTTATTTTGTTTACATCACAATGATATACTGGCACCCAAGCTCAGATCGTAAAAGACACTGCAACCCCACAATTGCTTCCCATGCACAAAAGCGTTTCTCTCTCTTTCTCAAAGACCAACTTGTTTCATTTGGCAGAAGGTGCACTAGGGGGAGGAAGTAGGTGGCTCTGGGAGGCTTCCACACCTTAGTTTCTTAACAATATACTCCAAAGTTTTTCCTTTCCAAATTCAAAAAAAAAAAAAAAAAAAGGCTCGGGAAGAAACCCTGCATTAAACAAACCTTAAAAAGGTATTGATTGAGGATATTAACATATAAAAGGGAATGGCCCAAAACTACATAAGATTAAGTTTGGATAACAGAGAAAAATAGCTTCTTAAAATTAAATGTAATTTTGAAAAATGAATTGCTAATTGTAAGAAGTTATGAAATAACTTTTAGGAAATAGGAATACTGACAGTGAGATTAAAAAATATTTCCTGTAAAGCAATAGCGGAAGAGTTCACAGCAGTTTCAGTGCAAATCTAGCCCCTACCAAACCCTCAGATTTATAGAGGAGGAATACAGAAGGAAAAGTGCTAGCATTGGAAAAAACATCAGTTTAACCATTAGCACCTGTTTCTGTGGTAGATCTCTACTCCAAATCACAGAGCCATTTAGGTTGGAAGGAACCTTTTGAGTTTATCTAATCCAACAGCTTTGCTCGAAGCAGGGTCAGCTTCTACAAATCAGCGTTGGCTTTCCTAACCCTATGCCCAAAACATCAGAGAGCATATTTATATTTCCCTGAGCTTACTAGTCCCTGAATCCAACCCTTTGACCTTTTTTTAAAAAAATAAAAAAATAAAAAAAATACCTGAGATCACCTGTAAGGTCCCTGCTAAACTGTGTAATGCTCCTGTTTCTTGGGCTTGTCTTCCTGCTTCCTGGGTCAGGCCTACTTCCTAGGGTGATCCTTGAAAATCTACCAGCCATTTCAAACATGCCTCTTCTCTCCAGGGCTGTATCCCATGAGACTCTTCAAAGCCAATCTCTGAAGAGGTTGAAACCTAATCTCAAGTTCAAGGCTGTGCTCCCTCATCCTGGGATCCTGAACTCTGTCATTTCATCGTCAGTGCAGCCATGATTGCCCCTGAGTTTTAACATCCACCAATTATTCCCTATTTCTAAGCATTAGGTCCAGCAGCGCTAATTCCTGTTGCTTCCTCAGTTACCTGTGACAGGAAATGGTCAACATGGCACTCAAATCCCCTTCAGTCCTGCTGAACTGTCCTTCCAGCAGATAGGGTTGCTACGAAGTGCCCCACAAGGGTCAGGGCCTATACATGTGAGGCTTCTTTTCCTGCTTGAAGAAGGCCTCATCTACTTGTGGTCAGGAAGCTTGTAGCAGATATCCGCTCCGTGTTGGTGGGCCCACTGATCTTCAAACTCTTGACTGAGCCCTGACCTGTCCCAAGGCAGATCTGTGTACCTACCAGCCTCTCTCACATCTTGGGCAACTCCCTTTAGCCCTATAACTGCACACAGCTTTTTAACTCCTCTTGCTCTCAAGAAAACGTGCTGCGTAACTGAAGCTCTTTCCCCCTTTCCAGAAGTAGCAAGACACTGTCCAACATAAAGTATACCCTAGTCAAATATGAGGTGGAAAATAAAATACTTGTTTTATGCAAGAGACATGACAAGATGTTAAGACAATTTAAGCATTGTTCCTCCTTTAACAGATAATGAATTGTATAGAATTGGATAGGTGTTCACATGTGTCTCCTGTTATAAACAGTGACAGCAGAATGTGGCCTGAAAGGAGTTTCTGTTGCCCCTACACAACAGGGGATCTCTTTTTCCTCCAAAGAACACTGAAAACAACAGATTAAAAAGTATCAAAAATTGTACACTTGAAAGGGAGAGTTGGAGCATTCTTTCACAACAGATGGTCCATGGGATATAGATACCCTCTCTTCTATGAAGAACTGTAATTAAAATAAAAGAGAGAGGAGGAAAGGAGCTGTCTCTAGTTGATGAAGTCTACAGAATTATTTAACTGTACCCTACTACTGTCCAATCTCTGATGTCAGCTCTATTCAGAAGGCCTAAGAAATGGTTGTTGTGCCGCATGACAGGCTGTACATCAGATGGCTTTTCTCAAAATAGAAAGTTTTGCTTTACATATTTTAATTTCTCCCCTCTCAAGGTTATGTTTAGACTGCAGTTGCTGCTGTGATCATCACATCATGGCCAGAACTGTTGTCACAAGTATTGGCAATCATCTGGCATCTGCACAAGGGTGTTCAGTATAGACCAACTGCACACAAATGCCTGCCTCGCTTCTCAGTACCATTCTGAGCCTACTCTGCTGTCGTGGAAATATTCAGCCATACCCACCCATATTTGTATACTACCAATATCCAAACTAACCTGAAACAAGCTACTCTAAAAACAGCTTGGGAACCACAGGTCATGCATACGCACACAGGCTGGGAGGGTCTTTGCCTTTCAGCAGCTCTTGAGCTAAGTTATCCCTGGTGTTCTCATGGAAGCTGGTACAAAGAGAGCACCTTGGCAGTACAGCCCCACAGTTCTACCACTAACCTGCAAGGCATTTTCTATGCAGTTCATATGCTTGCTTAGATGGCCTTCAAACTTATGAGGTGGAGAAAGGCATCCTGCTGCAGCACAGCCTCCACAGCTTTCCTCTTGATCTCAGGCCAGAGTCTGAACATTCAGCACATGGAAAAAGACACGGATACCACAGTAAAAGGAGCAATGTTCTTGTATTAATGTAGTATTTGGCATGACTGACATGAAGAAGTGTTTCTCCAACCCAACCTGGACTTCTGTATTCTTGCTAACAGGCACAATGAAGCCAGCACAAATTACTTTAAGGTAATAAACTTGCCTTTGTGTGAGCAGCTGCCAGCACAGACCTCACATTTCAGCACTGCAAGTAAAGGTTTCAGTTAAATGAGCTAAAAGATAGGCTCTATTAATTATGAATAATGTATATCCTAGGACTCACAGTGGAGTTTCCTGAGACCAGCGTACACATGAAAGAGCCAGACCTCTCTGACATGTACACTCTGGTTGCTTTTAGCCTGGCAGTAGCAAACACCCTGATTCTCTACCAGTACAGACCAATTTCAGTTTCTGTTGAAGATCACTACAGCTGTAATACAATGTAACGGTAAACTAGAGGGAAAGACTGAAGTTGTTTTTGAAGTATCAAGTGATTATCAGTACTCATGAATTGATAAGAATTATTTTTATCTCAAAAAAAACTTTACGTGTTGGTAATCCATAAGAAAAAGTACATGTAAAGATATGACTAATGCCTTCACAGAGACAGTTCACTTTTGTTTACATTTCCTTCCCATGAAATGTCACAATGCTGCCCATTTAGGTGTATTTTAAAAACCCCAGCCAAGCAGAGACAAGACATAGATCACACTCGTCCCTTGCACAAGGAGAACACGCGAAGTTCTGTGTCGCTAGATGGAGCTCATTACCTACCAAAGCCACAAAACATTACATGATTTCAAGAAA
Organism: Anas platyrhynchos; assembly: GCF_047663525.1. Lineage (NCBI taxonomy): Eukaryota > Metazoa > Chordata > Aves > Anseriformes > Anatidae > Anas > Anas platyrhynchos. The sequence continues at coordinate 22,395,786 of NC_092591.1, forward strand.
GCACGAGCTGAGCAACAATGCAAAGCAACCACATTTACATTCAGCCAAGCTATTTAGGTTGTTTGCTCTCTTGCTTCATTTTTTATAATGGTTCCATATGTTCTTAACAGCAAATCACAACAGATTGATAGGATACAGAGAGAGGAAATGGAGACATAAAGGTAAGCTTCCTTTCCTATGCTGATTTTAGTTTATTCATATAATCCTCGTAGCGGACTGATCCCCGTGCAAGGACTTTATGCCTTAAAAGCTTGTTTCTGGGAATAATCTTTTCCACTGGGGCAAATCTAAATTATACTTCTTACTTTACTAGATGAGAAAAATCTAGAAAGGTCGGGGCTAAACATGCAGTATATACACAATACATTCAAGGTCAAACCTAGAATGACATAACATTCAGGTCCTACCAAAAAAAAAAAAAAAAAAAAAAAAAAAAAATCAACCTTGGTAGGCCAAATCTCCAAAAAATTTTACACATTTCAAACAATTTAGTAGCAACCGGGTGTCTATAAGGTTAGAGATCTACACCTACATCACTCAAGTTTTACAGCTTTGCCAGTCTTTAGAATAAAACAAGATTTCTAGTCCTTGGCCTAAATCACAAGATGACTTCTTCTGAATACCGAGAATATTAAGTGGCTACCAAAATAATTCTTTTAGTCTTCCCAAATATAAGTCAACAGACCATGATGCAGTGGAAGCCAACGACTTGTCTCCCCTCAACGTGTTTTTATCAGAGAATGAGGGGAGAAAAACGCAGAGCTGAAAAAGGGATTTCATACTATTTTAGACTGCAAAGAAATTGAAGTGCTGAGGGGAGAGAGGCTTCTATAAATAAGACAACTCTGCTTAACAAGTTGATGCTGTCAGAAAGGTTTGCAGAGAAGAGCATTTTGCTGTTAATGGACAACTTTCAAAATATTCACACGCCCTTGCTTGCAGTTTATACATACCAAGTGTCCAACAGTCACTTCGGTAAGAGAACAATATGCTGCAAGAAGTCCGGGATTTTTTCGTGCCCCACACATTGTTCCCACAGCAAGTAATTCCCCAAACTGCAGAAAGCATAACCAATGACACTTTTGAGGCATTGGTGAGCCCTTCCTAAATCTGGCATCTGGATCTGGGATTTCAGACAAATCTAGGTCTGAGTAGAGAGGGGAAAGGTGAACAAATCCCAAAATCATGCCATAGTCAACTCTGTCCATACAGTGGACAAAGCTTAGTACAAAAAATATGCTGGATTCTTACTTGATACATGATCCAGTAAAACTGTTCACAGCACCCTGTGCTTAAGAGCAGGAAATACAGAGTCCTGATGCAGGTACAAAGGAAGGTTGCTCTAAGCAATCACAGAGGAATCTTTATGTGAGAAATATCTTTCAAGCCCCTAGGATGGAAATGCTTGCATAAAAATTAATGAGTGCCAGTCTCATATCTCCCCTTTGTATATTCTATTCCATAAAAAGAAAATTATAACCTAATCCTAGATGCACTTTTATCCAGATGAATTTTCTATTAAACAGCTGCAGTTAAGCTTTTTGCCTTGATGCTATCTTGTGCTAATGAGTTTCACTGGTTAGTTATGAAACATGACAAAAGCATCTTATCAAATACAGTTGAATCTTCTGCCTTTCAGTTTAAGTTCTGTGTACTGGGTTTTTGTATTGCTTCAAGAGCAAAAGAGCACCATTCATTACTCAAGAAGCTTTGTCATTGTCTGCCACTCACACTCCATGCATTCTCAGTCTCTCCTAGTACGATGGCTTTGTTGCCAGCCTTTTACCATCACTCGCTTCTGAAAGAAAAAAATATACACTGTCAGAAGAAATTTTCCGATTGTAGCTAAATCTTACTTGAAAAGACAAATATATTTGTCCAAATACATATACCCAAAATATTAAATATGAAAAAGGAGGAATATTGGTTGCATCGAATGGAAACAGAAACACCTCACTGCAAAATATATGACCAGTGAGCAGCAAACTACAAATACTAAGCATGAAGAGAGTTTATGCCATATTTTTAGTCAACTTGCAGTTAAAAAAAACAAGCTCATCTGCTTAATCTAGAATCCTATTTTTGACTGGCCACTGAGAGCTATAGGAACCTCCATCAAGTAAGAGTGGCACATGTCCGTTCTCTACATCATGTCTCTTTCCAACATTTCTGTGTTAGAAATTGACTATGAAATGTGAGGTATAATAATCCCCTCAAGCCTCCATGATAAACAGCAAATCAGAATCTAATCATCTACGTAGAAGACTGATGCTTTCAAACCTCAATCAGTTTTCAAACTGAATGATTATAACGGTCTAATTCAATTGTGTAAAGCATTCTTTTATCAATTACATATATTCTACATTTCAATTTTCACCAGGATTTTTAGATTTTTTTCTGTTTCATAAAGCTATATTTTCAGTATCACTATATTTTAAGTAATTTGGTCCTTTCTTAGTTTCTTCCCAAAGATGGTTCCAGTCTTCAAATTTGAAGAATGTTTTCACATCCTACCTTCACACTACTCCCCAGCATGGAATGTCAAAATGAAACTGCTAGAAATAATCTCAGATTTTCAGAAATCAAGAGCTACTTATTTGTAGAAGGCAGATTAAGTTCACAGAAACTACAAGTACTAAATAACACTGTAATTTGCCAGAACTGTCCGTTTTCTTTCCCCTTCTCGTGAAGTAAGGATTCCAAGCAGATGGAAGTTTGTTCTGCAACCAGCTATAGCAAGAACAAAAAAGTAGCCCTTAAAAAAAAAAAAGGAATATGACACTTCTAAATATCTTGCATCTTCCAGACACTGACAGTTTTAACATCAAAGCCTGAATTGCTGTGCATATTTAAACTCTAATAACTAACTGGAGACTTGAAGTGGATTTGTCGCTGTATTTTCTCCTCCCATGTTTAAACTGAAACCTGCAATGCTTTTCCAAAGAACAATTTTGATTACTATGGCCTCCAATGGACTTTTTTTCCTTCTATTTCCTTTTCCTGAAGGCAGATAAAGGGCAGAGAATAAAGTGGCCTTTCTAATCCTTTATGTTTCAACTCAAAAGAAAAAAAAAAAACACACAGCATTAAAAAAAGGCCCTGGAGTGCTGTGAAATGGAAAGAAAAATAAATAAAACTGGAAGAGAGGCAGTATAAAAGAAACAGGACCTAACTTTCCTCCCCACTCCCTCCTTTCTTTCTGCATTAACACTTCCAGGGAATAAGAAATTAAATCTAATTAATATTTGAATATTACTATATTTTAGCCTTACATCCAGTTCCAGTAGTCTTCTACCATAATTTAAGCCAGAGGCACCAAAGAATGACAGAATCGAAGGCGTTGGAAGGGACCTCAAAAGATCATCAGGTCCAACCCCCCTGTCAAAGCAGGTTCCTTAGAGCAGGCTGACCAGGTAGGCATCCAGATGGGCCTTAAATATCTCCAGAGGAGACTCCACAACCTCCCATGGCAGCCTGTTCCAGTGCTCCATCATCCTCACCATGAATAAGTTCTTTCACATGTTGGTGTGGAACTTCCTGAGCTCCATCTTGTGACCATTACTCCTTGTCCTGTCCCCACAAACCACTGAGAAGAGGTTGGCCAAATCCCTCTGTCCCCCACACCTCAGGTATTTATACACATTGATGAGATCCTCCCTCAGTCTTCTCCAGGCTGAACAGACCCAGGTCTCTCAGCCTTTCCTTATAGGGAAGATGTTCCAGGCCCCGTATCATCTTTGTGGCCCTCCACTGGACTCTTTCCAGGAGATCCCTGCCTTTTTTGTAGAGGGGATCCCAGAACTGGACACAGTACTCCAGGTGAGGCCTGACCAGGGCAGAGTAGAGCGGGAGGATCACCTCCCTTGACCTGCTGGCCACGCTCCTTTTAATACACGCCAGGATCCCACTGGCCTTCTTGGCCACGAGGGCACAGTGCTGGCTCATGGTCCACCTGTCGTCCACCAGGACCCCCAGGTCCTTCTCCTCACTCAGAGCTCCTCCCCAGCAGGTCGACCCCCAGCCTGTATTGATACACGTGGTTGTTCCTTCCCAGGTGCAGGACTCTACACTTGCTCTTATTAAACCTCATTTGGTTTCTTCCTACTCATCTCTCCAGCCGGTCCAGGTCTGGCTGAATGGCAGCACAGCCTCCTGACATGTCAGCCACTCCTCCCAGATTTGTGTCATTGGCGTACTTGCTGAGGGCAGACACTATTCCCTCATCAAGGTCGTTGATGAAGATGTTGAACAAGATCGGACTCAGCACCAATCCCTGGGGAACACCACTAGTCACAGGCCTCCAGCCGGACTCTGCGCCGCCAATCACCACCCTCTGAGCTCGGCCAGTCAGCCAGTTCTCAACCCACCTTACTGTCCACTCCTCTATCCCACACTTCCTTAGCTTTGCCATCAGGATATCATGGGAGACAGTATCAAAAGCCTGCTAAAGTCAAAGTAGATGACATTCATTGCTCTCCCCTCATCTACCCAGCTGGTGATGCCATCATAGAAGGCAACAAGGTTGGTCGAGCACGACTTCCCCTTGGCGTATCCATGCTGACATGGAGAAAATCCACTCCATAAATCAAAAGATGATTTCTAGACTAAGTTCTCAATCCTCAGCCTGCAACTGGGGCTGCGTTTGACCACCAGCCATTGCTGGCACGAAGATCTCTAGCAGCAGAGACTAGGGGGAGTATTCCTGACAAGTTCAACCTGCAGCAGGTCATTCTTGTTCCAGAAAAGGATCTATTTAGATAAGAGGGTCCCTCAATCATTTGCAAGCTAAGCCCCAAGTCTAGGTTCAAGCTTTGTTTCCAACTCCAAGACAACTATATTCACCTGGAATAGTTATTGCTAGTCATCTAAATGAATTCCAGGGCACTCATAATTCATTTGTTAAATAAGCAAATCATTTTGCATACTACTGAACCACATTCATCTCCTATGTTAAGCATAACACAACGTTACAGTATAATGTAACAAGTAGAGATTATCACATTAAGAGTAGCTGAAGAATAATAACTTGCTGCAATACCCCTCAGCATTGCCATCCTTGGCAAGCAGACAGGTTTGCCTCTCTCAGGCCATGCAGGTATATTGAATCAGCAGCGTCACACGATGTATCAGCATCACAGCACTGCTGCTCTAAATATGCACAGTATCGAACAAGTCTCTTACACATGAGGAGGAAGACTAATTCTTGAAGCCCTGGGATCCTAGAATCAGAACAATACGTCTGTAACAACATCCAGACTAAGGCAGACAAGACATCAATTCAAGTTAGAGCTCCTCATTTACAGAACATGCTCTCCCAGGCTAAAATCCCAATAACTGCATGACAATACCTACTGTGGAAGCAGATGCTAACAAGAAACTATCTGTAATGATTTATTCATTAACACACCTTAGACTGAAATCTCAATGTAGAGTACACTGCCCAAATATTAATTTGGCTGCATTGTTTTCCTCTTGTTCTGATTCCAAATTAATAAATAGCTCTAGGGGCTTTAGTTCTGTTACCAACAATGAAAAAAATACAATATCTTTAAAGAAAATACAAACTGAAACTGAACACAAGAAAAGAGTTTTTTGACATGCACAAGAGTTTTTTGACATGCATTCTTTTTGCACAAAACAGTGCATGCCAAAATCTCTTTTACCATAACTGGAAGAATTTCAGATTTTGTCTAAATAACCAAACACTCCCTGAAAAAAAAAAAAAAAAAAAACTCTGAAAGAAAAAAAAATCATGGGCCACAGCAGTGCAGGGACATTGAAGATTTTTCTGGACAGGTCTTCCTGTCCCAAAGCCATGCAGTGTACATATCCTAAATATCTCACCAACCAAGTTTGCACAAGAACAATGGAGAAAGTCACAGCCAGCGTCTGTAGCTCCCAAAATCGAGACACAATGACAGGGGACAGGACTTGGGTTCAACATGACCTCACATGTCTCTGTACCATTCTCCATTTAATAGCAAAAATATCCCTTCAAAAGCCTCTTCTTCACCTCTCCAAGTACAGATCTTGACCGAGGTAAAAGATATCCCACATAAAAGAATCCTTGGTAAAGGGAAGTATAATGTAAATTTCTGAGAACAGACTAAAAAAAGAAAAAATTTGATAAACTTTCTCATCATTATCTTTGTGAGGATACAGCAAAGCACTGGCCTTCATTTTGTGACTGTAAGGTACTGGTGATCCATTATTTCTATTCTAATTATATGGAAAAGAATGGCCATAAGGCAGTAGCTAGGGACACACATATCAGTCCGGCTCTTTCCTAAACTCTTCAGATTGCCTTTGAACTTCGACGTGTTCATTCCTAACCTCTTCACCGAGACAACAGTTTCTCTGTCATCAAATACTACAACACTAAACGTATGAAACATGGCAGAAATAAGTGTGTTAGACAGAAAAGTGTCAGAAACTAATGGCCAAACACAACTGGAATAGAGACAGTCTCCATTTGTCAGGCATCACTCCAAGTGCTGCTCCACATACAGCTGGCCTCTGCGTGTTTTAGCAGGCTGAGCAGAGCCTAAAGGCTGCTGCTAAATTTGCTTTTCCTTAGGCATAGCTCTGATTCCAATCTCAGATGACACCAGCATTGAACAGACAACAAAAATACAACTAGATAGATTTCATCTGTAGAGTCGCAGTGACCCATTGGGATTAGGGCCAAGAGTACAGTAAGCATATTCAACCTTTACCCTGTCCCCTGTGATCGATGCATCTAGAATAAATTTTGCCTAAGGCTTTTGCTATAAACATAACCAACAAGCACAAATTGTTTTCAATAGCCAAAAGGCATAAACATCTACTAGGAACAAAGGAAGGAGGCAGCCTGTTTGTGGGAAGCAGAGCAACAAAAGCACAAGAGGAGAAGCTTTGCTTCCAGACCACATATGCAACAGAAGAACTAAAACAGAAGTACTACTACTAGGCTTTAGCTATCTTTTTTTTTTTTGATTGGATGTAACATTATTTAAAAAAACTCAGCCCCTGTTCTACAGAAATTAACTCCAGAAATAAAGAGGCTGTAAGTCCTCTATATGCATCTCTATGTGACTCTAGGAAAAGAAATGCACAGGAAAGGGGTGAAATTACTTCGTAGTTAGGAAACTCAACGATTCTTCCTTTCTCTAAGAGATAACAGAATCGATTCTTCAGGCCCCTAGGTCATATACCAGGGACTACATTGAGATGTTCAGCACTCCTCGTGTTAATCTATTTGCCATCTAAAATGAAATGAGGAAAAAAACTCAAGTTTTTCCATTTGTGACCCTATGAAAAATGACATTGAAGAAAAAAAGACAGAATACCATCTAAATGCCTCTTACCCATTGACAGGCATGGGGCATCAGCCACCTTGCTAGGAAGCCTGTACTGGTGTTTGACCATCCTTAAAATAAAGATTTTGTTTTCCTAATAGCTAGTTGGAACATAGCTTGACTTCTCATTTGAATAATATTTTTGGCATTACAGCCACTTTCTCAATTGTAACACAACAGAGAGAGGGGTAAAGATGACCGAGTCAGACTCTTCTCATTAGTGCCCAGAAACAAAAGAGCCAAGAGGCACAAACCGGAATTCCATATGAATAGAAAAGAATGGGAAAAAAAGTGTCTATTGTGAAGGTGTTCAAACATGGAAATACTTTGTCCAGAGGGGTTGTGGAGCCTCCATCCTTGAAGACATTTATAACTCAACTGGACGTGGTCCTGGGCAACCAGCTCTAGCTGACCCTGCCTGAGCAGTGGGATTCAAACAGATAATCTCTGGAGGTTCCTTGCAACCCCAACTACTTTGTGATCATGTCATTTATTTTTAGTTACCATAATTTACTGGGTATAGAAAACCAAGAAGGTGACTAAGCCAAGTATATTTTAATGAACTTTAGTGGAAATGAGGCATAAGAGAAGACTCTTCAGCAAAGCACATTTCTTCCTCTGAGATGTAGCTAAAGTATAATATCTTAAATGTCTCTTCAACTCACCCTCCCAGAAAAACAAAACAAAAAATTAATTACAAAACATGTTTTAAAGGTACCCTGTATGTGGGAGTAAAGGTTATTTTTTACAGCCTGTGGTTTAACAGCTACCTTGCTGCCCAGCACATCTGTAACTGTCGGTCATTTTCCTCCCCGATTACGTTGTTCTTCAAATAACAAGACCACTCTTAACAAACATGCTGTTTTTTCTAATTATTCAGCTGCAGCCAGAACACCCCACATCCTCATCAATGCACCATCCAATGCACACATACATAGAAACAGCTTTAAAAAAGTAAACATACACATTTTCAGTATTTTGTTTGTTGTTTTGTTTTAAATGTCTTCTAGATTGTACATGAAACGACAGTGACAAATGGGGTTAAAAGCATTCTGCTTTTCCTGCCTCTGAATAACTAGCAAGGAATGGCCGAAGCAGAGGCCAGTACTTTCTGAATGAAATACATATAGAAAATGGCTTAAAAGCTTTACAGGATCCACCAAGCCCTTTTGAGGCTTCCACTCACCTATATGTGCTATAGGCATACAGGAGAATTACACTGGATGCACCCTACTTGGTTTCAGATGTTAATAATGAGCTCAGGGTGGGAGGTTAGGGATTTCACCTTACCTTTTCCAGAAGCACCATCTGCTGATGTTTTTTCAAAAGCACTTTATATGGAGTTATTTAATTCTTCACCTTGGAGTATTACTGAACACATACGTACTTTTGGTGCATACATCTGATTCCTGCATCACCTACCATGGATCAGCTTCAGGAATATAACAAGTATAAGACTTGTAACCAAAGTAGAGAACGTATGGAAAAGGGAGAAGTTTGTTCCACAGGAATGGACAGAAACCAACATAAAAGGAGATGTTAAATGGAGAATGATGCCTATATACAGCCAGAGTGAGCCATCTTCCTCTGTATGGAGGCCTTCTGTCTCATCATTAGCTCGTAGTTTCTCAAAGCATGGCTTACCAAAACAACCACAGCTGCTTGGAGCCTTGCTTCTTTTTGGTGGTGGGCTTTTTTTTTTTTATTTTGAAAGAAGTGAAAACAAAAGAAAACCATGCTACCCAGACATGCAAGATAAATTAATTCACAGCAGCACAAACTGTATTACTTAGTCAAAGGAATGTTCTAAACACCTGTTTATGAGCAAAACCAGTCATAAAAACAGCTGTAAGCAGCAAACAGGAGTGAACAACAACAATTTCCCATCCTTTTCCAGACACATAATGACATTTAAATCACATAGCACCACAGAAGAATTGTATAGAGCTGATCGTAATTGACGTAATTACTCGTATGCATTTCTCCACTACATAGTGTTGTGCTGTAAACCCAAGCGTGTTAAAAGTAAACAGAGCTTTTGAAATCTTAAAGCAATAGGAAGGCAGTCCCTGCTGGATCCTTTTAACCTGTAGATGGAAAGAAAATAACTACTTCAAAGTTCTAAGACTTGAAATACATAATTTAAACCTCAGGCAGAAACTGAAACAAAACTTTTCAAGTTCTTTTCAGTTAAGTGGGTTCAGATCAAAATGGAGATAAGAGACAAACATTTAATAAATGTTTATCTGATTCAAGATGACCAACAAAAAGAAACCAACAGGGAAAATATGCATAGCCATATAGATATATATATATTAAAGTAAAATTATTCACCTGCAGATATCTGACGGACCAGAGCAGGGAAAAAAATACATCAGTGAATATGAGTCAGAAAACACTCCTCCCTTGGGTACAATATTAGCATTGGCAAAAACATAAGGGAAGCAGTAAGAACACAGCAAAGTGATTCTCTCAGAGTGGATGGCTGCTTAGGAAGACTCAAAGACTCCTAACCGAAGACAACTTCTACTAAGGACCCTTTGAATGCTATTTATCTGCTACATACAGGCACCTCATACTTCTCTTTTGGGGTGGAAAGGGGAAATAACATCTCTGGTTTCATACAGATCTGCAGGTAAACTAACGTCATGGAAAAAAAAATCCAGTTGAGTTTGGCCACAGCCATGTACAAATACAGTTAAAAAACATCTGCAGAAGAACTTAGGGGGGAAAAAGTCTTACGTAAATAATAGATAGACAACTCTAGATACTGAAGCTCAGTAAGTTATGCAGTAAGCCAACACAGAGGATTGTTATCATGTAATATCCTATATTAATCATGGACGATACATCAAGAGGGCACAGCCTTCTCCATTCCTCCATACAAAGAAAACAGGTTCCAAAGCTTTCTCTTCCTCCATGCAGTCAAACGCACAAAGCACAAAATTGTTTTTACTCCCCATTTGAGAGGTTTTTGATTCAAAATAAGTTGCAGCAGCAAAAATCCTAATGGCCCAGAGTGCAATAAGAACCCCCCCTAAAAATACACTCAAATTTAGCAGTCTTGACCAATACTCTACAGAAGTGTGAAGGATGCAGGGACTGCTTTCAGAGCCACAATTGTTGAAAGATGGAAGGTATCTCACAAGTACTTTTTAAAGATTAAGACAACTGTGTATTTTATTGCTCTACTTACCTCAACTTGGGCTGCTTAACACATCTTACATCCTCTGAGTGATTAAACCTCCACCCTGACTCTCTGTTAGCAATTTATTGGGATGGCATGTAGGGTGAGATAACTTTGGTTTTTATCAGATGGAATTTCAACAGCTAAACAAATAACATGTTTTCTGTGCATTTGTAAAACATCCTTTTGGCCCAGCACAACTAGTGATGTTAAAGATGTACTAATGGGGCCCTATTTTTTTTTCCCAGTCTTCAGATAGAAGGGAACCAGGCCACACACCTCCAGAAGCCTTTGCAGGTTCTGCTCCCATGTCACACACACATGGCCAGAAGAATGAACTGCAAGAAATCCTGAAAGACTAAGTCAATGCAGTATAATGAGGGATAAGGAGCAGGAGTACAGCAGCAAGTAATTACACAGGGTGTAGACTTGACACTATGACTTCCACCAGAACTACTCAGAACAGCATATTTTCCTGTAAAAGAGGGTCTTCTGACTCTGCTTCCTCAGATTATTTTTTTTTCCTTCCAAGATAACCTTGTGCCCTACGTTTTATCAACACCTTTAAAGTACCTTTAACTCCATGGTGTAAGGAGAGCTCCTGTTCCCCACTTCTGCTCAATCTAACATACACCTCAGACCTCTTCTTAGGTGCTTTAACAGTCAAAATTGAGTTTATCTACTCAGTAGTGGAATACATGAATCCCCAAAGTCCAAAGTATTTCCATCTGCCTTGGTCTTTACTTCCCATGGCAGCCATTATGTTAGTGAAATAAGCTAAGCTACATGCATTAGAGTCTTGGTTATCAAGTGGATATTTACAGTATAGAAGCTGTGCTTATTTTAACCCAGAGTTAGTTTGCATGCGCACTGCACATTCTCCTCAAGAAATTAGACAGATATACATCAACTCCTTCCAACATTCATCATTCTACAGTCAGAAAAAGTAATAAAAAGGTGAATTATCAGGCACTTTCTAATGCTTTGTCAAGTTTTTTATGACTTGGTTTTAAGGGGTTTGTCTGTGGCATTCCTGATTTTCAGTAGCATCAAGCACCCCATTACTTCACTGAAGCCCAGGTCTGCGGCAACTGCCAACACTGAGTGTACAAGATTTAGAACTGTGACATCCAAGATCAGGGATAATTTTTCACTATTATAATCAAATTATTTGTCCATAATGCCTCCCAGCAAGCGACAGCAGAGTAAGATGAAGCTGAGAAGCTGTGGCTCACATTTACATATTCAGCAATTCTGAAGTAGAACTACATAAAAATTTTAAAACCACAGTAGAACTAAATGTTACTTCTTCCTCAAGTATCCCAAAAACCCAAATACATACATACACAGGCCAAGATGTGCGCCATTTAGACTACAAATGGACTAATTGAAGCATCAGCTTTTTATTTCATGATTTTTCCTCCCAAGTCAACCATAACATCACAAAGATAATCTCAAATCCCCAGGCTTTTCCTATGCAAAGCTGTCCTCACTCTCAAAGTTCCTATTTTACATTGGCCAGCTGCAGGCCGGATGTTCAAAGCAGTATCATCCCTCTCCTTTCTGCATGACACACCACCTCACTGAATTCCTTGAGCCTACAGAAGCCCTGGAGCTCTCTCTCCTAGGATCGGTGCATGATACTCTCCCACACCATTGAGAAGGTAGCGTTGGACATCTCACACAATCAACCGAAAATTTAGTGTCAGAAGGAAACATCCCTACTGTCCCTACACAGACAGGTTGATCATTTGCATCGTCTGTCTTTTCAATAAGACGTTACGTTGCTCTAATGGCAGTCCAACCACAGAAATGCACAGCAGCATTCATCACAGTGCACATCAATCACGTATCAGTGAAACACTTCAGGGAGGGCTGCATAAAGGAAAATCAAAGTGCTTTGAAGAAAACTCTCCCCCACGCCATGAAATCTCACATCAGTAGCGTACACGTCAGCTTCAAAATTATAAATATGCTTAAAAGCAAAGATTGGTTTCAGTTAATTTCCTCTTTCACTTATTTACCAAGACTCAAAACATATCGACAACATTTTGTAATTCCATAAATCCTTCTCTAAGAGCAGTTCAAATAAATATTAATGAAGAATATAATCATTCCCATTTTACGGAACAGGAAAATGAGGGGTTCTAATACGCATGTAAATTCTAAAGTACTGCTTGAGCTAAAGAGAACTCAGCTTTCTTTTCTGACCTTTTGCTTCAACCATCAGACATGTGTCTTCCTCCCTTATGGGCCCATAACTCTGAGTTCTCCCAGAAGAGTCTGCTCTTCACAGAGCAACAGTTACCAGAAATTAAGATTTTCCTGAGAAACAAGAGATTGTCTTCACACATCTAAGAAACAAGTTCACAGAGCAATAAGTGCTATTTGTGGATTATTTACCAACAAGAACTGGGAAATTACACGAATAATTAGAAGATGACTCATAGCATAAACTCAGTGGGAAAGCTGTGCTTCTCCTCTGGAAGCCATTCACACAACTGCATGAAGAAGAGACAGCGTGCACCTCAGCACAGTGAGCAAGACTCACAGCTCTTTAGAGGGACATACCTTGAAGAAAAGGCACTGAAAGAAACTGGATCTGTGGAAAAAAGACTGAATTAACAAGTATAAGAAGCTGTTTCCTGTTCCTTGGACTAGCATATAGTAATACATTCACTTGGACTAGCATAACGAATAAGGCAAAAGGACAGAAATCTATCACTCAAAGCATCAGCTAGGATTCATTTCACAAGGTGTGGTGTGTGAGGACCCAGATGCAGCACTGCAGTAAAAGCTGCCACATGGTCTGCAGCACACAGGCAGGGGGTGGTGGTAAGACAAGAACGGCCTCTGTATAAGCCTGGGTTAACACTGCCCACCAGCTCAGCTCTCCACACATTCAGAAGTGCCAGATAGTGGTTGATAAGTATTGGGGGAAAAAAAATCTAAAGAAAAGAGGAATATAAGCACTGAAAAACTCATGAGCATTACTGAACATCAATCTGTATGACAGAGAAGTCCCCATGTGAATACCAAAGTCTCACTGCACAACACGTTGCCCCATTGGAGGAGAGTGGGAGAAAGAACAAGACAAACTGAAAAAGAACTGAAGAATAGACACTGAGGCCAGTTACCTTAAAACAACACAAACATCCAAATATATGCAGACCCCTTCAAGACTGATCTCCAGCCGCACTTGCTGAGGTCAATACCTTAAAAATACCCATTCCCACCGATAATAGTTACTTTCAAAAAGGAAGAGGAAATTTCAAGTATACCTGGTACCAGCTGTATCACTGCTTTACAGGACAGCAGTGAAATGGCATCAGGTTAGCCTTCATCTAAATCTCTCCTTAAAGGCTGATTATTACAGAAGAGTAGAAGTATGAACGGACTGAAGTACAGTTTATAAGGGAAAAGTTGAAAACTTTTCCCCTCTAATACTTCTGCTTTTCCAGAGATGCAGATTCAGCATCTCTAAGATACTTGACAAGCCCACTTTGCTAAATTAAACATTTGGTGGGAGGGGGATGGCAGAACACTAAGACTCTTAGATCTTCCTAATAAAGAAAAACGATTAAATGATTTTTAAGTGCCAGATTTAATGGTAAGCAATTAAATGCAACAAGACTAAAAAAAAAAAAAAAAAAAAGAATATGCCCAGACTTCATATGAACCCATCCTACTCCTCAGCTTTTCTTTATCTTCCTGTTATCATAGTCATCCTTATTCAGCCATTCAAATCTCCTGCTAGAGGAGCATGTTTTAACATAAGAGCATCATTTGTATAGTGTCTGTTCAGTTTTGCACTGCCTACCAAATCCACAGAGCATGCATACCTCCATTCCACACTCCCCATCCTCACCCACGTAGTTTGGTTAGGTAAATAACAGGCTCAGCTGGAAGGCATCTCTGTATCCCCAGTCTGTGATACTGGGAGCCTGAAAGCTCTCATTCAGATTTCTGAGAAGCTCCTGGTATCAATAAGAAGAAACTGGTTGAGCAGACAAAAGCTTGGAAGAGGCAATTCCATACCCCAGAAAACAAAAAGGAAGGATGGGAAGATCTGTGGAGCACTTGCTAATAGCTTATTTAGCTTGTCTCTCAGCTGGAGCACCTCAGAAGAACAGAGGAGGTGTGTGCTACTTGCAAAACAGCCAAATGTTGACATGACAAAGAATTGTCCAGTTACTAAACATTAAGGTGCTGACAGTGGACAACTCCCATTTGGCTTAGATACAGCCCAGCTAAGGGGAGCTCGTGTTCTCATCACATTCTAAATGCTCACAGAGAAGAAAAAAAAAACAACACTGTAAATGTCAAAAGTTTAGCATAAAATAAAACTAATAAAAAAAATCTTGACAGTGTTTTAGAGAATGGATAAGTTAGGCCTAAAAGCCAAAGCAAGAAAATGACTAGGTGTCAAAACATCCATCATTCTGACCTTTGTTTTCAGCAAGTCATGCTCTAAAAATAAAATCCTATATGCATCACCTCTAGCCAAATGTCCTAAGAAAAATATATTTTAACTTTCTCTTCACTCAGTTTGGCAGTAGCCATGTAGCTATGATGGATTCCTTCTATGCTGCATGAGAGGGGAGCGAGATATTAAAGTACCGTGAAGGTGTTGCCCTTCTGCAAATAGCTGACGCAGCTCTAGACAAGTCTAGCACAGTGGTATGAAAGACTCCTATCCCCGCTACACGCACACAAATTTCTATAAAAGCCCGCGCAATAGTAAGATCCAAACCCGGCAATCTGCACCTTCACCAAGCATCCTTTTATTTAAGGAAACTCATTTGAAGAAAAATGACGTTTATGGCTGCAGAGCTAGATCTGAGAGAACTTGACAGTAAACCAGCTGCATGAAGAGAGGCAGCAGCTTCAAGCGGTAACTCCTGGACACTGGAGCCTTCCCTACTGAAGGAAGAAGTGCCAGTTCTGGAAAAGATTACAAAGGAGCCTAGATATTACCTCTGAAATGAAATTCAGGACTTAGAAAAGTACAAGAGCAGCACACAGACAGACTAATGATACATTTTCCTTCAATACAGAACACTGCGTTTCCAGTGCAGCTAATCCAGTTTTTGGCACAGGAGAGGCTGTTTTAATTTGTGTATGTAAATTGAACTATTTCTCAGCTGGGTGAAAAGCAGGTTTGTGCTCTGCATGATGTGCGGAGAAGCACAATGATTGCAGATATTAAAAGCCTGCTAAAAATCAAGCCACTGAGGTGTTTTTTTTTGTTTTTTTTTTTGTTTTTTTTTTTTTTCCCAACGTTTATTTATTTGAACTACAGAATATAGAAAGTTACCAGCTAAAACCAACTACTATTTTCTATACCTGAAATACTGTTGATGAGCTGGAGAAAGCTGGTGAGTTTTTTGCCAGAGTCTTTAAACCCATCTCGGCCTTGCTAGAGCGATCTTGAACATTACACACTGACATAACCTGACTTAAAGCACCTCCTGACAACTAGATTTGCTTCTTGCAAGACACGAGCAGTGGTCAAACACCAGAAGGGCACAGTACTCGTAACCGCGTGTTCTCTTATTCATTCACTATTGCTCTAAGATCATAAATTATAGTTTAATGTCATCACAGGGAGAATTACAACCTTCCCTTCTGACAGAAAACCCTGGACCCTGGCCGAATAAGTCTTCTTTCAAATGCTTACCACTACAGATATGCAGCTGAAGTGATAAGAAAGTTGTGACTGACTAAATAAGGAGACTTACGATGACTTGCTTTTTCAGCCTTGGCTGCAGACTTCTTGTTAGTGAACCCACAACAGTACTCATATGCATCATTCATGTCGCTAAACTGTAATTAGAGCTATCAAGTAGGCAGGACAGAGAGAAGCACCAAATGCTGCCAGGCGTTCCCACCTCTCCCACAACCAGCCTGCGCTATAGGACAGCTAGGCAGTGGTAAACAGGGTCCCCACACACCATTTCCTATAGCTTCAGGGCACATGTACTGCCCTACCAGCAAACAGGTCATCATTTCTAGTTCCATATATTCTCCTGACAGCATTTCTGCAGCCTTCTCAGCCTGATTTCTACTATTATTATTTTAAAAATTATCCAAGATGCTGTATCCTCAGGGAGGTAAATATCAGTCATCCATTTACACATAAAATCACCAAGTTTGAACCAGGTCAGTTCCAGATGAGCCAGGAACAGATTACTACATTTTTCAGGGCAGAATGAGTATTATGATCATATGCACTGACCTCCTGCATAACACAGGCCACAGCACTTCAACCAGTGATTTGTACCCTGAGTCCATAACTCCAGTTTGAGCTAGAGCTTATCTTTTAGAGAGACGTTCAGTCCTGATTTAGAGACTTCAGGTGATGGGAAATCCACTATCCAACTAGAAAAATTGTTCCAGTGATTAATCACCCACACCGTTAAAAAGATGGGTTCCTTATTTTAAGTCTCAATTTGCCTAGCTTCTACTTCCAGTCATCAATCCTCATTATACATTTTCTGCTCCCAAAAGATTAAGCAGCCTGCAATCAGAGATCTCTTCCCCAAATAAGTATCAATAGGCTGTCATCAAGTCCCCTCTTAACCTTCACTGCTATAAACTCTGTAGACAGAGTTTTCTTAGTGTCACTACGTAAGTTATGTTATGACATTCCCGAAGTACACATCCTCAGGTAGTAAGATCTCACATCATTTTTATGGCCTTGTTCTGAACCCTTTTCAATTTACAGAGAAGTGTTACTTCAGCTGCAAAGGAAAAAACAGAAATCCTTACTTGGCCATCTCCAACACCACACGCAGGGTAATGCCTCTTCCTGGGCAGTCCACTGCTTGTATTTCCCAGTTCTTTAAGCCACAAAATTAGAGGGAGCATGCAAGTCAACTGGCTAAACAAGTCCCAGATCCTTTTCACAACTTCTGCTTCCAAAGTAAGCAATACTTTTTGTTCCTCGAAGCATGAGTTTGCCACAGGCTGTATTAAGAACTCAATTACCCAGATGAGCCCACTTAACCTGTTATTCAAACAGATTTAGGTTGTTTGATCTTCCCACATTACTGTTTCTCTCCATCAGCTTTTTGGAGCAGCAATACATTTAAACAGCTGTGTCCTTTATTTGCTCTTAACACTACATTACTGTTACATCTTTTGTGCTCTCGATCAAGTAACAAAATAGTGTGCACATACAACACACATCACTCCTGACATCTTCCCCCCTCCTCAGCAGTGGCAGTGCAAGAGCTGTTAACTGAAACTCCAGTTTATTTTCAGTAGCCCAGATTTTACTAAAAGTCAAACATTATGATTTGCAGATCAGTAGTTACATCTTTAAAAGTTACTTTTGTAATAATTATTTTGCCCATGAAGGCTTGAAAAATATATTAACATCAAACACATGGAAGTACTTTCTGATCATTGACACTGAACGAGTTTGAGATCATCAGCTTGCACCTTTCTAGATACAGTAATATATTTGCTAATTACCTTTGTTTTGTTTACACTCTAAGTGGTCACTTAAAATCTTCATTACTCACACTCTATTTCAAAAGTTTCCTTTGATCTAGTTAACTAATTCAATCTTCAAACTTAACACTTATTCACCATTGTGACTTTTTTTTCTTTTAAAGAACAAAAAAATATGCCTTCACTTATCATTTGCCTGCTTTTTATTTCCTCATCCTTTCCCTCAAAAGGCAGACTGCATTTCCTAACTCTAATGTAGCACAGTGCTGTCACACAAAAAGCCACCAAGACTTTCATAACCTACACCACTCATAGTTAATCTCAGCTAACTCACATGTCACCATCATTGTATGTCTCAGCCACATAAACCAGAGGAAAATATAAACCATTCTTACAAGCCCATTCCTTTAATGCAACGGGGAATGCTCATGGTTTTATAACCACAGACCCCAGACTCATTCTCTTCAAATAACTCAGCCCTAGACATACACAATGCTTCCCGTTATCGAGTTTTCTCCAGAAAGGAGTCCCTCGGCCTCCAAGTCAGGAGGAGGAACACCAGCAGCCCAAATACTTCACAGCTACCAGTGCACACATTAAATCTTCCCCTGTGGGATGTTCTCTTGGAATGCTGTCAAGATTTAATTTTTTCTTGCCTATTGAACAAAAGCTTAATAAAGGTAACCAAAAAAAAAAAAAAAAGAGTCAGGTGTACAGACCCAGTTAGCTGCAGAACACCAGTCTCAGTACAGCAACTCGATGATTAGAAGTTATTGCCATCAATAAAACTTAAGAAAGCTACATAAAATGCTTCGGTATTCTCTTCTACATCCAAACCCGCTGTCACATTTTGCACCATTCCTGTGACATTTGCCTAGCCACAGCACATGCAGGAAATAAAGAGTCCTCGCTCCGAGATGGCAAGGAGCCAGTTCAGCTTCCAAGGAAGAGCTCCCCTAACAGAAGCCAACAAACCACTGTTTGCAATCAACAGGACCTAGAACAGCAGCTAGTGCAGCAGCAACAGTAAGGAGACAGTGAGGGTAAGCACGGCCCCCCTTAGCAGCAAGCACTGAGGTTTACATTGCAGTTCATCACATTTAAGATAGATTTTTGAACTTCAATACAGAAGAAAGACAAAAGTAAATGATTTTCCCCCTTCAATTCCAGTGCTTCTTTTTCTATTTCTCACTTTCAGAAATCTGAACTGATCCATTAATTTTGACCTTTTGTAGTTAATAATATTCTACATTGTTCACAGCTCACAAATTCCCTATTTCACAGGTCACAGAAGTCAGAATACAAAGAAGACACGTACAGAATAGGATTTCTTCCAGAGCACCAAGCAGTGAGAAACTAAAATCATAAAACAGGTTTCAAAACCCAGTTGCAGTTATTCTTACTGCTCATATTAGAATCTACGCTTTTTCCCCCCAGTATTTATTTCCCCAATAAGCTCAGTATTTCTGCCAGTGAAGCCCACTAGCTACGTTTTTCTTGAAGTATTTTTCTTTATATAGGTAGACAGCAAGATTCCTACAGGTCTTCTCCCCCAGTACCATCTTTTCTGGATTTTGGTCTCTATTTTCTGTGAGTTTTGCTTTTCTTTTGTTATACACAGCTTTACCTCTTTCTTGGTGAATAGGAAAGTTTTATATTCCCAATGACACAGCAGCTCCAGTGCTGCTAGTTTGCATCATCACCCACAAGGAATACAGAGGTCTGGGCACAAGCCTCACTGACCAGGCCCCTTGTACTAACTCAGAGAAAAAACCCTCTGCTGAGCTCAACGCACACCAATGAGGCAACAATGATGCAGGAAAGCAGTAGGGACGTAGAGAGCCTTGAACTCAGTGGGAAAGTTTGATTAATTCAAATGAGAGCACTGGGAGAGTAGATTCAGTTATACTCAGGACAAGCAGCTACAAATACATCGCTAGAGGTTAATAGAAGTAGGCAGCATTAGACAATGGGAGCAAGCACCATATCTCATCCATCTGGCATACTAGACTACTAAAGGTTTCTTATAACTGTATCACAGGTAATATCAGCACAGGCTATAGCTCTGAGCACAGAATAGACTTTTAAGCCCCATCTCTGTTCTCATCTTTAAAGAACTCCTCTCCTCCCTAATATTTGAAGGAAATCTGCCCCTGCCTTCCTAGAAGCTTACAAAAGACAACAAGGTTTCCATTTGGGAAGAAAGACTTCATCTAAGACAACAGATAACCTGTCTAAACTATAAAACAGCAACATACCATCCTCTCAGCAGTCCTCTCGGTTTAAATTCTTCAGAGGAAAAAAGGGGAAAGGACTGCACACAACAAAGAAAGTCACCCCCGAGTATCGTGTTCCCTGCAAGACAGAGCTGAGCCAGACACAAGCCCAAACTCACTGACCTGTTCCTCTGCGTGACCCAGCCACTCAGAGCTCTGCTGCTGGAAAGACAAACCCCAAGTCTAGGAAGAAGAGGCTGGTACCCCCAAAACCCCCTAGGCAGATGGCAGACCCATTAGCACAACTCTCCTCAGCTGCTGCCCCCAGCACCCCCCTGCTACTCCAATGCCCCAGCTCCAGCTGAACTTCAGGGCTTCACAAGCTGCAGCTGTTGATCCTGTCTACCTGTTAATTAACAAGAGACCTTTTAAGAGTAGAATTTGCTAGGGATTTTAAGAGCAGATGTACAGTGAGATGAGGATCAGAAAGCCTCAGCCTGTAAAAACTTTGGCAATGCAACATGCTGGAATGGTGTAAGGTATTGCTTCTGTTTAAGACACAAGGAAAAAAAAAAAAACAGAATATCACAAAGCAGAGACTGGGCAGAACCTATTGCAAGGCAGTCAACCACCACCAAAGAAAGAAAAAAAAAAAAACCCAGCACCTGAAGAGCAAGGAAACAAAACAAGTGTGCCACAGCACTGGGGGAAAGGCCTTCAGCCTAGCAGACACAGGTGGATTGTGTCACAATGACAATCCAGTTACTTTTCCAGCTGCAAGGGTAGCAACTGGTGCTGGGGTTACACCTAGACAGCTTCTGTGCCCTGCCAGTACCAAGCAGAGAAACTTTGTGGATGTCCTTTCCACACAAATGGTGCTAGGTCCTGCTCTGCCCCACTTCTACGTGATACCATTTCAGTAATACTACCAGAAGATCCAATAATGCCAACCAAGATGGAAAGGGCATAAGCCTTATTTTGATCACTGATTGATTGTTTTGATCAAAGATAGAAGACTCAAGGAACCTGGGCTTCATTTGTGGCTTTGCTACCTATATTGGTTGTGTAACTGGTAAATGTCACTTATGATCTTAAGGGACTTACAAATGCTTAGCTTAGATACATATTTTAAGACAAATGTGCTGAAGTCAGTGAGGCATTCTGATATGATGCGTTTCTAAACAGATATTTCATAGCTCAGAGGGCAGTTATAAGCAGAAATGACTAAGTCTCATGTCAAACGGGAGGTCAGGCTAGATCATAATTGCGTCTTCTAGCCTCAAAACATACAATGCAAAGCAAATAATAATGCCTAAAGGGGTACCAGTAAAGTCAAACTCTTGAAAATAGACAACCTTAGGTAATACAGTGCCTATGTGTTTTGCTCAAGATAGATGACTCCATGGAAAACACGTTGTTTGTGAGCTGTCGGGCATTGAAGTGCATTGTATCATTTCTGTGGGCCACTGCCTCTACACTCCTAAGGCATCGCATTGCTCCAGTACCTGGTACTACACTGACCACTGTTACCATGATTTAAAAATATAACTAAAAAAACACTTCAACCTACCATTTAAGACTAGCTCCGAAGTATAACAACTGAATTAAAGTCTTGTTATTAGTCACACAGTCCCATCAGGGCAATGCTTTAGGAATTCAGCGTTAGCCAAGCGTGTGAGTCATCGCTCTCGAATAACATTCTGTGAATAGCATTGCTAGAAAGAGGCCTTGCAGGTTGGGTGTTGGATAAAAAAGTCAAGAATGCAGAAATAAAAAAGAAAGAATGCAGAAGTATCCTTCCTTCAAAAGATGTTCAGCTTGCTCCAATCTCCCCACAGGCAAAGGCAAGAATTATTTTCCTCAAAATACTGAAGAATTTGGATACCACTCTCAATCTCACAAATGTGAGTCATCAGAGATTAATGCTACAAATTATTTTCATTTTGCTCCAAAAGGGGAGATCCAGTTGGGAAATAACAACTTTGCCCCTCCTTATTTTTGTCTCGATGTTTCTCTCAAGCCAAGAATTCTTGAGTGTTTCATGAACAGAGTCTCACGGTACATAGCACTAAACGGGACAATTGGCTACCTGCTGCTGATCAAAAGCCCACGAGCATCCCCTTCTCACTTGACAGATCTAATGCTGCTTTCTTCACTCA
The DNA here is from genome assembly GCF_047663525.1 of Anas platyrhynchos. Lineage (NCBI taxonomy): Eukaryota > Metazoa > Chordata > Aves > Anseriformes > Anatidae > Anas > Anas platyrhynchos. The sequence goes on from NC_092591.1 coordinate 22,418,143, forward strand.
TTATAATAGTTCACCTGGTGACAATTCCTGGCACTCTGTTGCTTGCTAAACACCGAACTGTGATGTCTGTCAGCATCTTCCCCTTTCTATGAATACTGAAAAAATAATCCACAGGCTGAACTACTGCTGCTAAAAAATATTTATTCTCAGCAGGAATCTGGCTCTTTATTATGTACTGACACTGAATATTTAAATTACAACCTTCTAATCTTTCATTTACAGCATCTAGAGGATGTTGAATAAATTAAAAATAAAATGCCACAGCATTCTGCCCTGACAGGGGATCTGACAAAGAACCAACATTTTCAGAAATGTGGGTTTGGTTTTCCAGCATATGCAGCTCCCAACTTTGACAGATGTGCTGTGTTCAATAATTCTAAGGCCATACATGTCAAAAGCTAAATACCAGTTTTGAACATCTAAGTCTGTCTGAAAAAGCACCTAGGACAGTCTGCTGTCTCACACTTGAGATTTGATTGAGTGCATCCATCCACTAGAAGAGCACACAGATTGCTCAAAAAGCTTGCCGGCTCTTAAAATTCCTCAGGAGCATTCCTGTAACAAAGTAGTGGCCAGATCCACGAGGCAGCAGGCATAGCCATGGTGCTCTTACTAGTCCAGGTCAGAAGTGCTCAAAAAGTAGAACTGTCTGTAAAGCATGGAGATACTGGCACCTCACAACACACAGGGTTCAGCTGGAGGCTGAGTGCAGGAACACTAGAGTGGCATGCCAGCCTTATGCCTACCTGTAAAAGCAAGCAAAATTTTTGCTAGTTACTACTAAAGAGGGTAGGGTCCTTTAAACGACAGAAAGCAGAGACTTGGTGAAAGGGCCCTGGATACCAACAGTCCTGTACCAGATCATGCTGTTTCTGAGAGAGTACGCAGAACAGTAATAATCCTCAGTAGCTTAGCTAGTAGGATCACACATGTCCTTCTGTTCACCGTGACTCCAAACCAACTCATCTCTTCACGTGACTTGACATACCTCCTATGCCAGCACTGAGTTCCCTGCATCAGCAGCCCAAGTTTTGTCTCCAACAGAGGCAGAGCTTGAACTTCACTGACAATCTCGGTCTAGTTCGCACCTCTCCTTAAGCAAAGAGCTGCTGAAAACACAGAAGAAGCCAAGTGCCTGGGAGAAGGCAAAGTCCAATGAGCAGTTCTGGGCACAGATTTTAAAAGCTGGTGTTTGGGTTTAGGCTAATAAATACTTGCTCCTGATGAAAATTTCTAATGATTACTGCTGCATTATTTTTGCACAATCTACCTGCTAGTTAACACTTCCCTTTTTCTATAGCCTTTTCTAGGGAGAGCAATAATCCAACTTAAATCATTTAGAACAGTGTCTGTGAAACAAAATGCTTCTAAAATGACACTGTAAATTCAAGATGCTAATGCTTCTGCATTCCCATGAAACACATTGCAGCACTGGATCAGGTGAGCAGACAAGGAAAAGCAAAATCAACCTCAGCATGAAAGGGACTGAAACCAAACAAGCTTGGGCCCAGCCACGATGAGCAAAGCTTCTTCAAAAAACATTAATGGAAAAAAGTTTTGTTTTGTTTTTTTTTTAATGAACTTTAAAAAAAATAATGGAAAAGAGTTCTTGGTTATTTAACAAGTTTCAATAAGCTCGTTTCATGGCAAAAAAAAGCTCCCATTCATCAACTCTCTTGTGTCTAGCACCCTTCCTGAGAATTCCTGACATATGCAAGGCCCCATGATCATAAAATCAAACAAACAAAAATCACTTTGGTTTTCTGGGCAATGCTTTCAAGTGGGAGCAGAAATACAGTCTTAATCCTGCTTTGAAAAACCAGGACATGTAAACTCAGCTGGCTTTTTCTGGCTGTTACCGAGTAGTTAAAAATGGCTTCTTTTTTTCCTCTACCCTTGGCATGAACAAATCAATAAAATCATAAAAAGATTAGACAGACTGAAAGGCCAAATGAATGACTGACTCACAAGATAGATAGATTTTGAAAAGACACAAAAACATGCAGAACCATTAAGGCCGATACACCAATTGATAGATGCACTCACTGTACTTGCACATGCTGCACAAAAGAGCGCTCAGCAATTGCAGCACAAAATTTCTAAAGACTGAATTTCTCCCAGGAGTCAGGAGGTAAAGAAAAATTGCTCCAATCTATACCAAAAATTACACACACACACACACGCTGTGTTTTTGAGTATGATTCCCTCTTTTATATTCCAAAGCTGCTGCCTTACCAACATGGCTTTGTATGTTCAGATCAAAGCAGCAGCTGCCAGAGCTCTGCTATTGTTTGGGGTTATTTACAGAAAGGCAGGGAACAATTATTCTCAAGGTACATGAGGGCTCCAAGACAAAAAGGTTGAGACCGAGCTGAGCAAATTTGGAAGCCAATTTGCCACGTGTTACATATTATACACACAGATCAGAAGTGCAAGTCTTCATTCTCTTTTCTAACTTGAGACTTATTAACTTTAAAAAAAAAAAAAAAAAAAAAGGTGTTTTGTTCTCACGACCAAATCACCCTCCACTCTCATACACCTCTGATACTTCCCAAGTCTTTTCAAGATCCAGTGAAAAACTGATTGCTCTCCACTTTTAGATATTTAAAATTGACCTCCTCAAAACTTCAGCTTCTTTCTTTATTTTTAGACCTTCCTCCTTCACTTCTTATTTAAGACTGGCTTCTTTTCAATCTTCTTCTGTCTTCTCACACATAAATTATTCTCTTCTGATATAAGATATTTTTCCTCTGCACTGCCTCCATGCCTCTTCTACCTAGCTAAGATGCCCGTGTCTTTTCAAACCTCATCAAAGAACAAATTACATTCCTTTATACAGGAGGCACCTTATGATTTTTTCCCTGATAAGAGATGACTTTGTTCTCCTGATTCAAATTCCAAAGTAATATTGCCTTTTTGTCCCAGGAAGAAAAGCAGGATCAGATTCCTATTACATGGGTGGCATTAGGCACTATACACACACAGGTCTGTACACGTAATGAAATGCCAGCAATGAGAAATAGTTAAAACCTGTGAAATTTGGAGCGTTTATACAGAATCATGTGCTCATTCATGTGCAACACACCACAGTACAAATAACAGAAAGAATACACTTCAGTGCCATCTAAAATTCCAGGGTGGGAACCTTATCAAAGCCGTGAGGTTTAAAATTAATGGCGTTTCACTGACCTCATGCTGCTTGCCAAGGAAAACAAGAGGCACAGGTCTAGATGTTTCACTGAGTGTGAAGAAGAAAGCCACCTGAAATGGCAATCACAGCTCAAGTAACATTTCCCACTGTGTAGACCAAATGGAAACTACACAGATATAAAACTCAGCAGACCCTTTCACAGGGTAAGCAGATCATACTGTAGAATCCACTGCTGCTAGGGCATAATTAGCATCTCCACTTGGCTTTTATTTATAGATTTTATACAAGCAAATTTTAGCTTGTCATAGTATATTACTAAGTATTTCTTCTTGCAGCAAGTAGTCCCACTGAAACTCTTCCAACCATAATTCAATCTCCCTTTTGCTCAAGTAATGTTCAAAACCGGGGTCAGAATGATAACACACCCAAGAAACACCCCACATCTATTTACACTGATTTTGTTCTGTCACATATTGCCTACTTTCCCAAAAGTAAGGACAGCATTATATAAAAGGAACATAGTAAAATAAGTATGAATGCCATGAAAATGTGCTGAGTGTTACTGACACATCCAAGAAAGCAAACTTCAGCTTTTGCAGACTCAAACAGCTTAAATTAAGTATTACTTCAGCAGCAAGAAGAAAAAAAAAAACAACTCAGTGCTGAAAAGATGCAACAGAGCAGGATCAGAGCTTGCCATGTACATAAGGAAGCTAACTCATTCTGACATGTAATAATGAAAGAAGCAAAACATACAGGGACAATATCACAAACCAAGTAACCTGTTACACAGTCTGCAGATTTTTCAGTCATCCAGAACAGTGAGACATATAATCGCGTGGAAAAGCAATATCATTTATTAATGACAACCACATTATTCTGCCCTAATTATTCTGTCATTTTTATGGAAATTACTACTGAATCTGAAGTACAGTGCATAAATCCCAAGCCTATAAAACTACATGCTAACCAGGCTTAGAGCAGTCCATTTGTTGGTGTAAGAGACTGAGCATTTGCTTCATTTTCATTTAAGAAGCAGACCCATCATTTCTCACTGTTCCTGATGACACAGTGGTGTAAGAAACACAGTTATCTTTTTCAATACAGAATTATGGAAACTATCTAGCAATGCAGGCAATTTGGAGGAGAGGAGAAGAGCAAACTGCTAATATTTTCACATATAATGGTGAGGTTTGATCATCTATGGACAGAACATTGCACAGTTACTTCATTCTTGTAAATATGTCCATTTCTTCCTGCTCATTTAAGTTCATTTTCTTTATTTCAGTTTAAGCTATCTATTCTTTTACTGTTTGGAAGTAAGGCATTTTATATTGAATTGATGGTACTGTATTTAAGTAACTACATAAAAAAATACATATAACCTACGGATATTGATATCTTTCAAGAAACTAATTGCCATAGTTGTAAAAGGGAAAAAATTGCTTGCCGTGTTTCCACGGAATTGCATCAGTGGGACAATCTGGCCTTTAATATTTTGGAAATCATTGCATCTTACAGCAGTTTATTAGTGTAATGTGGTGGGTAATGAACAGAAATTCATTATTCTTTCATAAGTGCTAAATTTGTTTTCACAATACCTTTGAATTTGCAGTATCAAAGCCATTACACACAATCATGAATGCAGATCCTGAAGCCTCCTGGCAAGCAGGTGAGTATCATTAGCTACACATTAATGGAAATCTGAGCTACAGGTAAAGAAATGACTTGCCCAAAGTCTTGCTACTGCTGAGTATTGTAGAGATTATTATTATCTGGAGGACCTTCTGGTGATGTCGATTTTAGAAGTCTGTCCATTACTCAATGAGAAATGTCATGGCAATGCTCATGATGATCAGCCAGGAGGTGCAGGTGGTTCTGAATTGCCCGCTGGAGGAGGCTGACTTAGCTCACAGCTCCAACCAGTACTCTAGGACAGCTCAGTCCTCTCCACTGACTGAAACACTAACTAAATTTAATCACTAGATTAAATGCAAAAGCCCATACATTCCCCCTGTGCCTTTTATACTTGTATTCATTTGGAAAATGAAATCTTCAGTGCAGATTCTGTCCCTAAGCTGTCCTGTAAAAATACATGTCTGCTTGCACATGGATACCATTCTCATCACCAAGAACCGAAACTAGGACTTCCTGTATCCAGAACAGAAGCGAAAACAGAAGAAGTAATACCCTTTGCTCTGAGGGCACCAAGAAAATGTGTTTATCAAAGCCAAGCTAGGCTACACACATGCTATGTCAATGTATTGGTACTTCTCTGACGTTACAACAGTTATCAGGTAGTAATTGGTTTTCTGATGTGAATTGGTTCACCTACCCAAACTGCCTCACCCTTTCCTATTAGAAATACTATAGTCTCTCCTATCCATGACCATGTAAGAGCTGAGCATGACAATGCTATGGAAGCAAGGCAGGACTGGGGAGGGGTATCTAGGATGCTTGATGCATTCTCTATCCATTGTGAAGAACTTAGAAGCTATAAAGAGAATTCTTAAAGCTCGCAAAAATAAGTCGGATGTACGGGACTCTCAGTACCATTTCCATTTTGAGATTTTCTTCACCAAGACAGTAAAAACAGACTCAAATTTCCACACAATCTTTGAAGCCTAGGAAACGAGTTCCAGGTTTGTTTCTCCTCTGTATTTGTAGTTGTGGAAATCATATCCTAACAAATTTGTTAGTGCTTCAAATACTTTTCTTCAGAAAAAGTTCATTTTAAGATTTGGTTTTAATGCCCTTGGGATATCTCTTTTTAGATTCTCTTTTCTTCTTCCCTCAGAAAAGTCTGTCCAGGTTTCACTCTAGACCTATTAGTTTCAGGACGTTCCTGGAAGCAAAAGACCAGGAACTATTGTCATCTAACGCAGAATTTGATGATTTTTTTTTTTCCAGTACTGCTACAACTAACAGTGTTCACAGTTAATGAATATTGTTCTGTCCCAAACACTCCAATTTCAATTTTAATTGCAGTCTGAAAAGCAGCTAAGCATTTTGCTTTCAATCAGTATGCAGTCTGCAAATTTCCAAAAAGTGTATTGGAAATAAACTTACATGCAGAATCCTTTTACACAAGTGCAGGGTGGATCCCTCCATGTTCCAGCAGTGCAATAAGGTAACACAGTGAGTAAGAATGTGAGAATGTATAATCTTCTTCTGCACTCGTACTTCCATCTCTGCTAAAAATTGTAGAGTAGCACTGGAGCTGAATAGCTGCAACAAAGCTTCCCCTCAGTGTCAGAAGTGCTTAGATAATGGTGCTATGTAAGGGCAGGGCTGAAAGCCCATAATGTCACTGCTACTGCTTCTGCATAAAATGACTTCACACTCTGTCCTTCAGCAATTCCATGGGGATAGCACTGCCACAACCACTGCAGTCTTCTAAGGACTAAATCATCAGCATAAATGAATACTCCAAAGATCAAAATATGCTTAAGAATTCCTAAGAAAGGATTTTTAATTTCATCCCACAGTGAAACAGAAGCAAATACCCTATCTGTGCTGTGACAAAATAAGAATGCCAAAATGAAGCAATGCATTACCTTGCCCAACTGCAGATAAAGCTAATGTTCCTCCCAAAAATGAGAGGCAGATAAAATATTTCACTACATTCCTCTTTTAATTTACTGCAGTTCTCTCAGTCCTTCTTCTGCACTCCCAACAATATCAGGAAAAGGATGTCTGTTAAATTTCTGTCCCAATCAGAAAAAGCAAAAGCCAAAACCTCACCTGAAAACACATTTGTATTTGGTCGTTGAATATAAATATGATGCAGATCCCCAGAGATAAATGTTTGATAAGTTAAAATGCATTTTTTTTTTTGATTCAGAGCAATGTAACTGAGCCTTCTCAAACTAATTAATTTTTCAGGTCATGGCAATTAAATCCCATGGGAAAACACGATCCATTAGGTATGTTGCATTCTGCTTCGGCAAAAACTTCTGCCCACCTGCCCACATGAAGGCACAATATGCCCCAGGGGACTCGCACTTGGCTCATTTACCTCACAATGGGAAAAAAATGACACAGTATATCTCTCACTTGTCATATTTTCAGTTCTGAATATTTCCCCTTAGTATTGGTCAGCAGACAAGGGCCTTAAGATTTGGTTTTTCACAAATGCTGAGCCCTCTAAAACCCTCTGAAAGTCAACGGGAGTTGACTATGCTCAGTACCTCTGCGAATTACATCTAAAGCAGGAAAAAACATCTTAACTGCCTACTGGAGTTGAGTACTAAATAACATAGTTTCAGCAATCAAGAAGGCAGAAAGCCTGCCTCAGAGTCACTGTGTGAGGCTGTGAAACAAACGGATTTCTCAGGTTTACCTTGACTCAACTCAGACAATGTCAAACAGGATTAATGGTAAAGCAAAGCACAAGATCTTTCAGAGGTTTAAAAGTCATTTTTATAAAATGAATATCAGGTGCAATTATATTAGCTTAAAATGGACTACATCTCTATTTGCTTAATTACTCCTACTCTTTATTTCTCGTGTTTCACCTGTTTCAATTGAGGGTTTGGGTTTAAAGTAACTTCATGTCTTCCAAGCACCACCCTCAGCTTTCAACAGCCTCTGTATTCACATATGGCTCCTACAGCCCATTACGGTCAAGGCTGGGTTCATGTGCTTTTAAGGATTTCACCTGAAACCAAGGCATTTCAGCACTTAACCACTGCAACCCTTGCTGAATTCTTGCCTAATCAGCTTGGAGTGACTGAGTGTTGGCTAAGCAAATATCACGTACGTTTTTTCAATAGCTGGGTTTATTTAAATATTTTCCCTACCTTTCTAGCTTACCGACCTGTCAGCTATCCCACCACCGCTGTAGGCTGTTGCTATTGTGAGAGATTATGCATGCATTCATACAAATTATTAGAAAATATGCCAGTTTTATATATATATATTCTGTGAAGCTTCTGAAATCAGAAGTTGTTATATTTTTCTATAGATATTCCACATGATACATTTTACTAAGGATGTTTTGTACACGCTCATACATGCATGCTTTACTTACTACTTCAAGCCTGACCTTAGCTTTATCACTGGGAATGGAGTAGTGAAGTTAAGATGGTCTGCTTTGCTGCAGCTGTCCAAGACACAGTACTGTCACGTTGCAAGCTGGCAGAGGCTGAGCAGTTCCCTCAGTCTCCTTTACTGGGCTGTTCTAGCACTTAAGCCCAAAACCTTCAGTTCTGCAGCATCAGCTGTTTTCATCTGAGAGGAAGAAGAGTAAGTACAAGAAAGCTGAGTTTGCTGCTGCTGATGTTGTTGCTGTTGCTGTGCTGATTAGCACTGTCCTGTGATACAATCCACACTTTGAAAAAGTTTCTTGCTGCCTATAAAGCATATTTGATATAGTAGCCCTGTGCTACAGTCAGGAACCGATTTGCATTCAAGACCTTTTCACACAGCTCTGCCCATGTTATCTCTTCCTTGCTATTACCTTCCACAGAGCATCCTGAACATACCTCTGATACTTTCACAAATGGGAAAAAGCAACACAAAACAAATACGGAGTGATTCGCTGCTGCTTTGTAGGTATATTAGGCTGCTCAGCACATAAACAGAGACCAGAAAACCTCCAGCTGCACCACGAGGTGGTGCTCAGCTCCCTCTGTAACAGGCACAGCAGCGAGTGCCAGGAGAGAAGGAAAGCTTGCTTGGGCTGGGAACCAGCACAGCCAGCCTGGGCACACAGACATTTGGGGTCACAGATGATCCTCTCTACACAGCCCTGCTGGATACAGCATTCCCTGCAAAATACAGCTGGAGAAGTCACCACACAAGTGAGGAATTGTACCAAATACTGCTCAGTGAATCTGCCAGGCTGGAAGCTTGAGATCATACTGCAACTAGGGGAAAAAGCTTAAAGTCTAGATAAACTTCTAAGCTTTCAGGAAAACAAGCTGTATGAGAGCTATGCAAAATGAAAAATAAAAGAAAAAAATAAAACCTGTGTTTTCATATAGTTTTCACACTGTTTTTGGTGCATTTTAATATTTTTGAAATAACAAAGTGTGACCATTGAGAAATTAAAAATTTTTGCTGCAACAAAAACTTGTCAATTTTATTGACATTGCTTACAATAGCAATAACGACTTAGGAAGCAATTTACTTATAAATATTCCCCTTCATCTAGAAATGTGCTAAGCAGAAAATTTAAAATACTAAATTAGAAACTTCCTTTCTTCTCCCCCCCCCCTTTTTTTTTTGTATAAGAAAGCATGAAACTAAATGAGGCTAGTTTTCTGCCCACAGCAAACAAAAGGGCTGTGATATTGCCCAGACTTGTGGCATAAATATTTCGACAATCCGTAAGACTGACCACAGTCAGTATTTTCATGAGAGAGAGCAATAATGTGGCAGAACATGCTGTGGTAGCAATGTAATTATGTTGTATGTGATCACTGTAGTTGTAACTACCAGTATACAGCTTGGCCAACTGCATAATGACCACCAAAATTCTCAGTTGTCTTCTACATATACACTTTTTCCCTTCCTTTCTTGTATTAAAGTTAAAATATCAAATACATGAGAATTTTCCTAAATTCAGCTGAGAAACGTTTACGGTTTTGCATGGAAAATAATACCGGCCCTCCTCAGGAAGCTATAGTGAAACTCCAAGAATTCATGAAGAACACTGTCCTAGACAGGAGACTGCAACTTTGCTTAAATGTTTTAATACCATCAGAACATTTTTCACTAGAATGTCCCAAAGATGATAATAGCTTGGTGGAGATAGCAACATTCCTAAGTCTGAAAATAATCTAATCTGAACCAAAAGCAGTACCAGCCACGTCTTCTTTTCCCTATCAGTTTTAAATACTCAAACGAATAATTTCGAATGAGATTTCCCTAAAAAGAAAAAGTGTTTTTTTTTTTTTTTTTGTAAGGTTGCCAGGCATTCTCCACTTCACATTCACTAGCAAACCAAAATTGTAAGATACCCTTGGACAATTAAAACGGAAGCCACTGATTTGGCCTCCAGTTCATGATCAGGCCTAGATAATGTAAAAGCCACCATGAGGAAAAGCTATTTTGCCACAATGAAGTGTGCACACATAACTATTTAATACAGCAGCCAATGAAGTGACACAAGTCAGAAGAGATTTAGCTGTGAAAATGACTTGAGAATTTCTCTCAGGCTTTCTAATTTTTCACATTCAGAATGAAAACATCCAACATATTCCATTTTTTACTAGCTAGAAAACGCTTTATGATGGTATAAAATACCTCAACCACTGTGTTTAACATCTGTGGCATCTTCACCAGGCTCCCTGTGGTATCAAAAGTCATGTTTTATATTTCCTTTGCACGGGAGAGGCAAGAAGTCCACAACTTCTTCCCTGGGCCTGAAACCTGAAGAATCAGCTTTTTGTAAAAGGACTAGAAGATAAGCAACTAGGAACGAAGATAGAGCTGCCAAAAGGTTTGCTAATGGCACGTTTTCAGTAAATATATCTAAGGTGCTTCTTTCACAGACTAGCTGTAAACCTACAGCTCATCTTGGCCCAGCTATTTTCAGGGAAGACAACAGTCAAACACAGGAGCACTGAAGGATAGTTTTAAGGTAAACTTACATCTTCCTCCCCAAGCACCTATGCTCCCTGACAGAAATTTTCTACCAGCAGTGCCTTTCGCTGGACAGTCTGGCAGTGCAAGACACAGGCAATGTGATGGGTTGTGGTAGCAGGCCAACAGCAGGCACTGCTTAAAGGGGCGTGTGGCATGGGGACTGTTAGGTGTGGAAAAGTTGGCTGTGGAGAGGCAGCTTCTGTCATTAGCAATCCTCTCACTACTCATTCACATAAACAGCATCCGGTAGTTAGGTCCCAATACAGTCATTGTTTGATTTTAAGATAGTCAACTGCTTGACATGTCTTAATCCTGGAAGCAACACATTTAGTACTGCCTACACAGCTCCCTGATATTGCCATGCACACAGCAAGTTTCCTCATACTCAGTGCCTCGAGTAGGAAAAGAAAAATCGATGGGAAAAAAAAAATGGCCAAATGCTTGACGCGTGGAGACCATGGACAACACCTTTAGTCCTCTGTTTTAATTTACGGCAGCCAAAGCATTGCCTTTTCAGGCCCTATGGCTCAATACCCACAAACTCGGAGGGCTACAGCTGCATTCTGAGTGTACTGGATCTGGCTGGGAGGGAGTTCCTTTGCTTCATAGAGGCATGTATGGTGCCGAGCTTTGGATTTGTGACCAAAAGGGCGTTGATAACACACCAGTGTCTTTGCTGTTTGCTGAACAGGGTTCACACAGTGTCAAGGCCTTCTCCATTTCCCTCTCTGCCCCACCCCAGTGCGGAGGCTAGCGTGCCCAAAAGTGCAGCCAGGACAGCTGACCAAGGGGATATTACATACCATGGTAACACACCAACATGTTCTGCTATAACCTTGTGGTGGTATGCCACAAGGTACCAGGGACTGGTTACCAGTGCTCAGGGACTGTCTGGACATTGGTTGGCTGGTGGTGAAATGATTGCTTTTGCATCACTTGTTGGTCTTTGTTTTGTGGTTTTTGTTTTTTTGTTTTTTTTTTTTTTTTGTGTTTGTTTGTTTGTTTTTTCATTTTTCCTTTCTCACTAAATTATCTTTATCTCAACCCATCAGTTTTCTCCCTTTTGCTCTTCCAGTTCCCTCCCCCATCCTGCTAGGGAAGAGAGAGCGAGCGAGCACCTGTGTGGTGCTCAGCTGCCTACCAGGGTTAACCCACAGCACTGAGCAAAATTCAAGTGATGACAGCTTCTCAGAAAGGAACATAAATCAGTTTACACAAATAAAGTAGCCAAAATAAACTGAGAAGTAGAGAAGTTTTTCTATCAAAGCCTTTCCCCGCCCCCCAACAGCCTGGCTGAGACACTGCAAATACTGCAACAAGAATGAAAGAAGTCTTCCTGCCTTCCCTGTGCAGACGTGACAAAGGGAGCTCCGAGTCTAACAAGTGGCGGAGAAGAATAAACAGTGCTGACAAGCAACTAGTTAATGAATGCACTGTTAAAACAAAACCCAGCCACACAGGACTTCAAAACTTATCCTACACTCAGAAGTCTTCCAAGGTTACTCCAAAAATCCCTCAGCACATCTTTCTCCCTTCAGCAAAAATACAAAATAAATAAATAAATAAATATTTTTTAAAAAAAATCTGCCCAACCACTGCCTATTTCATAATATTTCTGTTACAGCACCCAGAATCCCAGTATTTTTCTGTAATTTCCAACATTATGCAAACAGTATCTAGCTTACTGACAGACAAGGTGATTTTTTTTTAAATTTTTTCAATTTCTTTTTTATCCTTCCCCCTATACAACAGTTCTCATTTTGAGCTGTAATCCCATTAAGGGGTGAGAGGCTACAGGAATTGAAAATTTGATGTATAAAAATGTACAACATGAAGACAACCTCAAGAAGCAGCAATGAGTCAAGAAAAGCTGCTGTGGTGGGAACAATAACCAGTGAATTGCCATAGCTGTTTCCCAAAATCTGGTCATCGATTCCTGACTGATGATTGCAGATTTTGCAAGGTTAGTTTTCTTTCCCATTAGGCCCCACCACCACCATTAATTAAAAATAACACAAAGTGTTATAGCAAGCACTACTCTAAACAGTGCCACCTCTTCAAATGGGTGACCTTCGAAGACCGGCTGAAGTCTCTCCCTGAGCACTAGAAGGGTAGCGTCAGCCTACAGCCTTTCAAAGGATATGATGGTATTAGCTCCAAGACGAAGGTTGACTGCTGCTAACTAGGAGCTGGGGCTCACTGAAACCTGATAACCACGGGCTGCCTTGTATTTGTAGCCCAGATGTACAGTCTGTAAAATATTCTGGGATGCAGGGATTCTGCGATACAGCAAACGCAGTTTAGGGTTACAAAAATTAATTATGCCACAGCAAAACCTTGACCTTCATGGCACTGGCTGAATGAGGATTAAAGACACAGCGAACACCTTTCTTTCCTTACACACAGTGTTCTGCACCCAATAATACAAATCACCAGAGCCTTTTTACCAGCCACTCCTTACCCAGCATCCACTGAATCTTAAGTCTCACGGAATTGCTTTAAAATGTACTGATAAGGTAGCACCCAAAATAGCAAGCAGCGTTTGTGCTGATTCATGTTTGCTTTTTTTTTTTTTTTCCTTTTTAACTATTCAAATTCTCATTAGAAATGCTCTCTCTGGGTTGTTCTCAAGCAAAATAAATCACATATAAAAATCTCTCTTTCTCTCAGGTCCTAAAGCATGAGATTCCAGCTTCATGTCATTTTTTTTTTTTTTTGTCATCCCCACTGCAATTAACTGCAGGGGCTCTCTTGGTACCATTTTAAAAGCAACTCAGGAGCACTGCTTCAATGTAGAGGAGTACTAAGCAACTCCTGTGCCGAGAGCTGAAGTCAAGAGTTTTTTTTTTTTTTTCTTCTAGTGACGTGGAGTGGATTTGCATCAAGCAAGTCTGAAACAAAATACTTTACTTTCTAGTAGCTGTCACAGGGAAGATAAATTTGTTAGCTTATGTGACAAAGCTCATCTATGTACCCACGAAGAGAAACACCCACATCAGAGAGATGCTGGCGTGAGGCAAGAACCCAAATTATACCCTGCCAGGCTAGATCCAGGCCCACCACAGGGGCCATCAGCCCATCGAAGTCCCATCTGCACAAGGCTGGAGGAGCCCAGGAGCACAACTGCAGGCAAGAACCTAAATTAAGGATGCCAAAAAGCAAACACCCTGTCCCAGCAGAGCCACCAGCATGAAATGAAACTCATCACTGCAAGTCACCAGAGCAGCTCTCCAGACCACCTTTCAGATTAAGGGGGTTGCTACCTAGGGATGAGTCACGTTATGGGATGCAGGGGAAAGCAGCTTGAGATTGCCCAGGACTTATTACAGCATGCTTAACTAGCAATCAATGGCAGGACAAAGAAGGAGTTCAGGTGATTTGGGGAGGAACAAGAATGGGAAAAGAGTGAGGGGATAAAAAGGGACATTCAGTTGGCTGCTCAGCATGCTTGTTGGGCTGTGCTTTGCACCTCATCTGTCCTATCTGCTTATCAAATTATGTTCTAACTCTGTCCTGAGTGAGAGATCTCTATTCTGTGTGTATGAGGGTGAATGAGGGTGCAAGTGCAGCAGCTCAAGCCAGACAACAGCTTGGAGGGCACTTGTGTCCGTGGTGCCATAGAATGTAGAGACCACAGGTGTGTGTGTGTGACCACTAGCAAAGATCCAGCCAGACTAGTTGGGGAATAGGTGACAGCAGCAGCACTAGACCAGACCAGCACCCTGAGTCTGAGACTTCCCAAAGGTGAGAAAATGCCCGGCTAAGCTGTACAAATGCAACAAATGCCAGGCTTGCTTTCACCACTACAATATGACATACTAATGGCTTGTCACTTTTCAGGCTGTATGAGCATTCATTTCTTCCTGATTACGTTTAAATGACATTAGTAGATACTGGAGTCACAAATACGATGTGTCTGTTTAATCACACCTCTTCACTTTCCAAATAATGTTTTCACATTAGAGTACTATTAAGCTTTTATTAAAATGACAGCAACATCCCTAAGAATTAGAGAAGTGCACTTGTTTTTATAACATTTTGATTAGATTAGAGTTAGCATGGCTTCCTATTCACTTAAGAGGATATGGAAAAAAGAAAACTTAAAATCTCTCCCAGAGTTACACATCATAGGTTCATATTTGCTGTTGTTACATAAGCACTTAAATGAAACACTAACACTGCACTGAATGAAGATGCTAAGTACAGTAAGCATGGCAACTGAAAAGGAAGAACCGATCTCATATTCCAGCTGTCTTCTTTCACTCTCTTCCATTTTTGCTTTTAGCAACAGGTAAGAAAAGAGGATCAGGATTTTCTGAGGCTTCACGAGGCACATGAAAATAGGTAACGGCTTGTATGGCATGCTTTACTGAGAAGAAGAGGCCTCATTATGAAATAACAAGCAATAAGATAGAAGTATTCACTGCCCCGAAGGCAGTGAAAGTGACCTTCGGAAGATCAAACCTCCCATAAGCATAGTGTCCAACTATGTGACTGTGACTAATGCCATGCCACATAAATGGTTTGGGAAAAGGAGAGGGAACTCAACCAAGAAAAAGAACACAAACATTATCCTAGAAACAACACAAACTGAAGACACTTTACAAGACACCGAATCTGCAGCACACACAGCCCTGTCCTCCATGCTTATTATTTAGTAGATTGCTGAAAACTATCCCCTTTGGACTGATAAGAAGCAGGGGGGTCATCACTGAAAAGGTAATAAAGCAAGTTAAGGATATTTTCAGATAGCTGAAAAAAAATCAGAGCACCAGCCAGTATGACACAAATTATAAAACTATCACAACGACCTTAACTTTCTTTAAAGTGAGCTATATATTTCAAGAACCAGTTTACAGGATGTGGGTCAAAGAGCTACATTCTTTGGTAAGCTATATTAAAAAAAAAAAAAAAAAGTATGTATGCAAAAATGTAAGGGCATTTAGTCTATGCATATTTTCCCCATAAATCCAGCAAGCAATACGTTGCTATCCATTATGTCTGTTTTATGTTGAAGAATCATTCAGTGCATCTCCACATTCTATTTCAGGCCCCTGATACTACTTTTGGTTGTGCTGATTTGACACTAAGAGGAAAATAGAGTTACTACTTAGTCAAATCTGTGTAAGCAACAGCACTGTTGGGTCCATCTAAATTCAAGTTCTGTCAGCATGCAGAAACAGATGAGATCAGTTTATGTAACTACAGGAGTTAGGCATGGGGATGAAAAGAGTAAAAAATACTCCTGTTGTAGGACATGATGTCAGTCTTCCATTCCAGAACTGTGGGATATGACTGATGAAAACTAAAGACGATAAGAAGAAATGATGCGAGGGAAAACAGCATTTTACAACAGAAACATAGCATCCCAAAGATATGCAAACAAAAACTTCTCACTCTATCCAATGAAAGCTAAGAGCAAGTGTATCGAAAACTAAATGCTTACCTCTGACAATACACTGGACTCCTCTTGGATAGCATGAGCTTCAGTGCTTGCTGTGATCTTGCTAGTAGGCTCTTTAACCTAACACATTCCATGAGATCCCCAAAGTACAGCTCTGTTTACCTTTAAAACCATGAACCAGGTCCTTACATTCAGTTAGCAGTGGTGACTGCTTGACCTGAATCTCTTCAGCCGACTGGGAATTCCATTTGTCAAGTTAATTTAAAACATTTCTACTGACTTTGACAGACCCTGGCAGACCCATCTGCATATTGATAACTCCCTCTGCACAAGTAAATGTCTTGTGCCTGCAAGAATAGCTACAATGTTATTTGGTTTGTTCTTGCCTAACCGTATTTTATTCATGCAAGGGTATATAGTTTTCCATCAATCAGTTCCCAGCAGGTTTTCTTCTAGAAAGCAGGACAGATGACCTGAGTCATTGCAACAGGCAGCAACGAAACAAGGTGTTGGAGGAACTAGGAGAGGTGTTCTTCATTTTAAGTAAGCATCATAAAAAAATAAATTAGGAAAATACGAAGTTTCTTTTTAATAAATAAATATCAACCTTCAAAGGAAGACTGTATTTAAAAATGCAGCAACCTCAACAATTAAAAATGCATGGAAGCAAAATGACTCAAGATGTTTTGATGCTTATGGGAAAACTAACAAAAACACTCTGGGTTCAGACTGTCTTTCCACTGATCTGACCATAGGATTCTGTTTGTCTTTGTTGTTTTTTTTTTGTGTGTTTTTTTTGTTGTTGTTGTTGTTTGTTTGTTTTTAAATGTTTCTTCCAGTTACTGCTAAATTTTATCTTGTACAACAACCACACCTTGCTATTAAAGCTGATTTCCCACCTGAAAAGTCTTGCACAGATGAACCTCTAGTAGTCATCTGTCATCAGAAGTTGAAGATGATGGCAACAACACCAGATGACACCAAAGAAACTGGTATGGATGCTTAGATGACACACATCAACAAGAAGTATGGTGCAAGCATCTACATAGAGTTGTGGGTGGCTAAGCAGCAAAAACATATGAACTGTTTGGAAACAGAAGATCCTATTTTTATGCAAATGCCCTCTGCTACTGCTGGGTGAAAACTGACAATCTCATCAGAGATTCAAGACAGTTTTCCTGATTGCCAGCTCTATCTTGAAATACAGTGTTCAAACTGAGATGAGCTAAAGGAATTCAACAAGAGCTGCCACGTTTGAGTCACACAGGCCTAATCCCACACAGCCCTGCAACGGGGCAGGAGGAGGAAGCAGTTCTCAAAGCTGTGAACTCACAATTAAGCTCCTGCAGCACTTCAGGGCTCACAACTGGAATAATCACACATCAGTCAATGCTTTAGCTTCTTTCTCTGAATGCAGACTCCTAGGGACCACCTCCCAAGACCAAGAAACTAATTGCTTCCGCTTTCCTGAAAAGCAGGATCTGAATCTGGCAGTGACCAGGAAGAAAGCTGATCTGTTACTAGGGGGGGAACACAAGACACAGACACAATTGTCTGCTGTCTAACAATACAGATACAATCTTAGCCCAAAACCACAGCATATATGTTAAGAAACTGCTTTGCAACAATGTTCTCTTGCTCTCTCAATGCTACTAACAACTGTTTCTGTAATGTGTTGCTCTCAGAGCTTTCACTTGAAAGCTCTGTTTTTAGGATTGCAACACACTTCTTCCAATTTTCCTGCTAGCTTGGATGGGGCTCTTTGGTAAATAAAAAGACCACAGCCTCTAGAAAATACGTAGACTCATAGAATCATCGAGGTTGGAGAAGACCTTCAAGACCAAGTCCAACCATCAACCTGACATACCAAGTGTCATCATTAAATCTCATCCCTTAGTGCCACGTCCACACATCTCGTAAATACTTCCAGGGATGAGGACCCTACCACTTCCCTTGCCAGCTTGTTTCATGCTTCACTGCCCTGCCCAAGAAGAAATTCATCCTAATATCCAAGCAAAACCTCCCCTGGCACAACCTGAGACTGTTTCCTTGAATCCTATCACTTGTTACCTGAGAAAAAAAGACTTGACACCCACCTCACTACTACCTCCTTTCAGGTAGGTGTAGAAAGGGATGCAATGTCCCCTCAACCTCCTCTTCTCCTGACTAAACAACCCCAGTTCCCTCACTCACTCCTCATAAATCCTGTTTTCTAGTCCCTTCACTGAATTTTTCGCTCTTCTCTGCACGTGCTCGAGCAACTCAATATCTTTCTTACACTGAGGGAACCAAAACTGTACACGGTGTTTGAGAGGTAGTCTCATCAGTGTTGCATACAAAGCAAAAATCCTTTCCCTAGCCCTGCTGGCCACGCTGTTTCAGATGCAGGCCGGAATGCCACCGCCTTCTTCACCACCTGGGCACACGGCTGGCTCCTGTTCAGCCAGCTGTCAACCAGCACCTCCAGGTCCTTTCCTT
The DNA here is from genome assembly GCF_047663525.1 of Anas platyrhynchos. Classification (NCBI taxonomy): domain Eukaryota; kingdom Metazoa; phylum Chordata; class Aves; order Anseriformes; family Anatidae; genus Anas; species Anas platyrhynchos. Next base: position 22,436,769 of record NC_092591.1, read on the forward strand.
CTGGGCAGCTTTCTAGCCACTCTTCCCCAAGCCAACACCTTACATGGACCAACCTCGCCTCTTAATTCATTATAGCACTTCCGAATTAATGTTCAGTCTTCCATAAATCATCTAACACCCAGGATCTGTCAGTGCAGCAAGGAATCTGGTTTCAAGTAAGATACACCACCATACTTGAGATCTAAACAGCTCCGTTCTTCGGGAATAGTGTTTCAGTTTTAAGCCTACAGCAACTTCAAACAGCTCTTTGAAGTAAACAGAAAAGATTGTTTCCTCAATCACAGACTAAAATTAGATATGGTCTTTTAATATTATTTTTCATGCAAGGGTATACAATTTTCCATCAGCCAGCATCTTTCTACAGCAACCTTCCCTACCTTATAACAGACTGAAAGGGATCTTTAATGAACCAAGGATTCACGTGGACTTTATTGTGTAAATCTAAGAGAGTTAAATGCTATATAAAAGGCTCTCATATTACTCTGATAATATACTCAAAAACTACAATCTAATTTTATTTCTTCTATACTCCCTCCCCCCCAAAATGACTTTGAATAAATATCAGATTAAGTTGTCACCATTCTGAAACAAAGTGAAAAATTAAGATTTGATTTTTTGTGTGTGTTTAAATATGCATGCTTTTTTTTTTTTTTTTTGTAGTGGAGAAGTGCATACAGTACCTGTTGTTATTCTTATGTGGCTCTTTAAAAGTTTTCATAAAGACAACAGGTTACCAGTGAAATACAATATCAGCTCATCAGGTTCCTCAGGTGTTCTTCTGCAAAGCTATGAAATAACAGTTCATCTCCTCCTTGGAGAAACCTAACACAAAATTTTCACATACAATCACCTTAAGGTCTTTCCTCCTCCCCCCAGCTTCATATCCCACCCAGCCCTTCAATTTCAGAGGATTTTTTAAAAAAAAGAAACAAGAAAAATAAAATCAAAGAAAAAACAGCTTATAAAACAGCAAAGAAAATAAAGTTATTTTAATATATATAGAAAGAGAACAAAATGAAACTTGAGGGAAAACTTACTGGCGTTACAGTTTATCCTGATACAGTCTAGATGGGGAAAAATAAATGAAAGATGAAATTGCATCCTTCAAGGTAACAGCTGCAGACATCCAAAAACAATCAGTCCACCCTTCCGGGGACAGACACACGCAAAGAGATGTGGCCATTTTATATTTATATACAGTCTGTACAAGTTCAGGAGTGGGTGTATATGTACAGTATATTCTACGTAAATATCTGTTACATAAATATATATATACACGCACAGATATATATACACATATGTATAGAGAGATATACCAATGTACATATATATCCACGTGTTGATACAGAAAGCTATTTCCTTTTTATAGAAGCCTATGCATCTAAGAGTATCTTCTACTCCAGAACACGAACTGATGTGAATTACAAGAAAAAATTGTCAAATCAAGGCACAAAAAGATCTCCCTTGAAATGCAAGTCATACGCCACTGTAATTTCTCTTTTTAAAAACCTTTAGCAATTTCTCTGAGAAGCTTGAAATTTCAAGTCAACCTCTACACTTGGTTTCTTTTGAATTAATTCGTATTGTTATTGCATAAATACACCATCTGTCCAACACAGAATACCTGTAAAATCAGCCTATGAGGTTTGTTGGTGCAATATTTAACCCTTTCCAGCTCTCCCAAAGACAGACCCTCAACTCATTTCCCCTTGTGCCAGCCCAGAACAATTTTTAGTATGTGCACGGGCACATTTGACACTGTCCATTCAGGCGAGGAAGGGGTTAGTATACTGCCCCGTTGTGTCCTGTCATAAAATGGCCACTTGCAAACAGCTAACCGCACGAACGCCCAGCCCAGATTTCAGCTAGTTCCGGAGGTTGGGAATACTTTTTTGGTTTTTTTTTTGTTTGCTTTGCAGGGACTACAGGAATTTCTTTCAAAGGCCCCCAGCCCTGCCAGTTCCTCCAAGCCCAGTTTCGCCTTGCTGTCCAAACGCTAAGACTGAACGGGGTGCTCCTAACGTTCGGGGAGAAGATGAAATGGGCAGTGAAGTGGCAGGTCTGGGAACCTTTGCTGGCCCTGCTTCATTCAGGGTTGACGGACAAGGGAGGGAGGAGAAGGGGCAGATGGAAATAAAAATAGAGAGATGGCTGTGGAGTCTAATAAATAGGAACTGAGGAACTGCCCAAAAAAATGAGGTTGAGGTAGAGCAGTGCGAGCTAGAGGGCTTCTGAGCATTGCTTCTCTACTTTAACGCACTCGTACTCAGCTTATCTCAGGACATGACCCATAAGAAGATTTTACACTTATAAATGCCTTCTTATAGCCTTGTGAATATCTGTTACTGTGGTGTCCGGTGTGGGTGAATGCTATCGTGTCAGTGCTATTACATATTTTGGGTTATGCTGACCTTCTCTTAGGAAACCAAGGCCAGGAATAATAGCACCATGCTACTGGACACCCTTGTCTGGACACTCTGCCAGGTAACTAAGGCTTTGACCAGCAGAGATGGTCGTATTTATTACAGAAATATGGCCCAAGAGCAAAGATTACACAAAATGGCAGAGAAACAGAAAGAAGTTTGCTGCTTAATAGGACTAATTTTGTATTTATTCAGGTAGATGTAGGAAAATTATTTCAGCAGCTGCAACTAAATGTTACTCTTAAAAAAAAAAGGGGAAGAAAGGGGAAGAGTCTACAGATAAAAAGTCATAATGGGTAGGGGTATACCAATTGGGAGCAGCATGGCCAGAGAGAGCCTGTTTTCAAGCAGAACTTCTCTTGAGAAAATCTGGGTTTGGTTTTGTGCGATTAGGTTTGTCATGTGTCGTCAACCGCAACAGAAAAGTGGGAGCAAACAGCCCTGGAGCAATTGGTACGATCACCATACAGTGGTGGCTATATCCCTTACAGGAGTTGGGTGGGGTAAGGGGAGCTCTTGAGTACCAGCTACCTGTGGAGCCAGCTACCCTTGCCTCTACAGCCTGAAAGAGAGCGAGAGAGATTCCAGAGACTCACTGCAAGCAGGTGAGATCAAGGGAGCTGATACAGCTAGAACAACATGGGAATGTTTTATGGGCTAAGCATTAAGTGTGCTGTAAAGGGAAACATGGCTGGTCCCCAGCAACATTCATCAAAATTAGAAACTAAAGCCATAGCTGTGTATTTTATCTCTGCAGAGAAGTTTTGTGGTTTTTTTTTGTCTGTTTGTTTGTTTGTTTGTTTTTGCAGCAGTCCTGAAAGAACTACATGTCCCAGGACTTCCTCCCAGTCAATGACTGCTCCAAGTGAACGGATCAATGTTTAAACTGAAAACCAACATAGTCCTTATACTGACTGCAAGCATGAAGGCTGTTCAATGCCACACTATGGGGTGCCAGGCAGAAATGGCCAAAACTTCCTCCAGAAGAACCAGCTCCTGAACCAGACTAGGTCCAGTTTGGTCAGTAAGGACCCCGCTTGGCCCTAACGCTCTTGCATCTGCCCGTGGTGCTACGCCAGCACCACCACAGTGTCCTGCAGCTGGGCTAATGCTGCTGCACTCCGACATAAAGGTGCTCAGCCCACCACGCTGTCTCTACAGAGCACTTTGTTACACACAGTAGATGTACTCTAAGATCCTATGCCTCCTTTTCTCTTTTACAAATTAAAGATAGTCACGGTGCTGTCTTCCAACACTATGGCAACTGCCAGAAGAGGAGAAACTAGAATGTCTAGGGAGCCATCTGGTTAACAGGCCTCCAAGATTTGGAAGTGTATTATAGAGGAAGACATTACAATCTCACAGCACCTGTGTCACACAAGCAATGGAAGCTGCAGGTGCCCAGAAGCTAGCTCTGGGAAAATGAATTAAAAGGAACTTCGAGTCACTACTTGTGACTCCAGTGACTCCACAAGTCACTCCAGTGACTACTGGAAAGAGAGGCATCCAAAGCCAAAGGTGCTACATTCAAAGAATGAGCACAGTGCTTTTGATTTCTGTAGTCCTGAGCCTTGCCCAAAACAAGTTGCAATCATTAATGCATGAAACTGTTTTCTCCCTGTTACATCAGCTTTTAGAAGGGAAGAAAAGTATTTTCCTCTAAACTAGGATACAAGTAAAAAGCTGAGGATGCTTTCCCAGGCAGTAAGTTGTGGGGTGCAAGTTTAGCCAGGTCTCTGTGCTCAAAACAGCAGCAGCTGGAGAATTCCGGAGTAATTAAGAAACTGCTTGGGAGTCCCCCATCAGTACAGTAAGACTTACAGTAATCCTCATCTAGGGCTCTCAGCACTGTTATCAGCTTCTACTGATGTGATTTGCTTTGTTTAGATATGGCTGCATTCCTGACTAATAAGAGGTTTCCCCTTGCTTTGAATTTCCAAGATGGGTGTGCCTCAACAGCTGTTCTGCTGCTGAATGAGGTATTTGGAGGACAGCAGTGAAGTGACTTCATGGTCCGTAACTACACTGGGAGCAGGATGAGCTGGAAAGACCTTCCTACGGTTACTTTCTCTCATTATTATTCCTAGTGTAAATCAGATGCTGCTTCCTTAGTGCTTGGAAGCAAGGTTTTCCAGAGCACATAAAAAGAGGGCCAAAGACCCTCTCCTTCAGAAAGCTTAAACAGCTCTACTGCATTTTAACAGCATTAAGAATTCACTGTTTGAATGGAGATATCTTTAGTAGCAGACAGAATTCTCTGGGCATTAGGCCTGGGTTTCTTACCATTTGTATCTTTGTACCACAAAATGATGATGTTTGAGCTACCTGGCATTGCTAAGGCCTCAGCCCCTCTTCTTCCTTGAATTAGTTGAAGAGCCACCTTTGCTGGGTCGGGACAAAGTGTTTGCTCCTTTTGACAAGCATCCACATATGGTTGCAGAAGAGCACTCCAAAGCAAGACTGGCACATGAAAGATAATCAGGGCCTGACTGCTCCTGCTCACTCCAGGTTATTTCCTGGGGGGAAACCAGATGAGGCCCTATAAATGCTCTTACCCCATCTTACAGTGTAGCTCCTTGCCAGCTCCAACTTCTCAGACTGTGCACCCACCTGCAACTATTAGAGGGCATCTGACAAATATTTTTTCATGTCTTTTTTTAAAAAATATAAAAAAGGGTCACAAAATTTATTATTCAGAAGTTATTAATGAAAAAGTGTGAACATAAATACACCTGCACATGAGTGCATGATCTGCATGAAAGAAAATCTGGTGTAAAAGTTCACATGCTTTTAAGAAAGAAAAACAGAAAATATGTCTGCTGTGTTTGTTTAAAGGAATTATTTATTTTAAAAAATATATTTTTTTAAAGACAAAGATGTCTTTGATAACCCTGAGGAGAAATCTTAAGAAAAGGTAGAAGAGCAGGATGGTTACACTTCCTTACAGGAGAACTGACTCAGATGAACAGGATGTAGGCAAAATTTACTCTAGTCATAAGTGCCCTGAAGCTGAGCCTGGCCAGGATGAAACAAAACTGAAATATTCTTTAACAAAAGTCAGTGAAACCTAATCTTTCCCATGGGAGGAAAAGGGAAATCTTTCCCTTTTCTCACCCATGGAAGGAAAAAAAAATGAATGTGTATCTACCTATCGGACCAGCCATTTCTTTCCCTTTATGCAAATCTCAGCATCTGAAGTGATTCCCAAGCATGTTCCAAGCCATGACTGGCTTCATCTCTCTCTCTCTCTCTCTCTCTCTCTCTCCTCCTTCCACTCTAGACCCATTCCTTCAGAGTCCTTCTCAACAGAAGTGGGATCTGCGTCGCCTTTGGACTTCGTATCTTCACACAAAAAATACACAAACTACTGTGAGAACTGCTGTCAACATGCAGACCGCAGTGCCTCTGGCACTTGTATGGGAAAGGCCTGAAAAAACTTCTCTTTGAGAGTTACTCCTCACTGTCTTATCCCTCCCATCTCCTACAGTGAGCCCCCACCCACCCAAGCCCACCGAAACCTTCTGTACTATATATATGCCCTGTTTGGCTGGGTCGGTGCGTGCTGAGGAGGCGGTGGGATAAGCCAGCCCCTGCAGGCTGCTCTGCACACTCTGTTCTCAGGGCTGTTTGCTGTGCGGGCCGCAGGCTTCAGGCCTTTGAAGGGTTGAATACCATCTTTTGATTTACTATGGCTGATGGGGTATGGGAAAGCTTTACAACTGAAATACACAGAAGAGTTAAAAAGAAAAAAAAATAAAATAATAATAATAAAGAAATTAAAAAAATACAACACAGGAAAGACCTTAATAACCACATAAATAATAATTAGTAATCAAATGTAACAGATCAAAGGAGAAGAAAGAGACAGCTCTTTGTAATAGTTTTAAATGACTTTTAAGAAAAGCACAATTATATAACTCACCACTCAGAACAGTCTTTGTTTAAACACATTTGTCATGGGCTAGATGCTCAAGGAGATGGTGACACAGATCAAGTCATGCTCAGGTCTTCAGGCGGTGCTCATGACTGCTTCTTACCAATAAGGGCATTTTGTCAGGGTTTAGTGATGAAGACTCTGCTCTCATTTGTGACATTCTGGCTATGATCTGTCTCCTTAAAGATATAGATGTGACCTCCAGTAAACAGAAATTGAATGGCTCCCTTAAGGTCATTCCTCCTCAAACTCTCTTTCTTCAACAGCAAGGTAACCTTGTTGTTTTGAAAGCGGGAAAGCCCCAACTAAAGGAAAATTTCTTAGATTTGCAGGGTTTCTTTGGAGAATGGCCCAAAAGAATTGCTGTTCAGCATTCTTACAATCAAGAGCAGATATAGGCAGAGATCAGTATCAGAGTGCTGTTTTTGAGAAGTTGTCAAAGCTGAAGTCCAGCTATTCTCTCTGCACTCTACCTGCTGAGAGTTCAGCAACAGCCCCTGTGCTAGGTGGACACTCAATAGTTCAACTAGAAAAGTGTAAAGTACTAAGGAAAACATATATATTCCAGACAGGAACCATGTCATATTGCCTTCTTTTTTTTTTTTTAAGAATATGGAACATGTTTTTATACCCTGTAGCTGGAGACTATTTTTGACGTAAGAATTAGCTTAAATGCATTTTATTCTCCTCATTCTCTTTTCTCAAAAGCAGAGGTCATGGTCTGAATTCAAATTTAAAGCAAAAAAATAAAATAAAAATAGCTAGAAAACAGTTTTTAAACAAGCTGGTTGCTTGCTGGTCAACATATTTCTCAGGTGAGAATGCAGAACCTTAAAATCATCACTCAAGCTCATCTATGGTACACGAAGACTTTGATAAACCTCTCATATCCATCTAGAACAGGAGATGAAAACCAAGAGCCATTACTATAGGTATGGGTGAATAGCACTGATGCTCTCTACAAACAAAGCCACTACATGGTTTGCTCCTGATACCATCATAGCAGGGCTTTGAAGATAATGTTAGCTCAGAGAAAAAAAAAAAAAAAAAAAGTGAAAGCTTGCTCCTGTGGGGTTTGAAAATTTGAGAACTGACACAAGCTTCTGCAGACCACGCACAGATCTTCATATGAAGTACCCTAGACATTAGAAGAGGTTTAATGTTTTCAATAATCATAATAGTTCTGGTTTGACTAAAAATCTCTTATCTCTTAGTTATATTGCTGGATTCACATGAAGCAATAAGGTGCATCAGTGTAAGTGAAAGAAAGCTTTGCCTCCTGCATTTATGTTCTCTAAAAAGAAGACTATTTGTCATTCAGTACAACATTTAGAGACTGGCAAGAAAATGGATACAGAAGACTGAATTTCCTCCCAACTTTTTCACTGTCATTATTGTTGGACTTTTTTCTAATGGTCTTTTATTATTTTCTAGGAAAGTGTAACTCTAAGGAGACAGAACACAACCTTCTGGGATGGGGGAATGCACTTTTATTACTGTTGCCTTTGTTTTAACACCACCATGATCAAAAGATCTGTTTGGTTTTGTTTTGTTTTTTGGTTGGTTGGTTGTTTTTACTAGACATAAAAAGCCCTAAAGGCTGAAAGATATACTAAATATGAAATAGAAATAATTAGCAAAATAGAATATCTAAGATCAAGTTGCATTAAACACTGTCCAATTCTTAAAAGGCTTGGGATTCACAGGGCTTCTGCTTGCCACCATATCCATTTGCTTAGTTGCCATATTTGGCTTTGACTGTTTTGAGTGATGCTGGAAGAATGAGGGATGTAACCGATCAAAAGATGGACCAAGCAGCATGTCTCACACAGAGCTCACCAGTCCCAGACCAAGAAAGGAAACTTAAGAACTTAAAGACTTAAAAACCAACACTGTCCATAACGAAGAACTGACAGCAAATCTTCATGCAGCAATGCAGGAAAGAATTTATCTCCACAAGAGAATATCATTATGAAGGTCTCAGCAGCTATTTTAGAAATCAATCCAATCCAATCAAACCAACAGAAATTAAACAATTATTTTTTTTTAAAGGACACTAATCACAAGCCCAAACTAAGAGTGAAGGGGCAGTGGGAGGTTTTCATACGATACCTAAATTGACCATAAGTTTGACACGGCCTCCATCCAGCTCCAGGCGCAGAGTATCAGCAGAATCTCGTGAGGTGGTTGCCATCAACAGCCCATAGGCACGCTGTGACATGAAACGGAAGGACACATCTTCTGCTTCTGTATGCATGACCATAGGCATGATGATCTTCATGTACATGCTGCCATCGTAGCTCAAGATAGAGGCCTCTGCAAGGAATCAGTAAACAAATTCAAAAAATTAAAATAAGTTGCACTTCCACACAATCTCCATTTCTCACATCTTCCAGAAAATGTGATCTCCATTAGTCCAGCCTTCTCCACCACTAGCTGGAACGACTAGTTCAAATAACGCCTACAGCTCTTCTCCTAGAGTACCTAGTCTTGTTTTGAAATGCCCAGAGTTTCTATTTCTGATACGCTTGAGAGCTGCTGCTTATTCAGTGAGGAATTTCCTTTAAAGGGAAAGAAAAACTGCAAACAATCATAGTCTGTGACACCACTGTCCCTGAACAACCCCTCTTAAAACCAAACCGTGTACAATAATAGCATCTACAAAGGTGTTCCTGGCCTAAAAAAGGCTGATTGGACAACAAGCATACAAAGGAAGCAAGACAGAACTAAGTCCTATTCTTGTTTCTTTGTTTCTGGTGGTTGAATTTCATATATCAAATTAATTGGGCTACGGCATTAAATGTGAATTGTCATTAATTTAGGACCTACAAAATTCTACAAAGCATACGATTTATTTTAGAGATCCGGAAAAACACAATCAGAAGTAGCAGAATGAAAAAGAACAGACTAACATAAGAAAGGAAAAACATGTCTCCAAAGCTGAAGTTAGTTACACTAATAAGAGCTTCCAGGGGTACAAATTATTCAGGAATAATGAAAAGTTGGCTGTACAAATCCTTGGAAAAAGACACAGGAAATATTATTTGAAATTGAGTTAATAGATCCACTCTACTTGTAATCATTTTATCTTTTTCAGAGCTGTGTTGTAATGAAAGGGATACTTCAGCAGACAAAATCTATGAGTATGAAGCAGGTTTCTTAACATTTTTTTTCCCCGCATCAGATTTGTGCTGTTTTGTGTTTTGTTTCCCCCCCCCCCCTCCTTACTAACAGTTAATGTTCCTGGAGCTCTGCTGACACAACTGGTGGCACTGAAATGCAAAAGAACAAATCAAAATCCATGTCAAGTTCACGTGCCATTCAAACACAGGAAATGGCAGGAGATGGAGGCACAACAAAAGCCAAGAGTATGGAGAAAAAAATAGAAAAATACAATTTATTTCCTTGCTATCTCCTCTGAGGCTGTCAATGAAAATGGAGAGTTCAGCTGAGGAAAGGAGTTCTGGTACTTTACATTCTCTATTTGTTAGGGGGCTGCATGCAGGAACTGATATTCTTCTCTAAGGGGGGCAGAATTAAAGTCTTGTGATAGAGCTGCAGCAACCAGTATGGCATGGCAATTGCTGTTTCAGCCCATGAATACGCTCTAAAGCACTTTTATCAGCAAAATTTACAAATCTACATAAACGTTTTAAATACATGTATTAAACAGAGCATCCCATCTCCACAGAGCCAACTCCTACAGAAGACAGAGACGTAGATTGCTCCATGTAGGACTTCTACCACCAAAACATGTATAAAAAGATAAAAAGCCCAGAGGCAGAAAAAAGCTCCCTAGGCACGTGGAAGGATTGCTCTGTAAAGCACTCTTACTTGGGATTCTCAACAGCACCCCCCACCACCACCGAAGGCTAACATCTCATCGTTTGCAACAACAAATATTTGGAATCTAGGCGTTCTTCTTAAATATTTCAGCCCATTTTCTGTATTTTCCAGCAGAGCCCTTTTTGCTGACATTAGTGAAACTTCTAGAGGGAAACAGCAAGCTTAGCAGAGCCAACTGTTATTGTCCTCTCAAGGCCTAAATGTTAGCGTGGTAATAAATATGCAAAAGAAGTGGTAAATAAGGAATATGTATCAAACTGATATAGCAATAAAGAAGATGTGTATCTGGTGATGAAACCTGTGACAAATATCACTGTGGTGGTGCTGGTACAGCAACCCACCGCTACTAGATGGTATGCAGCACCTCTCCAGGCATGGGACATACAAAACACATCACAAAAAAAGCTTTTCTGTGAGCACCATTAAAACAAGATGGCCATGAGCAGCATCTCGACTCATCAGTTTTCTTAGCTGCACTCCTCCCACACGGTCATGGTCTGCACACAACGCGCTCCACACGCAGCACCCACTCAGCCATACATACTCCTTCTGGGGACCAGCTGTCAGCGCTGCCCCGGGGACTCGCATCTTCGCTTGGGCAAGAAACAGAGAAGGAAAGCGAGATCTTTTTTCAAGGTGGGGGAATGGCTTCTTCTTTTCTAAGTGCAATTCTCTTCCCCCTCACGTCTGCAACTCTTTCTTGCCACCCACAGCTGCAAGCTGGAACCAAATGTACTGTATATTATACATACACTCAAAGGCAGGGCGTATGTACACACCAACCATCCTTACCCTCCTCTCTCACTGCGGATTGTATTAGAAAATGCAGTCAAGCATGAAATGGCTCTTTTGACGCCTTCAGCTCAGATGTGCCTTGCATGAAACAGTTGCTTGCACTAGCACCTGAATAGCTGTGAGAAGGGGGCTGGAGAATATTAGGACTGTGAGTGGGAGTAGCTGTCACAAGCGGGCCAGCTCTGCTGCTTCCTTTCCCACAGAGCCATGCATTAGGTACTTTGGAAATTGGAGTTTTTCTGCAGACACTAGAAGACAACACACCAAGAGTGTTAATAAGGAGTCTCTTCCCTTCTAAAATAATTAATCTGTGTCCTTCAGCTCCACTGATCCCATGGACAGAAAATTGTTATCCCTAGACAAGAAATGCCAACTGTCATCATTGTACTTATGTAAGAAGAACGTGCAAAACACCCAGAATTGCTCAAGATAGCACAAAAATCTAGAAATATATTTTTGAATAGGATTTCAGAATCAAAATCTGAATTCCAAAAAGTCAGGAAAATAATCCTGATTCCTAAATTACCCCCAGATTCAAATGCTATAAATATGGCTTGTATTTGGAATGAGTAACACAGTAAGGAAGCCCCAAAGGGAAAGATAATGTTAGAGGCAAAAGATCTCATACTGAGCAAGATCTCTGTTTCCCACCTCTTGAACATCTTGCTTGTTTTTCCAAGTAAATACTGAAGCAAACCATAATGAGTTTGTGCACAGCAAAGCCTTTCCTAAGCTCTGCCCACAATCTGCTGTTTAGTGGATGCAAAGGGGACCCAGTTCTGTGTTGTTCCAGTCACCATACAACAGCCATTCCAATTTAGAATTAATCAAAAGAGACAAACCAGACAGAAGAAAACAGAAGCAAACGTCCAGTTGGAAGGGATGATCAAAATTAATCTGAAAATCAAGACAGTGTTTCACCTGATATCCAATAACAGCCTCATTCAGGCATTACTTCAGTGTTTCTTACTGCCCCTTCTCTGGCCAGTCTACTACAAACAGAGCAATGAATCCTTGCAACAGTTCAGCAGATAAAATGAAATAGCCTGAAGTAGTTGAAACAGTCTCTGCTCAACCACAGGAGAAGGTAAGTTTCTGTCCTTGTATGTGCCCTATGCTGACCTGAGCCTGTCCCAGTTCAGACCACCTCTGCATCTTTTAAAAATAAGAAATTTCACTCTCACCTTACAAATCTTCACCACCTGAAGTATCTGGGAGCATTTTCAGCACATCTTCTTGTAAGCAGAGCTTTCCCTCTAACTACAAAAATAGCCCTTCAGAGGGGGGTATTGCTTAGTAGCAGTCACAGAAATAAATCCTATCTCCTTGTCCTGACAGTCAGTCCCTAAAACTCAAGGATTGCATGTTACTGCTGAGCAACACATACAGAAAATCTGTTCAGGGTTGAATGTAACCTGGCAACAACTAGGTGACCTCAGTCTCCTGTGCTGGCAATTTCTGCCTGAAAATAGGCATCCATTTGATTGTCCTCAGCCAAGTGCAGCAACAGGACTGTAATACTTCCGTACAGCACCATAAATACAGGCAGCAGCATGATTATTCAACTTAAAATATACACATGCTCCTTCCAACCCTTCTACTACAGGGTAGCTATTATATTTGGATGTTTCACAGACACGTGCATAGGAGCAATGTGTAGCACATGAGGTTTCACCCATGTTGCTGAGATGTACAGATTTGCACAGACAAAAAGATCCAGAGCTGCATTTACTCATGAACCCAAAGCCAGAAGCTTCATTGCCATTAGCTTGGAGATGGGAGGAGGAAGAAACCAGGTGCTGATTCAAAATGGACCTGACATAATGCCAGAGATCTGTGAAAATCAATATGTTATTAGGAGCGATTAGCTTCCCAATCTTGTGCTCTGAGACCCTGCCAGCTTTAATTTTACACTTAGCATCCAAAGGAGCAATTCACTGCTGCTTCCCCACAAAGCTCTGCATAAACCTCCTGGGGAGATGGCAACAGGCGTATTCTTAGAATACAGAGACAGAAAAATATTCAAGCCCTCTTACGCTCTCTCTCGCTTTCTAACCTTTTCTCTGTATTAGTCTCCATTCTTAGCCCTTTTCCTTTCTTCTCCCTTTTAGCTTTCCTGTAGTCTCTGTCTCTCTTTTCCATCTCCCAGACTACAATATAGTCTGAAGGTTCCAGAAAGAAGACAGTGAAAGAAGAAGGAAAAAAATATCTCCTCTTCATGAAAAGTTCATGATTTCATCAATGACAATGGATCAGGGCATACTATGTATTCCCCATACAGTTACATTTGGGAGAGTTGGCCACCACCAGTGGTCCCCACTGAACAGAGCTTTCAGAGAAGAGCAGTACCAATTCGAGAGGCACAAGACACCTAGCGAAGAGCTAGTGTGGAAAAGAGCAGGCATACTAGTTCAAAACTACAGGAAATACAGAGCAAACATTTCACCTGATTGCAAAAATTCAAATATCCTTCAAGATATTAGCCTTATGAAAAATTGCCTGAGCTTTGTACCCACAAACCAGAAAAAAATCTCCTGTAGGCATACAGCATACCTCTTTCCATTCCCATGCAAACATGCCAACTTTTCTTGTAGTATATCCACTAGCAGACACATGGCCACACATAAAAACAGCCTTGATTGTTTGAAAACCAAAAGTACACTTCAAAACAAACAAAACCCACGCAAATTTTAAAAAGGCTCTCATGTTCCTCAGGAAGCTCCCTGCAGCCTGCCTGAGAGGAAGCTGCGACTTTTGGAAGTCAGTGGGTTACGAAGCAGGATGCAGCTATAGCCACTCATAACCACTCATCTCCAACTGAGATTACAACGCTGAAGAAAAAGCTAGCCAAGATGCGCTCTTACTCGCCCAAAAACTTTTATTTTAAATCCCTGCAGGTCTCATCTGTGTCACCAGATGGAAAGCAAGGACCTCCAGAAGTGTCCCCACACACCCACAGGACACAGAGGAAGGCACAGAGGTACCCCGGGGGCCTGACTCAGCTCCCCAAACACCACACAAAGAACAGGACCAATTTTGAGTTAGTGTTGCAAAAAAAAAAAAAAAAAAAAAAAAAAAAAACATTTTAAGTTGTATCTTTAAAAATTTAAGATACAACTTTAAAAATATAAACAGATGTTCCCATTCAGACAAAAGCATAATAAGCTACCATCATCCAAAACAACTGCCAACATGCACAAAAAGCCAGGCTTGCTCCCTGTGAGGCTGGTTCCCTCAAAAACTGAGTGCGGGAGCATGTTATAAGTATGCCACCTCAGTGCACAATAGTTGATGAAAGAAAATACAGCGTTTTGCTTGCCTGTAAACAAAGGAAATTTGGGGAGTCAGGATCTAATTGTTCAGGCTAAAATCTGCCTATGGCCCAGGAGTCAATGCTCCTCTTTTTTGTGGAAAATAAATGTAACTGGATTTTTAAGTACTCCCAGGGAGTTATGACTTTGCACATCAGAAAGCGGCAAGTGCAGGGTTTCTCCCTGGTGGCCAGGAGCAGCAGGGGCATGGTGCACCCACATGAGGCAGGACAGGCCTAGGTGGTGGCCAGGACCAACCAAGGCAGCATCACAGTGATGAGGAAGGTCCTAGGTCAGGCTGGGAAATCAGCTGGTGGATCAAGGCCAGCATTGGGTGCGCTGACCCCCAGGAAGGGCTGGGATGGGGGGGCCTGGGGTGGGCCCAGCTCGGTGGGGCCATGGCTGGGCACTGGCAGGCTGCAGGGAGCTGGAGCCTGGCCCTGCTGAGGCCTCCCCGGGACAGGGTAACTAGAAGGGATGTAAATGTAATTCACCAGCATTTGCAAAGACGGTAACAAAACAAAACAAAAAAATCTTTAAATACCCACTTAAAGAGAACCATTCGAAATAAGATGACTTTTTATTTGTCTAAAAAAATGCACTGCCAATAGTACCACTAAACAGCAAGTATAGGTTTATTGCACTAGCGCGAACAAAGTTGTTCTGCTTTAAAGACTTCAGCCTGCCAAGATACCAATAGCATTAGCTGCTGTGCACTGACAATTTATGAAGATACAACAGCGGAAATCTTAGAGAGACAACAGGATTTTAAGGAACCTGGGCTGTTTTTGCTGGTGCGTAACTACCTCGCATATCCAAGTATTTTCGCAGCATTAATCCTAGTTTTTCGTTGCATCACATTAAGGTGACAGGTTCTTTCCCTACTCCCAGCGGATATACATCTGATCTACAAAAGGACTGAAGCTCAGCACACCAGCACCCCAACTCCTTTACTCTGTTCTAGAGTAACTAAATCCCACGTGTTCAACAACCTTTAGTTTTTATTTTCTGAAAGTTGCCTGTTCTGTTTCTCACCTCTGGCTTATCTCTGATTTGTATGCTACCTTCTTAAATTCAAATGCTCCAAATTTGAGTAGTGTACATCAGTTAAGACTAAATGAGCACTGAAAGTAGAGTAATTACATAAGACGCCCTTATCAGTACAACATGTACAAAACATTTCTAAACGAGCAGCAAACGAGAGAGATAATAGAGCAAGCTTCAAGGCATTCATCACATTTTCAGGGATGCAGGAATGCTGGTGGAGCAGTAAGAATAATTGTCACATGTAACTGTCACATGTCACACTCATTTCTCTATAGACAAAAAATGCCAGCAGATGTTTTCATAGGTCAGATAATATCCAGATTAATATTTTTCATCAAATGTATATTTTAAAAATGTTGCAAAATTTAATGCATAGCATTATTTAAAACATTTCATGGCTTTCAACATACATTTAAGACTGAAAATAGCCTAGAAATGGTGGTGGGTTCACATAAAATAAGTTCCTGAAGAACACCTGAAGTACCAACCACACCTATGTATTTATCTAGAAAGTCAGAACAGAATAAATAACCTGCTCACCATTTCCCTTGCAACACCACCATCTCCTCCCTGTTCCAGTATGTTATATATTTCCTAACTGTTTCCTATGTTGTTTTTTTTTTTTTCAAACATCAGTAGAAACATCAAATTACTGCAGGAAAAAATATTGCCTATGAATCAACAAAATGTAAGACATACAAAAATCTAAGCAGAAAAGGTAACAGAGGCCAATTAACAGCCTCAGGCAACAAATCTGTATGAAGGTGCAGGGTTCAGACAAAGTACTATAATGCCCTTACTCAGAGAAAATTTTTAGCTCGATTCATAAAGTTAAGACACTGAAATGACTGCAACAGAAGCAATTCTGAATTTATTTCAGAACTACCCAAGAAGTTTTACATGAATCCAAGATGAACACCTCACTTTTCTAGTTCAGTAGTAGAATGAGTTTATGTAATACCCAAATCTAGTAAACTGGTCCTGGCAATGTTCAGCTCAAAGAGGGCAAAATCTCAAGAAATTAAGTAAATCTGTGAAGCAACCATTATAAATGAAAATCTTGTCAGATTGCTGATCATCGACAACAAAAAAAATCAATGGAGACATTCTTAACTCCAGAGAAGGTGCATTAGGATCCAGGATTATAAATCTCCCCGCATTAATAGCCCTCACAAAGCTTTGCACTCTGGATTCCCACTTTTGTATTACTTCCATAAAGAGCCAACATAACTTCCAGCTCCTGAGGATAACTTGTGACTACCCTTCAGAAAAGGATGCATCAGTTTCCATGCACATCAGGCTTGTTATACGCTTTGCCTCCTCCTGTCACCACCACCACACAGAAGAGGATAAGCTAATTAAGGGGCTGGGACACCAGTCACATAGGGAGGTTAAAAATAAAAATAAAAATTAATCCATGATGAAAGGTAAATGTTATCTGATTATCTGATAAACTTCATATCTCCTTTTTCAGGCTGTAACCAAAAGGAAGTGGGCTAGGGAGGAGCTGTAACACCACTGAGCAGCATAGTGGAAATATTTGCAGACAGAGGAGACTGTAGCTTGTAAATGTTACTGCTAGCCCTGGGAGGTGAAGAGTGAGGTCGTACTGCTACACTGAAGCTTGGCAGAGACACGGGGGAACCAAGGAGGAGAACATGGGCTCTTCAACCTTAGTCCAAATGTCACTGTAACATTTACAGAGCTGCGTGCAACTATTTGGGAAGAAATCTCTGGCAAGAAGGTTAAGAACAGAAGAATTGCTCCTCAAAGCCTAGGAGTGAAATGGGGAAAGCATTGGGAAATCTACTGCTAAAATGATGGTCTGAGGGTTCACATTACACGTGTGTTGGGGTTTAGAGCTTTTGGAACTAAACAGAAGTCGCATCATTCTCTATGTCCTCTTTAATGATAGTGTCAAGCTACATGAAGCATCTGATCTTTGTGTTTTCAGTAGTATGTTCACCAAGAAAAGGGGATTATAGGAGACATGGAGTTTGGCCCATCTCAGAGGTGTACAGTGCAAGAAAGAGGCAGCAGACAATTTACTGTGAGGGGAATTCCAAGAAATTTAAAAAAATTACACAATGAGGGTGGTCAAACACTGAGGCAGACTGTGGAAACTCCACGTCTGGAAATTTTCAAAACCGAACTGGAGACCCAAACAACCTATTCAACTCTTGAGATTTGCCCCACTTCAAGCAGGCAGTTACAATACAGTTCCGGAGATCCCTTTCAATTAGGATTACTCTATGACAAGAGCCACAATGCACTGATCTCACTGGACACTGCACCAGTGGCAAGTTGCTACTCATCTGAAATGGAAAAGATTTTGCCCTGTGTGTGATCGTATTCATGGTAGTGCTGCTTACTGCATGTTGTCATGTCTGAAGACACAGGAGATTCGCTCTCTTTACAGGAACTGACTATGTCCTTGAGCAAAACTTTACTTCTACTGATTCATCTCATAACAATTACAGTTAGAAACATACTATGACATGGACTAATGACATCCACCTCGTGCCTTTGGTCCCTTTTGCCCACAAGCTGGTATGCTCTCATCAAACTGGTGCATTGCATGCTACCAACACCTCCCAGTGGCTGCTGAATCTCTGGTTAAACTTGAAAGACTGATTTTTTTCTATGATGGTTCTAATGGTGGATCTCAACACTAAAATTTGCTTGTTTCCCCAAATTACCAAGAGGCTGGGGCTCTGCTATAAAATCCACAGAACTGTGAAAGCTAATAAAAGGCAGTTATCATCAGCCTACCATCTTTGGGAAAGGAAATCTATACTATGAACTAAATTCATTACTTTGTGTAAAAGAACAGCCAACCTCCTCTCAGTTGTGTGTGTTGGTTTGTTGTTTTTTATTTATTTATTTATTTTTATTTTGTTTGTTTGTTTGTTTCCTTTTTGAATACTGTAAAGAGAACCAATAAGCCATATTTTGCTACTGGCTGTTAGTTTAAGGAAGGTGCACAGCATGGCCAAAACAACACTCCATTTCCTTTTTCTTATCTGAAGTCCTGGAAAGGGTGCTTTAATAGGATATGGAGCAGGGGGGAAAGATAGGTCTACAAGCAATAAAAGCTAAACTTGTCCACAAAAAATATACATTGTAGTGTTTTTGAAAAAGTAAATTTTTCAACCTAGGACATCTCTGATTTAGGAGGCACCAGAAGTGAGAGTTCAGAGACAGCCATGATGAAAATACATAGTCAGAGAGTCAGGGTAGCTACTTATAACTGATGTAAGGCAAAGAGCTTCATACATGTAGAAAGAGGAACATCGCAACACTCAGAAGGACTGGAAAATGTCTTCTCTGAAGGAAGCTCAGTACAATGAGGTAGGTAGCTCTATCAGGGCAGTAATGCCATGCTGCAGAAAAATGCAGGATAACATTTAATTTGGGATTTCATACTACATCTTCCAAACCTAAAATATAAGATGAACTAAACAGCATTTACTAGACCTGGGGGAAGGTCCTTTCAGAGCCTTTTCTTCTCCTATCACAGAGCTGCTGCTTTGCCTAAAAAACATTTGCAAAACCACCAGTCTAGAGGTGGTGCCTGAGGGTAATGCTCGGTCGGTGCAGCACAGACAGCGCAAAAATAATGACACTAATTTCCAGGGGTCCCACAGGCTCTGTCCATTCTCATTCCTAATGAAGTCATCAGCAGAGATGCAATAGCCAGGGCTGCTCACCCAGCTAATTACAACCACTGGCCAATTACTTCAACCATGATAAAGAGGAAAATAGAAGCAGAAACTAGTAGCTGGCACAGGATGGCAGTTAATATTGCCAAGATCATGAGGGCCAAAACAAGAGATACATGTTCAAGCATGTAAATTTCACCAGCAGATCAAAGGAATTGAGTCCTACTTCCAATAAATAGGCACTGTTTTTTTTTTTGTTTTTTAAATATGATTGTCCTGCAGACTGCATTCCACTGTATGACTCTGGTACCTGTAAACAAATATGTTTAAATAATAAGAATTTTAGATTAAAAAAAAAAAAAAAAAAGATAAAAAGAATTGACATATGCACGTATGGTGCTTCTGTGCTACCGATAACCTGAACTACCCAGAATTTCCTTGTTTAGACAGTACAAGGAATGTCATCCCTGAGTCCAAACGTGACCAAGTGCACTTTTCTCTTACAAAATCACTATTTCTTGGTGAAGTCAGTGTTAACCATTCATAATCCAAAAAATCCTGGCTATGTTATGCAAATTCATGTATTTATTCAACTGAGTACAATCTCGAATGCCCAACGACGTGGTGCAGGGTCTTCTAAGTGTATGGACTAGCATTCAATGGATGGGACTACATAGAACAACAGCCAGCCCAAGCCCTCTGTCCAAAACTCTAGTATTTCTACTCATGGAGAAGAGTTTTCCATTAATATTGTTCTCATCTGAGCTCCTGGAGCCTCCAATGATTGTGAAAGATGATAAATTCTACTTCTTTGGGAAGCTGTGAAGGTTTAGTCAGTGTCTGCAAGTTCTTTGAGATCCTGTAGTCAAAAAGGACTTTTGATGCGTAAATTACAACAGTAGCTGTGACACTAAAACTCTCATCTTCACCCCTGTGCTGCCCGTTTTACTCACTTCTACGTTCAGGGCAGCTGTGAGAACACAATGAAGAGCGTCATGCTCCACAAGCACCAGCCTGACACCACAGTTAAGTGAAGCTGAATCTGCTTTAGCTGTTACTGTCAGTACACTGAGATAGTTCCTGAGGCCTGATGCTACTTGGACTCAAACCAACACCAAATGTAGAAATCACCAGGTATGGTGACTGAAATGGAGTCAAACTAGGGAATCATACAGTACAGTTGTTCCCACAAGATTCTCAAATTACCATCTTTGACTTTTGCTGAAATGCTTGGATCTCTCCTGCTCCTCTCTGAAATAGCAAACGAGTCAAAAATCCCCTCCATATCAAGAAATTTGCATCCACTTACAGACAAGCTTTGGAAATGTGCCCACATCCTGTGTTCTTCTCTTTTACTCAGAGTTTTCTTAGTTTAAGAGAGTTTTGATGCTGAAGTACCTATTGTTTATCTTGTCTAGCACATTTCTGTGCACTGTAATACAGTCCAAAGGGACATTTACTCTCCAGATTGCTAGCAGCTAACCAGATGTGATGTATTTTGTTACAACATTTCTGACCAATTACATCAAATTATGCCAGATTAAATGCAGCCCATCAGGGAAAAGGGTTGCCACAGACCTGTAATTTGACTCAAACCAAAAATTCAGCATTTGCTTATCAGTCAGCACCTCCTGCATGACACTGCTTCATTTACCATGGTATTCTAAGGTTCTCTAGGTTCTTGAACAACTTCTCTACATGCTAAACCTAACCATCACACAAACTATTAGCAAGAACAATAGAATCATAAAGGTTGGAAAAGACCTCCAAGATCATCTGGTCCAACCATCCCATTACCACCAATATCACCCACTAAACCCTGTCCTGAAGCACCAGGTCCAACCATTCCTAAAACAACCCCTAGGGACAGTGACTCCAACACTTCCCTGGAAAACTCATTCTAATGCCTGACTAAAGGAAGAACTAGGTCTCCCACCCCATCTGCACTAAATCTCTCACTGTTCAGAAGAGCAGTAGTAGGGACAATATGGTCAATATCCTCATCCCAAGGGAGGTGCGATGAATTCAAGCAACATACACTTGCTCCTAAAGATCAGAGTTCAAAAATACCTTAGACAAGTGGTGGAAGAACAAAGCTACTGATCATGACATGCTTGCTAATTTCAGTGGCAGATGGGAAGTTCAATCCATAAGAACAGATCCTCGATCCTAATAAAAATATATATATATATTTTTAATAATAATAAAAAAATAGCTACTGACAGCCACTGTGTAGGATGGAAAGAACAGTTTGTCTTCACCTAAAATATCTCCTAAACTCTTATGTGCAGGAGATAGAGAACTAGGAGAGTAAATTGCAAAAAAAAAAAAAAAGTCCCATTTAGCTGAGTGGGATCACAGGGAAGGTCAAGACAGCTAATCACTATCTATTTACTGGAAATTACCCACAAAGGTAATTAGGTGCACAATTCTCCTATAGCAATTAGCTGTTGTTGATATGAAGTAGTTACCTAATAAGACTAAACTCTGTAACAAGGTAGAAAGGCATGAATCAGAACAAGAACACTGAAAGATGGAAGGCAAGGTAAGTTTGGGGGATGTACAGACAGTCACGTGCGTGTCTGGAGGACTGGAGAGCTGAAATGCTTTCACTCGGATTACTTGGCCAAACCTCTAAGAGGTATCAGAGAAAGTGAGATTATATGAACAGAGCCCAACACAATTTAACAAAGCATGGCAAAAGCAGATGAGAGCGTGGCTATCAGATTAACCTTGTATAAAGGCTGTGGCAAATCCATCATGACGTTTTTCCAGGGTCTGAGATAGCCTGACTAGAACCGGCCCTACCAGCAAATTGTGTTTACTTGAGAAATGAAAATTTTTATCTTCCTCATTATACAAGGCTGAAAAGGGGGCAGGGAGACAAACTCAGACATTTTCTACTGTCTTAAACATTTTTTCTATAGTGATAAAAACCATTAAACATTACCAATGAAAACTGAAGAAAAAAATAATTACAACATCCGAAGGCGAAAAGTGATCTTGCAGCAAGCAGCTTTATTTTACTACTTTTACTTTTCAACAGCTTGTTGCTCTAGTGATATCTAAACCCTTCTTTTGGGCTTTCTGAGGTCTACACCCCAGGAAAGGAATGGGAAAGGTAGGCTGTGGCTCTGGAGAGACAGCCTTCAGCTGCGGGGAGCAGTGGTCAGGGATTGCTCAGGCAAACAGGCAGACCCGAGCTGCTTCACTTACACCGACCCACATCTACCCGCACTTCGAAGGAGTCACAAAACCCAACGTAAAAGACACCAGGCAGAGAAAGCTCCATGCTGAGGACAGACAGAGCGGTGCAGGGAGCCCACAGCTGTTATTTGGAGCCTATCCACAGAACAGCAAAATTGGCCAGCAACTTGCACAAGATAAAAACCAGTATGTCAGAAAATTCCTTTCTGTTAAACAGAAATCAAACCTCATAATATTTTTCAAATCTCTTCTTCCAATTTCCAACCAACTCTGGAAAACAACAGAATAGGATTTGCACAGTGCTGCCAAACACGCAATATCATTACCTTGGATGGGAGTTAAGGGGCTGAGTTTGCCATAACAGCAATTTTACCATGTAAGAACAACATTCTGCATGCAATTAAAGCAACAAGAGCTGCATCTAGTCACATTACACCCTTCCTCCTGGGAGGCACATGGCTACACCTGCAGCCACTTGCCCTTCCAGAGCTTATCACTTGCTCTGAGCACTACATAAACACTCCTCTGGTGTCAGCTGGACTAAATTCCACCCTCATGAAGGGAGGAACACAAGAGATAAACATGCCAAAATGAAGAGGAGCAAAGCTCTCATTTTTTTCACATGGAAAGTCAAGTTCTGAGCAACTAGGAATGTGTCAGCCGTGGGGTTTGATCAACGGTACTAGTAACCAGGCAGAGTGAGATCTTTGCTGTGCACCAGCAGGAGCTGTTCTACTATGAAAATCCTACAAAACGCAAACCTTTCCCATAGTTTCTCAGTCATGTGGCTTAGCTGTGGCTTGGAGATATTGTACTTTGAGGCACAGAACAGCTTTAAGTCTTGTTCAGTCCTTAGCATCTTGGATGCAACAGGAGTACTCTTAAACCGATGCTGAGGAAAAAGCAGTCTCTCAATTCTGAGCCCTAAGTTCACAAAAAGAACCGCATGTAATATTCATTGAGAGTTCAACTCAAGAAAGTTTAAAGGATCAGTCTAAACATTCCCAGGGTGCAGTAACGTTATTTTTTTTTATTTCAAAGCATTGGGATTGCAGCCATTGCTTTTGACCTCTTTGCCTAGCTTTAAAACAAGGTCTTTATGATATGCTCTTTGAAATAGCACCTCAGAGCTGGATTTGTTTCCAAGTCTAGCTACCCTCAGCTCTAGCAGAAGACTTCAAAATTAAATTTGTTTGCAGATTCTACTCCTCCACTTTAGGACCAGCTACAGAGGAAGCCCAGATGTTTATTAAGATTGCAATAAGGAGAGGGGACTTTGCAGCTGGACAAGTTACTCAAACCAAGAAAGGAGAATTATGAACTGATTTTCCCTCTGTCAGGAACTTGGGAGTGTGCACATTTCTCAAAAGAAGTTATAAAAGGGCAGAGGTAAGGATTCAAATATTGAAGAGAGTCCCCATAATATCATGTAACCGATGGGTTCACACAGTTCTAAACTTCCACAGCATCACAGGTCATTCCTTTAATTACTAAATTGCATTATTTATTTAAGATGAAATATTGATTTCTGTATTTCTTGGGATCTGACAGCAAGAAGCTACACTATACCACCCAGCATTACGCTGCTGATTTTCGCAGAGGTGCCTATGGTGTGGAATCCAAAGGGAGTTAAGATTTCCTCAAGTTTGGAAGGAAAAGAGGCAATTCCCCAGAGTTTAGCACACTGAGAAAATCCAAGAGTAGGTGCAACTGCCACCTAATGGTGAAACTGTAGCTCGGAACCAGGATTAGTAGCCAGCACAAGAAGACACAGATGCTGCTTTGACCTACATGTATGTCTTCTATGTGGATAGACTTTTTTTTCTTCAGCAACATTTAATTATATGCTGCTTCCTACAGCCCCAGCTACTGGTGAAGCAAACATGTATGTTTGAAGTGACAGAATGTATCTTCATCGGGTATGTGATTATTTTCTCAAACTGGCAGATTTGAGTCTAGGTTTTATACCACAGACAAAGAATATACTGAAGTCAAAGTTCAATCTTGGATTTTTTTGAGGACAGAAAATGTCTTAATTTCTAATGAAAGCTACTAGCACTGGAAGAGTGCAGAAATGCTACTGAGCTAAACCAGCTAAATTACCCCACTGATACCGATACCAATTTTCTGGACATTTCATTCATGCCACAACCAAAGCATTCTCCTTTCAGCCCCTTACCATTTGCCCCAGGATGTGGTAGTACAGCTCCCAAATCCCTCTCCTCAGTAACTCATGTATGGGCATGATTTATAGCCTTGTTATGCACTAGAACTTAGTCGAAATGGGTCAGTATTCCCCTCCCTCCATTCCTCAGGCAATATTTAGTAGGACCTCCTTGCTGTGTTTGCACTGAGCCCCTAACAATGCTGGATCTGGCTTAATAGCTAAACACACTCAGATCAGGACTCTTAAGACCAATTCAACAAGTTGCATTACAATTTTCCTTTATTTGGTCTGAAAGTAGGAAAGAATATAATTTTTCTCTCTTAAAAAAAACTATTTTCAGGTATTTTCTTTAAAAATCATTATAAAAATAAAAACAATATATTGCATATTTGATATACAAAATAATATTCAATATGCAAATTAGAAATCAAAACAGATCAGGCAGAGATACATGTGGAATCCACTGCTGACAGACTGTCAGAGCCTTGCTGTACTATCTATCACCAAACACAGCTCAATTTACTTACTCGCCTTTTAAATGTGAACGTAAGGGCCAGGGAAAGCTGTCAGGGACGTGATGGAAGACGAGCACCTAGAATCCATACAGAAAAGCATGCTTCCTTCGTACAATTCTCTTCCCAACTTGCTATCATCTTAAACTAACAGAGTCATTCAAGAGTTGAAAGACTCACGGCTTAATGCATGATCCATCAATCCCTGTATGTCTAGAGAAAAGGGGCGTTAAGCTCTCCAGCCACAGGAGCAGACATGCAGATTCCTGTGCACAAGAACCACTTCTATCTGTTTTCACTATGAACTGACTCACAGGCTCCTACCCCAGGCTCACCCATGTGCCAGACAGCACACAGTATTTGCAGGGCACAGCATGCCTGCTGCGGGCCTCCCCCTAAGCACCTGTGCAGGGGCTGCAGGGCTGGGATGGATCCCTGAGGGGTGGCAAGGCTGGGTGCGTGTAGGTGCATTCACACAACAACGCGCTTCAGGAAATATTTCACGTCCATTTGAAATTAAGGAGTGTAAAGTTTTTCCCCCTGGGGGTGCCTGTAGGACTTTAACATGCCAAGCAGAGCGATGGGGCAGGAGGATGTGGGCCTGGGGCTGCAGCCCTTGCTGGGATGCTGAGGGGCAGCGGGGAGGCGGCGCTGCCTGAGGCCATCAGAGGGTGAAGGAGGCTGCAAATGACTCCTCACTTCTGCCAGTAGTGCTGGGAAGCTCTCACTGCCTGTCTTCCAAGGGAGTTAGGGCAGCACTGTCTCCTCATGGGGTGAAGGAAAAGGCAGAGACATGAAGCACATCCCAGTGGTCCTCCTGCACAGCCTCTCTGCCCTGCCAGCTGCTCGCCAGGCAGGGAACCAAGTTGCTACCTGCACCGGTGTGGGATGAGCAGGTATCAATTCAAGAAAATCTTTTCCTCATTTGCACCTGGAAAAGCTAAAGATCACACCACAGAGAACATCCTTTTTTCTAAAATAAGCAGCTGAAATACTCTGTGACAAACCAGGGAAAAGGGTAGGTCTACTAATGGGATGGGCTTCCTGCCCACAATTCCCGTTATATGAAATCTCCAGCACAATTTGAAAGCATTCAGGTACCCTCAAGAATGCTTTTTGAACCAGCTTTCTTTCACAGCAGAAGTGAGGAGAGAAATAGGAGCCAAGCTCCTCCAGTGCAGGAGCACAACCCAATGCTCTGAACTGTTCCACCAGCACCATGCCGCTCTTCCACACCTTTAGGATGCTCCTAGAGCTACCGAACCCCTCCTTGTCCCAGTCTTCATCAGACAGGCACTGAAAAATTGTCAGAATATCAAGCTGAACTCAAAATAATGAGGAGGTCGATAGTTCCCTTGGAAACTGGAAAATAATTCAAAACCCTAAAAAAAATAATATCAAAATCTGTAAGGGAAAAAGGACAGCTCTTGACATCACTTGAAACATAGCTGGTAAGACTCTATAGATATAACACCTGTTTCTCTTTCAAATTCTGCAGATAAAGAGAGAATCAAAAGGGGAGGAACTGAGGCACAAGACGGTTTTTTAAGATTTCAATTAGCCTTTTATTTGGACTAGGACTTATTTACTGCAGAGTTAAGCATCTTTCATAGTTACAGATTCTCTATTTATATCTGCTAACTGTGCAAATTTCCCAGTTCCCTGATTCCAGACCAGCTGCTGGGCACAGCTGTGCTCCAACAAACACACCAAAGCCAGCAGGGATTGCTGCAGGACTGCCATAACTCCAATTCCACACGCATCTGGAAGAGGAAATCATAGCGCTTTTCTCGCTCAGTCCTGACACAGCTCAACAGAAAAATATCAATCATACATACATACATATATATATATATATATATATGTGAAATCCATATATACATATATATATATATATATATATATATATATATATAAAAGACCAGTCTGAGAAGGTCCCAAGATTTAACACCTTTCAAACATGGCACTAGCACATCCACCAGGAGGTACGAGGTTGCCAAGACCAAGGATACAGGATATAGGTGCACAGTCACTTGCAAAACCCTTGGACAAAGCAGAGGACATCCTGGGAGCAATTGGATGTGTGGACAGATCAAGACACAGAATTGCAAGCAGTTTACTATCCAGCACCAAAATAACTTTTAGTTTATTGGAAAGAAGCGGATGTAAAAACTGAGCAACTACCGAAGTGCCTCAACACACTGCAGCTGTAAATCTTGAAATAGGTTTCAGAGTGTAAATTTCATATTCGTGTGGGCATCAAACTCAAGGCTGCAGTGAGAGCAAAACTGCACCTGGGAGAGAGGACCTGCGTGCAGCCTCTACCTGACACACAATGCCTAGATCCTGTCCCTGCTCTCCCCCAGCCACTGGCAGTGCAGTGGCTGTTGTGAGCATCATTCTCATCTTTAATGAACTT
Source organism: Anas platyrhynchos (assembly GCF_047663525.1). Taxonomy (NCBI): domain Eukaryota; kingdom Metazoa; phylum Chordata; class Aves; order Anseriformes; family Anatidae; genus Anas; species Anas platyrhynchos. Next base: position 22,464,092 of record NC_092591.1, read on the forward strand.
TTTGTTCTGTAGACATGTAACTTATTTTAAGGGGATTATACTCCAAGAGACTGTCCCCTAAACTCTACACGGGTCAGCTGTGACTTTTAAGGATTTCTTGCTTTTATGCATCAGAACTCAAATGTTTTGTTCAAGATCAAAGTACATGACAGAGCCGGACTGTAATGCAAGTGAAGTAAATGGCAGACTACAGCCCTTAGAGCTTCCCAAAGTAGTCTCCCACATCCCGTCCTCCCCCTTTCTCTCTTCCTGATGAGCAATCTCTGGGAGGGCAGCTGAGCAGTCAGAAAAGCCTCCATCCTCTGCCTGCCACACAGAGAGCAGCACCAACCTCACCTGCTCCTGCTCAGACACTGCCCACAGAGAATGACCCTTACTTCAGGCTCTCCTTTACCAGCACTTTACTCACAGACCCTGGGTATGCTACGCTTCCCCATGTTTCCCTTCCTCATACCACTCTGCGTACCTCTTCTAATCGGGGTTTGAGTTTTTCTAACAGCTGCTTCTTACTCTGTATTTGGAAAGAAAAAAACCCTCCTTAATAGCTTCCTTTTCTCCTGACAGCATAGCATGTTACATACTACTGTTTCCAATTTGCCCAATAGTAGAATTTGTTCCACAATTCTTTAATATGATATAGCAAAGAAACTGAGGTATCAAAAGGGTTTTTTGTTGTTGTTGTTTTGTGTTTTTTTTTTCTTTTTTTGTTTTTTACATAATAAATTATTCTACCCTTCCTAATTCAGAATGAGTTATAATAAGTAATTTCATTAAGAATCAGACAAACTATACTTTGGGAATCCGTGTCTTGCATATTTTATACATTTATTCACTTTCTCACTAATTGGGAAAGCGTATCAAGTTATTAGTGCTATTTAGAAAGGAAAAAGATCTTTTGAAGTTGGAAGACGTTTCCAAGTTTTCATTATTCAGAGGAATACATTTCAAAAAAACATCCATGCTAGAAATAGAAGAGCCAGACAGATCATTCAGCTCCCTTCCCTTCCTTCCATGCTACAAAGCACATTACGTTAAGGAATATAGCAACCTGGCCATACTGCGATCTTGTAGCCACTTGCATTTCCAGTGTTTAACTGATGTAATTTCCATCCTTTCCCTGGGGTTTCTGTTATAGCAAAGTAAAACAAAAAATATATATAAAGCTTATTAACAGGGTGTTTACTATGATACTTTCCTTTTTTAATTTAAGCCAGTATTCCACAGTTCCTATGAGCTTTCTTAAATAAGTCCCTTACTGGAGGAAGGCAGTCCTCCCATCGATGTGGATTAAATCACGCTCCCCTCAGGTTATCATTTAACCAAGTAATACACACTGAACTCTTCTAATCTTTCTCTGTAATTCCTCCCTTTGGTCTCCTGACTATATTTCAACTTTTTTTTTTCCTTCACGTTTCCTTCACACTAGTGGATTTTAGTCTAAGGTACTTGATAGGAAACTCCTTACCCTTTCTTTTTCTTTAATAGGAAGCAGAAGCTTGTTAGGGGAATATACTTTTTATACTCACATTTCTTGAAGATACATTTCTACCAGCAAAACTACAAACAATTCTCACTAGCATGCCTGTAAGCTAAGTGTCCAACAGCACTTCATTAGTGCTGGTGAGCAGTTGATATTCAAGATTATTATCCTGACAAAGGTCAATGGGTAAAAGTATTTAAGGCTCCCTTCTTCTGTGCTCTGTAAATCTCGTATCACTACTGAGTTAAATATACTCAGCCAATCATTGACACACCATACAAAATCTCATCATTTGTTTAGTGCTTCATAAAGGGCAATGAATAATTTTACCTTTTCAATGCCAAAGCAACTAGGAAGCTTTTCCCCTCGAGTGGCTCAAGTGCTACGACATTTGATCTACAAAAGGTTGTTTGTATACCTCCAAAAAAAACACCAGAACTGTGCCTGAAAAACTACACAAGGATTGCATTAGCACTGAAGGTATAGAAAAGTAGTACAATATAGGAAGCCACTGCTGTTTTAAAAGAAAATCTCTATGACCTTTAAGGATTTTTAATAAATGCTGGTGGTCGGGGCAATATTGTCCCTTTGGGGATATAAACTCAAATTATTAATACACAAAACCAAAAACTGCACACATATCTGTACTGATGAGCAAAGTAAAATACTACGCATCATCTAGCAATAATGAGTTAGATAACATGAAAATAGATGTCTATCACTAGGTCAGATTTTCTACCTGTTCCCATGCCAAGAGATGCATTAAGCTCAAGAAAAACTATGAAACCAAAATTCAAAGATTAACTAAAATCAGCATTTTGCTGGTGTTCAGCTTTTCCCATCCTAGTATCTGAAGCACTTAATGACTGGTGATTTTTTTCCCCTTGCAACCCTTCTATGACTTATGAAAGTCTCAAATATCTGCTTTTTGCAGCTGTGGAAGAAAAAGCACAGGAAAACATAACTTGTCTGATGGTGCTGGTCCAGAAAGAGAATCAAAATGTGTGTCTATATTGGGCATCTTTGTGAAGGTCTGAACTAGTTGCATCCCATATATGCCAAGGCTTGTTTTGCAAGAAGCCTTGACCAAACGTACTTACTATCCCAGCAGCGACATGGAATTTACATGACACAACCACCCGAGCTCACAAAGCTCACCTCCAGGTACTGCCACAGGAGCAGCAGTCCTGCAGAGCAAGCAGGACTGCACACACTGTAGAGGTGGGCTCTCCGTGCCAGGTGTACTGTGGCACACCTCCTGAAGCACCTGTGAGGCAGCTTTGGAAAGACTTCACATGTAATAGCACAGTTGCAGTTTTACCCATGTCCTGGGGAAATCACTGTCTTTTCTCTCCCTGTCATGTAACATTCCCAGAAGTTCATTTATTCCTTAAGTTATAGTTTGTGCAACTTAAGTTTTGTCTTATAAGCATGTCTTTAATGACTTCCTACACATATTAGCTGTCCCTGAGTCCCCTGGATTTCGGCCAGGCACACAGGGAAGGACAGCTGAGTTAGTGCAATGCAGGATAAGAGAGAGGCTGGCCCACGGGGAGCTGCACAGTAATCAGCTTTTCATTACTGCTTGGCTGAAAGGCCTAAGTGATTCAGCAGTGCTCTTCTGAGTGGGAAAACAGATGAGGAGGAGATGAAGGAACTCAGGTTCTGATATGAATTATCTCCATCCTATCACAGTATAAAGGTATTTATCTCTAGGAACTGCTAATAAAATAAACAGAGACTACATCACCATTTCTGTAGAGGTCTGCAAGTATTATTTTAGGGACCTCAGACAGCTTTCTCAAGGTGGAAAAAGTAGCTTAGTGACCTAGGAGTCTAATGACTAAATTATCTGATATCTTAGATTCAGACATTTAAGTCCCAATGAAGTAAATTCAACCCCCTCAGCCTGAGTCTGTGGCTAATTACTTTTATAATCTTGAGTAGGTACCTTAATTGTCTGTGTCTCAGTTTCCCAAAACGTAAAATGGCAATGATACCTATCTCTTTTTGAGAACACTCCGCTTATACGCTGTTATAACACTCCTTTGTACAGGATCTTCACTTCACATCCTTATGAACAGTTTGATGTGGGTGACGCTTGTTTAGTTTATTCGGATAGCCCAAGGACAGGTAGAGAGGTCAGTAACTTACCAGCCTTCTCCCACCTATGACTTTGCCTGTTCCCTGAAAGTTTGAAGGCTCTCCCATGGGTTATTTGTATGCAAGGGTATAAAAACTGACCTGTGCCCATCTCTGTCTTCCAGAGAGAGAGAGACAGAGAGGACAGTACTGTGATTTGGCAGGCCCCACATTACTGTGGCAGAGAAGCCCGTAAAATCTGTCACCAGCGTGCAAACAGCCTTCAGCATAAGTGTCACATGGGTTACATTTATCACTCAAACACTTCCATCTCACCTCAGTACCACGCATGTCTCAGTCCAAACACAAACAAGCCTAATGCCAGGCCCCCGTATCTTCCCTCCGAGTTGTATCAGGGTTGTTTCTCCTTCCTGCCCTGGAGTCCTCCTGGGTAGCCTTTACCAAGGACTTGCTCAAGTGTGTAACCCAGGAACAGTGGTTAAGCAGGAAAAAAAAATTAACATAGAGCCACTTGCAGGTGCCCAAATAGATGCTGAGCTCCTGGCATGCAACATCTCTTCTGTGCCTAACGGGTTAATCCCTCGCAAGGGATCCACATGGGATAAGAGACCTATGGGTGTCACACAGCTTTAACAGGGTTTTATTGGTCAGTGCTTTGATGTGGAACATCTACTTGATAGATCTCTGCAGCCCCCAGGCCAGCACACCTCCCTAACCTGAGTGATGGGGTGCTTGGTAAGAGCTCGCTCACAGCAGAAGGGATGTGGTGGCTGTTTCAGAGCTCCGTCTGGAAAACTTACTGGCTGAGGCCTTGCTGGTGGTGCAGACCAAGGAATGAACTATCAGCAATACACACACACAAAAGGGTAAACAATCAACTTTTAACTTTTATAGTTTCTCTCTGAATAAAACGGTATAAAAGACAATAGATTGGTTTAGCAAATAGTCACCAGCCAGCAGGAAAAGACAAAAGAAAAAGAATTCACAGCACTGTATATCAACCTGGGGAGAAATGACTAAACGAGGACACTGATTGCTAATCTACATTGTGTCACTCTAACTTTATAAGCAGGTTAGCTCAAGAGGCCATGTGTGAAAAAACAGCCCCATAAAAGCAGTGTCTTTCCTACTCTCATCTGTATTCACAGTGGACCAGGTTTTCATTTTATGGCTGGAATGTTCTTGTTTCTTCTGCAGGTCCATTAGCACTGTGCATGCTGCACAGTCAATACCAATTCCAGCCTACACTTTTCTGCCTTTTTTATTTGGACGCAAGTCCTTCTGTCTGCTGGATCCACTACTCTTTGACATGTCTGTTTGTGGTGTTCATTTTTAATTTTTTTTTGTGCTTGTTTCTGTTTTAAGCAACCCAAGTACCTTTGGCTTTAAATAAAAATAAAAAATAAAAGCAAAACCCAAGTGAGCCATTTAAAATACAGCATGATAAAATATTTCTATTTCCCTTTACTCTAATCCCCTTAACCTGAAAGGGAGGCAGGCTATAAAACAACACAAGAAAAAGATACCCAGCCTACACACAGAATTGTGATGCTCCTTCAGGAATAAGGAGGGTGACAGTCTGGGAGAGAAGTAAATCTCCCTGCTCAATCCTGGACAGTCTCCACCCCATTCACCAAGGTGGCTGATGCCAGCTCCTCCACATCACAGAGGTTCTCCCTGCATCACACCAGGACTCCTGCAAAGTAGACCGCCACGTATGACCTGTGCCTTTAGCCACATCCTCAGTACACCATGTTCAACAAGAAGAACAGCTGGAGTTATCAAAAACACAGCAATTACCTTGGCTGCAGTGCTAAATCATCCTCTAGGAATGCTTGACAGGAAAGGCAAAGCTAAAACTCTGCACTGGTCAGTCCACAGAGAGGATAGAACAAACATATGCAAATGCAGAATAAAGGCGATTTGCATGAATTGGACAAGAGGGCTGACCACAGAAAATGGAGCAACAGTGACTTTGGGGGCTTACATCAAAAAGACAAACCACAACAGAAGAGAACATCACTTTGGAGTTGGTAACGAAATGGTGAAAACCTGGTTGTGTCCCTAACCAGAAGCTTAATTGGAAGCTTTCCACGCCTAGGAACCAGATCTCCTACACTGAGGTTAGTGCAAGAACTCTACAGTTCTGTGAGATTGCTTTGTATCAGGAGTCTTCACATTCACCTCATTTTTCTCTTCAGTCACAAAGATTCATGCCAGAGATTGTGTGTTCTGTAGGTTTTTTTTTGCTTTTTTTTTTTTTAAGTTACAAAATACTTGAGATGTTTTCTGTATTCCTGCCTTTTTTCCACTATTTGGCAAGTACACCTTTTGCCAGTCACTGTTTCAGGGGTAAACCTTGTCCTAACACAGCAGGTGAGACATGCAGCACAAGCTCCTTTCCATTCTAGCGCAGCACAGCACGCCTTGCTCTGCTCCCTGGGCTGGGTGCACAAAGGCACCTTAAGGCTCTGCCTTCAGCTTTCCTCTTGCAGTCACACAAGCAACAGAGGGGAAATCAGAGCTATAGAAGAGTTCTTCCTTTCACTACTCTACTTTGCAGCTCTACCAAAGACCCAGAAGGTCAGAAAGACTGACCTGCCTTCTAATCTTTAAAGCAAATACTCCTCTAAGAGAGGAATGAGGCCTATAAAGGATAGCTACTCTGCATGTATTTCTCATTCTGCGCACAAGCATAGGACTCCCCAAGCTGTCAATCTAACATGCTTTTCAGCTGAGGGATGAATTCTCATTTTCCATTTTTACTCACTTAATGAAAGGTACCAGATAAAAATTCACTATTTAAAATACCGTATTTTTCTTTTCTCAGCAGTTTGAAATGGGGCCTGTGGGTATTGGGGGTAGCCAGACTTAAAAGTCTGATTCCACGTGACTCCATTTGAATCCTAAACTCTGCTCCTTTGATACAACTTCCAAGGGTAATCCCCTCCAACCAGTCCTGTCCTTCTGCTCCCTTTAGCAATACTGCAACATAAAGGATTACGATTCTTCCTTGTTCGGGAATAGAAAAAACGTTAAGTTGCACAAAGGAACACAAGATTAGGATGGAAGGAAACCCGTACCCAGAGGGGTCTAGGCTGACCACAAGAAGACTTTGCCTTCCAGGCAGAACTTTACAAGTAAGTACCTGCAGGCCATAAAGAATGGAAGCATCATGAAACTAACAGGCCTTAGTATCAGGCTGCTCTTCTTGTATATTATCACCACTTCCTTGTCTGTTCAGTGAGATGACTTCTGCACTAATGTGATGGATATGTCCTGTGTTTTGGGTTTTACCTACTTACCATGTGCAATCATCACAAAGTAGCTCTCAAACTCATATTGAGATTTCATTTATCAGGACACAGATTCCCTCTTCTGCACCTTACCTTACCTCCTAATTTTAACCTTCTTGCTCTTGACTGTGTACCAAAAAAAATGAGGATGCTGGTAAGAAAGCAAATAAAGGCAGCGAAAATCATCTTTCCTTTGTGTATTCTTAGGCCCTTTAGAACAGTGAGTGAGAGTGGTTTAGCTCAGGACTGTCATACCTTGAACTCTGGTACCTAGAGAGGGACTGACCAGAACCACCCTGTGACCTGTTCTGTTGATTAACTGCATATGAGGAAAGGCAAAGAAACCAAGCAGATCTGATTGAGCCAATATACACTACCAAATACGACCTTTCCATGCTTGCAGTGATGAATATCCTTTCCATATCACATAATAGCCTAATTCAATCAATCAGTGTCCAAGGGGTGACTGCCTATCTCCACACAGAGATAGAGTCAATTAAGGGAGCATCATGAATTCCAAGTCCTTCCTCTCCTCCTGAGATGAATAAAGAAGAAATGAGAAAGAAAATGAGAGTGCTGTGCCAATGTCTGCCTTTCAGCTTGAAGGCTTCCACTGGGCAAAGCAGAGAGAGAGAGAAAAAGTTAATTTCACAGATAACATCTCCAAGGCCTATACAGTCAGTTTAAATACTGGAAATAATTTTTCATGACAAATGAATGTACTTCATCCTGGCCACTTCCATCAAGAAGTGCCATTACTTGTAGGGACAACTGGTAGTCTCAGCAGAAACACAAACTGATCTGATGCAAGGGTATGAAAAGCAAAGGGGGTATGAAGCCACAGGGACTGAGACCAGGCACTGAGCAACAGAAGACTCAAAGATATCACATGGTCTGAAGCAACTCTTCCAGAAGATGTCATCAGTTTATCTCCAGCTACCTGACAGGTCACAGCAGATGTGGTGCATACTCAAAACAAGCAAGCCCATTCTGGAACATGCATCTGACACGTACAACGTATGACTACCTGGGAGAGTTAGGATGAGAAGGTGAAATAGTATTTCCTTTCTGCATTGTGACTTATCACTCCAGATGGTCCAAGATTTCCTAAGTTACGTTCACTTCATACAGTCTGATTCAAGCAAAACACACCTGCTATAATAACCTCTCCTTTAACTTGAGAGTTATCTATCGTGCCTTGAGTTACAGATGTGGTGTAATTTGTGGATAGTATTAAGAAGCCATTGGTCTGAGCTGCCATTTATAAAACAACAGATAAACAAATATGCCACTACAGTATTAGTCCTGTAGAAGAGGCCTATACTAGCAAAAGTATAAGAAGCTAAAAAGCATTAACTAAATGTTCTTACTGATCCACCCATGTAACATCTGTTTTGTTGCTCAAGTGCCCTTTATAGGAGCTGACAGTGGCACAAAATCTAATAGTTTTGGATGATTATATTTCTTCAATAGGAGGAGCCTGCAATAGCTACACTCAGCAATATACAGCCAGAAACATAGTTTAGAGAAAGACAGCAGAAATTATTTTCCTGTAGCATCAATTAACATATTAAGATGAAATAAAGAGCACCTGGCATACTAACAAATTCACATGCAGCAAGGAAGGCAGACGTGTCCTTAAATATCAAGAGCATACAATAATGGAGATCGGATGAAGACAAAGGCAAGATAAAAATTCATAACCGTATAATTGTAAAATATAGGAGAGAGAATCAGTTGATTTTTATATGGTCTCAGATTTCCCAACTGCTCAGCAGATGCTTTTAGATACTGTCATGTCAATAAGACTCTTCAAGGTTCAAGTTCAACAGCCTGAAGACCATGAAATAATCTTTTCCCAAAAAGATGTAATCACCCTGACCGCAGAATTAACTGCACGCTCTTCTGTACCAAGGATATCACAAAGGCATTACAAGGCCATCACTCGTCCTGGTGATATATAGTCAAAGTGGAGTGCAAAGGCTCACAATACGACACCACACAACTGGAAGATTGAAATAGTTCCTTCACATTGCTTCTCTTCCTTTACAAGGCCCACCTTGGCTGTGATGTCCTTACTGGCTCTAGAGCAACATCTCATGCATCTGTGGGAGCTGTTGAGATGTTAGAATAGAATTTACCCTATGGAAGGCAAGAAAAGGAAGCAAAGATGGAGACTACAAAATCTTTAGGTAGAAGCTGAGTTTACATAAAGGCCTGTCTGAGCTTAATATAGTTGGAAAAAAACAGCAGTTAGAACACCAAACAGTGATCTCATACCCTGAAACAGCCAGTCATTATGGAGAGATAGAAGGTAAGTCCAAAAAAGAAAAAAACAGGACAGCATTTCTTGAGAAGAACTGTGGACAGCGTATGTCATTAGTAGCTGCTTGGACCAGCCACTGAGGGAAACAGCCATGTATTACAAACAGATTGATGGTAAGTGAGAAAATGAACTTCTCGCACAAATGCCCTTAGCAAAGCTAACATGCCTCAAGTCATATTGAATAGAGACTTTACTATGAAATTAGTAAGGTGAAAATGCAAATGGGTGTGAAGGGATTACTTGAACTTTTTTCAATTTCAGATGGAATCTATTTTTCTGCTGTTTGGAGACATTCTGGCAAATTGTACAGCAGGGACCTACCTGGCACTAGTAAGTTAATGAAAAATGAGTTGCAGAATAGACCTTCTGATCTCTAAGATCTTTGATTTTATCTCATGAAATCATAAATATTATTCTGATATTTTGACTTTCCTGAAGTCTTTGAATATTTGAGATCCAGCTGGGATTAAAAGCACTAAAACACTGCAACAAAGGCTTTTCTCCTGTCACGTCCAGCACCCCTGGGAACCCTCAGTCCTATAAGAAAATAAATTCTCTGCAGTTACACAGCATAACTCTGTAGACTTGGAAGGACTGGACTGTCTAAAAAGCATCAACATATTTGAGTGTTTTGTTTTTTTAAAAACAAACCTTCAAATATGTAATCATCATCAAATATCTTCACTAAAACAAAAATGAAATCTATGCTGCTACCTGTGCTTGAGACATCAACGGATGCAGCACTTAAACCATGTAGTAAATGATTTTGTAGCATTTCTTATTACCAGTAATTTTACAGCATCCCCGTTTATTGCATACATAATGGGCAGATGTTTGTTGTCATTAAACTGTTCTTAGCAAACATTGCCATAAAGGTACTAGGCAGATAATAAAACTGAATGTGTAGCCCTATGCTCAACATCGGCATTGCCAACAGCAGGTACATTGCTGTTCACAAACAGTGTGATGCAAAACACAGAGAAAGCCTGGTTTGCTCAGGATTTAATCGCCCATCTGTGAGCAAACCCAAACAGGAAAGGACAGTGGTTCCAGCCCCAGGGAGAACTTGAATGGAATATCTTTGTCTGCTGCAATAAACACTGGGTGCAGTTCAGCAAATAAAAAGAGTTGGAACAAGATTCTTCATTCTTACCTAGAAAGGACCCCAAGTATGCCAGTTCTGAGCAGTTAACCTGAAAGGCTTAAAATCTCAACTTCAGTGCCCTTTATTTCAGTCTTAAATGGCTGGCAGTCTCATATCAACTCGCAGTTTCTAATCGTATTAGTATACTCCTCATAATAAAAGGAAGTCCAACCGAGGCAATTAAGTAGGAGAAAGCATTAAGAAGTGAGTGATGAACAACATTGAATTTTCAGTGGCCTAACGCTATCTGATTTTCAGTACTCTTTTTCTATATGACCTTGTTCCTGGGCTTTTGGCTTCTTCTAAGTTCAGGTGGAAGGAAAACATTGCAGAGAGCTTTCAGGATCAGCAGAACAGATCCCAATCACCCTCATGATTGCTCATGAAATCTTCCCTGCAGCTACAGGAAATAGCTATGTGAATACAACACACATTCATCTCCTCCTGCTTGTTTAATGCCAGAGCCTTGGGGTTCTTTTCAGAAAAAAATGTCTGTGGGTTGTGAGGAGGTACTCTGTTATTACAGCAAGGAAACACATCGCACTCCATGAGCCAGACCTCAACTTCCACCTCGAGTACTTCCATTTAGTGTAATTAACGGGGTTGCTGTGACCTGATGCCATGGCTGATGTCGAGTACTAACAAATTAGAAACTAAAGAGCACAGAAGACATTAAGTACCTTAAACCACTAAAGAACCCTCATGGCAGCTTAACCACTCCACCTCTTCCTGTTCTCCTCCCTGTCTGTATCAGCCCTCCAGCCCTTCCTGTGGACAGGCTTGCAACGCGCCCTAATTCCTGCTGGGTTCAATATGAGAAGGTATTTCACAAACAACAGGAGGAAACATGCTACCCATTGCATTTGAGGATCCTTTCTGTCATCTCTCACAAAGTTTATCCCATGTCTGATTCCTTTATTCAAACCAACTAGCAATACGGCAGACCTGATGGAACAAGGTGTTCTAGAATAGAGACTTCACTGCACTGTTCTCTGATATTCCTATTCCTTCTAAAACCCGAGGATGCAAGAATGACTAAATACTATGAAGAGTACAGCTCCAAGCTTTTTTTTTTTTTTTTTCTAATGCCTGACACTTCACAACCCAAGGCCTAGCAAACTAAGTGCAATATATACTTGCAGTCATAATAACTTCAATCACATCCAATTCTCTGTGTCTGCCTTTTATTTCTGACAACCCCCCCAAACACCTGTCATTTTAGGAGTCTCTCGCATGACTAAATCTTCCTCTCCACCATGCATACTTTAACCAGGTGTAACAGGAGCACATCAGAGCTTGATGGGCAGGGTGAGGCAAGGAGATCATAACTTTCTCAGATGCAGGCACAGCGCCATTCAAGGACAAACTGTTACTGGGAAGGCCAAGTGCCCTCATGAGAGGACATCTGGGCAAGGGTGGAAGAAGGAAGTTGTTCGTGGGAGAAAAGATAGCAGGCATTTAGCAGGAATGGAGAACTCTAATATGAGCATTCACAGACTAGGAAGAGTAGACTACAAGGGACTCAAAGCATCATTTAGAGGTGGGATCATGTCCTGTCCGTCAGCCTCTTTTCTCCACTCCAACAAGACATCATCTCTTTTCTCAATCTGGGAGCCTTGGCAGTTTGGTGCTGCCAGTTCCTTCCTAGCACCTTCTGGAGTGCAGCAGTAGTGAATATCAGACCAGGATCTCAACATAACCCATGAACGGAGACAAGGTAAATCAACAAAAGGAGGCAAGCAGATCACACAATTGCTTTGGATTTCTCCTGAGAAGCAACTACCTCATTCCTCTGACTGCACAGGAAACGTAGCTATTTAGCACAAGTTATCATTGCCAGGTCTCTACTTGTTTTTAATCTTACAGTACTTATCAGTGTCATATAAAGAAAGAGATCAGAATACTTCTTTAATTGAGTTCATGCCACTTGCAAAGCCAGCAGTCATCCCACATCTTTTCCAACCCTGCACACAGCTACACCAGCTAGTGGGTTTACGTGGCAAGGTTTTGGTAGCAGGGGGCCATAGGGGTGGTTTCTGTGAGAAAGATCTAGAAGCCGCCCCATGTTTGGGAAGGGCCCCATTGTTTTCCAGATCTGAGCCAATAAGCGATGTTGTTTTGCGCCTCTGTGAGAGCATATTTAAGACAGGGAAAAAAACGCTGCGCCACACAGCAGCCGGGAGAGTCAAGGGAGTGAGAAACAGCCTTGCAGGTGCCAAGGTCAGTGTAGAAGGAGGGGGAGAGGTGCTCCAGGCGCCGGACCAGAAGTCCCCTGTGGCCTGTGGTGAGGACCATGGTGAAGCAGGATGTCCCCCTGCAGCCCATGGAGTACCACGGTGGAGCAGGGTTCCACGCTGCAGCCCGTGGAGGAGACCTCGGTGGAGCAGGTGGCCCTGCACCGACGGAGGCTGCCGCCTGTGGAAGACCCCTGCCGGAGCAGATTCTGGGCCGGACCTGTAGCCCGTGGAGAGGAGCCCACGCAGGAGCAGGTGACCTGGCCAGAGCTGCTGCCCGTGGGGGAGCCAGGTTGGAGCAGTTTTCTCCTGAGGGATGGACCCCGTGGTACGGACCCATATCTGGAGCAGTTCTGGAAGAGCTGCTGCCTGTGGGAAGCCCACGCCGGATCAGTTCATCAAGGACTGCATCCCGTGGGTGGGACCCCACAGCACAGGGGACGAGAGTGACCGAGAAGGAGCGGCAGAGAAGAAGTGCTGTAGACTGACCATAACCCCCATTCCCCCATTCCCCTGCGCCGCTCGGGGGGAGGAGGTGGAAGAGGGTGGATGGGGGGGGAGGTGCTTTTGGTTTCTTTCCTTTGTTTCTCACTGCTCTAGCTTGTTAGTAATGAGCAATAAATCTTACTATCTGTCTTCTTATGATGAGTCTGGTTTGCCCATTACACTAATTATTGCATGATTTTCTCGTCCTTATCTCAATCCTTGAGCCCTTTTCACATATTTTCTCCCCATTCCTCTTTGAGGAGGGAGAGTGAGAGAGCAGCTGTGGTGGAGCTCGGCTGCCCACTAGAGCGGAACCACGACACCTTTCCCTTGATCTCTGACTTTTTGGAAACCTGTCCAAAGGCTGCAATGTTTGTAGTGATTCCAAAAGGCTCTTCTCACATGATTCCCAAAATTGACACACTGATTGAGGCTGGGCAGCAGAGATGCATTACAGAATTACGATCAAGAATGGGAAGCTCACTTGCCACTGGCTACAGAGTCAGGCCAATATGATGCACAAGTCTGTGGTTGAGAAAACCTCTGATGTCTTCCAGAATCCTCTAATCCAATGCAGTCTGTAAGAGAGAACTGCTGAGCTGACATTGGCACAGCCAATGCACATGAATCTCATGACATGACATTTTCACCCATGTCCCCACAGCACGGATGGCAGTGTTGACGCTTCAGCTGTTTTAAGGACCACTGGCAATTAACTGCAATTGCTGCTTAGGGCAGCATGCTGCAAATTGCTGGCTGTGAGAAGCCTTATGAATGATCACACATATTTTGCAGTAAAGCCTAAAAACCCTACCCAGTCTGTCGAAAGAATTCTAGTCATTAATAAAAAATTCCTGCAAAGAAGAAAATCATCTGGAGAGCAAATGAATTACAAAATCTCACATCTGCCTCACATTTTGTGCATAGCACCTAACTCCCACAGTGTTTTTCTTGGGTCATACGGTACTGTGATCTAAGGTAAAAAAGGCATAGAGGGGAACACTGAGTGGAAAAGCAGCTTCTTACATATTTATGGCAGAGGCTTAAAAATATCCAAACTTCCAACTCTGAGACACATGCTATAACCATTACGCCATGGTGACAAAAAGGTAATAGAAAGAATGTGTTGAAAGCCCTAAGATTAATAGGGCTGATAGTTTATAGTTATTTCTTCGGTGTACTGTAAGGGCAGCTCAGTCAGAAAGAAGTGTTAATGAGCAACTATTGAACAGAAAACTTGGTTTCAATACCAAAAAACACTCTATAGGAAGTATTTTATTTTTTAAGCGATCTTAGCACTGCGGTTTTTTAACTGCTCATTCCAAGGGCGTCACCAGTACACTAAGGACAACTATTAATGGAACCACCTGGTGTTCAAGAGTATAGCTCAGACATCTTACATTACTGAATTCATTTCCGTGTGGTCTAGAACATATACATTTGCCTGCCTGTACCAGCAATACCTTTGCCTCACATCTCCAGTCAGATGTCTTTACAATAACATAATGATAAGGGGCAGAGACTCTCCCACCATCTTCTATAGATTTGCTTTCAGAGGTGAACTTGGAGACATGTTGCTGTTAACACAACTCCATTAGGTAATTTCATAATTTCACCTATAAACAGCCATCAAGGAAATCCTACCATGTAAAAAAGAGGAAGACTAGACAGAACTAGGGTACGTCATCTGTTTCATGCAAGAAATATCACAATAATTCAAATTTACACTTGATAATGTTTCCAGTAATATGCCTGAAACTTGTCATATGCAGCAGGATTGTCTGCCTTAGAAGGAAAACTGTACTCAGCCGAAGAGATCCTAGAATCTGAAGAAAATGACTTCAGAGTTAGGGAGTGAAGTGGCAGATGAAGAAGGTAAGCTCGTGAAATGAAAGTGGGAAAAGACTGGAAAGAAACCATCTGAGATGAGAGCTTTCTCAGTGTGGGGACCAGAATTCAGCACCGGAAAGACCAACATCGGCAGGAGAAAGTATCATGGAACCACTGGATTTTGTTCTAGTACTCCTGCACAACTTCAGCTCTGCATAACCGAGGTCAGAAAACTCAACTTACCTCGCTCACAGGTTCTGCCCCAATAGCCAGTGCCAGTGCAGTCACAGATGAAGCGGTTCCAGCCATCCTTGCAGACCGCATTATTCTTACAGGGGTAGCTGTCGCACTGCTTGGTGCTCAGGCGGGAGCAGGAGGACTTTACTCCTGCTGCGTTCTGCGCCTCTGCCAGCTGCCGGATGTTCTTGCTTCGTCCGTCGATGAACAAGTCTCGGATACAGCCGACATAGCCATAGTTCAGCATTGCTGTCCAGAGCTCGGTGGGAAGGATGAGCCCTGCCCGGTTTTCTGGCAGCCCACCCAGGTACATGTCGCCTTCCAGATCTAGGATCTCGCTCTCCCCACTAGCGGTGAATGGGGTGCGTCTGCTGTTCACTGATATAGTACCTTAAGGAGGAGGATAAGGAGACATCAATCAATGCTTTCAGTTACAGCCTCAGTATAGTTCATTTCTTCCAATAATTGAGTGAGGTTTAAGGCTCAGTGGAAGAAAATAAAGATTCTTCCCTGCCCCAATACACTCCTAACAGAGACAGTGATTCTTACACAGCTCCCTCTCCTCTTTAACCCCAAGCTGTAAGTGTTTCCATACAGTGACTGGATCAGCATGTGTCTGTACACCACCTTGTAACATAACATCACAAGCTTAGCAATGCAATGGCTGAACAATAACATGTAAAAATTGAGCATTATTCAATGGTATTCATCCAGCAAAGCAAAGTAGTACTGAGAACATATAGGAATCTGATGGTATCAGGACTGGACAGGAAAAATAAGCAAAAGAATATTCGAAGTAGGTGATTTTCCCTCGTGAGGCTACACCTGGAATACAGTGTCCAGTTCTCGGCTCCCCAGTGCAAGAGACACGGAGCTCCTGGAGAGAGTACAGTGGAAGACTATGAAGATAAGGGGACAGGAACCTCTCTCTCATGAGGAAAGGCTGAGAGACCTGGGCCTGTCTAGCCTGGAGAAGAGAAGGCTGAGAGGGGATCTTATCAATGCGTATAAGTATCTCAAGGGAGGGTGCCAAGACGATGGGGCCAGACTCTTTTCAGTGATGCTCAGTGATAGGTTAAGAAGCAATGGGCACAAACTGAAAAATGCCAATGCCATCTGAATATAAGGAAAAACTTCTTTACTGTGAGGGTGACCGAGCACTGGAACAGGTTGCCCAGAGAGGCTGTGGAGTCTCCTTCTCTGGAGATGATCAAAATCTGCCTGAATGTGCCACATTTTCTAGGTGACCCTGCCTGATCAGGGAGGTTGGACTAGATGACCTCCAGAAGTCCCCTCCAACCTCAACCATTCTGTGATTCTGCATTAATTCATATGACATAGCTGTCACAGTAAACGTTTCATCAAAGCTGGACCTGGATGATAGGACAAAATAGACCCTCATCAAGTCAGCAAATGACATTAAATTGGGGAGAAAGGCTGATGAAAGGACAGACAGAGCTACCAGTCAGAGAAACCTTTACAAGACAGAGAAAAGGGCTTATAAAAAATGTTTAATGTACAACTATAAATGCAAAGTCTTGCATCTGGAGAGGAATAACCCCACACATCAGTACAGGCTAGGGACCAGCTGGGTAGGGAGCAACTCTGCAGAAAAGGACATGCTGGACAACAACTTGAAAATGAGCCAGCAACATGCCCTTGGAGTGACAAGAGGCATTGATCATAGCTGCAGAAAGGGAAATTCCAGCTCTCTGGAAAGGAACATTTATCACTTCGAGGGCCATCAAACACTGGAAGCAGGAACCTCAGAAAGGTTGCGGAATCACCATCCTTGAAGGTATCCAAAACACAGCCAGGCACAGCATTAAAGAAACATGGATTTCATGAAAAACCTCCTAGAAACCTCCAGAAATTTGTTCCAAAATAAATTATTCTATGGTTTTACAAAGAAAGTTAAGTATTCTAAATTCCATTTTATATATAGAAAAATTTAAGTAGAGAAAGACAAAGGTTATTTCTGAAGAACAATTATTAAAAATGTAAAGGTATTCATAGGTTCTAAGCAAGATGTGGACCTACTACACTAAGGCCATTCATAGATATTTCAAGAAATTGTCCCAGCACATAAATTACTCAGAACCTCTAATACACAGATGTGACCAGAACACATGGAACAAGTTCGTAGAAGCCAAGTGACTTGCTTAAGATCAGACGTCTAAGGAAAAGCAGGGCTCATAACACAGGTCTCTCTTGTCGCAAAACAGCATGTTCTTCAGAAAAGCACTCAGCAGCTTTTGTGATAGGGACATCTGCCCACAAGACTCTCAGCAAAAAATCAGCACTTCACTCTTCCTAGCAATAAATCATCACATCCAATTGCCTTGGCATTAAGATAGCCTGTCCTCAGAGAGGCCTATCCAAGCTTTAAGATTAATTCCACATCATTGCATTTTTATCATACACCCCTACGATAAGGTGGGAGAGTTTAGTTAATAGAGTTAGTTCTATTTTGTGTCTCTGTAAGAAAGCGCAGTCATGTACATATGCTCGTTCTTCAGCTGGAATAGGTGTCATCTTGGAGAACAGCACATATGACACAGAGACAAGGTATTTCATGTGTGTGATGTGTGAATAACTTAGGAATAATGTCAGAGGCAGCAAAGTGCCAGAAGCAATAGAGGCGTTACAAATTAAAGGCTCACAGAGAACCCGGGTTATTTGATGAATCATTTTGTAAAAACCAGCTGCAGCACCGCAGACATTTTCCCTTTTACATTTTAAGAAAAAAGAAGACGTGACAATACACCTACAGTTGTAACAGCAGCGTGTCACAGAGCCACAGGATCACAGCGACCTTTCTAGTGTCTGCACTGCCACTCCTCAAAAGCGGCACATCAAGTACACATTACCCGAAAGATTAGAACAAGCTGAAACACTGGAAGGACTAAGCTCCAGACAGCTGCTACTACAGAGAAAGCAAACACCTGCAAAAGCAACACCCCCCCCACCCAAAAAAAAAAAAAGAGAAGAAATACTGAATACCAAGGAGAAGCATAAAACCTGGAGAAAGAGAAGGAAATAAAAAAAGGCAACAGGCTAGACACCAGCCTAAACTTCCTGCCAGTGCTTTGTGCCCTGCACCTAATTCCGTAAGGATGCGGTACTAGATCCAGTGCACAGGACTTTTAAGACTAAGCTGCTGGGATGGAAAAATTCTGAATTGACCCTATGAAGGAGGAGCTAGATGGGCTAATGTCATTCTTTCTTCTTCTTTCTCCAAATCCCTGGTATACAAAGCACTGCACTACACTGATGAAACTGTAGAAAGAACCTTCCAGGAAGATTTTTAGTCTCTCAGCAGGTGGGATATCGCGTGTTTTGTAGCCAAAGACCAACCAAAAACATTGTCTTGTGTAACATGCTCAGTGTTCTCCTGCTGGAAACTGTGACAGGTTTTGTAGGAGCATTCCCAAAGGACAGAAAGGTCACAGGACACAAGGTGTCCATGTCCAGCCTGTCAACTTCTGTCAGAGCACAGAGAAAAAACAGCTTTTGTTCCTCTGGCAGGCAGCACAGACCAAAGCATACACAAATCCTAAAGGGAATAGAGATGCCAGAGGTTATTTGAGCAAGACTGCTGTGCTTCCCCAGCATTAGTGAATATTTGGATGTTAGGCTATTTTATAGGCTCACCAGAGCCCTAAGTTTTGGACTGTTCCTGAAATCGAAAGAAGTAAGGGAGCTGACACCTAGCAAAGGACTGGCTGCTTTAGTAGCAAGAATCAGAACCTGTAGGTCACCAGCTCATTAAAACCAAATAGCTATTTTGTGGCCCACATTTGCTAAGTTCATTATTTCAGTTCAGTTTCTGTGTCTGCAGGTATCTGCATTTAAAAAACAAAAACAACCAAACCAAATAACAACAATAAAACAAAATGCCACCACCTCTAAGGTGCAGCCATTCTTTAGTCTGCACGTGGAAGAAAAGCCAAGGACTAAACAAGAAAGGACGACCCTCATGCCTACCAAAGCATCACACGATAGATGTGGTTGATGCTTGCTAAAGGTACGGTGTGGAAAACTGAATGCTGGTAGCCTGGTTATCCGGCAGAAACATCATCAGTCACTAGGGTCATTAACCCAGCACTCGTCATCAGCAAAAAAACACATTTAAAAAAAAAAAAAGCAGAGAGAGGAGAGAATATGCAGACGTGCTCATTTTTGTTGAGCTTTTTGCTTTTAATTCACAATCTGTTATCTCTGATCAGTATTCAGGCCATCACAAACCCTTCTGCTGAACAACCAGCCAGTCAGTCCTCCAGTCTCATCCATGAAGTAGCAATCCTGTCAGTCACACCCTCCTAGATGAACATGGGTACTTCTCGTCCCTTGGGTTTTTACCAACTTCCTTAGCAGAGAGTTTAGTGCCATGTCTGTCTCTCCTCCTCCTGCAGCTGCCTCTTCAGGGACCAGACAGTCCCCAAGTGAGCAAGCAAAACTGAAGGCAGTACTGAATGCTAGTAATTGAGTTTATCCTTGGAAGTTAATTAAATTTTAGCAATTCCAAAGAAATCAAAGCTCAATTTATTTATTTATTTAGGGTTTCTTTTATAAAATGTTCCTATCGATGTCTTTCAGAGATAGCAATATATAACCACACATATTAAGCCCTAGTAGAGCGCGATGCAAAATACAAAAAAACTCCTTACATCATCAAAGGAAAAAACTAGCTTCAGGCGAAGACCTGTTCAAACAGCTAGGCTTTGCATACCATCTAAAAGTCAACTCTTTTGAAAACTTAAGGCAAGCAAATTCTAGTGCTGTGCTCCTTTGTACCAAGGACATTCTGTGACTAAAAAAACAAACTTAGGGATCTACTACTATCATCTGGAGATCTCCAGACAAATCCCAAATCCACTTGCAAACGTAGGCAAAATTCCCTTTGAAGGGACACATGGCCTGGCTTTCAGATCCCACCAGTCCAGGAGGAATTCGAGTACAATTGCTCACATGTTCTCAAGATGAAGTTACATTATTTATTTTGTTTCCTTACACAATTTCAGAGTCACCAGGAGTATGCTAGCTTTATAAACAGCATTAGAAACTAACAAAATACCTCTCTGTAATCGCAAGATAAGTATATTATTTGAAGTAAACTAAAACACATTTTTGAAAATGAGAAACTAAAAGGAAAAACATCCATTGAATGCTGACCCAGATACTTTAACTAGGATTGCTACAGGCTTGGTATCCAGGCTGAGAGTCAAGAAGAAACCTGACTGAAAATTCTGAGATGCTAAAGGAAACAATAGGATGAAAATGTTGATTTCTTACCATTTGTGCACATTAATTTTATTTTCCTTATGACAAAATCCAACCCCCCCACTGCATTCTTGAAAGATACAAGATCCAGAAGACGGTAATATCAGATCACAACAAAAAAGCTCATTTGATTTCTATCCAGTTCCTTTTTGAATAGAAATCCAAAATAAATCAGTGAGAATGTCTCAAAACAAGGACTATATAATTATGGTTCTGAAGGTTCTTAAACCGTACCACAACCTTCAAAGGAGCCATCACTATAATTACATATGAAATTGCAAACATAGGTCCAGAGTATCAGAAAACTCAGAGTAAATTTTAATAATTGCCTCTGCGATGTGCTATCTGAAGTTCACATTAGACATTTGATGACAACATGGCCATTCACATCTTTGTTTTGCTGGATAAATGTCATGGAGTAAGACTAACTTTTTGTAAGAAGGTGACTTACACCTAGCTGGTTTTGAAGGCTTCTTAAGACTGATTTCTAACCCTGGGTCTAGATCTGAAAGATACATGTAAATCTGCTTAAGAAAAAGCCACCACTCTACCTGATCTTCCATCTCGTTGAATATCCACATGATACCATTCTCCATCATTGGCTTTCTTCTGGGTGGCCTTGACCTTAATGGTCCCAGAGCCCATGTCCAGCAACAAGTAGAGGTTCCCATCTAGAAGCTCAACTGCAAAGAAGTCTACCTTTGTATTTTTCTGGCTCCTGGAGTCTTTCCTCTCCTGAGGCTTGCCATGGGTGAAAAGTATCAGCCCATTGGGTTCAGTGGTTCGGAAATCAAACGAGATGGAGCCCATCCTTTTGGTATTCCATTTGGGCAGACTAATGTAGGCCTCGGGTGTCTCAAAGCTGATGGGATCCAGCGTAGCCACATTCTCACATACAAACTTCACTTCCCCATAGATCTTCATCTTAGTATCACCAATCCGTGCCAAGCGAGACAGCTCCAGACGAATATCGTTATTCTTATAAACAACCTGTCAGACACAAGGAAAAATATCATACATCAATCCTGCATACAGTACAAATACCCCAATTACTTCCATCCGTGGGAGATAAACTTCTCCCAAAAGGCAGTGGGGAGCAGAAGGGAGACCATGAAAGAATCTGACATGATGACAGAAGGAGAGAGCAGAACCAGGAGCATGTATAGGAATGACAGCAATGGGCACTCCGTGATGACTATAGATTAGATAAGCAAGCAGAAGAGAACACTTACTGAAGGACAGGGAGAACAATTAACTCTATCACAGACCCACTCTGCTATAAAAGCTTTTGTATCTAAAATACCATGTGTGGCTGGCATCACGCTGTTGTATTTGCATAAATCCCATACAAAATACATAACAAAGTTTAACCTCTGTGTCCATCTCTGCTAACCGCAGCAGGGAACTCTGTACTACCACTGTCATTTCTCTATTATTCCTATAAGCCCACTTTACTACTAGAAGAGAGATGTAAAATACTTAAACAAGTTGCTGCAAACTGTTGGTGATTGCCCTGTGGCTTCTAAGAAGCTACAAGAAAAAAAAAATATATAAAAGACTTATAATTTCTCTTACCAATATATCTTAAAACACAGTAGTCACAAACCTGCAATGGATATACCTGTGTATCACACAAAAGCCTCTACATACTGAGTGCCTGGGCTCTTACACAACCTGGGCTGAGGACCTGAACTTTGAGCTCTGCACAGTGCTACAGGAATGGAAAGTAGCCAAGGGCAGAGGCCCAAACAGCCAGAGAGTCCTGAGAGTGCCTGGCTCAGGTGAAAGTCCTGCTCTTCTCTTTCTCCCAGGTACAAAACTAAACTGCTACAAAAGAGCACTTGTCTCTGCCCCATGCCATTCTCCCAGAGGTAGGGGCTAGAGAAAGCACAGAGCTGAAGTATTTCTAAAGAGCACTTCCTTCTCAACGGCCTTCTGTGCTTCCTGAACCCAAAACTGGCACAAACAACATGAAAAGCATTTCTGCAAATAGCATAATTTAAATTGAATTTCTGTTCTGTAACACTACTGGAAACTCTGATTTCTTCAAAGGACTCATTATTTTAAATTTCTTTGTGTCTACTACATACAGCATCATGCGCACACAGATTTGATTTCGTCTGCTTTCGAACTGCTAGCAGACCAGGTTGTCGGCAATTTACTATGAAAAGAGAAAGGAAAGGAGATACACACTGCTAATTCTACAAATATCACCTGCTCTGGTGTATGGACAGGCTTTAAAACATGCAGACGTAATGTTTAGACACACACTTGCAATACTCAATCTGCAGGCCCAGGGGCACTTCACGACCAAACAGTTAATGCTTCTTCACTGATATTCTCTAGGCTGCAAACCTACCAGCAGACTGAGCATAAGTAGATCAGAGAAGAATTTTTGCAGAATCAGACAGAAGTTCATAACCCCAGTAGCAACTCGCAGAAATAAAGTCTGGAACACCACGCTAGCTCGCAGTCAGAGAAATAAATCTGCAGTAAATATTAAAAGGCAAATAATAGGGAGGATGGGGGACAAGGTCTGAAGTAGATGCCCACAAGATGAAAAACAAATGAAATCACAATTCAACACAGCTGTAGCACGTGAAGAATGTCCAGCTTTTGTGAAGCATTAAAGGAGAACTTCCTCCGTGCAGCCAGTACAACATCAGATCTCCCTGTTCCAAAGGCAAAATGCCCTACATCAGAGTGAAATGGGAATCCAAGTGTTAATTCCCATTTGGAGTCACAGCACAGCACTGTAGTTCCTCCCAGCAGAGGACAGTATTGACCTGCAATAGCTTATTTTGCTTTAGTTCCCAGTAAAGCACTCTGCCCTTGCACAGACTCCAAATACATCAAGCCTGTTAATATCTGCAACAGGAATAAAATGTATTTCCAATTTGTGGACCTGCAGTAGTTTCATTCTGTGGATTAACCATGTCAAATACTCCGGCTAGACAGACCGTACACCTCCTTCCAGTAACTCAGCAGGCCTGTGCATTGCAGCCTTCCCCTCTTGACAGACAAATGGATTCAACAGAGCCAGACAGCAGAGAGAAGCCACAGCTACAACTGAGATGTACTCCATGCACATATCCTCCTGGACTGCCCAAGACTTCTGCACATACTTTACGTGTGTGACAAGTCTGGTGCTTTCCACAGACACTAGCTCTGAGCACTGCATGCAGTCCTGTCTCTGCATCTCAAGGAAACGCTGGAGTTGAGGGTACAGAGGAAAATAAATAGAGCAATAAAGAGCATGGAGCAGCTGCTTTATGAGGACAAACTGAAAAGGCCAGGGCTGTCCTATTTAGAAAAGAATGAGAAAATTGAGAAAAGAATAACATCACAACTTACAGGAGACGGTGGAAAAGCTGAATGTATGCTCTGCCAAATCCATCAGTAACAGAACTAGAGGCACTCATTGAAACTTGTAAGTTTATGTAAATAAATTTAAAACACAGTTTTAGACGTACTTATTTATACAGCAGTGACTTTTGGAACTTGCTACTGCAGGAATTTGCGGAGGCAGAGAAGAGTTCAAAAAGAAGAGGAGAGGCAGAGCAGGTTCAAAAAAAGAACTGAAGATAAACGGACAGCAGGTCCACAAATTGATATTAAAGGAAAAAGGAAGGGATGGACCATCTGATAATCCTAATCAAATGATGGGATGTTGTGGGAGTGTAAGACAAATACAATGCTGATAATAACCACGCTCATATGCTCTCCCTTAATAACACTTCTACTGTCACTGCTGGAGGCAGAACACTGGGGAAATGGACTGATGGTTCTTCTGTCCTACAAGGACTTTTCACATATTCTTCAGGAATCTGTGTTTAGTAGGTTGTGTGTAGTCCACCCTTTAACTCACTGAAAGGACAGCCTGGGAAAGAGGATAATTGGAAATAGGTTCCTGTGGACAGAGTCCTTCTTACCTATGGGATTTTCTGACTGTTGCCATTCTGGTGCAACTCTGCAGTGTTGGTTTCACCCTGGTATGGAGCTGCTTTCGTGAGCAAGAGACGGCCATGTCTGAATGAACCATGTGTGACTTTAACCATCCCATCACAGGAAAACTGTTCTTATATGACAGTGCTATTGACTCTCCTCTAAAATCTATCATGGGAGAGGCTGAACCCAGCCCCTCCCCGTGCAAGGAGGAAAAACGTAACACAAAGTCTACATGTGAGGGCTGCTAGTTGGAATATGCTCACACACACATGCATCTTCCAGCTCTCTCCCCTTTTCATGTATTTGATATTTGAGTAACAGCTCCCGCCTCCTTTGGGGAAAGGCAGAGAGTCCAACCCTGGGTTTATCCGGGGCTTGCTGCAGACTGCCATGCATTTCATTAGTTATACCAGGACCACCACTGAAAATCCTCAATGTAGACAAATTTCAAAGGATCTAGAGAAAACTACAAAAAATTACTTGTAACCCATAAAGTCACTAGTTTGCAGAAAAGACCAAACAAGCAAAAGACAACTTACGGAAGAAATGTGAAAGGCTGTTAAACAGATACAAGTGTTCTGAATTCATTCTTTTCAAAGATCCACCCAGATCTGAATGTCTGTCATTGAAGCATTTGCTGTCTACTTCATTTTCTTTATATAAAAACAAAACAAAAGAAACTCACAACCCAAACCTACAACCTAGCCGGAGAAATTTTAGAAACACCCGTGCATAAGGAGAAAGTCCTAACCTAGTCACATGGCTGGCTTTAGGTATCGCTGACAGCCACATTCGGACATCCAGATCTTGATGTATCATCAGGTACACCAGAACTTTCAGCACTGTAAACAAAAGACTAAGAATAATCCTTGAGTGTATTTGCCAAGTGAATCCTGACCAGGAATAAAGAGACACCAGTATATCTGGCTCGGGCAATGAAATGCTAAGGCAGCTTCAAATATCTGCAGTTTTATTGTTAAACCAAAGGTTCAAGAATAAGAAAAAGGAATGTAATTAAAGGACTGGAATGCATGTCCCATAGCAAAGAATATTCAAATTCAGTCCATTTAATAGGTAGAGGTTAAAGGGTGATCTGATCACAATCTACAAGTACCTATGCAGAAAATGGAATTTAGCAATTGAGGGCTCTTCAGTCCATGTGACAAAGGAATAATAAGATCTGGGGGCTAGAAATTGAGGTTCGAGAAATTCACGTTTTAAAATATTATGACTTATTTTTACATGCGGGTAATTTGCTATTGAAATAAATTACTACAGGTTATGGCATGTTCTCAGCTACCGGCAAACTTTAAATTAAAATAGGATCTTGTTTTTTCTAAAAGACATAGTGAGATGGGAATTAATTATATAGCAAATCAGTCTAGATTATCATAATGTCTCTTTCTGGCCTCATAACCTACGAATCTTTGTATTTTAATGAAATCAACAGATGCTTCACTGCCGTTTTCCAGGACAGTTGAAACACTTGCTTGCAGAATGTTAAAAGAGGCTGGTAAAGGAGAAGAGGCTTGTGTTGATTCTGGTCTGACTTGCCACCAGTGCTTTCACTGAGTCTTTGTTACATGTTTGTGACTCCAGCTTGCAACCTATAATTAAAAGCGAAGGCAAGTAAAAAGTCTTAGGAATGAAATTCAATTCTGTAGTTCTAAAAATATGACCTCCAAGAGATAGTTTGTTACAGTCACCTGCTGCAAGACAGGGAGGACAGATGTTCACTGAGGAAGCTGTCAGCCAGCACCATAGCCTATCACCTGCAGAACACTTCCTGCCTCATAGTTTCATTTTACCTGAAGTCTCTGACCTAACCTGCAGCTCTTCAGGGTATTCTGAAATACTGACTGAAACCTGCAGCTCAGGCCATGACTGACCCAGAGGGTTGTCCCTTGCTAGGACACAGCCTCCCAGTGCCATTCTGGGACGTGTCTTCCAAGGCAACTTAGAGGTAAGCACAGCAACAAACGCAGTGCCCATTAATTTGTCCATATTTATCAGATGGCTTTCTAAACAAAGCCGATCATGTCTGCTTAAATAGAGAGCAGCCTGATTTTGTGCCATGTGTCTGTATCAGAGAGGGTCAAGATGCCTATGAGTCGAGGAGATGATTCCTGGTGCAGATACACATCCTCTTTATAATTCTCCCTGGAAGTGAAGTTAAAAAAAAAAAAAAAAAAAAAGAATAAGAACTGGCAAGAGCTACATACAGGGAGTTTGAAAAGTAATCTTTATTATTCCAATCTCAAAAATCACCTTCTATTCTCAGAATGGAACTAGCTTTTTTTTTTTTCCTTTTCCATCAGGACTGGTTCTGAGTATGGTTTAACAGAAGAACAATGGGATGGTTCAATCTATCTCTGCTTTACGCATTGGACTAATATAAAAGGATGGTCAGGGATTGTAAGTACAGATACACGGTCTCTGATAATCAGCAGCAGGAGAATTCCATGATAACCAGACATTTGGCAGGATAAAGAGTAAAAGATATACAGTAAATTAGGTTTCCTTTAAATCTGCTGAGAAAGAGGAGTTTGTTTTAAGCTGAACTAAAACAAATTGGCAATCTGGTTTTGAGGTTTCTTAAAAATGGCAACTTCACAATCCTGAAGCATTCAAGGAACTTCTCCATCTAAACTTATGATAAGAAGCTTCACTCATGGGTTAATGAGAGCTGTAATCAGATGGCTTTTCACAATGATGAAAAGTGTCTCTCTGCAATCAAGTGAAGATGCAGATAGAGAGTGAGCAACAAAAGTGAGGAAAAATGATGTGCTAGGCTTGGCCAGTAGCCAATATTCATTTCCTCGTGCAGTTGGTGCTAGTAGGCAGGAAACAGGTTTTGGTGCAGGCTGGACACAGGCAGGCAAAAAAGGGGGATGGCCACTGATGACCTTTTTGTCATGACAGTTTGTCATCCTCTACCTCACTAGGCCAACAACCTGAAGGCTACTTCAATTCAGCTAACTACAAAGACCACCTGGGAAGGTCAGCCACATTGTTTCCCTACTGCATCCTGTGTGTCATTGCTTGCTTTTCTTCTGTCATGAGTTGCTCTCCTTCGTCAACTGCCTGCGTCACTTCTCAGAACGGTAACAGGGACATTCAGCCTAAGACGTCCTTAAAGGCACCTGCACCACAAACGTTCTTGCAGTTTCATAAATTACAGCCTATCAGCAGGTTCACCAGAACTACCTGTTTCCAGCCCGCTTCAAATGGCAAATAAAAGCCAACGCACCAGCTAATAAGGGCTTACTTTGTACTTGGGACAGACTGTGTGCGTGACGCTCCAAGGCTTCAGTGATGGGTAACTAAAGCTGATGCACTTACTTTAAGTGTATTTATTATCTAAATGCATTGTGCATACCTGGTCTAAACATATTTGATGGTTCAGTGGGATAACAACTGTATTCAGGTATTTATAGACAGTCATCACCATTTACCACAATGAAAGGAGTTCATTTGCCTGGCAAAAAAACAATGCATTGAACATTGAGAATAAATAACTGAAACCAAACAAAAGAGATTCTGATATAATTTGTGCTATGTTGGCTAAAGTAATGCAATCCTGCAACTCATGTGGAAGTGCTTAACAAAGAACGTGCATTTACCTAGCTAAAAATAAGAATACGGTGAGCAGAACGCTTAAACAATAAGGAAGGAATATTTCAAGGTTTCCTGATTTTTTTCTTCAACATTATAAATTCATTCTAGGTTCTGAATAATTTTAAATAGAAAATTGCAAAAAAGGAAAAGAGAATATCTTGAGTTTCAAAAGAACTCTAGGAAGATGCAGGGAAGCACTCCCTTTGGGAAGATACAAGATGTGTATTAAAAAAAAAAAAAGCTAAAAAAGTCAGGGGGAAATTCCTTCCATTGATCTAATGACAACACA
Organism: Anas platyrhynchos; assembly: GCF_047663525.1. Classification (NCBI taxonomy): domain Eukaryota; kingdom Metazoa; phylum Chordata; class Aves; order Anseriformes; family Anatidae; genus Anas; species Anas platyrhynchos. The sequence goes on from NC_092591.1 coordinate 22,492,366, forward strand.
GTAAAAATCATTCAGAAAGGCTTACACTGAAAAATAACAATTAACAGTTACTGAGAAAAGAGGAACCAGTACTTCACTGTGGTCTCCACTATCCTTAAAGCGAAAAAATAAGCCTCTGCATCTCATAAGACTCCAGGACGTTTGAGTGTGTTCCCAGTTATAGCAGAGTGAACACTAACCCAAATCATTCACATGATATCCCAGGGAAAGCTTAAACATTAGGGGAGTCCATCTTGCTGCCTTAACTTTCACCTCGGAATACATCAAGGTGAAGACCAAATACAACTAGATATACTTTTCTGGAATAAAATCTAAGATATTTTGCCTTACAACCAAGTAACACAAAGAGAGATTCTAAACCAGTAATAAAAGGAAGAGAAGAGGAAAAGGGGGAAAAATAAAAACAAGGGGAAAAAAAGCTACTCTGCAGTTATTTACTGACATTCTAATATCTGTTTTGAGCTGTACAATGATTTTGCATATACTCAGCCTGCCGCTTCTTGAGTTAACTACAAATATTGCTAAGAGAATAAAACTTCAAATGCTCTACAGCCTTACTTATTCTTGGTATTGCACTGCAGCATCTGAGCTACAGAAGAGCACTGTGTTGTGAAATGACCTACTTCTTGGATTCCTTCCTTTGAATAGGTAGCAACAAGGACAGGATTTATTTTATCACATGGGTAGATTTCTGCATCCTCCATACTGGGATATCCTGTCTGCTAAATCATTTGGTCTATTTTTGAAGAAAAACTTCATCTCAACGGGAGTAACAGACACTACAATTGCATCTTTGGTCACAGATAACGGGAACATGAGAAATTATATATATATGCATTTGGGAAAAAAAAAATGACACAGAACAGAGGGAGAAGCCTATGAAGTTGAATAGAAATGCTGCTGAAAGGTTCTGTATTAGTCCCAGAGACTAAAGTTTTCTCAGCTACTGAAAAGGGACAGCCTAGGCAGCAGCAAGATTAAGAAGAATTGGTTGTAGCATAGAATATGATGTGCAGATGAACGCTCTTTTGCAGTTGAAGTGTCAGGTATTGTTCCTTCCTTGATGGAGAAACTTCCAAGTTCTGGAATGAGTGAAAAAAAATAATGTATAGTTTCTGGATTTCTTAAAATTTCACCCTTCCACAGAATTCCTAGGGAACGGTGAGAAATCCAGTTAAACCCAGTTGTTTTCAAAATTATACTCCTCATAGCATGGTGGCTTACAGGGTCGTAGAATTGGTTTTGCAAAAATGCTCACTATGCAAAAGCTCTAAGTGAAAATAATGAGATTTTGTCTTGACTGCTAAGTGCTAACTGAAACCCTGAAAAATTTGACTAAGATTTCTCAGTCTGTTCCTCAAGACTAGCTGTCAATATTTAGTTGTACAAGTAACTGACGTTTGACAGTAGTAGAATCAACCCTTGTATTATGGCGAAGTATTTAAGGCATTTCACTGTGGACTCAGATGCATAAATCAGAACTTCCCTCCTGCTTCGTATCCTGTTCAAACCTCTATTTGGCCTAGTAAAGAATCAAAGCTGCAGGACATGGAAGCCCAGACAACCCGCTATGACACTCCTTGCTTCTGCCACAGTGCACAGACACAGGCATACCTCCCGTTGGCCTGAAGAGCAAGTTCTACCTTGGACATGTATCTGGATATAGAAAGGGGATTGAGGAGGTACATCAATGTTTTACCAATAGTTGGGAATATACGATAATGAGGGGATAGTTTCTACACCAAGCTTATGCAGTGCAAAGGGAAAATAAGGAGAGCAGAAAGAAACGCACAATAGCTACCCACAGAAAATCATTCATTAGGTGGACTGAATGAAGCATCCTGGAATGTATGAAGAGTACAAGCCTGAGAAATGTGAGAGGAGACAGTGCTGTGCTCTGCTGAAAACTGTGCCCAGTTCAGAAAATTGTACCTCAAGAAAAGAGCGGACATATTAGACATAGTCCCAAGGAGAGCAATGACAATAACCAGAAATCTAGGAAATAAAAAAGATTGAAAGCACTGTTGTTTTTTTTTAACATAAAGAAAAATGAAAAGAGACTTTATAACACCGTTCTAATATAAAAAGGCTGCTACAAAGAGGAAAGGAACAATCTGTTTGTTGTATCCATGCTGAAAAGGACAAAAAATAATGGACAAAAATTACAGCAAGAAAGTGTTAGAATTGATGTTGGGAAAAGCTTTTTAAATTTAAGAACAGTGAAGCTCTGGAGGCGACTGCCTGAGAAGCAACCATCACTGGAGACCTTTAATTACAGGTTAAACAAATTGCTGTCAAGGCTCACATGGATGTCATTGATTTTGTCTTGGGACAGCAGAAGTGGAAAGGACTAAACAACCTCTCAAGGTCCCTTCCAGTCTTATTCTCTATGATTCTGTATTTTAGGAAACAAGAAAGGGAAAATTATGTAGTTAAAGACTATAATGGTGTTCAATGCACAGAAAGGATTAACCTTTTATTAACAAAATTCTGATATCTCACCAAACTGAAGGGCTCAAGTTTACAAGCGAACTACATGTACCTAGCTAATAAAGGTTTGACTGTCTTTTTTTTTTTTTAAGGGTTGAAACAAAACAGAACATCACAGAAAGTTATTTAAAAGCATGCACTAGCTGATGTCAATTACATTCAGTCCTGTATTGAGCTTATAGAGATATTTGCTAGTTATACAATGCCCCGCTCTTTCCAAATTCATCCTGAAAACTCAGATTTGTCTAGCTAGCACAAGCTAAATCTGTCTAGCTTGGTTCAGTGATGAGTGTGTGAGGAAATGATTACTGTCAAGTACCTTAAGGATTTCATCTCAAAGGCAGAGAGGAAATATTTTAGGATGGCCCCATTGATCATTTAAGGCTTGAACCTTATTACACAAGACACTGAAAACTGCATCAGACAATGACTTAGCAAATAAACACTCTACTTACTGATTTTATTATATTTCAAATCCACCTAAGGATCTGCAAATACAAAATACCTGTCTCAGGAAAATAGATCCGTTTAGTATAGCTGGGTGAATGTTTCCATTGGGATGGCTTTCTAACGGAATTGCATTTTCCTAATGGAGAATTAGCAATGAAATGTCTCACTTCAAGTTGTTGCAACCCAAAATGGCACATTTACTTTTGTCAAACTTAACAGAAAAGTTTTTATATGAACTTATAAAACTTTATTTTTCAGGCACTGCATTTACTTCTAACAGTGGTCCCCATTTTTTGTTTGCTTGTTTTATTTTTTAACCTCTGTCTGTACTCCCCAGGGAAGCACTTTCACATGACACAATAGCAGTGTCCCACTTGACATCACAAGAGATGCATGACTGTTTTTGCCACAAAGCAGCTTAACCAAAGATTCAGACCCCTGTGGTAGAACGAAACATGGATCCTGCAGTACAGCTACCATGTGGAACTTCTCTGGATAAGACGATGAAGCTCTTCTTGAACCAACTGGCAAGCATTTGGGGTCATCTCAATTAATATGAAATACTTGATTCTCGGAGTATCAGAATATTATATATTAATTCAATACTGAAAACTGGGGAGATTTACATTAAAAAACACTAACAACGAAAATAAATGTAGGCTAGAAGAACTCCCTTTGGGACAGAAACTCTGTGTTTCATTTCAGTGATAAAGCATGCTGGAACTGAGAACACTGATGTTTAAAGTCTTTGAAAATACTGAATAGATATTGTTTGCTCATAGGCATGCAGTATTTCCCTGCTACCTATCTTCCCTAGCCTATGTGCCTTGAGCCTGCTTTGCAAGAACATCCCTGGCAGGTATATTGAGAACAGTCCAGTCTCCACATGCCAATCAAGCATTATTCTCACTGCCCAGGTTTCCAATGTGTTGGGCATCTAGTGCCAACCACAGTGGCATTTTCTATGTTTTTGTCACTTGTCCAGCAACAAACAAATTGAAAACATTTGCTATTACATATGGGTGAGCACATGCTTAAAAGTGAGCACGGCTCAAATAATGATGTAATTAGGACAACAGATGAACTATTTGGTGGATTTAGTATTGTGTAGATTTAGTCCACAAACTTAAAATGGTGTGTCACTATCTGTAGCAGAGTGGTGCCACTGTCCATAGCAGGGTGATAACAGCTGGGGATTCTGCATCCCAACATTCATCTCCCTCTATCGGCCTAATCACAAAGGGCACAGGAGCATTGGCATCTCCTCCTATCTGCAAAAGCAACCCAAGATAGAGGCATGTGTGCAGACAGACTCTCCTCCTGTGGTGGAACAAATACCCTTTGAGTCCAGTGCAGAGGCACCATCAGTGAGATGGCATTACCCTGTGGCTAACACTGTCAGCCAGGTTACCAGCACAGTGCACTACACAGGTTTAGATGGACTGAGGAGGAGGTCCTGCTTCCGTTCATCTAAACCAAAATACTATGGGGTTTCCACCTCTTTTCTTCCTTTTTGCTTGTTGTCCTTTCCAAAACCTACCAGCACTGGCACTTCAAGAACTCTTTGATCACTTCTGCAAAAATTCCAGGGCATGGAACAAAGTTAAAACCCTCTATAGGTAAGGCTCCCTGAACTTTCATCTTCACTGGGCTTAAGTTGTGTGAAAACAGGGAGGGAATGAGATAAATATTTGCTTGCATATTTGTTGGGGAGGGCAGGGAGTGTAATTAATTCTCTAACTACAAGTGGCATCAAAAGAAAAATACTTTTATCACCCCACCTCTAGAAAGAGAACTAGAACCTCTTCTACATCCTTCTCCTGCATGTATCTAAAAACTCACAGCTGAGAGAATCCAGTGCTTAAGAATGGAATACACAACAAATATCCCTTCTGCTAGGCACTGAATCCCAACTGCCATGATGGCAAGAAGTTTCATCCATCTACACATTTAGAAACCACTCAGCTGCACTGGGCACAACATTAGCCCCCAGCACAAGTGTCCAAGACCAACAAAGGGAGGCTATGAACAGGGTGTTCCCCTGAGCCGCCAACATGGTCTCAAGCCTTCCTGACAAAGCCATTTTCCCAGTCCCACTTTACAGGCTTCTCATGGAACAGCACTAAAATGGTGCAAGTGAAGAAGAGCCCGGTGGCCCTGCAGAGCATGCTTGGGCTGTCAGTGAAACTTCACCTTCCCGACTTGCTTTCACCTGAAAGATGCACATGTATGTATGGAGCATGAGTCCAGCTGCTGCCAGGGGACAACACAGGAAGGAAAAGCAGTCAGCTCTGCCAGCATGCTGCTGGTGCAATGAGGGAGCAGTAGGGAAAGCACACAAAGGAGAAAAAAACAGAAGCAAAGAAGGGTGACTTGTTCCAGCAGAAGCACTGAAATGGGAGACAGATTAGGGCCTAAGCACCCCGTTCAGCACTGAATTATACTTCCTGCTCAAAGCAGGTGGGGCGCTAAAATCAGGAGCTGAGAGAGCTCTTTGGTGAGGAGAGGGGTCAGGACTGGAGTCAGCACAGAGCTGCAGACAAAAAGGCAGCTGATGAGCTGCTTCCAGACACCCAGCACACTGGGCCTGATGCTGCAAAATGCAGAGAGCTCTCAATACCTTTTGGCCTCTGGAGTGGGTCCCAAGAGTACGTTTTGGTTTTTTTTTTTCCTTTCTTAAAAGAAAAAAATAAAAAAAATATGCTCCCACACAGAGCTGGAAATGATAGATCTCTCCATGGTAAAAAAAGCTTTACATTAGAAATCCCACAATATAAATATGACGTGAGAATAAACTTTCCCCTCAGTGTGTTTACTTTTCCTACAATGCCATTTTAAACGTGTCCAGGCACAAGGTTGCCATCTCCTCTGCACGGAGCTTGTTTTTACATCTAAGGGAGACTGCTCTCACATCTAAGAAAGCTTATTTGATGTAAGCCTGATGTACAATGTTATCTTACATTTTCTGTTTTGCTCACTACTATCCTGGTGCATAATTTCTTAAGCAGATCTATAGCGCTTACATTGTTCTAATACTAAGAGGCAGGAAACACAAGCTGCCTTAGTTATTTGTTTGGCCAGAATTCTCCATTTAATTTTTTTCCCTCATTTCTGGTCAACTGGACTGCCCACCCAGTTCTGACATTCAAGCCCCAACAACCTTTCCATACACTCACCGGGCACTGAGACACTACTGCAGCAGCAGCAAGCAGCCTCAAACTATGGTGAGCTTCCCTCTCTGGGGAGAACTTCTTGGGAGGAGGAGGTGGGAAGTGGGCTCTGTTTTGTTACCCGATGACAAGATACGTATTCACTTACAGATCTGAACAGTGCATTTCTGCATTTGTACCCAATTGAGGGCATATTTTGGTGTTTATACGCATCTGGAAACAGTAACAGCCATCCTTTTATCCTAAAAGTGGTTCAGAAAGCAGAACACCTTTTTTATTCATCTCTCTCCAAGAAGGATGGAGTTACCACTTCCTAGAGCATAGACTGGCTGAGGTGATTTTACAACAGGATCCTTGTGACTGCAAATTCAGCCTTCCCATATAGCTACCCCGCTTCCTCCGTCAGCAGCACATTTACAAGCAAGATTTCAGTTTGGAAGATGAGACTAACTTCGCTGTGGACAGTGTGACAAATGGGACTTAGCTGGAGCAAAGCATGCTCCTTCACACATTTCTTTTCCTGTTATCCAGACATAGTCAAAGCTGAAAGGAAAACAGATGAGGGAGGAAGCAAAGAGGCAGCAGGGCCTTCGAAGCAGAGCATTTCTAACATGAACTATCCTGCGGAGGCCATGTTCTTGCCTGGAGTCCTTTCCCAAGCCCAAATAACCCAACACCAGCTCTGATAGTTCTATTATAAAGCAGACAAACAAGCAAAACAAAATACAGTGCCCAGAATAAAGAAGCAGGTGCTGAAAAGCACATTGCTAGAGAATGGACGTTGAGCCCACAATGGGGCCCGGCATCACAGTTTTGCTGTTCCAAGGCAGGAACTGTTCTGCCTGGCTTATGTCCTTCATATGTAAGGCACTCAAAAGGAGTAGATTAGAGAAGATGATCAGCGCATGCTGAAAGTGCTGTTGTTTTCTATATTGCATTACCCTTTTTTCCTCTTCTTCCTTTCCCTAGAGCACAGTACTTTCAAGAGCTGCATTTTTCAGCTACCCCGTGCTTCTGTATTTTTTATTGGGAACAATGTAAACAATAATAAAAACAGACAAATTATTTCCCTAACTCCCCAGTCACTCTGTCAATAGGGTCTGCATGGTTTTTATAATGTAACCCCTTTACCCTTGAAAATACACATATCTCACACTGTCCTGGCATCTGCAAGCCTAACTCCTTTCTCTGCAAACCTGTTCTTCTGCATGCGGGCGAACTGATAGCTATTACTAACAGTAGGAACTATTTCCCAAGCACTTCCAAAAGGAAAGGTGGATTACAGAGATCTGTCCAAAATCCTGTTGGTCCCTGCAAAGCCACAGAAAGGCCAAAAGTTCTCACCTGCTATTTCTACACTGTGATACCAACAAGTTATGTCCCACTTATGCTAACATATATCTTAAAAGCAGGGCAAAAGAATCCTAGAATAGCCCAGGTTGGAGGCCTGGAAGATCCACCAAGTTTTCATGGGAAAACAGAGCCTAGATGAGATTACCTAGCCTTCTGAACGAATGGAGGGATTTGGATCATCAGCTTCTTGCAACATTTCTCCTTGCTTGTACAGAAGTATATCCCAAAGGTTAAACACTTAAATTAGCTTGAAGCAAGAGAAGAAATAAAGCTGCTCCTGTTAATTGCGCCTGGTGAATTTGGCATACATATTCATCTTGGAGAGAAGATATATATTCACTGCCTTCTAAAAACAAGCTTCATTTTCCCAATGTGAATGTACAATGATTGTAACATTATTTCTATAACGTTGCTATTACACAATTTTTATTATTTTTACTATCATTACACATCAAAAGCACTGGAGTGGTCAGTGAAAAGAAGAGGAAGCAAGCAGCATTTGAAGGTATTTCTTTAGATACAGAGAGGCATGACGGCCAAGCTGCGCCACTTCTCAAAAGCTTGGGACTGTAGGTTCATCCCCATGGACACCTTGCAAGAAAAAGAAATAAGGACAGCAAGAGCAAATGTGCACACAGGAATATTTAGTTCTAACCCTTGCTGTTGACTGAATGGATGAAGTTTTATTCATCAAGCTTTCCCAAGGCCAGAGAGAGCGAGACCAAAGCAGCACACTGGGGAAAGGGCTGCAGCCCCAAGCTTCAATCCTATCATGGCTAGCCAACTGAGTGACTTCCAGATGCTGGAAGACAGTCTTGACACCTAAGGTAGCCTGCAAAAGCACAAGAAGATACCTAAAGCACAAGAAGATACCTAAAATGCAGTTTGCTCATCACTTTGACGTACATACAATCATACAGACCCGGACACGTTCTCATTTCAGTACAGCCCAACACTCGATTACAGATTGAGGATCAAAGACTTTAAGTAGCTCTCACACAAAGGAAACCGTATCTAAGCCCTGTAAATAGTGACTATGAAAAGAGCGCATGTGTCTTGGTGCATAACCAATCGAACATGAAATGCCTTTGTAAAGCAGTTGCTAAGAAGGCTAATGTGATTCCTCTGTGTTTAAGTATAAAAATATCAAGAAATTACAGAGAAAAGATACTGACTGTATGTAGTATTAGTGAAACCATTTAATAATACTGTGGTCAGTTACCTTGTCCAAGCTTTTAAAGAGATGTTAAAAAGTTTCAAAGAGCAAAGAGAATTGCTACAGTGGTTTCAAGTCTTTGAATCTTGTATTACATTAGGTATACTAATGAATTCCAACTATTTCACCAAAAGGCAGGTTCCAAGTTGGTCCAAACACGCTCCAGGAATCTGCATGGGGAGAAGATTTCTGACAGAAGATGTCACCTTTAATTTAGGAGACAAAAGCGTAATGAAGCGTAATCATATACAGTGGCTAGTCAAATTACAACTATTCAGTCTGGAAGTAAAGTGGAATGTTTCACAGTGAGCTAATTAACCAGTGAATTCTTTAAATCATGACAGGACGCATGAATAGCTTAAAATCAAAAAAGGTTATATCTTGATACAGAAGTCCATCAAAATCCCATCAACACAATGATTTATGTTAAAGGTTCAGCTATAAAATTTATGAAGTATTCAACGTTTTTGCTCTGACAGATATAAATACATGAAGAATCTAAGTGCTTGCATCACAAGAGGATGACAAAGTATTTTTGCAATCTACAAGAACAAAAGAGGATGTTGATCAGCTACCAGGAATAAACATGCTTTCTTCCTAATTTCACAGACCTGGGTCACTTGCTCCAAAGAAGTCTTAAAAGAGCTGAATGAGGAGATTTCTGATCCACTAAGGTTTATTTTTAATCTTGGAATAACAGAAAGCTAATAGATGAACAAAGGAACGTTATGTTGTGTTCATGTTTTAAAAAGCCAAACAGAGCAAGATGTATAACTGTAGAGGGTTTAGCCTACAGGAAACATCAACCCTGAAGGAAGTAAAACAAAAGCTTCAATCCAATGCGCTTAATAAAAATATTAAAGGATAAGAATACAATAGTGTCATTAGACCTTCCTCTGTGTAAAACGAGTTTCTGTCAAATAAACCTGTTATCATTTAAATGACAATGGCAATGTCATAGATGAAACGTTTTGAAAGACATTTGATGGAATATCACAAGACAGTCCTGCTTAAATTAACACTATACAAGAGCTAACCAGGACATGATAGTAGATAAGATGGTCTTCCACTGACAGTCTTGAAAAGTAGTTGTCAGGAGGGCATCATTACTGAAAAGAGGTATTTCTCATGCACCATACAGATCTATATTTGGAGCACAAATATTCAACATTTTATCAATTACTTAGACGTAAATATAAAAAGCAATATAAAAAGCTGAAGCTAATACATGAAGGGAAGACCAAGTCTGACAGAGTGCTAAATACATGAAAACACAGAGCAGTCATAGACTCATCCATACAGCAGGGCAATCCCGGCCCTTCCGATCCAAACAAATTTTAAAACATCTGAATAAGAAAGCATAGGAGCTTATTATACCAGCCCTGACTACAGAAGCAGAAAAGAAGCTATGAGGGAGCTGCACTCTGCAAAGCAACAACTTTGAAAACAATCGAGGAAACATCAGAGGAGAAAGTGTGAGCTTCCACTAAGCACTATGACCAAAGGGCTCCACTCAGTCTCAGGATATAGGACAAAAATAAGCAACAGAAGGAATGGGATGTTACTTCTTCATGTGACATTGCTAAGATAAGCACTAGAACACGAGGTATAACCCTAACGTCTACATTTTCTTAAAGGAAGGACTCTAAAAAATTGCAAAGGATAGATCAAGTGGCTTCTACTTGATTTGAGAACTACAATAAACTCCCTGAAGTCAGAGACAAATAAATCCACCCGTTTGGTTTTTCAAAAGGCTTTTTTGTTTTGTTTTTCAAGAGATAAACTTTTCAAAGTTTATCTAATCTAAAGAAGTGACTTAACCATTGTGCGTAAGGGGAAAAAAAAAAAAAAAAAACACAATTTCTGAAACATTTTTGTTCCAATAGAAAACTCCATCACAGGAACCAACATTGTGTCAGAAATTACAAATGCATATAAAGCCCAGAGTCTTTTAAAAGTAGGGGGCAATTAGACTTCACAGCAACTTATGGAAGAAAGCAACAGATTGTGTCTTTTAATGCCTTCGCATCAAGGCCGGTTAAACACAACTCTCAGAAAGAAGCCCCAAACTATTAGATTTAATGCAGGAGAAGCAGCAGAAATTAAGACTTGATATTTCTTGCATACAAACACTAAAGCTCTGCGTAAGGTGAGGAAAATTATATATCGACTGAAGGTTGAGCTAGCAGAGCACAGTGGTTCTTTCAAAGCCTCTGACTTTCTGAAACCCTTACATGCCACAGATCACTCGAGCAACAACTGGACAGATGACTGCAGATTTACTTTGCGTAGTAGGTATTTGTTTTCTGCTGAGAAACAGACCAGGAGTTACAACTCCTGGTTTCTATTCCTGATCCTGCCGCTTGTCTGTTGGACATTTTTTCACTTTATTTCATGATCTCTTAGTTGAGAAATTCAGTAGTTAATAGAAACGATCTGTGCTTTTCCATGTGGGTGTTTTTTTTTTGTTTTGTTTTTGTTTTGTTGTTGTTGTTGTTTTTGTTTGTTTTTGTTTTTTTTTTAATTAAGTCTCTAGTACCCAAAATGCAAAGAAACCCAGGTGTGAGGACAAGCCTTACTTGTCCTTAAAACATCTTTAGCAGCCCCAAATGGTGCATAGAAAAAGACAAGCACAGTGCCACAGAGACTAGCTCTTTGTAGAAACATTTTTGAGTTAATACAGCAAAGGGAACAATGGCTCTCCTGGCAGGAGAAGATGGACAAGGTGACCTAGTAGGTGTTTACTATTTCTAATATCTATGATTCTCTGGAGTTTGTCCCAGTAGGGTAGTCTCTTTTCCTCCCTTTTTTACACAGCACCAGTCCACCTCTTCGAGGCAGTAAAAAACGCTCCTTGGTTTTTAAGTTTCCCTTAAAGGACAACCCCACGTAGATTCAGCACTCAGAAAAATGGCCCAGTTGGGCAGTAATAAACCTTCTTAGCAGTTACTTCCACAGTTAGAGCCACAGGGAAAGCAATACACATAATCACAAAATTCGTGCTGGATGGAGAGATTCCCAAGCCCAAGTTAAAGCCTGGGAGCCAGCTGTCTGCTGCGCCAACAGCCCATGCTGATTTGGAGACCTTTCCTTACTGTAAGTGAGTCTCCCTCCAAGCCTTTACACAATTCCTCATCCCATACAGGGAAAGATCACTTGGTAAGGAAGGGCAGCCACATTTACAACACAGCTCAGAGGCAGTTTTATATCTCCACTTGTTCATACCCTCTTTTGGGATCAATTGCTTTGGGGATCTTAGCAATCCTAATGGCCAGAGGAGCCTGAACAACCTTACCTTCCATTTCTTCACTGTAACTCAATCTAGCCCTTCTCAACTGCTCATCTCAGTTAAATCAACTTCCTCAAATAAAGCCTGCTTCATTTCCCCAACCCTGCATGTCCTTATACCAAATTATCTCTCTGCTTCTCTGATAACCCTGCGTTCAGATGCCTTCCTCAGCTGTGTGCAAGCCTGTACAAGGAACACTGCTGTGGTATATCATGGCCTCTGATGGGTGAGTATACTGCAGTTAGTGCAAGGCAAAGCAAATGCAGTATCTGTTTGAAAATACTACAGGGATCTTAGAAATGGAGAAGTGGTGTAGCTGCACCAGCAAGTATTTACACATAACAACCTCCATATTGAATACGACCAGCACCCTGTATCTGAAAATTGCCTCCTTAAACACTCAGGCAAATCCAACAGAACAGGTGTGTAGTGATACTCCCCTAAAACTGTTTCACATCCTCTACCAATTTGAGCCTAAGAGGTTTATATGCAGGAGGCAATGTCTTCATATTTTACAAAATATCCAGGATTCCCCCCTCCCCTCCTTTTTTTCCCCCTGCAATAACACCCCACAGCAAGGATTCACGTGACTTCATTGCATATCCTATTTGGTTTTGTTTGTTCTGAAGCTCACCCTGCCCTTTTCATTTGATGCCTCTATTTGATTTGAGAAGACATTGAACAACAGTTCCCTTTGATTTCTCTTCCATGCCATGCAGGACTTTCTGTCCTGCTAGCCTACCCTTTCTCAGTGCAGTCTGTTGTGAAGAGCTGTACAGAGTCTGTTCAGTCATTCCGTGTACAGAAGTCTCTCCTGACCTTTGGTGATCCTTGTTGCCCTTCTCTTCAGTTTTACAGTGTATTTTTGAGATTAGAAGCACAAAATAACAGTGTCCAGCAGAAAGGTTTTATTTAATGACAATTATATTTTCTATATTGTTCTCTATTCCCTTCCTAATACTTCACAATACTATTTGACTAATATTAACCACTGAACATTTTTTTTTTTTTAACTAAAACATCAGAATCAAACCGAAGTCCAACACCATGTATGGAAAGTTGTGATTACTTTCTCTCCCTTATACTATCCACCTCATTTTGTATTTACATGTATTTAATTTCACCTACCACATTTGTCCAGTCATCCAGCGTAGCTATGCCAATCTCTGCAGTTCTACAGACAATCCTCACCCAAATATTAGCAAAATCTGTGCTTTCTCCACCCACATTCCTATTTATTCTTCCACTAACAAACCTTCAGACCTCAGCATGGTTCCCAGAGTTCTCCCCAGTGAGGCCTTTCCATGGGAGAACTGTTCAGCCCTACATTCTGTTTCTTACCCTCCAAACAATTCTTCCTCTGTGCAATGACCTTCTTGTTTTACCCACTTTTTTTTTTTTTTTTTTTTTTAATCTTCTTGAAGAGCCTTTTGGCAAAAACAGCTCACCAGAACAGTTTTGAAAGGTAGAACAGAATATTCCAAGTTGGAAGAGATCCACAAGGACCACTAAGTCCAACTTCTGACTCCACACAGGACTACCTAAAAAACACACCATAGGTGTAAGAGGGTTTTCCAAACACTTCTTGAACTCTGGCAGGCTTGATGCCATGACGACTACCATGGGGGAACTATCCAGTGTCCAAAGGGTACATCCATCTCTAACTACATGGGTACATCTTCCCAAACTCTCCAGTCCACACACTTACTGATGGCTTCAGTAAATCCAAATAATTCCCTGATTGCCTCAGTTAAAATACAAAGCTGCAACTAGTCCTAAATTCTTGGCAATGTTACCAAAGATAATATGCTGCACTTCTTACCAAAAGGTGTCCTCATACAAACCAAGTCTTTCCATAAGCTCTAGTTGCAAAACCATGACCAAAAAGATGACTCTGAGGCAAAGGGAACACCAACACTTATTTGCCCTCCTCTGCAGGTGCACTGGCAAATCCAGCATCTGGAAGGAATGGGGAAACAGAACTGGAACCGCAGTTGAAAAAAAAAAAAAAGCATAGAAACCAGCTGCAGTTTCCACAGACCCAAAATTCCTAAGAAGGGACAGAAGTGATTTAGAAAATACATTCAATGTCAAAGCTGTCATCTGAATTATTAACGTGTAATGTATAGACTTTATGTGAAGCTCACAGTTGAGATGAAAGTTATTAACCTAATAACTTACATGCATAATTAATTTTTCTTGTGATATATGATTTGTGAAGTTCTAACAAAAATGTGTCACAGAGGTTGTAAACAGGGAAACTAGCCTGAAGCCAGAAGAGCTAAGCATATGCTAATTAAGAGAACATGCTAGAAATACATACTTAGGGAAACAGTGCTACATTTCTACGTTATCCCTGATCACCTGGTAAGGAAGAATAGGAAGCATGCTCAGGCAAGGCAAGAGAAGCAGATGCACCAGGCTTGACTAGAAGAGAAAGAAGGCAGTTAGTGTTCTTGTCCACTCAGAAGAAGGCAACTTCAGGACAAACCAGCCCAGGAATACAAACTGAGAAAAGAGAGAAAGTGCTAAGCTGACAGCTTGCCAGGTTAGCTGTACAAAGCAGCAGAGGAAGAACACATTCTCCAGTAGGAGAACAACTTCTCAAGCTTTGCTTTACAACCAATTTCAATATTCCAGTTGTTTAACCATTACCTGGACAGAATAAATTAACTGCATACAGCTTCTACCTAAGAAAGCCGGAAAGACACAGCACTCTTGTCCTCTAGGAGCAACAAGTCACAAAGATCATGTCTCAACTAACCCTGCAAAAGCTTTCACCTGTGCTACAGGTGATTTTCTTCACAGTTCTTTACACCTTCAGAGATGGGTATGTGACTGTCCTTCCTTTGGGGGCTACAAGCACATCCCGATGTCTAGAAGTGTCCCAGTATCAAATTTCTCAGGACTTGCAACACTTCCAAGGCAGCAGGTAACAACACAAGAGAAACCCATTGTTCCCCCATTTTGCTGCCCTCATCCTCTACGTGAGAATCTTCGCAGAAGCAGGGCAGCCCAATTTGGGGAAAAGGTTTTCCTTTCAGAGCCTGGATTGTTCTAGTAGTTTGCCCGATCCTGCTCATAAGCATGAAAACTTCTGCACTGCCCTTGTAGCATTTCACAGCAATGTTTTAGTCACCCCAAGCATTCTGAATTCCACTCCTGCATCTTCTCTCTGACAAAAGTTCAGAAATCAGCAGCGCACTTATCTTCACATCTGTTCAGGGCTTGAAATCCACTGGAGCACTTCACAACCAAAACCAAAATGAAAACGAATACTGGCAGGCAGCTGAGAAGCAGATCAGAATGGGGTGGACCTGATCAGCCTTCTAAAATCACTGGCTTCATTCCCTGTTGCTGCTACCGCCTGATGATGGCAAGTGCATGAAAAGCAGATTGTCTGCCTACCTCCTGCCCCAATCAAGGGAACATCTTGCCTCTGGCTGGCATCTCACTGCATTCAGCTGTAGAAAAACAGGGAAATCTCAAGGACAACCAATCCAGCCAGGATGTTCTGCCAAGGCTGCTGTTCTTAGCTGAGGAAATGGTCCTCTCCATTTTCCTCAGCTAGAAAGAGGGAGAGAATATTCCCCCCCCAACATCATCCTAAAGCCTGCAGGTGCCAGCAATCCAAATAAACGTAGAGCAATTAACAGAATTAACACAGCTTTAAATAGCTTGGCTCACCAGATGCAGACTCCTAGCAGGGTTCTATAAAATGTAAAGTTATTACAGATAAAACCATTAATCATCTGTTCAGAGACTTGTTCTAGATGCAAAACCCATTCCACTTAAAATGGCTAATAACCAGAAAGGCACAGATTTAACGGGAATGATTACGCCATTTCTAAACAGCATTTTTCATCTCTGCCACCTTTCCCAAACCTCTGTCTTTCTTCTCCTTGCTAACACTGCTACAGTAAGAAACCTTCTCTGCTGGTATCACCACAGCTACCTCTCGGGGTGGTAAACCTGGACATAACCTCTCAGTCACCTCCAGCCTGGCCAGAGGAGCTGGGTGACTAGCACACCATGCACCACTGCTTTCCTGGATGCAGTTATTGTTCATTTGTGTGTCATCAACCCTGTGCAGCTCACAGATAATTATTGCTCTCCTTCCAGTGCTAAGCACTCAACTGCTAAGATCTGTGCTTATGAATCAGAAGCATGAGTTTTCTCCCTTACGTTGATGTGAAGTCACCAGTAGCCATGGTATGCTATACAGCAATCCTACTGACATCCTCCTAAGACCTAATAAAACGAACACATTCCTCTTTTTGTGGTACTACATCTATATCTTGCTAGCTACAAGGAGCAGGGGCAGGGGAGCTGACCTTAACTTATCTCTGAGCACTGAACTTACCATTTCTAGCACCTCCACTTACGGAACTTATGGCTCAAAGAGTACAAAAACTTGTGGCAAGCAATTCAGAGCTTAAATTGCATCTTTCCATAGATCTGCATTATGCTCACTGATTTGCTTAGGGACCTAGATTCATCCACTGTTCATTCTGAGCTAAATCAATTCTGCTGGTACAGCTCGAAGGAGGAAGGAAGAACAATGCCAAACTACAGACATTCAGTGAAACAGACAACATCAATAGTAGAGCAGAGCCAGACAGCAGCAGTGACAAAGAATTAGAACAGAAAGAAAATCAGAGACAATACAAAATCTGGTTGTATCAGAAAAGAGCTCGCTGCCTTTCCCATGCAGTTCATGTAACAAATGCTGCCCAATTACTGCTGCCTACATCCTCCTGTCCTACTCACACTTGACAGCTAGCTGGCTCCCTGCTACAAAGGGAGTGGTGGACCTGGGAGGAGCCCAGCTCACCCACTCAGCATGCAAACCTCAGCAGCCTTGCTTGCCTGCCTTACTGGCAGCTGCAGCAGCTTGGCTTTTCAAGGTGGGCAGCAGCAGCTCAGTTTTTCCCTACTGCACACAATACACACACACACATACACAGACTTCAAAGCAATAGCACAGCCTTCAGCGTCAGGCAAGATTTGTTTAGCGGCTGCTGTTTCCAAAAACATAACACTTGTCAATTGACAAATAAACTAATACAGCCAAAAAAGCCCACACGCTAATTAAAACTCTAAAAATCAAAACCCAACTCTTGCATACCACAATTGAATGATTACAAACTACCTGAAAGCGCAGCTAGACCATAATATTCACCATTGGCCACCTCTGTATTTGAAGACTGCAATAAAATGAAGACTCCAACAGAACTAAAAATAATTACCAAGAAGGCTGAGGACTTGCTAAGAGTTCCAAAAGCATACTGACATGGGGTTAAGTTACAAGTTTTAGCCTTAAACCCAGCGGTACCTGGTCCTGCTGCTGCAGGCAGCAAATATTTTCAAAAGCAACATAACAGTTCCACGAAAAGAAAGTGTGTGTGGGGATACAATTAGAAAAGGAGCAGAGTCCTTTTAACTCTTGAGCTTGGAGCAGCCACTCAAGTACAGAAAAAGTGTTTCTCCTATCACTATTACAGCTCTGTCAAGAGTCAGAGGCCTTATCACAGCACTAGAGGATGTACTGAGCTCTGTATGCTCCATGTCATTAACTCTCTGCCTGCTGAGTTTTCAAACCCTAAGTGCCAAAAGAGTAAGTGCATTCACTTTTCGCCTTCCTTGGTGATGAACATCCCAGTCACTCCTAGGCTGACAGGGCCTGTTATATGCATTTAATTAAACAATTTTGCAGCTGAAATTTTCAGCTGAGTTTGGTTTACAAATACTAGTTTATGGTAGATCCTGCCTCTCCAAGCTCCCTGTCTGTATTCCTGTCTGACAGTATAAGATTCATCCTTAGCAATTTCTTTAATGCAACATAAAGGGTGACAAATAAAAGAGCATCTCCTACTGTTTTTTCTGACTTGTCTCACCAGAGCCAAGAGTCCTTTAAGCTCAATAAACTACCAAGCCAAGCAGGGCAGGAGCAGCTCATTTTACTTTCATCCTGTGCTGAGAAATCAGGCTTTGGACAGCTGAAGTTAAGATCACAGCTGATAAGCACCACCATCAGCAAGGACGGGACCACATTTGGCTGATTTCCATAAGAAAAAGGCAGCCAGAAATCTTTTTCCACAGTAACCTCCATGACTATCACCACTGCTCTGCTGACCACTTTGGACTCAGCCATGTTTGTCCATCAAACAATTGTACCCTGTCTTAGTTGGCTAACTCCTGAATAGAAATGGATTAGCCCACATAGATTTATAAGGATTGTTGTTTTCACATCTCCATTCTGGGTTTCCAATTATCTTTATTATGTGCCCAAAGCACAGGCTATATTGCTCCGATCCTCATTACATTTTCTGAATTTGCCTATACGGATACAGTTCTATACCTGGAAACACTCGTTTTCTGCAGAACAGCACATGGCGCATCCCCTGCAGGTACAGAAGCTCAGCAGGAGTTAAGTTCATTACACAGGAAAGAAAAGCCTGCTCCTGATGGCCCTGCTGCAAAGCCAGCCCAGATGGCCCTAGCACCAGGACTGGGGATCAAGTGTGGATGGCTCAGTCAGGACCCTGTAACTGCTGCTGGGGACCCTGCCCAGCACTGACACCAACCCTAGAGCCACCTGTAGAGAGTTAGACCTGGTTAGAGCACACAGTGTTCTAGCTCCATACATTAGCTTATGAGCTCTGTGGTAGGACATTCAAACAACTGTAAAAAGATGCCTCTTATGCCTTCTGCACAGAAAGTTCCAACATCTGTTGGCTTATCCATGCTTTCTTTAAAACGTATGCTCAATCTACATATGTACTTCATTAATCAGAATGTTTACAGAAGTAGTTAGTGGCCAAAAAGTAAGGTAACTTCAGGAAGTCAATGCCACTGAACTGCTGACATATTCTTTAAATTAATCCCCCAACATAATGTATGCACTGGGACCGACCTAGAATGCTGGGAAGCTGCTGTCTGCCTGCTGATAAGAGTTCCAGAGAGTAAGACATTATAATAAATGTGACCCTTAATAGAACCTGTATTTGTTTAATGTGGACAGAACCATCCTAAAACAAAACAGCTTGTATTTCTAAGTTCACTGTCACTAGATTCTGGAGTCTCTGCTATGAATTTCATTAAAGAAAAAATTCAGGAGCCAAGTGATTTTTTTCAGTACACGTGATAAAATCTCTCCTCTATCTCCTGTACCAAATTCAGTCAAAACTTCAGCTCCTTTCTTTACATCTCCCACATCTTACTAAGCACAAAACGATTCCATCACTTCATTTTTGTACTCAAATTCTTTCACTAAGGACTAATTTCATGAGGCAATTTCAATTGCTGTCCTGCTTAACAGTCCAGAGATAATCACTGAACCTTCATCTACCTTCTCTTTGTTTCCACTGTTGTTCTAGTACCAGCATCATCGTTGCTGCTCTGAACTGCCTGCCATTAGGGGAGAAACTGTCTCTGTAGGTCTTGCTGAGTCAGATTTTCTGTATCCCATCTCATTTACAACAAAATAAATACCAGCCTTGTCTTTACTTAATTGTTTCTCTTCCCCTCATTGCCCCTGATTTCTTCCCTCTGAGGTGCTGCTTGGTGTAAACGATATGAAGCACTCAAACAAGAGTGCACTTGTGGCTGAGTAAATACTTTCCATGGACATATGGGCAAGTCCTGAGCACACTATTATTCCACTTCATATGTGGTCTGAAAGATCTGATCAAAGTGTAGGCAAAAAAGTTGTCAGAAATAAACACACAGTTTGATAGCATCAGGTGAAGCATAAGACCTCACTAGGGGTTAGACAGCCACCAGCTTATTGATGACTGCACTCCAGTCAGTACAGGGAGCCCCAGTAACCGCATGAAGGGTTGCAAGGGACACATAGATGCTCAGGTTAGTGGTCCAGTCGAGGCTGAGCTCAGGGACATTTCTGCTTCAACTTACCTATGTTTTCTTGTTCACAGCAGATTATAACTATATCTCTATATATGTATATATCTCATACCTACAAGGTCGTACGTTGAACAATACAGTGCTGCAATACTTAGAAGCTAGGGCCACTGTGACCTGAGGATCATCATCTGGGTAGGCTGTTCACTTCATGAACTGGCACTAAATCACACAAAGAGCCATGTCCTTGACTCCCTGCCAATCTTCTGAGTCCTCCCCTTACAAACAGATTGAACAGTAAATGAGGGTAGCTTGTCATTTTGCAACAAACCCTCATCCAATATCATTATTTCAGCAAAACACTTGCTGCAGATGCAAATAAGCCAAGCTGACAAAAGTTCTCTCCTGTGTCATGCATGATGCAAGGCAATAATGCTGGTAAAAGCCTTTCTTCTGTAACACAGGCAAGAGCTAAGCTATGCAAAGAAAAGAACCTTTGAATACTTCCCAGGCTAAAGCAAATCTGCAGCACTGGCAGCACACTCATACACCTGACAAGACTAGTTCCTGTGGGCTGGGCCACTAATCCTTACTAAAAACATGTCATGAGAATGTGAAATATTAACCTCTGGAAAGCACATACTTGAATGAAGAGTCTCCCCAAATCCAGCAGAAGTTTTAACTGGGTCCATAACTGGAAGGAGATCATTTCCATTTCTGGTCAGACACAGAAGTCTCCTAATATGCACTATGATTGTGATGCATTTCCTTCAGAACAAAGTATTAGGCCTTGCTCAGGTTCAAAAAATAGCTGCAAAGTCCACTGTGTGGACTGATACTGATCAGAACTGATCTCTTTTCAACAGTCCCCAGCCTCAACACCTGTTGCTCTTATCACTTCGGAGTAGGATCTGCTCTGGATTTCTCCATCTCCTCACCTGAGCTGACCCTTAAGAGAAAGTGAAGGGAATTTCATTCCCATCAGCAGCAGTGCAGCTGGCTAGGTAAGATATAAGCACATTAAAGGAGGCTGTAGTGAAGTGGGAGTTGGTCTATTCTCCCACATGCCTGGTGACAGGACGAGGGGAAACAGGCTAAAGTTGCGCCAGGGGTGTTTTAGGTTGGATATTATGAAGAACTTTACTGAGAGGGTTGTGAGGCATTGGAATGGGCTGCCGAGGATAGTGGTGGAGTCACCACCCCTGGAGGTCTTTAAAAGACATTTAGATGTTGAACTTAGCGATATGGTTTAGTGGAGGACTTGGTAGTGTTAGGTCAGAGGTTGGACTCGATGATCTTGAGGTCTCTTCCAATCTAGACAATTCTGTGATATATTTTTGCAGTAACCTGTATATGCCTTCTGCAAACTTCTCAAGTCTTTTCTTGTTGTTGTTTTTTTTTGTTTGTTTGTTTTTACACTCCTTCCTTTCACATTTCCACGGGAATGAACAAAGACATCAAAGATTAAACAAGAAGAAATTAAGTGTCACTGATAAAGATGAAAATTACCTGCAGGAACAAGGTTGCAGTAATTCCAGGAACATCCAGTATCCAGTAAAAACATCAGTCAGTTGTGACTGTCAGTTCACTGTGCTGAAGATATACTCTGTTCCTGCCAAGGAGGAAGTAAAGAGCAATGGAACAAAAAAAAAAAAAAAAAAAACGGAACTACAGGTAGGATGTCCTTGTTCTATCCATGGCTTTCCACCAGCAACAAGATATATGATGTTGACCAAGTTGTATCACATCTGTGCATCAAGTTGTGGGCACAGATGGGCACTATGAGCTAATAATGTTAATCATCATCAATTACAATTTCAGTGCAAGTATTTACTATGTAAATGAACAGAGTGCATCGAACTCTATACCACTGGATTTTCTATGTGAGATCTTTGCCATTCACAAGGATCACAGTTTAGAAAAAAAAATAGTCCATTGGACACTAAGCAAATATACTCCAAAATCAAGCTATATGCTTTCTACATGTTCTATCTGCATCACAAAAACTCACCTCTGACCTCTGATCTCCCACAGCCACTACCTAGAAATCTGCATCCTCCCTCTTCTTTGCTCCCTGGCTCTCAGTATGGATGTAGGCTCTGTGTTGGAATGACTGCCTTGCCTTCATTTTACAGAGAATATGTTCCTCTTTTCTCTCATCCTTGCTCAATGATTCCCTAAAAAAGCCACTAGCAAAATTAACCGAACCAAATGCCTTCTCCAGAGAAGTTGACATTCATCACACTGTTAAATGTAGTTTGGGGACCATGAAACACAGAAGACGTTTATGCCTGGTTTGAGTGGTATTATCGATTTTTTCCTACACTTGTGTATGGGGTAAATTTTACTCTAGTAGTTATACCTGAAAAAAAAAAAAAAAAAGAAAAAAAAGAGGCCATCATGATCCTATCTTTTATGGTTACAGGATGCTGTGTGCATGTAAGCATACAGGCAAGCAAAACAAGGGAGGCACAGTGCCACTCCTTCCTGGCAGCACAGAGGTCAGGCTGGGCAACACACATTCCTCTGGTATAACAAAAATGTGCATTTAAAAACAACCCTTCACAAACATTTTCTTTTTCAGTGCTACCAAAAAAAAAAAAAAAAAAACAAGGATAGATAGGCAACGAGCTTCAGCTCCCAGATGTCCAGTTCAGGGAGCATCTTGCCCACCTTGACTTCATGTCACGGCACACACTCATACCAGAAGCAGAAGCTATTCTTTACTGCACACCAAAGTCTTGCAGGATTCATGCCCAAGTATGCAATGTATGTTGGCAGCCATCAGGCAGCCTGGGAAATACCCTATTGCCCAAATAAACAACAATATAGCCTTCCTGCCTCTGAGCTAATAAACAAATACTAAATGCAAACCACCCTTGGAATTAAGCTTAGAAATATTATTTGATGAGAAAACACATTTATCTCCCCGCCCTCCCGTTTGAGGCTATTCAGGACTCCCTCAGCTTCTTGCTTCCAAGTGCTTCCATTCCCACCTCTAAATTAAATCTTTCCAGCAATGTGCTTTTTCTTAATCCACGAGCAAATTACAGCAGCAATTGCTCAAAATGTTGAGCATCTGTTGCATCTCCCAAGCCACTGTGTTGTTGTATTTCTACAACAAGGGTACTCAAAAACATGGTGAAGGTCTCGTTGCACCAGATGCTTGATGGGTGCACAGGGAGACGCGATGCTTGATTCTCCACAGGCAAAGCCTAGAGGTCCAGCAGCACAGCAACCCACCACTGCAGGGGTAACGAGACTGGAAATTAAGAGTGAGGGGCACCTAAAAACTTCACAGGCCACTGGATCTGGATATTTAGGAATGAAGGCCATCATCATCAGGGCTGCTCGGGATGCCCTGGCCAGGAATAGTAACAGGAGATGAAGATTAAGTACAAGACTTATTCTGAGGAGATGAATCATTCTCAGCCTTTGGCTATGCTTTGTCTGCCTCTACACAGTTCCATTAGCCTCTCTCCCCCCGCTTTTTTTTTTTTTTTTTTTTTTTTTTTTTAATTACTAGAGTCCCAAATACAGATAAGAAACAGACTGGTCCCAGCACAATAGAGCAGCTGGAGCAACAATGCCAGACCAACACACGTGGGCAATTGCCATCCACATCATAACTGCCTCCGCAGCACAGCAGTGAAATCCCTCACGCTGGTATCTGCTGACTCACCACCTCCTTTTGTGCATTCCCGGGGCTCTGTTAAACTGCTGCTCTGAAATGGGATCTTGGGCACCCAGGTGCTTTTGGGCTATCTGGTCTCCCTCTTCAGAAAGGGCTCTTATAACCAAAATGTCCTCTGTCTGCCCTCTTTACACTCAGGCTGTTTCTCTCAGCCTCCATTTTTTCAGCCCTCTTTCTATGTGCACCTCCAACCTCCTCCCCAGGGTGACACTCCGCTCAGAAAAATCTGTCCCCTAAACAAAAATCGTACCATCATTAACGTTACTCATGCAAATAGGACTGAAAAAAAAGACCTGGCTGGTAGATAGCATCTGAGATGTATATGCAGCAACCAGGCACACTCGTGAACCATTTCAAAATCTGGCTCCTGGCAGTCAAATTGCAGACAGAAATGATCTGAGCTTTCACAGCTTTCTCCCATCACGGCCAGATGGTGCCTGACCCCTGCAATCATTTCTGCCATATTCCATCCATATGCAAACCTCACTGCTTCCATCAAGCTGTTAGTACCAATAAACATTTTTTAGAACTGAGATTTTAATAAAGCATTGATAGAAAAATGTGAGTATTTCATAAATTGTCTCACGCATCCATCCTTTAGGGACCACCTTAGGCTCTTCTAAACCACTTCCATCTGTACTAAGCACTGCTCCCAGTAAATCAATCTGAATGGCTGGCTCCCTAATAGAGCCTTGGGAATATTCTGATTCTCTGCCTTCCCAAATGATCAGAGACTGAAATCCAGTTTTCCCTTTTTGCCTGCACAGTCAAACTTCTCACTCAGCCTCTCTTCATATCCAGCCCTGATTATCAGAACCTCCTCCCTGAGGCTTTCTAGTACAAGCACAACATAGCTGTTGGCGCTGTTTCTTTTCTACCTCGGTCTGCCCATCCAGGTGTTCTCAAATATTTAAGAATCAGTGATTGGAGTTTACCCACTCATTGATTCTTAAAGCACCATCACTCCTTCCCCGACACCCACTGAGAAAAATGCTGCTGCCCATTTGGCTCAGGTATGCCTCTGTACCTGCTCCTACCCCATCTCTATACCTGGTTTCCTCCATGACTGACAAAACATCAGATTCTCTCCAAAGTTCCTCTAGAGTGATTTATCTTCACAGAATCACAGAATCTCTAGGTTGGAAGAGACCTCAAGATCATCGAGTCCAACCTCTGACCTAACACTAACAGTACCCACTAAACCATATCCCTAAGTTCTACATCTAAACGTCTTTTGAAGACTTCCAGGGATGGTGACTCCACCACCTCCCTGGGCAGCCCGTTCCAGTGCCTAACAACCCTTTCAGTAAAGAAGTTCTTCCTAACATCTAACCTAAAACTCCCCTGGCGTAACTTTAGCCCATTCCCCCTCGTCCTGTCACCAGGCACATGGGAGAACAGGCCAACCCCCACCTCTCTACAGCCTCCTTTAATGTACTTATACAGAGCAATAAGGTCACCCCTGAGCCTCCTCTTCTCCAGGCTGAACAAGCCCAGCTCCTTCAGCCGCTCCTCATAGGACTTGCTCTCCAGGCCCCTCACCAGCTTCGTCGCCCTTCTTTGGACCCGCTCAAGCACCTCGATGTCCTTCTTGTAGCGAGGGGCCCAAAATCTTAAGACTGATGGTCCAGGAAGCCTTAGATTTTGCAAGTACAAGGCAATGCCCATGTTTGATGTCTATGTACTGCACTATTTGCATATTCTGCCTTTTAAGTTTTAATGAAAAAAAGCTATTTTTTCCAGTCTTGCTCCCTCATTACAGTGCCAGGTACATTGCAACACTACCAGGATGGTTGCAGAGATCTGTAAACACAGTATACCATACAATAGGGCATAATTAATTCATATTAAAATGTTAAAAAAAAAAAACTTCACATTCAGTACATGGATTTATGATTTGGGTATATTGCAAGATATACTCTGTGGTGAAAGGAAGATACATTGGCTCACAATTTGAGAAGAACACGGTCACCTTCACCAGGGCTCATCTGGATAGTGCAGCCAGGGAGCTCTGATGAACCTCTGAGTGGCCTGGGTCCCCCTAGCCAGGGTTTTGACTCTGACCACGCAAAGCAACCACCCTGACAGAGCTGCCCAGTCTTCTCCCACCAACCTTAGCTGACTGGAGAAGCCCTACCCAGCTGCAAAGGGGCAGGGAGGGTCATTAGGCACTCTGCCCCATCGCAATTCAGTGCCTGGATGAAGTGGGAGGACAATGCTCCACTTGAGGAGTCCTTCGCCACCCCTGTGAGCAGTTTGGTTGCTGCACTGGGTGGCTCACACAGCCTAGATGAAACGAGAAGTTACAGGGTGAGGACAGAAAGTTTCACCCCAAAGTCTGCATCAATTCTTTGCCTTCCTAGGAAAGCAAGATAACCCAGGAACAGTATTTGCTGTTACGGTCTATCCTACCAGCAGTACCAGTGCTAACTCATCCTGGGGCCTAAGGGCTCTGTAAGAACCATGGGCTGGCAATGCACAGCATCAATTACAAACGTGGCTTTCATTACATTTCTTCATTGATCCCATTTCCAAGTGTCTCCTCATCACAACCCTGCACTACACATTTATGTTAGGTGAATTATATACACTCGATGTCCTCAGAAGCCATTTTGCACACATTTTCACAGCAGCTGAAAGCAACAGTGGACCACTACTACGAACAGGTTGCTATTAAGCAGGCTGTAGCTCAAAACCAGCCAGCAACAGCCTGTCTGTAAGTCTAGACAGTTCCTCATACACATCTCCTGTCACTGCCTAGTCAAGTGAAGATTACAAAGCACATTCTGATTATCTGCTTTCTCCCTCTTCCTCCCATTCTTAAGTGGTTGCTTGGTTTTTCTTCACACAGAGTATTATAAGGCTGGGACGGCTATGTAAGCAGCTCTTAGCACATTGTGCAAGCTAATAGAATACAAATGATTATATAAATAATAAAGCTGCTGAAGATTTTCTTGTCACTGCTTTCTCTGCTCCATTGGCTTGACTTAAAGCACACATAAAATGGCCTCTGCTAAGTGTTACGTTCATAGCATCCATAAATAAAATTAAGATCCTGATTTAAAGAGACACTAAGAAGCTGTATCGCCTCTTGATTTCAATCTGGGATGCTCAGCGCCTATGAAAATCAGGCCCAAGGCTCTAAGGATGAAAACAGAAGGATTTGATGCCTGTATGACAGCTCGTGTTCAGCAGGGCAGTTCCATTTCCTATGTAAGATGCTCACACACTCATTTCCAGCATACGTGCACCTCCTTCACTAATGCAGAGGTCAGGCAGGACAGCAGCTCCAGACCGACAGCCATCACTCACATCAGCGGACTGGCACATGAGGTACAACCCCTGACACCACAAGTCAAGCATCTGTAGGATGGTAACTTGTCAGGCAGTTACAGCCTGGGAACAACATCTAGCTCAGCACGGCTGTTTCCATGACTCCTGCATGAAAACTCAGCTCAGCTTTCCCTCTGATAGTAAATGTTCACACCAAGAGATGTTATGGCATCCCTCCTGGCTGCATATAAAACGAGACCCACCCTGCCACACCCTGTGAAAAACAGAATTACTATAAAATCACAACATAGGGACTTTCTCGCAGCAAACTCTTATTCCAAACTAGCTAGGAAACTTAAGCTGTTTTTTTCAGTTAGCTTTCTATAGTACATTTTGGGGATGTTGACGGATATCACCATTATTGACAGCGATCATCACAAATTCTGATAGGAGAATTTGGAAAGATGACAAATGCTGACATCAGGCCACAGCACCTGCACAAAGCATAACCCCAAACAACTGCACCAAGTTTCAGAATTCGGCTGTGGCTTCATCATTTATTTTCTTCTTGTTACTATTTTCAAGGAACACTAGTCTATTATTCTGGTTCCTGCTGCCAGCCAGGCACTCCAATCTCTGTTACCCACGTGTGGATTTTTTCTAAGGTGTAGATTAGCTATGTGACGGGGCAGCCAGCCAGCATGAGACAGCATGGCTTTGGAAGCCAGCTAACTATTCATGACCAATGCAGCAGCTCTCTGCTGCAGGGACTTACCAACACAGCACACTTCAAGTCCACAGGCCGCGTTACTGCTCTATCTGCATTATGCTCTCATGTTTCAACTCTTTTCACTTAATTTACATACACATTTTATATTATCTTCATCTTTCAGTTTTCCAGTTTATTCTACCTAGGCATCTTCCTGGAAAACTCACAACTGACTATATTCCTAGGTAAAATCCAGGAGCTTAAAAATGATCCCAAATGTACTGCTAATGATAATTTTCCACCACAAATCTGCTTTAAGCCATTTTTTTGTTATTATTTTTTTATTGTTCTTGTAATTTAAGCACCAGAATTTTGATTCTGACCATAAGCTCATGAATTTTGTGGCTGATGCCTTCTGTCCAGCTGAATGACAAGTTTATCCTTACAGTGACATTGCAGTATCAGCGTGAAATTTATCATGACAAAAAGACATTGAGTGTGCAATGACAGGAGGGAAAAAGTAATGATTTTGAGAAAGAAAAAGCACAGAAACAATAATTCATTTGAAATACTTACCTCTTTGAGGCAACCCATGAAGTTGTTGCTTACTGGAGAGCCAGGTAAGTCAGCAGTACTGGGGCTCCCTCCCACGTAGAAGAAGTCGTCTGAGCCCAGCATGGTGTAGTCCTCCTGTGTATAGCCCGTGGTGGTAAGGATGCCATCCACAGAGATGGTCACCTATTCAAGGGACACAATGGACAAAAAAATCCAAGCAATGACCTTACAATCCTGAACAGAACAAATCACCTCCCTTACATTTTTATGTTGGTTTTATTAAAGATTTTGTTGAGATTTGGTTTTTGTGTTTTTGAGAGGTTTTTTTTGTTGTTGTTGCTTTTGTTGTTAGTTCAACCAAGCTCCATTTTCTGGTCTGCTTCACCCACAATGGAAATGCTTCAGCATCTGCTTCCCTTTCTGGTATATCAGCACTTTCAGGCTGAGCCAGCAGTCTACCCATTGAGATGCTTGCAGTCTACTCAGGCCAGAAAATGGAACTGTCCTTGAAAAAGATTTCTCATAGTAGTTGATTTTATGATTAATTAGTATTTATTTTAATGATTACAGTTAGTTATGGTTGTTAGTAAAAGAAAAGCACTAATGAAGACAAGGTTGGTATTTTTTATTTTTTATGTTTCTTTTGCTCACAGCACACTGACGGTCATGCATTCAGGGAGGGGTGGGGAGAGGATCTCACTTTCAATACATTATGGATGTGCATGCCATGTACCTAGAGACACACACACCCGCCACCCACCACAAAAATAAAATTAAAAGAAAAAAATTCTGTTTTACAAACTAACTCAACCAAAATACAAATACCAAAGAAATTAAAATAAAATAAAACAATAAAATAAATCAACTGCACGCCAATGAGAGAGAAAGAGAAAGAAGCAGAGATGAGAAAAAAGAAAACACAATGCATGCACATACTGCGCTCTGATACGTCATGCTATTATATCTGGAGCCCAGAAAGATGAGAGGAAAAAAAAAAAAGATAGCAGAGAGAGTGAGAGGAAAAACTATTTCACACTCGCATGCAATCAAAAATAAAAATACCAAACAAACCCCATAATAATCCAACAAACTCAAAAACAAACAGTAAAGTCCCCAAAACCTCTAACCCCAAACACATGGCGAGTGAAGGGGAACAGAAGGAGAGGGAGAGAGAGGAGCAAGTGAATTTGATGTGTTTTGCTTATATGTTGTTAGTGGTTTGAAGGGAAGATGGAGGAAAGTATATTGAGGCCAGTAGGAGACGGGCGAGTCACCAGACGTGGACATGCCATGCAGAGTGTGTACTGAAACAAACAACCGGCTGAGCTCCTTTCGGCCACGGCAGGTGGAAAGTCAGAGAGAGAGAAAGTGAGAGAGAGAAGCAGGAGGAGAGAGAGAGGAGGGAGGGAAGTGGGGGAAAGTGGGGAGAAAGAGGACAACTCCGGCCACTTTGCCTATAAGAGCCGTTGCCACAACAAAAGGATGAGAGAAAAAGAGAGCCTTCACCACCACGGACTAGAGGCCCTGCAATGGTTCTGATCCAGAAACCTTCAGAGTTACCAAAAAAAAAAATCAAAAGGGGAAAAAAAGAAAAAAGCAAAACTCAGAAAGCTAAACTCAAGAGCAAAGGAGAAAAAAATACGACTGGAATACAAAAGATGAACTGAAAAGGGAGGTGAGGAAACCAATGGAAGAAATGTCCAAACCCCATTTCCAGAGTATTTGTGTTTATTTCTTGTCTTATTTATTTTTTTCCATTAAAAAAGAATAGTAAAGAAAAAGAAATGTGTTTTCAGTGAAATCAAAATAAAATTAAAGTAGTAAGTATAAAGGAGGGGGGATAAAGGGGAGTAGGGGAAGGAAAAGGCAGGTAACACACGGCAAACCCAAAAAAAGAGACAATAAGAATGATATCTACCAGACAATGTAGTTTGTTTACCATAGCGTGTCCAATGCCTGAGTGCTTTGCGGAAAAGGGGGAAGAAAGGAAATTAAAAAATCGTGAACAGAACGATTGTTAATTAAAATAACTAAAAGCAAAGATGAGTCGTTAGGGTGTTAGTACATTAGTTGGTTAGTAAAAATGACACATTGCATGAATGGTCTAGTGTTAGTCTTTCAAAAAAAGGCGTGGGGCACCTGACACACACAAAGTGAGAAAGAGGACAATATGACCAGGACTCTATGGGGAACCATGCCATCTACTCTGTAAGGAAGAAGGGCGCTGCCCAGTCTTCCCACCCTGGTATTAGTCATTAACTTCAACTCTTAAATACATTATCCAGGACTAAAGCAAAATTAAAACAGTGCAATACTTACCTTGCAGATACCCATGAAGGTGCTTCCCCCAAGAAAGAACCTTTCCCTCACAGTTGCATACACCAGTTTTCCCCTCCAGCACAAATCCAACCATGACTCCCCCTTCTTCCACCCACCATCACCTCTATACTCGTTTGTCTTTCAGGCCTCACTATCCCCACGTGTCATAGAGAACCAGAGGCAGGCCAATATTTCTTTGGCTGGAGAATACAAATGAAGACAAGTCCAAGACTGAGTCTGTCCTTACAAATTTCTCAGTCAGCAGGTTTCTTTACGGCAGGTGAGTTTGTGGCATTTAGGAGAAGCATACAAAAACATGTGCACTTGGGTGTTTGTGTCACCTGAGCACATAGGGGTTGAACCTCTCCTCTCTTAGGAAGAAATATGTTGAGAAATTGTGTAGGATGAATTCTGTCACTTGCATGAAGGTTGGAAAACAGAAGATTAATGGTATGTGTTGTGTCTCTTGTTTTACTGCATCTATATTACAGAGCAAGGAGAATTCATCAACTAGTGCTTAAGTTGAGCTTAGCACAGCTATGTGGATGCTTTGCCAATCCCTCCAAAGGTACATGGATGCCAACTGCTTGAACCTACACATTTTTTGCTTGCTTTTTAGCAGCTGAGGAACTCAAGATCTCCACAGTAGATTTTGCACGGTGACTAGCTTCAGTGCTAATATAGAAGTGCAGCCTATGGAGGCTCCGACTCCTTGCCACATTGCAGTCGGAGTTTGTAACAGTAAGTTACACAAGGAAGATCTATGCTGCCCCACATAAAATCCATCTTGCACATTTCAAAGGGTTGTGAATTGACATTACTGTGTTAGGAATCCCACTTTTATAAAGAAAGAAGTTGGGCTTTGCTGTGGGGAGGGAAGAGCATGCTAAAAATGACACGGAGTGTCAGCAGCAGAGCTGAAGACTGGGTTGGGAAGTCTGACCTTCAGTCTCCTCTGCTCCTCCAAACCATATTGCCCCTCTGAAAGTCCTGGTAAAATACAGCCATGATCCTATTTCTAGTAAAGGTTTCACATGAAGCAGAAACAGGGCTTAGTTTTAACTGAAATAATAAGATAAATAAACAAGGAGATTTGCTTTGACATTAACAATCACTACTCAAGGGAATCTGTGGGTTCACATGGTTTGTCTCTAAGGAGATTAACTGCTGTGATAGTCATTTGATAAAAAAAAGAGGAAGCACTTAGTACTCTACTAGATTAACTACAAAACATTTAACAATTCTAAAATGTACTGGGCAAAAGTCCAGCTTTTTAAAGTTCTGCTCTAATTCCAGGAACAGCCAAAAAATTATGCAAATCCTCCTCCCTTCTCTCGTCCCCAAAAAGAGCAGAGACAACTAGATGGCATCTTAATGCTTCCGATAATCCATTTACCTGGACTTGTTTTAGCTTTGGATCATATTCTTGGAATTTCTAATTTATTTTAAAGTTTATGCCTTAATATTCATGGGCAATTCTTTGCTGTTGGGTTTTTGTTTAGTTGTTTTCTTTGAGGAAACTTGGACATAGCTGAAAAGAAGACTTCCAAGTGACCTATATAATGTTGCAAGTTTACAGGTCAATTTGTGTCAGGAAAGATGCAGAGTAGATAATTTATTACATACAAAATTATATAGGATGTAATGAACGAAAAAGTATTCAACTTTTTACCTTGTAAACAATCTATTTTGATGTTAATTACATCTTCTATATGATGAAATTACAGGACTTTACATAAATTAATAGATTAATGTTCATAGCCTTAAAAGGTCAAGATACACAATGACCATTCTCAGTTGCGTTCTGAAAAATGTCCATAGCTGATATTAACTAAATATCAGTCAAACTCATTTTCCAACTATATTCTAGAGATTGAATGGTTTTAAGACTTCTTCATCCCCAGTTATACCAATTAGCAGTAAGAACGCACAGAACCTAACAGGAAGGCTAAAGCATTTAAGGCTTGTATTTATTGAAACCTGGTGTTTAAACTTACCAATATTTTTTAGATGACAGCTTTCTCGACTGCTTCTCCTTAAGGCCTCATCAGTTCCAATTTCTACGTACTTTTAGATTCTGAGTAAATGTCATCATTTTGTGACCAAACTTAGGCAGAAGTTAAAACAAAAGTATACAGGGAAAACTCAAAAAAGAAAAAAAAAAATCCAGCCTTATTGACATTTTTGGGTTGAACTGCATTCTAACACACCTGTTGCTACAACTGGATCACAAATCATCTCTGCTATTTATTTTTATTTTATTTTATTAAGATTGCTCTTTCTTTGGAAATATTAAAACCATCTTATTGAAACATCATCTTTCTTGCCAAGACAAGTTGGACCCTTTAAGAATTCAGGATCACAGGAAAATATTCCCAGTCAATAGAACAGGAGGATTAAGAATTTCCAGTGCTGCTTAACTGGCAGGAGGCTCACCAGATTCCTTTTAATTGCCACAATGCTGTCCTGACCTAATTAAAGAGGCAAAGACATATTTCTGTTTAACCATGGACTCAAAAAATATGAAATCACTAGCTGAAAGATTAAGAGTTTCCCATCCACAGTTTCATCTAGAATCCTTCCCCACTTTCTACTTCTTCAAGATCCAAAGCAAACCTGTCATGAAGCAAGGATACATTTTGCTTCAGGCTCATTTTCCCACTGAAAACTAATTTCTATCAAAAACAAAAGGCACAATTAACTAAAATGACCAGTAAACTACACTGAGATATTCAGAGACCAGACATTCTGACACCATCTGAAAATAAGAAACACGTCAAACAAAGCAGTATTTTGGGCCCTTCCAGACTGACAGACCTCAACCAGTTGGTGCATCTCCCTCTACTAGACTGATGGGAGCATTTGCACAAAATAGGATCATTAAGACCCATCCACTGCATTAGAAATTAAATCTGCATCTGCGTATAAACTAGTGAAAATAGGCTAATCCTGCCATCAGCAAGAACCCTGCAGTCTCATGAAAGTTTGGCAACAGATTTGTCATCAAACAACCAAACATCCTGAAAATGCAGATATACAGGAATTCACATAGGAAAGACCTTTACCCTCAAACCCAAATATTTAACAAACAGATGTAAAATAGCCACAACAGAAATTACCCACTAACATCTGTTGGTAAAGACCGTTTCTGGTCCCTGGCACGGATACTCACAGATAGGCCTATACTCACAAATATTTTTTTTTCACTACTGTAAAAAGTTACCATAAAAGCTGTTTTCTCAGCAAAAGATGTTATATGAACTTGAATAAAACCATTAATGGTTGTGTTAATATTCACATTAATGAGCAAATAGATCACTTTGTTGTCACAAATTGATTTTAAAATTTCAGTTTACAAGCTATTTCTGCTGCCTCTACCAATCAGCATGACACCAAATAACTCCTATCCACAGTGTAAGCCTCATTCATCATGTGGAGTGACTTGATATATTCACCAACTTTCAGAGCAAGGTTATTTAATTTTATCTTAGGTATTTATGTCTCAATTTATATTTCATGAGGAAGGCTCCTGGATTTTAAGGCTAGCCTACTACCAAATACGTCACCTGGTAGAGTTGTCTGCTTAGAAAGGCAGCATGGAAATGTGCAAAATTACAGTGGTAAATCAGACAAAATTTTTCCAAAGTGGAATTGTAGCGTGTTGGATTGGTCTGGGTTTGCTTGGCTTTTTTGATCCTTCCACTTTTCCAGTCCTCACAGCCAACAGAAGAGTCTCAGACAGAGACACAAGAAACAAAGTATAATCTCATTATAGAAAGAATGGGAAAAATAAACAAGAACAGAACAGAGAATCAAGAAGATTCAGAAAGACTCCGGCCAATTAATTCAAAAGCTATAAAGGTAAAATAATTACACACATACCCACCAGCCTGCATACCTGCACACTTGCATGCACACAAAAAAGAAAAAAAGTAAAGGAAAAATAATTCCAGAATTAGAATTATGACACCATGGCAATGGCTAGACAAATTAACAAAAATTAAAGAAATGGAGAGAGGTGTAGAGCGTTGACTGCTGGAAACAAGAGATTCCATTCCCACAGTAATTAAATGCAACAAGAATATTACTGATAAGATTGAATCATAATTAAGGAAATAATAAAATAAAAAATGTAGAACAAAGATAGAGAAAAGAAAAAGGGAGATGAAAGTAAAGTTATGGCACAAGATTTTATTAAATCAAACCAAGAAAAACAGAAAATTAATGAAGTGGAACTGAAGATACCGCAATGGGGATAAATTCCCACTAATTTTTTTTCATTGTCCTTTAGATATTGACATCCAAAGAAGAAACTCTAGCAATCCCACCGAACATCCCCATTACTCCCTCCACTTTGCCCCTGTCCAAATAAAACAGAACGTTTTCCCCAGCATTTTCTCCCCGTCACCATTACCTGCCGCAAGTTGCGCGTCACCTTAACGTCGTGCCACGCGTTGTCATTGAATTTGCCATTGACAGGCTCCACAATGGCCTCGAAGGCCCCAGACCCCAGGTTAATGACCAGCGAGACCGCGCCGTCTTTCAGGGCCAGGTTGACATAATCAGCAGACTTGCCGGTGTGCAGAATGAGCCCGTTGCGTTGCCACGTCTTGAAGGACAGAGTGATCTCATCGCTGCTGCTCTGGATGGGGTTTTGAGACAGGTCATAGCAAAGGTATTCGGAACCACGGAAAGTGGCCATGTTCTCATCTCGTGCTGGAAAAAAAAGGGAAACAGAAGAACTGTTTAGCAGTTAGCCAAGGAAAGATTGAAGGTAGCTATGAAATTTCTGAGAATTCCCACAGCACTGTTAATGTTCTGTACAGCCATATATCATGACATGCTAATGACTGCACGGCTCCTGTTGCAGTATGGCTATCAAGAGAATTAACAGCAGGGTCCTCAGTACCCATAAATTTCAGTGCTGTGTTTTCAGTTTCACTGCAGCACTGCTACCGCAGGGACCATTGAGAAGTGTGCAACGGAGCCTAGACTAAGTATGTTGAAAGACACTGCTGTAAGACAGCGTACATCTTATCAGGAGAATGATGTAAAATACTGTGATTAACAACATGGCCATCACCTGATGTTCCAAGAGGAACCAAAGTCCCCCAAATACTGATATTTAGATTCCTCGCTGAACTTAACGCTCTGCTCTTAACCTATCTACTAGGCAATCTAAGATGGGCACCAAAATATAATCTCCATAGAATTTCCCCTTTTTTTCAACTTAATGAGAAAAGAAAGCCAAAGCATCCTGTAGTTCCTTCTTAGGAAGTATGAGGGAAGTCCACACAAAACACATTTGTCCACGGCTGCAAGAAGCGATATTGTTGGTAAACATGTCCCAGGACTTTGTCCGATCACCATATCCAGAGAATCTTTACTAGGCATGCTTTTAATATAGCAAAAATAAACATGGGCAAATTTTCATAGCATGTGACATCATTTCCTAATTTAAAAAAAAATGAATAAACAGATTTCATTTATGTACCGTAGGGGAAACCGCTGAATCCATCTCTTAGCAACGAGAGGCAGCATTTGAACACCCCAAAATCATTTGCGTGAGCTGGAAATCTACCTCCTACTACCTCGCATTCCAGGGCTGCTTAGAACCAGCTCCTCCACAATACTGCACTGGTGTGCCCCAAGCCAGCCAGGTACCCTTGCCTCGTGGGAGGAATAGAGGACTTTGATGGTAAAGCTTCCAGGACTATCTGTAGTCCCTTCCTACTCAAGAAATCTAGTGAAAAATTGTATATACGAAGTCTAGATAAATCTACACACCTGCCCACTCTGTATTTTGACTCCCAACCACAAAAGCAATTCTGAGCATGGACAACTATATGGTACAAGCAGTCAAACAATCATTGCTTACAATCCATGCCATAAGGCAACTACTGGTGGTATGGCCATTGACATTAGTTGTGTTTTTCTGCTTCATTTTGTCTCATTTAGTAATCCTAATATAGATTAGCCAGAATTTGTTAGTACAAGACTGAAGGGAAAATACTTGTCATAGCCTTTCTTGAAAAATAACTGCGTGGTGCAATCTGTGCCCTCGCAGCATGAAACAGTACTGACAAAACAGCAGCGTTGCAACAAGAACATATATCATCCTCAAGTGATAGGGCTGTTTTAAGCACACACTTCTGCCATCTCAATTGAGGGTATCACAGAATAAACTCATTAAAAATCTGGGCACTTTGAAAGCGGCAGTAGCGTGTGTTTGTGCTTATGCAAGTGTACTGTGTGTCTATACAGCCCTGTGAACAAACAGTAAGACAAATTACTCTACACCAGTACAGGTTGGGAGCCACCTGGCTCAACAACAGCTTTAGGGAGAGAGACCTGGGGGTTCTAGAGGACAAGGCAAACACAGGTCAGCTGTGTGCCCTTTCAGCAAAGATGATCAAGCGCATCTTGGGCTGGATTAACAGCATGCAACCTGCAG
This sequence comes from Anas platyrhynchos, assembly GCF_047663525.1. Lineage (NCBI taxonomy): Eukaryota > Metazoa > Chordata > Aves > Anseriformes > Anatidae > Anas > Anas platyrhynchos. Next base: position 22,529,201 of record NC_092591.1, read on the forward strand.
GCCAGGGAGAGCAATTCTTCCTCTAAGAGACGTGTTAGATCCCATCAGGAGTCCTCTGCCCAGTATGGAGCTCCCCAGTATAAAAACAGCTTCAGTATACTGTGGTGCTTTCAGCAAAGAGCTACCACAATGCTTAAGGTGCTGGAGAAGGTGATAGGTGTGGAGAGGCTGGGAGAGCTGGGTTTGTAAAGCTTTAAGGAGAGGGCTCAGGGGAAACCTTGGTGCTCTCTACAACTACTTAATTGGGAGAGCAGAGAGAAGAAAGGGCCAAATTCATCTCAGAGGTGCACAGAAGGAGATCAAGAAGCAACTCACACAGCTGAAACATGAGAAATTCCGATGCTATATGAAGAAAATGTTTCACCTTGAGGATGGCCCAACATTAGGAAACACCTAGAAAAGCTCTGAAATCTCCATCCTTGAGGACACCAAAAACTTGACTGCAAATACTCCTGAGCTGCTGCTCTAATTGGACTTGCTCTAAGCAAGTGGCTGGACTACGTGGTCTTTGCAGGTCTCTTCCGAATTACTAGATTCAGTGGTTCTATTCTAAATATGCTCAACGACCACCAAGGAGTGCATATGCTTGTGTACAACCAGCCCAAACACAGGGCTAATATTGATTACAGTTCTGAAAGTCAGAGCCAAGAGCTTAACAACACTCTCTACAGTGTTAATTCCCCTGCCTAGTCACTTCTGATCCATTGGAAGGAAATGCGTTACAATCAAGTTGGACACATGCTCTATACACCTGCAGGTAATTCTGATCAAAGAGCTGGCATCTGAGGGCAGGAGTCAAACACGATGATTACGACTGAGCCATTTTCCCACAGTCACAGTTCTGCGAGGCACTGAACACACATCTGATGTCTTTGGGGCAGGGGGGCACGGGTGGTTGATTGTTCACTCACTACAAGACGTATTAACGGGGCTCATTTACAGTTGCTCAACCACTTAGACAAAATCTCACTGGTCTACTCAGTACAAAGGAGGAGGCAAGGAGTAGATTAGAAATCTAAGTGGTAATTTAAGGCAACCACTGCAGACTCATCAAACCAAGGCAGACAAAATTCAGAGAGAACTCTTACATTCTTACTAGTGGCTTTAATGTAAGGTACTAACAACCCGCCTCTGTGTGCAACTGCGTCACCTGCCTGTTCAAAGAAGTGTGGTGGAATGTACCCTACTTCTGCTCCATATATTGTCATAAGTTTCCTTCTTCCTCCCCGGGTTGCTCTGGATATTCAAGTTTGCCAATGACCACAACTCTCAAGTCTCTCTGGGGCCCCCTGACCAGACTTCACTCCTGTCCCCCTCCACAAGTACAACACCCAAGGTCGATATACCCTCTAAAACACATTCTCTGAACCACTAACTCCGTAACTGCTGTCTGTGGACCTAAGCACATGGCCACATTAAAGGCTTTAGTGCACAGATTAGACTCCAAGCTCCAAAGAGCTGGACTGCGCATTCCTCCAAGCTTCAGCCCAGCAGCAGCCTGACACAGCCGTCATGCCTTGGCACACAAAAGGCTTTTATCCAGCACACCCTTTCCATGCTGGCCTGCATGTTAGGATGCTCTGATGTATGCAATGCCTGTGACCAGAAGGCATGTGAGAACCACCGGAGAGCAAGTAATGGGAAAACAGATACAGGTTCTCTTCACAATGTATTATTTAGAAGAAAAAAGCCCTGAGTGGGTTGCAGATTTCAGAATACCTCCGCGTACTTTCAGGCACGTCCTAGTGCTATCTGTAAGACCAAAGAGTTGTGAGCCATTTGTTAACCAGTGACCTTTGTGATGCACATTTCTGAAGGCTTTTTCCACAGACTTTCCACAAAAAGGAGATCAGATGCTAAGGGCTCAAAGAACTATATCAAATTGCCCTGTAGTGTTTATGGCTTTTATATTCTTTAAACAGTGGTACTGCACCAGAGTTTCTGCAGCACAGCAAACACCTGAACCGGAATAGCTAAATATAAGACCCAACTCCAAGTCAGCAGAAATCCCTAGTTTATGTTACATGGAACAGTAGGACAACCCCTGGTTTTGCTGGGATGTAACACTCTGCATATATAAATGACATTACCTTAAAGCAATGATCTAGTTGTTCAGCTGTGGTAATGCAGCTGTTTCCACTGCATCAAAAACAAAGTTTAGTTAAAACAACGTTTAAAGTATGTCTGCAAACTCTTGATTTATGTATGATTCTCAAGATTTTATTTTTAACTATCTTAATATTAGGTAGGAATACAAAAAAAAAAAACATCTGAAAGTAGGTTATTTGGCAGATGTAAGCAATTAAATCTTCCATTTCACTTGTTAACATTAATCTAACCCTATTATTTATTTTAAAACACATTCACGACTAAATTCTCTGCAACAGCTGGGATTTGCAGACCTCTGAGACATGTATGAAACTCCACATTCAGACTTAACCCTTGACATGTTTAAAGACTCACAGGAAGTGCCAGAGTAGAACTGAAACCCAGGATCTTCAAAATGACGGTCACAGACCTTTTCCTGGAATGAATGGAGTCATCCCTTGGCTTTGAGGAGAACATGAACCTTTTCTGACCGATCACTAGGCACATTAAGCACTTACCACTACCACCCCATGGCAAGGCCTGTTTGCCAAGTCTCAGACCGATTCCTGTTCAAATACCCAGATCAGCTGCCGTTATGTACTACAGACTGACAGCAAGAGCAGAAACAAAGGCACAGCCAACAGCTACCTGAGCAAAGCTGCTGGCTCTTCTCATCCCTACAGGAACTCCAGAGTTTGCCATGTCTCAGCTCTCAGGACAGGTACAGGGATCTTCCCGTGCTGTGTATGGCCACATTGCCCACTCAGGAGAGCCAGCGGGTAGCTTTTAGATTGCTTGTTGTTCTGTTGTTGTTTGCTTTAACGAGAAAAGCTGTTGCCATGTGCTCTTGTCAAAACTCTTCTTACAAAGGATGACTCAAATATTCAAAATACACATCCCTAGAAGCTAAAGAAACCCTGATATTTTGACTCGTATACAGAAGGGAATGCACAGATTTTGACAGATTTACTCACAGCCAACAACAACAATCAGTAACAGAAGTAGTGTTTGAGTTTGGGACTGCCTAGCTCTCAGCCTTAGGCTCATTCCACAGGTTCTCACGTATTCATGGAAGAACAGCAAGCTCTCATTTTTCCCAGTACTCTCAGGAAGCCACCCCCACAAAGAGCGTGGAGCCTACAGAGTTTTGGAGGATGCCTGAAAATAAATACACTCTTAAAGCGGGAAATAACAAGTCCAAGAAGCACTGATTCTGCCCAAGGGGAGCAAGTTTAATACTCAACAAAAGCAGCATTTTACATCGCAGTTAGGATTTCTGGCCACAGACTAGAAGATATTCAGAAAAATATAAAAAGGTAGAGTAACTTCATTGAAGTCTCCTGAAGAAAACCTGAAGCAGTTCTCTTAAAAACGGATGGCAACTGCTTATCTGCTCACCTCCTCTCAAAGCCCACTGTACTGCAGGTGTACTCCAAGGCAGTCCCTGTCTCGCTGGGCTTTGGTTTACAGCCAACATTGGAGCACATCTTTTGTCAGCAAGAACAGCAAACTCTCTGCACTGCTTCAGAATTAATAACCACTCCAGTGTTTGGTGGGATTTACCTTATCTGAGAGGTTTGCTGTGCTCTGCACTGAAAAGCTGGTGCTGTCTGATAATCTAGGGACAGCCTAACACTGCTAAGTGTCAGGCTTCTCTGCCAAAACCGAGCACATTATTGATGGAGGCAGCAGAACAGCTGGTTGCTCCTTTGACCTTCTGTCAAACAGGAGTCAATATGTAGAACAGGACTTACTGGGCCCTTTTCTCCCTGCCATTTAATGGTTCTCTGTGACTTGGGAAAATCCCAGAGGTACAAAACTTACCTTATGAAAAGCCTGCTTCTAAAGTTGGCCACTGACAACAGAACTGTTACTGTTAAAATATGGCCATCCACCATGGCAGACTAAAAAAATCTTCCAGTTAAACCGACTAGGAATCCAGAACAGAAGGAAAAATACCAACGTGCTCAAGTCAACCAAGTCCGCACAATAAGAATGTAACACAATGTTTTAAAATACAGCTATGTAGAAGGCCTAAGTATGAAGAATGTGAAGAAGGGAAAGGAAAAAAAAAGGCAGCATCTCCTACTGATGGCATTAGTCCTGCTGCTCGCAGGATGGGCCTTCCTCACCTGTGGATACACCAGCAGCATCACTGGGGTACTATTGTCAACAATAGCCCTGAAGTTTTAAAATTCTAACTGAGCTGGAAGAAATATTTTGACCTGAGTCATACTGAAGTCAGGACAGAATAAATTCTAGCTACGAACAGTACGAAACAAGGGGAAAATAGACTTAGAAGCTGTTCTAGATGATGAGCTTTCAGAGTTCACAGTATCACCTCCTCGAGGATGGGGTGGAATCCCAGCCTGGGCAAAACCCCGTGAAATCTGCTAAGAGGCAATTCTGTTCTGGGCAGAAGGGTTGCCCTGGGAGTCACCTATAATATCTACGATCCTCAAATACATCGCAGAACAATGAAAGATTTATGCTCTCCAAGTCACTTTCACATGTATCTGATATTCCCTTAGAGGTTAGGGGAGGAGAAATTGTACATCAAATGTCACAAAAAATAAGTCAGCTAGCACCTCTGAAGGACAGAAAAGGTGAACTGTTTCCATCAACCCTCTGAAAGAGCTGTCCAGTGCCTGAATGCTGAAATCCTAATGAAAGCCCTCCCAAGCAAAGCAGCTCATTCACATTATTAAAACAAAGCTGGATTGTTTAATAATAATCAGACTGTTACTTTAAAGAGAGGGTGACAGACTCCAGGAACAGCTAAACAGGAGATTACTGCATCTTCCACTAAATTGTCCAGGGCCTTTTAGTGCATTCCTCTTGTCTAGCCTTTGGGCAGGGAAAAATAAAATGCATCCAAATAGTTTTGGTTCTGTTTTTTTCTTTCTTTTTTTTTTTTTTGCCTAGACTGATTGTGCTTCACACCACTCAGTCAAATCAGTGACACCACTTATCAAATCCTCTCAGAAGGTCCCATGCTTGCTATCTCACACTTTTCTGCTCTCAGTAGTCAAAAGCAAATATTTGTTTGGAAAGTATTACAGAGCATATTTAATTATTCGTGTATGTCTATGAAAAATATTGAATCATTCGTATGTACAAAGCATCTTCTAAGCATCACCCACAGTGATGCTGATATGTGCAAGCTTTGAGTCACATCATACACTGCATTTATATTCCAAACTGTAAAGTAAGACTATCTAAGTCATCTGAATGGCATAATGAGATGGTTAAACTGATTGAATTGGTAAAACCTTACTGAAAGAACATCACTTATAACTTCAAGGAAATTATCATGAATAAATTTTCAGAAGAAAAAGAATTTTTGCTGTTTGAAAATGTTGGCTGTAAAATCATAGAATTATGTTAAAATGGAGAAAACTAAGTGCTGAGCTGCACTGCCACAGCAAAAAGAGTAGTTTCCCAAAGGCTTACTAGGTTTAAACCATACTATATGATGTCTGATTTCCTGAAGTAGTGTTATTTATTGTCTCCTCAGTCCCCTCATTCTCACTTATTGTCTCCACATAATTAGGAATTTGGAAGCGGAGAAGAATCACAGGAATGACATCAGACACTTTGTAGATAAGAATGAACGGAGGACACCTCTCGTCATGTTTAAGAGATGTGAAGATCAGCGTTATCCCAGGAGCCCAATGCAATGGTGAGAGGCACTCATGACCGGGCTCTCTGAGTGCTGATCTCCAATTTTGCACATGCTGTAGCAGCTCTGATCGTACCCAAAAAGCACTTTCATCTCACCAGTAAGAGCAAAGGGAGGATTAACTGACACCAGAGACCGCCAGCTGCTCGGCCTGAGTCACGGCCTCTCCTCCACTATCAGCTGCTTCACACATCACCCCGCAAGTCTAGATGAGAATGCTTGTGAAAAGGTCCACAAACTGAAGCTCAGAAGAGATCAAGGAAACAATGATACAACGAATGCTCATCTTTTTGTCAAACCTGACTAATCTACTATTCCTCTGAACTCTAGAGCTCTGAATGAAAACGGAAATGCTTTCTCTGGAGATACTGTACTGCAGCTCCAGAGGCCCAGGCTCAATCTTTGTGTGCTGCTGGCCGGGTCACTGGACGATGCCCTTTGGGTTGGCTCCAACAAAGAGAGGACTCTGACTCCCTGCACTGCAAAAGCTGCCTAAGATTCCCACAGCCAGCCCCACAAAGTGATTTAACTCTCTTGGCCAGTTTTGCCACTGAGCAGCAGAGACTGAAAGCAAAGAGAAATGACAGTGACTGTATCTTTAACCCAAAGGAAACCCCTAGGCTTTTGATGAAAATGTATAAACAGTTGCCACATATCACGTTCTCATACCTATGGCACAGCTAACAGCCTTTTTAGAAGGAGGACAGCTTTAAATTTTTGGAGTATGCATCTATTAAAAGTATGGTTGTAGTTCACAGCCACCTAAACAAATCTGAATTCACACCATAAAATGCTGTTTTGCTCCTCAATCCTGAAAAAACTCTTCTTTACTTAACAGTGTATTAGTTATTTCAATGAAACCTCATCTGATAGGAAAAACAGTATCAGATGTATCACAGGAAACCTCCTAGTTAGTCTACCAAACACGGAGACTATTTAAACCTAGACCCATCAGTAAGATGAGCCTCACATCCCCTGCTGACCCTCTAAGTTACCTTTTCTATCTGTTTCTGAAGCAAAGCAGAAGACAGAAGGGTCACAGAAGAATCCAAACCTGCGTGAATGAGCCACTTGCTAGAGAAATCAGCCATCAGCATCATTTGCTTCAATACCACACAAAATAAATGCAAAAACCTTTCATAAAGCCTTTTAGCTAACACGTTTTTAGAACAGAAGTATTAGTACTACAATAATGGAAATGAATAAATAAGATGGCATATGCCTACAAAAGATTACAGCATATGGTCGGTATCATCATCTTTTTCAGCCATCTTTTAAATTGCCCACCAAAATTGCTCTAAATGACAAACTACAGGTGTAGGAGTCAGGACCTGAGCATTTTATCCCTGACTTTGCCACTGATTTACTGTGCAACCTGAGGCACTTAATTAACCTCAACTGCCTCCATCTGTACTACAAAGATAACAAAAATATAGGTTAAGTCCTTGAGATCTATGGGAAACGAGTGCTCTGGAAGTTTAATAGAATTTGTCTTCAAAACAAGGAAATTTCCACTGCTGCGAGGAGAAGCTGTGTGTCCATTTGGAGTATTTGCAGCGCACAGAGTGTCCTGGGTATCCCTCTCTTCACGGATTCTCCATTGTCTGCTAAGTGTAGACAGCTCTACTGTTATCAATTTGCATTGCCTGCCATTTGCAAAGCTACAATAAACTTCAATTATCAGGCTAACTGTGGCACTAAGTGCCTAGAGCTGTACACATTGTTTATATTCCGATCAACTGGCCAAAGAAACGAAAAACAATCCTGTGACAAGATCTTGCTTGACCCCAAACGAAATTTAACGTTTTTGCTTTGCAACTCCTTAAATGTGTTTCTTCAAAAAATATAGAGCTCCATTTCACACTAAAAGCACCAAACACGTTTACTTTTAAATGTGATGCTCAATAAATCAATTTAAAAAAATAATTTTCCTGAAACAATTTGATATATTCACATAAATTCTTGATTTCTTTTGGTTAAGTACACTTTTTTTCCCTTTTTCATTTCTCTGAACTATTTTGCTCCCCTCCCTCCCAGCTCCAGTACGTGCAAGAAAAGCAAAGCATTGCTACTGGTTTTGTCAAGAGCTCACACCCCATGACTATGTGCTGGGCATAAGAACTTCCTTATGTTCCTCACTGCTGAGCATGGGTGAGGACAATTCCCATTACTGCTGTATTTACTTTTTCCTATGTTTTTATTTTGTTCTGCATTTCTTCCAGTTTACTCTCCTCCTAGTGCACCATTCTAAAACATAAGGCTGCAAATCTCTGAACGTAACACCCAAAAGAAACATATCCTCACAGCCAGAACATTCAGCAAAATGCAAACTGACCAGAGAGGAGAACATCACAGCACCATGAACACAAAACTCAAGACGTAACATATTCACCAGCCTTGCTCTTTGCACAGGTATCACTACAGCAGGGTTGTTGCACAGCCCCTCCACGCTCACGTGTACAACACGCATGGCAGCATAAGGGGTAGGAGTGTCAAAAGGGTACAGCTGAGCTGTTTACTCACTATCTTTTTATCTCACATACTTTATGGACTAAAAATGTAGTTTTGTTACATGGACCATGCTTTTTTTTTTTTTAATAAAAAAAAAAATGGAGTTTTATGCCAACAAGCAACGTTATGTTAACCAGCTCAGAGAGATTTATTATTCTTCAACAGCAATCCTAGTTGCAATCTGAAGTTTCACACTACTGTTGCTCTTCTAGTCTATTAAAAATAAAAAAAAGTCAAACTGTCAAAGTCTATAAACTTATCCTAATAGTAGGTATTTAGATCTGTTTCTTAATGGGTGTAGATGCAAGAGTATGAATATTCATCTAACAAAATAGGATGTATGTTTTGCATATTTGTTCATTACCATACTGAAGATAAGGTCTTCCTCAAACTTTCTGACCTTATAGAAGACATAACATTAGGGAAAGAAATGTTAGAAACCTATAGCCCTCTTCCCTGAAGACAGGCTGAAGGAGCTGGGATTGTTCAGCCTGCAGAAGGCTCTGGGGAAACCTTACTACAGCCTTCCTGCACCTAAAGGGAGCTACAGGAAAGCTGGGGAGGGACTCTTGTCAAGGTGTGGAGTGATAGGACAAGGGGGAACGGCTTTAAGATAAGAAGAGAGGGAAATTAGATATTACGAAGGAATTGTTCACTATGAGAGTGGTAAGACATTGGAACAGGTTGCCCAGAGCAGCTGTGACTGCCCCATCCCTGGAGGTGCTCAAGGCCAGGTTGCTTTGAGCAACCTGGTCTGGTGGGAGGTGTCCCTGCCCATGGCAAGGAGTTGGAATTAGATGATCTTTATGGTCCCTTCCAACCCAAAGCATTCTGTGATTACCTACACACAGCAGAATCAGTCCTGCCTGGGAAAGAACACAGGGACAGTTGGTGGAAACCTTCCAAAACCAACTGCAGGAGCAAACAACAAAAGATTGACACAGAGAAAGAAAGATGGGAGGTGCATTCAGGTCTAAACTGGATCCAAGGAGCATGGTGGGAAGAGAAACTCCTGCCTCTGTGGAAGGGCACTATAATAGGAAACTACTGGAAGACCTTAAAGTAAGGTGCTGGAAAGCCAGGAGCTGCCAGGCATCAGTGCAAGAGGTGTGCAGGGGTAGGCACACGCGCTTGCGTTGGCTGCAGCCTTCCAGCAGGCGTCACGCTTGCTGCTGAGCAGGGAGCCCTGTGGGCATCCTTCCAGCATGAAGTGTGAATAGATAAATAGTTAAAGCTAATCACTGTAATAACACGATAATGATCCTCAAAATTATCCTTTTTCAATACCAGCGAGCAGTATTGAAAGCTGTGCCCGCAGGAAAGGGGAGACTAGAAGGAAGGTGAAAGCCAAGGTGAGGTGGGAGAAGACGCGGAGCTGGGCAGAGCTGCGCACACGATGGGCATCATGGGGCTGCGGCACTACCAGCTCCTCAGGGCCTCAGCACCACTGAGCAGCAGGCATGCCTTGAGCACCAGCACTGCCACACCACCAAAATACACTGCCAAGCATCACCGCTGCCCTTCGTTTATGTTCGTCGTGAGAAATCATTAAGAGCGTTTATGGAAGTAGCAGTCTCCAAACCCAATTCGAGGCACAATCGTTCTTCTCAAAACAAAGCCACAGGCAAGGGACTGTTAACAAGCTGGCAGAGCAGCTTTGGCCAGTAATTATTTAGGGGCAAAAATGTGTGCATTTATATGCAATGAGAAACACATTAGGCTTCTGCTACGTCTACACAGCCAGTAGATGTATATGCAGATAAAAGCAGTATGGCTGTGCTGCACATTTGTCCAGAAAAGCAGAAAAATGCAACTGAACAAATGTGATTATATATATATACACACACGCAAAGAGGGAATTTGCCTTTTTTTACAGTATGAAAGGTAGCATGTATCAGTGGGAAGAGGTTTACAAGACTGAAACACACACAAAACCAGCTCAGAGCAGCCACACATGCACACATGTAAAACAGGGCAGAACGAACACCCTCATACACACACGGTGCGCGTACGAGGGCAGGAACCACACCTCCCCACACAGCTTCAGGGAGCCCACACTTGAGCACTCACACACCTGCGTGTATGCAGAAAACAAGCACACCCTGAGCAGGTGTAACTGCAGGAGTAAATGCATGCAACGTCGGGGCACAAGCCCAGCATTCAGCACACATTTGGGGTGCATGCAGGGATGGAGGTGGTGGAAGCGCACCGAGCTCCTGCAGCGTGTCGGTGGGTGAGGGGAGGCTGTGCCAGGGCATTCAGGCGCATGCTCCAGCTCCATCCTGGGCTTTTTCCCTTCCTGCTTGCCTTTTTTTTTTTCCTTGCAGCAGAGCAGACTCCATGTCTACAGGGAGGGTGCTTAATGAGTCAAATCCAATCTCTCCAACGCCTTATCAGTTGTGGACAGGCTTGTTTCTGACAGCTGACCTTTCCCACCGCATGCCGCTGAAAAACCCCTACCCACAACAATTAACACGTGCTGAAAACATAATGCTGGAGGAAGGGAAGGCTAGACCATTGCCGACACCACTACAGGCAGAAGGGAAAGAGCGATGCACATAAAAGTAACAGAGTGCAGCTATACGGGGGTTTGATTCCACCTTATTTTGCCACGCACTCAATTTATTACCTCCCTTACGGCTTGGCTGTAGCAAAGCTGTGCGCAAAACCAAGGCTCACGTGAGACAAAAAAAGGAAAACGAAGAGGACAGAGAACACTTGTGAGGTATTTAATGGTATTAAGCTCAAGCACAAAGAAATAAGCGTCTATATAAATACATGCAAAGCTGACAGAAACAGCAAGGAGCTTTACGAGAAAAGAAAACTACACAGAGCAGAGAGAAAGACAAGCACCTCTCTGCCATCCTATACTTCTGCTGTTGTGGGACTGGCTCCTACCAGCACACAGATAATTACATTCATTAGAGGAACCAAACAGCATTCAGCTGAGTTAGGAACCTCAGCAATGATAAAACCTTTCAACAACTCTCCTCTAATGACAGGGAGGCTCATCCCATGAAGCGAGCAGCTCCGGTTCCAAGCAAGCAGGAGATGGCTTCTCCTGGGGCAGGAGCACCTGGACATGAAGTGGATGGCATAGGCAGTGCTCCAGAGGAAGGCTCCCAGAAACCCTGCAATGTTCTCGGCTCTGGGTGAGACGAGGGCAAACCATTTACTTTGCATTTTCTGAAGTCTTTTCATTAACATGACAAGTCTGTGATAGCTGCACATCATTGACATGCTTGGAGATCAGACCAGCATATCACAAACTTCGAGAACAAATGCTAGGCACACAGAAATGACATACAAATCTGAAAATAAACAGAACAATCTTTTTCATGATCGTCTCCTGGTATGCGCAGAAGACAGCATTGTCCACCATTATCAAATGCTCGGGGTTTTGCTATTACTGCACTGCAGTGACAGCCTGAGACTCTAAAAAGCCCGTCTGGCCATTTCAGTGGCTCCCTGGGTGCACAGAACTGGAGCCAGGTGACACTCAGGAAAGTTCACAGGATAGAAATTTGACAGAAGCTCCACAAAATTCATCTGGACACAGCACCCTATGCATCTAGGCACTTGCAGAAAACATAAACATGCGTCTGAAGATTTTACATGAAGTTGAGCCAAGACTGATAAACAGGAGTGGAGTAAAAGGTACACAACTCAGAGAGGGGGAGAAGCTCAGCAGCAGGGCAGTAAATGCTCCAGTTTGTCAGTAACTATTTCAGTTTAGCATCTCTATCTGGTACAGATGCTAATGAACAAAGAATGCACTACTTAGGCAAAAAGCATCTTGGCTAATTACTACTAGAAACATACAGAGTCTTCTCTTCGAACCCCACCAAACCAGAAGAAACTTCGAAAATAAATGTCTCCTTTTTGGTTTGTTTTTGACTTTGCCTTCAACTGAGCCAGGTGTATCAAGATTGAAATTATTTCTTGGCTGTTTCTGTTGTGTATGTATATAGATACATGCATAATATACATGGCATATACATTGATACATAAACATTTATTTTAACACATTAGAAGTCATGCTGTGTATATACTGTAAATCTCTTAGAATAGCTCTCAATTCACCCATTTTCATAAATTTCTGAAATGATCAACACTATTTAGAATAATAATCACAGCTATTAGCTCATTCAGAAGTTGCAGCTCCATATCATCAATGAAGTCTTTCGTCTTGAGATGACTTAGCAGCAAGAATAAGCCCAGCTGTTTTTTAGTTAAACCTACTGCAAAGAACAGTCTTATTAAGACCATCTATAGTTTCTGATACTGGATGTCAACTAAAAAAATAATAATAAAAATCAGAGCTTCTCTTCAGTACTGGAAGCCAAATCCCGCTCCCACTGGCCTTAATAGAAATTCAGAATAATTTTACGGTAATCAGCAAAGGTATACCACTGGATGTAAGACAGCAAGCATGCTGGTATCTGTGGCCATGTTATTTTCCTTAAGCCCATTGTTAGAAGGTCAGAACTGATGTAATTCTTACTCATACAAGCAATGCCCAGCTGCTGCAAAAATGACTTTTCAAATCTCCCTGCAGGAAGTGTGACACAGCCCTTGTGCTATAACTACTGTTGAAAAATGTGTGTTTCTGAGTCCAGAAAGGTGCTGCCATTATTTTCCTGGAGATGAGTTTGCCCTGAAGGGGCTCGATTTCTCTGGTGGTGATATATATATATATATTTAATAGCAAGGACTCTTATTTTAATCTAAACACCAGGGGGACTTGTATAGTTCATAAATATTTTCTAACCTTATTTTAGCAAAGTGTTGTCCCTCTTCTCCCTGTTGCCACGTTTTAACAACTCCATTAACCCACTGCCACTGGGGTCTTGCCATTTTCAAGCTGAAAGCTGGCCAGGGGGTTGGGGAAGGAGGGAGGGCAGTTTTGGCCAAGACCCCCAGGTCAAACCCTTGCATAATCTTGTGTATAGCCAGGGTTAAGGACCATTTAAGCCCCTGCTGTGTGGAAAGGATCCCTATTTTTAAAATACAAGACAATTCTGAAAACTGACTTTGCTCAAGTAACCTCCAAGCCTCCGGGTTAATTGTCTCTTGACAGCTATCTGATCAAATGTGCTCAGATACAACAAAATAAGTGTGTGGGTTGTTGTTTGTTGTGTCCCCCTGTCCATCCGTCCCCTCCACATAACTGCTAGGTCTGCCAGTACTTTATGGAGCCAAAGACGAGCCAGGACCTCTCTCTGCACACTATCTCTAGCAACAAAGACGTGGCAGACCAAGATCTACTCAGACCTTCCTAATGCTATCACCTCCTAAGGGGCAACTGGAGGAGGACCGCTGCCAGAAGTGGCCTTGACATCACACTTTAAGAAGCTGTTCCGTTAATACACGTGTCAGAACAGAAGATAACTTTATTTCCCCGAGAATTGTGTTGGTTCTGCAGAGCTAAGAAAAATAAGAGGGAAGAAAATTATATATAATTATATTCATTTATGTAAGTGGTCTATACATGTACATATAGATGCAGTTTTATCTCAGGCAATTAAACTACAAACCAGAAGGAAGTTCCATTAAATATATATATATTTTTTCAATTTTACACAACTTTTTCTGGCTTGTAACTGCTCTTTAATATAAGAAACCAAGGGAAACTGTGAAACTGTATGCCAAGAAGACAAAGGAGCAATGGAGCTCACTGTGAACAGTCAATACCAACACCAAAGCTTCGTACACTTACCTGACCTGTTACACCATTGAGCTCCCTCACCTGCAGCACGTGGAGAACCATGGTTGTTCCTGCTGCGTACGCACATTTCTGGAAATTCGCTTTCCTATTTTTGTGCAGCAGTCTACTACCCAGATTGCAAATTTCTACAGTCAGCTTAGCCTGACCACAGTGTGATGCAGCATTCTTTATTATTATTATATACTGTATGCAGAGCTGCTGCCTTCCTCACCAGCCACGTCTCCTTGAATGGCCTCTGCAAGGAACTGTTGTGAAAAAGAGAAGGTCACAAGTGGATACAATCAGCAAGCAAATACTTGTGCTGACCTAAAGATTTCATTGCATCCTGATACCACAAGCTCTTTGGCCCCTAATGTTCTGTTTCTTCTCAGTGGAGGTGAATTAAGGACTCATTTCAAAGCTCTTAAGAGAATTGTAGCAACTTCCTTCAGTACCTCTAGTCCTGGGTGACTCAGGGTGTTTTCTACGAGCACAGCTCATCTCATTTCACAGAACTGAGGCTGACAGACTCCAAAAGACTAAAGTGATCCTTGATGGGAATTTTTATCATGAAACGACTCCAATTTCTGACAGTTGTGCAAGTGCCCCTCAGAGCAGGCCGTGATGAAGGACACGGGCACTGTGGCCAGTTCTGCATATCCTTCAAGGCGTTACAGCCCTGCAGGCACCTCCAGACTTCACGTGTGCCTGCTTTTTCAGCACTGTAAACAGAAGAAATTGCTAAAACCAAAGCATAAACACAGCTCTTTCTAGAACAGACTGTATCTTATGTGCATAGCACTGCATTAACATTGCATAACCAGTGAGGACAAAATGCAGTTGGGTACACGATCCTTCTTAGCTGCAAGGGGAGTTTAAAGGGGCAGAAGGAAATCAGAGCAATGGGAGACTTGGCTTTGCAGGGTAAGCAGGCATGGCCAGAGTGATCACAAGAGGCTGGACACTCATGTTTCTGAGCAATAAGCAAGGGTGGAGAATACTGTGAAGCGTCTGATGTGGTCTTCCATAAGCATCATCTTACCCTTCAGTAAGCACAAGGCAGCTCATACTTCAATGGCAATATGCTAGATTAACTCACATTCTTGTCGTGTACACATAAGCGTAGACGTGGTTATTTTGAATAGGTAAACTCAGAGTCTGGCTTGCCTTAGAGTGATTTGTTAATATGGCAACAGTCTGAGTCAGCTACCTCCCTTCCAGCATCACCACCGTGATGTTATTTTTAATTCTTTCAGCATTCACATTTTTCACTAACACATTCTGGGACTCTTCCCAATCTCCCTGGGTGGTGCTAAAGATGAACTCGTGGTTTCCTCATTTTAACTTCAAATGTCAATTGCTCCAGCCCTCTTTCACCCCCTTGGTTGCATCTTATATGAATCATTAACTCATAAACACAATCCATAACCTGTAACATCCGAGTTTATCAGTTATTTCCCTGCTGCTGCATCTGCTGTCCCGAGCTTCCACTGGGATCAGCATACACTTCTGATAAAGGGATGTTTGCTAACTGCTTCGATATTGATGTGTTTACAGTGAACACCAGCACAAAGGGAGGGGGAATAACAGATTAGGAACCAGTTCAAGAAGGTTATTTTTATAACACTTACAAAATGCATGTGGTTACAAACAGGCTTTGTAGCATTATTTCAACCAGAAGAACTACAACCTGCAGAATTTTTATTATATATATATTTTTTTTTTACCATCTGGTATCACACCCCAGTAATCTGCTTTAAAGGCAGATACCAGAGAAATAATTCATTCTTCATGTTCCTGCTTGACTGTAAATAAAAGTCAAAATGCCCTTGCAGACTGACCAACAGCAGCTCAGATAATGAAATCAACAGATGACCACAAGAACGGAGGTTTAGTAAGTACTAGTTCATCATCCTCAATTCTAGTTTTACCAAGCAATTTTCTAGATGTCACTACCAGTCTGCTAGAGCTCTCTGACCTTGTCTTCTGCTGAGTTCACGTGGCCCACCCAGCGCAGTGGATCACCTCTGTGGAGCAATTGCACTTCTGCAGGGGAGATGAGCACTGGAAGGGCCCATTATACACAGCGCACGCACAACAAACTTGCACACAAGACAAGCAATGCAACACAGTTGTCAATTGCCTTGGCAGAAGCCAGCAACTGACTGGCTTCCCACACATAAGCACAGGTGCATTCAGAGCCTCTGCTCTGGGGGAGCAAGCGGTGCCTCCCGGGCAGCTCCCGTTGCATCAGCACCACGGGCACACACAAACATGCAAGGAGCCTACACGCACAGGGGAATGAGCCATCATTAAACTGCAAACGTTGGGTTTGGACCTGCACATTTTTGTGTGCAGATACATACATGACATGCATGCTGGTTCTGGGAGTGCTTTTGTACATGTATGTGCAGGCAGGTGCCACGCATTTGCATGAGCTGGGCAAGGTTCCTTTCTCTGTCTCTCTTTCTCTCTTCACTGAATGGGAAAAGGCTGTCAGCAATTTCCTTCTGTCAACAGCTGGGAGATGCTTTTCTGCAGTTAGCTGCAATTTGTTTCAATTATGTGTATTAATCATAGCCTGTTCCTGATGGTATTCTTAAAAAAAAAAAAATCAGGGCTTTTCTTTTTAACAAGCCATTTCCTCTCTCACGATGGCACTTAATGACTGACTGCAGGTTTGTTGCGAGAGGAGAGGGGGGAAAAAAAAAAAAAAAAGAAAAACCCAGACGCTTCCATCTTCGCTTATTTCATTAATAAGCACCATGGCTCAAGAAGCCAGCAGGGAATGCAATTGGAGCAGGGGTCAGTGCACTGACATTTCAATTGTGGAGAGAAAGCTCTGAACAAGGTTTGTATCTAAAAATCTCCTAGCTTAGGAGAGGTGGATGGAATGACAATGACCAAGGATTTTTGAATTCCAACTTGCTTCAGAAGCAGAAAAATCAGTAAACCCCATGTAAATTAATTTCTCACTTGTTTTGATATTCTAAAACAGAAATCAATTTTAAAGATGCTGTGGAAAATGTTGAAAGACCGGGTAACTTGGCTGCCCAGGAGTTACTCCCACAGTCTGTTGGAACATAACCTCCTCATCAGTGAGGATGAATGGGATTTTACCAGGCAACTGCACATTAAGCTGTGATGTTTCAAAATTTCCTGTTTTGTGTGTGACTTCTAACAAGTCTTCTAAGGAACACGCTCTTAAAAAAAAAAAAAAAAAGGAAAGAAATCAGGTATGTGGGCTGTATGCTGACACTGTGGAAATATTCTAATTAAATAAGCTTTTTTAAAGAGAGGCACAAGTTAAAAGGACCCTTACTTCCTCCCTTTTACCTCATTTTCACTACTGTTTTTATCTTAACTGCTATTGTATTAAAGAGTCATCCCACTCACTTGTGATTAACCAAAGCAAAGGTCATCTAGCTCAGGGAACTTAATGATAGTACTGATCTTACTCAGAGGTGTGAATGTTTCTGGGAAACTGCTAAGATCCAAGCAATAGGTACTTACTGCCCAGCCCTGGAAATTTATAGAACAAGTGATCCAAATACTAAGAAGGCAGATGATTTCCAAGACAGGATCAATCTACTTTATCAGAGGTTGGGCTAAAGGAACCACAGACCTGTACTGCTTAAAAGTGTACTGCATTTAGTCACTGCAAGAGTCACTTTCTAAGAATCTGCTTAGTAAGATTTGCTGACTCCATCATACTTAGGGAAAAGATGAATGATCCTACTGTAGGTCCATATGGCACACTGCGTATAAATATATCACTTAGATAATTTAGGCCTACTCTTACCTTAAGATATAATGGCACAGATACTCCAGTTGGGTATACAAAATAAAAAGAGATCTCCTGTAATCATCATATTGACAATGAAAAAAGCTGGAGTACAGATCTTGTTATACTAGCAGAAAATGTAACTTCGCTGGTAATAGTTCCTTTTGATAAGGTATTTAAGGCATAAGCTACGCTAACAGCAGAATTCATAAGGAAAACTTGTATTCAAAGGAGCTCTTTGCACGCTGTGTCTGCAGACCCCTCAGGCACGAGCCGGAGAGGTTCTGCATCACGCAGGTTTTCCAGGACCAACAGCACGCAGGGGTGAAGCGACACGATCCCTGACACAGCGACAATGTTAACTGCAGCACGAAGGGACTGGGCGGCTGCCAGAGCTCTGCCACATGGCGTGATCAGGACCGCATACCATACAGATGGTGTACATTTAATGGGAGGAGGAGATGCTACAGCTCCCTACTCTACAGCCATCGGATGCATGTCTGGACACCGACAGGCAGCAGAGGTCACTCATACAGACACAGCCATACCCACAGGACTGCAAATCCCTGAGGATTTCATATGTCTTTGTATGGAGAGGTGGAAATAAGCTGTAGTGGAAAAAGTTATGTTTTTGCCCATGTAAACCACATCCACGCTGACAGTCCCAGTCCCTTCCTAAAGCCACAACAGCTTTTAAATTAAAGCAATGAGTTTCATAGGCCCTGATACATGCCCTCTAAAATGCTGGTGCCTGAAAGTTCACAGCTCAGTTCACAGCCCCTGCACCTCACCCAGCCATCAGAGATGCCTTATATTCACAGAGTTTCTGTCCTTCTCTTCAAAGACTCGAGAGGGACCATTTGCCATCAGTGCACCTGGCTCTGTCGCATTCCAGATTCACAAAAGCAGGACTTTTAGAAAAAACACCCCATAACAATCACAAAGTAAAATTAACTGTGGATAATTAAGATGCAAAAGCAAGACTGTTAGAAACAATTTGGAAACCATTGTTATCCACAGCCCCGATACTAACTGCTCCACCTCTGGGCACTCTGTAGCCAGTAAATACACACAAACTCAGGTGCCAGAAGTGCAGAAGAACATCTCTTCCATTACCTCCACCCTCCACGTTTCCATCATAAACCTCAACTATGGTGTGCTGAACTCAAACTGAAACACGGTCCACAGAAACAGGTTGGCTGAAGACTTGTCAGGCAAAGTTCATCCTTACCGGATTCACACTGACATGCACACAGATGTAGGTTTAAACTAGAAAGAATATGAGGAGCCTGAGAGGGGAAAAGAGCTCGGAGCTTCACAGAGCTCTTGGGCTTCGGACACAGCATGGCACCAGTATTAGGAACAAGACACACAAAAGAGATGGAGAACATGACGGGGGATGGAAGAGAGCAGAGGTGGGGGAAAGAGAAAAGCAAGGACGGAGGGAAAGGAAGAAACAGCAGGAAGTGAAGGAAGAAGGGATGAGAGCAGAGATGGACAGAAACAGGAAAAGGAGAGGGAGAAAAAGAAGAGGGAATGACAGAAGTGATAGACAGAAGGAGAGAGAAATCTCTGCTGGTACAGTAACAAATAAATCCCTGCAGCATGACAAGCGTCTGCTGAAGCATTTCATTTCCCCGCAGCATAATGGTGTGTTATTGCCCATTATCTGTTCTGTCAGTGCCAGAGTCGATATTAAATGAGGGGCAGCTGCATTTAGCTGCCATTTTTCAGCTGTCTCGCCATCACCATGGAGACCCGGTTGTTTTTTTTGATGAACCTGGCTGCAAGCAGAGGGGCGCGTGCATGCGGGGGGAGCAAAGGACGGAAAGCAGCAGCGGAGGAAGGGGGGGCAGCCCCTCACTGCCCTGCAGGCAGCACCCGGCCAGCACTGCCAGGGCCCCATTAATATGCAGGGGAGTTGGTGACCAGCATCTGCATGGGGCTGTGACTTTCACAGGTGCTGGTGATTGTTCCTTCATCCTTCTGCTCTTCTCATTACCCTACACCCTCCTTGCTGTAATGACAGCAATCCTCTGCTCGCTCACAGCTCTGCAGCAGCACCTCCGAGGCTGTTGGAAGCCGTGACAAACCAAGCCTCTCCGAGAGCACGTAGCAGGGCCAGGAACTTCAGTATCCCTAAAATACTTACCGGGAACTGAGGCACAATGAGACAGGGTTTGAAACCTTCTGAGTGTGCCAGCACCAGGAAGCAGCCAGTCAGTTCTGACCCCAGTGTAAATATTTTTCAGTCTGCCCACACTCACTGCAAGATGCTTATCTCTTCTTGAGGGTCTCAGTTTTTTTTTTGTTTTTTGTTTTTTTTTTTTTTTTCCTCCAGTTTAGGGTTTTGGAAGTCTACTGCAGGGACTATCACAGTTTAAAAAATTTTAGATTATATCTACCTTAAATTAAGTGGAGCCTGGGTGCATTCCTGGACTTTTGAACATGCAGGTTGTGATTTTAAGCAATCCAAACAGCCTAAAATATGCTTCTCCTCCCCTTAACTAGCTCACTTCCCACTGATTGCTGAGCATAGCTCGTAGCTCACAATGTGCCAGTGACCACTCCCAAAACCCAGTTTGCTCATGGACACCTCGTTTTGCATGTCTGTGAGGACAGACACTGACCATCCTGCCCCAGTGCCAGGAAACGTGCTCAGCCGATCAGCAGAGACACCCAGGCAGTCCAGCCAGGGGACAGCCACGACAGCAGTCCTGAACTACAGTGACAAAGATCTTGCTGGCATTGCAATCTGAACTCCAGCCATCCTAACTCTCCACCAAAGGCCCAATTTGCACAACTCTACTTATTGAACTGGATGCAGGAGGAGAACAAAGGTGCCATACCTTGCCCATAAGCCTGTGAATACTCATACCTTAGCCTGCTGAGATATATTCTCCTAAACAAACAAACAGGAAAACAAGATCAATAATTTCACTCAAGCTGACAAGGATAATGGGATGCCCAAGAAGAAAATCATAGCCTAAGGACAAGCACCAAGAGCACTTCCAGGGTCTCCCAATTTCCGAAGACTAGAGGTGGGGATATTTTAATCTGCTGCCTTTTAGCTTTGATAGCCCTCTGCTCTTCACCATTTTTCTTCTCCTTTCCACTCTCTCCACTTTCTCTGTGCTTTTCTTCATCTGACTGCTCATCTGTTCACATGCTGTCCAGCATCACACAGCAAATATATTTCACTATAGCCATAAACAGACACCTAGAAAAAATCCTGTAATTTCAGGAAATCAGTAGGGTGAAGTTCTATCTCACACTGCCCTCTTCACAGAGCTTTATCTTTAAAAGCTCCCTAAGAAAAACTTAAATCCAGGTCACTTCAACAAATGTGATTCTACTTGACGTACGGAAGTATTCCTGAGCCTTTCAGTCAATGGCAAACACTGAAAGGAAGGCTACAGTTTGAAATTGGTTTTAAGCAAGTCTCCCAATTTATCCACTTTCCAATATTTCTCAGAGAACTACTATTCCACAGCCAGAAAATCCACAAACAGCTGTTAAAAGAGGTTCTCTATCGAGTTCATCTTTCCTCCGTGTTCTTCTACACCAGAAATCTAACATCATCAACCAGATAATTTAGAGTCAAAGCTCTGCTGCTTCACAAATAAAGCTAATGCACACCTTTGAGATAGTGCAATGCAATCAATGGACATAAAATTCTTGAATCCTACTGACCTGAAACAGTATACGAATTGAAACAGACAACACTTTGTGCTGCATTAAATATCAACAACTGTGAGAAGTGCAGTCCCTTGCAATGACCCACTGCTTTCTGTTCCAGTGACAAGCTAGTGCAATTGGAGCATCTAAGGAGAAACTTTTTGTGTGTGTGTGATTTAATAATTCACTTCTGTTCAAGCCCTGCCTAACCCTCCCAAGCTCCATGTTAAGAGATGCAATAACACTAAATGGTCAAAGTGCTTGATTGTATTAATACTCAACTGAAGTCTGTGAATGTATCCATACCTTGATATTTTCTCTTCAGACCCTCTTACTCTGTTATTTGCAGATGTAGCATAACTAACATCACTACTTTGGGCCTTCTGAAACTTGACAAAACTTCCACAAGTAAATTGTAAAGAAACCTCTTGAGTGACACGTAATTGACAATACCATAGCTCTTCCCCGTGATTGCCATCTACTACCATTCCACATCCCTATGATAGTTCTCCAGCACAGCTCTTAAACGCATCTTTTCTTATCTTGCTGACTACGGGTTTCTTCCAAATTTTAACTGTGCTGTGTTTAAAAGAATATTCTGCCTGAATTGCTTATACACTAATCCTTCCTTTGGCTTCCCCCCACCGTGACCTTTTACTTTTGAATACAGAACTATCTTAAGCACCACACTGGGCACCGAACCGCCATCCAGCTTCGCAGGATCCTGTTTTTCCTCTGGAGAGGTCTAAGTGCAGAGCATCTTCTTTATAGCGTAAGAGGATTTTGCAAACAGTTGTGGAAACAAACAGCTGGGTTAGGTGATTGAAAATACAAATGCTGATGAATATTTTAGCCTGTTGGGCCAGTGATACTAGTGTTGGGTTCGGTAAGTCGTAGGAGTCAAAGGGAAGGAAGAAATTTGCCGTAAGATTAAGGCAGAGATTGTTTTAATGTATTCTCTGGTCAGCAAATGATTATGACCAGAATACAGATGGAGCAGTCTTTGAGACAAATTGGAAAGGGAGAGAGAAATTATGCTGCAGTGATCTCACAATCAACTTCGTGGTCATTTCAAGGAGTTCCCAGCGCTGTGGAGCCTGTGGTTGGACTTGGTTACAGGTACAAGTTAAGTTTGTTCTGGACCAGCTAAGTTGTTTCATTCGAGTTGTGAAATACATTCAGAAAAACAATGGAATTTGATTAAGTTCTGGAACATTTCCCACACCCAACTCCATCAGCTACAAAACAGCGCAAGGCAACAAAGCCATAAAAGCAACCTAATTGGTAGATGCTACAGACAGGTATTATGTATTCAGCAACAGTTCTTAAACTTAAGTATTGATTTGTAACACCCTAGGGGTGTTTTGTGGAAAGCTTCCTGGCAGATAAAACTAGTGCTTAAGTTTTGAAACTTAAGGAAAGAAAAAGACACCTACTTAAGTTTTTATTTCTTTGCATCTTCTTTTCTCCCACTCTCTCTTCCCCAAATCTACAATACATGTAGATATCATCATCCTTTCTACAGGCTCCTGCCTTGAGAAAAGTCAATGAAAACTAGGCACAGTGCATTTGGCTCCATTTAATCATTTGCACATCTACGGTACAAGGCAACATAGCTGAGGGCCAAATCAATGCTCCATAAGTCACCAAAGCCACGGGTATTTATCTGGAAGTGCTGATCAACTACAAAGAATTCATTAGAGTGACAACCATGACCACAACTATCAGCGTCCTTGGATACTAGTATTTTTAAACCACTATAACCACTATTTCTGGAAGGTGTCCCTGCCCATGGCAAAGGGGGTTGGAATTAGATGATCTTTAAGGACCCTTCCAACCCAAAGCCTTCTATGACTCTATACTACTTGACCCTGCTTATGCCTCATGCCTCCCCCATAACTCTTAGAATACCCTGAATGTTGATTAGGCAGCAGAACCAGGATCAAGTGTACTAACATGCTAATATATATTTTTTTCATTTTACATGAAATAATTTTGAGACCTAAAAAAGCTAGTCCCTCATCCACAGAAACACACATTTGAAAGCACATAGGGAAGACTTCGTTTGTTCAATATAAGAGAAGTATCCAAATACCCAGAGGAAGAGCTGATAGATGCTGTACTCTCAACACATGACTTTGCAAAATGGCATTCCTTAAGCTACTATGTCTAACACACCAATGCAGTGTTAAGGAACAAACTCCCTTAATGTCATCCTCCTGTATGTTGTTGTTCAACAGCACTGCACAGAGCTGTCCCTTCAGCTCCCCTATCCCCACCAGGGGCTTCTGGTGATGATAATCCTAAATCTTACTGGTACTGCTGATAGTGGGATGGTGTGCATTGCTCTAAACAGGTACGTTTTTCTGCACATCAAAAAAGGATCTAAGTTTGAATATTTCAAGTACTCAAAATACTCTGTGAAAGCATCAGGAAGCAGGTCCAAAGAAAAGACCTTTGAGCAAGTCAGATCCCCCTAACACATTCAGCTTTCTATAAAAACTTGGCCTCAGTTTCCACTATTCAGGAACAGATTTCCAGGCCAGAATGACTCCAGCAATGAGCGTTTCTCATGCCTTGCCTGTTCAATAGTCATCAAGTAATTCTAAAGCAGAACATGGAAAAGAAGGCAGGGTCCTCTAGATGCAAGCCTTTGGCACCAAAGCCTCTCACTTCCTATTTAAAAATGTCCTGGGAAGGGATATTATGTTTTTCAGAGCACTAAATGCAGTCACAAGAAAGCATAAGGAATGAAGTGCGCTTTCATGACACAAGACTTCATTAGCATAATTCCTAATTGGGACTGTTTAGAGGTCCCATAAGAGCAAGAATAATTATGTTTAACAGGCAGAGTGATAAAGACAGATTAGTCAACTCTCCACCCCCCTCTCAGACTGCTACATGATCTTTTCCTTTCCTTTAGCGTTGAGGAGTCTTCTGTGATCAAGGGAGCATATTCTACAGGGGAGGGGGGAAAAAAAGTGCCCTTTTCTAGTGTCCTCAGGAATCCTCTGCTTGTGACTTCCTAAACTGAGTTGACTAGAAAAGAACCTCATGAAAACCTCTAAAACTGCAAAAGCAAAAGGCAAAGTTTAGAACCTCAGTAGAATACAGCCCATAAGAGAAAGCAAAATGCAACTGGGACAATGGGCAGGAAAACCTAGAAGTACATGCTCCTGAACCACACACACTGTGAAAGGAACCCTTTGTTTAGTTACAAATTGAAACACATTTTCCACTGTGTTCAGGACTAACACAGACTGAAACATAGTTTGTGCCTTCTTATGGACAATCTCTTTCCATCCTGCACCACCGACCTGACCTAAACAGCCAAACTGAGCCCTCTGGTGCAAAACTGGTCAGAAGGTGTTCCTGGGGTGCTGGACAGACTGGGGCACAAAGCGTTTCTTCTCTTTTGCTTACACAGCATAGGTATGCAATGAGGACTTGCTAATGACTCAATTATATGAAGGCTTAAGGACAGAGAGAGTTACTCTTTCTTGAACCTAATTCAGTTGCCCTGACACAGTGTAAGATCTTTAGGTGGTGGCTGGTACCATCCACTGCAAACAAAGAGCTGCTATCCAGAGAAGTGCAAAATGATGCAGCTATTCCAGCTAGCAGGCTTCAGAATACTATTTTAATATGCATTGGCCATTTTCACTGCAGTCTAGGGACAGCTGAACTAGTTCACCCCTCTTCTTACGTACTCTAAGTTCTCCAAATCTTTAAAAAAAAATAAAAACATTTTTAGACTGACTTATTCATTAATTTCATCCACTCCCACATCCACCTGCAGTTCCACCTTCATACCAGGTCCAGAACTGTCACTACAACACAAGGAAAATGCTTCTCATAGTTTAAACTGCACTTTACATAATCAGGAGATTAAAGCAGCCAGAGACTCTGGGGTTTAATTCAAATTCAGACTCTCAGGTGTGGTTCTGTGTTGCTGCAGGTATTTCAATCTCCATTAGAGAGAGAAAAGGAACAAAATCTTATGTGGTTTCATATGCGTTTGTCTTGATTTTTATAGCTGGTGAAAAGAGCTATATTAATAGCACAGCAGGGGCTGAACTGAATCCAAAGACCTGGAAAATAAAATATTCTCAGTAACTATTATTTCAGTAATTGTGAATTCCAGCAAGATGAGGATTCTGTATGCTTATCACAGGAAAGGGGAAAAATGTGGATGGATTAAAACTCATAAATAAAAATATGTATTTACAGTAAATAAAGCAAATATATTTGCAAATTGCAAAGCTATAGCCCTTGGAGTCCTCAAAGCTTCTAATGTATTGGAACAAGAAGTAGTTATGCCCAATTTAAACACTCAAATAAAAACCGGACATTTTCAAGTTGATATGCAGCTGCTGAAGACAGATGAACCTAACACCTGGAGCTCTGAAGGCCCAACTCGTGAATGCAGAACTCTGCAACTTGATTTTTCAGAAGGTGTCTGTTCACAGTGAACCTCACATATGAACACAGACCACTTCACCATCTCCTTGTGCACACAAGTATAAGGTATATATACCCTCCACAGATGTCTTGTAGCTAGAAAAAGTTTGGTTCCTGTACGAGCCAACCCAGGGATATTGAGGGCTAATCACACTGTACAACCATAATAAATATTATGCCTAGCTACAAGTACAGTTTTTCATAAGATTATGCTGCCGATTGACTGAGAAATCAGTCTGTTTCTCTGTCGAATGACTAGCCAGTGATACAAGACTGATTTACAGCACGAGATAAACCACACATTAACACTTCACTGTGATGCAGAAATCTAAATGGGAATAAACATGGCTGCAAGGCTCTCCTAATTTAAGACCATTTTGTGTTTTGTTACCAAAAATATTCCACCAAGAGCTAATAAATCTTGCAAAAAAAAAAGTTTTAAAATTAAATATTAATTAAGACCAACTCAAATTGAACAGCTATCCAACAACAATGAGAATTAGCCTTTTAGAATAGCTCCTTTTCACCTCCAGGTAAATACAGCTCTGAACTGCTGTGGTCTCTTTGATTAAACAATTAAAGTCTCTGCTGTGAGAACAGAACCATTTTTCAACTTTTAAATTGCTTCTACACCAAGACATACCCAGGTCACTAACAGCAGTATAAATTCTGCAGATCTGTGCTGACCTGTCTACAAACTATACATAAACTAGGGCTTATTTGCTAAAGAGATTCATCAACAATTTCAAATCAACAGATTTCAACAGCATTACAATTAGTTTGCCAGCAGAAAAATGGAGCAGCAAAATACAACGAATCAGGCATCCAGCTTGCCCATTGCCTCTGCTCGAGCTGGAGTGGTATGGGTTGAAGCTAGTAGAGAGTTCTCCAAAATCAAGTAGTAATAGTTCCCTGGCGGGGTTTGTGAATCAGTCCCCTCTCCTCTAACCCCTGCCCTTCGTACCAATTACTGTCTTTGCCACAGACAAGTCATTTTAGCTTTTAATTCAGTCTCTTCTTTTCTAAAATGGGCCTAATAGTGCTCACTTATCTACTTCACTAGGATGCTTCAAGGATTAAAATTGATGTGTCCCTGCTGGAGTAATGCGCTATAATTACCTTGTTAATGTGCCCTCTCTTGGATAGAATGAAAATGGCTTAGCCCCGCGTCCCACACCACGCACCGCCTCGGCTGCGGGGCCATCAGCCGGATGGAGGGCACTCCCGTGGGGCAGGCGCTCTGGTGAAGCCAAGGGAGCACAAAATGGCGGCCCTGCGCCGGGGGGTGCAGCAAGGGCTCTGCTTGATAAACCAGGCTCAAATCCACCTAGGTTACTAACTGAAAGGCTATCTTCTACCTATAGTTGGGTGACAAAAATAAACACAAAAACCTGCCAAGATTGCCCTTTTCCTGGAATAACATCCCGCCCTGATGACAGCGGTCAGTCATTCCCTCCTTCAAACGTGCCAGCAGTACGCACAGCCCACACGTGCTCTGACTGCTTCTTCCCCTTCCTGCAGAGCACTTCCCACGTGTCCCTTCTGCCTCAGCTGCCCTAACTTGTAAAACTGAGGAGAAAAGAAATTACGCAACACTAACAAGGGAAGCCTACTATTTCTCTATTTCTGAGACACGTAGCTGGGAGAACCTCTAGTCCAGATTTACCCCTGGTAACTGAAAGTCCATCTCTGCTACCCAGATATTCACACAGCCCCACCTGCTCTGTTTGTCCACAGAAACAAGCAAGCAGGGCTGGCAGGACGTGTCCTCACCCTGCATCTCCCTGAGGGCTGCATTACCTCACCGGCAGCCAATCCAGCCCCTCCACGCCTCGGCACCCTCCTCTCACCGGACCCGCCACCGAGGAGCTGCTTGCCATGGCGAGCACGGGGAGCGCTGTACGTGGCCTGGCAGTGCTTGGGGACAGACGGAGACACAGCGCAGCTTGAGAAGGGGCAGGCAGGAGCGTGACAGCGGAATCTTCTGCCTCTTAAGTGTGAGGAAACAGAGAGATGCTCGCACATTGAATAGCAGCAAGTTCTCTCCTGACAAACAGGTTTTCCTGATTTCACAGCCCGGTTAGATAACCAGGGATACGGTGACCCCCCTGTCTCAGGAGCAGCATTTCGGGAGAGCAGCTATGAACTGCAACACACACAACGCTGTCTCAGACACCGGGCCAGGGGCTCTCAATTCGCTACACAAGTGGACACACAAAACTAAGACAGCCAGACACAAACCACTCTCCCTTGCCCTTATTCAGCTTGGAAATCTCACATACCCGGCCTCATTTGAGGGACTCCTTCCTAATCAATGCTATTTCAGAGATCCCTGTGTATTACCATGGCACAAGTCTCAGAGGGCCTGCATTCTATGTAGATGTAATCTTGCTTAGAGGGGTTTCTGCTCACGTACAGTGAGCACTGCTGCTGTGTTTCCTTAGAAAATAAGGAAGCCATTATAAGACTTCATAAGGTATTCAGCACAAATAACTGTGATCCCGTAGCAATGACTCCACATATTTGCAGTGTCCATGTATTGGTTGAAGCACTGCAGGCACTTAGAACTGGCTTTTCTGTTGTTTTTAAAGGTGGCCAGAAAGACCGCAGGCTTTCATCTCTAATGAGATGAAAGGCGCAGGAGCGTGGCTCGCTTGTCTGGAGACACGGCTGGGCTGGGAGCAAGGGAGGCCCTGAGACTGTGTCCTGCAAAGAGCTGAAACCAGCTCCAAAATGACCAGAGGAAAGTTCAGCTGACAGAACTCTGACCTCCATCCATCACAAAATCCGTACTTTAACCATGCCATCATACAAGCTGCAAGCTCACTGCAGCTTCCTGCTGTTTGCACTGGTATCTTTGCAGTCTGCCTCAATGCAAGCTGCCCTGACAAGCAGCCCATGCTGCAGGAGAGAACAAGGCTCGTAAGGAGTTGCACATAGGGTTATAAATAAAATCTTCATAGTGATAAATATCCCCACAAGTTAGAGCTGATTTTATACTTGAAACTGATTCTTCACAGTCAAAAAACAAAACAAAATTTTTCATGCATAAAAAAATGCAGGATACTCATTATTTATATGAGTATCTTATTGAATTTTACCAAGTTTTTCAGTTAAATTCTGCTGTGTAGCAAGTTCCAACCTCATTATGCATTGATTCACATATAGGTATACCTATAGTACATATATAATGATATACCTATACATCATTTAGCATATATTTTACGTATGCTTTATTTTTAAGATCAAATGTTAATCTCAGAAAGTCTCAGTTGTGTTTTCATATACATTTTCATGGCTTCCTTTCAGTCTTTTCAAACTCTTTACAAATGAGATCTACATATGCAAATTAAGTTATATACTTTTATGCAAGTAGAGCAGGCCTTAAACAGTTAGGACTCCAGGTTACTGTTCCCATTGACTGAAGACAAGTAAGCAGGTCACTCATCTGTATCAGCACCGAAAAAATCTGTTAACAAGGTGGTTCTTGGTTTGAGTTTTTGTACACTCCGGTTATGACTGAGGCTGACCACAATCATCCAGAAAAGCTTTTTATTTTAACATGTTTTGGTAGTACATTCAAGGGCCAAATGCAGCTGTGTGTTTTCAATAGTACATTCGGTAAGGCTGAGGCCAGCAGAAATACACGCCTCCTCTAGCAGAGGCTGACACAGACTTTTGGATGAGGCAGCCTGAATGACCAGAGCACTGAAGCAGGACTGCACATCCTGTCACACTGACTCAGGGAAGGGATGGTTAATGGAGTTTGTGAGAACAGAAGGAGGAAGATTTAAAAAAAAGAAAAAAGAGAGAAAAAGACTGGGTGCTCTCAAAAAGAAGTCCCAGCAAAGCAGTCTCCAAGGCTTGGGCTGCATCTAACCAGTATCTCCAGTGTTCCAGCAAGAGACATACACACAGATCTGAAACAGATGAGTCCCAGGAAGACTACATACAGAACAAGTGGCTGGAGACAGAAGAGGAGCTTATCTCACCTCATGGTAGACAGAAAGGATTCTTACCTGTGCCTTCGAACAGCACATCCTCAGCCACACCCATCAAAAGAAAAAGCTTCTACTGATATCCACACTTGTATATAAATACGTGTAATTTTTGCAAGTGTACATATGTACTGTGTATACAGCTACATCAGTTTAGTTCATGCTGTACCAAACACAGAAGCCAGTGACAATAGAGATGCGTTGTTATTGCCTTCTTCACCTCATGGACCATCCTCAAGATGCACAGCCTGTCACAGGCAGGCATTTATGCAGCCACTTCACAGGCATTCAGATTTTTCCTATTCCTTAGGCCACATAACCATCAGTGCCACTTCAGTTCTCCAAATTTAAGCTTTGTTATTTAACCAGAATAGTTCACCAGGCCTTTCAACCTCTACCTGTAGGCCTGCAGCTTGTCCAAGGCCAAGCACATGCAGTAGGACCCTCCCAATCCCTACCACTTCTCTCACCTACAAAGCCTGGAGGGAGGCAGAACTTACTGCTACTCCCTTCCGAGCACTACTACCTGCCCAATTTCCTTCAGCTACCCATGGTTTGTGACAGCTCCTGCTGCCCAGTTCCCCTGGGCTTCACACTCCAGGCAGACTGTGCTGCTTGGGACTGTGGCTGGATAGACCTGAGAGCCTGCTCCATCACACCATCTCATAGCCCAGGCATATCGCTGTCTGTGCTGTGACATATGGCTGCTCTTCTGCCTCCTCTAGCAAGTCTGGTACATTACAAAATTCCCTGTGTGCCAAGTGTTTAGCAAACACACATGTTGGCTGCCAGAGTATTCCTGGAAAGGACATGTGTCTTGAGATGAAGCTGTGCCAACTGCCGCGCTGTGTCAGAGCATGGGAAGCACCCTGCTATCTGAGATCAGCAGTGCAGGCACTGACAATGACAGTCATCCGAAAACACAGAGCTGGAAAAATGTCATGGAAAACAATCAAATATGTATGTGTGTGTATATATATATATATATTGAGCATCTCTCCTCCTGAGCTATCTTCTGCTCTCCTCTTATTTCACTTCAGAGATTTCCACTGACAGACGCCTTGGAAACGTTCAGCCCAAGGTCAAACAAAGCAAGGGGAATTAGGCAAAGTAAGCCAAGTCACTGGCATAAGAATACTGAACCGCTGCCCAAAAGCCAAAAATGCTGGTATCAGACCATAGTTCAGTGACCATCACAGCATCTGTATCTCAGTTATATAGAGAGCTTGTGGCAGCCTTTGAGTAGCTAAGTAGTAACGTCCAAGACAGCAGTAATGGCAATAAGTTCTTTGGTAATAAAAGTAGGGAGAAAAAAAGACAATATTTACAAAAACTGACAAAGCTAATAAAGGAATATTTGGACTGCAAAGGGCATTCAGATATTAACCTAATGAGTACCACAGAAGTAAAATAAATCTCAATCTCGTCTGTGAATCTGATTTTTCTGGACTCTTGTTTCAAGGATCTTGTATTCCGCTGTTAAGTTGACTTTCCTGGTATTTTGCAAATATTCTGAGAAGTGTATACAACAAAACTGCAACAGCTAACGATCTCATTATTGTCTTATCCTACACACTGTGATAATTTAAAAAAGTAGTGCAACTGTGAGGGCAAAAACAACATCCACGGGTTTGAAAAGGGCAATTTTGTGACACTGCTTATGTAAAGGAAGCATCTCCCTAATAATCAGCCCGGTTGTGGTACACATGACTATTTGCAGCAACGAAATACAAGCATCAGCTAAAGCTTTGCAGCTTTATAACACAAATTATTGGTAATATATGTTTATTTAGGTAAATGGGGAAAGGAGGAAAGAGGGAGCTGTGTGCCTGGTTTTTGTTTTGCATAAGGCAAAGTGTGGCAGGCTACGTATAATTTTATTTATTTTTTTTTTAAAGGGTAGGAGATACCTTCTCTCCTTACATAGATTTTGTTATTCTCTCCAGACACTTGCAGAGTTGAATTAAGTAGCTTATAACAAGCTAAACACCGCAACAAACATTTATCTGCACTTTCTGCCTGCCATTAGCTGAGTGACTGACAGCTCCTGTTTCCTGGATTTCAGCACGCAGAAGCTGCTGAGTTTTAACTGAGGTATTTATTTTGAAAATCTGGGTGATAACTTCAAAAAGAACAAGAGAATGGGAGTTTCAAGGGTGACAGGCAGAGTTTATCCAAACCATCTTTGTCTTGGGTAAACAGCCCCTTGTTGACTCGTGTCTCTCCAAAGGTTACAGCACAGCATTCCTCCTTCTCTGCAGCCCCATGCAGCAAACACCAGCCCTATTATCTCCCTCTCTGATCTCTCACGCTGTCCATTGCTAATTCTGTTATGACCACTGAGATTCTCTTAATTATAACTGCTGGAACTTCTTGCCAAAGCTCTTTATGACCCCTGTGAAGTTACTACTATTAAGTCCTACTGGTATGACAGATTTCCAAGTTCCGTTATGAAGTTCCAAGGAACTCAGAAATCTGCCCTACCAAAGTATGTTTAGTTTGCCAAAAGCCCATACGTAATGTGTGCGCCTTTGTAACACAATTACAATTGCATTTCAGATTGAAACATTCATGCAAAACCCACCAGAATTATATTTCTCTAACAAAAGGAAGAAATTGCCTGATGGCTGGATTCACCACTAATACAAAAGCCTCCCGCTGGTATCATCTTCGCCCATTGCATCTTCAGATGCTGGTTCTTTTACCACCTAAATTGCACTCTGCATCTCCCCCCTAAATAAAGATCATTAAACCACACAAGAGAAATGCAGGTATTAATCATTTGTATTTTCCCATTCTTTTCACCATCTATGCAAGCTGATTTCTGCCGGCATTTCAATTGCAAGATCCATACTTTCAAATATTCCCCTAGAGCTAAAAGAACATTTCGAGCATGAAAACTCTTATAAAAAAAAAAAAAGCGGCTAAAGCTTTTTCAGGAGCAGAGCAGCAGAAAAAGAGTAAACTACTTAACCTTGCACAACAGATTATGAGGAGTTGGCCAATAGTGAACCCACTTTTCTCTATGCTTTTCTACAGCACCTTCCAAGTGGAATAGTATATGCGCTTTAAAATGTTCATTAATTTAGTTTCATACAATTTACACTACCCATGGATTATTGAACATCAATAAAAATATTTGCAAATGAAGCAAGAGAAAGATACAGAGAGTGATTTGCCCAAGTTCGTAAGTAGACACTTTTAGCCAGAAAAAAAAGCAAAATTTTCCATGCCCCAGAATTTGCCTTAACTGCAAGACAATCCTCAAATGCAGCTTGGTCCTTCACAACAAAGATTAATCAAATAATATCGTATTTCCTATATTAAATGTGCTTCGCTGCAGTGAAACTTCATTGCATATACATCTGAAGGTAGAGGCAAGTTATAAATAGTTAATGTGATTACATACAATACTTATCAAGCCTGAAATAAATTATGTATGCCAGTCTCATACCACATCTGTTGGGATACTGTAATGTGATTTAGCAGATAGAGCATACTGTTTATTTTAAAGGGTTATCAAATTTTGAAGCTACGTTCAATTATACATCGAGGCATTGTGTTTGGGGGGTGTGCGCATATTGCTACAGTTCGTGTATCAATCAATCCTACGTGAAGCCCCTGCACTGGCACAACCCCGAGTACTGGGCTGTGCAGGCAGGAGAAGCCTGAGGAAGCGCGCGCAGCCTGGGTTTCAGCACACTCTTCTAGGCTCATCCTCAGGATCAGGGCGGATCACCCCAGACATTTCCTGGGGAGAAATGCACAGCCCAGGAGCACATAACACACCAAGTCTGTGTAACTGCGATCTGAACTAGCAGCTGTGTGTGTGTACAGGCCTTCATCCTCCTGTGTCCTTCCCTTCTCTCCCATGGACTGACCACGTCCCCCCAGCAGATCAGGGCTTTGGCCTCCCTGACTGGGCTGAGTGACTCCTCAGCTTGGGAGCCATGAGGCAATGGTCACTGAGGAAACAAGCGCTTCAGATAACAATAACACAAACAGCACAGTGAGCACTTTCTCCCTGTGCTACCTATTTGTAGGTATTTCTGATCCCTATCGCATTTCACTAGGCCACATGAAGGCTCCTCACACACAGTTCTGGCCATCCCCCATGGTCCTGACCTCCATCCCAGCGCTGTTCCCTTTAAGGCAAGGGCTAGGAGGAGAAATCTCAGAGGTTTCCCAGTCTGTGCCAGCTGGGACCCAGCAACCTTTTATTTTTTGCTCACAAGTGCAATTTTCTGGATACTGGGGTCCTCTAACAAGAAAGCATCTAACTCTGTGACACTGCATCTTTCATGTTGCTGGGTGCATAAATGAATGTTGGATCAATTCACTCCGAGTCAGTACAGAACAACACTTTCAGCCCGAGGAAGTGCTCAACACACTTCCTACAGGACAAGGGCCATATACAAAGCCAGTGGGACAGATGCACACCCACACAACCCAACCATAGTACCACGAACTGACAAGATTTTTCTTCAGACTCACATTCAGCACCTGGTCATTCAATTTTAAAAGGCATCAGGATATTTAGGAGAAGAAAATATATATGAGACAGGAGAGAATTTCCATACAGAAAATCTTCATTTTCTGTTGAAAATAAAGGCTAAGGTAAAGGCATGCAAAACAAAGAAGCATTTTGTAGCAGCCATTATTCACATCTCACATCGCAGGAGCAAGAAAACCAGGGTATTTTTACATCACTCCTAACAATGCAGGGAACTCACTGCCACCGAACCCACCAGGCACAGCTGTATGCAAAGTACAACAGGCATTGGGATACCAGCAACTGCTGCAGTCACAGCATGACCCCATTACATGATGCTCAACCATTTCTAAATACACAGAAACCCTCTGAAATACTTGCAGAGGTACTAAGTGAGAGAAGACAGCGGTTAATTGAGGTGTGGTAGCTGGAGTGAGATCTGCCATCTTCGGCTCCCTTTTATAAGGAAACGGTGGCATCGTTACCAGCATGCTGGTTTGATAGCCACCTGTCAGAAGCACCACATCCCATGGTCTTCATGCCAAATTGAAAACTGACATTTTTACTTCATGAATGTTACCTTTACTACTGACATTTATTGCACGTTCCTCCATGTGACAAATGAGAATGTCAGGTCAGCAGCAGCACAGCAGTTTTGGCTCCCCATTAC
The DNA here is from genome assembly GCF_047663525.1 of Anas platyrhynchos. NCBI lineage: Eukaryota > Metazoa > Chordata > Aves > Anseriformes > Anatidae > Anas > Anas platyrhynchos. The sequence continues at coordinate 22,564,272 of NC_092591.1, forward strand.
TTACAGCCTTAAAGGATAGGCTCTCCTACTAATTACTATGCAAAGTGAGTTCACGGAAAGATAACAACAAGCAATGCAGAAATTGATATATTTAGCTTTTTTTTTTACTGCACTGGGAGGGTCTGGCACTCTGGGTGGGGGCAGCAAAGCTGCTGCTAACCATTTCTGCCATTTCCACTACAGATTTCTCTCCCCCTTCCTGCAAGTGTCCTGCTGATATCTCCATCGGTCTTCCTACAACATCATTACTTGCTCAGAAGGCAAATTCAAGCAGGTATTACCTACTCACTTCCTGACTGCCCATTTCATACTTAAAAAGGATGGTAGGATTTACAGATTGGGATGTCCACAATTTCACACGACCAACCTGCCTTCATCATGGGGAGGGCTGCTCTCATCACTGCAGGACCTGGCAAGCAGAGAGGATGACAGACCAGCTCTAGTTCTGCCACTGATCACTCCACCTCCCATTAAAAACATTTATACATGTGCAGAAATGCTCAGACCATTCTCTCTCTCATAATACAATTATCCCCAGCCGAAGTCCTGAAATCCCAATTACAGTTTTCTGTCTGATGTTTGTATGAACCTGATCTAACAGCCAGCAGAGATCAGCACACTGAAAAAGCCACTCTAAGCAAAGGGATGGATTTGTCAGTGCCTTATTTAGTCAAAGATGAGTGTAAAATGTTTTTCCATTTTTTCTATCCCCTTCATAACCTGCAGCAACCATTTGGTTCTGTATCTCAGCAGGGATCAGATCTCTGCAAGGTTGGCCCAGCATAGCCATCTGTAGTCCTCTGTGCACCTACCTCCACAAAGCAGCACAAGGTACTGCTACAGACCACACTCACCAAGTCCTGAAGAACTACGTTCATCAAGATTAATACTCCTAAACATTCCTGAAAAGCAATTTTCACATTCATTCAGTTGTGAATTATCTTCAGAGCTGCTAGATGGAGCTGGAGCAAATACAGGAGCAGAAATAGTAATGTAGATTTAGGATAATACTTAATGGTGCACATAGATCCTGTCAAAAATAAAATTAAGCCAAAAAAAGACTTCTCAGTAAAAGTTATAATATTGACATATTTATATTACCAATTGCTGCTAGAGAAAATTGCTGGAAACCTCATCCTTAGAAACTCAATCTTAATGAAAGATCCCCAGAACATGTATCTGATGATACAGCACAGCCTCTCCTCCAGGCCAGGCAGGGCGTGCACGGGGCCCCAGGGGGATGGCAGCCCGGCTGCCAGGCAGGGAGAACTAAGACAGGAAGCGACTGAAAAGATGCACCTCTTGAGACACTGTCACGGCATGTCCACACTACAACAACTGTATTGCTAAACAAAATATATATTTATTTTTAAGGAATTAATTCAAAATTTCCATGAAAAACAGTTTTTGTACCTTTTTGAAAAAAAAAAAAAAAAGCATCAACAGGGAACATTTACACATTCTTCCATTCTAAGTTTCTCTCTAAAATCTTGCTTGCCTGAAAATCTTTCTATTTATGGGGATACAACTGCTTTCTCCCATATTTAAGTGAGAGAGAATCAGCTGCTAGGTGTGAGCTGCTGACAGGGGCTGATGGATCATTCTGGTGCAGAACCATCGCTGTGCTGCTCTTCAGTTTGTTTGTGGGTTTGTGCTTCACAGGCGGAAAACAGTTAATTTGGTGAAGTTAAGAAAGAGGAGTTCCTTTCAGGAGGTTCTGGGGGCTCATGGCATGAGGAATGAACTGAGCCTAAGGAACACAGACAACCCCAATGGCTCTGCTTGGCACACACACATACCTCCTTGCTGCTTGTACTGCCTCGCCACTGGCATGCGTGCTCCTTCCCACCCCTGCAGCACAGCCAGTCCTCCCATCTCTCTCTCAAGAGGCCCTGCAATGCCTCACACCAGATACTGACCCTCTTCCTTCCCAACTACAGGAAAGGACACGGATTTTCCATACCACCCAGGCCAGGCTTTCTGTCTCTTTTAAGAGCAAAGCTGCGTGCATCACTGAAGGTAGCCAAGCAAGGTCTGTACCTCGTTGAAAGCAGGTCAACTACTGATAATTTGACCATCATACAAAATCAATCTCCAAAATTTGATTTTTACCCCAATCTAAAGTAGGGTTGAGTGAGGTGGTTAGTGCCCTCAGTTTCTTCCGATATTGTGTTTTTATATGAAACTCAAAACTAATTTCCTGTTTATTTGCAGTCATGGTATTTCAGTTTCTGCAGAGGTATGCACTAGAAATGAAGGGGTGTGAGCATCTCTGAGGATGTGTCTAGCTTCAGTCCTTTCAAGCTGCATAGGCAAGGATTGGGTGCCCCAATTCCTGTACCATGATGGACAAGCCCGGGGAGAGCCAGCAAAATAATCAAATAAAATCCCACACAAAGAATTAGTTTATGCAATCTTCTAAATAATAATCTGAAGACATCTGTATCTGGTCAATAACCCAACCTTCAGAGCTTTGTTCAAAACCAAGCTGACTTTTCGGCAATGCTTGTTTTTAACCTGGAGTGCAGCTCTTGTGCTTTTCTTTGTAGTTGAGTTGTACATTTTGTCCTACATCCTCTTTGCTGAAACATTGCCTACTATTACAGCAAAGCTATATAAGTTCCTGTGGGTCAGTTGTACAACACTGAAGGGCAGAAAGGGAGAAAAAGGCCCCAAGTCCTCTTGAAACCAAGGTAATTTCAAGAGTTAGGAAAGCTTTATTCAGTGCAGGGCACTGAACACTGCATTCCTCTGCAGCTTCTTGCGAAGGTAGGACTGCTACTGAAGATATTTAAGCACAAGCATATTGTGCCCCTTATCTAATCTTGAAATATTTTTGCACATAATCGCAATTTGTGATCAACAATTTCACTGAAGACAGAAAATGTTATTATTGAAGCCCAGAAAGGGAAAAGAGCTTTCCTACAGCAATCCTAGAGGTCAGTGGCAAAGCCTGAAGCATATCTTACTTTACCAAAGCCCTGCCAGAGAGAAAGCTCTATTTCAATTCCCTGTAAATGGCTTAGTTTTGCTTTGCTAACTAGTGGTAAAGCATTTGCTCTGAGACTGGAATCAGCACAGGATAAAGGCACAAAGTTCAACCAGTCCCACCAGGCAGTGCTCTGGCACTCCTTTGGCAGCCTGCAGAAGCAGGTAGTGTGCCAGGATCTACTCGGTTTGATAGACTGGGCACAACCAGCATCTTTAAGAGCACAAGCAACACAGGCAGTGCCTCTTACCTGAATGAGAAGGTTCCAGCAGGAAACCAGAAAAGCGATGTGTAGATGTGAATAGCTACAGAATAAACCAAAGCACCTTCACGGGAGCTTCACAGGTACAGCTCCATGCCAGGAGAAATAGCAGATATGAAGTGTAATTCCTTCCCCCAAAAAGAATTCAGTTCATGTTTTACAAACCAGGACTGACATTTGAACAAAGACTGAAAAAAAGCAGGCAGGAGCTAATAATGAGCGGTTCTGTTTTATCACCACCGCCTGTTTGGAAACCCAGCCTACAACTAGCTGGAAAATGCAGGGGCTGCTAGACTGGGAGGCAGACCTGAGTTAACAGTGAGAGCAATAGCTAAGACACCCTGCCCAGACATTTCATGCTTATTTACAGCTTATATTTTTAAAAATATATATGTACCTGTCAATGGAAACAAATGACAATACCCCATTATCCGTGTTGTTCTGCAACCAAAGGCCTCATGGTATTTTACAGAAGAAAGCAGCACCATTAACTTCTTTTAACAAAGGAGGAAACCTAAAGCATAACAATTTGCCTCAGACCAGCAGTGGCAGAGTTCAGTTCTGCTGCTCTACGCCATGTCCATGCTATCTTTTTCTAATCTTTCTCCCTCTTCCAAGTACAAAAAAAGCCAATTATTTCTTTGAGAGTTCAGTAGAATTGACTAAGAGATGAAAGCAATTTAACCTAAAGATGGCAGAACATAGGGCTTAGGGAAGCCAAATTAGTCATCCACCTAGCCACTAAACCCTGAAGAAGTTTGTGGTAAAACACACAATAAAAGCAAAATAGTATTTCAAATATAATTCATTTAAATATCATGCACTACATGCAGGATTCTTATGCAGGTGAGATAACCACAGCAGTCACAATGCTGGATTCCCATCTAACTTTAAAAAAAATATTTAACATTTCTAAGGAAGTGATAAAACAGTCTTTGTGCAAACATGAATACCTCATTGAGAAAATTGTCACTGAGGCCTGCATAAAAACTGAACAAGGTATTAAAGATGCCATCCCCAGCATTTGACCAGGATGGTGAAAAGAAACCGCAGCTGGCACCAGCGTGTGTATGCTGTGTTTCTGGAGAACACCAGCACAGATCACACAGGCCTGCCCTGTTTCCTCCCTCTCTCCTTGCCCGATTTGGACAGAAATAGCAAGTCTCAGTGTGTGGGAGGTGTTTTGGCAGCTCCCTGAGCTGCTATTATCATCCAAGTTTTCATCCAGCCCCCGGAGCTCAGCTTTAGCGTGCTGCAAATCACGAGCTCGCTGCTTACCTCCGTGAGCCCAGACAGCAGCTCAGGGAGGCAAAGGAATTACCAGCTCCCCAGGACTAAGGCTGCCCAATCCCTCATGCTGCAAGGACCTGCTTTCGGTCATTTCTCAGTTTGCCATTTCCTAGAGCCAAGCTATGCAAAAGCTGCTTCACACGTTGTGCTGCTTTCTGTGAAGGAGCTCAAAGGGTTTCATGCTCTGGAACAACAACTTGAATTTAGCACAGCACGTGTACTCAGGATGCATCTTTTAGGTCAAGCTCTAGTATTAGAAGAAATACTTCAGTGAGCATTACAAGGATAATGCTATTAGCGTTCAGGAGCTGCGCTCTAGGATGAAACTCTCGCAGCCTTTCCTCTGGCAAAAGGAGTTAGTAAATATCTTCTGAGCGCAGAGAGAAAAATTAAGATAGCCCTTTGTGTAGACGGCTGCCAAAACAATGGTTCAGTTGCTGCCTGGAAGTCTGGCCATACATCTCCACATCCCTGCTCTGCACAGGGGCTAGCTCTTACAGGACTGCCACGAACTAATTAACCTCCAGATCCTGCTACATGCAACATGAAATCCCACAGCGTTTCCAGTCCCATAGCTGGGATGCTTATTTGGTACAGAGAGGATTCATACTAATCCTTTCCCTAAATCAGACAGGACTCCGGTGCCCTGTGTGAGAGCCATTGCACCACGGGTCACTGTTTGGAGGTGTGCACCATCCGCCTGTCTCCTTGCTTTTCTTCAGCACAGGCAAGCAGGTCTGCTCGTCTCCTGCTTGTCACAAAACATCTTATAAATTCTTCCTTTTACAATACTACTAAATGGGAACGTTTCTGAAATCTTAAACAAATTGAACGGAACAACAATCTTGCTTCCCACCTAGCTGTCAGCAGCACTGACAATGGAGAAGCTGGGGAAACAAATGTGGTATTTAAACAGCCAGATAAGTGAAAAACAGCAGAGACGAGGACGAAAATACATGGCAGATCATCTTGCTTTTGTGTACATTGTTCTTGGTAGTAAGAGATAGGTGGAAGATACATACATTAAATGAAATTAGAAAAAAATCAAGAATGATGTCACAGCTTTCTTCCTGGTGCTTACAGCAGCGCTGTGCTGCGGGTGAGATGCCCAGAGCTACGTGTGTGCAGTTCTGTGATGCCTACTGAGTCCACAGATCAGGAGGAGCCAGGCTCTCGACTAGCCACAGGCAGCCCTTCCTCGCACAGCTGCCCCACTCTGCTCATCCCAGACCCAGCTCCTCGCTCTTCAAGAAGCTGCTTCATGTCTCGCCCAGGGCACCCTGCCTCCAGGACAGGATGAGCCTAAAGGCAGCTAATGAACCGGCATCTCAATCAGAGCCCTGGCACAAGGCAGCTCCTCCTGCTCCTGCAAGGGCTGCACTTCAGCTTTCCCCATCCAGACCCCAAAAGATCTTGGCTGTCCCCTTCAGAAGGGTAACATGGTTAGCACGGGCCCTGTTACAGGATTTACTACAGACATCAGCCCAGCTAACTGCCAGCACCCATCTTTATGCCCTGGCCCCCTTGGTACCTGAAAATTCAGCAGCCCCATCTCTGCCCAGCCCTGTTTTCCCTGCCCCTTGTTTAGAAGAAGAGGTCTGTGTTTCTGAATCCGACTGGAGTTTGGTTCTATCTGTCTTGTCGACTTTATCGCCCAAGCAGCCTCTGTACAAGGTAGAGAAAACACACAGCAACATTTATGCTGCCACGAAAAACGCAAGGTATTGGAGTGCTTCGATGAAGAGGTAGCCTTAATAGCTTTCAAAGCTGAATGGCAAAGCACGGGAAAAGAAAACCTCTTCATTAAAAACACTTTGCTGTCAGTGCTGGCCCCAGAATTCTTCTCTCTCTCTATTATTATTAAATTATTATTAATAATACAATTCTTATTAAGGGAGCAACTGCCATTCACTTGGTTTAGGAAAAAATTTACAAGAAAGCACAGAGTATTTAAAATGCTGCTGCAACAGTAAATATCACCTCTGGCATATTTGTCCTGGAAGAACAGAGCACAATTTGGAATACCTAATTGAAATGTGCTACAGGAGATAAGGCTGGCTGCGGAGACTGACATTTAAAAGCAGGAGACACCAAACAAGACATGAAATATCACTGTCGCTGCCTCAAAGCAGACAGCCACTTTCCCCGAACTGCAGCTTTCTCCTCGTTGCCTCCTTCCCAGCTCCTAGAGGCACGGCGAGGAGTTAACCCCTTCCCTAATGCCAGCAGCAGCACCCCCACAGAAGCATTTAGGGTCGCTACCACTTCAGGAAGCCGATCCCTCCTGCAAGTCACGCAGCCCTGCATCAAGCAGTTTGTCCTCCTCTTCCCACTGCCACAGCACCGAGCCTCAGCTCCTTCCCTGCTGTGCGACCCCACTCACCAAGCTCCAGCACGGGAGGTGCTGGAATCCAGCTCTCCTCCTGCCTAGCCTGGATGGCAGCACACACCCTGATCCGTGTCTGCCTGCTGGCCCCTGAGGAGAAGGAGTTTGGAAGCTCCTTCTCAATGGGAAGAGAGCCGAGGGACGGTGCCAGAACACCAGATCAGAGGAAGAAACCCTTGGCACACAAGTAGAATTAGGAAGTGTTTGGCTGCTCTGGGTTTTGCTGCCTTACTCAGAAGTAGCGCTGGCGCCTTTGAGCCATCTGAGCTGGTCAAGGGGGGAGCAGGGAGGTCAATCCAGCAGATCCTATAAAGGCACAGGTTACACCAACTGCATTTCAAGCAGGGATATAACTAGGAAGTTACAGGAGCACCAATTAGTTATTTCAGCTACATGTTTTTTTTTCTGTTCCAGGACAGCAGGGCAAAGACTGGGGTGAGTATCAGAGCCAGCACCTTGTGCTGCTCCATGAAATATCCTGGTGTCTTTGAAAGAACAGCTCTGGTTTAAAGGCTGTTTTGGAAAAAGCTGTCAGGAACCATCCTCTGAAGCAGAGTCTGAGCCATGGGGCTGTTCTCAGCAGATGGATCAGCAGCCTTGACTGAAATAGGAAATCCTAGCCCAAAGCAGGGAGGTATTTCTAGATGTAAGATTTAGATTTTAGGTTTCTAGTTGTCGACCAACACTTTCTGTACAGCTGCAGATGCTCTCTCTTTGCTCCCCCAAAGCAGGACAGACTAAATAGGAAGTTCCTTGCACTCCAGGAATAGGCCCACAGCCCCAAGGGCCTACAGGATAACCCTGGCCAGCCCTGCCTTCCTGAAGCCATCCTCATTGCTCCCAGGCAGGCAGGGCAGCACCGCACAGCACATCCTGCCACGTGGCAAGGTTCTGCTCGGCCTCTAATTATGAACATTAGACAGCTGTGACTACAGGAAGGCAACTAGGAGGTGGGTTTGTGGCATATATCCCACCCCCATCAACAGTTGCAGGATCAGAACAACTTCATGAAGGTTTGTCTGAGGAACTGCTGTGTCTCTTTATACTATCACTGAAGCCCAAGCTCTTTGGGGTAAGCTCGTCACTGTTCTGCGCACAGAGCACAGGGGATAGAGCACACGACTGGAGCTAACAGGAACTAGGGCAATACAAATAAAGCACAACATCAACAGCAACGAATCTTGTAAACGTACGCTCAAACGGAGAGATTTCAGATCCAACCTCATTGCTCTAACTTCAGAGGAACAGGGAGAAAAGGCAACCGAAAGCAAATAGACAGTTACCAGACAGCCAAGAAGAGAAGACCCCTGCCCCCCCAAGCTAATTGCCCCACCACCAGTGCTCATTCTGTGGTGAGTGATCAGAAACCAACAGGGACCTGTTCTGAAGAAGTGGTGCAACAACGGCACTGCAAGCTGAGAATATTACCAGCAACGCAGAAAGAGGAACACCTGCTCAGTGAGCTGCTTACACGTGCTAGTTGGAGGGATGGGACCATTGCTGCTGCTGCTATGCTCAGCTCGGAGAGCAGTCAGACCGCAGGCCCAGCTGGCCTAATATTGCTGTTCCCACGGTGACCTATAAATGGGTGGCTAAGGAGGAATAAGAACAGGGTAAACAAAGATGATTGTTCCCAACCTCTGCTATTTCCAGCTTGTGGACTTGCTATGCAGGGTGCTATTCCCTTGCATTTTGAAACACATGATGTTATTTCACTTCCATTAAAACCCTACAGCCCAATTCAGGCCATTAAACCGAATGCACAGCACTGGCAAACACTATGGACTTTCGGCTTGTGCTTCCAGGTGGAAAGCTGGGTACACAGCATCACTCAGAGCAGCAGCAATCAGAAGGCTCACTAACACTTGGGTCGCAGCACTTCAAATTGCGTGATAGAAATACTGCATCTCTCGCCTGATGAACCCTGGCCTCAAAATCAATACTCTCACAAACCGAGAGAGGTTTGTCTTGAGCAGGGCTTCCCTGTATCCCACAGAGATAGGTGGGGCGACTGCATGCAGTACAAATGGCTGCTGGCAGCATCGCACACCAAAGGGGCGCAATTCTTTGCACAAGTGGTCAAACAGCAACTTAACGATTTGTAACAGTGAAGGAGCAGCCAAGACTTACCTCTATTATTATTATTACCCTGTTCTTCAGAAATACAAGTCACAAGCTTCCAGCAGAAACTCGCATCCAAAGCCGGTGGCCAGCTCCCCATCCCTGAAGGCCAGCCCTGCCAGAAGCACGGCTCCTCTCCCACCCCCTTCGCACCCCGAACCGAAACATTCCTGAACCACAAATTCAGACTCTGCTCTCTGGTTCACAGCTTTTGGATGTGCTGCCAGCAGTGTGCTATTTCAAAAACTGGGAAGGGTGATGGGACAGGGTATGTTCCACTTGTCCTAGTGCAATATTACAGCCTTTGAGATCTGTCAGAGGACAGAGACCTTGCCAGTGCGAGGCTCCTCCTTCAGCACTGATTGCTGCCAGCACAACCTGACAGCGCACAGAACCTGCTCCAGGACTGCAAAGCATCCTTCTGAGTGCATTTGGCTCAAGATCCAAACGCAGTAATGACATTGATTACACAGGAGAACAGACACAGGACAGAAACAAAGTGAGTGAAGTGGCATCAGTCACGTCAGGACAGAACACTTCGCAGCTAACGTTGAGCCATTTGCCTTGGCTGGCTCACCTGCAGCAGCACAAGTACTAGGAGGTTTGCTAGTGATCTTTCTCAGAGGATCAAGTGTAGTTACAGAACTGGAAGACAACGGATGAGAATGGGGTCCAAATTCAGTGACAAAAAGCTTTAAAGTATCTCCAGGGTAGCAGTAGTACAGCAGGAACAAGACGTTAGCACAGCAGGATACGTAGGAGCCCAGGAAATACTAAGTGAGTTGAGAAAACAGTGTATGAACATATGCCTGGACACAACAGCCTATGTTTCCCCTCTCTATAGTTAATGTTACAAGCTATTCATTTCTTCAAGCGCTGAACTCAGCCAATTTGAAGTTGAAAGGTCTCTAGTCCAACACTGGGACACCACTGAAACTGCTGCTTCAGTACTCCCATCACAGCTCTCTGGGAAATCCTACAAACACGAATTTAATACAAAATGACTCCCTATTCTCCTCATTATCTTCTATTTATCCCTTTCCTTTGTTATTCTACTTTAACCAAACAGAAGCCCTCTTGCCAGAAAATACTTTTAATTTAGGAATGGCTTTGAAAGTTCCCACAAGGCAGGTGCTTCTACAGGGGGGTACAGTCACAAATATTAGGTAGCAGCTTCAACTGTAACTTCATTTCTGCAGCCCCCGGTTCCACAGCTCCCAGGACCACTTCAAATTACGGTGGTCTCAGCAACTGTGCAGTGGGGCTGGTGAGAGAAATACCTCCTAGTTTTCACCTCCTTGCTAACTATGTGTGTAAGGAGGGGTGTGGGGTACGGTATGGTACAAACCTCTCCACCATATTTTTCAGCAACTTGCAGTTCAACTTCTCAGTTGCTGTGACCACTGATGAAGGTTACCCTGATGTATAGGGGTACTCACTTCTTCAATGGGATGAAGCTTCCTCTCCAGGAGGGCTGATTTCCTCAAAGCACTTAGGCTTCTGTTACGCGTTGATTTCCCATTCCCACATACCTGTGCTCCTCTATTCCCCAACACCCTTACAGAGACTTCTCTTTCAGCACACTTGACTAGTAGCAGCCCTTTCATCATCTTCACTTCACACAACATTGGAGATTCTCCCAGCTGTGCAGAATCATTTTAGGACTATGCAAAGCACACCCCAGCAAATTAACGTTAAGTACATTCAGCAGATCACTATGGGAGATCAGTAACAGAAACTGCATCTGAGGAAGGAAGGGAACTAGGGAACCACCAGCCGCCCGCTGTGCCTAAGAAGCATGCAAGTCCCAAAGTATCAGACAGAAGGAACCAGGAGAAGCCCCAGTGGGACACCACAAGAAACAACTAATAGCTTTGTTAAAAGGATACGGGCCAAGAATCAACCAGTGTATTTCTGAATGTATCAACCTCACTATTAGAAGGCACAGACTGTCCATCTCTTGGAGCCAGCAGCTCAACAGCCACCTGTAAGCACAGATCAGTAGCACCTTCAAGCTGTACCAAATCATTATTTTAAGGACTAAGAGGCAAGATTGGCTTTCCATTCTCTCCCATTGAGAGCTAAGAAGCATCAAGGAAAAAAAAAATCAGACCTGAGACGACCATGACATTAAGACTGTTCTGGCATGAGATGACCTTTCAGAAAAACACATCAGAAACACCGATACTCACTGAACACAAAATGCAATTACATGGTGCTGCCAGTCAGAATAAATAAGCAGGGGCACTGTACTGCAGCCGCCACTGCAGGTGAAGCAGAACAGAGCCAGCCCAGGAGGCTGGGCATTAATCTCCTGCAGCTTCGGATCTCATACTGTCATGCAGGCCCCTCCTTCCACTCTGGATGATTCAGGACAAGTTCACTGATGTTGTAGGGATGTTCCTGTCCTCGCCTTTAGGCTGGACTTCTTTATCGTATCTTCTTCTGCCCTAGACTATGCCTATAGGTTTGCTTTTGCACACTGCGCTGTGCCTGTTAGCATGCTAATGCTCAGGAAGGCTTGGCTCCTTACTGGGAGGACGGAGCTCCTGCTGGCCCAGTTCTCACCTCCATCCACTCACTTTAATAGACAGCCATTGTCGTGCTGTCAGTGGCATCCATTTTGGCCTGGCCCTAAATGTCAAGCTGAGAGGAACCTGCCTTTTACCAGGAGACAGAGACAGCAGCAGCAGGTAAAACAATGAGGAAACCATTAGCTGAGGCACTCTCCTACATATTCCCACCCACAGGGACCTGCAAAGCAAACACCAGCTCACGCAGTCGTGACTACTGAGCCTAGCAGGCTATTCCTCCTCCTCCGCCCTTGGCAGCCTCCTCCCCAACATCCTCCTGTCTACAGGAGGAAGATTTGCAAAGCAAGCGAAGCTTTTGCCACTCACTGTGCATCATTCCCTCTACACCACACAATTGCTCACCAAGTACTTGGCCAGACAGGGTCGTCCTGCCCTTGGCCTCTCATTACCTCTCCCCTTCTACCAGTTCCTGTTTCAGCTGCATACGGTCACTGCAACTTTTTCTGCTTTTTATAATCTTAGCAGAGCCTGTTAGTGAGCCAAAGCTCCCTGAAGTTAGGGAAATGTGATCAGTTCAACACCTTCAGAGATTCTTTAATGGGTGAGAGTTTCATGAAGTAAGGCACAGGACTGTCACAGCTGCAGTCCGGCAAGTAAGTTGTGTAATGGCCTTTGAAGCACAGGGCTGGGTGTTAGGAAACACTCATTCTATTCCTGGCTTGGCTGAAGACACGTACAACAACACACAAGCCATCTAACCTCTCCCTGTTTGCTTTTCCTGCCTGATTACTACTACAGAAACAAAAGCAATCAGCTGTGCCTTCATGACTCAGCTGTACCTAGAGGACCACTGGAGGTTTCCAGGAACAGTGGGTTCATAATGCCAGTCCCTGGGCTCCAAAATAGCAAAACCCCTATTATCTGAGGGAAATAAGAAACCTTATTGCCAAAGACACCACAGAGATTCACGCAGCAGCCAGCTCATCGATAGAGGCCCTCCTCACCAGTCACTGACATCCTCACAGTGCTCCCAGCAGCCTCACACAGATGAAAAATATGCTTCCAGTCTCATTTCCTACCCATAGATCTTCCTTAAGTCAAGAAAGACCCAATGAACACAGTCAAATTAAGCTGTTCTGGGTGAACCACCAACAGTGCAGCTCAACAGACAGGAGCGAACGGCTTCCAGGGAACAGGGTCTCCAGTAAAAGTTAGGGACTTGAGAGAAATCCCAAGTGAAGGCTGAAGCCTGTCCCTGCGCTGTGTCATACAACAGCAGGCAGAGCTGCTAAGAAATGAGAGGTTTCTTCGGAGCCTCTTCTGGAGGCCCACACGCTTGTGCAGCAGTGTGAACACGCACGTCAGCGCTTCCCTCTGGGAAGGCAGCGCCGCGCTTTGTTGTTGTGTTGTTTCAGGTTTTGCTGACTTGCCTGCCCGGAATAATAAACCAGATGGAAGCGCTGATTTTAGAGGACAAGAGCAGCGCGTGAAAGTGAACAGCGGAGGCAGAGAAGCGTGGCAGGGAGAGGGAGAACTCGTGGCATGACATTGGAGCAAAGACTCCAGGCTGAACGGGAGGAGAGGTGCCGGGACTTGCAGTACATGTGTGGAGCTGACCAGAGTGAAGACAGGAAGGCGTGGGAGCACAACAGCGAGGAACAGGGCAATGAAACCAAGTCTCCCTCAGTGCCTTTCAGTGTCAAGCACTTCTGATCAGCAAGACCACTTCCACATCCACTCAAGCAGCTACACCTCTCCGGGGCTGGGCACGGCTTCACCCAAGGCTCATGCCAGGTCCGGGTGGCCAGGCCAGACCCAGAGCAGGGCTCAGCAGGAAGCTGAGGAAGGACTTTGCAGGTCTCTCCTCTACAATTAGCATTAAGTGTTCTTTTAGCAAGAATCCCAGAACATCCTGAGTTGGAGGGGACCCATGGGGAACATTAAGTTCACCTCCTGACTCCACATAAGAGTTAAACCCCATATCTAAGAGCATTGTCCAGACTCTTCTGGAACACCAGCAGGCCTGCGGCCATGGCCCCTTCCCTAGGGAGCTTGCTCCAGTGCCCGACCACACTGTCAGGGAAGAAATTTTTCCTCAAATCTAATCTGAACCTCCTCAGTGCAGTTTTAAGCCATTCCCTTGCATCCTACACCAGTCAGCAGAGCAAAGAAATCAGCAAATCAGCAGAAAGCAATAGATAAACCTCCAACACCTTTTCATAATATTTGGGAGTAGGAAGGGTAACTAAAACACCAGCCTTTCCTGTGAGCTGGATGTTATACACAGATATGACAATTAGATATCAACTCCTTGCAATTCTATTCAAAAAGATCGGAACACCTGTCAGTTAAGTCTCCATAATTATTGTATAGGGATTTTATAGAGACAGTAGTGTAACAACGCTGCAGAAGAACAGGCACAGGGCAAACGTTTTTAGACTAGGTGCCCACACACAGAAGTCTGAATGATTCTCAAAGGTCATCAATAAGCAAAGCTCCAGATGCTCCTACACCCTGAAAACCCTACTGTAGTTGTCGCTGCCTACTTACAGGATGCGTAGCAATGCTGAAACAAAGAAAATTCTTAATACCTCCTTTTAGTCCCTTCCACTTCCTTTCCCAATAGTAAGGAACAGCGTGTCTACGGGACACATCTTCAAAGAGGCTGAGATAGCACATGGAGCTCATTTAGCCTATGTAGGAGGAGGAAAGAACTTACTTTCCAATTAAATGATAAGACAAACATTTCAAGGAATCAACTCTTTTTCCCTTAAATTATAGCCCTAATTCACTTATTACACATAATTATTAAATTTTCTCAGAGTGATTAGATAGGCTTTACTTATAAAAGAGAAATAAATGGGACTGCCAACACTTACATGCATCGCTATCGTGAAGGCTCAGAAGTTGTACTTGGTGTGCAAGACGGGTTGCGGGTGCACGTTTCAATGCACCAAATGGCCACTGGCAGCTGCCAGCTACCTGCAGCCTGCAGCTTTTGGTGGGTGCTCTCCACAAGGACTGTCCTGGGCATGCAGCATGCATATTTCTGTTTAACCTAAATAAGTACAAGGAAAATTTGGAGCAATATTTTTTCAGTAACTGAGATCAGAAATGCTACAAGTCATGCAACAGCACTGTGAAAGGCTCTGGATAGAACAGACAACAGGGAAATTTCCAGAATTGATCAAGGCTCTTTATCAGAAAAAAAAATAGACGGTGAAAATGTCTTTCTTTTTGAACTCTGCCACTAGGGCATATGCAGTAAGAAATATACTGCCCTTATTGCAAACTGTTTGCTTCACTAGTGGAAACTACTCGCACATGTGAAAGGTCTCACCTAGAGCACAATGAAAATTCTGTTGAGTAATTATCAGGAAAAATAAAACTTGCAAAATTCAATTGTTCCCTCTTTTATTCAATTTTCCCCTCTTTTACAAGAGCCATCAAACATGATGTACTTCAACAGTTGTTTTTTTTTTTTTCAATAAGTAATGCAGCTGAAGAAGGATACTTGCTGTGAAACATGGTGCGTTAGGCAGGTCTTGCAAAACCAACAGTTTCTTACATGTTCACTAACACCACAAGCATTGATAACTAAGAGAGCTGCACCTAGACACTCCTGAAGATCTCAAAGCCAGCATTAAACACTGCATGGCCCTCCTGTACAGAAATGGCTCCTGTGCTTTCGGAGAGGCACGGGGAGGTTGAAGCCATGACGTGGTACGCCAGCAGGGCTGGAGGCAACGCCATCCATCCGGCGGTCAGATGAGGTGGCTGCCTGGCGTTTTGGGTCCCCAGCACCAGCATGCAGCGAGTCAGGCCAGCTATTCCCACACTGCAAAAACTGCAGAGGTTGCTGACAAGTGCGGGCAATAATCCTTGTTTATTCAGCAAGGCCACTTATCAGGAAGGGGCAACGCACCAAGGGCTTGCTGCAATTAATTGACGCGTTAATTGACGAACCACTGCTTCTGGCTTGCTCGGTGCCAGATGCTGACGGTCCTTGGGGACCCCTGGGCTACCTGCTGCCCATCAGCACAACGTCCCTGTGTAGCTCACAGGCTGGCCTAGGGAGGTGAGCGTTGTGCAGGAGGGCTCACCAGAGAAGCTGCTTGCGTGACTATTTGTTTCAGCCCGTTGGTTGTCGAACATCACGTACAGCCCAGGACTGCAGGGGAAAAGCAGCCGGCTCCATTCGGAGCTGTGGGAAGGCAGTATGGAGGCCTGACTGCAGCCAGGGACCGAGGGAGAATATTAAACATTCCATGCCTAATTGAGCATCTTTTCAAATTAGCCTGCCTGCCTTATTTGCTCTATTCAGACAGAACAAAGGGCTGAAATACTACAAAGCATCTGCAGCACTTGAGCCCACCAGGCACCCCCTCACACTGAAGGCAGGAGGGCTCTGAGCACCCCCTGCACATCCCCTAACACGGGGTGACGGTCCCCTCCCCGCCACACACTGGTGTCCAGCAGAGCCACCCCCACCACTACAGCCTTCTGTGGCTATGGCAAAGAGCCTTATTTATGAATAAGGCTCTTAATTCACAACAAATTAGGCTCCTCTTCTTTTTAATCGAGAATGAGCCAAGATTTTCCCACCAGACAACCCACCTGTAAACACAAGACACACAATCGTGATTTTCAAATTAAAATAGGAACAAATGTGTTAGATGCATAGGGGAAATTTGGCTCAGGGATAAGCCAGTGAAAATCAACATGTTGTGATATAGAGAAGTCAGGCTGGAACAATCTCAGCCCCTTGGGAGCCTGAAATCCATAATTTTGTCAAACACTTGTCTGACAATTTACCTCTCCAGCCCACACTCCTCACCCCACCTAGTCACTGCCTGGCTGTCCTCAAAGCAAACCACAAGAGCTACCATTTGGAAACAAACAGAAAAGCTGCACTCCCCCATCATCACCAGGCACATTGCTCCTTGCTCCAGCTGTTCCACTGAAATGCAGGTGCTGGGATCCAGGGTAACTCAGCACAAACCCAAGGTGGGGCGCTTTCTACAGAACAGCAGTACCAACTTCCCTGCAGACGAGGCAGCAAGGTGTGATGAGCTCAGAGCAAGCGCTGTTAATGAGGGCAGGACAAGCCACCGCAGGTTATTCAGCACACCAATCCCTCCAGAAGAACCCTGCAGACCTGCAGGGATTTGGGCAGTCGTTTCAGCAGGGGGACATCATGCAACAAGAAAAGAGAAATGGAAGAAATGTGTGTGTGGAAAGGCCCAAGCATAAAAGGGATAAAAGACACTTTCCAGAATACTGAAACCAATGGAGAGAGGTAAGGGTAGCTTCCAAATCAGAGCAGCCCTTCTCCCCATCTAAATAAAACCCCAAAGCAGGTCATTAGCCTCTGCCAGTTCTCAACAAGATACATCCATGAGCTTCAGCAAGGAGGAAAAATTAGTACTGCCCTTGACAATTGATCCATTAAAGGCTATTTAACCCCTAGTTTTGGTTCACCCCAAATCTGAAGAAACCCCTTTATGAAGAGTCACCAGTCAAATAAGATCAACAAAATGGACACAAAGCACAAGCCAAGGCACAACTCAGGTGTGGTTCTCCCTTACCTGGCCACCACACCACTCGGCAAGCTCTGGATCTCCCTCTCCTCCTGACCACCCGTCTTCCCAGAGCTGCTCTGGAAACCCAACTTGTTTTGTTGTTGTTGTTTATAGCTCATTTGAATTAAACGTTTCTCATTCCTGCCCCAAAAAGGAAGGTAACAAAAGGCTACAAACATCTATCAAGTTTACAAAAAATGAGCATGGGTTTATTTAGACTGTCTTAGGTGTCTGTGTGAAGCAGAGCTGTTCATTCACATCCCACACACCGCTTGGTACCTAACCAAACTGCACCGAATCGCTGCCTACACCACAACAGCCTCAAGATCTCCGGTGTGTCAAGCATTTGTCTTAGCAATTACCACACACTTTCTCTAACAGTGGTATAATGATAGTTTAAGAACTTAAATTAATCTTCTTGAGGCCTTTGCTCAGTCACCTCAGAAAGGGCCTCAGCATAATGATTGCCACAGTTTAACTTGCAGCTAAAGCACTTTCTCCTTTAGAGTTTTCCTTTTCAAAAAAAATCGAACAAGTATCTCATTCATGTAAAACAACCCTGATGAGGTAAACATTTAGATAGTTTCAGTGAGTGCTACTTGGAGCATCCAGAACAAATTTGCTCCTTCAATTCCACACTTCAAAGTGTGCCTCATGAAGGAACTGTGGCAAGGTGTCCTTTGAGAAAACCTTCAAACTAGGAATTTACTTAATCCTTTCCTCACCCACCATATAACCAAATATCTCCTTTTTGGGCAGTAAGTCTTCCCAAGAGAATAAGTTGAGAATTAAGTTGACTTTGTGAGTTTTCTGGGGTAGTTATTCGTATGAAATGAGTATTTCAGCTTTAAGAAGAGACACACGAGACAGCCCTGGGGGAGAACAAAGTGATGTTTTCAGAAGTAAATTAAGGCTTTGATAGTTTCACATCATGAAGTACATACTGAGGTGGACTCTCAATTCCCTACCAAGTTTATGTAAGGTAAGTGAGAATCATTTCCAGAGAAAAATCCCTGTTTGAAATAACATCCAGCACCCCAAGCTGACATTAAATCCCAGGAAATCTGATTTAATATGAAGTCATACACAGCTGCTGCTACACTGTACAATTTCGCATCTCAGACTATTCTGTCACCTCAGTAAATAGAACAGCATTTGAAACAACGAATCTCATCCTTTTTTGTCTGGGGTCCCATAAGCCTACCACTAACACATGGCTACAGATCTTCCAGACCCTCTCACCTTCACTTGCAGCAAGGGAAGGCAGCCAGACACAGCAGAACATACAGCTTAAAAAGAAATCCCTGAAATAGTTTTGAATCCTCTGATATTCCTATCAACTTATCCCCTCAGCAGTGAGGCAGCATTCAGTTCCCATGGATCTGACCTGTCCCCGTTCATGACAGGTAGCTCTCCACTGTCTGAGTAAGAGACCTACTAAACCTGATTTATCCTTTTATTGCCATCTGTTTGGTTAGTTATGATCCCATTTGGCCTGGTACAAGAAACACCTCAAGCTGCTTCCCCAATTCAAGCATGCACAAGGCTGTCAGAAGAGCCTGTGTTGTCAAACACTCAATACATTCGCTACAGAGCAGTCTCCGCAGACTTTGCCAGAACCAAGCTGCATAGCAAATCAAGGCTCGTTCAGACTTCTCATAGGCCTCCCTACGCTATCACTAGATGTAGATCTATCCATCAGTTCGAGCAGTCCTCATTTCCAAGCTGTAAGAAAGTTAAGAGATGGAGACTGAATTCACAAGGCAGAAAAAAAACAGTTCTTCCTTAGTTCGTCAGCCTCCCCTATCATACTGAGGCACCCAGCTTAAAGAGCAGCCTCCTGAACTGAACCCCTGCATCATTCACTGCTCACCAGTTCCTGGTAAGCAGAGGGATGCCAGTATGCCCATTCCATGGACACACAAGCCTGGGGACACTAGATGACCTTCCAGGCAGACAGAAGATGGCACACTTCTCTACAGAAATGAAGATTTATCTGCATTTATGTAGATAAATGGAAAGCAACATACAAAAATAAGCAGAACTCCACATACGAAAATATAGCTTCTGAACTGCCTAGCGCAGCTTCGGAAGAGGTTTTCAGGCTACAACTGATAATCATTTATGAGAAATAATTCCACAACCCTGTTTAAATGCGTAACCGGTAAGGGTTAAAACCAAGTGTTAAGAATTACTTAGAAATGGAATACAGCCGAGTCACCAAACATCTTTATGCCAGTGAGTAAAACCAGGGCCATTTCTCATCCAAATACCGTGCACAGCTGTGATCTCTATCTTAAACTGGAGATGGGAGAAATGGAAGAAAATCAAAGAATGATCAAAAGAGTGCTAGGGCTTCCGGACAAATAAGCCAGGTTTTTATGCTAGGTTGTCTACGTTTGGAAGAGAGACAGCTTTGGAGGAATGTGACAGTAGCAGGAAGAAACAGAATGACTTTTAACTGTCTCTTCCAATGTAAAAGCTTGGGAGCCTCAAATAAAACCCGTAAAGACAAGGGCTCAAACAGACGAAAGAGGTAGTTCCTCATACATTTGAGCAACAGAGCAGCTTTCCCAAGATGGTGCAGTTCAGTCCACAGATGTTCAAGGAGAGTGTAGTTAAGGCCATGGAAGAGAAATCCACTGAATTACTAAACAAGGAGAAACATCTGGCTCGAGATGTCCCTAAGGAGAAAACAGCTGGCTGGAGGATGAGAGAGTGCTGGACATGGAGTACCCTACATCCTGCCTTATTTCTGTAGTCTCCCAGACATCCATTTCTGGACACTGTTGGAGATAGGATACTTGCTCTGAGCCAGGAAAAGGCCACTGTTAGGCTCATCTCACAATGGACAGCTGCCAGCAACTTCTCTGCTGTTTGAGGAAGGCTGATGCCATTCCCCACATAAAGCAGTGAGCACAAAAGGGAGCGCTGCAGCTCCCCTCCTCCTGACCCAGGCCACCAAAATGACTCAAGCTGCACGAGCTGCAGGCTGATCCCGTCCTTCACAGTGAGCTGTGGCAGGAACATGACAACACCAGCTCCGTAGCGCCTGGGGCTGAGAGCAGACGACAGCTTCAGTATTGGAGAAAAATCCAACCCATGTTTGGGATCTGTGACCGTTTTCAGTGCCAGCCCCATCTCAGCATGGGGCACCACATCATTTGTCACGTTGAAGGGAACACAGCGCTGCTCTAACTGGGCACGCAGTGCATTCCTTCCCTTGGTCTCCAAGCACAGAGATCTTTGCTCTCCAGCTCTCTGCTTCCTGCCTCCATTAAGCAGCATTTTAAGCCGGGTGGTCTTGTCTAAGCCATTCTCATTAAGCTGTGTCAACGCTGGGCCTGGCCAACCACTGCTTTCATGGCTGCACCAGCTGGCCACTAAAACCGACCTACAAAAGCAGCCCAAAAGGAACTCACCTCTCTGTGCTAAAGTTTGAGGTTAGAGATGACAAAAATGCCTAAAACCAAATCCCTTTGTTTGCTGTGACAAGCTTGTGTACCTATGTGTACTGACAAACATCCTCCCACAAACGGCTCTGCACCCATGGAAAGTCATGCGAACGAGCCCATCCATCCACACACTGACAGCTTTACTCGTTTTGTGCAAAACTTGGCTTCCACATGGTATCACAAGTCCAAAGTCACAGATTTACACAAGCAGTCATGCAGACATGATCTTAAACATCAATTCTTCCCTTTTTCTTCAACCAGACAGGCATGGGCACAACATTTCCATATGTTTCCCTAAAGATCTTTTGGGGCTACAGCCACTGTGCAAGCTTCAGACAGTTTGCGTATGTCCTAAAACGAACTATAAGGCGATGCCAAACTCAGAGAAAGCAACGAGCACGGCTGTTAAAAAGATATTCAAATACATGTATTATTTCATAATCACAGCCATTCCTCGTTAAATTAGAAAAGACAGGAATTGGCAGAAGAACCAAAGCTGAGTACGAACCTTGCTGAATCAGCGATGACGCCGGGTCTTGCAGGAGACCTCGTGGGTCTGAAGGAGCATGGATACTGCCCAGCATTCAGCTTTAAAGCACATCGCCTTCAATTCTTACATAAATCTGACTAGGCACAGGAAGCAGGAGCACGCTAAAAAAGTTTACTGACATTCAGGTAGGAGGTGCTGTTAATACAAATAAGGACCGGATTATTTTAAGGATGGGCTGGATCACCTTCAGGACACCCTGTAACGCTGTGCTGCTCTGACAGCAGCACACCACAGCCGGCTGCTTTCGGGATGCCCTGCGAGCAGCAGCATCAGGCCTCCAGACAAGCCTGGCAGGCTGCAGCCCCTCTGCCATAGACACTGAAGCACTCCCTGGCCTTCAGCAAGGGTGCCTACTACCGGAATATCTTCAGGCTCTCACAGAAGCTCAAATTGACCGTTTCCATGGCAACTTCACCCCCAAACCTGTAGTTTCCTGAGTGCCCTAAGAGCTGAACACGGAACTCCACTGAAGAACCACCAAATGTCAGGCAAGTTTCCCTTCGCTATTTCCACAAGGTCACATCAGCACAGTGAAGCTGGGTGCCTTTTCTTCCCCTTTTTTTATAGGGCCATAGATGAAAACACCTCTGACAGCAGACTAACCAAAAGCTTAAGATTACCCCCACACGCCCCCAGCCCCTCCAAAAGGCAGCTTTAACTTGCCATTCAGGCAGGAATTGCCTTTTTCTGTGAGCTCCTTCCTTGCACCCAACCCCAAAAGAAAATGCTCTGAGTGCTGCCCAGCACCGGGTCCATCCCTCCTGCCCTGCACTAGGAGGTGGCACCATGCCCACCACCTCCAGGCCCCCGGGGAAACACTGGGCCAAAATGCTGTGCACCATGAAGGGAAGCAGAGCCCTGGGGAAGTCTCCCAGTTACACAGGCATGACCCCAAATCCTGACAACTCCCAAATACACCACGCCTCACTTCCATGCTATGCTGTCCCTAGGGAACACAGAGGCCCACAAAATCAACCCTTATGGAGCCAGCCCTGCCTGACCTGGTGGAGCAGGGCACCCAGGGGACAACCCAGCATCGAGGGAGCTGTGCACAGGGGTGTCATCTCCCTTCCTTACACACCAAACTCAACTCCCCCAGCCCCATGTGCCAGCACAAGGAGCCATTCTCACCACGTTATCCATGAGGGAGCTCAGGCCGTGGTTCAATACACGATCTCCTAGGACAAGAGGAAAAATGGCACAAGACAGCAACAGCCCCTTATCTCATCCTGGTCGCTCCTGCCAGTGCTTTGGCCACACAGATCTCCAACACCATGTGTCAAACAGCAGCTCCCAATAATTTCTCTTGCCTGTATTTTTGCCCACATGGGACCTCCCCATTAGTATGTCCTTGTTTCTCAGCACCCTTCCTCTGCTGTGTCAGACAGGCCCCCTAACCTGTGCTGTGCCTCATCTGCAGAGCGCAGACACTGCCTGCTTCTCTGAGCAGCTCAGCTCTTAGCAGATCCCTGCTCATTCTCTATACAGTCCTGCCCCAAACCAATTCTCACCAGGAGCAGGATATAAAGGCAACAGGAAGGGAAGTGCCACCCCTGGAACCACTGAGGCTGTCCCCACTTTGTATCACGAGAAAGGAACTGAGAGAAAAGGGCTGGGTGGGTGGGGAGGCAAGGAGCAACTGTTCTTCCATTTGATTAAACTTCGGAGACAAGGATTTTTATTATTATTATTAATTCTTGTCTTTCTCAAATACACAGAGCAGAAGGGATAATCTGGAGCTGGGAGCTCTTTGAAAACCAAACGAGCTGCAAAAGAAATTAAAATGAGTTCAATATTTATACAGCGCAGTTCTAATTAAATTAAAAGGCCCACAGATGTACTGGTGACAGAGCAGCAACCTACCTCCTTCCCCTGAACCCTCATTTTTATCACTGCAATATTTTTTTTGCTAGTTACTGACACAATCACAGCTTCATTTAAAAAGAAGGAAAACAGGAAAAAAATAAGTGGAAATAACAATACCTTCCATCCTTCCTAATTTGTGTGGCATCCGAAAAGTATTTGAGAGCAGCATCCATCTTGACAAAAAAAACCTCAAGTTCCTATTCCCTTTAGGTCCTGCTCAAGTGGGACCACCATGCAGCCTCTGATAAACAGGGGAATTTCTTCAATTATGTTCGGTATCTGAAACCAAATCTCTTCTAACCATCCTCCCAAACAGTCAGGGCTATCCCAAGCAGAAGTGACAAATCTGGATCATTTAATGTGGCAAACACTCACTCCTCAGCTCTTTGCCATGAGGTGGAAACAGCAACTCGGTGGCACTAAGCTTCCCAGGGATTTCCAGGACCTTTCCGTGTCACGACAGGATCTGCTGCATTTGGGTACTATTAGATTCTTCATCTTGGGGGGAAAAAAATTAAAAAACAACAGGGCCCTGAGTCCTGCCCAGTGGGTGTCCTGAACACTCAGCTGTAGAGCAACGTTTACACTTGCAAGCATACTGCCTCTCGCTCTACCCTCAATCACCATGAATATTTAATTACATCAAGCAGAGAAGAGACTTCAGCATCAGGCAGAGACTGTTACACCTTCCACTACTACATTATCTGCTGGCTACAGCAGGCTGAGAAGTGCTGTGTAACCAGTGGCTCCCACCAGCAGAAAGGGACACTCCCATCGCTTCCACATGCAGGCTGGCACCACGCTCTGAGGAACAACATTAGCCTGAGTGCCAAGGTCCCAGAAGACATGAGCTAGACACTGGTGCTGAGCAGCACTGTCAGAGAAATACCTCTGCACAGAGCTTCAGGCACTTTGGGAACTAAAAAACAGAATCCTAATAACAACCTTCAGCATCAGGCAGTAGTGGAAAAGACAGACTTGGAAGGTCTGGTGAGGACTTAAGCACCTGAGAGACAGTTGGATGGCACCAGAGCACATCAGTATCTTCTGTGGATGTAGCCCAAAGTCTTATTTGCTGGTATTTAGTATCAGCTCCCAAACCACTTCATGGAACTGCCTCAGTGGATATCTCCCCAGCACAGGGGTGTATGCTACACAAAAACTAACACAGTAATTCTTTCTAGGTGAGACACCTCTTACTCTAAAGCAATAAAATGTACAGCTTGTGTCAGTGTCCAGTGCGTTACACCTTCCTGTGTCCCACTTGCTCTCACCCTGGTGTTGCAAGCACGGGAATTATCCCTTGATAGAGCATTACAGGGAATTCCCAGAGTAGCACTTGGCATAAAGCTAACCTACTCTCTGTAAGGTCTCTCCCCTTAACCCCATCTGAGATAACATGAAGCGACGTGCTCCAATTCATACAGACAGCTACAGGTGAAATCAGGAACAAACTGCCATCTTTTGAACTTATTCTGGCCATCAGAAGCACTCTTCCTGCATCTTCACTTTTTCTGACCCAAAATACTTACAAGCATCTTGAGTGCCAGAAATCTCAGGGTCACCTCCTTGCTGAGAAGACTACGGTGCTGATGTGCCATGAGCAATATCGAGTTGTGCACAACATTTCTTTGCACCCACAGTTTTAATTCAAGCAAGTATAAACTACTTCGCAGGGAGAAAAGCAAACAAGGAAGCTGTGCAAATTTTGCTTACAACACGAGGTATCCCAGATCTTCCCCTTTTAACTCCACCTCTAGAGTCCGAGGATATTTCCATACTTCCACAGACCTCTCTGTTGTGCACAAAAGGTTAAGAAGAATTTTTCCCTATACCAGCATCATCAGAAAAAATTTAAAGTGCACAGGAAATACAACAGGAAAAAAAAAGACTTCAAATGCATTCAAAACAATGGAAAAATACTGGGGTGGCAAGATTTCGGAATAGGAACAAAGTTCAGCATTCCTCCCTTGTCCATCTATCACAGCAAACAACAAAAAAATTGCCTTTTGATCAGCTCCAAACTAAACTAGACACTCAAATCCCTCCCAAAATCGAAGTAGCACTTGTCAGCAAAGCCTTCCCATGCTGTCCATCAGGGAGGACCACAAATTACATGGAGAGACACCGAACAGCCAAAATAAGACAAGTAGAAAAACAAGGAGCAAGAAAAGGAAGGAATCCAAGAGAAAAAATAAATAAAACCATTCAAGAACCATTAGAGGAACTTTACCATAGGCACAAATACAACAGAGGCTGCCTTTGCCCTGGTTAAAGGTTCCTAGCCCAGCCCTTTGCTGATCTGTCCCTTTTTGCTTTGTCTTTTCTTTTGACCAAAGAGCTTGTTTTCCTTCTTGTCATCATCGTGGGCTTTTGTCCCCTCTCTCCCTCCGAGCAGCTGTCACATTTACTCAGGTCTCATGAACCACTGTGCTGCGTATGTGTGTGATTAATTACACCGTTAGCCTTCATTAAGCCAGCGGATTGGCACTCCGGCAGAGAGGCAGCAGGACCAGAAGGAGAAGCTATTGAGAGCCAGCAGGATTTGAGTCCTGCCGTTTGTGTATGTGTTGGGCATGTGGGGCTTTTGTCCTCAAAAATAGCAATATCTGAGTAGGTTTTGCGTTCTTTGGCAAGTCACAAAGCTTCTGCCTGATTGCATGCAATGCTCAGTTAAAACCAAAACAAAACAAAAGCCACACCAGGTCCTGGAACTTGTTACTACCCCCAAATATTTTGCTGTTGTAGCTCATCTTGTTCAGAAGAGACAGAGTAAGATCTGTGTGCTGACAAAGGCTTTGGTCCTCACACAACTCTCAGAGAGTTAAACAGTTCCCAGAAGGTGCTGACTGCTTTCCTCCAGGATTAACCACTCTCTAGTAAAGCATACAGTTAAAATGTTTCTTTCCTCCTTCATGGCAAGCACACGTTCATTCTATCAACAACCCGGGCAAAGAGGCTGTATGGGAAGCATACACAGCAACTCAGTTTTGTTTGTGCCATAGATTTAGCCTCTTCCAGGCAAAAGCATGGGAGATGTTCTCTGATGCTCCAAAACCAAAAAGGCAGTTCTGTATATTCATTTCGGCTCTACATATTCTTCCCAGTCATTTCTACCTGATCTTCTTCTGCAATTGAGACAGACCTGTTACCACCTTATAGGATATGGTAACCGAAGCCTCAAGTCTCCAGGAGTTTGCTCATTGGAATTTCTTTGTAGAGTTTTTAATACTGATGGTATTGTGTTTTGCTACTTATTGAAGATTTTCAAATATCTGAAAGGTAATTCCAACGTGGGGAATAGGGTAGATCGACCACTCAAGTTACATCATGGGGTTTAACAAACAGAGAAAGCCTAAAACAAGCCGATTCACTCCAAAGCTATTACTTGAGTTTTAGTCACCACTAGAAAATAAAACCCCAAACAATTCAGTCTTCATCCTCATTCCCCCCAGTTGAAAGTCACCAAAATCTGCTAGCCCAAACGTAAGTTCGCATTTCAGTACCATCTAGGGGTGCCACAGCTCCTATTGTCAGCACTGCACCAAATCTAGGGGGCTAAGATGTGCCTTGGCTGTACCTCAAAATGGTTTCAGACTAGACATAAGGACTGTAGAATAAACAGTCCACTGACCCCATTCGGGCAAGAGGATACCAGGTAGCTCCCTAGAAAAGGGCCAAAAGTGACTCTGACATGGGAAGCTTAGCCAGATTGTTTGAGAGACAGAGAGATCAGATAAAAGTCCAATAGAGCAGATGCTGTAAGAGGATTAGAGCAAGCGGATTAGAAGCCTTGAGAATGCAAAGATCATCAGGCTCACAATTCCTCTTTAAACTTAATCAGGAACAACTATCCCAACTCTCCCTCCCCACTATCAGTACTCAATGTCCTTATTTCCTCTCTCCCTCACTTCTCTCTCAACCACTTTATGTTCTCTTAATTAATGTCATGTGATAAACCTACATGAAGGTAAGTAGGGAAGTCTGCAGAAATGCAGTAAGTTCATCTCACCGAGTTACACGATATTATTGCTCATTCCCCAGCCTTGAATTCATCCAATTTGGGCTGTACTGCCCTTCTATATCAAAAGCATTTATCCACAGAATTTTTCCGATGGTCTTCTAAGAGGGTTTACACCTCTATAAATGTTGGGAGAAGATCTTAATACAATCAGCACCAGCATCCAGAAGCTATCAGATGTTTCCACGATGTATATGTTCGCCATTTGCTTACCCTGTCAGTACAAACCCACCGATCTGCAAGCTCTGCATAAAACATTTTGCTATTCATGGGGCCTAGTCACGCTATGGATAGCACACTCCAAGAGAATAACTGTAGTACACCCTATAGACAGAAATGAACTCAAACATTGTATGTTCTCAACAATTACGATCTTTGTCTATTATGAGCTGATTTGTATGCCATTCGTCTGCTGTAAAAATGTCTGAATTCATCAGGTTATTTGAGACCCTATATAACAATCCACCCAAGTCCATTCAAAAGTAAATCACTCCCACATCAGTTTTACACAGCCCATGGAAAAAAGTCTAGAAGCTCTGGCACCTGAAGTTAACCAGAGAGTCAGCAATGACTCTGTAACTGTAAATACACACGTACACACAGGCAGCACATCACCTCAAGGTAATTCCACAGGTGGCAGACCTCTGACATACTAAGCCATAAACCTTGGAGCAGGTTTCTATCTTCTAGAGAGCACTCGTGTTTAGACACACCATCCTCAGCTCTGTATATTGCCTCTGAACTTCTCGTCACCCCTCCTAATCCTTCCAAATTCATCTGCAGCTCAGGTCACACAAGGTCCTCCTCCCGGCGTTCCTTCCAGGCCATTGTCTCTCCGTGTTCTCTCCTGAAGCCGGCTTTTTGTGCACTGTGTTTGAAAGCAAATCCAGGCCTATCTTCGTTTACATGCTGAGCAGAGGCTGCGGTATAGCTCAAGTCATAAATCAACACCAAACCTTTCTTCTGCGGACATAGCACTTGCAGCCAAGTACAGAAAGCAGCTTTGCCCAGGATCAGCAGTTACAGCCTCCGAAGTCCAGGACTGCCTGTAGCATCCATCTCCAGATTTAGTATCCCCAAATTGACACTGAGAACGTAATGATTAGTCCCAGTAAATGAAACCCAGGTGCTGCACTGTGAGCAGGGGAGGTAAAAAGGAAAGGGAAACTCTGCCTGACATAAATGATTCTATCAAGAACTTCAATTAAATTGATTGATACAAGTTTGCCAGCAATCGGGAAGAGTGCCATGTACCTTCCTCAGCCTTGTTTAGACTCCAAATAGCAAAGTAAACCAATAATGCAAGGGAAGCTATAAATCTCACTAGGGCCTGGTGACAGGCACTGTGCAAAGCTATTAGAAAGGAAAGAGATTAACTTTGGTATTCAATTCCTTAGTTTCTTAGTTCCTTCTCCTCTTCTCTTCCTGCTCCAAGGTCAGCACCTCAGTTACTCACCACACACACGTACTCTGCTCATCCTGTATTTAATAAGGCCAATGCTCATGGTATGGAGTGAGGCTGCAGCACCCAATGGCCCTACAGAAGCTGGTCTGGAGGAAAGCACAGGACAGCCACTGCTGCTTCCCAGAGGAGCCTCTGCCCTGAGGATCCAGTTGCTTTGGGACTTTCTTACCTGCTCATTTCCAGGTTTTTCAGCAGACCGCATCTATGCAAGTCTAAGAAACTGAGGCTGGTTTTAGAGAAATGGGTTGTGATACATTTGCTTGCTTGTGGAGGCAAAACAAGCATCAGAAAGTCTCTGCAATCATCAGCAGGCTTGGTCCTGGCCCACTCCACAGAGGAGCACATTCAGCTGCTTACCACAATGACTTGAAACATATCTGTATCACCTCAGCTCTGTACATAACCTCTGCCTATTCCTACAACTGCTGCTGCCCAGCCTTTCCCTGCAGAAAGAAAAATAACAAGGTGCCGCAGCCTTCCTCAAGCAACCTTGTGGTCTGCTGGGATGCATTTTTGGTCCCAGCAGACACTGCTGCGTGGCTGCAGGCCTGTGAACACTATCTGGCCTTCCCCTCCAAGCCTTCAGGCCAGGCTGCAGTGGATTTGTTGTGACAGGCTGGACACCCAGCCATGGGAGCTGGAGAAATCCTGCCCACTGCAATTAGCGCTCCCAGCCGGACACAGCCTCTCCAACACGCTGCAAGAGGAGGGGAGAAGCCCCATCCCCTGTTACCAGTGTACATGTCCCCTCGCCATGATGGCCTGGGTTTCCTCGCTGTCACCACACTGCCACATGCATCAAACCACAACAGCCTTTACCCCACACCAGGGGCTGCAGCAGCGTTACCCATTGAAATCTGACCGAGGATGAGGAAGAGTCCTCTGCTATAACACTACAGCAGCTACCTTTGATACAAGTAACCACTGCAGCCTTATCCCTGTCCCTCCTTCTCACAGAAATGGGGGTAGTGGGGAGAACAGGAAACAAAGACCACAGAAAATAAACTAGAAACAGATACAATAGCAAACAATCGCTGGATGCAGTGAAAGTAAACTCAGCTCTCTAAATTTGTCTGCACAAGAGTTCCTCCTGACTACCTGAGAAGTTGCTCCTAATGGAAAAGTGTAAATTAGAAGCATCTTTCCTTTAAGGCTGAAATCTGTGCTAAAAGCAGAGGCAACAGCAGCATTTTACCAAGCAGGGATGCCACGATGCTCTCAATATAAAACTGCAATAGTCCATGTAAGCAGAATTTCTGAAGACTTGTCCTGGCAGGGCAGCTGATGGGGGACCAATTAGATAAAAGTAACTGAGATCAGCACTACAAAAGGCCACTGCAGTTTGAACTTGGAACTCTGGAAACTGCTTTGCCAATGCACCCCTATTTGACCCACTCCCTGAGCCTCTGATAATTACGCTCTCCCCTACACCCCTTAGTCCTGAACTTCACCATCCCTGCTGGGAGCACAGGTCAGGTACCTGAGACCTGAGCATCCTCTGATGCCTGAGCTACAGAGCAATGCGCAGAACATCACAAGTGCAAACTTGCATTTAACAAACCGTCTGTGAAGCCCAGCACCTCAGAGACAAAGTACATTAGCTTATCAGTATCTTTGCTGAGAATATGCTTGATATTGTCCAGAGAGCTTTTTTATTTAAAAGACAAAGGAACAACACATTTGACAGAGGGGTATGGTTTCTGAACTCCACTAATGTAGAAGAGAAAACAAGACTGCAATTGGAAAACACAGGAAGGAGAACAGCCAGCCACTTTGATAATAAAAATGGTGTCTGCTTCTGTGACCTGCTATGATGAAAGGGAAATCAGTAGCCCTGCGACCCATCTGCACTCAGATGCTCTTAAACCACTGTTGCAGGAGCTGTGCTGACAGACTCCCATCTGCTGGTAGATCAGATACCATAGAAGACAAATTGGGGAAAAAAAGTTCCCATTATTAGGTTGTGTGTGTATGTGCACAGGCACCCCATACCTAAGGAGGCAGGTAGGCAGGCATTTCCCAGGAAATCCTCGTCTGCCTCCACTCTGCTGCTCCTTGGCCATTGTCACATGGAGGGCTGATTTACAGCTGAAGGGCAGAACTTCAACAGATGAAAATAACCGAACAATCCAGTGGGTGGTTGGGCACTGGGACAGGGTCCCCTGGGCAGTGGTCACAGCACCGAGCTGCTGGAGCTCAGGAAGCTCACAGGACAGTGCTCCCATACACATGGTCTGATGTTTTGGGTGGTCCTTTGTGGAGCTGTGAGTTGGACTCAGTGATCCTCCTGGGTCCATTCCAACTCACAATATTCTGTGATTCTATGAATTTTTGTGTCGAGTTACTTGTATGGGAGTGAAATGCTTGCCACTTTATCAGCCCGTTGCTGAACTGCCCTTCCGTATGCAGTTCTTATCTACAGAGTCTCTTCACCCTCAGTAGTTAAGTCCCTCAGTACCCTGCAGCCTTTGTTCCCATCAGTCAGGTTAATAAACCCCTTCAGAGGACAGCCCCAGGTCTGGTTTGATAGCTCCCTCTGAGGCATGATGCACATATAAACTAAAGATTTTCCACGGGAGACCATGATGGGAGATGGGCTTGCAGAGAGTGAGGGATTCTTTATTGGCCTGTTAAGGACAGAAATCTGCGGCTGTAATTTATCGAACAGTACAACACGCAAGAAATAAAATTTGGCCAAACACAACAAACAGCAAACAGCCCAATCTGAGCACCTATCAAGGGAAACTAAGACTTGAGCTCAACAGCTGTCATGCCAGGACAGGAGTTATTACTGCTGATGAAAAGCAACCAGATCTTAATAAAAGTACATCTTACATAGAGGGAACAGGGGAGAGAGAAGGACAGGAGAACCACATTAGGACAAGCACTCATCTGGTATGGGCAAAGAGACTGGCAACAGACGGGAAATTATAAGGTAATTTGGGTGCAGACAACAGGATCTGACAAACTAAAGCCTTTGACGAAATCCTAACCAAAGCCCACAATTTATGTTCATAATTGTCATTCTGCTCAGTAGTTTTTATTACACTGAAGCATGGGGCACAGAGGGGATGAGAGCTTCCTGGGGCCATCCTGCAGCTCTGCGGGGAGATGTGGCTGGAGCAACCCCTCTCCTGTGCCTCGATTTCACTGCCCAGAGCAAGCACACAGCACATTTTATGAAGCTTTTTTTTTTTTTTAAACCACTGAAAGCTATGTCTCTTTATCCTCAGAGAGTTTAGCCCTCCAGGTTTTCGTATCACAAGGTACTGTTTGGGCCTTTTTATTACCTCGTTTCTGAGCAGCAGAAGCAGAATCAATGCAGCCAGTGCTCGGCTTGCACAGAGAGAGATGCTTCCACTGCGCAGGAGCACAAATTAAAAAATTGCATTTCAGAAAAATCCCGCTTGATCACAGCGATGCGTCGTGCCCGGGGCTCCCAGGAGCGGGGGGCACAGCAGGGGCTGAGCTGCTGGGAGGAGCAGGAGGCGAGCCTGGGCGCAGCCGGGAGGGGGCAGTGGTACCACGCCGTACCCAGCCCCTGTGCTACCGACCGCCAGAGTGACACAGAGATCGTGTTCAATGAAAATATGAACGCGGATTGCCCGGGTGCTACGGTAATTGGGTGACTTGTAAGATTAAACGCTGCACTCTCCTAAGATGACACAGGTAAGGCCTCCGCGCCCCAGGAGATCCAAGGGCCGAGGATCTCCCTGCCCAGGGACCTGCAGCAGCACGGGTGCTGCCAGGGGCTGGTGCTGGGCAAGCAGCGAGCACACAACCCCAGGAGTTAGCTGAGGGCATCCTGCGTGCTGCCCACAAACTGCTCTAACAGCTGCCCCATGGGTTCTTCCCTGCACAAACGCTGGCACACAGCAATGCCAAGCGTTTCTGGGCTGTCTCCTGTAGCCATGAAATGCCTGCACACTTTACAGCTAAAACATCGGGAGGAAAAAATGGCCACAGCAGGTACATTTGCTTAGACCATCGTGAGCTTCTACCTTTTTCACAGCCATACCTCAATGTGCTTCCCACTGAATGCACTCTGCCCAAACTCCTCCTTGGCTCCTCATCCCCTACAGCTGCTCTGCCGGGGCTGTGACAGGCAAAGAAAGGCATCGGGCCCTGAAAACACCCACAGGGTAGATTTCCAAGAGGTAATGGAACAAAAAGTGATAATGGAACAAAAAGTTAGTGTTTGCAAAATCATGTCCTGGAGTTTGGGAGTACAGACTTGTACGTGCAAGCTGTGGTTTATCTCGGAGACCTTTCTAGGTTCAGCTTTCTAGGGAGCTGCTCCTCTGTCTCCTTTCTTTCATGGAAGCTCCAAGCCCCTCAGGCCAGAATCAGCTTGTCGCCTCCGCAACATGGACTGTAACATCGGGCTTTGGTCTGCAGGCAAAACTGGCTGATCCCAGCGCTGGATGTGTCTTTTGTTCAGATCCTGAACTAAGCTAGCAATGAGTTAAGAGCGATCATCCATGCAACAGCTCACGTTTAAGCTACATAAGCACAGCGTTAGCTCTTCCAAGAGATTGAGACATCTCACCCAGAAGTCCCTGACGAGATCCGAAAAGCAAGGCTGCTGTAGACGATAACATTCAGGAGCCTCATCAGTTTGCACTGCTTTCGGCAGCTGTCATTTTTCAAACTTGGCCACCGAGGACCGGTTTCATTTGGAGTCTCTGACTCAGCCCACGCAGCCCCACTTGCCAAATCTCACTCCAAGCAGTGCTAAGTCACTCCCCTCACTGCACAAGAGCAATTCTACTCCCGAGAAATAAGTACAACTCCTCACGTAACCCGAACTGCCAACACTCATGGCTGGATAATAGCAGACATGGAGCTGTTCGGGAGCTCACATCAGGATGCCCTGACCATTTGGTGCTCCTGTGAAAGGTGGGGACGGACGAGGCCCCAGACAGGAGTGAGAGGAGGTGATGCTTCATCCTTCAGGCATGTCAGGCTGGACAGAGGTGGGCAGTTTTGATTTCATCCAGTAGAGGGCAATACTGACATAGGAAAGAAAAAGTAAATTGTAACATTCCATACCCTAAAAATAAATAAGCAAAGGAACTAAAGGCCCTGATCTTGCTGCTAAGCACAGAATTAAGCACTTTGCTGGCCCACAAGCTCGCTCCACCAACAGCACTTCCCCAGCTTGGCCCCATTTAGCAGCAGGTTGCCCAGCACTAAGTTCTCATACGTTTGTTTCAGGTAAGATTTTTACTGAGCCCATTTAGGTAGGGAAGAGATGGTCTCTGATGGATTGTATCAGAACTGGTGGCTCAGTTCTTCCTCCCCCCACCCGCAGCCATGCAGGATGGATCCCACACAACTCCATTACACGTATGAACGCCACCTCCTCTAACAATGGTTCTTTAAGCTAGCTGTAAGCAAGGTTATGGTGATTTTCTCTTAAAGCAGACATGAGATGCCAGCTGATCCACAGGGTTAAGTATAGTCCTACACCTGATGGACCACAGAGCCATGACAAAGCCTGTCATCCAGAGCTATTGTGTCTCCCAGTTACACATCAGCAGTGACAGCCTATTCACCACTCAGCCCAGGATCAAGACTGAAAGAACAATTTTGCCATCTGGTGCCATGGATGATTTTTAAGTTATTATCATGAGAGCACGAAAAAGGACACTGATGGCCTGGGAACAAGGAGGTCTGGTTTCCTTCCCACGTCTCTGTTATCCCCAATCCTTGCCATGTCACCTCAACTCCTCTGTCTCATTTAGAAAATGGGGACAATGACACAACTTCCTTCCCCAGCAATGACACTCAGACTTGTAAATACTCCAGTTTGTTACTGGTGACAACATCTTCTATCAGAGCACAGCAAGGACAGGATTTATAGCTGTTAGAGTCAGAAGGGACCGGTCAGGCTAGTTTCTTTTGAGGTCTGACATGAGCTACTTTAAAGCACTACTACTTAAAACACTGGAAAATGTAGTGACCCCTATCCCAGCAGAGAACACTTTGACTCTAACAGATCGCTAGTGCAGAGATTTAGCAAATCATTGCTTGTCTGAGCATGACGAGTTCATTTATAATAAAATGGTATCTATTTAAATCAGGTATTTTTCTCCCATCACATAAGAAAAGGATCAACCCATAGCATCAACACATGAACTGCCAGGGAGTTGCAGACCCCATAAGCAAGGGGCAGCTGCACTGCCCTGAGCAAGGGAGGCTGTGGGACAGCAGCAGCACCTACACAGCTACAGGACAGCAAAGAGATAGGCTGGAGAGAGGGGGCGGGTGGGCAGCTTTGTGGCCCCACAATCCTCTTGAAGCTGACACACTTGGTAAGTGCCACCCCAAGAGACAGCGCCTGTGACTGCCCCCGCTGTCATCCTCCAGCAGCAGAAAGCTGTTACTGCTGGAGCAACAGCTCTAAGTTGGGAAAAGGCTCTGTGCACAGGGCCTGGAAGGTGTTCCATGCAGTGTATATAGGGGAGTTTCCCAACCTCTCACAAAAACAAGCAATCCTAGTGCTACATAAGGTGATTGCAGGGAACAAATGACCAAGCCCAGTTCCCAGTGCCGCCAGCCCAGCAGCCTGACCACCCTGCACCCTGTCTCCCAGCCTCTTCCCCCTAGTTCTCCCATCCCCAAATCATACCAACATCTTTCCAAACTTATTTCCCCTTATTTAACCATTCCCAACTATGCACTAATTCCAAGACTTCTTCCAACTTCATTGCTTCAAGACACACTGTGTGATTTTTGTCCTATTTGTGTAAAATCTAATGCAAAAATTAGCATAATCAGACCCATATTGAGGAATTCCGGATGCAGAAGTTGCCAGGTGACTGGGACTTTACCAGGGCTTCTTAATGCTCACTGCAAGTATTAGCTAGGAATCTTGTTCTGAGGTTAAAATGTAAAATACAACCAAATTGTGGAGGTAACTTGTTCTGTTCAGCTTCCGCACTGAAGGAACAGCACTGAGAATGAGTTAAGGAAACAACTGTGTTGTACGCACCCCAGTTGTTTCCTTAACTCATACACGTAGGCAGAAATAACACAAGTGCAGGATACATTGCCTTATTATGCCGAGACAAAACAACATCTCGAACAGCTATAGAAAGCAGATCAACAACTGAATGGACCGGGAACAAAGGATAGCTGTCCATCACTAATGAAATACAAACCTTAAATGTTGTGAAAGGCTCTTTGGGTAGCTTTTGTATTTTAGTATTTTCCCTTTAAATGGTCTATAAGGCTGAAAGGGACAACTGGCAGGGTGTATTTAAAAAACATGATATATCCCCTTTTTAATTTTTAATTTCCCAGTAAAATTGACAGTGTTATCTCTGGAAACTCACTCGCTCAGGGGCATTTTTATAGTCTCCAGCTTTGCATAAATCCTCCCCAGAGATGGCAAGGTCCCCTGACTCTCATCTAAGCAAACATCTTACTAAACTGCCTATTAGACAATAATGCCCTCGAGCAAGAGAAAGCATGGCTCTGTGCTCCTGCTTCACCCTCCTCAATCCCCAGCACACTACAGACAAGACTGCAAGAACAGCCTGGTTCAGGGGAAAAGAAATCAGTGGGTGAGGCACAACTCCACAGAGTTCAAGGTGGCTCAGTGGTGCAGGGGGAAGCCTGCCTGAACAGGAATTTCACAGCTGTTTCCTTACAGTTAAGCTGTTCTTTATTCCTCTCCAGCCAGCAGGGACAACACAGACCACTGCAGGGTTAACTGTTTAGCTCCTGTAGCCCACGATGCACACTACGAACTGTCAAATTCAACATCTTCTAAAAGACACTGAAGATGACACAGCAAGAAACAATGTCAAAGATGCCCCGAAAACACAGAAACCAGTCCCGCATGCCTAGCATTAAATGTTTTCTGGCAAACACAGCCTCACAAAGAGGATCCCTGCTGGCCTCTCATCTGCCAGGGCTTGTGCATCAGCACAGAGACCCAGCAGGGAAGAGTCAGGAGGTCTCTCCCCATCTTTCATCCTTCTGCAAAAAACATTTCTCCAAAGGACCGAATGTTTTTGAGAGCAGCGAAAACCCTTGCAGAGATGAGGACAGCAGCACTGAATTTCACACAGAGCTGGTGCCTCAGTAGCTATGCTTGGGGATTTACCTGCTGGCAATTCCAGCACTTGCTTCCCAGATCACACTTACCATCGGCATTCCTGAGCAGCCTATTTTTCGGTGCATTTCCTCCCTGTGCAGCTACACACCTTCCTTCACCTTCCTGATGAGAAGAGCTCCCCCGAGCTTTCAAAGCTTCAAACAGGAGGCTTCCACACGCAGAATTATCTCTGCCCTACCTTGATGGAGACCATCCAGGATTTACACTTCTGGGCTGCGTTCTTCTCCCTAAAGTAACAGCAGCAATGATAAAGGAGCAAGCCCTGTAAAACAGAGCTCAGAATTGAGCCCCTGGCTTTCCCCGCCCTGGATCAGCCAGGGAGGTGAATGCTGCATGGAGAGCAGCTTTGCTCAAGGGAAAGAGAAGAGTGTGCTTCATGCAGCAGGAGCATCTCCAGCTGGTAATCTCCAAAACAAACAGTACTGGAGATGAAAGAACCATGCCCTCTACGCTTCTCACAGTGCACACTTGCTGTAATCTTCCCAATGCGGGCTTCAACAAGGCTCTGCTCAAAGAGAAGCACTTAAGACATTTCAAACTTACCAAAACAAAATGCATATGCATTACGGAGCAGCAGTGGGGGATTGAACTGGCAGTGAAATGGACTGACTGGATTGCTTAGAGTTATTTTATATCTGATTTCAATTATTCTGGTACGCACAGAGGTGAAGGTCACAGAAGAATTCAGTGGCAGGGCTGCGGATGGATCCCAGGTGACTGACAGCCAACCCCTCCTCCCCTCCAGCCCTTGCCTATCTCTTAACCACCCAGCAGCACAGGAGTCCCTTATCAGCAAGTGACAGATGCAAGTGGGCCTCCAGGATGGAAAATGGAGAAAAAGGGGGGTCCCTCAGGATCTGATGGGGATGAGAGGTTGCCAGAGACATCACTTCTTTCACCATCTATTACTATTTTTCATAAGATTCCCTAGATTACACAGACCAGATATCCTTGGCTATTAAGCAGAAAGACCCAAAAAGAACAAACTAATTCCTCATTTATGAGCAGCAAATGCAATAACCGTAAGGGGAAATCAGCATATTGCTCATGTACTAAAATGATCATTTCACAGACAAAACTGGGAATAAATCCAGGAATCAAGAATAAAAGCAGAAAGCCTGTGGTTGTAGTGGTGGGGGTCTGCTCCGCAAAGGAACATCATTCATGGAGGGCGCTCTTAATTCAGTCTCATGGAGGAGTACTGATGAGCATCACTGCAAAACCAAGTGCTTAGACTCACCATATAGCAGGGCTAACCCAGACCAAAGGTTTTCAGTGTTAGTATCAATGAGAAGGCCAGCACGCGGTATGGGTATGCGGACTAGGAACTGTTCAGATACAGCCTTTGAAGATCCACTGCCTAACACAGAAACCCTACATGAAACTAACTGCAGCCTTAGCGCATACTTATCACGTGGATAAAGTAATAAAGAAATGCATGACAGATGGGTGATAGAATATTAATAACCAATAAACAAGAGCATGATAACTGCTCCGCTGTATACAGGGAAGGCAGTAACATAAAGCAGCACAGTAAAAGTAGAAAATGAGGCCCAGCTCGTGGACATATGAGCTGAAATCCTAAATGCACAGCTTGACACCAGTGTGTAAACAGTGCTGTGCGGTTATGTTTGCTGTTTACCGTAACACCTAATGAAAGACAGGAGGTGACACATCACATCTATGGTTAAAAGCAACTTTGATAAGACAGTACCCCTGGCTCACAAGTAATACACAGCCTCAAAGCAAAAAGCACACTGATGCATCTCAAATTATGTCTGTAGCACTTCTGATCCAGAAGCAAACTGCATGAAACATCAAGTATAGGGTGGCAACCCCACCAGCACAGACATATCTTCAGAGAAAGAAAGAACCCTGCGTTGTCTACCATCACAAGGACAAAAAAAGTATCTCCTACAAAAAGCAAAGCTGCTCCTTTAGGAAGGCAAATAAAACTCCATCTGGGTTGTGGGGAAAACACAGAACCATCTATGATCCATAGCCAGAGTCATCTCAGAGAATCATCCTTTGTGTACTAATGGTTACGCACAAATTCTTCACCTAAAAGAAACCCCAAATAATACAGATATGCAAACATCTTCCACACATACGGTATCAAATGGTAGAAAGGAACACACAAATCCTAATGCAGTCATTCCCTGGTATCAATGCCGGGCATAGGCATTTTAGCCCTTCTGCCCAAAGATACCATATGGAAAGACACATTTCAGAAAATTTCTTCCTGCTTGAAGAAAGGGTAAGAAGAGTACAATTTTATCACTATCAGCCTAGAAATTTCAGTAGCTTCTGTGGAGGTGGTGAACACCAGTTTTACTCCACTTTCATGGGAGGAAAGTGAATTCCAGGTTAAAGGGCTTGCCTGAGATCAGAGTGACCCCGTGGCAGAACCAGAGGCTGTGCCCAAGCCCTGCACTTTAAACAGCGGTGCACGAATTCCTTTCCTGATCCAGAAATAGCAAACTGGGTGACCTGCTTCTCAATTCACTGCTTCAATCACTAAAAGGCTTTTTAAAATGAAACAGAAAAAAAAGGCAATTAGAGACTGCACAAAACTCTGATTAACATCTCAGATGTGAAGAGGTACAGTTGAGATAGCCCAGCAGGCAAGATCCATTTGGGCCACATTTGCAATGATCTCACTTGCTTCTCCCTCTCAGAAACCCATCAAAAAGTGAAGGAATAGAAAGCATCAAGGGAAATCCACCTGGGCATCAAACTCCATCTCTGCTCTCCTGTCTGGGTCCTCCCAATAGCCCTTAATCCCCAGCCCAGGCTCCGCAACCTGTCCTCAGACCACATCTCCAGCAGCGCCGAAGGCAATTACTGTAATTGATGTGCTGCTTTTGTTAAGACCATGGTATCAATAAACAGGAGTAAAACAAGCTGCTAAGGAAGATGCAGGAAATTTATTAGAATGGATGCATGCAGTGGCTGGCATAATAACTGTTGATGGCCAATTCATAAATCACAGCTGGATTCTTTGGGAGACTTGTAACTCCCAGGCGGCTTCCCTCATAAAACAGCAACAGCACGAGGAAACAAATGAAAGGCTGCTGTTAAACTCACTGCAGAGCCTCTGCTATGCCAGCCGAGGCCTCAAAAGCTAACAAGGATCCATTAGTCGAAGTGACCAGCCCCAGAAGCAGCTCGAGATGTGGCTGGAAGCATCGCAGCAGCAGGTTCCCTCACCCTCCGTTCCAGGAGCCGCACCGCAGACACGCTCTGACCTCCCTGAAGACCTGCAGGCCTAAGTCACCCAGTACCTATCGACACGCATGGTCTGTGACCAGAAGGCAACCAGCTGCACAAAGGCCACCAAATGGAAGAGGCAAACCAAGGCCTGGGTTTGTGCTGCTGCCTGCCCTGGCCTCTGGAGTCCGTACCTATCCCACATCCCCTGCCACATCCATACCCGTGGTGTCTGCCCCACGTCAGCGGCAATGTGAGCGTAAGGAGGAAGAAAGAAGGGGAAGGATACAGATGACAAATGTTCCATGTAAATTTTTAATGGCAATAAACGCGTTTTTATGATGATTTATTAATGTACCTATAACAAATGTATAGACTGGCCCGAGGCATCAGCCCGTTGTATTAGAGGGTGTTGCTGTTTGCAGCTAGGGTGATAAATAAACCTCCTTTGCCAGAGACTCAGGAGACTTCTTGCTGTGCAAACCGTTTATCCTTCAGGGCACTACACCATGTTAGGACCAGGACCATGTGCTGGGGCCCTGCAAGCTGGGAGCACCTGTCACAACCACCCCCAAACCCACCTCCTCTCCTGAGAGCACCACCAGGGAGATCCAGGAGTCGTGCCACAGCCAAACCCCGTTACTCCACACTCACAGGCCAACCTCAGTCTCGAGCTCCCATCTCACACCACCCAGCCTGCCCACTGGCTCCGTCAGAGCCACATGACAGCTTGTAGCTGTGACACCATCAGCCTGTGACATGGCAGCGCACACAGCAAGGCAGACTCCGGGCAGCCTGCTTCTCCAGCAAGTGTGGCAACAACCCCACTGCCCACTCAGGAATCTCGGATTGCTTTTTAGCAGTATCATTACCCTCACTTTAGCCATTTTAGTAATAGTGAGACCTGAGTTCAAATTTAACATTGAAAACAAGGAGCTCTCAACAGCAAAAGCTCCAAATGTTGAGCTGCACACCTTACTCTGGTGTACAAAGACGTGTTCGTAAGATGTTTGCAGTTCAGCTTTGAACTGGCAGGGGTTGGGGGAGTCCCAAGTTCATGGTCTACCTAGAAAGAAGTTTAGGAAAGCTATGAAAGAATGTGTTTTATCATCCAGGGGCCTCTCCCAAGCTTGAAATGTTTCCTGAGGAAGTCTACTGCAAGTTAGAGAACTGCCATGGAAGAAATTGGAGTCCTGACCAAGGCATGAAGAATCCAAGCCCCTATAAGCAGCGCTGAGGGTTGGAACAACCCTGTGCTCTCCCAGAAGCTGGGCTTCCAAACCTTATATTCAAAACAAGTCCTTCACAGGAAGATGCCCAAGTCATCATATCCAGCTGTAAGGTTCCTCACAGGAAAAAAAAATAAATATCAAGTTTGCCTGATTCTGAAAATCCTTTATAAGTGTCTGCATCCTCCCACAGCAGCCGTGCTTCACAGGGTTCAGATTCTACCCGGACTGGCCAGCTTCCCTGCTCCTGCAGAAGGATACAGTACTACTCAGCAGCACCACAGGGATGGTTTTCAGTATTGTTCTTCCAAGAGCAGGGAAATTACTCATTTAAGTCCTAAAATATGCAAACCACAAAATGGCAATAGGAAGGAAAGGTTCTTCAGTTGCTCCACCATTTGGAGCTACAGGATTATTCCTTAATATTCCTTGCAGCCCGTAAGAACTAACAAGGTGCATTCTCTGAAGATCTCACAGCACTTAAACATGACAAACCTAATCCAGATTTATAAACCGTTATTTATTACGCTGTGCCAAAGGGATGCCAATTAGCCTGGCTCTGGTCCTACAACCATTTAGTGGCAGAATCATTTAGTTCACAGACATCCTACAGAAGACGAGCTACGGCTCCGTTGCTCTTGCTGTTAAAGAGGTGAAACAGGTCAACAATAAAAAGCTCAGGAATAGACGCGAGCTGCCCTACTTCCTGTTCAACACACAGGCCACCAGATCATGCATCTCCTGGCACATCTCTTACACATGAACCTTTTGTTATTATTTTTAATTATTTCTGTTTGGTCATAACAGATGTAACTGAGTTATCTATTTTACTGCTATACTTCAGCTTCACCAGAAAGAAGACGACCTTCTCACCACGTCAAGAACTTTCCACCGTTCATTAAAGCAAGAGCAATAGGAAGCCACGCCATCAGAAACAATACACCAAAGAGCGATGCATGTGTACCGACAGGAGAAAAGCAGTGGTGGCCCAGCTCCCCCCAGGCAGCACTCACACCTTCAGTGCCTGCTGCATGCTCCGGACCTGCAGCGTGTGGCTCCCACCCAAGAGCCGAGGCTCCGGTGGCAGCAACTGCAGCATCCAGCCCTGAACATGCAACGAGTGCCAGTCAATACTAAATAACTGTAATAGATTTGAGGGGCTTGGAAGTGCTAGCTTTTTAAAAGCATCCCAATTTAACTTAAACTCTAATCTTTTTTATTATTTTTTTTCTCTTCCACACTGCTGGCTTTGATGTCAAAAGCGAAGGAGTAAGGGCGGCCAGTACCACTGCCATCAAGGTAATAGATGTGATAGACTCAGGCTTACCACTGACTACCTTATTGATTAAAATTTGTCAGAAGATGCTTTGGAAAGGCTGCAAGAGGCTTCAAACAAACAAAAAAAATGTAAAATGTATTTCACTCCCTGAAGCGTATTTCAAAAGACTGAAGGTCAATTATCCCAGCAATTTACAGCCGGTCTCAACAATTGGGATGGATTAGAGAGCATAATACAATAGGGGAGTTTCTCCTCCTCTCCTGCTCTCCCCACCCTCTCTTCTTTAGCACCAGATTTGGACATTGGAGATGGCACAAAGTGCAGGGCGTCTGTACTGGTGAATAAGGCAGCAAACAAGCATCTGTCAGGAAATGTTAGCAAGTGGAGGCTTAGAGAGCACTCGCCAACCTAGCAAGCATTGCACGAGGGTTTAAAAGCCTGAAAAAACTGTGTTGGTGGCAAATCAGAGAGAGGAGATGGACGCTTTAATCACTGTGAAGGTCATTTGATTGGGGGGATTATCAGCTATTGGAGGAAGATGCACAGATTTGGTAGTTGGAAAGTGGATTTGTATGGGGAAATTGATAGTTTTGCACAGTCTGTTCATCCCCAACCACCTTCCTTTCCTTCAGCACACGCTAACCTCCAGAGACACAAAGTGTGCAGCAGCCAGAAGGCACAGCCTTGCTCTTCTG
Organism: Anas platyrhynchos; assembly: GCF_047663525.1. Taxonomy (NCBI): domain Eukaryota; kingdom Metazoa; phylum Chordata; class Aves; order Anseriformes; family Anatidae; genus Anas; species Anas platyrhynchos. Next base: position 22,607,334 of record NC_092591.1, read on the forward strand.
CTCCTGGTGCGGGGCCACACACCAGCCTGACAGCCTCCTAGCCACCACCAAAACTGTTAATTTTTGCCCAGGAACAACAAATTAGTTGTTTTAACTGCTCACAAGGAGGGTATTTATTATGGATATCACAGCCTGGATGGGTAAAGCCAGGCTTGGTGCACAGCGAAGTTCTGAGAAGCTGTGTTATTCGTAGCCAAAGCCAGTGCCTTCCTGCTGCCCAGGCACAGCATCCTAATAACCTGTGCAGACCTCAAAGAGACCAAAACTTGTCTATGGTAAGGGACACATCTACTTATTACTGCACAGTGACACACACACAATGCCTCCCCGATCAGTACGGTTACAAACCCATTAGTTGTGCCTCCACCTGCCTGGGTGCTGAACAGGGTGTGAATATTTTCTGCACATTTCTTCCTTCCATAGGTTATCAGCTGCTCATTTCCTCTCTCTTCACAGCAGACAAGAGCAACAAAATCCCTCTGACCCAGAGCACAGTGATGTTTTATTTCATATTGTTTTAAACTTCCATTCCCCCAAACGCACAAAGCTGCCCTGCCGGGGGAGCAGAAGGGGTTAAAAGCCACCCTCACGCTCCTTGATGGATGCCATCCAGCCATGACCCTGGCTGAGTGGCAAACACATAGGAAGTAGATTATCAATAACTCTTTTTTTCTGCCTTCTTTCACCCTCTCTCTATACAACATCAATGAGCTGGAAAATGAAAGGAATAATGCAGGTTTAAGAGGCCAATAATTAGGTCACAGCTGATCTCGGTTCAGATCAGCTGACAGCTGGTGCCCATCCTGCCCTGGTGAGCAGGGTGGCTTCCAGGACTCGTGTGTTGGAGCCAGCCAGCCCTTCTCCCTGCACTTTACCTCTTTGTTCTCGCACTCCCGAGAACCAAGATCAACAACCGTAACGCTGATCTGTTGGTTTCTGTCCAGAGGAGTTTACAGGGAGAAGTCACTTCGCTTTTCTCCTCAAACATCTCAACCCCCCCCCGCTGCCTCGCCACCACCACCGCACAGCCCGGCTACTGCTCCCACCCTGTCCCTGTCCTCCCCCAGCTCCAACCACCCACACCCCAAACATAATCTCAGTGTTTGCTTGTTTTAGCTTCCGTAATCCTGTTGTCTTGCAAATCTCCTCACCATAATCCTGCTTTTGTCTGTCAATACAATTTGTTTGCTGTGGGGAGGAAGGGAAGCGAACCAGGAGCTGGGAATGGAGGATGCCTTCGCTGCTGGTTTCCAAGGCTCTGCTCATTTCCACACACCCTGCGAGCACCAGCACCATGGCCCGGTTCAGATCTGAGCGGGGTGCGCAGCCTCCAAAACAAAGAGCTCCCAGCATCAAGCCAGGGGCTGCTGCAGGATCCACAGCGCGGTGGTGAGGGTGTTGAGGATGTGCAGCAGCACTTGCTCACACACACCAGAGGGAGATCAGGCAAGAACAAGCAAAGCAGAGGAAGAGAAGCTCCAGCCTCTCTCTGCGAAGAGCTTGGGGTCATTTTTACCTGTGCAAAGTAGGTGTAAGAGCAGAGGAGCCGGGCAGGGCTGCCAGCAGCAGCATACAGGGGAGGGAGGCAGGCCTGCAGCACTTGCACACTGACCCAGTGGTGACAGGCAGACAGGCAAACTGGTAATTGATCGGTAGGAGCTGTGGCAATTTGGTGTGTTTGCATGAATAAAGAATCCGCTTAATCAGACTAATTCCTTCCAGTCAAAACACAACACAGGCTCCAGAACTCAAAGCAAAACCCTGCTGCACCAGCCAAGCTGCACACCAGAACAAAGGGCTGCAAATTCCACGCAATTTGGATGCAAAACTGAGAGTCAGGCCAAGTGCCCAGAAAATACTTCTGAATTCAGACAGCAACTGGCTGCAAAAGGACCACAAATCACAAAACTAAGTGAAGATTATGTGATTTGGGGCTCTTCTGCAAACATTTCCGAAGAGGTACAGCACCTGAGCAAGCTGCTCCTTCGGTCTGCGGAAGCAGAGAGGGAAAAGAGGGAGCTGCACCGTTCTAGGAGTAAAAGAAAGCCAGAAGCAGAGCTTTCAAGAGATTATGAAGAGTAACATTAACACCCCTTTCCTCACATCAGCTCTCCACCTCAGGTCTCCTGCTAGGAAAGGAAGCATTAAAACGCTGCATTCAGGATCTTCCTACCCCTTGGGGAAGTCTGGCTCAAGCTCTATGCAGAGAAAAGGGATTTGGGGATTTACACTGAGCTCATCTTGAAGGCCCAAGTACTCAGGATGCTCAAAGCACCTTCAGATCAAGTTGCAGGCACTGGTCACTGCGCACTTCGCTTTGCGAGCCTCGCCCTGTAAATGTTTTCGTCTGTTTTTCCCAAAGCACATCACCTGAAAGAGCATTCTAGGAAGCACTATTCAAGTTAGTAGCTTTCACTACTATTTATGTAACACTTGGATTTCTCTACATATGGTTTTTTTAGGACACTGGGGGTTAAGTCAATTGACTAATCTATTGGGCATTTCAAGGTAGAGCAAACATTCAGTACCCATAAATCAAATAGCCATCAAAGCCCAACAAGCATTATCAGAGTAACTTCTGCATCCTTCAAAACAACGTATTTCCAGCCTAAAGGTCACAAATGCATATTCTAGGAAAGGCATTACATTTGATGAAAATGTTTATAAACTTACATGAACACAGTACAACAAGGGTATATTTGTGTTACAGGAATCCACAGCCAAAGCTGATGGCTGCATGAGCACAGCTTTCAGCAAGGAACTGGGACTTTGAGGAACAAACTGGGTACAGAGTTTGAACACAGCCATTCCTGTGCTGCAGGAGCAGCCCCTTCCAACACTCCTTTTAAGCAGATGGGGAACCCAGCACCCACCAGTTCATTCTAGAACAGGTTGTTTTTGCTTTCTCAAAGTGGCAGATCCCTTCCCTTGCCCCCAGTGCTGCCTTGCAGCTACAGATTAATATGTTCACTTGCATTCCTCTGATAACCTTGCCCACCAAGGCTTCCAGAGATAACACAGCTTTTATCGGCAACTTTATCCCACTTTCATCCACCTGTCCTCACCTACCCAGTGCTGAATTCCCAGCATTTATCATCTCTCCGAACTGTATCACACTCCATTTAATTTCTGAGCAGTCATCATCTAAAGATATGCGGCTCAGTGTTGTGTCTCCAATCGAATAGTGCATTTCCAGACAAGCTGTGATATTTTGCACTTATTTGCTCCCAAGTCCTGTAGATGTTCTCCCACCTCGGCTAGGTCAGACGCTGTCACTGAGCCCATTGCACCAATGAGGGCTGGGCCACAGAGCTGGAAGCATCCCATCCTATACCCACAGCAGGGCTGGTAACCAGGCGATAAGGAACTAGGTGATCCTGGGCAGTAGTTTCTAGCAGCACCTGCAAGACTCAATATACAGTCTTTAAACCGTGTCACTGAGATCACCTGGAAGGAAATACCCAGAGGTAGTGGCACTTACATGACAAGCACATCTCCCCACACGAGGAGAAGAGCACCGACACACCACGGGGTGCCACCCCAGGCAGGCAGAGCAGCCTTGCCCTCTCCTTGAGGTGTACGTGCAGAGGCAGCAATCTTGTGAAAAACCACTCGCCAAAACAAAGGGCTCCCTGTACCGGATGGCACAAATCATACTCCAAGGGACTGGGACAATGACTTTTTTTTTTTTTTTAAAGAGGAGCAGCTCTTGGTTTAGTGTTTACTAAAGATTTAGGTTCTTCATCCTGGCTTACTGAGCAGCATCTTAACCACCAAAGAGCTGTAAGCATAGGCACCTTCCCCCAGCTCACACTTCACAATCTCATTCCCACCACCTGGGATTCCAAGACAAGAAATTTGGCCAGTTTTGAGCAAGCTCAGCTTCTCCTCTCCACTTCTGCCTCAAAAAACACCCGCTTTATATTTTCCCATAGCAGAAGTTTGTTTGTTTCAGAGGTTCATATTTTCCCTCCATGGCAGAAAGCAAAGGCAAAGCAAAGTCCTAAGTCAGTCATTGTTTGAGGAACTTGCCATTCCGTCCCTTCCACCCAAAACTACCTTATAGCACAGGAAGGAAAGATCCTCCTGCAGGCACCAAATGAGGTGATGCTGCCTCTTCAGCTCTTACAGCCCAGACACCCTCTACCAAACTCCAGATGTGCTGAATAACATGTTCTGCTTCACCTGACACAAATGCTGAGGAGAAATGATAATTTATTCTTCTTTAACTGCTTTTATTCTGGTGGATTCTGTGATATTGAAGCTTTACATCACTTTCAAAATAGCACTAAATACAACCTTTGCCACCTGCCATGAGACACAGCAGCCGCTTTGTGACATTGCACAAGGGTTTAGAGCATGTCAGAGAAGGGTTCTGCGTCAAGTAGAGAACAAGGGCAGAAGGGCACAGGGAGGCAGGGCCAAGAGGTGCTTTTTTGGCTAGCATAGAAAAGTAAATAATTGACTTAAAAAGCATCACCACTTCAGTGGCAAAGAGCTTAGTTTTGTATTCAGGCTGAAAGCAAGTCATTGAAGACTTCCTGCCTCTGGTAAGACATACAACATCGTACATGAAAACTGTTTTTGCCTTGTTTTTTGAGAGACCTTTTCCTAACACTCAGTAACAGTAAAGCCCTTGATTCTAGCATGTCAAAATTTACGATCTGAACAGGATCTGCTCTTAAATCCTCATGTACCCTTTGGATTTTGTGTGATCTCTCAACAACCCACGTACCAAAGTTTACTTGTGTAATTGTTTAAAACAACAGCTGACACCTGTGACTAAAATCATCTTCAGTGTATCAGCATGGCTCAGGACTCTAGCACAGAAGACTTGATGCTGAAAGCCTGCACAGGCATCATCAGAAGCTGCTTCAGGTTCACCACCGCATTAGACTGGCTATCATTTGCTCTGTAATCCACTTAACTGGGACACGCTTCCCCAAGGAAGCCTATTTACCTACTGGATTCCACAAGGACCCGATTTAAGCCAACAAAACTTAATAGCCATAACTACCACTTAACAGAGACATTAATTCTGCTCAGGGGGGCCAAAACACTTCTGCTGAGGGAACTTAGCTACGATCTGGCTATACATAACTAACTCAAGACCTCAGCAGGCTCACATTACATTAAGCATCTTTCTAATTGGGACAAACAGTTGCTCTGGGTGCAACAGTCAAGTCCTCAGTTGTGCCAGAACTATACAAAACTTGCATTGAAGTAGAGAAGGATTTAGGTGGCCGACAGCTGCCAAGTAGCTCTCATGAATGAACTCTAATAATCATTTATCCCATTAGATTGCATTCTACTTCCCTGAAATTAGTGGCAGCTCAGATACTTGCTCCAATAGGAGCGAGCTAAAGCTTTTATTGTCCCTTATTTAACTCGTGTTCCCTTTTGAGGCAGAAGAGATGCTGAGACTGTTTTAGCAAGTGTACATTACAATATCAATGCCATCGGCATTGCTGGGAATTTTTTTCTTTCTGCACAGCTGTGAAGCTGAACATTTACCCCAAATTCTCTTTCATGCCATTTATGTTTTGGGCACCTCTCACCCAGTTGGGAAACTGCCAGGGCAAATGGCACAGATGAACTGGATTGCAATGTCCTATCCTTACCTTATCAATCCCAACAGCAGCAAAGCGAAAATGCAAGTGTAATTAGCAGACACCTAATTAAATGAGCACACATCTCTACGCTGGGGCATGGTGGGACAGGGGACAGACACATTAGCAGTCCCAACACAGCCAGCTCTGATCCAAATAGTGGATCACTGTTTGCTTTTCCAGTTTTTTCTGCACTAATTCACAACCACTGTAACGTCAAGACAAGCTTCCATATGCTTCATTTACTGACAGTAATTAATTTCAGCCTCTCCCCACACACACACATACACTCATTTTATCTGACAAGCAAGTCATGAAAAAAAGTCCACTCTCACCAAGAATACAGGTCAGCTATCACAGGCTGCCTTCCTTCAGAGCAGAGAACATCTAATTGGTGCATCTGCTGGACCACAGCCAGCCTCTGCGCTCCCTGCACTTCAGCTGGCACCTTCTGCCCTTGCTCAGGTCTCTTCCTTCTCCCGAGCCTCCCCCCTTCACCAGAAAAATGTTTTTATTAAAAACACTTCCATCAAGATGAAAAAGTAGTAACTGGCTTGAGAAATGCCCGGGCACCTATCTCCCTGCCCAAATAATGAATCCATTAATGACCATGAGGAAAGGAATAAATGCATTAAGAGGCTTAGAAGATCATTGAAAGGGAAGCACAGATTTTGCCCTCCTGCTCTTCCATGCTCAGTGACAGTTTAAACTACCGCAACAGTGCTAGGAAAGGAAAAAGGAAAGAAAATACCAGGTAATTGATCCCACTTTACAATACTTCCTTTTATTAGAAAGGATTTTTTTTTCTGTGAAATTCACTTTTTGCTTACTCGCTCCCTTGCCTCCTTCCAGCTGCTGCTGTAACTCAGTTATCATTATATGTCTGTATTACTTATAACCTGCTCTCAAAAGTCAACATTCTTTTGACAAAATTTGCTAACTATATTTTTCATTCTCCAGTGTCTCAGTACTGAATTGGAAGAGAGAAGAAACCCAATTCACAATGCCAGTGATGGCAACAGAAGGTCACACAACTAAGACAGTAGTTAAAATCTGACAAGTGCTAGTAGGGAGCTGAAGTCACCATCACCCAGTTCAAGCTCTCCTTGGAGAAAAAAAAAGAGACAGCTCAAGCAGAAGCTCCATAGCAGGCACATTTGACAAGAAACAAGACTAACGATAAGGGATTTTAAAAAAAAAGTTAACCTATTTTTGCTACACAAACAGGCATTGGTGTTCCATTAGGATAATGCAGGTAGAAAGTTAAGATCTGAGAAATCCCAAGGAAAAGCTGTGAGTCCTTAATTCTCAGCAGACTAGTCACCTACCTAAAAATTAACAAATACTTCAATTTGCAATCCTGACAGACAGGAAAACAAAACTCATACCTTCTGCTTCCATTCGCAAGGAGTCAGGAAAGAGACATGCACTTAGATGGTTTTAGGTCCTATATATACTGTGTTAAGGGGTTAAAGAGGAGCGGAGTCTATTCCCTACCTCCCATCAGGCACTAGTTTGCATGCGTCCCTTTCTCTTGGCGAAGTAGTAAAGCCTTCATTTTGCTCCTTGAAGATCTTTCCCAGTCTGTCTTCTATCTTGTGAGAGTATGGCCTTCTCTCTCCTCAATGAGCCATGACCAGATTTCTTCTCACACTAAACAATGCACCCAATTGGAACAGCAACCAACTATATTTATCCCAACCTTTAACCGGTCTTCCTAAGATATCTAGAAAACACATCAGCTGAAGAATCCTCTTACTGAATAGATGAAGAACTTCATTTTCCAGTGTAATGCTTATTTTAGATTCTTTGAATCATGAAATACAAGACAGCTGGGACTCCATTTTCACAGCACTCAAAAAAAAAAAAAAAGGAAAGAAAATTATGCATGAACCAAACATCAAGCCCAAACTAAATATCTAAAGTCACCAACTACTTCTGGTATGAGGTCCAAAAACAAGTCTGTGGAAAGACTAGGTAGAGTTGGAGAGTACTAAAATTTTCATTACTGGCTTATTTGTAAAGATCATCCAGTTTCTTGAAACACCTCCCATATCCTGCACCTTGCCCAACATTTTGATTTAACACAGAATCACAGAATCACAGAATTTCTAGGTTGGAAGAGACCTCAAGATCATCGAGTCCAACCTCTAACCTAACACTAACAGTCCCCACTAAACCATATCCCTAAGCTCTACATCTAAACGTCTTTTGAAGACTTCCAGGGATGGTGACTCCACCACCTCCCTGGGCAGCCCGTTCCAGTGCCTCACAACCCTTTCAGTAAAGAAGCTCTTCCTAACATCTAACCTAAAACTCCCCTGGCGTAACTTTAGCCCATTCCCCCTCGTCCTGTCACCAGGCACATGGGAGAACAGGACAACCCCCACCTCTCTACAGCCTCCTTTAATGTACTTATACAGAGCAATAAGGTCACCCCTGAGCCTCCTCTTCTCTAGGCTGAACAAGCCCAGCTCCTTCAGCCGCTCCTCATAGGACTTGCTCTCCAGGCCCCTCACCAGCTTCGTCGCCCTTCTTTGGACCCGCTCAAGCACCTCGATGTCCTTCTTGTAGCGAGGGGCCCAAAACTGAACACAGTACTCGAGGTGCGGCCTCACCAGAGCCTAGTACAGGGGGACGATCACCTCCCTAGCCCTGCTGGTCACACTGTTTCTGATACAAGCCAGGATGCCGTTGGCCTTCTTGGCCACCTGAGCACACTGCTGGCTCATATTCAGCCGACTGTCCACCATCACTCCCAGGTCCTTCTCTGCCTGGCAGCTCTCCAACCATTCCTCTCCCAGCCTGTAGTTCTGCTTGGGGTTATTGCGCCCCAGGTGCAGGACCCGGCACTTGGCCTTGTTGAACTTCATACAGTTGACCTCAGCCCATCGGTGCAGCCTATCCAGATCCTCCTGCAGAGCCTTCCTACCCTCGAGCAGATCGACACACGCACCTAGCTTGGTGTCATCTGCAAACTTACTGAGGGTGCACTCAATGCCATCATCCAGATCATTGATGAAGATGTTAAAGAGGACCGGCCCCAGCACCGAGCCCTGGGGACACAACACTATCTACATGATTTAAGATGTGGAAATAGCATTTTCAGTATGAGCTTGTTTCTCAAACTCTTATTTCTTCAAAAATGGTCAAATATAATTTGTCATTCTACAGTTTAAGATACAGTAATCCATCCTCAGAAGAGCAGCAGCAGGGATGTGAGAATCAGAACATAAGTAGCTACTCATCCAAAAAACGAATGCAGAAGTTAAATACGTCCAGCTGAGCCATGCACACAAATACAAAGCCAGCTGGGTAGCACATCATAGTCATGAATAAATTTCGGGTCCTTTTCCACCAGATGCAATAGCTGACCTATATGCATTCATCTGCCCCATTTCTGCTACTAGGGGCACAAAGGAAAAACAGTTTTAGCTGATCAATCTCTTAGCTCCACAGTCCAGTTCTAAGGAAAACGTACTTGTCTGTAGAGCAAATGGAGATAACACAAGGACTAAAGACAGGACTTGACCTTCGGACAGAACTTACTGCTTCCTTCTGGAAAACACCCATCAAGAAAAGGCTGAACCGTGATGACTTAAGATTGCCATACTTTGCCCACTTCTTAAAGCACAGCATTAGTCTTTGGCACTGGTAACTGAATCTTCTAATCATCAAGTTCTCTACTTAATGTAGACTTTCTACTTAATTTAGACTTCCCATTTTCTACTTCTACTTAATACCTACTTCAGTTGTCATGGCCTTCTGTACTCCAGTAGCAGGCCTTGCTGGTAAGAGATCTTAAGGGGCTGCTAACATGGATCTATTTCAAGTATGCAGGATCAAAATAGCATCTTTTGGGGAAGAGGATGTTGTGAAATGGCTGACAAGGGATTTACCCCAATAGGCAGTGAAAGAGCTCTTGAAAATTACCTTGCTCGTTTCCCAAAAAGGAGCCCATGCTCACTTTCATTCCTCTTTTCTTCAGCTTTTCTGTGCCCTCCTGCCCTATCTGAATTTCACCTCCTTGCCTATTCTTCATTTTCTCATCCTGCCCCCTCTTATGACACCATTACCCTCGTTTCTCTCCTTATTTACTCCCCAGCAAGCACACAGCAGCAGTTCCCACTGCAGGCTGCGACGACTCCTTTTCCTCACTTCATTTTCCCCTCAGCTCAGGCTTGGCGGTTCCACCTCAGCGCTGCTCCCCGGAGACTCCCACAGCAAGGAGCAGCCTTGGCTTTCACCTCTGCAGCTTCCTTCAGGTAAGGAAGGGAGAGCCTGCGAGGGAGGCGCCTGGAGGGGAGGCAGCGCGCAGTACCTGCTGCCAGCAGCCATTTTGAAGGTCAGAGCCGAGAGGCCTTCCCCTCCACCTGCTGACTGGGAGCTGTCACCAGCATCACGAAGTGAAAGCATCAGAGTGAGAGACTGATGTTCCCTGCAAGCCACCGTTTCCTTTAAATAGGACCCAGAGAATGAATAAGCTCAGCAATGAAAAAAGTAAAGCGAGAGGAATAGCCAGGCACTCGGCCAGCACCATGCTGACAGTGGGACATGGGAAGAGCAGACCAGCTACGCACTAAATTTCTCATTTAAGTGCCTCACATCACTAAGGAAACAACATGATCAAAGCAAGGACCCTGTCAGCTCAGGTCCTTCCGCTCTCAGAGCCCACTGTGGAGACAACCCCTGTATGCTCCCATTGCAGAGGCCCGTACACACCTGGCTGTGGGGGCAGCAGCAGTGCTCACTCAGCCACCGATGTCTGGGGCACAACCAGGGCCCACAGCCACAAGTCAGGCATCACACAGTATACAAAGGTAGTCCCAGTGACAAAGAACATGCAACTAAAATGTAAGGCAGGACACTTTAGAAAAATACAAATAGGAAAGAAAGTACATTACTGCGCGATGCATTCTCTGTACAGTGGCTTATATTCTTGCCATTAATTCATCCTCATTATGAACAGTAATCAGCTGGAATAATCATATTGCCAGTGAGTTTTATTGTTATCTCCTTTACTCATAGATTTTTAAAATGATCATCCCTTGCAAATGGCCCATGCAGCTCTTCCATTGAGGTGCGATACCTACTGCTGACATTTCCCTACTCGCTCAAGCAGGTTCTGACACCTATTTGTTGTAGTCTATTTTGACTTCACTGAGAAGTGCTGCTGCTTGATATATCTTAGAAAAAAAGTATCAACTTCAACTATTCCTGAAACTTAAGGCTGAAAACAGTGTGCCAAAAGACAATCGGTGCTTCTGGAAGCAGTACATGAAGTGACCCACCCAGAGCTCCCAACCAACAGCTGACACAGAGCTGGGATACACAAGATCAGCCTCAGCTGTATCTCTATCCATACCAACTCTGCCATAACATAACAGGCTCTATATTCCAGTTGAACTCTAATCTCTTCATCGCTTTGTCAGCTTCAAAAGAACATTTTGGAGCCCACACTTATGAGTTCCCCCATGATCCAAACCTTTTTCACACAAAGCAGAGCGAGTCCAGAGTATTAACTCAGAAGTAGCACTGATCCCTAGCAAATTTCTGACATGAAGAAACTCAAACTGTTTTCCTGAATCACCATTTCCTATCCTGCTGCTGACCAAAATTGCATTGCTTCTCACCATAAAGACCTGAAAAGACCCCCATGGCAAAGCACATAGTGGCCAAGCTCATACTCAGTATCAGCTTTAACTAGCTGAGCAGCAATACTGACAAAACTTTGTCCCTCAAATGCAGGAGTCACCTTATCCTAAGAAAATTTAAACAGGAGAGAGATAAGCATGTAAGAGAAGGGAACAGAAAAAGGAACAGGGGGCAGCCCAAGCTTGCAATTTCTATGGAAAAAGGACAGTCTCAAACAAGGAGTAATTCAAGCGTGTCGAACACCTTTTCTCCTAATCAGACAAGAACACCCTTGTTGGCTGGGGAGAAGGCACGCAGCCAGCAGCAGCTCAGAGATAGCACAAGGTTAAAATACCAAAGCAGTTGAGACAGCTGCAGGTATTCAGGCGTCTTTGGCCAAGTTTGTCACATATTACAGAAAGGTGGCCTTCCTAGAGCTACAGATTCTCTCTTCATTATTTTGAAATGGTGAAATCCCTTCACACTTGTCACAAACTTGTCAAAACCTGAACTCAGAAACTTCAGTCTCAAGCACTCTCCTTACATCCTTTCACAGTGGTTTGGTAAAAATTCCATCAATAGTGAACTCAAAGTTTTATTGTTAAGGTCAGTAGAACTAAGATTTTACCTTTAGCATCCTTGTAAGTTTCTATTATCACCTCCCTAAACTCTGTGAGGGCTGCTCCATCTTCTACTGTTACCTGGTTATAGCTGGCATCAACTCTTCCCTTCCCTCTTGCACAGCACTGCCAGGCATCAGCAGAGCTCTGTGTGCACCTCAGAGCAGAACAGGAATGCTTGGGGTCGTGTCACACTGGCAGAAATGCACATCCCATTGAACTCAAAACATCAGAAGCACTTACAAATCAAGACTGACATATGTTGACAGAGATGCAAATAATTGGGCTTGCAGACTCTGTACCTGGCCCACGGCAGATACTAGATGAATTTTCATGAATTCACCAACTTCTACTCGATGCCAAAAACTGCCAAATGAGGGAAACATTATTTATCAGACCTTTAAGCCCAGGAGGAGGATCACAGGCCTCTACCCTGTTGGGCTAGCCACCAGTCAAAGAATAGTAAGAAAAAGACCCTTCACTCAAGGGAGTCAAATCTCTCAGTAACGTTTCTGGGGACATACGGACTGCTCCTAAATACTGGCAAAAAAAGACTGATTCATGTCACCACAACCCACGGAGAGTGGTACAAGAAACTAGCCTAAGGCCTCTTAGTGGTACAGAGAAAGAGTAAGATGGAAGGAGATGGAAGGAGTTCAACAGTTTATATCCCCAAGTGGGAGGGCAGAAGGAATGGATGTGGACAGAGATGAGCCCTGCGAAGACTGGCCTGATCCTCTCACAGCTGCTACAAACACTGAAGCAGAGGTTGAAGAGCACAGGACAGCTCGCAAGGGCCCCCCGCTGCAGTAGTAGTCCTCTTGCTGTCCCCACATGCTCCCAGTTTGCCCCAGCAGCAGCCAGCCTGGCTTTAAGTCTCTGCCACAGTGCCCCAGGGCTCACACTGCCCAATGCTTGGTTCTACTCCGTGCCCACAAACAGGAGCTGCTCCACGCACAGGCATGAGTTTCACACTTGCACAACACAATCACCAAGTGTGTGCCAATTAGGTAATGTGATGTCAGAGTTCAGAGATGAGCAATGTGAAGGATGAACAGGCTGAAGGGACTGATTTATAGCAACATTAATCATGAGGTATTTTTATTGTTTCTTACTTAAATTTATCTGGAAAGTGGGATTACATAAACCAATAGCAGTATTTCTGCAGGGTACAGCTCTGACTTTCCTGTCCAAAATTACAGACCCAAGTTTTCAGAATTGCTTGTGCAAAATTATTAAAGCTCTGCGTGCAAAAGACAGTTGAATAGCTTTGAAGTGATTTGTGCTGGCAATTACCATGACTGTTAGGAAGAACTACTTGCCCATGCACAACATGAAAAACTGAATATTGGCCTAAAAATACAGATTTCACTCCAAGACAACATCCCCACCCAATTATTTAGTTTCAAGTACCACCTTCATTAAGTGCTGAAAGGTATAACATTGGAATATATAATTGTGTTGTAAACTCAGCCTCATTTATATTTACCTGCCCAGATACCGTTGACCAATTTGCATTTTTTTTCCAGTCTGTTTCTTAGGGTCTCCCCCAGATTTGAGACAGTTAAAATAACAAAAACTAGGAAAAAATAAAACGGACAACAGAAGGGCAAGTGGTTTTCTTCCATTCTCCATATCTTTAAATAAAGTTTCTTCAGAAATTGGTCAGGACCGGGAAGGGAGCTTTTTCATTTCTCAAATTTGTTACTGATTTGAAGCAGCAGCAGAGATAATAGCATGTCAAACACTGCTTTAAACTTGCTGGGCAAAACCTTCATGTGTGAGAGAGTTGCATGAAATGAGCAGTGCTGATTTACACAGCGGAGTCTCTGGTCTGCAGGTTTGCTCGTCAATAGTGGCTGTTCCTGTATGGCCATACAACAGAGAAAAGAGCCAGGCTGTTGTTAATCAAAGATCCTACAGAGATACAAAGCACCGACACTGCATGGTTGCTTAAAACCAAGCCATTCAGCTGTGGCTGGTGCATTTTCTCCCTCACACTCTGCACCTGACATGATGCTAAATGGATCTATGAAACCAGGGCCTGTTCCATCCGCTCCTCACACCAAGGTGAGAAGTAAAACCAGGGGCATGGCTGGGTCTGCATGACTATAAACATGACTCAGGGGCCTCCCCCCTTCCTCCTTACATCATGAGGAATCGATCCAGGATGCAGGGCATCTGAAAATAAGCAGAAATACCTACTGACGATTTGTTTCAACCCAACAGCTGCTGGCAGATCCCCCACCTCCAGCGGCATGCAAGTGTCTCGAACACAAAAGGCAGGGAAACTGAAATTGAAAATTGATCTTGCTGCAGCCACATAGACTGGAAGAGTGATTTCCTAGCTGCAATTTTAAATAACTCTTTATTCTTTCCCCACCCACCCCCAATATAAATTCACATTTCTCCCCCCTTATTCTCCATCTTTTGTCAAAGAGGAACAAAGACTTCCACCATCTCTCTCTTTCCCCAGCCTTCTCATCAATATTCTATTACCAAACAGGGCTTTAGCTCCTTCTTTTTTTCCTTTAAATCAATAAGAAGCAAAGCAATGAAAGGGAAAAATTAAAAACTCTGGCAGATAAAGGAAAGGCTCTTTAAAAAAGCTAATCGCCGCTGAACACTGACAGCTTGCTGGACTGTCAAAGCTCCTGCTACAACCTATTTGGTCCCATATGGTCACGAAGGTAAGCTACCTGGGGCTGCCTGCCAACCACAACCAAGGCAGGAGAAAAAAATAAAGCTTTCAGAATTGGTCTTCACATGTGTTTGTCACCTGATGCAGCGATCCAGGAAGAGCAGAAGTTGGCAATGCCTGGCTTCTGGGTCAAGGTGGCACTGGGGAAACCCCACAAAGCCCTGTTGTTGGTACCCACCCGAACTCCCTACTGGAGGCAGAGGCAGGCAAGCATCTTGATAACTTCACTGATAAGGAAATGCTCCAGCACCTCTGCCCAGCCTAATTCCTCCCTGGCACATCCACACACGAAGTGAGAGGGGCTTGTCTGTAGTGCTATATACATAACCAAAAGGGTATCCATGGGATGCCCATGAAACATATCACGTATGCCACTAAGAAGACCCTGAAATAATTTACAACAACAGCAAGAGGATGAACAAACTCATGAGATTCCCAGCCTCTTGGCAGGCCCCTAAACATAACTGAGCCCCAGACAAACCCACTGGCCCAAATGCTAAAATTGTCCATGACCTGAACTGCAAATCCTTTCTGCAAGGCCCTGGATCCTGGGTTGGCACATCACGGCTGCAGCCATCCAAAGATGCAGCCAGTTACAGCAGTTTCAGTAGGAAGGCCCCTGACTTAAGGGAAGGGGCATAGCCAGAGGCTGCTTTCACTCTTTCATCTTGCCACACTCTCCTTGTAAAGCAGTGAGGTTAAAAGGGAAGAAACATATGCTTTTATCTTTACTATTTTATTATTCCTTCAAGTAAACCAGTGCCATTAGCCAGTGCAGGAGCCAAGGAGAGAGAGATGAAGCGATGCAGGTGTCCCTGATGCAAGACTGATGACGAGGAACAGCATTTCTGTTAACAGCTATATCTGTTCTGTTATTGCTTATGTTTCTTTGCAATCAAAGGATCTTTGAGGAGACACAGCTGGAAAACCACATTGTATGGCAGTGGAACGAAATAGACAGCAGTTCTACCACAGTCAGCAGTGTATTTTATTCAGCGAGAGGATTTAAAACTAGAAAGAATTAATTCAAAGATACATACAAGCAAGGCAAATAGGAAACTCTTTGGGTTTACTCAATGCAATTTTTCATCTTGGGAGGAGATCCTGTGCTGCTCCTCTTCTGCCTGCTGACAAGCTCCCATTACAGCTCATACATCATGTACCTGCCCACGCAGAGCTGGTGCCTCTGTGCTGTGCCAGTGCCCCGCAGTACTGGAGAGCACTGGGCTGCCTGCTTTCTGTCAGAGGGAAGCAAAGAAACTCCATCTTCTAGGCCTTCGCTTGGTACCCAGCTTCCAAAACAGCTCACAGGGGACTTGATGCATTCCTTTCCATCTGCACCTACCACTGTTACACACATCCCTTTTTCTTCAACACCTTTAACACAGTCCAAACATCCAGGACTCACAAAGCAGCGAGACAGAAGGTGCCGCCACCACCTCCAGGCAGTGCCCGAGTACTGTGATGGCACAGGAGATGGCCTTCCTGCCTGAACAGCAATGTAGCACCAAGTTCTCAAGCACATCAAGCAAACAAAAGTTTCTTCTCCCTGCGTGCTGCTGCAGAGCAGTGTGTTCTTTCCACTCAGTGGTGGTACGGCCTGTCAGGTATGAAAGTACAACTCCTGCATAAATAACGTGTTAAATACTTGGGAACTGCGTGTACCATAGAGGAAGAAATTATTACAGTCTTGAATTCTTGCTTTAAAAGATGCAGTGAATTTAATCTGTTTACCTGGGACAAAGAGATAACGGGCACAAGAACGCTGAGGAAATGTGCACTTATTTCACCCTGTGTTTCCAAGTCAAATCACCAAAGCCAGAATGGCAATGAGTTTAAAGCCCCACCCCTGTAACAAATAAATACCTTATTTATTTCCTAATCCCGTTTTCCCCATAACTTCCCCACTACTTTTGATGCAAGTATTCTGCTCTTCCTCCCAAGCTGTCCCCTTGTGCTGCATTCACACTCCCCTCTGCTTTCCCATACAACTAACACGAGGAAGGCAGGGGGAGAACACAAGTTGGAAAAAGATCTGGAGAAGTCCACCAATGGCTAGGGCTACAAAACAACCTCCTCAGCTGAGGCCCTGGGTCTGTCTCAGGATATTTCGGAGCTGTCCATGCTGTGCAACAGCCCCACCAACAGCCATAACTTTAGCACATGCCAGCTCCAGCCCAGGACTGCTGCCTTGCCAACAAGCTATGGCCTTCCCAAAAGCTGCCCACAGCCATGCAGATGCCTAGGAGGCTCAGGCAGACACCCCTGAGGTGTGTTCACAGAACTGCTTCCTGCAGAGCAAGCAACTTGGGTTTCAAGAGCATCTCTGAGCCCACCATAAGGAGACAGAGAAAGAATATCCTCAGAAGTGGGGCCCCCAAAATCACAGGTCAGAACAGTCAGGCACAGGCAGAAGCTATGAATTTCAAGTCTGCCAGGATTTGGCCTAGCATCTTTTGCCTTCTGGATCTACAGATGCAAACAAAGTGTCAAGTGGTTGAAATAGACAGCCCCTCCAACACCTCTGGAAATAACCATGTGGGAGCAGTCTGCGGCTCAGCCTGCACAGGTCACTGGGCAGTGGGAATCCCAAGCTGGCAGGCCAGCAGAACCCCAAGAGCAAGCCAGTGAGCCCTCAAAGCCTCTAAATAATGCAACATGTAGGAAATAAGTGAACAACCTGACACATTCAGAAAGAAACATGGCAGAGAACAGAAATTCACTTCACAATTCCTTAACAGCAGAGGGTGGGAAAGAAAGCTAACAGAGAAGGACTAGAATGAGTGAAACACCTTAAGAGGCCCTTCATTTCAAAAAAAATCTCCTTTGGGAGGCCAAAATAAGCTCTGTCTGCTTATTCCCCTGAAAGAAAAGATTCAGATGCTGTTTCTGATTGAGCAGGAGCTGCCAATTGATGAGGCACTGTCTGTTTTCCCTGCTGAACAAGCGTCCAGCAAACCAGTCAGACAAAAGGAAGCGTCCAAAGGGCCAGAAACTGAACACACCAAAATCGAAGGCCCAGAATTGGGCACACATCTCCCTGAGCCCCCAGACCTCATGGGAGCACAGGAGAAAAAAAGGGGCCAGTAACCCAGGTAACCACTCTCTGGTTAATCTGAAATGGGGAGGGGGAAAACGCCTCTCAAGATTAATAGCTAAAGTACTTGGGGATTAGGGATTAAGAGGAGAATCCTGTTTGCTAGGATTAAGAGGGCTGGGTTCACATGAAAACCTCAACCAGTGAATTGCCTCCAGGAACATAGTGGGGTTTATTATAATAATTATTTTATTCTCTTCCAATAAATGAAAAACATCAGCAGGAGGTCAGCAAAATCCATCAAAGGTTTAAAAAATAAAATCTCCCAGAGAAGGTTAAAGGAGCACACAGTCAAGATAGAAATCAGATATTAAAAACAAAAAAAAATCAGCCCATGTTATTAATAACATGGCAGATTATAAAGAAAGAGATTTTAAAAATACAATCAACTTCACTTCCCAGATTCCATGCTGTGGTCTTTATTTTTTTTTTTTTTTTTTGCCCTTGGCTCAGCTAGGGGCAGGTGAGCTGCAAACATGGTCAAATTCACCCATTTTGCACATGATTTTGAGCACCTCATGGCTGGTACCTTCCTGAGTGCTCGCTCAGAGCTTCTGTTGGATATTTGCTCTTGGTCGCTTGTCATTGACACATGACTGAGGCACCTTCAGAAAGGGCAAAGAATAGACCAGAAATGGAGAAAAGTGGACTACAGTGTTTCAGATGGGACTAATAGATGTCCAACACATATCAAAGCAGACATTCAAGATTTTGGTTAAGCAGCTTGCCCAAGATAATTCTCAGCAGAGCCAGGAATGAACCCAGATCCACCAGAGAAGTTGTCTGAACCAGGCCCTACCTCATTCAACAACATCCTTGTACAAGTAACAACATGCACACAGGAAGAGAGGATTACTTTAAAAAAAATGCCCACAGAGAAGGATTTTAGAAGAACAATTTATTATTCCTCCGTAATCAAACGAACAGAACAAAGTTACAGGCTGCAGTTCCATCAGGAAAAAGCCCAGAATCTGCCAAATCACTGTGCCAATTATGTAAGAGATCCTCCTGCCAGGAAAGCTTGCAGGTAACACAGGGCTATTTCCAGCAGAAGCTGTAGGGAGAGACAGGGCCATAACCACACAGACAATACTTAAACACCGACATTCTGACTTGAAAGACATTTCGCTGCAATACAGACCAGGACGGTCCTCAAGCTGCTTTAACAGGGAACTGCAAAACTTTCTGAACACCTGTGCCTTGAACTAGAGGCACAGAAAAAAATGGCTCTGCCTTCCTCTGAGCAAGATCTCAGCGAGAAGCAGCTTTAGAACTTCTGTTACAGGTCACTTGAAAGTTTCTAACCTAGCTGTGTGAAGAAAAAAAGCCTAAACCCAACCCTTGCTTTGTCTGATGGCAGATGGCATCACACCCAGACCTGGGCACCACTGGCAAGGTTTTCCCAAGGGAGCAAAAGCTCAGGAGGCTGAGGCACCATCCAGGCCAAGAAACCTGTTTTCCATCATTTATTCCTCTGAAAGAACCCTGGTCCTTTGGGGCTCCCAACACTGGTACAGCAGCTGCAGGTAGAGAACAAGCTGATTCATAGGGGAAAAGGAGAGTGCAAGCACAGCGCAGGTGGACTGCATTTGTACTCGCAGCTAGAACTTCACTGACATCCTGGAAGCACCGCTGCCTCCTCCGCCTCGCCTGCAGCTGTCTCTCTCCTTTTCCCCTGCTATTTTGGGAAACCAGATGACTCAACTTCCCCATGAAGTCGTGTTGGCTCCAAGCCCTGACCCTTTTCTGTACTGCAGCGGCTGGGAGCTGGGCTTTGCTTGAACCCTTTTCCTCTGCACTCCGGCAGGCCAGCAGCATCTGCACAGGACAACAGCAAGGCTGCCTGCCCAGCACCAGCAGCACTTGTATGAGCAAGGAATGCTAATTGGAGACTCAAAAGGGCTGTGTGTCAGCTTCACAGCCTACCTGCTTGCTGCCCACTGAAGGAGGAACACTCAAGGTTAACAGAGGATCTAGGAGGGAGCAAGGTGAAGATGAACCTGTAGTGCAATGAAGCAGGAAGAAAAAGGCAACGTGTGATGGATATAGAAGCATCCACGTCATACAGGAATCCCTTCGGGTACTGATCAATGGTGACTCCCACCTCATATACTCAAATGCTCTGGGCACCGTAAGTGATGGGGAAAAAAGAAAGATACTGGGAAAGATCAGGGAACTGCAGGGATAAACTCATGTTAAAAAGAATCTTTAAAAGCAAACTAAAAACAAACAAAGAAGCCACTGAAGTTGGGATGGATGTGTACATTTGTAGGGAAAAGGAACGCTGCACCAGAGGTCCAAGCACATTCCTTGGCTGAAGTGCTCAAAGCTAGATACTGTAAAACTTCAGTTGTCCAACATAGCAGTAATCCTCCCAAATAACCCCACGTTCTCCTTTCTCTCAGCTTGCTGTCACGCTTATTTCTGTGCCAGTGCTACAAGCACAACCTCCCTGGTGCTACATGCTGCTACTGAGCCATGCCTGCCTTAACCCAGGCCCCCTTACCCCACATGAGGATACCATCCCCTTCTCCTTCCTTCACCCACTGTTGGAGACTAACGGCTTCGAAGATTAAGACACAGGAGCTACTGGCACTCAGTCTTCAACAGGGAATAAGAGGTTTCATATAAAGATGTTAGGGCTATGGAGAAAGTGTTCCACAAGCAGGCAGGACATCTCACAGCTTAGCAAGACGAAAACGAGAACATTGATGCTGTGCAGTGGTGTACATGGTGTTTACGCTCTCAGTTAACACGAGCACACTGCTATGATGCCACTGCTGGCATGGAGGCACTGATCACCACCAAAACCCAATGTGCTGCCACTGCCCCAGCAGAGCCGCAATAGACAACAGCACACACAGGGCACGGAGGCTACTCACGGGCAAAGGTAAAGCGGTCCCAATATTGACTTGTGCTATGAAAGCACACAGGTCTTACAGTGAATGGGGAGATGCCCTGTCCCCCATAATCACAGAATTCAGCAAGAGCAGGGAAGGTAAAAGAATGAGAATCTGTTCCCGACAAGAATAAACAAAGCATAAAAAAATAATACCGAAAACCCTGCCTTCAATTGAAATAATCTAAAGAGAAGCAGCAGCAGACAGCAGAGCTCAATGTGTTTGGCTGAGCAAAAAGTTATTTACAGCGAGGTCTGGCCTCTCGCTGCCACCATGTAATTCCAGGCAATTGCACTTTCAAATAGATCTTTTTGGAGAAAATCAACAGTGGCTTTGCTTTCAATCTAGTGGAAAATGAAGTCCTGCAAACGCGTTACGTAAGCCCACAGCAGCAGGAGTACCACACACACAGCAGCGAGCTGGCAGGCTGATGGCCCTGGGGCTCCGGGCTGAACCCTGCCCACATGGCCAGCCTCTCATCACACCCCGATGCTGCATCTGGTACTGCAGTGGTGAAAGCCTTCCTCAGGACAAGCCTCACCACCCACCCCAGTCCCACCTCCCCAGGCGGGAGTGCCACTACCAAGGCTCCAGGCCATAGCCTCCTGAGCAAGGCCCTCATGCATGGACTGTACCAAGCCATGTGAGGTGGACCTACCCGCCCAAGGCTTGTCCCAAAAATCACCACTACATCCCACAGGCACCTGCAGTCCACAGCAGCATGCGCCCAAGTGTCTACAAGGCAGGCTCCAAGCCCACAGCGGCCAGCACCACCCTGATCAGCGCATCTGCAGCTCTCTGCTGCTTGAGAAATTCTGTTCCACCGGTGCCTTGCTAAGCCACAGCTTCTGAATGTTTCATTTCATTGACAGCATGTAGAAAAATTGTAGGAAACTGTCCCGGAAATCATTAACCCAAACATTCAACCTCACGAGAGCTTTAGGATGGTGAGTACTGAAAACAGAAATATTAACTGTGTATTTGTGACTTCGTGGAGACAGGGCTATGGGATGCATCCCTGTCAGAAGTCAGCCCCGTGGGGGCTCCTGAAGTAGCCCAGCCCAACTCCACAAACTCCTCCATTTCAGCTCCAGCTTAGGCCACATCGTAGGCCACAGAAAGCTCCCAGAACCTTCCGGACATCACAGCCCGAACACTGCAGCCCACAACCAGAATATGCAGTAGCAGAAGGGACTGAGCACACCACCACCAGCCCAGCTCTCTCTTTAGCAGAGAATATGTTAAAGGAAGCCTCTTACAATCTCATGAAACAAACTGTGCTCATTTCCATAGTGGAAGGCCATTAACAAAACAAAAGCCTGACAATCTGAACAGCAGAAATTGAATTTTCTCACCCCAAATCTGGCGACTGCTTTAATCCTGACATTGTGAACGAGATACGCAACCAGGCACTGGGGATAACGCAGTGACAATGGGAGCACCAACGTGCCCAGCACAGCCTGCACACTATCTCTAGCTGAATCTAATCTGCAGCACTCCAGAGAAAGATAAAGAAATTAACAGCCCCAAATCTATTCACACAAAGGTAGGAAGAGTTCCCTGCCTCTCCTAGGCAACTGGACCAGGAAAGCTCCTTTATGGACTCAAACAACCCCACCAACCACAAAGCATTAGAATCCTTTCCCATTCCCCCCCAGCGCTGACACAGGTCTCTGCGAACAGCCAAGCACCCACAGCCAGCAACACAGCCTGTTCCCTTGTTTTTGCTGGAGAACAGAACACAAAATAATTCATTTCAGTGAAACAAACACAGGAGGAGTTTCAAGAGCCATCAAAACCAGAAGCCTCTGCTAAGGAAGTAAACATTAAAAGCAAAATAAACAATATCAGCAATTTCACAATGATTACAGGCCTGCCTGCCATCTCAGTGCCACATAACATAGTCACTTAGGACTTCACAGGAACAGCAGAAAGGAAAATTCAGCATCTTCCCCAGGGTACCTAGCCACTTCTGCCACCCACGCAGCTAGGGAGGCACCACTACTTTTCATTTATGTATTTATTTTTAAGCTCTGTAAAGCTTAAGACTTGACATACATAACCTAGCCTTTCTGACAGCATCTGCTAGAGGACTTTCCTTTCCAGGAGCAATTAAATACACCATTAATCAGATTACAAAGCAGCACTGCTTTCAAAGGAGTCCATCTTCTCCCACCCTGAGCTTCCTACAGGTAGAAACAATACCAAACCCAACAGCAACGTACCCTACGCACGCACCTGTCCTCCCTGAACACAGACAGCTTGTTTCATTAATTGGCACACAGCCTGTATTTTGGAAGATTTACCAAAAACACCAGCAGAACAACCGAGGGAGGCTGACGCTATAAAACGAATGAGATCAGAGCCCTTTCATTCAGGAGGGACAGCAGGGAAGCATGCCAAGCTCCTAGTAGACAGCTCTAACTCTCCTGTGTGTGTTTGTGCCCATTTCTGATCTGTTCCCCCTGCCCTACCCCCCGCCAGAACTGCAGGGGATCACAGCCATCCTGCAGCCCCAGGTCCTCGGGGAGCAGGTCGCAGCCTTATCTCCTGAGCCACACGCCCTCCCAGGGCCTGTGCGCAGTGAGATAACATCCTCCCAGATCTGAGGGGTCCCCCTCCCAATCTTACGGCTTAATATCCTCAAAATCACTTTTCAGAGAAGGCATTTTAAGAGAAATGATACGACTGGCGGCCATGGATTGAAGCGCGACATCACGGGACACGCAAGGGAGCACAACTCTGTCCTAGTGCCTTGTTGGCCCCAAACAATGACACCGACCCTTCACAGGGTACCGTGCTCCTCAGCATGCCTCACACCCTGCTTCCACAAGTAAAAGGAATAGTTAAGTAGTCACCCGACAGAGGACCAAGCTTCTGTCCTAGATAGTGATAAAGCCGTGAGATTTAGAGCAGTCACAAGATCCACATGATCAGTTCGTACGGCAAGCTGTGTGAGCCTGCAATAATGTAAAATGAAAATGAGCAAGAGCAGCAATGAACAGAACACTATTTTTAAGAAGTTTCTGCTAAGTGGATTCAAGGAGGCATAAATTAGAAGGCTAAAAATCAAATCACTATCCCTGCATCTCTCCCTCTGTAGCTCCCCCCTTCCCTAAATGAATGTCCAGAGATGCTGCCTGAATATATTTGCATTTTATTCAGTGTCCAGATTCAAGCCCCAGATAATCACCATACTTGGTGTTTTTACAGAAAGCTTTAAACCTTAATGGCCTGAATCATCAGAGCATTACTTCACTCTGATGCTAGCATAACTCTAATACTTTTAGCAGTTACACTGGTGGAAAACCAGGGCAACGTGATACCAGACTGAATGGCCTAAGCGTCTTACACAGCTGTTATCTCTGGTGTAGGGAAAGAGATATAGAAAGAAGGATGCAGAAAAACTCAGCCACTGCTACCTGCTGACCCACACGGAGAGCAGTATTTTACCACCTCAGTACCAGCACTCACTTTCAATACCGATGGTCCATATCGGCCAAAGAAAGAAATCATCAGAAATCCCCCTCAAGATTCACCTTGCACTAATGGTGCTGTGCTGCTAAGACAACAGCCTGCATCTCACCCTGTGCTTCCATCTCTGTAACATACCTGGATACACATTACACTCTTGGGCACTCAACTTTACAACTAAACAAGGTCCAGACTCCCCATAAACTATTCTCATAGTCGTACGTGAGCAGCATTCCTGCTTGGGCTGACGATTTGCTTGTTTCTGGCTGGGCACATCCCTGAGCCTCGGCTGCAGCAGCAGGTCACGGTGCTAGCAACAATCTTTTTGTATCTTTTCTTCAGGACACAGGCTAGAAACTGTTTTATGTGATCCTTAAGTCTGTCGGTGCAGTGAACATAAGGAGGGGTTACTTCACCTGGCAAGAGCAGTTCCCAATCCTGTAAGTCTGCCAGGTAACAGTGACAGGAGGAAGGGACTTGAAAAAAGCATGTAGATCAAAAGATGCGGAAACAACCACAGAAACACTCACTTGGCTCCATTTGCCAAGCGTAAGACAACTCACAAGCATTTGCTACCCTGATGTTTCATCCAGGCTCATTTTAGGAAGTAATAGTGGTGGGATTTCTCTCTTCACTCAGTAAAGTTATCGAAGTTAAAAAAAATGGTGAAAGGAAGTTTTTCCACTTCAAATTCTGCTTAGCTTAATTTCACCTAAGAATGGATGCAAAACGCCTCTAAACCCTCTGAAGAAATGAAAAAACTGCTATTGTGGATAATCTTGTATTTTTCATATGATTATGGATCTCTAGGGAAAGCAATTGCTTTTGAGTAATCCCCCAACATTCCTTTGTGTGTGGATGGTTTTTGTTTGCTTTTAAGCATAAAATGAATGAAAATCTTTTGAGATTGTTTTTTAAATGCAAAAGTTAAGCGCACACAACTCAAAACCAGAATCGATGTACTTAAGAATATTTGCAAAATACACGCCACTACTGTATTCAGCCACTGCAGCATATTCGCATCAGGTTGTCTTGAGTTCCTGTTAGCTTTGATAAGCATGAGGCAAATCTTGCACTTTAAAAAAAACAGTAGTCCTATCACCACCTTCTCCTACTGTAAACTAGTACATTAACGAGGAGCAGTAGAGTCAGGAGCCCTTGGTATCCACACAACCAGAACTTTTTATTCCAAGTGAGAAACGTGCATCTTTGAAACATACCACCAAAATTTCCTCTAAGGTGAAATAAAAGGCAAAATGGGGCAAAAAGAGCCCCAGCACAATGTTAACTTCAACAAGGAAATAATTTCAAATAATGATTCTTCCTGCAACCACATCTTGATCTCCATGCTGTTAGTTTTTACAACGTTGTTGTGTTTCTCTACTATATATCATCCTAGCCTCAATTTTTATCTTACATATATTTATTCCTTTGCAGAGCAAGTAACATTCTGGAAATAAAGCACGATGTTTCTTTATGGCTGAAATTACTGTCTGCCAGGAGGAAAAGAATATTTGTCTCATGTATGGAAAAGTCTCAACAGCAAGGAGACTGGCCAGCCTCTTTCTCTGAGCAGCAAGAGGCTGGTAGCATTCCCTATCCTTGATAAATGCTTTCATAATTTTCTTCAGAAATAAGCCAAAGCAATAATTGAAGGACTGCCCTCACTTGCTTTTGATATTCTCCTTATGATTCATTCCCCAGCTTGGGGTCAGAAGCAAGATTTTCCATGCCAAAGGTAATCTTAGATCATGGCCAGCAGGGATGGAGGCAGAGCAGACTGGATATGTCCTGTACTCCTGACCATCTCCAAGATCATCCCAACCACAGCATTTCGTGATGCTTTAAGTTGCCCACCAATAAAACAAGGCCATTTTAGCTCCCCTTCATAACATTCCTCAGAATCAGATTAAAACAACTCTGTGCTCACAGAAGAGTTCATATTAATGAGCCCGTTGCCTTTTTATAAAACCTTAAGTGTAACTCTAGTATTATAACCACATTTTAGTTCAAATAATAATGCTACAATAGATTTTTCCATAACATGTCAAGCGTATACATTCTTCCCTCTTTCATTTCATGTACTAAGCTCTATGAAATGAACCTGAAGCTAATGCAGGCAAGTGATTACAGACTCCTCTGTACAGATTGTGAGGTGTGTTGAGTACTTTGAATAGGCGTGTGAGATGACCTGCAAGTTATTTGTTCATTAATACAACCATGATTTGCACCCTCCTGCTCCCAATGTTCTCTGACTGCTTTGCATCCTGCATCACACCTTGCAACATACTTGTTAAGTGCAGCATCTTGCTCTCACAAGCTGCACATCACATGCAGGACTCAAGTGACTTGCTCAAGACCACAGCCTCAGTCAGCATAAACTGCTTTGGCAACGGGAACTGCCTCTATCAGTGCCCTCTGCGGGACTTAACCACATTTCCCCGTGGATGCTGGTTTCATTAACAGTTCCACTATGTGCATCAGCAGGCAGATCAACCAAACGCTCGAGATTTTACCTCGAGCTTATGAGGAAATGAAGCAGAATGACTTAGCTAGGGTCACAGGTTTGAAAGCAAAAATTCCCACTGAGGTCAGCGGGGATTTCACCTCTGATACAGAAAATCATGTGAACTATTTATCATTACATTTTATGCACCAAGTAGGCACCATATGAAATAGCGGTGAATATAGATGGTTTACATTAGCACAAATTACCTTAATTGCTTGCTTCATCCTTCCTCATCATCTATTTCAGTTGCCTACATACAGTTGAACCCTGTTGTTCATGGTAAGGCTCAGGCGCACTGGCCTCCATCTCTGTCCCTCTGCACTAAGTAGTGACATAGGAGCAGCCTTTACGATGTTTTCTGGCTGTTGGTGCCATACTGCTTCAGGTAGCTGCAGAACAAATGTGTTGAGACAGACTTCCACAAGTTGCACAGTGTTTTACTTTCCACCTGGGACAAAGTTTCTTCCTATAAATAAGAATTATGTAGTCCAGTTAAGCTTGGTGCACATTCTTTACATGCTACATGAAGCAACCCACCTGTGGGAGGGCGTTGCGTGACCTGGATCTCACGGTTTTGCAGCCAAGTCTCACCAGTCAGCCAGCTGATGATGCCAGACCATTTGGGTCACATCACAGCTCAACAGTTGGCTTATTTTGCAATCTCAAGTACAAGCAACAAGACAGGACAGAAAGAATAAATTGAAAGGAAGACACAAACAAGGC
This sequence comes from Anas platyrhynchos, assembly GCF_047663525.1. Lineage (NCBI taxonomy): Eukaryota > Metazoa > Chordata > Aves > Anseriformes > Anatidae > Anas > Anas platyrhynchos. The sequence goes on from NC_092591.1 coordinate 22,634,601, forward strand.
AGAGAAGATGCACACTCCCTGGATGCCAGGCAGTGGCGTCTCTCCCCAGGCAAGCAACCATGAGGCTGTGCTTCTGAGAAACACTGACAACTTCATCAGCCGCAAGTAAGGGAGCCCTTGAGGTTAACCTTGAAAGCTCCCCATCGGAATCTGTATGTATGACACTGCTGCCTATTTGTTATTTCTTTTGAGAGCAAAATGTGTCTATGCAAAACCCATGTCTGTTGCCATTACAGATCGGATTTAAACAAGCCCTGTCAGTCTAAGGATGGAAGAAATCCCACAAAACTCCTGGCAGCTTGTTTGCTGTCTTTCCATATGTTAATATAATGTGGAAATCAGAGATTATTACATTTAAACATTTTAGAAAAAACAATTGGATCTCCAGCATGGCAAAACCGCCTAAAGAATGCCAGATTTTATTAGAAGAGGAATGAAACAGAACAGAGTGGAGGCCCCATCACAGGCAGCTACTGCTTTATAGGAGATTATCTGATGAGCTTCTGGTTGTGTGCTGCGGCAAGGTCTGACTGAATTACCCTGTGACTGGCAGAGATGTTTAGCACATCTGAAAATACAGCTGCGGTCACCAGCGAAGTTCAGAGCAGTGCAGTTCTGCTGAGCAAAATCTGAGAGTTGGCGATGAAGAATTTGTTCCTTCCTGCTTTCCTCCTTCTAAATACTAATCTGCAGGTATGCCAAATGCAGCAGACCACATGGTAGTAATCTGGAAGCCACTGCCCAGTGCGCTATAGCAGATGTCAGAGGAACCTGGGAGGGCACTGGCTTCACATACTGCCTCTCCTCCATGGGCCCGGAGATCAGTCAGTCTCCCCTGAAGCTTCAGCTGTAAATGTCAACATCACTTCAGTAGTTCCAAGTCATTAACAGATCTGTCCTCATAAACAATTAGCCAGTGGGAACCTTTGCCCTCTGAAGCCCCACTTCATCAGCTCTTTCTACTAACTCATCAGATTTATGTGCAACAGTGCCATTTCTTTTTGGCATTCCAGCTTTCCTTTTCGACTGGATTGAGACAGTATTTCTGCATAAATCATGTGGGAGACTTAAGTCTGAGCACCACGGGACTTAAGTGAACAATAGGATAAAACTTGTAAGACAATAGGAAAACAGCTTGTTTCACCCAATTCCCTTCAAAAGGACAACCATGGAAACACTGGCTGCAGGTACATATGTTAACGTTCTTGCATGGTTAGCCTCCAGAGCTTACATGTCTGCAGCATGAACCAAAAAAAATCTGGACGCACTTCCTGTGGGCTTTCCCCACATCTTCTTTTAAACATCTCAAGAACAAAGTTCATTCAGATGTCCCTGCCACTTACCAACACCGGTAATTATCCCCTTTGAAGTTTCAATGAGATGGGGAATTTCTCTTCATTCCTGTCCTTAGCTGCATAAGTTGAATTACAGTGTGCTGTTAAGTGACAAAACATCAGCTGCGAGCAAATAAATCCTCCAGTCCTCACATTTCTGAAAGCACTTCGGGATCCTTCAAGATGAAGAACGCTTAAGAACAATTGTGGTGTGTCCATTAAGGCATGGTTGCAACGAGTACTGCAGTCTTTTCATCTATTCAGTAATAAATTGATTTCTTCCCACAAGCTGATTTTTCCCCATGCCACGGCCCATCTCTGATTTCCTTTCTTGATGTAGCAGCAAAAGATGAAATTACTCTTAGTGCTCAGCTCCCAGGCACGTAAGTTCTCTAAGGGTCGGACTTGAACACGTTATCACTTGGTTCGACAGTGCCTTTTTTTTTTTTAAATAAATTTGTGCTTAACTGGCAGAGACCTGAGACTGTACTTCTCCAGTTCAGCTCTAGAAGTAACTTTTTATTTTTTATTTAAATATATCAGGGGTCTATAGAGTAACTCTCAGGGCTCCAATGGTGAGCAGAGGTTAATCTAATAGCTATGATACAGCAATAACTTGTTAACCAACATATTGCAAAAGAAAATACCATTATCAACCTGCCTTATTTCAACAAGTGAAAGAACTCTAAAGCACCGAGGAGATCCAATACTGAAGGATTCCCCCCCCCCCCCATCATTTAACCTGCACTACAGCAGGCTTCTCCCCTGCCCTTCCCTCAAAGCTTCAGAATATTGCTGCTTACTGAGACTTTCCTCCCTCCTGGTCCTTAACCTCTGCCTCCCACAAGCAGCCCTATCCCTGGGGACACCTCAGGCTTCAGAGGCACCCTGCAGCAGCACGTGCCCTGCACAGGAGCCCTGGGGAGTCCTGCAGGGAGGCAGGCAGCTCTCCTTGCAGGCGTGGAAGCAGTCGCTGCAGAGTTGTAATCAGACACTTGTTCTCATCCATCCCACTGAATAAGTCACTGTTTTCCCTGGAAAGAGTCTTCTGTTCCTAAAACATTCACAAGAGACAGGAAAGCAGCTGGACAGCTTGCATATAGAAGGGGGGCACAATATAACCCCTGCTTTTGAACACACAGAACACGTCAACCCCACAGACAGCAGCAGTGTCTCTGTACCTGTGTACCACCAGGCTGCAACAAGGCGACCAGAGCTAAGAACACACAGGGTAACGCCAAATTAACATCCTCACCTAGTAAAATACCGTCACTTCGCATACGCACTAGAAGTGATTTAAAAGAGCTGCAGTGTGCCTCACTTGTCCCAAGTTCAGATTAATTAAACAACAGCATTTCCTCAGGGAATGAGCCCTTACTAACGCAAAAGGTCTCGTGCCTTGCAAAGGTGTTGTGCTTTTTTCCTTTTCTATTTAATATAGAAATGAACATCACTGCACACAGCTTTGTATTATTACATCTCATTACATCCCTCCAAGCCTTCAGGAACTTCATCAAAACATTTTCTGCAGTATTTAGGATCTCCTTGAAGGTCTCCCAGCAAGTAGCACCCTTTTTTGCTGACGGCATCTATCAGCTGCACAAGCTGCGGTGATCCAGCCAAGGGAAACCAGTTCCTGGAGAGCAGCACATACCCCTTCCACTCATGCTCCCTCCCCAGAACAAGGAGATGGCTCACTTGTAAGGTCTGGGCTGAAATCCATTCAAAGACAGTCGAAATGGATTTCTCCTTCTGTTGTCACTACCAATAAGAAATTGGCAGTATCACAGAAAGGACTCGGAGGACTGAACTAACGAGGCTGTCTTCTTCCCAGAGACCATGCCAAAGGGAAAGACAGAAGAGAGGAAACGACAGCGCGTTCTGTCTCCAAGCCAGGTGATGACCCGATTCATCTCACGAGCAGTTTAAATGAAACAAGTCTGGGGGCTAACAGGAGCTGTAGCCACAGAGACGAATGCTCCATCCCAAACCTCCACACCAGCTCTGTAAAACTCAAGCTCTGCCTGGCTGCATGGAGCTTTCACATCCTTGCTGCTCTCAGCGACGGCAGGGCAGAGGCAGGCTGAGGCTCCTCAGAGCAGTTGCCTCTTTGCATTAGCAGCAGCACATCTCAGTCCCTGCAGGAACACACGGCTTCCTCCCTCCCCACTGGGAGGATTAACACTTGTGTTCTCTACAAGCAACTGCTTGTCTTGCAACTCTAAAATAAGCACCTCGGAGGTGCCTACGGGATACACATTGCCTCTGGTTCCCTGTGCTCCTGTCAGGCGCAGGGGGTGATGCGAGTGCCAGCCACACGATCCCTGGCGGAGGAGGGAGCATCGTCAGTGCTCTCCACAGGGAGAGCAGGCTCCTACAACTGCTTCTGAAGCCAATTCCAGCAGGCCTAGGGCAGGGCAGAGACAGGCACATGTCCCTACACACTCACACAGAGCATGCCTCATTCCTTTCCGCTTCTCCCGTGCAAGCTTACTGACCTCCTGCAGTATTAATGAATTCCTCCGTCACCTCCTTGCTCTGACATCTGCTCAGGAGAACGGGTGAGTAAGCAGGTAATGCAATTGGGCAGGAGCACAGCAGCGAGCCAGGTCTGCATTACCCCACTGCTCTTTGCCAATGCCTGTCCCTCCGGGCCCAAGACTCCCAAGAACAGCTTTGGGGCTTCCTGCCCTGAGGAGGACTTGGGACCTTCTCCCACCTCCAGCTTCTTACATCCCAAATATAACGTGACTGACTCCCGTGGTTTTCCAAGACTTCAATATTGAGACGCAAAAACCAAGCCCTAATTTCCCATCATCTCCACCTCCCTTTTTTTAAAGCAAAATAATGACAATTTTTTGGCTTGGAGAAGGCAGACCAGATCAGAAAATTCCCAGACAACAGAAACACATCAGAACCAAATGAAAACTTTCAGTAAAATGAAATCTCAAGTACCCTTTAGAAAGCCAAAAGAGGCAGTAAGGACAGAAAGCATCCAAGAGTCCCTGTGAGGGCTGGGAGAGGATTGTTCCATGCACAGCACTTTCTCTAGGCTTAATTTATAAGCATTGAATAATCAAACTTCTACATTCATCTTGGAAGGGAACTGGTAGATTCAGATCAGTCTAAGAACCAAGACCTTGCTCCTTGATATTCAGACAAGTTCTTCTTTGTCCTGACACTCGTTACCAATACTTCACTTTCAGTTGCACTGAAATCCCTTTCTCCCCCTATTCCTGCACTTGTCAGCATGCCTCTCTTTGCCTTCCCCAGTTGCACAGGCACTGGGTACAGCACACCATTGTAGGAAGGGCAGAGGCAATCTCCCCCCTCTCTGCCATCTCCCATTCGCACCCTACCACTAAAGGATCTGCCAAAAATGAAGCTTTGGGACTTTCAAGGAAAAAAGCAAGAATGTAGACAGCCTTTTTTGTTCACCATGGGAATGTGCTCATCTCTGCGTGGCTGAGAATAGTATCTGACAAGAGTGAATCACACAAGTTCTGAAAAACTCACAAGAAATAAGCTAAGAAATCTATAGCTGCCTCCCTCAATCTCATTCCCGCCTGCCTTCCTATTGACTTCTGCTGCCTGCATCGACAATTTGTAGCTACCTGTCTGCCTTCTCCTCCAGAAAGGTGGCTACCAAAATAAAACAAAGGAGCAGAGACAAGGTGAAGCTGTGAATTATAGCAAGGACCTCCTGTGCCATTGCTTACGGGAGGGGCAAGGAGAGGTCAGTGTGGAAATACATGGCACAGAGCTCTCCCACTTTCAGAGTGCTGCAGCTAACTCCTAGTAATAAAAAAATCAAGTAAAATAAACAGATTTTACCATAGTTATATAAATGCTTACAACATCCCCAAAAAAACTTTCTTAGCCTAGCCTTTTGGGAAATGGAAGAGGAGGAGGGGAACTTTAAAAAAAAAGTTCCAAGTCCTGAAGCTGATGTCCTCCCTAATCCTGGGAGTAAAGACACAGCACCACATTGCCTGCTTACCGAGGATAAGAAAACCCCCAGGGTTTGGGTGGGGAAGGAAGAAAATAACACTTTTGAACAGATTATTAATCTCTGTTCTTCTGTTAAATTACATTTTCAATCACTTTGTCAGCTACTTTTTTTGCTCCAGTCTTCCCTCTCTTCCCCTGATGTGGGAATTACACCTACAGACAATTGTTAAGCACACAACCAAACAGACCAATCCGCAGCTCAGACACCAGTTGCATTTTTATGAACTGGGTGGAAGGGAGTGCACTTCAAAGGATTGAAACCAGCCCTTTGGAAAGGCTACACCTATTAATTCCGAGTGACAAAGGATTGGTTTGAACTTAGCTCCCATTTCTTTCCCCGTCAATGAGAAGAGGGATGTATGTTCCCACCAAACATTTGACATTTTTTCACCTCATTCCTTTTCCTTCCCTTGCCCCTTTCTACATTCTGTTGCTTAAATAAATAAAATCCTTCTTTCTGGGGGATGCGATGATGCTGAAGAGCTGTACTTGATTTGAAAGGGAAAACCAAGAGAAAAGTATCAGCTTTTTTGTGTACAGATCTGCGCATTTTTGTATGTAGTACATATATCTTTCTCTACACAAGTGTGGATAAGGAAAGCCACCACACTTGAGAACTAATCACAGAATAACTGTGTGTTTGTGTAGATAGACACTATGAATATATATGCACTCTCACACTCTTTTACATATAGATTTAGTATCGATTGTAATCAGAATTAAACAAAATTGCAGGAGGGAGCAGCAGGGCCAGCAGCCTTCTCAGCATCGCAGCTTTAGCCCTGCCTGAGCCCAGCAGCTTCTGATCAGCTTAAAGCAAACCCCAGGCAAGTAGGCTCCTGCTCCCCTGGCATCACGGTCAGCAAGCACCAGCGGTCACATCCCGACATGAATGCTGCAAAGTGCCTCCAGCTTCACAGCGTGAAAGCCCAGGAGGAGTAAGGGGGTGAGTGGGGAGGGTGGAATAAATAAATCAAAGCAAATGTTAGAAATTATTAGAAAAGGATCTCTGCCAAGAACCAAGAGCATCATTATGCCACTGGATTTATTTTTACAGCAGAAAGATGAAATGCAAACACTCTGAGCAGTAGTACTACAGAACTGTTTGATCATACCGATTTTAAATTCAGCCAATATATAGCTACAAAAGAAAAACAAACAACTATAGTACTACTAAGCTAAATTTGCTCAGATTTCCCAAAAGACAGAAGGCAGGCTACAAGTAAGTCAAATTTCTTAGAGAGTATGCTTGGAACCCATTCAAGAAGTCTAAAGTTTTTCCAATTTAAAACACACAATAAATACCTCATGAAGGCTTAGGAAATATGCAGTTTGCTCCTCATTTAACAACTTACATTGCAGTTAATTCTCTTAGTTACATAGAGGATTTTTTAAAGTTATGTACATACTTCTTTACTTTAGTACTGTGCCAACTCTATCAGCTTTTTAGAACAGCAATGATGCTTTTTGATTTGGTTTTGTGACACAGATGAGTGAAGTCTTGCATGGTTCAAGCACCACAGCCTGCAGTTATCAAACATCCGCGCTCCCACCCAAAACAAGCAGCTCGCCTTCAAAGCCAACACAAACAGGCTGCATCCCACTCTTCCATAGACATCATAGTACAGTTACAAAAGTCTGGAGTTTGCTGTGTCATGACGCTTTTCTACACACAAAAATTGAGAAGAGAACCTGAGCTTCAAAGTAAAGGTATCTCCACTATAAAGAGACCCACTGAAGTAGAAAACCTTCCTGAAGAGAAGGGTTGAAATTCTGGCGCTTGGGTCACTTGAGACAGCACCAGGAAGTGCCATACGCAAGGTGGGTGTAGCTGGGAGAACGGCACGCTCAGCCTGAAGCATCTCCTGTTGCTCCTGTCTGCAGCAGCCTGAAGCATCTGTCTTTCCCCCAAGCACAGGGGAGGAAGAATCTTTTTTGCATAGAGATTCATCTTGAGGAACACTCTGTAGTCAAATTAAGGCATTGTGGTGTGACTCATCGACAGGAGAGCTCAGACACATCGTTACTTCTTCCTACTATGACCCTGATTCCATTCATGAGAGAGCAAATGTTCCTGGAAGAAGCTGAAAGCCCGGGTGCGTGGGAGGCAGAAGAAATAACCCACGCAGGCACTCAGTGGTACAGTACTCCAGCACACACAGTTACTCATCCAGTCCTCCAGAAGCCACCAGAGGGATTGCAGAAAGGCCAGGACAAGGCAGGCTCATCCCAAAGCACAACACCTCTGCCGTGCAGCTCCAGCCCCAAGTGCACACCCAAAGCACCCACCAGGAGGCACAATTTCAGCAGGCTGCTTCTATCAGCAGCCACTGCTGAGATGGACAGAAACCTTAGCAGTAGGATCTTCTTGCCTGTTGGGAACTGGAAGGCTACTCTAAGTCTCTTTGGGGGAAAGGGGCAAACAGAGGCTCTTCACTGTTTTTTGTGAGTGCAGTGGCCATCGGCCTGATCACACAGCTTTCACCAGCTGAGACGAGTGCCTCTGGGAACACCAGCAGCAGGATTCAGCAGCAGCCAAAGAAGTGGTCAAATCAGCAGGTAATAAACCAGTGAAGAGCTCGCTCATGAATCAGCCACTTGCCAGAACACAATTACAGGAAGATTCAATCGAAAGGTCTCAGAGTCACCTCACCCACATGATGGACGACCCAAAGATTCCCTTCTCCCAGTCCACCACTGCTCACTGGATGCCATTAACTCCCCTCCCCACAACCTCCCTAGGGCAGCACTGCTGGGCTGGTGTCTGCCGAATATCTGCAAATGTCACCGCCTCACCCAGGTGTCAACACATGCTCTGATACCGCAGGGAAAAAAAATAACAGCAAGAAGCTCAGGACAGTAGACAGTAAATCAGAGCCCATTCAACACCCGTGTGCTTTCATACACACACGATCCATTTCTGATAGGTCACAAGGCTTTAGACGATAACCACAGCGATGCTTTGGGCATTGTTTGAAGTTGGACTCTAACCCTTAGATCTTACAAACCATTCCACAACTCCTCACAGCCAACCACTTGCTTAAACATGGGTCAGACTTGACTATGCAATAGTACATAACCCCAGCACCCCCATGAAATGAGCTGGATTGGAGTTGATCGAGTGCCCTGGAAGTGAAGGATCTTACAGTAACGAGATTTGTGAACAGAATGCAACCAGAACGCTTCCCTTTCGCTCCTTAAAGTGTTTTATACCAAACAGCACAATGTCATCCCTACCTTCTGTTCTTAATTTCTCTCCTACTTTGATCTAGGCAGGAGAGAATAGGATAATTATTCTATTAACTGGAGATGCACTAAATATCCATTTCCAGCATCAAAATGGAGCCTTTAAAGAAGGATGGATAATGGATAGAAAGCAAACGGAGGAAGACAGAGATGGTGGTCATAGCCCCACAGATCCACTCCTAGGACAGGATGTTTGATATTCCAAGTGGATCACTTTCCCTGAAAAATACTTCACCCTCCACCTCCCCTTATTTTTCTTCTTCTCTATTTCACTTTAGCAAGGGAAAGAAAGAGGGGGAAAAAATCAATTTTCCAGTTTGCTTCCAAAGTTACTCTGGATTATTACTACTCTTGTGCTCCCTCAGAAGATTAAAAGTATCTAGAAAGTATGCATGGAACTCAAATCCTGTAGGTCCTTTCTTAAATTCTACATCTTGAAATCCTCTAAAGATCTGAAGATGCCATTACGGGGCTGCATACTAACAAAGCAGGAGAAAAAATTAAAAAGAGCTGATATCAGAAATTGTTTTAAGGCACAAGGAACATTTGAGCAATGCAAGAAATTTGTTTCGGATAAAACAGATATCATTTGGCTTTTGCTCTCACTCAAGCAGTGACCAGATCATGGGAAGGCTTTGCAGCCACTATGCTACTTAGAGCAATAGGTGGAAATTTTTAAAACAAGGTCATGTAACCCCAAAATGCATTATTGAAGGAAGGAAAAGTTCACTGGGAAGTTGTTTGTCCATCCAAACGTGTCTGACTGCTTCCTGTTGGGCCAGGAAGGGGAGCCCAAGCACAGCGACATTCTGGGACTTGGCCTCCCAATGGCAGTGGGAAGGCCACTGCCACACGTGGGGCATGCTGAGACTGGGGAGGAGGGCAGTGGTGTATAAGGAGACAGGAACCACACCAACATAGGTGATATCCAGAAAAGGAAAGAACAAGCTGTGACAGTCAGACATTGTAACAAAGAGTGCAGCACCAGGGAGATGTGGACCAAGAGGACACTGTAAAACAATGCCATGTATTAGTTATCTTCCTTTGCAAGCCAAATTAAATAAAATTTCAGACAATCATTTTACCCATAAACTTCAGAATAAAACTTAGTAGAACCTCTGGAAAACTTCAGAAAACACACATCATAAAGGATAAATCTAAATACCACTACAAAAACGTGATTTTATCATATCACAGCAAAGTTTTGAGAAGGAATTCCTCAAGAGACCAAACATACAGGGGACACAATGACTGCTGTGCTATTTGTTTTGGTATCAAGTCCATTCTTTGGTGCTGTCCAAGTATTCTCCAGGTGTCACAGATTTCTGAACTGACACTATACAACTCCATCGAAGAAATGGAGTGGGAGCAAACTATGCTTTGGTAACTGAGCAGGTAACAGCAGCATCTTCTGGCAGTAAGGAGTCAGGGAGGTAATTTCAGACTGTAGGATAAACTTCTTCAGAGCAGGCCTTTCTGCTGAGGTGGTCAGCAGTGGGAAAAGCAACACTGACCATTAAGGCCTCTTTTTTAGGTCAGGCACTGGCCACCTGAGCCAGGCAGTCACACTCTTCTGCAAATGACTCCCAGGCAGGCCACAGATGCAGGCAGGCATTCAAATTGGAATGAAAGCAAAAAACTCATGTTTAGGCAATCACCAATATTTTCTCCCCTGTTCATTCTGAGACAAGTCAGGAATATGAGATGTGCCCCTCTGGCAGACAGCCTCCGAAGTCTTACTTGTCTATGGGCAAAAGCATTACCAGCGTGACAAAGCCTCCGTGCACTTTTCAGTGGGGCTGCTTCCATCTGAGCAGAGAGCACATACCCTCGATTTCCTGTGTTTTACATAAGCTGTGGGCTGCTAGAAAGCTAATAACTGTGTGTTTTCAGTTTTGTTTGCTTTTAATCCTGATGGAATTTTCTGGTTATGGCTCATAAAGTTCTTTAAATGCGTGTGCTGTAAAATATGCCACAGTCTCAGCATGTTGTTATGGCAACTGGAATATTCAAAGTCACCAGGAATTAAATATCCATTTGTTAACTGATGTTGCTATTATTTTCTTATTGGGATGTGGCTGCATTCTCTTCCTCCCAACTCACTTTTTTCCTTTTGATCCCAAAAGGGCCAAGACAGGAGAAAAGAGGGTTGTCTCCACTCCTCTTTATCACACCTGTATAAACTTCCATGCCCAAGAATGACTAAGGAAGGGTCAAAATAATGTTGTGGAAATACAAGGCCATTAGCAGCCCCAGTTCTGTTAGTCCCAGAACCTTCTCACTTGGAAGAATGCATGCAGATCCAAATGCACACAGCAGCCAAGGCGAAGTAGGAGGAGCTGGGACTTTTGTGCCCTGCTCCAAACTCTGAATTGATTGGTGACCTTAGGCAAGTTGCTGAGTCCAATATTTTAAATTCTTACTGCTTTCAAATGGCTTCATTTTGTCCTTCCAACTTGAACCACATTACCCCTGATGCTTAGAGGCATTAACCACCAGTAATCCAGCAGCTGCAGTGAGCTATGATTGCTAGGTCACTGCACAAAAATCTCCCAAAGCAGCTCCAGTGGTTGAGCTAAAGTGGAGATACAACTTCACAGATGTTTTTGACAGTTGGCTTTAATTTCTCCACACTTTGGATTCCCCCCTCCAGAAGGGCCACTGACACATGCAATCCCAGCTGTACTTAAATCACATTTCCTTCAAGGTGTGGGAGCCAGAAGCCTCTGTCCCATTCATACACTGAGCCATAACCCAAGGCTAAGAATATCTACTAGTTGAGATCAGTTTCTACCTGACACAGCTAACTCCTAATGACCCTCAGTCACTCTTCAAATTAAAGTCAAACCAACCATTATATGCCATTGTGCCAACATTGAGCTTCCTAGTCAGTAGATGTGCAATTACTCCTGTGTAACTTGTATCCCCACTTCATTCCAACCTTTCCTGTCTGCAACATAGTATATCTTTGTGTTTGATGCAGTGTCTTCTCTCACCTTAGCACTTTATTTCCCTTTCCATCTATCAAGCTTTCTTCTTTCACTTCTGTATCTGTCCCTATCCACTTTTCAACCAAATCTCTCACCAAGTCTCCTCCTACTTGCTAATACCAGAGGCTCACTCTACCATCGCTCTCCACAACTTCATGCTTCACTCGAAGTCACTGAGAAATTTACCAAGACCTTCTAACTAGGAAGGTAAATTCCAATTCTATACTGTGATCAAAATGCAGGACCTGAGTAAAAAGGAAAGGGAAGATAGCTTTGGTGCCTACAAGACACTCTCCTGCAAGTCTGCCCAAGAACCTATCAAACATGCTTCTGAGAAGACTTCAAGTCCTATGAAAAATGCACTTATCATCAAGAGATCCCAAATGCTCTGAACTTCAGCCATGACTGGATTACAAGTGGCTGGAGGAAGGCAGATGCTCAGGAAAGTCTTCCCAGCTGCATAACTCCCTCATGCAATCCTACAGCTGCCACTAAGTTAAAACTTTTCACTGCTTGATTCCATTTTATTCAGAAATGAAACAACTGCACAAGCAAAACCGAACTTGAAATGCAAGCATATTTCAAAAATACAATGAGTTTTGTTAATCTACCAACATTAAACAACAAACATTGTCCCAGCTCTGTAAGCTGACAGTCTTGATTTTATCAAGCACAGCTCGCTTGTCTTTTTTATTTTTTTTGAATTGAATACAGGCAGGTATCCCATTCCTTTCTTATCACTCCTATTCAGACAGTTCTGCAGAAGCTGAGGACTATCTCATTTTCAGATTCCCTGCACATTCTTTGTCCCACTTGCTCACTGTAATTCTTTAAAAACTGGATCACCAAATGAATAGAATTTATCTTGAGTGATCTTCCAAGAGGAAGCACAATGTAGGTTCCATCTGCGTTAACTATTGTGCTGTGTTGTTCTGCACATTAAAAGGTAACCAAATCATTTTGCCCCTCTATGAAAAGGGAATTTCACTGCTGAATTTCAAATTCAGGCAACACACAGCCTGCTCACATAAGCCTTTTGGAGAGTCAATGTTCCTAAAGAAAATAATCATAATAAAAGTTAACCCCTTGTTTACTTTCTATTCACTTTTTTATTGATTACCTATGACTACTAGACTTGGAATCCTTACCTACTACAAATTCCACTGAGCAAACAAGCAAGTCTTTCTGCTAAGGAGAGTTGTCCTTTCTCTTGTCCAAGAATGATGAATCCCAGTTCTTGAAAGACCACAGGAGGGAAATCAGAAGGAGATACAAGACTAAGTAGGGAAGAACAGAAACTGCGTATTAGCATAGAAACTGAGCTATGCTTTAACAATCTGGTCCAGAGATCTAGCTACACAATGGTCCTGTATGGACATGGCTTTGTTTTAACATGCTGAACATGTGTATCTAACAGGAGCAAGTCACAGGTTCTAAAGTTACTGTGCTTGTAAATTAAGAAAGAAGGTAATAGTTGGGGTGAAAGAAACTGAAACAAACTAGGAAAACACTATATTCATTCAGAATGCAAGCTGTATCTAGACTTGCCTTTTTAGAGCTCACGTGGCACCAGGCAGCCACCACAACAGTCTTTTCAGTACAAGAAAGCCAACAGCTAAGTATAGGCAAGAGAATGGCACAAATGCAAAAAGTGCAGGGATCAGAGTGGGTACCACAGCTCGTTAATGCTAAGCCAGGAAAATTACTGGTACCAAGCCACTCCTACCTGAGCAGAAAGGTTCAGCACCAATGCACAGAGAATGTATTTAGAGATAAGCTTCCTGCAAGCTATCGCTTACAGAACTGAATTGCTCAGAATAGGGAGAGGCATTTCTACAAGAACAGCAGAAGAGCAGGACACTGGCAAACAATCCTTAATCCTCAGAAAGGCTCTTCACTGTGGACAAAGGGCTGCCACTGCAGCAATTACACAGCACAAGGCAGAGTAAATAGAAGCAGACAAAAACAGTGTCTCCAGTGGATCTCCCTTGTTAGGGGAGCTTCTTCTAATTAATCAAAGAGTGAACTGTTTAGTACCACTTTCCTTTAACATGGACACAAGACCAGTCTTCCAGTCCACATCCATGACCCACCTCCCTCTAACAAAGAGCCAGGAGGAAACAATGGGAGATGCCATTGGGAAAGGCTTAGGATTAGACCTCCCCCTTCTAGCTAGCTGTCTCAGACATTAGTGTACATAAAATGGCAGTAAAACGAAATAGACAAAAAGTGGCTGCTGCCACCCATTAAGTGAGCAGCAAAGGTTGGTGATGTGTTTTCTGTGCTCTCTATCTCACTGCAGTGAGATCTTCTCAGCAGTTTCCATAGGAGACTGTATGTGTCCAGATGTACACTCAAGTCCAGCTAACAGCATGAGGGACAGCCAAACAGCTGGTAGCAGGGAGGAAAACACTGAAGCTGCTGTGGGTGAGCCAAGCACAGCTCCATTCTCCTCCCACCCTTACTCTGTCCCACTCATATTTCTATTCCAGGTAAGCTCAAACAATAAGACCACACAGATAAGTAAAAAATTCACTCCTAGGACCATCCAATCCAGCAGCCATGTACGTACTTTTATGCTTTTTATCACAGTGACCAACTCAAGCGTGGCCTACATCCAACACCGTAAGTCTTTATGAAAAGTTGTTTTATTATACCCAGGACCTCAAAAAACAGGTCTCTATTGCAAGACACTGAGAATATTATCAGCTCCTTGCTATTGCTGAATTTGGTTTATGTGTACCATGGTAGTTCTTAGAGCTGTCCATGGTAATCTCCATCTCACGGGGCACGGGTGCAATATAAACACAAAAGACACCTACCATTCCTCTAGTTTGCTATCTAATGAGATAGAATTTACAGGAGTTAAAGATAAGCAACTTACTCAAGGTCATATAGCAAACCGATAGCAAAATAAAGCCTGTATTTCAATTCCCTAGTTGCTATATTTTTTCTTTGCTTAGCAGATGCCTTGAGCAGTAAGAGTTCAGGAGTCACGATACCTTTTGGAAGGTACACAAGTTTGAAAGTGTGAATATAATTGACCTGTGGAGAGCTATACCATATATCACCAGCACAAGCATATTCCTCAGGTCTTTCTTACCCAAGTTTATGCTATTTCAACAGCCCTTTGACACTTCAAATGGCATACATGTATACAATATACAGTACACAATATATTCAGGTGTACACTGTCACACCTGAACCCAATAAAGCAAAGAGTAATTTTGATCATCTTTAGTATTACCACAGTAAAGTATTACCAAAGACCAAAGCAAATACCCAGAGATCAGCAGAAGTCAAGGATCCCAATAATCAGATACACACTTAAAATGACAAAGAAAAAGCTCTCCTAGTAAAACTGAAAGAAGGATTTTCTTAAAGGAGATTATGTGGGGAAGAAGTTTAGCCTTATGTACACATACTTCTTGAGGTCAGTTTTGTCACTTTGAAACGCCCCAGGAGAATATACTTTAAATTAAAAATTGCACAGGATGAGATAGTTCCTATCGCTGAGATACCAAGTATTCACCAAAATCCGGTTCATTTCATTTTAAATAGAAGATTGCATTAACCTTGTCCCTACAATAAGATCTTTATTAAGGGTCTTCAATAGCTCTTCATTTTTCTTAAGAAAACCATAAAGAATCACTTGAAAATCAGGGGGGCAAAAACAGCAGTTAAAGGATGCACATTTCATCCTGTCTTTCTGTACCCATTGTTCATCACTATCAAATATCCTCTTACTATGCCCCAATACAGTTGCCCAAGAAGACACGGGAGAACAGAAGACTACTGGGTGACAAAGGCTTTCTTCACCTTTTCAGTTTTAGGACTCAACACAGTTCAGATGAGAGGGAAAAGGTTTTTTTAGGGCTTAAGTCTAATTTCAGGCCAGGAAGCCATTCAAAATCCAGTGCTATTCCTGGCTGGAGGAGAACTTTGAACCTCAGCATTAGCTACTCTGAAGACCGCAACAGTTCACAGAGTTAACCATAGCCACAGCTCATCAGCCCCAGTCTGACTAGCCTAACAATACTTCCTGTCCTCAAGATTAAAACCAGTCTGGTATCTAAACAAACAAATAAAAACTTTCAAAAATAAATAAAACAATTAAAAAGCTCCCTCCACAAACAAAACAGCAGCGTAGCAAGTATCCTGGCTGTGCTCACTCACCTCTTCCAGAAGATTCTTTCTGGGGTCCTAAGCTTAGAAATATCAGGAGAATCACTGCAAGAAATTGCTTTTACTCTTTGGAACGTTTCATGCCAAAAATTTCAAGATATCCTACATGACACTTTGGAAAAGGTCCTCCAGAGCACTACTCTGGCTATTACAGTAGTCCACAATAATACTTGTTGCTTCAAAAGCCTTACAGATTACCACCTTCAGCTGACCCACGAGAGCCCTGTAAATCTCAAACCTATACTGAACCTGCTATGAATCACAGCTCCAACCTAATCCCACAAAACACTAAAGATGATAACTTTAACATGAAATCCAGGACTCCTGTAGATTTTAACTCAGTGCCAGGGAGCACCAACAGCCAGCTGTTCCCCGGGGGACAGGAGCTGAGAGGAATAACCTGCCCAGCAGGGCCGAGGCCTATCCCACAGTAACCAAGCGCAAGGAAGACTAACCTGCAGATAGCCGCAAGGTCCAGTTAGCAGTCCAGGTCCTCAGGTAGTATCATGGCGATGAGGCAAGATACTTGAACTAGGTTGAACTAGGAAGCCGACCCACCGGTCAGGGCTTAGACGCCAGCCAGCAATTACTGGTCACTGCCACAGGGACCAAGCTGGGCCAAAAACCACGCTGAGCAGTCAGTCTTCGTGCAGAGATCTGGATCAAGGTGCTCCACGGCCAGGCACCCCACAAAGCAATGCTCCTCCAACGCAGCCCAAAGAAGCAATGAGGGCCCAGGGCGGAGCTTAAATAGAAACCCAGCCCCACAGGTGCATCAGGGTGATTAGGGTTAATCAGGGCATTGGATACACCTGCTCCTACCCCTTCGGTCTCAAGGGCAAAAACAAAATCCCGGCACCGAACTCCCAGTCCATCAGGCCCCAAATTTCATCCAGCCCAGGATAACCTTTTGAGTTTCAGCGCAGCCTTAGTCAAGAGACGTATAAGATCCAACCCTCTCCTTGGCACAGCACAGTGCCTTTCCACAGCTCCTGCAGCCCCTTCCATGGTGTGTGCCCACTGCGGACATTCTGGGCCACCAGTTGGCCTCAAGCCCTGGCTAGCAGCAGCCCTCAGCCCCAGCAGCACACAGCCAAGCTGTTTCACCATTTTTGCAGGGTGCTGAGATAAACCAACACAAACTGGGTCCCCTGGCATGCTTAACCAGACACACCACTATTTTTGACCCTCGATCCTGACCTACGATATTTTCTACTGTAAGTGAATTTTGGCAATCACTTACAGCACATACAGCAAGTACACAGGGAAGGCAAGAAAAGCCTTCAGCACAATTTTACAGTCTGGTATTTTCCATTTTCTCCAAAAGCAAATAAGGCATATGAAACAAGTATTGGGTTTGGACACCAGCGTCTAGGGCTGGAACTGGTTCTCCTTGCAGGAGGGACAGCATGCAACTGGCAGGGACAGGGCCCAGGCTCCCGATCAGGTCTAGACAGGGGTACCAATCTGCACCCAGTTCAGGTAATCACACACCTTCTAGCAGTGCTTAATTCACACTATAATAAGAAAAAGGATAAATTCCAAGGTCAAAATAATGATGGACAAACTATGGTGGTGAGAGTGAACATAAGCCTTTACAGAGACGTTACTGGCTTCTATATCATTAGGCTAACAGCTCAGGCAGGGGGAAATCTTCCTAACTGTGAAAGCAGTGCTGCTTTATTCACCCAGAGTCACAACCCAAAAAGTTATCATTAGATCTTAAAAATGGAACATCTCTCCTACCAGAAAACCAAGAATTTTCCCAGTCCCCTGGAAGCTAGGTGTTAAGTGTTCCTCAGAATGCTGCCATTCACCTCAGAAATAAAGACCCCATCCAGGGAAATATGTGGGTTATGCATGGGAAAAATACATTAACATCTTTATTGGCTGTTCCATCCAACCGAGTCTTTCCCATAAAGAAAACAGTCCCCGTGACACTAATTTCCCCTCTTTGAGCTGAGTGTTTCATAAAAGTCTGTGGCTATCAAAGCTGCACTGAAATGGAGCCACAGATGTATGGAACCAGGCTTGCTGCCGGCCACGCTGCCAGGACAGGCTGGTCCCTATGCCCAGCTCTCAAAACAAGAAAAACCTATCATCATTCCCATGTCCAAGGAAAGAATTGCAGCAGCCCCTGAGTCTATCGGTCACGTTCTCATTGCCACTCTAGGGCAGAAGACAGCTCCTGGCTTCTTCACCTACATAGTATCTATCAAATGTGTCCTAAGCGGTGCCCTACTGCCAAACTTTGGAAACAGCTATCATTTAGGACTTAGTGACAGAGCCAGGTCTGGCACTTTCAAGTAACGTTTTAATTAAGAGGTGAATCATGATGGTCATTAAAACAATGCAGAGACTATCCAAGAACTGGCTTCACCAATTTCCCTTTTCTGAAACTAGACAGACATTTTTTAAGCAACAAAAGAGAAAAGAGAAGTGGGCATTTTTTCTGCTTATGTAGCTGAAATCCCCTGTACTGTGAAGAAATCAGGCTGGGAATTTCCTGAAAACAGTCCTGATTAAAACAGGGGAAATTCTCTGAACTTGCTATAGCAAGTCAATTAAAACATACTAATGAAAAGTCTTTTTGGCTAGGATCCACAGTGATAGCAGAAAAGCATTCACATTCTCTTTCAGCCTGAGGAAGAATCTGAGCTGCATTTCAAGCTAAAGTTTTGGTTTGGTTGTCTGGTGTTTTACTGTTGTGGGTTTTGTTTGTTTGTTAAGTAAACAAAAAAAAAAGTTTGTTAAGTTGTGGGTTTTGTTTGTTTGTAAAGTGTCCTGCAGCACTTGTTCCATTACATGTGTCAGTGACACACACCTTGAGAATAAGGATTTTGTCTGGCAAGGTAAATTTACCAAATTGAATTTTAACCTTTTTGGAGCTTAGGTAGGTTCTTCTGGTCTCTGGGACAAAGATAAAAATCTTCCTCGCTCTTCAGGTCCTTCATACTCCCTCTAGCCAACTGCCTAATACTGTTCCCATTAATGAAAACAAGACCACTAAAATATAACTACAGTCAAGCACTTATACTAAACAAGAAGGAAGCAGTAATTTCATTTTCTCCCTTATCAGGTAGCACTATTAGATTTAAGCCCACGTCTTTGAGATTGATTTCTCTTATGCTGCAACTGCTTGAGTTACTATTGATGATCCTATGGAATACATACTTCTCCATAAAGACAGAGTTATAAAAAGCAGCAGAGACAAGACTGGAAAATCCCCCAAACCCTAGGCAACACGCTGATCTGTGCAGCGGTACATTACTTGTTCTTTCCTCATCATCTTCTCTGAAACAGAGGAAGCCATGAAAGACTCATCAGAAGTGCAGGCATCATAGCAGGCATGTGAACAACACTTGGCAGCTCTGAAAATATGAACTTCAATCATTTTTTGGTGTGTTTCTCTCATGCTGTTAAAATGAGCCTCCCAGAGCAGATGTGGGGAGAATTGCATCCCAAGGTCTCAAAAAGCAACTACCTAACAGCTAACACTGGTTTCTGATACTGTAATAATCAGTGAAATACCTGAGCCTGTAAAGAAAGAAAGATCATAACCAGTGATCTCCCTTCCCTCTCATCTTTTAGATGCCTGAATGTCTACTTGTCCCTGACACTTAAGGTTTCAACTTCCATGCCGAAGTTTCAGAAGCTCACGCACAGTAACATTCATCTACATCCACCTTTATCAGAAATTTTTTTAAGATGCAAGTGAGCTTCATTTCTAATTCTTTACGGGCCGAAGAGGCTGAAAAGCCAAAGGGCCCCTGCACCTACATTCTCTCCCTGCTGGAATTCAGGTACAATCTTCTTCACGGGAGAAAGTTACTCACATTAACACCGACAGCAAACTGACATCAAGGAAACAGAGAGAGAAGTCTCTCTGATTTAATCCTAACAGCTCTCATTTAGCCACTTGGATTTCACCAAAAAAGTTAATAGAGACCAGTTTCTCCAGTCACCTTTAGGCTTTTCTTTTAGCCTGTGTTGATTATCTATATCTACATTTTCAAAAGTATTACCAAGCACAAAAGGGAAGAAAAGCACTCCCGTCAAATCCTCTGTGACCTTCACCAGGCCTATTTGCTCATGAGCTTTACCTGGTACTTTCCAAGAAATGACTACACATCAGCAATAACAGAAATAACTGTGTGTCAGGAATGACAAACGTGCAAACTCAAGTATCCCGTCCCTACATAAAGATTTTTGTGATGGCTCATCCTCTCTGCAATGGCTTCCACTTTTTTCCTTCTTTTTTTCGTTTCCCATTAGACAAAAAAGAAAATAGTTTTGAAAGTGTATCAGTGCTTTCCTTGACTGGAAAACTGATGTCAGCGCTGATAAGACCTCAGGGTGAATCGAGACATCTACTCACCCAGCTCTAGCCTCTTCTTCCTGGATTAATCAGTCAGCAAAAGAGACTGCTAAGTGTCAGCTAGCACGCTCCCATCACTCATACAAGGCAAACTCAGCTGTTCAAATCAATATTCGTTAGCAGGCAGAATGATCTACTTTTGAGAGTGTTCTAATTAGACAATAGAGATTATTACAAAACACCTGCAATGTTTGCAATCGTTTAAAATAATGAGAATCAATATTAGCTTCCAAAGGCACCATATGGTAAATGCTCATTCCAGGCAGGTGGTCCCTGATAGGATCTCAATGTCTCAAAAACGTTCATTAACTTTTTTTAATCTGAGTGAACTTGTTCTCGGTTAATGCATCAGCTGCTGGTTTGTCCTTCGCACGCTGACCGCACACAAAGCTGGGCTAATCGCAGAGCCTCCTCATTGCGCGCTGCAGGGCTGGAGCTGGCATCTCTGGGAAGCGAGCCCATCAGGAGAGCAACCTCCCCTCATTGTAAGGCCTTTATTCAAGAGTCTCGGAGGCCTTTCAAACAATTTCCAGCTAAAAAAGGGTTTTCTAACTTAACACAGCAAGCCTACAGCCATGCACACAATGCTGGACTTGCAAAAGATGCCCCACAGCAGTGGTGTCTCCAGGGGTGACAGCCAGGGCCAGAGAGACGAGCCATGAAAGCCCTCTGGTCTCTGCATGAGCAGCTCTGGTTCTGCACATTGCTGGGGGCAGTATTTGAGTCTTCCCCTCCCAAACCCATGCCTATTTCTTTATAAATAAAAAGAAATATTTTTTAAAAATAAGTTTTCTACACATACTGCTTAATCTCAATGAAAACAAAGTATCTGTCCCCTAAGTCAAGTAAGATTTGTCTGAATGCAGTTTCAGTGAGATGACAACTCTCTGAGACACCAAATTGTTTGTTTTTTAATTGCAAGAAAAGTAGCTTGCACACCTGTAATATTGTAGATACAATATTATAATGACAAATATAAGTATTCCTATAAGGTTGCCTCTTTTGCAGAAGGGGAAACTGAGATACAATCCTTCTGTTCCAAGATGTATGTTATTATTTAAAAGGCCATAATCTGAAGAAAAATCTTCTTATGTTGGTATGAATAAAAGCTTCAATTTCCCTGCTAGGAACACTTGGTGATTGTAGAAGAAAAATAGGAAAATAAAGAAGATATTTCCTTAGCTTCTCCCTTTAGACTGGGGGAGGGGGGGACGACTTCCACATGAATCTAAATATATCATTTTACAAACTAAATAAAGCAGCCATTAAAGGTTGTCATGTACACTCTTTGCAAACACAACAGCTTAGGATGCCAAAGAGAGAAACAGGGATACAAGAAACCCAGGGAAACAGGCAGAAACAAGTCTAAACTTAGATAATCTTAATAAGGCTCTTGTTACCAAACAATAATTACACAGCACTACGTTTACCTATCAACTTCAACACCAGGGATCTCCAAGCATTTTATTTACAAACTCTTAAATCACTGCTCCCATCACCGATGTGCAGCCACTTCTGCTACAGAGCAGAGGCTGCTTAAAAGCATGCTGCAGAATATTTAAGACGGGTGTAAAGACTGAATTGTAATCAATTGAAACAGTAGGGGAAAAGAAGAACAGCAATTGAATCACCTGAGTTAGAAATTAATTAAGACTCTGGGGGTAGAAAACTCCAAGACGTAGAAAAAATACCACTGGATTTTTCATGGTTTTAAGTGAAAATGTGTTCATTTGAAATATTTAGCCACCAGTTATATGGTACATTTAGCAGCAATGCTGAATGCTGGGCTTGGAGAAGGAAACTTGGAGAAGGAAACTTGGAGAAGGAAAATGCCTAACAAATCACCAGGACAGATTCTGCCCTTGGTCTTGGGGCAGATTTTGGAAAAAAAAAAAAAAAAAAAAAAAAAAAAAAGTAATTTTTCTGGCCTTATTTTATTTATAATTTTTAAAAATATCAAAATTTCAGAGAAGTGTTTTGTTCACTGAAATATATCAGGTGGCTTTGCAGGTGGCTAATAGAAAAATGAAATTAAGCATTTAAATGTATACTGCTAATAGATATTTTTTTTCAGGTTCCACTGCCCCTGAGAGAAATTGATTTTCATTAAAGAATTTTTTCAAAAATATATTTTGCAGAATATTCTGATCACCTCTACTTTCTGTAGCCCCTCTATGAACTTCCCACTACACACAGAGGAAAAGGTGGGGACAGGAGGCCTGAGGGACAGAAATGCTGCCCTTCTGCAGGCTGTAGTGTGTGATACACCACAGAAGGGAGAGATGAAGAGACGGGACACGGCTCCTGGGTGGAACCACAGTTAGCAGGCCACCCAAAGAGCAGCTGCAAGTAGGCAGATCTAAGTTACACAAGAGCAGGCTTGCACCTCTCATTGCAAGAGATGTTCCAACAACTGGAGGCATGAAGTTGGTGTAAAGCCATATTGACACTGTCACGTACCGCTCAGTGCCTTCCCTGTTGTTCCTCCCGAAGATATGACACTGACCTGGACCAACATTTTGTCACTAAGCTTTTCACCCAGGCTTTTACCCCTGTGTTTTCAGCTTAGTTAGAAATAATAGACCACAGCACAAGAAGGGACAACACCAGGAACTTTTATTTCATGAGGCAGTAAAGCCAAAGAACCCAGTAAGAAAACCCGGAGCAGATTTTATCACCAGGTTTGTTCACCAGTGAGCAAATTATCAGGGTTTTACACACCATCTTCCTCATTCCTTTTATTTTGAATATATATGGATTGTTGCTCTAAATTATTATGGTCGAACACTGCCTGCTGGAGAGGCTGTGATCAGAAACTCTCTGGGCACTGGCATTTGTCACCATGATTGTAATTCACAGCAACACACAAACTTCTTCAAGATAACTGCAGGGGGTTAATAAAGCTGCTTTCCAGTCCTCTACCTCCTTCCATTGATAACTTATTCATATTGTAATTGCTTGTAATGTGCACCCTATATCACATTACTGCTCGTGCTACATGTACGCTCTGAGGCAATCAATCACCCGTACCTCGTGGTAACGTCCTTGTTCTCACCCGGTGATGGAGCCAGGGTACCATTAGCAAATGGGGTTTTGTGCCAAACATTAACTGACGCCCTCCAGCCCTGTCCAGCTCCCAGACTTATCATTTGGGATTTCTCTTATCTTCAAACCCAACTTCACTGCACAAAAATCTGCTCTTCACCTGGCACTTCCAGCAGACCTAGAGATGTTTCATATGGAGAACAGCACTGCTTACCATTTTGTCTGCTCCCAAAAACTCAGAGACTTCCTCTCCTTCCAAGAGCAATTCTATCAGCTTTACTCTGCATTTCACAGATGGAGGTGATGGCAAACTGCCACCCTGACCTGGGAGCACAGAGAGAAGCACACTGCTTAAGGAGGTAGTGGTGTTCTTCCCTATCACCAGGTAAAGCACTAAGCAAATCTGCCCCTTACTAGTGTTGTAAGGCACCTAAAATTGAAAGGCTAGTATCACAAAGGCAGATGAACTGGGTAAGCTTCCTTGATCCACACCACTATGCAGTATACTTCTACACTTCTTTGTAGCACATGTTTTTATCTCTGTCATTAATTTTATAGCATCCAAAGTTATGGTAGGTGGTTCCTGAACTATTTATGACTCTGAAGGCTTTCCAAAACAAATTCAAATGAGATAGACTACACTGACATCATGAAGAGGGGTGAGGAAAATCCAAGCCTGACTCAGACACATGGCAGAAGTTTGTGTGCTGCGTAAAGACAAAGCTCTGTTTCTTTGCAGTAAATAAAATGCTGAGCCTTTGTGGACATGGCCTCTTTCTGCTCTGCTCTTGAGCCCCACGCTTATCTCTGCAGAGGCTCTGTGATCTGACCCGCAGCTTTCAGGGCTACTCCAGGCTTGGATATCACAACAGTATTTTGATGCATCTTAACTGCAATATTTCACCTCCTGAATTTCTAGTGCTGGTTCTTCTTCGGGAGCAGGATGACAAGGAATGATAACACATATTATCATTTAAAACCAACAAGGTGCTTCAAAACACCAGGGTGTTTTGAAGTTTTGAAGCACCAACATGCTTCACCAGGGAAACAATTTGCTTACTATTCTTTTTATGTATAGATCTTCACAGCTTTGCATAGGGCTTTTTAGAAGCAAATTAATACTCAAAGCATCCCCAAGTATATTTCTAGTCCCATCTTACTGGAAAAAAAAAAAAAAAAAAAAAAAAAAAAAGAAGGTGATTGAGACATACCCAAAGCTATATAAGAAGTAGAAATAACAGATCTGGCATTATGATAACTCAGAAATATCTGATTCTAAGACCTACAACCGAAAGACACCTTAGCTGTCTCTCAACCTATGGCCTCGCCAGGAGGGACAAAACCACTAGGAACTAAGGGCACATCCATCTGGCCAGCAGCAGGCAATTGTAAACTGCCTCTGTGCATGCTTAGAGCTGACTAGATGGAAGTTAGTTCTGGACAAAAAATAATATAAAAAAAGAATAAAAGAAGTGTGGTCACCTTAATTCATGTGTCGTGTGCCACTACAAAGTCATATTCAACTATGCAACTCCTGAGCACCAAGTGTCAAGTCCTCTATCCTAAAACATTGGAGAAAATCTTCACATCCAGATGACTCAGATTAAGAAGGGAATGGCTGTACAGTACACCAGAACATACAGCTATACCTCAGAAAAAGAAATAAATCCTGAAATACATGTACTCTCAAATCTGTTAGAATTCAGCAGAAGGTTTTTGGTGTTGGGTTTGTTGTTTTTTTTCCAGTGGTCCACAGACAAAAGCTGATCAAGCAATGGGGATACGCTCCAGAACAGACCATTTGGACCTCCTTCCTTTTCTGGATCTCCTAATGACCTGTCTTTCTCCTCTTCCAAACTCTAGTTGCTCTGTGGCTTTACAGTTCTTAGTTCAAGGATTGTTTCTTACTGAGCAGATGGCTAGTACCTAGCTTAACACACAACCATTGGTAAAACATACATCACCATCATCATGCTGAATATTGTGCCACAACATCCCTCCTCTGCCAGTGACCTCTCACCAGTGTGGCACAACTGAGTACTATAATGTTATATTTGTTCTAAGAAACACTATACTGTTTTTTTCCACACATATTCTCAGTTCTCTGAACACATACTGAGCCAGCAGAGGTCCAAGCTACAAGGAAAATGTGGTGGGTCTCAGTCTAAGCACTGTATTATTTTTAGCTCATGGCTGATTAATTTAATGCATGTAAAGGAAAGAGATAAGCATTTAATTGTTACTAGAAGTGGGAAGCTGATCAAGGCTGAATTAGTAGAATCAGTGGCCTAATTTCATCATTGTTTTAATGTTCTAAAAACTCAGAGCCTGAACTCCTGCCAAGATGAGGTAGATTTCACTTCAGCCTGCCTTACGCAATTGATTGTACCTTCTTCTCTCTCTCAAACTTGGTGTTTCTTCCAAACGAAGGTACACAGCCCACCAGCTTGTAATTACTTCTGTGCTACTCTAAGATACACTGCACGTTTCTTTTTGTTTTGTTTTGTTTTGTTTTTCTCCTCATGCCCTGCTTTTCATTAAAGATCAAATTCAGGCTCCACATTTTCTGATTCTGACATTGGTGTGACTGATGGCAGCTCCTACAATCACCCTAGAATATGTGCATACACAAAGTGCGTGCTAGGTACTGTGTGCTATATATTCATGTGACCTTACGGCCGTAGGCATTATCCTAAGGAGGTCTTCAGAAAAGTCAAGTTACAAGACCTTGGTACAAACCATGCAAGGCATAGGGCAAAACGCTCAGATGTTCTAGCAGAAACAAACCCAGACTTCCATTTCTTGAAAGAAATTTTGTTCTGCAGCCTAGCTCTAAGTTATACGGGGGGACTTCCATAACTTTAGGGTAGTACCAGTGCCTTTTACCCCAGAAAAAAAAATAAAAATGTATTACCACCTCTTTCCCTGCTTAATTTCACTTTGGAAGATCTAGCACTGCATGAGGCCAAAGGCAGGAACTTTTCTTCATCTTGCAAAAAATCTTTTCAGAGGGAATAAAAGGGGAAAGGAAGGGGGCAAGGGAGAACAATTTTCTCCTTGTTTCCTTTCCCTACCCCACTTCCACAGGGGAAAGCCTGTTTGGAAAACATTTTTTGCAGGGGTTTGTTCAGCAGGAGACCAAGCACTCCAAACCCTTTCTGACACCAGTGGAGCCGTGGGTGCTTATCTCCTCTCAGGATGAGGCCCTCGGTAAAAGAGCCTGAGTTATTATCCACCAGGGAAAGCAGTAACTGAAATTGGATCTACCCCCACCTCCCATCACTTAAGACATCATTTATCTTCCTAGAGAGCATGAAGCATACCAAATTCCACAGACTGCCTCTCAAACAGGAGACTTAACCTTCCCAGGCAGGACTTCCTCAAAACGAGATCGTTTCCCTTTTGCAATTTACATTACCAGAGACTCTGTTATTAGCCTGATATTTTATCTCTGACACTGTGAGAAATATTGCTGCCATAAACCCTGCTGCCCTTAGTAAAAATGGAAGTACTTGGAAAAAGCTAATAAAATGAGGAACAATGTTGGCAATTGCCAGTGAATACTTAAGCACCAAATGAGCCAACTGCCAACCCGTGCACGCACACACACGCACTCACACACACTCATTTCTTCTCCATACGATAACTATACCAATAGAAACGGCATTACAAGGAGAGTACTATTTTCACTTTATGCTGTACAAAGCAGAAGTGCACTGGCAGGGAGATGGATGAGGCGCTTCCACAGATCTTTAACTCCTATGATTCACAGTTCTCTTTACAAACTTAGTTTTGTATCTAGCTTACTTATTAAATACTTCTGCTCTTTCCTGGATTCTTACCAAAGAGAACATAAAGAGGAGATGGTGTATTAGATTTTATCAATACAGCAAAACTTTCTGTTCTCTCTTTCATACCACCTCTACTCTGAAAAGTTTTGAGTAATAAAATAAAACAGGTAGAGTTAAATCGTGGTGAAGGGGAACAGGAAATTGAACCTCTTCAGGCTGTTTCAAGTTCAGGAGCTGGTCAAAAAATGCTTTTGTGCAAGCAGTTCTAGGACTGTCCAAAGAAGAGGAATGTCTGAGATCTATCAGCAGAAGAAACAAAGACTCAGGACTCACTAATTCAGCTGCAACATCACTCCCACTTCTTGTAGGGTCTGCCTGGCGGGGCTCAAACAGGGGTACTTTGGGACATCTGACTACAAGACATCTTTGCATTCCAGTTATTTTCCCAGATGCTAAGCCTGCAGCTCTTTGGCACTAAAATCCATTTGCTGCTAGGAAAGGTGTTTAATATCACAACTACAGATTTTTTCCCATTTTTGGACCCTAAGGTACAGTAAGACAATAAACTCCTGTAACTGCTTCTATTCTCTTACAACACTTTTGTTATCTGAAGGGCTGTGTGGCAGCACTGACACTCATGGGAAGCCTTTTTTCTCCAGACAGTAAATCAGGAAAGTCTCTCTTCTCTAGACAGCAATTTGGGAGCATTTTGTCACCATTCTGAATTCTCCTCATTTCTCCCTGAAAAAGCCTTCTGATGATCAATCTCATTAAGCATGCTGCTAAGTTAACATCTCCACTGCCTTTGGCTGTACCACACTTAAAACGCTCTAAAGCCTCGTGTGACCCAGCTTTGGTCTGCGCCGTGAGAGACAGACCGATGCCTGTGTACAGATCAACGTCCGAGTCCTACAGCAATTCCGGCCCTGTAGCACCAGTTCACATACATACACAAGTCATCAACAGATCCTTCTTCTTAATGCAATGTTCATTGTTTAAAGATTTCAGAGGAAAGGCTTGATGTGGTTTCTTCAAGCTGGAAGTTGCCTCTCTTTCATGGGCCAACCCTTGACTTCTCCAAGAGAGCTAAACAAAAGGAGAAATGGTCAACTATGCAGTTCTGGAGCTTGGATGGAAAGCACAATCAATGCCAGCCAGTAACTACAGTTGTAGTGATGGCCTACATGACAAAGGGTAAAGATCCCATTTCTGTTCCCTAGTCTAGCCAGATTCTTCTGTGTAAGCCTGCTGCCATAAAGAGATCAGACATTATTACGGTGATGAGGACGGTATAAGCAAGAATGTTGAGGCAGACGATTTCTCTGTGGGCTCACAACCCTAAACTTAAGTACCAACCAGTTCATCAGTACTTACGGCCTTCCACACCGTGACCTTCCCACCCTCCCTGCACTACCTGCCCCTGCTCCATTCATCTGTCAAGCAGATTCTCCTTTGGCATGAATTAGCACAAGTCCCCTGAACTCCAAGAAAGTTGCCTCAACGCGCTCCACCACGGAGCACGGCCTCTGTGATTATGCACTGAGGTCCCAGTCAGCTCCTGTCCCAAGGCCTGAGATTTACACGCTGCCCAAGCTCCTCTCGGGGTGGCATTATCCGCTCTGCCAGTGGTCTGAGTCATTCCCTTTAGGACACCGTGGCCCCGAGGTGGCAATGACAGGCTGTGATGAAGAGGGGCTGAAGAAGGGGATGGATGCTCCCTTTATTCTGTCACTGCATTTACCCAAGCACAGCAAGGGAAATGTTACCAGGAAGCTGTTAAAGGGCAACTTTTTCTGGAGTCACTGATACATCTACATGCGACATTTACTCTGCTAGGAATGATTTATCCCTTCAGAAAGAAAGGGCTGACTCACAGCCCAGCAATAACAAGTAAATCACCTTCTGGAGGAAGATAATAGCTCTACCCATCACAGGGCTTTTTTCAACTTATTAGACCAAATTCTGCCCCATTCTTGATGAATAGTGAAATCTCAGAGTCTGCTTACAATTAATGCCCCCAAATAGGCAAGAGTGTCTGGGTTTCACTCCCTCCTGTGTTTCTAATTCCGTAAGGGACCCTTTTCATCCTCCTCCCCTTTGAAGATGAGGTACTAGTCATTCCCTAACCCACACAGCAATTGTGGGAACACAATCAATACTGGCAAAGAAATGTGACTCACAGAGGGGAGGTGCCACTAACAGAGCAAGGAGTTCTGGCCTCACACCTTCATACAATTTCAGCTCAAACACAATAGAAGGGACACACTTAGGAGAAAGAACTCATGTACTGAGAAAGCCTTCCTAGCACAAAACTCTTCCTAGCACAAGAGCCTGACAGATGAAGAACAAAAACACAGAAAAAAATGACGGAACATAAAAACAACAGTGTTAATAAATAACACTCGCCACTAGGATGCTCTTTAACACCTTTCCCTATGATTTATCAGGTTACAGCAACTTATATTGTGCCCCATGCTGCCTGCTGTTCACTGTAAGATTATTTTCCAGTGATGTATTCTCATTATTTAGCCTAATCCACTTTGAAGAGATTTGAGCTCCAGTTTCTTCACACATTTAACTTTGATCACGTTAGACTGGAATCCTCCAGATATACACAACATTTATGCAAGTACAAGGAAAAGACACTGAAGAAACACGGGGTCAGAGTTAAGCATGTACTGGCAAAGCTCCACTGTGTGACCTAGAAAGAATTACTGGAGAAAAGGGAAGAGAGATTTATACCTGCTTACAAATTCCTTTAACTAGGAGTAATTTTCCCTTATTCTAAAACACTAAAGTTTCCTGTAAGATTTACTTAAATAAAAGATGGAAAATGAGCCTTTGGCTGCAGCCACTTAAGCCTAGAAAATGATGACACGGAGTTAATGTCAGACAGGGTTAAAGGCAGAAGGGAAGTCCACCAGCTGTACCTCCACAGGGGAGCTCAGGTGAACAGAAAGTTTCTGGCGTTATTCAGTGTTGCAAAGAGCCAGAGTCACAGAAGACCAGCAGAGCCCGTGGTCAAATATCCTCACCTGCTGGGATGGCACGCAGGTGGTACATGCCGGCACGCACACACTGCTCTCAGTCAGAAGCCTCCTTGGAGTTATTATGGGACCCTGACGTGATCAGGGCTTAAAGGCTCACGCAGCAGTGAGCAGGACTACAGATGTTTTATACTCAGAACCAAGCTGTTTTAAAACTTGAATTAGGGCTATTAAATTTTGGGGAATGGAGAAAATTGAAGCAATGACATGCAGCACATTATTAAAAAGTTTCTAGTTACCTGCCTTGCCTTTGCTGGGGGGCTTCTCCTCTGCCCTGTTTCAACACACAGTTCAGCAGTCTTCTGGCTGCAGCACACCCTGCACAGCTCTAACAGGGTTTCTGGGGAAAAGCCTATCCTTCCATCACCTCTCGGACCTGGCTCTTTGTTTGCTCCTGCCAGTAGTCTGCCATGGCCATGCTGTGCTGCAGTCTGTTGGGCTCCTGACGTCCCCTTCTGCCAGCCCCACTGCCCAGAGAAGGTCCTCTCCCTCCTGCCACTGCTCCAGACCCCCCAGTGAAACACATTTTCCCTCATTCTGGAAGGTATTTTCTGAGATCATCCCTTGAAGGAGAGAACGGTGGGGCATAGAAAGCAGTACAACAATCCCATCTGGCGCACAATCATTAAAAGTTCTGCTTAAATAAGAGCTAGTTGATGCAGCCCTGCGGTACGTGTCAGTATGGATGACTCCCTCCTTCTTCAGCAACAGCTGGACGCTAACTGCACTGGTCTGTGAAAAGCCATTCTTTCTTAACAGTGTCCCAAGGACTGCTAAAAGGTCAAGAATTAGAGGAAAGCACACCTTCTTAGTCTCAGCCAAAACACATAGCCTGCAGTCAGCCAGATAAAGTGTTCCTTGCCTACCCTGTGAGATTGGCCCATCTGCAAATGAGACTTCTTACTGCAGGGGAGCAGTGCCTTGAGAAAGCAATGAAAAGAACTGAGAGAAGAAAAGTCACTGCTTCTCAGCAAGTGATGCCACCCTGTCACTAGCTGCTAAAGCATAGATAGATCACAAAGGAGACACAAAACCTGTGTTGGGTAAGAAGGGAAAGAAGAGCACAAATGGGAAATATAATCAAATCCAAAAGAAGCCAGGAAAGAATATGCAAAGCGGACCATTTGCCTATCCACAAGTAGAGCCATCATGTCCCTCTGCTTGGTGTTTGCTTTCGTACATAACTGGGGAGCTTTTCTGGTCTTTTGGAAGACAGTAACACAGTTGAGAGAATTTAAATCAACAAAGAATAATTCTTCAATGCTGAGACACTCTTCTTCCCCTCTTAAGAGTCAAAATCTTTTGGGACATGCCTTTAGTTATTTTGACTGGGACAATCAGCTCCTTGAAGGACAATAAAGGAAGTCCTTGCACTTTCCTGATGAACACTTGTTCCAACATCACTAAACGGTTCAGAGGGCACACACAGACAACTATGACAGATATCTCTGCAGCAGAAATCTGCATTCTCACTACTAGCGTTAGATGACACGAGTCAGAAAGTTTATTTTGATATATGGTTTCACTCAGTCAATGAGATAGTATATATGCTTTCATTCCCTTCTAAACTGTAAGGCTGTAAGGATTAGTACTTTATGATAATGGGCTCCACCATTACTACAAAACTGTTTGAGAAGCTCTTCTGTGATATTTGCAACCTGAGCAGATGCAGATGCTGGCACTATTGGAGGTCTCAGAATGAACCCACTTGCTCTTTGTGCTTTTTTTTCATCATTGTTCACGTGAACATTTGAGGGTTTCTTTGCACTGATCCACCAAACTTTTCTCTCTTTGCCTTCTAACCCAAGCCCTTGGATGCTCCACAAATCCAATGTCCAGACTGTTTGCTCCATTGCACAGAAATGCCATCATGCTGAGAGTCATTTGGCAACACCTGCCAGTGATGACTGTGTTTTATAACAGTCCATTAGCGCAAGGTTCTTAATGAAAATGAAAGCTGGTAATGAAGCCAAAAGGCAGCAGCAGCCTCTAGTCTGGGGAGGGTAATTAAGCTAGAAGGGATGGGGAGACTGAAGAACAAAATTAACACATGGATAAAGAAAAAAGAGAACTGGTAGTGCATTAGAACTAATGCAGTTATGGCAAAGCATCCAGTTTCCTTTATGAAAACATTCTGTTTGCATTTGGTGGGCTATTTTTATATACAACAACAGTTTATTGCTCCCGCAGAGATACAGACATCAACAAGTGCAACACACACAGGATTTCACTGTGGAGCAGACAAAGATGCTCAGGAAAATGAAGGGTACATCTCTTTAGTATGGTACATTTGAGCTCTGAAGAAGGGAAAAAACTGAAGTAGTGCACCTGTAAATCGCTGTCTCATCCACTAGATGGGGAAGAGAAAGTCTGGCTCTCAAGAATAAGGACTTCAATTGTGGTTGTTTTTTTTTTTGTTTTGTTTTGTTTTTAATCTAATTGTCAAAAACTCAGTGGCTTCAATCTTTTCACTTGAAAAATCGCTCTATAAGCTGAAGTTATAGTTCTCATTGTTAAAATCATTCTTGATACAGGACCTAAACTACCATTTTACAACTGAGTGGCTCCCCTTACAGTTAATTCTCCTGAGACAATACCGGGATACAGTTTTTCTTCTTTACATTTATGCTCTCTAGGTGCTCTAGGTGATGGCTTTCATTCATATCTTGCCACTTTCTCAGTGTTTAGCTGTACATACTAGGTCTTTCACTGTTCCCTCATAATCAAGCCTCGTACGATTTTAATCATCAAGCCTTTCAAAATTCTTACAAACTGTTTGACATATCTCCACCCTACTGTATTTAAGGCCCTTAACAGTTTAGTCTAGGTACAGCTTATCAGATCTCTTTACAGATGAATTATCCACCTACTGCTTTATGAAGGATGTCACGGCACTTACACGACATTTATGCTGTTTTCTATCCACACTGATGATTGCAATTCTTCTCATTCTAGTCAAATCTACACATTTCATTAATATGTCATTTCTTCCTCCTTTTGTGATCACCAAGAAAAGCACTAGGCAGAAATGAGAGTAACTTCCAATTTGTCTAGCCTTCCCAGTTCATGAAAATGCTGTTGCATTTTGTATTGCTAATTTATTTTAGAAAACATTTCATATGAAAGCCAAATTTTAATTGTTTTTTCTTTTCCAAGCACAATTATATAGGGCTTTTTGTCAAATAACTCATTGAAGTCTAGATATATCACAACCACTGTCTTGCTTTCATCCATTAATTTTGTAACTCAGTCCAAAAGTAATCAAATGCCAGCTATGAATTTTGTTTATTAAATGCCGCTGATTATTGTTCATGGTTCTGTTACCCTGTATAGTTATAGATTCATTTTTCTTAATATTGCTTCCATTATTTTATTAGAGGCTGATAAGGCTTTTAAGAAATGGTTTGAAAGTTAATTCATGGAAGTGTTAGGGGAGGGATTACAATTTAGCTGTATTCAGAATCCAACTGTTTTAAAGCTGCCAGAGCTTTTTATTCTCCTCAGCATAATATGCAGAACCAGAAGAAACAAGAGCAGATGAGGACCAGAGGTTATGTTATAATGGTTACACTGTTGATAATATAGTTGAGGCATACAAACAAGCAATCACAACTATTAGACAAACCCAGAAAGGTTTGGCTGCCTCACAGAACAACAGACTGATGGGCCTGTGGATTTGGCTAATTTTTATATATTTCATTCTTGTATGTATGTCTATTTTTGCTATCATTTTGCAAGATTTTTTACCTAAATACCTAATCTATTTTATTGCTGCTCTTCACAAATGCCTCTATCTGTTATATTAATTTTTGGCGTTGCAACTAACATTAACAGCATGAACTCTTCTGAGCAGGGGCTGTCCCTTCCCACATCATCCTATGCAGCACAAATAGATCTTGGGGGCTTCAGGGTCTCACACACCAGAAAATATAATAGGAGAGGTGGAGTTATGCTTATGCGAGCTCATGCTTTGAAGTAATACCAGCAAGGTAGGCAAAAGAGGTTG
The DNA here is from genome assembly GCF_047663525.1 of Anas platyrhynchos. Classification (NCBI taxonomy): domain Eukaryota; kingdom Metazoa; phylum Chordata; class Aves; order Anseriformes; family Anatidae; genus Anas; species Anas platyrhynchos. Next base: position 22,668,634 of record NC_092591.1, read on the forward strand.
GAAAGGGAGGAGTATGAATACCTACGGTCCCGCAATAGAGCAAGAGGAATTGGTATTTTCCCTCCCTGAGCAGCCTGCAATGCCAACACCTGACAGTAAGGGGTATGCTGAATGGATTAAAAAGGAGAATCTGAATCTCCCTGCCCCATCCCCACTGTGCCAACGGTCCCCAGTCCCGTTTGTTTTACCCCTGTTGAAAATTCATATTAATATTTCTAAATCTTTCTGTAAGCAGCAGTAATACCAGCAGCAGAGAGCTCTGTCAGCTGGCAGGACATCTTGCTGCCTGCTTTGGCTCTGTCATTGTACCCGTGAAGCCTGGGGACCGACAACCTAACCTCTTTATGAATGGATTGAATAACTGGCTCTATTTACAGCTGTTCATGTGGCATCCCAGAAGCCACCAGGTAAACACCCGAACCCAGGCAATCACTGGCCTGTAACTAGAGCCTTGCCATGTAATAAATAGGCAGCTCAGTAAAAGGACAGATAATCTTGTAATGAGAGACTCTTGAATCGGTCTTGTTCTTCCAGTGTTTCCTCCCTTTCTCTAAAGCAGTCTGTTAACAAAGTGAAACCTCCATGTACGATGAAAGTTAATATCCCCGTTCGTTGGCAAGCCAGTGTTTCATCTGCAGCAGGGACTTTTTAAATATAATTTGCCTGTGAAAGACTAAGAAAATGCTATACAAGAAAATTTTGCTTCGCTCTTCACTATCTTCTTCCATTAAGCGGGAAATACCTAATGCTCTGAGTGACTACACAGTACCTCCTATTCACAGCTTTACCAGTGTCTCATTTCTAGCTCGGCTGTGCCACCAAGTTCTTGGTGCTGGAGGGAAGTATGCCAGCCTAACTGTGAGGCATGGCAGTGGAATGGCAACAGTGTCCTAGACTGGGGTGCAGAGGGACCCAGAGCTGCGTTACTGGCGATGGAAAGTCAAACATGTCAAACTCAAGGTGTGTGGTGGAGCTGTGAGGCAATCCACTCAAGCAGGGTAACGTAAGCAGACACTTTTTAAAGTGTTTGGCATAGATATTTGAGATGGAAAGCTACTGAGGGTTACTCTGATAAAAATATACTCAGAAGAAAATAGATTTTTGAATCACAGCTATCCATCAACACAAACAAGGAAAACAACCTGATGTACTAAGAATAAAATCAGAATCAAAAATAAAACGGCAAATAATGATCACCAGATGGAAAGAGAACAGAGGCTGAGGCAATCGTTATGGAACAGTAGAATAAGGATATTGAAATCCTCGTGGAAAATTGTTATTTATAACTTCCACAATTCATATTATATATAGCCAAAGCTCTGGGGACTCTCTGCTTCCATCCCCAAGATGCCCAATCAGCCAAACACACTCCAATCAAAGCCAATAGACCCACACTATAAGAGGAAAAGATTTACAGTTAACTGATTCATGTGAAGGAGTAAGGAACAAATAGCAGAAGAGCTCCAAAAAGCATGTGGGAATGCTCATGCAATAACTCCATCCAAATCCATTGTGTGGACTCGATAGAGCACAATCCTGTGGACAGGGATCTGGGGGTTCTGGTCAGCAGCAGCTGCCCACGAGCCAGCAGTGTGCCCTGGCAGCCAGGAGGGCCAGCTGCACCCTGGGGTGCCTCAGGCCCAGCACTGGCACCCGGCGAGGGAAGGGATTGTGCCCCTCTGCTCTGCTGCGGCCTCACCTCCAGCACTGTGTGCAGTTTGGGGCACCACAGTATTAGAAAGATAGAAAGCTGTTAGTGTCCAAAGGAGGACTACAAAGATGGTGAAGGGTCTGGAGAGATGTGTGAGGAGCGGCTGAGGCCCCTTGGTTTGTTCAGCCCCGAGCAGAGCAGGCTGAGGGGAGGCCTCATGGCGGCCTGCAGCTCCCTCACGAGGGGAGCGGAGGGGCAGGCGCTGAGCTCTGCTCTCTGGGGACAGTGACAGGACCCGAGGGAATGGCATGGAGCTGGGACAGGGGAGTGTCAGGCTGGGGGCTGGGGAAAGGGTCTGCACCCAGAGGGTGGTCGGGCACTGGGGCAGGCTCCCCAGGGCAGTGGTCATGGCACCGAGCCTGCTGGAGTTCAAGAAGCAATTGGACAGTGCTCCCATACACATGGTCTGATGTTTTGGGTGGTCCTTTGTGGAGCCGTGAGTTGGACTCGATCCTTGTGGGTCCCTTCCAACTTGGGATATTCTGTGATTCTAGGATTCTACCTGCTTTCTCTGCACTAAGCCACAACCTCTCACACTGCAAATTCAAGATATACTGGAGACAGGAAAGGTGAAGGCCAGGGCTGAAGGTGAATTACAGTCCCTGCCCAGGGATGCAGCCCCAAGTCCACGCTCCCACCAGAGTGACATCTGCCAGGCCCCGTACAAGCACAGGCCAGCCTGCAGATGAGGTACAGTACGGCCCAGCATGCAAACTGTTGCTCCTCTGGAGTCTGGGACACTTGGCCTGCCTGTCCCAAGGAGCAGTTCCTTTTCTCACCCCAAAAGAGGACTGAGACCCCTGTTTGTACCAGCACGGTACTTTTCCCACTTACTCCACAGCGATGGAATAGACAGACAGGAATAACCCACCACCAGCACCATCTGACACCACTGCTGAATGTGCACCTACAGCATGGGTCATGAGAATCACACCCTATTCTATTCTCTTGTACTTTCTACCCAAAACCCCAGCACACTTACACACTAATTAATTTGGTTTGACGCAACATAAAACAGGTAAGCATCGTTGCCTCCATTTCACATGTGGACAAGCTGAGCTTCACTGTGGGCAATCAAAACAGCCTGAAGCAAAACCAGAGCAACCAAAAATTGAACTGAGGACTCTAAATCTTGTGCCTTAACATTACCTTTCCTTTCTCAGCATGACCTCCTCCCAAGCTGAGATGCTACTTTTCCATATTCAGGGGTATTACTTTCTTCCCTAGAGAGACCTGAAGGCTGAGCTGGAGTCTCTCTTCTTTCTCTTTGCTCATAGAGAGAAAGAAAAAAAAGCACATCCACAAACACACTCCAAAGGCAGTCATATTTAATCCCAGTGTAATTCTCACTGCTCTTTCTTAATCCTTCCACCTGTGAGATAATTGCTAGCATTCTGGGAAGAACTCAATGCTAATCATAGACTTGCATACAAAGAGACAAAGAACCAGATAAAACAGCCTAAAGGAAATCATGGGGCCTGAATTAACCATGCACATACACATCTATTCCAGACACCCTGCTGAACTAGCCTCTTTCACTAACAGATGAAAGGTCCATTAATGGGACTGGAGGAGAAGGCAGAGAAAAGCCAAGCCAGTAAATCAAGGATTTAGTCTTCTCCTGTATGCATTGTGTAATAAGATGCTACAAAAATCAAAGACCCTAAATAAGCTGCCTATCTGCCTAAAATTCAGCAAACAATAAGGCATAGGACTATCTTCCCACCTCATGCGGTCCCGAAGACCGGTGTTCATGGCAGGTTCCTCTCCCACCGTGGACACTCCTCCCATCCCATCTCTTCTGGCTCTCTGGAGCAGGTGCTCATATGTTCCTCGTGCCCTTTCCTCAGCAGGGGGATATCCGGACGATTCAATTTGTCCCTTCTTCCAACTGCAGATAGCATACCTCCTTTCTTCTTCCTCATAACCGAGGAAAAACATTTCCACTCCTTGTCTACTTAAAGTACCCTCTTTTTTTTCCACTTGTCCTTAAAATTCATGCCTTTGAGGAGAAACCCTCACTGCCTCTGTGCCCTCATATGTACTTTCCAGCACACCCTTTAAGCAGTACACTGATGGCACCTCTGCATCATGGCTTTTTTTAATCCTGTAGATTTTTGTCACGGAGAATATGTGTTGTTCCCCTTGTAAAAAATGATTGCTATTTATACGGTTGTGTACATGTTTATCAACAGATAAACACCGTTTTAATCTTCTTAGAGAACTGCTTTAACAAGTACAATCTAATTGGGACAGTCCTTGGTAGAACAAGCAAGTTATTCAGTGGTTTATAAGATACTCTGCTCCGGTGGTTACAGAAATGGGAATGGACAAGAGGACTCCGGCATTTATTGCCTGTTCTCCTCTAGCTCACTCCATCTCTCTGTGCTTCTGCTTATTCAACTGTAAAACAAGGAAAACAAATAATTAACCTTCTTACTGGATGGATATGAAGCTGAATGATAATGTTTGTACTCATTGTTTATTGTTTCCAGGGCACTTTGTAAGTGTCAATGCGGCAGCCTCCTTGAGCAGCAATGAAGGGCTTTTGTCCCCACTCCACCAGTGCAAGGCAGAGGCACAAAGGCCCCAACAATTCACAGGGGAATCCAGTTGGGAGAGAAGCACCCACCTCTCACTTCAGAGGCCTCTCCATTAAGCACGATGCTGTTTAGGAATGTACTCTAAGCACTTAGAGACACTTCTGAGGACAGTAGGTTGGGATGTCAAAGTGCAGCGCGTGCACTCCTGATGACAAAGAGTGAGCTCACAAGAAAGTATTTTTCAGGAGGATTACAGGCAGACATGGCTGGAAACAGCATAAGAGAGAAAACCAGCTGCTCAAAAAAGAGGCAGTGATAACTCAGCATCTCTTAAAATGAACTGTTGAGAAATGACCCACCGGAAATCCCAACAAATAGAGCTGTAACGAGCTCAGGGCCGGAAAGAAGGGAATCAGTGCCTATCCACTGAGCACATCAATAGAGAAACTTGTAAGGAGGTTTCAAGCTCCCAAATCAGTCAGATGGGAGAAGAGTCAGAGAGAAAGTGAGTCCTGAAATAAATTTCTTTTTGGTTATTTTTGGAAAAGGAGACAAAAAGGAGGGAGGTCGGTACATTGGAAAGCCGACAAAAATCATTATTCTCTATAAATTGCTTTGACATTGTATAGGCAGTGACCTTCACAGCGCTACCAGTTTAATGGCATTTACTTCAGCAGTAGCTGATTTCACTATTAAACAGGGATGCATAGCACACGATTACACAACTAAATCACTCTTGTAAATATTTAATATGATTGCCTTTCTTTTTTCCCTTTTAACAAATCACTATCAAAGGCAGAGCGCACAGTAGAAAACACATTTATTTATTCTATCCTGGAAAAAGCTTAGTGCTCATGCATTTTATCTATCTAGTTCTCCAAATGACTTTGACACTTGAAAGCCCTTGTGATCAAAACAGTCTGAAGGAAGGCAATTTTGCAACCATTTAAGAACTGATTTCATGCACTGATCAACATTTACCAAACTTGCCTGATGGAATAGCACAAAGTTTAACCCAGCAGACTGTTAGCAAACACCTGAAAGAGAAAATTAGTAAAAAAAAAAAAAAAAAAAAAATGCACTGCTTTAAATAGAAGTACCTTAAGAGACAAAGAGAAAGAAAATCAGATATTATCTACCCCACCACCACCAAAGGAAAAAAAAATATATAAGTTTTTGGAAAGTAAAAGAGAACTGCCACTAATAGAAGTCATACTTCTGGCTGACAATACAATAAGTGCATCTACCACATAATGTATTCACTCTATTACGGACATACAGTGCAGCACAGCAGGAAATGAAGTGTCCGCAGATTTCTCTTAAAATACATCTGTATTAAAGATGGAGTCAATAGATAGAACAAATAAAGTATAAAAATGCACAAAAGAAAAATTACTAATGATGCCTCTGGTATCATATCTAGTAAGAAAAAAACTGAGAAATTGAAATGCTAAGTATGGAATGGAGTACCTTACGTGCTGCAAGTTGTTTTTAAAGAGAGCCTCACGATTTGTACTTTCTGATTTTTCCAACTTTAGGAAAAGAATTTTTTCACAGTCTGGCAAAAATGATCTGCCACATTTTGGTAAAAATGATATTCTGTTCAAACTGCAGATGATCAGTGCCAGCAAGTGCTCTTTATGAAAGTATTCCAGGAGTCTAGTAGCTAAAGGGATGAGTCTCTGCAGCAATTCAGCAACAGAGGGAAGGGAAGCCAATGGATATTTAGGAACTAAACAAATCCTGCGGGGAAAAAAAAAGAAAAATTTTGTACCCTAAGACACACAAAAAAAGAGAGAGCAACATGCCTACAGACTTTATTGAGACTGTTTTTGGAGTAAGACTATATCCCGTGTAGCTGGAAATGGCCAGATAAATGTGTTATTTGGATGACGCAGTTGGTCAGTCCTGCAAGGCACTGGCACCCGGGACGTGTGTGCCCTTCGTCAGAGCTGGGAAACGCAAATGCACAGCGATGCAAGGTGCTGCCCTGGGTTTTATAAAAGCTGCAACATCTTTAATGCAGAGCTGAGCGAGAGAGCCTGTAATCCCTGTGCCGTGATGCAGCAGCGTGCTCTCCCCTCGCAGGACAAGCCAACAGCTATGCAAGATCCTTTTATCAACATTCACAGGGCTAGAAAATAACTGTTCACAGTTTGATTCCCGACATTACCGGGCGAACCAAGAATTGCTCAGAACTGGCAGCTGAATACACACGTAAAAGACAAAGGTTCTTCAGTGATATTTATTCTAGCCAAGTTTTAATATTTCAAGGCTTATAGCAACTAACTCTTTACATAATCAGCTGTAATTGTCTGATCCCAGCTGGTGATCAGCACATTCATCATCAACCTGGTCATTATTAATACACCAGTAATTAGGGGCAATAAAGGTGTGTGCTTTATAACGCTAGCTTAATACAATTCTGCTGCACCTAATAAAACTACAGCTCCTTTTAAAATACAATTATTTTAACATTCAAATTATACATTTTTGTTACCACCACTAACAACTAACAATCACAGAGCTGTACGATTTTAGAACAAATACTGATATGTTTTTAGAGTCTTCAGTAAAAAGAATTTGATCAATTAAAAGGAGCCTTATTTTGCTTCAGAAATAATCTGACCCATAAGCAGCTCCCAAATCAAACTGTGATTTGAGAGAAAAGCTCTATTAAAATGCATGCAATTGACAGAATCGAATCGTAAACACTTACCTACATATACTACATATATTCTTCTTGCTCTACCGAAGGAGAGAAAGCGATATCTCAGGCACCACAGTGTGGTACTGCTTGGCAAATGCTGCTGACTTTTTTAATGGTGACAACTGTGTACACAAATTCTCAAAGTACCAGTTCTGCTTGAAGCCTTTCCCCACACAGCAGTGCTGGTAAAGGGCCATTTCTATTAAATGCTTTGCAGTCTTTGACTTTAACAAGAGCAAAAATAAGGCCATCATTTAGTGAGAATGATCCATAATCCCTCAGGTTATTGTCAGAACAGCCTCAGAGCCAGACTCTTCCCTGCACTATTGCTTTTACATCAGAGCAATTCCCCTGCTTCGATTATCAGTTATACCACAATAAAAGTCTTGCAGTGCAGTGAAGAATACGGCTCCTGATACCCTTACATCAAACCTCTGGGTATATAAAGCATATATAGGATGAGACCAGCATCTTGCAGAAAATCCTACTAACACAGAAACTGGGGATTTTGTCCTTGCATGTACACAACACATTCCTGGGTGCAAAACACCTTTAATGTCCATGGGGTTCACTGGCTGTTCAGGGAACACACTACCATAAGCAAATCACCTTGTAGGATAAGCTGTCTGTAGCATAAATTTCCAAACAAAATGGCTTTGAAAACAAATGAATACATTACAACCTGCAAGTGCTGGATTCTTTGGTCTCTGTGGTGGCATTTTCTATTATCTTCCCTTATTTCATAGCCTATCTGTACTGATCTCTATTTGGATGCGTACACTTGGAATTACCAAGGCTTTTGAAACAAATGCGGCAATGAAAGCCAGCATGAGAAGGAGCTCTAGCTCCATGCAAGAGGTGAACATGGCCAAACAAACAAGAGGTGCTGGATGTCACAGATGCATCAGCACTTGGCAATCGTGCAACGGAGTCAAAAACAGAATACCAATTGGTGTTGTTGTTTGTTAGATGTGGCGGAAATCACACACCATTAGACATGACTTAATAACTGAGACAGAAGATAACTGTGTGAGTTATATCAGACGGTTTGAGAAAGCATGACATTCTTCACAGTAATAGTTTTACAACCGTTTGTATGGCGTGTTATCCACTAATCTCTAGTCAAAATATTTACTATCTAGTAATGCACTGCAAATAACACTGCTGTTTCTAAGCGCTTACTTCTAATATATAAGACCCTGCTTACATGGCACATATTTTCTAAACTGTTCAATACCATAATGTTATCACTGTAGTGCACAAAAGGCCAGGATGAGCCTTAAAATGGGAAATTCCCCTCTTCCAGTGGGTTTCCTATTTTTGCAGGGACACCTGATGTGTGTGACAGGGGTCTATTTCTGCTCCCGATGACATTATCACCATTTTGCTGCATTACCATAAAGCCCAGGAAATAAGCTATTACCTACCATCACTCCTCCCAAATGTTATCACAGAGAATCATGCATTCACAAAACAGCATTAACTGTGAGAATTAGAGTCCATTTAAACTGCAGCTGTTCCTTTATTCCTAAATAGGTTCTTAGATCAAAACTTCTCCCTGACTGGCCTCATTATCAAATGTCCCTTTCAACTGGAAGAAGAAAAAGATAATTAAAAAAAAAAAATAAATACATGTTTTACAGATAAACTCTTTCCCTGAATTATGACAACCAGGTAAGTAACATTAAAACAAATATTATTTTCTAAAATTCAGCGGACTATTTATCTTTTAGAATTATGTGTTTAAATTTTGCCTTCAAATCATCTCTGGCAACAGAAATGAACCTGTAAGTTTTATTTTCTATTTCTAGTTTATTTCATTTTCAGAATCTCAGGTCTCATTTATTTGAGGAAAATACCTTCCTTTTTATTTTAATTTTAATGATAATACTAACTCTGAAGCAATGACTTTCTTTTACATATAAAAACTAAACCCTGGATCTGATACACATGCTGGTGTCCCTTTCAGTTCTAAACCCGTACCCTGGAAAACCCCACAAACCTACATTCTGCTCTTATCAAAGAAAACCGCTTATTATGTTCCATTTCCCTCTCTCCTTCTTTGCCTCTTTGTTACTGCCCGCTGGAAGGGCTCCAGTCTGCAGGGAAAAGCCACTCTCCCACTGCAAAAGCGAAATGCCAGGAAAAGGCACAATGTCTCTTTAAGAGTCAACAGTAAATTAACTTGCCCATAAGAGTGCAATAATTAGCAGTTAGTAGCTTATTAAAAGGATGGCAAAGGCCAAGCTGCCATCTGGGATCTCCAGTTTCTTGTGATTGTTATTATGTCAAGATGTGCAACTTGCATTAGCTTTCTTGTCACTGTGCTTGCCCTTACTTTACATGTAAATTTTAATGAAAGATACAGCACTTTAAAAATCAGATGTCCATCAAAAGCACTATTAGTCTGGCTTTTACCGAGCACATGGCCTGTTTCGCTGCCTCTGCATCTCTACACACCGCTGAATGCCTCCAATTTTAAAAAGAGGGGGGGAGAGAGAAGAAAAAAAGCCTTTCAATGATATCAATTAAATAGCCTCTTGGGGCAGAGTGAAACCTGAGCCCCATCAAAAAGAGAAGACCGCACGAGAGGACAATATTTTAGCTCCTGTTTACACACAACACAGCCACAATGCCTTTAACTCCCCCAGGAATCATTCTTCTTCATAAAAATGAAAGCCAATCAAGAATCAGCTGTTTATTCACACGTTAGAAAGACACAGGCTTGAAATAAGGCAGCAAGAAAGCCTGTAAGAAAAAATAAATTACCTATAAACTACAGAATACTTAACACTTTATTAAATATTTTATGCATACACATTGTTTGTAAACACAAATTTGCCCATATGCCCGAACAAAAAATAATTTACCAGAAATGTCCTATTTACTGTCACATTTGTCTGCCTTCATAAATCTAGTATGGAGAAGTGTAAAAAAAAAAAAAAAAAAAAAAAAAAAGAATGAAAAGAATGTCTATGAGACATCTATCTATTCCTTTCTGCTAGCTAGTATTCAATATTTTAGTGATTTTGTTCACCGAAGTCCTGAATTGTCATCAGTCCTGGAATACAACAAAGTAGGATGAATGTCCTGTTAAAGCATCCCCCTTTATGAAATTCATCAACTATTAATCATCTGTAATTACATCTAGAAGAATTACTTTGAAATAGTTGCGTTTTTTTCCTAATTAAAATATGAAACCAGTAGTAAATGTTTGCTAACAAAAAATGATTCCAGATGAATGAAGTCTACATTTAAGAGGCCTTCATTCTGTCAGAGAGGTTTTATGGATTGGGTATTGGCTAACCACAAAATAAAATGCTTTATTTCTTAAACAGTGATTAAAAGGGAAATCATAACTGAAAGCAGCCATCCTTATTGGAATGCAGAAATTTTTATTTTGAAGAGACAAACAAACCCAAAATCACCCACTTTGAAAGCATTAAAGAAAGGACTATAAGTATAGAAACTGAAAAGATACAACAAATTTAAAACCCAAACATTAAGATATTTTAAAGGGCAAACCAGAACTTAAGAACTACTGCCAAGGCTGGCAAGATGAATGTAGTGTTGTTTTTCCCATTGTATAATTAGATATTTAGAGAGCACAAATGATTTAATTTGTTACTGATGTTTCTCCTGAACATTTGCATAAGCCCTTGGCCACTCAGATGAACTTAATCACATGGCTCTGAAATCCTAATGGTATTACTTGCAAAGAAGAATTTGAAAGTATTTTCCAGATCAGTAAAGTCCAGTCCTTTCCTTCTATCCAAGTCCACAAATGTGATTTTGCTTTTTCTGTGCCATTACCTCCTGGTCAATATTATCGAACAATTCAAAGAAAAAGCAACCTCACACAGCTCACTGAGAGCAATGCTGAACATTACAAGACTTGAAAGACTTACTTGGGTTAAGAGTAGTTAGGGCCAAGAGAGATAATCTGATCTTGCAATGCTGAGAACTACACCAGGAATTTGCCATTAACCTCTGGTCTACGCATCATGCCTCAAAAAATGTCCCGTCCATGAAATAGGTGAGTACTTTTTCATTTCCCTCTGAGAGTGGAGAAAAAAAGGGTGTAAAAAACTGCTTCATGTTGAAAATCAGTGTGCAGCTGTGCAGTTATTCATCCTGAGGACAGTTACTGATGGTGGGAAGGACCTGGTGCCTTAGGGGTGAACCTGCAAGCTGAACCAACGCTATGGAGGTATGCGGTGCAAACCCAGAAACCAGCTATGCTTCACTGTCATTCTTCGTGTCAGAAGGGACATGGGGGACTTTTGAGATTTTGGGTGAATGTTGGCCCTCTAAATTTAATGGAAATGTTGCTATTGCCTTCGAGAAGACTCAGGACTTCACTGATTACGTGAAATTCATTCCTGAGAGAACGCCAGTGAAAAGAGGAGGGTCCTATCAGGAACATGGCCAATTTCCTTTGGAGGCACCAACCTCAGTAGAAGCAAGATCCAAAACAAGAGTGGTGATAAAACAAAACCCACTACATATATAGAGAATGGTGAAGGGTAGCAAAAATGCAAATTATCATTTCCTTAACAAAAGCTGTCAAGAGAACAAATGATATGGAAGAACATGACTACACATTACTTCCAGTTCAGTAGCAAAAGAGAGTTGGATATTTATAATCTCCTTGGGTATCATTGTCTTGTTGGGGAGTGTTAGGGAAATAAGCTCAATATAATTGTTCCTTAATTGTCAGTTCCTCTCCAGCAGAGAAGCAGCATTCAGCAGTTCATGCCAAACAAAATAAAAGTCCTTCCTGATCATCATACATTTACCTCATCCCTGTGACCAGTTTTGTACACCTAATAAAAACACTAACAGCATGTATATATTTAGTTCAGGTTAAAATAAAAGTGGTGCATTGATGCATTTCTCCTATCTGGTTGCTCCAGCCATTACCCCAAAATACCTGCACTTCATCTTCCTCAGCTTTCCAGGAACTTATATAAATAAATAAATAAATAAGTATTTTAAAAGAACAGATGCAGAAGAAACCTATTCACTACGGTGGAAGCAATTAATGAAAGACTTGTTCCAATTGATGAATGCAAGGTCACAGACTGCTATACCTTGTGAAGAGGTTTTATGAAATCACATACATCGTATCCTTTGGCTACATACATGGCATGAGACAGAGTGGCTGACAGTTTTTGCTAAAAACTACAAGAATGCCCCAAAAACATGAATCTTCTAGGTACAATCACTACGGTATCTGGTACCACCTTTCTTTTTCAAGCTGAAGGCCACGTGTGGGTTCAAAATTACACAGCTTGAGTCCTCTGAAGGTAATACCATTTTTCACAAAGAGTGATGGTTCTCTGATGAAGTCCCTTGTTATAACTAGAGCTAAAAATTACACATAGCTGGGAACTGAAACAATATTTTCACTTAATGACACAATAAATTGTTTCTGTGCATATAAATTAATTGTAGCCTATATGTTATAATCCTCATTTGTACAGGCTCAAATGGGAGTTTTCCATCAAAAAGACTTTCTGCTTAGTCCTGCAGCATAAATGCCACCTGAGAAAAGAAGGGAGCAACATGAGCTAACATCATGCCGTACAAGACTTGCCCTGATCTACGCTGACCCTTAAATCACACTAAGGCATACATCAGCCAACTCAATTATTGGCAGCTGTGTTGAGTCACCGTAAGATTTTGTATGGTGTGCTTACAGCTTTAGGTTCTCAATTTTTTTATGGTGTGTATATGTGATTATTAAGTCCATGTTCACTGCTTGCTAAGAAGATGGCTCTGAGTACAACTTACACGTTATTCTCTGCCCCACAGCTCTGGATAGAGTAGAAAAGCTGTGAAATAAATTAGTGGACTATTTTTTCAACTTCAAAACACAACAAACAATATTAATTACATGATGCACCCCATCACAGAGATTTGTATTCAGCAATACAAACTTGTTAGAAGAAGGCAAGGCCTCACACAAAAATAAAGTGTTTAACATGGCATCATGCCCCCCAGAATTCAGGTATGAAGGAAGCAGCAATCACTGGGCAGAGCCTGCTTGTGTCTCAAAAGAAAGCTAAAATGAAAAAAATCCTCTAAACTATCATATTCTCCCAAATTCATAGTAGGGCAATTAGTCATGTCATCCCCTAATGTCTTATTGGCATGGACACAACCAACATCCTCCAATGTGTTCAAATCCTGTTGATTGATAGATCAGATTCTTCAGCAGTGTATTTGTTGAAGATGAGTAAGCCTCGGCATAATGAAACCTTTTAATCTCTCTATCTCATTGGAAAGTAGGACAAAGAAATGGATTTTACTCAAGCAGTGCTTATAATTTATCAATTAATCTTTTCCCTTTCCTCCACTCCAAGCGGAGACCCACAGCAGGTTTGCAGCATTTTGCCTTTTTGACAGCTTTGATTAGGGATGGATGACTGCTCTCTGCATGCTAAAGATAGGTGTGAAATGCTGAAAAGCAAGCCGGAGCCCCACAGCAGCCTTTCCACTTCATGCTCTGTGCTGTACTGAGCTGCAAAGAGAATGGTCCCTCTGTTTAGCAATGCTGATCATTCTTGTTTCCTCTGCAGCTCTTTGCAACTCAATTCCTCCTTGAAAAGCACCTTTTTGCTAACAGGGAGACGGAACAAAGCAGAGAGGGAGAAACAACTGCTGAAGACACCTCCATGGTTGAGAAGTGTTGGGCAAGCCCAGGTCCTGCTTCCACCAACACCCGTGTCAAACTTCCCAGCAGTGGCAGGGCTCCCATGCAGGGGCCACCAGTACCAGCTGAGGCCTCCAGCCTCTGGCTCTGTCCTTGACTGAAGTGACCGTCACTCTGCACCCCAGTGTCACCAGCCAGACTGTCAGAGGGCCTGGCAGTGCGTGGCCCACACTTCAGTATGAATAGGGAGGAAATATCATCTGTTAAGCAACCCTCAAAGCATCCATTTTAAGAATTATTTCTTCCACAAAACAAAGCAAAAGATGTTTAAAAGCAATGGCATTAAATTCCGATATAAGCCGCGTTCATAAAAACACGATGTGTCCACTGACAAACATTTTACAAGCAATGAAGTCTTAGAAAGAACACAGTGTCTACCTTTACTTCTACCTACAGACCAGAAGGTGTGCGTCCAGGCAAGAGGAGGAACAAGAGGGGTGTCCATCACGGAGGAGGCAGAAGAGAAGAAAGGAAGAAGCATGAAAAACAGAAAATGGTGTCACTGGCCATACTTAGAAAAGCAAGAAAATGAGCACATTCATATAGCAACCAAAGCCACCAAAACACAGTATCAAGAGAAAAACAAGAGTCACACCAGAAGTAAAGCACAAAGCAAGGCTTAAACAACTGATGGCACAACCAGCAACTGCCTTTTTGCTTCAATTTGATTTTCCACTGAGAAATGCAAACCTTTCATGCAATAGCATGGCAGTGATATGCCTCATTCCATGTCAAATTCAAAACAGCAAAGGAAACAACAGAGTAGGACAGACAAAAATAAATCTCAAGATAATATATTTGCTAAACACATTTCACCTACCAAAGCTAATGTGTTTGTATATAACATTGACATTGCTTATTTACATACATATATACATTTACATATTTTATATCCATCGTATTTTTATACAGAGTAAATATTTATCAAAAAGGTGCATCTCTGAGTTGGCTGGCAAGAAAAGAGAGGCCACGGTTCCCTGATGTGTCATGGATAAATAAGGGTGGGTAAAGGTGCCAGAAACCAATAGTTTTCACATTTTCTGCCAGACAAGAGAGTATAGAAAGACCTGATGGCAATCACATAGTCTAGAATAGGTCGTGCAAGTCTTTGTGAGCCAGCTGGGTTGCAACTTGTAATTTAAATGGCCAAGTCCATCTGTTTAGACAATCCAGTGCTAACTCTAAAGACATGTTCAGTGTTACTGAGATTGAAAGTAGCCGTGCGAGTTCACTGTCCTGATCACTCCCAACATGCCATCACCCTTCTTCTGCCAGCAGCTTGCCATATTCAGCTGCATCCTCAGCAACTAGGACATGCTGCAGGGACTTTTCTGCTGGATGCTCCTTCACTGAGCACGATCACTGAGCCAGGAGCCCAGCTGAACAACAAGCAGGGACAGAGAAGTATCTCAGTGCTTCCCAGAGCTCAGCCAGATGCTTCACGTGCCAACACCATGGTCTTGATGTGCAGTCCTAAGAAGCTGACTTGCCTGCCCCATGGGGATGCCAACTCCCTCAGCAGTGTGCCCCAGCTTCACTTCTGTTTCCCAAGCTGTCATGAACTCATAGCAGATACCTGCCTTGAACTACAGAATAAAAACTGCTTTATGTCCTAAGTGTCTGTACATTTCATTGAAATATTATGTCCTTTCTATTCAAATACCTAATTTTGCCTCTACATGCGCTACATTCTTTGGTCACTTAATGGCAGGAATACAATTCTGTGTTTCTAGTCTAGGAAGGCCTCACCAGGCTTTAGAGGCAACGCTCACATCTCCTCCCCATGGGCAAGCTGCTGGCCTGCTCTTTCTAGTGTTCTGGGATCAGGTCACTTGCCCTGCTCACACATCTCTCTCCTAACACACCTTGCCTAAGACTTCATCGATTTGACAGCGTTATTCACAAGATCAGTGCGCCACCAGTGCTGCCAGCTCCTCCCTGTGCACTGTGTAGGTGAGACGCTGATGCTGTCTGAGGCAAACAGCATCACCCCTCTCCTTGCCTCGCTTCTGCTCGTCAGCTTCTTGCTCCACACCCCCATACTGCAAAATGGGACTAATGATCCCGTAATGTCACAACCAATAGATGAACACCACAATCCAGGCTGAGATATTAAAACGCATACAGGCACAGACCCCATTTGTAGCCCAGCCTGAGGTTAGCCCTGGTCTTTTTCTAAACCATTTTGCTCTTCGCATATTTGAATATTTTAAATTGCAGGCACAGGACTTACAGGCCATTATAGGCAATTTTCCTCGGGATTCGTAATTAGTTAGGATCGTGCCACAAGGGCTATTAACATATTTTTTGTAATAATTGCACTCTTAAAGACCAACATTGAGCTTTACATTTACCAAGAAGGAGCGGGAGTCATTACAGCTGGCACAAGAAAGAAATGGGAATGCAGGTGGACTGCATGGAGGGGGAAAACATCCCTCCTTACCTCCAGAGGATCATTTTATGCTCCCTAGACTCTCCCTCTTGGGTCCAGGCTGACAAGTAGCCACATTGGGACCCAGAGTGGCAAAAATGCAAATGGTTTGACTGGCACCTGTAAGCCCAGTTCCAGGCACCTCATGCAAAGCCCAGCCCAGAGAAGAAACACAAAGCTCTTTCCATGATCAGTGATTGAAACAAAGAGGAAGGTGAAGGACTTACCTTGTTCACCCATCATCAGGTGTGAGAGGCCTTTGAAAGAGAGAGAGAAAGAGAGGAAGTAAGAAGCAAAGAACAACCGAGAAGAGGCAGCAATTTACATGCATGCTGATTGCTGTCCAATACCCCTGGGGATTGGAGCTCACATACTTGAGCTAGATCAAGTATGGGTGTAGCACACAGGGCACACACGAATGCTGAGAGGAAAAGCTTCTGTCGCAGGTAGGAAAACCTGCTGTTTGTTGCCTCAAACTGCATTTGAGGCTCATCGCGTTCCCTGAGGAGTGACTTGGAGGCACTGCACACCAGTACAGCTAATGGACGAGGAAAGCCCAGAGCTGCAATGGGGCTCCACAGGGAACACGGGCTCCTGTGGAGAGCTATAGAAATAGCTTCTCCCCTGCTACAGCTCCAAAATTCAAAGGTGTGATGGTCAGTGGAAGGGAGGCCATGATTCAACCATATCTGCTTCAGAGGAAGCTTCTGGGCTAAATGCATTTAAACACAGACACAAAGCTGTCCTCACACATGAATGTGGAGGCTTCAGCATGTATTGTTAGGACTTGATCAACACTCCTCTCACACATCAAATCTGGCAAGGACTAAAAGAAGTAAATCTAACCTGTTTTTAATACTAATCCATTTCCTTTCTGGTAAGAACTGGAAATTCAAATTCTGAGGACAATTTGTTACTTCACAGCTCCATAGCTAAAGCCACTCTTGGGTTTCATAATTTCAGATACAAAGTGAGGAAGCAGCACAGCTCCTTTCAGCAGTGAGGGCCACCGCCAGCCCTGCAGATGGGACTGTGGTGGTCTCCAGGCCTGCTGCAGTCTCTGTCCAGCAACTCTTCCTGGAATAAAGCTTTTTGTGTCCCAATTACCATCTGTTTCCAGCCCCAGTTTTCAAATATGTTTACCATACAGCCATGTTCATACAAATATCCTTTAGATGTTATTAAAAATATATTTTTGCCAAATCCATAAAACATCAGCTGACCCATCAGTTAATTTGGTGACACCTACATCACAGAAGTAACATACGTCAAACCCAAGCCCTACCCACTTGAACCGTGTGTGAGCCCTTCCATACTTCGTTCCCTGACCTTCTTCCCCTTAGCCTGTTCCTTTTCCACATCTCCTGCATCACACAGCATTTATATGGCAGGGATTTTGGTACTTACACACACACACACACACACCCGTATCTCAACTCAGTTTATTGATCAAACAAAGCTGCGATTTTTTTTAATTTCACAGAGAGTGAGAGGTCAAATGAATGTTTTAGAATGAGATTTTCCAACAAGCAGCATGCTGAGTTTGAATTTGTTTATTTATCTCTCTTTTATATTTTTTCCTTCGCGTCTGCTGGAGAAATCTAAACCCCAGATCATCCCAAGAATATGTTCACCCACAGAGAACTCCAAGCCAGATAAGGGGATTAATAATTGTATGGTCTAAGGAATGCAAATATCTTAATGTTCTTGAAGATTATTGTGGATTTAGAAAAGTAATCAGAAACACAACATAGGTTTAGATGGTTTTTAGTTTAGTTTTAGCTATAAATAAACATAACAGATTTGATATTGTAGGACATATTTCTGGTCTACATCACAAGATATAATTTCACTGAATAGAATTTCTCTGCTAAGAGAGTGGGTTGAAATTGTGTCTGTATTTATAGCCACTGAGCCCATCATTCTTGATAGGCAAATCTCAGGTCTATCCAACTGGGCACCTGAAAGTCACTGGAAAAGGCACTGGAAAAGGCCAGGAGAAAACAAAAGTGTAATTGTTAGGACCTACAAAGCAGAGAGGCCCAGCAGTAACAGTGAAAAAGGAGAAATGGTGAGGTGGTGGCAGTATGACATGAAGGTGAAGCCATCCCAGCATGGAGCTAACATCAGACCCCGAGCAGAGACAGGGCTCCCAGCCCCTCAGCCCCCCGTACCAGGGGAAGGACAGCCTGGCTACGAGGCACAGCACCGACAGGCCCAGCTGCTGAGGATGGCAGGAGCCTTCTGCGCTTGGGGACAAGTGACACTGACAAAGAGGAACCTCCAGAGAGGATTCACAGCAGAAGCCTGCATTAAACACTCTGAATCACACCCTAAGTAACACTTCTTTCTCTCTCAATATGCTACAGAGGAGCTATAATGATCCCAAATATCAGGAATTTTGCCCTTATCCCAGAAGGCCAGCGCTGTGTGCCCTATCTGTCAGGGTGAGCACCTCTGAGGTACAGCCACCCTTCTGGCCCCCGCCTTGGCCCTGGTTCAAACACCAGCAGGATGAAATCTCCCTGAGAAGTTTTTTGACTCCCCTGCTTCTCATCAGGTTTGAAATACAGAAGCTGTGGTATTGAGTGTTTCTCTTGATCTTTTCTAGTCCCAGCTGGGCAACAGAAGTGACAAGATTAAAGAAAAATAATGTCCCCCCAAATGCAACTTTTTCCTTTTTAAATCGGGAAGGAAAAGGGGGGTGGACTTGGAGATAGAGCAAGAAAACCCACAGTATTAGCTCTCATTTCATCCATTGATGCAGATCCTTATTTTAACTAACAGATCACCAACAGAATTCAAGATCCATTATTAGATATAATGATAATTTAATAATGAAATAACATATCAATTTTCCTCATCTGAAAACTTTTTCCCCTTGCAATTTAAAATAGGATTGAAAATGAGTGAATTTATCTCCAACAAAATGTCATTAACAACCAAAACCTTCAACTTCAGAGATCTAAAGTCTGTGACATTTGCAGCATGTGTAACGAAGGCCTCAAATTCGTCACAGTAAAAATCAACACAGAAAATGTGAACTGGCATCATTGTTTCACCTTTACATCAGTTTCAAGATATGACAAGAAACTAAAACAACTTTCAAATCATAAAAGTCAAAGTCATCTCAAGGTGGCATGGGGTAGCACTTGCTATTGGACTGTGAGGGCATCCAATAAACTAATGCAAGAGGTTCGAGAGGCGTGCAGACCTGAAAACTAGACCGGCTTTTGCCAGAACAGAGGGGACATCTGTCACCGTGCCATTTGGGCTTCTACTAAAAAGGCCAGAAAACCTTTCAGCTGACTTGGGACGCCAAATGAACTCATCAGGCCCCAAAGCCTGTACATTTACATGTACAACCATTGCTTGTGTCAATAGGCATCACATTCTGGAGGAAATTCAATAGGAAAATCTGAATTTACGCCTCAATTCAGTTGAAATGTGCACTGTTTCAGCTTTCCCTTTTAATCCTAGATTTTTTTTTTTTTTTCAACAAAAAGTCCCGATTGAAGCCTCAGGGCTGCGATCCCAGACAGCACAGATCTGGGAAGAGGTTGACACAAACCTGCATGAACCACCATGGTCAAGGTGCTGTATAGTTTTTCTAAGCAGATCTCATCATTCCTACAATAATCTACTGGCTGGGCACAACTACCACCAAAAATGGTGGGTAGCTTTGGAAAAGGTTCAGGAAAAGCACCGAGCAAACAGCTTATCTGCTGCAAAGAAACTCCATGTCAAAGCCAGGAAGCCAGTGACTTGCTGTTACTGCACCCCAAATGTGAGGACAAGCACATGGCTTTGGAGGGAGGCTCTCAACACGTTTCTTAGATAATGATGGGCATCTGCTCGTGCTCAGCCTCTGGAGCACCAGCTTCTCCAGACTTTCAGCAGTAATGTGAAGAGAAAGTGGCCTGGTTCCTCAGAACACAGGTTTGTTATTAAGATAATATCTCCATTGCTGAGCGCAGACAGACATCAACTCTGCTCTCTGGCCATGATCTACGCCTGCCACAAATGACTTTTCCTATTTAGGCTTTGGAGGATTTTTTTGGTATTTCTTTAACATGCTACCAAATCAATATTATTTTCTTAAAGGTTAATATTAATCTTCCTTGATCTCAAAGTAATATTTAAAAGAACTACGTTAAAAAAAATACACTGTGAACTATCTGATTTCCATATCAAAATAGTAGAATTAAGTGGCTCTAATTGTACAAAGTATCAAGGGCCAGTGCTGAATTCTTATGAAGCCAAAAGGACACTTTTAAAAGTAACTTCAGAGTACAATACGAAAGAGCAATGTAATCAAGCAGCCGACCTCAGCTTTAAGAATGTACTAGAGGCAATTTGCGGGGTGGAGGAGGAAACGAAGAAAACCTTGGAGTCAGTTTGAAGCTTACCTCCCTCTCCTCCAGCACGGCATTTGGGTACTTAACATTTCAAATGGAGAAATAAAACCACAAAACCTAAGAAAGTGGGGAGAGCACAGAACACAGCTGACAGTAACAACTGACTGCAGCCACAAAGGAAGATGGACTCCTTCGTCTAGTTAATTATAGCCTCTCCCATGTTTCTGGGCCCATGCTCTGGGGGTATGCATGTGTGCGTGGGTGTGCGTGCACTGCTGAACTGCTCTGTTCAGGTGGGCGGCCTCGATATTTCCCTTTTAATGACACTGTCACAAGAATAGCCCAGAAGCTCTTTGGAAGGGAAAAGAGATTCTGCCAGGCAACAGCAGCAGACCAGCTCTCTGCAGGGGCAGGCTTGCCCCCAAGGATCCTTTCCTGGGTATCAGGCTCCACGACCCATTCAGACAATAACAGGGCCAGCTGCAATATGTGTCTGAGCCAAGGCTTCGTGCCCTCTGGTTCAGGACACACATGCAAATCCCTTATGGTGGAGCTGAAGAAAGAAATCATGCAAACCAGGGGTTCTTCCAAAAATAAAATGACACCTACCATAAAGGAGAGCTCTCTGATGAGTGATGTGATCTGTTCTTTACATTTCCTATCCTAATTTCCTAGACCTAGTACTTCCTTAAGAAATAGGCTTCTTTCCTCTCTGAGCCTCCAACCCCAGCTCCTTCAGCAGCTCCCTCTTCTAGTTAAGGAACAAGTTCCTCTTCTCCCACATGATCTTGAGGTTTTCTAAAACTCAGAGAGCAAGGAAACATCCCTAATAGGCCCCATATACCAAAACTAGGATATTCCCAGTAAGGCCAAAGGATGTGACTCAAGCAAAACCCTTGTCTGGGGGATTTGAAGAGACAGCTGCAAAGGAAAAATCATTCTGAGATCTAGTTCAAATCTTTTACCTGCTAGACAGGTCAGCTCTGCCAAGAGGATGACCTGATTTCTTGGCTGCTGGCAGTTGTGGCACTCATTTTTTATACCTGGGCAAAGCAGTAGCACAGGCTGGGCAGCGGTCACTTCTGTTTGATTCACCCATGCCGTGCACAACAGCCACGGGGCTCCTCGCAGGCCCCAGCAGTGAGGCCAGCCGGGACTGCAGTTCTGTTATTGTAGCCGGAGGCCCACTTCCAATCCAATTACACACAGCAGCTGTGCTAGCTCCTCTTTTCCACCCCCTCTGCTTCCTCTGCTATGTGATTCCAGGAGAGGTTTTGTCATTATCGGGGGCAGTAAGTCAGGGTGAGTGGCACCTAGTCTGGGTGATCAAAGGAAAAATAGCATGAGATGGGAGCCAAAGAGAAAGTATTTTATCCCAACATCAATGGGCAGAGAGAGATCAAACCATACAGTCTCCTTTCTCCCGTGGCATAAACAGCACTCAGACATTGTACATGGCACATGCCTAGTGCAATGTTCACATGGGGAGGGTTAGGAGGATGATGGTGTTTGAAGCGTGAAAATACACATGCAAGTGTTTGCAAAGTTGACTGCATGCACAAGAGAACATGTGCAGATGGGAAGAGCTGGGGGTGAATGCATTTTATGCCTGGCAGATAAGAAGATGCGTATCAGTGCAAATCAGAGCACCTGACCAAGTAGGTGCACAAGTAGGGGAGGCACAAGTGGGGAAGGGTTAAGCATAGAACAGGACTTCTCAGCTTGGAACAGAGATGTCTGACAATATATATGATAGAGTTAAAATCCTAAATAATACAGAGCAGGTGAACAGGGATTTTTTTTTCTGCATTTGTCAGAACACCAAGAAGAGGAGTCACTGAATGGTATTTTCAACTAACACTTGCAAAAACAATTGAAATAAAGTACTTTCCACAGTTGCATAATTAAAAACAGGATGTCACAGGATACTGTGGAGGAAAAATATTTAAGTGGATTAAGAAAAAAAAAAAAAAAAGGACATGACCAAAGAAAACAGGTCCATCCGTGACTGTAAAACACCAGGCTCAATGTCATCAGGTAAGAAAGTCCCTAAAGCAGTGACAACCAGAAATCACAAAGGTATATCAGTGAAAGACCAATGCTAACTTTGTTTCTTAAACTTGTTCCAAAGCACCTACTTTCACGAAAAGGAGGTTTCTGGGCCTGGAATTCTTGCTCTGACCTCAGCCATCACTACTGCCGTGTTCATGTAAATGGCTGTGCATGGAGCTGAAAAGCATCATCTTTTCAGTGCAGGAGAATCCCATTTGTAGACAGTGCCTGTAGAAAGGGCATGAGAACAACTGTGGCACCTATGAAGAACGTATATACACAGAGGTTTCAACCACCTGTGTGAAGATACCTTGAAGATATGGCATGGGTGGCTTATGCTATCAGTTTTACCCAGTAGCTTCTGCAAATCGGAAGCTTCAAATAGGCTGAAATGCAATTCACACACACTCATGCCCAAAAAGCAGAATTCAGCTTCAAGGAAGCAGAACTCAGCATACGAGTACTGCTTAAATGACCCTATGACATGGAGTTAGGAAGATGGACTAAAACATCAGCCCTGAGATGAAGAAAGAAAAGGAGTATTAAGAGAGAGAGGCTGAAAGATTAAAGACACAAGCCAAAAAAAAAAAAAAAAAAAAAGTGCTAGTATGCTTGTGCCTTCAAGAACCTCTGTATCCTTATGAAAGACTTGCTCAGGCAAATGGGGACTGATTTTTCCTCAGGGCCCCAGCTAACTAGGTCATTTCTACAGGGTTGTGCCCATTCATTTACATACAAGCTCTAGTCAGCAGTAAAATCATGACAGTAAAATGACCAGAACTTCATCTCTGAGCCTTCTCCTCCAGAACATCTGAAGATCTCTCCCAAAAAGGGGGTAAATGTGGCATGGACAGGCAAAGAACTCCTTTGGGTTTGACACCCACCGGGTGGGTATCAGTGCCAGTCACCATAATATTAAGGACCCATATTTAGTCCTTTCTCCTTCACATATTCTTCCACTGGAAAATAAATAAATAAGATGGGAGCACGTCACTAGTTCCTTGGTCAACTGGTCTTTCCCCAGCAATTTGCCTATCAGCACCTAGACCCCTGGCAAAGAGTAGAGGGTGCAAAGAAAGGGGCAGGTATTGTGCAGAGGTGATGGAGGCATCCATTCCAGCCATGCTCCCCAGCTAAGGAACTTGACCTCTGTAAAAAGACACTTAACTTCCATAACATTCAGCCTAAGATCTCTAAGCCTGTTGTGAAGATGAGATAAGGCTGTAGCTATAACCCCAGAGGGAAAACTGAAGTACTGAAAGAAGTTATTTCTCTCCTAAACAACACAGTGAGTCAGTGATCCAACAGAGCACAGATAGCAATGCTCCCAGCTCCAGGGCCCTGCTCTAAACACTCGATTTTGTTCCTGACAATGTGGTGTTATTTTGTGACCCGGACAAAACATCTATAGGGCAGCTGGGCTAACACATGACCAACTTCTTTCATTTGTGAAATAAACCAGATGGGATCTTCAGCTGGCTCTTGAAAGGAGTGTAACACACCAGGCCCTGCTGCCAGAGCGCCCCTTCTTCACAAGCAGAGACCTTGCGGCCAAGGAAGGCTCACACTACACATTTCCATTTACTTTGAACAAGACCAACATCTCTGCACCTTGCAGGAACTGCACCCAGCAGAGCCCCATGCCTTGGTCCAGCCCCAGCCCATTCCCAGCTACCTTCTCTTAAGGGGACTTAGTTCCAACCACTCTATTTGACAAGAAAAAATATTCAGTTAATCAATGGCCTCCTTACTACCCTTTGCTGCCTGTGGGGAAATAGCTACCAGTAGCTCATAAAATCCTTGATTTATCTTGCAAACAGTGAGCAGTTAAAGCAACCATCTAGGCAGGGGCCCGGGGCTCCGCTCTCACCACGCGGGTGTCTGGATGGCCGGAGAGCGGGAGAGCCTCGGCTCAGCTGGGCAGAGGGCAGGCGTGCACCCAAACCCCCCGGTCCACGTCGCAGCCCAGGCACGCAGCAGTGTCAGTGTGCTCCCCGGGGGGCTGAGCAGAGGGATTGGGTGTCTAGGGGCAATCAGGTGCAGAGCCCCGTAATGAGGGGAGGGAACTGTCAGAGTGAAAACACACAGAGATGGGTGCAACAGCACATGGAAAAGAGCATCCGAGTGTGACTAGAAATCCATGTGAGAAAGTACACAAGCAGTCCTGAGAATGAAAACTTACGTATGTGAGCAATAGGGAGAACAACAATGAACGTCCAGGCTTATAAATAAGAAGAATAAGAAGGCAGTGGGGCAAAAGAGCTGTTCACTGCTGTGTGAGGCAGTATTTGTTCATAGCACAGTGCAGAAATAAAATATCCAGGTATTGGTTGGGCATAGCAAGGCCGCGCCTTCCCAGTTCAGCCATGCTCCTCTGCCACAGACACCAACAGCTTTAGGAGTTGGTGGAGAGACCTGTGACCACAAGCCCTTGGTGTGTGCCCTGTCAGATCCTGCCTGGTGATAGGAGACGGGAGCTCCTGGACACCTCAGCCCGGGGCAGAGAAGGTACATGTTCAGCCCTGCAGGTTATGTTGTACAGAGGCTTTCTTTCCAAGGCATGCCAAGAAACATCTGCCATTTGGCCACTTTCATCCCCACTGCTGCCAGCTGAGATGCAGACAGAATGCAAGGGATCTCAGCAGAACAAAAAGGGGACTGATGAGAGCAGCCAAAAGGGCTAAATATGCAAGGAAATTACTCGAGCCGCTGGCCCTCACTGCATTTCTCTGAAGTATTTCACAAAACCTGATTGTCCAACTGTAGAAAAGAAGCAAATTGAATGGAGAACTCATTCCAGGTCCAGGTCGGGTTTAGCCGAAGTTATGCACAAAGACGAGAAGAAAAAAGCCTTGACTCCCTTCATCCCACCCCCAGCCATGGCAATGCCAGCTGCTTCCCTGGGCCCTCATTTCCATTTCACATAATGATAAACCAGGTGGAGGGCTGCCTGAGCGTGAGGTAAAAATTGGTTTCTTAAGCTTCAGTGGCAATAGGATGAGGACGGCAGAATAAGGTGGTCTAGTCCGATTAACTCTTGTAGCTGAAGCTGGGGGGATTGGATCCTTTCAGCAATGAGAAAGCAGCTCGGGGAAGGAGGCTTGGAGTTCTCTGTGGTAAAATGCTTCCTCCAGGAAGAACTCCCCAAATAATCAGTGCATATAAAAACACTTTTTTTTTTTTTTTTTTTTTAATTTTGAATAAATCTTTACTGTACCGTGGGGCATGAAAGTCTTGAGACCTAAATAAGATCATATATTCACATTCATCCAGAAATATACACGTTGTTTGTTTTAAAAAACTAACATAAAACAAGAACAATAAAATCCTTTGTTAGTGGAGATGAACCTGAGGATGTTATCAGTGGGACTAGACCACAGTGAAGATCACATTAGACCACACTAGATCCACACTACACTGGGATTAGGAAAATGACAAAACTAGATCTGTATGCCTACACATAGCCGTGTAAGAAATAAGCTGTATATTTTGCAATGTTCAATGCCAGCTTATTAGCAATACAAGCAGCCATTTTAAATGCAATTTTCATCCAGAAAACATCCCTTTAACTGACCATCACATCTTCATCTCTGAAAAGTTTGTGACCTTTGCTATTATGAAATTCCCCTTTTATCAAAGACCTTGCAATCCAGACCCCATGGTGCCCAGTATGAGAATTTGTCCTGAACACTCTCATGAGGCAGGATGTGATTTCTGCCCCTGGTAGCTGCCCACCACCACTCCTTACAGAGCAGCCCTTCAGCTCAGCAAAGGTAACACTTACCTGGAATATGATTGACATCTGTCGAGGTGTTTTCATGGCAAGCAGAAGGGAGAAAAGGAAAAGAGAGAGAGAGAGAGAAGAGAGAAAAGCCATTAGAGATTCACACAGAAACTCAGCATCCTTGCATGGAAATCAATTTCATGCAAAACCAGAAGTAATTAGGTTTGTTTGAAGGCCACCCATCTGCAGCCAAGCACCCAGCCATGCAAGGGAGGAGGCTTTGTCTCCCACTCCACTGTGCATGTAAAAGTAAATCCACCATCCTATCTGTCCGGAGAGAGTTCCTGGAATCAGATAGATCCACGCCACGTCAGTTCCTGTAAGAATATTGGTTAAAATATTCTACTGTTTTTCACACGCAAATGCAAGAGAAAGAACCAAAACCTACCTTCAGGTTACTACTGCACATAAATTCAAGCAAGTTTTCAGAAAAAAAGAAAAGAACCTGCTCCCCTTTTACAAGGGGCTATGTGAATTTATGACCAGGTGCAAGACACTCAGTCCCGAAGTCCAAAGGAGAGCCCATTCCTTATCATTCCTCCTGCCCATCATTCTCAAAAAAAAAAACATCCTTCATTGCAGACAGCAGAGGGGGTGGGGGAGAAGGAGTGCCCCAGGTTGGCACATCCCACGTGTTGTCTCTTCACAAGATGTGGAATTCAGACCAAATTTCAACCAGTATTTTTTCAGCCATGACATAAGACTACTTTAGGAATCAATCACATAAATCCCAGAATAAATTAGTCCTTTAAAAAACAGAGGAGCAAGGCTACGTAAGTGATGATATCGATCACAGAAAAGGTGTACCTTTGAATGTAGTATATGTTTTGGGCAGAGTCCATCAACCCCAGGGAATGTGCTTTTAAGAAATGCCTCTCACATCTTTTTAGCGTCGCCAAGTTTAGTCTTGCTCTGAATAGCCCCATTTATCATAACACCATGAGGGAAGAACCTCTGAAATCTCATGGGCTTAGACTAGATCGATACCTTCTTTGCCAGGCAGTCCTCCAAAGAGGAACATGAACTTGCTTATGGAAACAGTGGGGCCAAGTCCCAGTGCAGCAATCTTCCTGTACCTTGCTTATGAGCTATGCTGCTGCATATAGTATCCCTCAGGTAAGGCTTCAAAGCAATATATTATCCCCTCGTGTTTCTACAGGTCCTAGAGCTTTTCTGCCATGAGTCCAGGAGCATGACATGCTGGGTGCTTTGGCTACACACTGAGGTTAAGAACGTATTCTCCTTCCCTGAACGTATTCTCTTCCTCCCATTTCCATCACCACTCTCCCTTCCCATCCAAACCAGCGCCACTTCTCTTCCCAAGACACTTGCATTTCAGCGGGGAGTAACTGATTCCTGTGCATGCTGCTTTCTGTTTTTCACTTTCTGTTGCATTTTGTTTATCACTTTGTTATGGTTCCAGAATCATTTGAGGAGAAGTCCCTGTGGTACATCACACATCTATCAAGCCATCCTTCGCTAAGGAAGTAATAACCCAAATAAAACAATGCACAAACAGGGGAGGGACTGCTGCACCAACTCATTTAATTTCCGTAGCTTCCACTAAATATGTATGTCAGATCTGATGAGTGTTATTTGTTGCCTTTCCTTTTTTAGCACATAATGGTATCTAAGATCTGGTGTCTTTGCATGTGAACCTGGAAGGACACCTAGCACTGAAAGTTTGCCTCGGAGTAATTATTTTCAGGCAGGAAAAGAAAGCAAGTGTCAGGCAGCAACGCACACACTGATGATAGAAGGTGAGAGCAGGGGCAGAAGGAAAGAGCAGACCCTTCACGGCCACTGCAGAATGTGAACACGATGCCAGAGAAACAAGTCCACAACAGGACTTGAACTGAGGTGTCTGGGGGGAAATCTGAGTCACAGTCAGAAAGATGATCACATGTCAGCAGTAAAAGAGGAAGGAGGGAGCAGTGTAAGACACCACATGTGCTACTGATAATCCTGCAGTTCCCCCAGTGCCTGTTCCAAACAGGTACAAAGCTCCAGCCCCTTGCGTCCTCTCACCTCGCTGCCCGTGGGAGCAGGCACAGCCACAACAGCCCAGGTTACCTGGGGCCTCAGCAGGGTGTCTGTGCTCCAGAAGGGAATCAGTGGTCTGTCTGGGGAATAGGAGGATCACCAGACAGATAGGGCAAAGAAAAGAGGGAACCAACAGTGAGCAAAGGATAAATGGATTAAGCAAATAAGAGGAGAGGCAGGCAGTAGGCTGTAACCAATCTACTGTGTTAAATAATACTTATTTAACTGTGCATGAATTAAACAGGTCATGAAGTTGTTAAAAAGGGGAATAATTAAGTGTTAAAAGCTACAGAGCATCTCCAAAACACAGTTTTTCATTGGCAAGTAAGGAGGCAGCTAGGAAAGGGCTTTTCATTTACCCATATGTTTTGTTCAGATGTCCCTAGGAGCAAGCATCCCTGAGCCCGACTGGTTTCACTCTTAGCTTTCCCTCTGTCGTTTGGGAATGTCTCCACCCAACACAATTTCTATATACACTAGTTGCCTCAGAAAAGACACTGCTCACATTTCTGTGAACTTCTGCGGTATTTACCTGTTTGGCAGCCAAAGTCATCAGTGCCACTTCCCTCCTGTACTATACACTCCATTTCTTGTATTGCAGACACCCCCCCATGTGGTACCTGCTAGCAAATGCTGATTTTCAAATGGTGAAACTACTTGGGCTTTATTTTAAAACACACACAAGAAAGCACTGCTTTCTTTGTTAAGACAAAAATTGCACGTAGCCAGTCAGTCCTTGCAGAAGACCCTACAATAAATACCACTCTGGCTTACAGCTGAACTTGCCATGCCAGTCCTCACAGGAAACCCCATAACACCTCTGTGGTGCAGGGTGTCGCTCAACTCTAGCGTGCAATTAAAAATGTGGTTGCATATCCTGCAGAAGGAACCCTTAATCAAGTAAGCTCTGATGCTGTAGCTCATACATGACTGGTGCTTCCACAATTAGAAAAAGGGCTCCAGAACAGAGACGGCAAATGGCCACAGTGACCGGATCTGGGGAGCTGGCTTGAGTCTCCTGGAGTCCCTGCCATCTGAGGCATTCTCTCCAATTCTCTTCATGTTTTTCAGGTTTGTTTTTGAAATGACTGTTTAAGACATGTTTCCCTTTCTTCCTCTTCCATAAGCCCTACTCTCCTCCCACAACAGGGATCTACCTACGTAGGGACTGAGGAGGCAGAGCATTCCCCCATGAAACAGGGAGCAAGCAGAACTCATGGCTAACTGGTGGTCCCAGTGACCATGGGACCTACTGCCACATAGAGGAAGGCTTCTCCACTTTCCCCATCTCAGAGCACTTCAAACACAGAAAGTCCTGCCTCTTAACAAAACACAAGGCAGGGTTTGCTTTATCCTATACACAAGAGTCCATTTATTGTGCCTTTGTAAAGGGCTGAGCCACAAGCCGGTGCTGTTTGCTTTTGTTCTTTGATGCTAATAGCTAGGTTGAAAGAGGGATCAGCGGGTTGCTGCCTTTGTCTGGTGCAGCCCCAGCCAGCTGGGGGGGTGAAGGGGGAAGGAGGAGGATGAATGCAATTGGGAGCAACAAAACAAATATTATTATAGATAACATCTCTCTGGTGTCTCTAACAGAAACATCTGAGCTATTTTTTTATTCTAACATTTTTTAGTAAGAAGTTTAGCAATAACAGAAGGCAACATGAAGTGCACTTTTCTCTCTACCTGGAGGACAGGGACAGCACAGATTGTCTGTGCACACAAGCCCTATCAATACACATCACCTTGACCTGAAGAGACTTGCTGTAGTTCCTGTCCCTGTAGTCTATTCAGTCTTGTCCCCCTTTGATGGGCTGTTGACACCTGTCTTCTGTCAGCCAAACTGATAGCTACTGACTGAATCCTCTTGTCATAAAACAGCCATCAGACGGGAGCACCGTAGGCCAACTGGAAATAATGGCCTAGAAAAGAACGGCTCTGTCCTGTAGTGCCAGTCCCCCAAGCCCTGGGCATCCCCTCCAGTGCTCTCCAGTTACCCTCTCTCTGAATACCAGTGTGTGGAGGGCACTAGGGAACCAGTAGAAACTGGGCAGCGAAGGAAGGCAAAAGTTATAAAACTTAGAGGTATCTTTGTGTTACAGGACACCACCTCCCAGATAAAAGGAGATCCTGCCTTTAGACAAAAAAAAATGACCTTTTTCTGAAGTTAACTCTGTTGCTGACACCTGAAAAAGCCTTTCTGAAGCAGCTTTGGCACTCACTGTGCTGCACATACAATAGATATTGGTACAATTTCATTGGCAGGAGTATAGTTTGTTGGGAATTCTCAGTCACTTACTCTGACTTACTGATACATATGAAAGCAGTTCAGAGACGGATGCATTTATGGCAGCCTTTGAAAATATTCAAAAGATATGTGAGTAGTCCAGTCTGGACTACTGTGGTGTGGTAGGAAGAGATGCTGGTGACTCAGAACCAGGTGATTTCCTCCTAACTGAGCTCTGACGCAACATTTTAATAATTGGATGAAGAATTGCATTTTGGCTGAGGTAGAAAGCCCTCAAATTGCAATAAGCAAAGTCTTCATTAATTTGATACTTCATCAAACAAAGTGTTTATTACAGATGCTGATTTGTTGAGTAGTCTCATGCCATCCTAATATGGTCTTTTAAAGGTAAATATACGGTCTCCCTTCCCTTCCTATATCAAACTGTTGGGCACCATTGTTGGTACAAAACCATTCAGATTCCTTCTCTTTTTCTTCAGGAAACACTGGTTCAAAGCCAGCTGGGAGACAGAAATAACACCTGCCCTGTATAATGAGCTGCAAACAACACTTTGCTTGGGTGAAGATGTTCTCTGTAATGAGACCAATTGCAAGACCACCATCCTTGTAGCGCCTGTGCTCCCACAGGGGATAGGCACCTTGTATACTGTTATATGTATGGCTAATGAAATTAAAATCTTGGCTCCATTAAATTTATAAAAGAGTTGACAGTTACTGTGACAGTGTCATGATTTCATTCCTTATATTTACTTAACATCCTTTGTCTTACCCTGGGAAGTAGGCTCCATCCTTGACATCTTTCTACCATTTTTTATAGAATTGCAACACAGATAAACGTAACCAATTCTATTTATTTTGTTGAACATTTATGATACTGAGACAAATCCAAGACCACTTGAGCCTATAATGTCTGTTACTGAGCAGCATGCTGGGATCACAAAGAACTTCACAGTACTAGCAGGTGTAGACCTTATTGTCTCACTCCAGAAGAACAGGACCCTGTAATTTGTGTTAATGGAGTGTTGAACACTTCTGATTTTATTCAGTAGAGACAAGTGGTGACACATACACAAACAAGTTCATTACAATCAATTACATTTCTCTGTGTCCTTTGTCCTATGGGATCTCTTAGGCTTCAGTCTCTTGGGAATAGTACTCTCTTGATATGTTGCACAGAATTGCATACATTTATGGTACTGTGTAAAGAGTGAATACTTGGGATCCCAAAGCACTTATTAGCTGTGAATATAAGAATCATTCATCTAGTACTGAAGTGCAGCCAGCTCTGAAGTGAAAGAGACAGATGTTTAACAGCTTATAGGAACGCCAGCAGTTTAGCCTGTCAGAGTTAGAACAACAAGAACTACTAAAAAGGCAGCATGAAACCTTACTCTAACTTGGCTGATTTTACTAGAAGTACCATATCATTTTAAACCACTTTTGATTTTAATTAGGTGGAGGGATTGGATTTCAAATCTTATCTGAATGATCAATATTGGTTTGATGCCTCTATGCTGTTCTGCACACTCTGTATACTTCCACCTTTACGAATGCCATGAGCACTCCACAGGGTCAAATGTGAGGTTGGCTGACATGTGCCTGAGTATGTCACCCTCTAAAGCATAAAAATACTAAGTATATTCTGTACCTACTAAAAAAAAAAAAAAAAAAAAAAAATCCTTATTTCAAGGGGCCAAGCTTTCTCCTCAAGTATATCCAACTAGAAGTGAGATACTCAGTGCCACCCAAACAATCTGTTGATCTACACTTAAGCTGCCTAGCTACATTGCCTGATCACTCCAGGATGAAGCTTTTGGTGTTTCATCCTAGAGGCCTGGACACAAAAGGAAAAAATAGGATTTTCTCACTGTTATTTTTCACAGCACCTCCATACAGCTCTGTTCAGCCACCTATGCCCACAGACCTCTGTTGCACACAAAGACACATACCTGTAAAATTTCCAAAGGGCAGAAGGAAGCAGACAAAAACACTGTGCACTCCAAATTCACCACAGGCAGAATGAAAAGAAACTTACAGTGTTAGCAAGTGAAGTTTAGGTTTAACGTTAGAAAAACACAGTAGCAATAGGGTAGTGAGACCTTGGAATAGCGTGGCTACTGGGAGTTAGGTACCAGCACTGGAGACTATTAAGAAAAGACTACAGAAGTATTTCTCATTAATTTTGCAGGTACACCTGATCTTGTCTTTAAAAGACTAGCTGGCCCTTGAGACCACTTCCAATCCCATTTCTTACAATTTTATTATTCTAATTTAAAACACAGTCTCCCCATGCAATCCCATCAGTAGCTGCTGATGCCTGGCAGCTTCTAAGAGCTTCAGTAATGGAGCAGGGCAAACATCACAGCGAGGCTGAGCCTCTGACAGCAGCCAAGCACAGGTACTCAGGGAGGAGTCAAAGGAACTGAGAAAATTCACAGTAACCTTATTTGCAGCTTCCAGCAATGAGAGACTGCATCAAGATCAAAATGTTTAATAGTCCTTAATGGACTTTTCCCTCTTTGAATTTGTCTGGTCTCTTCCAGAACTAGCATCGATGTGGTGTGAAACTATTTTCATTTGTTCATTTAAAACCTGCAGCTGAATATATCACCTTGGGCATCCCCTACCTGTTGCTTTCTAAAAGATTATGGATAATCATTCAGCAGTCAGAACCACTGCAGCATACTCACTATTACAATCTACCTCATCTCCAGTTTTAGTCACTTCTTTTCTAAACTGCAGAGTGCCAGTCCATCAAGACCCTCTGCATATGGCTGCCATTCTGTGCCTGCAGTGAAAGGCATCGAAGTTACCTACAGTAGGACCAATTTTGAGTTTTACCCTGGGGTCAGTTGTGCTGGGCAGTACATTCACCTAGTAGCACAGATCTAAATCCATCAGAAGCCTGTCTGTACCTGAGGGGCATATAGTACTACTCCATCAGGCCAAAAAAACAATGAGAGCCAGGCAGTCTTTTTTGTCAGAAACAGAGGCTGACAAGTTTATGAATAAGAAATACAGACTGTGTTCAAACAAATCAGCCTAAGAACACTCCACTTCTCTGCAGACCCTCGTTCCTCACTAGGGACTGGTGCAGATCCACACCCCCCTTACCTTTCTGTTTACCAGTACTGCACTCTGAGCCCTACAAAGAGTAGTCTGCTGCCCTAAAATTCACTTGCAACACTGACACCAAGAAAAAGCTATAGCTCCTGAGAAGGAGGGCTAGAATCAGAGGACAAACAAATCATGTCAGAAAAACATGAATACTCTAATAGCGTGTGCCCATGAAGTGCACATGCAATCTTCTTCACAGACTACGATCTGTCACCATTAAATGTTCCGTGCAAACAGCAAAAGCCACCATATGGTTCATCATGTTACATACTAGAAGTGCCAAAGCTTTTTCCACCTAAGTGGCCTTTCAGGGGAAAGAAAAAAAGAAAAAAGAAAAGAAAAGAAAAAAAAAAAAGACTAAATAACTTTCCTGCCTTTAGCTACTATGGTTGGAACCACTACTTATAAACCATTTGTATATTACGAGCAGTCACAGGGTTACAAAGAAAGTGGTGTTTTTTTGTTGTTGTTGTTCTTGTTGTTTTGCATTGTAATAGATCATCTTCAGTGGTAAGAAAAGGAAGATGATTTCTCTTTCCCTCTCAACAAGTTCCAGCTTGGATGAAACTAGAATATAAGACCCCCTAAAATCACACATTACTTATACTTCTACCTGTTTTATCACTCTTCTGTAGCCTTACCTAGACATCTCTGTACCTGCTTTCATGCAGATACTTATGGCCGGACACTCCTACCATCTTTCAAAAATCCCTTCAAGGAAGGAGAGCCTTAGACTTCACAAAGTCTTTCAAAACTTACTTGAAAGGTAGTGACATTTTTATGGACAGTTTCTCATGAGCTTCCTCATGTTCTAACTACAGTTGAAAATATCTTCCCATTATAAGCCTAATTTTCTCTCCAATCTGGATTTTAACGTGTACTAAATCAAACAATGTGACACTTTAGTGGCTGCAGCACATCATAGAGATGTTCTTGTAAGCTGGACGTGACTCACACAACAGACCTTAGGGATACAAAGGCCAGTTTCTCTTATGACCTTCCTATTTTAATTGACTTGAGCAGCAGGAAGGGATGCGAATTGGATGAATCTCCCTGTATTAAATGCCCTCCCCACAGGGAAGGCCCTCTCTGCATTCACCAACATAGCTACCTCTTCTAAGATCTAGCGAAAGCAATAACGTTAGGAGTTTATCAGGACATAAAGATGACAAGGAGCTTGCTGCTGATGGTGTGCAACAGCGAACATCCCCATGCTCAACACCACAAAAATAACCTATTTTTTGAGCAGCTAGACTGAAGTGAACCAGACAAACCAAGAACCAACACAAGAAGCTAAAAGCAGGTTCACCGCAGGCACTCTGCTATCTGCTCAAAGCACTGAAATCGGGCCCACGGTATTTCACCCTTGTCTGCATCGCCTGCAAGACAGGCACAGAGACTGGAAACCAAGGCATAACCAACGTATGCAATGGAAAGAGGGCACCTTCCGTCCTGCTGAGCAAGACCCTGCACACATGCTGAATATTTCCAGCTTTGTCTTGTTCTCAGAACATCACCTTGACAGCTACCAAAGGCATTTACTGCCCTCAAATCCATCACAGATTGCGCCATCTCCATTCCTCTCTTATAATCCAAAAAATGACGGACAGAAATGAACTTTGGGAATATCCCTTGTGACATACACAGTACTGAGGACATTCAATAAATAGTAACACCAAGAACAACAACAAAGATATACAGGAAGAATTGGGAAGAAGAAAAAAAAAAGGTATAACTAAGCACAGAAAAGGGTTGTTAAGCCTATGAAGTGGTCCAAGCTATAATCTATTTGCCATACCCAGTCTTGGAATTAATAAAACAAATCCCCCGATAAATCTGACAGAGTTATTAGAGGTTGCTAATATTCCCCCCAAAGCAATCTGAAGCAGCAGAGCTGGAGCCACAGAAGGCTGTGCCTAGCCTAGTCAGCAAGGGTGGAGGGTCAGGAAGAGGGGACCCTTTTCCTAAGGTCTAGGTATCATTGCTGTCATTACACCACTGAATCCAGCTCACACTGGAAATAAAACTCCATCTTGCTTTCTCAGTATTGATTATAACTAATACTGAATTAAATCTAGATTTGTTACAAGATTCAGCCTGGATGAATACGTAACTCTGTGTTTTATTGGGAGCCTTGCAGAAGACACTGTATTCAAGTGGCTGGCAACCTTGACCAGCCCACATCTGCTCTGTTGGGCCTTGTACTTATGGCTTTCAAAGTCTGTTATGCTAACATACTTTAAATGTTAACATACTTTAAATATGCTAACATACTTTAAAGCATGAGTATTCGCAGTAAGGGAATCTGCTGGTGTGCCTTGGTGTGCCTTGTGTTGCTCTGTGCTGCACACTGGTGAATGATATGACAGAGATAAAATCCCAACCTGTCAGGAGAAGATAGATGATTTTGTTTGTTACGCGAAATAAAAGGCACCACAGAATGGGAGAGAGAAGGAAAATCCATCTGTGGACCATCTGATGCCACATAAAAGCAGGGTTTCCTGCATTAGCTTGGATATAAGATTTACTTGTTATCTATATTCTTCTTTTTATTCTATTTTATTAAAATTGCTATTTTACTATTCCTCTTTTTGTCAGGCCTTTCTTCCTGAGGTCTGCAAAAATTCCTGCCCCATCTCACTCTCACCCCCACCCGCTCCCCAATGTGGAACAGCTCTAAGGGAAGGAGTCCTCAGAAAAGATTGTCATGGTGCTACTCAGCCACCTGGTGCCATCAGGTGCTGACATTTGTGCTTCACTAGATCTCCCTGGCCAAGGAACTGCTCAGCCTCCTGCTTTAAACACTCTTCTTCCTGAATTGCCTAGTGATTTGAAAGTAAAGACCATGATCCTGAAATTTAGTTGGTACCCATAATGTGCTTAGCATGCCTCTGGGTTTGGTATAAGTAAGTATCAACTAATTATTGATGCATTCATTCCAATTCTAATTAGGATGGAATTCCAGTGTGCCTGTAAAGTGAGAACTCTATTTATTACACATAAAAATATATAGTGCATGCTCCTCCAATAATCACCCTAAATACAGCGTGAGTAATCAGAAGAAATGCATCTTCTTTTCCTCTCCCTCCTACACCTACATATCATTTTTAGAGTATATGTTAGTGGGTTTTATTTTCCATGTTATTGCTGTATTTGCTGCCACAATATATATATTTAAATTAAATAGAAGTCATCAAGAGGTTCTATTGGAAGCATTTGCTTTGTTTATTGTTGAAATTTGCTGCTTAGAAAAGAGTAACTGCTGACTTAAGTAAATGTGAAACATAATGATGAGAAACAGCTGCATTCTGCATCTCTCAAAATGCTAAATTTTCTTGTATAAACGTCTAAATGTAGACCTCCAGCTTGTAGTAGGATCTACGCAGATGCAGACCCAAGTGTATAATCACAGGTCAGGGCAGGACCTCATACCCACTGAATTGAGCAGATGTCTCTCTTCATTGAATGGACTAGGATCAAGCCCCTACAATTACTAGCACTTGCATGCAGAAGATGTTCCTCTTTTTCTTTCTTTTTTTTTTTTTTTAAATATACAGCACAAAATTCTTCTGATTATTGTTAACATAATACACATACGTCCATATCCACAACAACAGAAAACAGCTAGAAAAGAAGTAGGGGGAAGACTTTTGACGTCTTTTTCATATTGAAAAAATATTCTAGAATTTCTACTCTTTCTTAAATCTGTGAAAAGAAGGAGTGCATGTAATAAATAGCTTCCATGCTCATTTTTCTCAGGTCTGTTATATAAAAGACACTGCTGAGCAGTATGAAGCTTTTCACTTCCAAGCCACTAATTCAAATCCACTGTATGTTGATAGAGATTCAAAGTTATTCCCAGCTAGCAGTCCTTCCATGACCTAAGTGAAAGGAGATGAGTGGAGCCCTCAATTC
The DNA here is from genome assembly GCF_047663525.1 of Anas platyrhynchos. Classification (NCBI taxonomy): domain Eukaryota; kingdom Metazoa; phylum Chordata; class Aves; order Anseriformes; family Anatidae; genus Anas; species Anas platyrhynchos. Next base: position 22,706,261 of record NC_092591.1, read on the forward strand.
ATATCCTGGCTGATATCTGAATACAGAAAAGCCACCATCATAATTACTGACATCCAACAGTGCACTAACATGTTGAGCACTGCATAAACTGAGAAAGCAGAGCCCCGCTCTAAGGAGACTGCCAAACACACTGCCAAACAGCGATACTAATTGATATCTTGCTGGGGTCTTAAGCACAAAAAGAACACAATTTTGTCCCTTCTATCTAAGTGCACTATCTTTGCAGCTAAGCTGTGTCATAATATCAGAGCAGAAAAAGAAAATTTCTACTGTATGCTTGTTGCGTGGCTAAAGGCTAGTACCTCTCCTACATGAACTGATTCCCTGCAAGCCAGGGGTCCAGCTCTAAGTCTTAATGCACCAAAAGCATGGAAAAATAAGGCATTATGACCAGCACTATACATCAGGCCATCCCAGGGCATTTGTACCTCCACATTTGAGATGAGGTCATGGAGAGCCACAGCCCTCTCCTATTTCCCAAACAATTCAAGGCCCATACGACAGCATGAACCAGTGAAAACTGCTCAACCTATTCTGACCGTATCTTACAGAGCCTCATTGATGAGGCAAGATGAGTTATCAGTCCCATTACAAAGAGCTAATAAAAACATTCTTCACTAGGGACACACAGACCTGAGACAAAACAATAACCTTTAGGGAACAGAGACACAATCATCTTTGGATTTCAGTGATGGTCATTAGCACTTGTACTCTGAGGAGTTACTCCTCCTGGAGGAGAACTTCTTGGTTTGTATGACAATCTCCTGGAACTGTAAGAAGCAAACCAGTAGTCTCATTCAGTTGCTCACCTCCCATCTGTCATGAACAGCAGCTACTCAACTAGGAACATTCCCTGCAGGTCATTCTGGTATACATCCACGTAAGATGGAACAAGTGTCAGGGATAGTTGACCACGAAAATCAAAGCCTTCACATCCCACCTAATCTGGGATATTAGCCAGCATATATGGGAACTAACAGAAATTAATGGGGAAGCAATACAAAACTACACAGCCACAAAATGAAGCTAATAAATATCTGGCAAGGAACTTGGGCACAGGCAGTATATGGAGCAGCAGTTGAAGCACATGGTATTTTCCCTTACGGTAAACAAGTCTGTCATGGAAGATCTGTATTAATAGCACATATACAAGGACATCTATAAGGACTTTTTCAGCAACCACCAGTTGCTCAGTATCAAAATTCTGCTGAGGAAGCTTGCCAGATTGGAGTAGTAGAGGAACAGGGTTATTCTGTGTTGATAACACTATATCCAGAGCCTGATGATTTCCCAGTGGGAGAATAATTGAGTACATCTCCCTGGCTGTTTATATAACGTAACATTATATGTACATATTGCCTGTTAGTCATGCCACAACAGAATTCTGTGAAGCAAGCAGAAAAACTATACAAACAAGCCTGACAGCTTTCTACTCAAGGACATTAAGGTAGCTTCATCTCCTTCTGTGAGCACATTACTCATCACTGCAAATAGCTCAAGAGGATATCCGTGCCTTACAGTAATATTGCCCTGGAATGGTCATGACCATTGTCACTGTGGGGAGGACAATAAGGAACATCCTTTTTCTCCATGATTAAGCATACCAAGCTGAGGTAGAAATGCATTATCCTCTTGTTTTTATGGTGCCTAGACAGAATATATTGACCTTAGTCAAACTACAGAAGGCTAGAGGTGAAACCTAACAAATACTACCAGTTCTGCACACCAGCATTTGAGGCACTGACTGCTTACCAGTGCAATACAGTTTAATCCCCACTCGTCAACGTCTAGAGAAAAAGAAACTACCCAAGAGGAGAATGATATTGTCTATCAATCATAATATCCATGAACTTAATTGCTTGTTATGAGTGAAAGCTTAGTTGTAGCTTCTGTCTACTGGGGGAAGTAGAAGGCTCTTCTGCTTCTCCACATGCTCAGTGCTTGATGAACACCCCCAAATAGCTTGAAGAGTCAGGGGAAAAAAAAATAATAATAAAAAAAAAGATTAAAAAAAAGGCCTTGTGTTAGGAACACAGACACCAACAGTACCACACCAAGGTATGTCCTACAGCCCAGGTGATGGTATACAAGAACTGTGAGCCTGTCCTGAGCTTGGAGATGTCAGTGGTAAAGGTCCACTTTACCATCCTAAATTACAGACAAAAAAATAATATATATGTATCTGCTACATTTCTTCAACCTAGAAGAGGGCAACAACCTCCCTTATTAATTAGTGTAATGTAGCATGAGCAAAAGCTGCTTCTTCACTCCTACATAATCTCTTGTATGACTCTCAGAGGAATCAACGCCTACTTCTGTTTGGGGCAAGCTTTCATATGAGTGACACCCTGAAAAAGAACAGGGAAAAGGATATGAAAGATTAAACTGGACAGAATGCTACTGCCATACCATGTTTTACAAAAGAGGATGAGGCAGTCTCCAAAGATTTATTCACTGAACTCTGAAAGTGCTCCTAATCACCACTACAAATTTAAAGGTGTATAATGTGAGTGGGCTGTGTTATTAGGGAAGAAGAAGAGTGTTGTTCTCCAGTATCTCACTAAACTTCTTGGCGTGATACTCAGGTTGCTAAGAGAGTAAGATCTATTGATTTGAGACTTGTATTCACTGCAATTCGATGGCAGAATGCAAAACCCTAGAAAGCATCAGTTAGGCCTTCTGTTATTTCAGAGCACGTAGTCCTGTCCTGTATCGCAGCTACAATGTCACAGTCCTGCCCTGCATTACAGCTGTAGTCTCAAAGTGAAGATATTCAGGCTTGGACTAAACCTCTTTAAACATTTCATGTCTAATATTCCATGGAAGCACCTTGCTGACATAGTAGCCGTAAGCCATAGCATTTGGGATATCTAGTGCTATCTGAAAGACCACCTTGGCCAATCCCCTCTTTAATGATTTCTGAACACATCTCACTGTTAAAAATGTATCTTTCAGTAGTTCTTCAAAGTCCCATTTGCTTTTGACTGTTCATTAGAATTCTATGGCCTACAGGATCTCCTTCAGGAAATATGTGACCCTTATATAAAAAAGCATAAGTTTCCAGAAGTAACAACTATATTCAGTCCCACAGGACGACCTGGTATCCCTTCTCCACTTATTTTGCACTGTGTTCCTCAGCTGACACTGTGTAGCTTCAGTATAGGCAAAGAGGCCTAATTTGTTAGTACAGCAATTTTGGTTGGGCCACCTGTCATCCCCTAAGCTATCCTTGATGTCTTGATCTCCAGACCCTCTGAAACTCTCACAAACAACTTCTGAGCACCTTAATATAGTGGTCTTCTGAGCACCTTAATATACTGGTCTTCATGATACTACTTCACTAGGTGACAAGGATATAATCGCTCCTTTGGTAGTGAGCAAAGTACTGCTTTGTCACTAGATCTTACTCTTCACAGTCTTTCTCCTTACTAATGGGGAAAGACATTTTCCTTCACCCCAAATGCAGAGCAGACTCATTTCTTACAGACTCCAGATCACTCAGCAGTGCTCCATCTCATGAAATACAGATGATGATTGGTTTGCTGGACATTGGCCAACTTTGGGCCATTCCTGGGAAGGTTAGAGGCAGGACCTTGGCAATCACCTTCAAAATACAGGGCCTGCCTCCAGTATCAATGATGATTAAGACAGCCATGGTGTTGCCACCTCAGCAAATAAGTAACATCAGCTCTGGCAGTCTTCTGCTTGCTATCTTTTCCGTACTGGTCTTTGCTTTCTTCTCTGCCATAGGAGGCCCTGGATGAAACCACGCCACTTGTCGGAAGGTGGCTGGAGCTTATCTCCAACAGGGCCTTCAAAGACTGTTCCAGCAGATGGAGCTTTTACCTCATGTCTTGCAATTTACACATTCTTGTGGAAAATGACAATCAGGCATCTGTTTCTTTATGAGATTCCCACACAAGCAGAGATGCTTGGTGAGTCCATTCCTTACAATGACTAACCCTGGAAAATGCAGAGCACCTAAACCTGGTAGGCTCTGAATCACAGAGGAATCAGTAGGAGAACTGTAGGAGTCAGCTCAGACAGACAGAGTCAATTTACAGCAAATGGTCTGGGATGTAACAAAGAGAGATGAAGATTTTCCCAGAAATGAGTTTAGCTTAAATGTGTTAGACATGCTCCAGTTTCTAGCTCCCTGTCCTAGGGCCCAGAGGGAAATGAATGAAGGTCACAGCACCTTCAGGCCATCCCAGGAAAGGAAAAGGAGACTCACAGCTCCTACAAGTCTTCTAATTTCATACAAGTGGAATGTGTGGACCCAAGAGGATCCATAGTGACATCTGAAGACCTAGAAGACTTCCAGCCCCAAGGCTAACTTCAAGAGCAGAAGAATAAGAAAATAAAAAGGCAGCTGTAGAAAAAAAATAGGTAAATAAGTAAAAAGAGATGCCTGCATTGCTTCACTTTTCTTACACCTGGCAAGGTCCTTGGGACAACTCTGATGGCTAGGAAGGTGTGAGAAGCATCTCTTCTCTAGTATCAAATGGCCAATTCCAGCATGGGAATCCAACATCAAAAGGAGGCATTTTTAGAGCCCCTCCAGCAGATACTCAGGAAACAAATCTTCCTCAGGGAACAGATCTTTAATATCACACCAAGTGATATAGATGCTTCATATGATGACAAATAGTACGATGCAAATATGCAGCTTTACCTTACAACCAGTTGCCTTAAAGGCTGACCAGTTTTCCATGCTTGGGCACATCCCACCTCAAACATACAGAAACTGGGCTCTCCCTTGCTGACTTGCTTTCTTTTTCTCCAGTTTCAGAGCCCACCCACCCCACCCCCGTCCTCCTGTAGCTTTGCCTCAGCGAGACTGCTTTGCCTCCCAGTGCCAGCATGCAAAAGCTGGCCTGGCCAGTCACAACCGGGAGGCTCTTCCCCTGCCAACCGTGATCATCTTGACAGTTCTGCTTTCTCCTCACATCATCTGTCAACTCTCTCACTCCACCTCCCCTTCCTGAAATCAGCCTCCCCCATCTACCAGGGGTCAAGAGGATAGAGGCGCAGTGCCAAAGTCAGGGCACGCTCTGCTTCCATCCCATCTCAACTCAGTGAGGAGCCTGACAGAGCCAGGGTCAAGCCAGGATGGGACCATTAGGCTTGTGGGAAAGCAGTAGTGCCCTAAGTGGCTACAAAACTCAACTCATCATACTTCTGCTCTGGGAAAGGAACACCTCGAGTGTCAGTGTTTAAGTGTGGTTTGACTCATGAAAGACTGACAAAAAGATTTAAGGAAAAGATCCATATAGTCCCAGATCTGTGGACCACTCTCCAACTGCCTATAACGGAGCTTTTATCTCTAGCAATACATCTCCGTCTGGACTGGCCACTCTCTTTTCTTTGACTAACTTGGGATCCACTTTGACAGCACTACCAACAAATGTCACTCCTGATCTTGGCACTGCATGTTAGTTTAGATCTGTTTCCTTCTGGCCTAGTTCTGCTGATGAGCTTTATTATCGGCCTGAAGGAATTTCAGAGATGTGCTTCTTCCCAGCACCAACCAGCAAATCTCTGTTGTGCACTGTACTAAAACAACCCATAAGTAATGCTTATAGCTTCAACTAATATAATTTAAACAGCTTCTGTAACAAATACCAGGTCAGAATATTAGTTAACCCCGAGCAGAGGAGTCCTACTCACACCCGTACCCCTTGTCGTAAAAGAGGCTACCTGTCAGAGGACAGTATAGTTAAATGCAGCACGTCGGTGCTACACAGAAATTAAGAGAGCACATTTGGGCTCAGGAGCCTCTGCTCAAGTCTTTCTGGTATGTTACAGTTTCCGCAATAAGCAAAAGGGCATCATCTCCCATCTGCCATCACCTTCATTCCATACAGGACTTTCTGCTCATTTGGGTAGCTGGTGTTTGTCAGGCAAATTTTTCTTCAAGGTTAATATCAGACATGGGACATACCGGAACCATTTCAATGTCTAAAGAACACACATTTGGGCAAGAAACACATAGAAGAAGGAACCCTTCTAAAATATTCTTATTAGGCTGCTCAAAGGAAACAAAGAAAAAAGCCCAGGTCTCTTTGGGAATTCTTTGTCCATACAACTTTCTCTCAAAACCAAACCAAACAAAAAGCCCAATCAAAAACTCTTCTGTTTTCATCATATATGAATAATCATCTATAAAGTTCGATCTAGTTCTGCTGGAAACCCAGCACATAAAGAGTTCTGCCTGCAGTGGTTCACCGGAGTTACTGCACCGTGGAGTAAAGCTTCCAGTAAAACTCAGCCTACACTGACTATGAACACTAGGCAGAAAGAGAGGGTTACATGGGAGCATCACCTTGGCCAGTCTGTAGAAATGCAGAGGGAAAGGGAAAGAGAAATAACCCCATTATACTTTCTTCTGCCACCTTCCATCCAAGATGATATTCGGTAAAACATTCAAAGACTTGGAATGAGTGTTTCATTTTATTGTTTTTGTATTGTTTTGGTGAAATCATAAACATCTTTCGACTGGAAACATTTAAAGAAACTGGCTTTTCTGTTTCTAGTTTTTATATTTTTAATGAGGAGCCCATAAACCAAAAATGGGCAAAACCACTTAAAACTGCTTTAAATCTCCTGATACTCATTAGCGACTATAAACCTATACTAGATAGAAGAAACCATAAAGTATAGCCAGACTTAGCCTAAATAGTGCAACACCCTAGCAAGGGGTAGGGAACAAGCTGGTTCAAGACGGTTTCAGCTGACAGTTATGTGACAACAGCCACAAAGGGCAGAGCTTATTGGATATGAAGAATCCATTCCACCAGACAGAATAAAAAGAGATCTTTCTTTGAAATTTCAATCAATTGAAATTTTACAAGAATCCCTAAAATCCAAAGCTCCATTTTTAGCTTCACATTCAATGTAAACCACAGTATTCTGTGGCTTTTCTAGCACACTCGGAAGAAACTAGATAAACTACTATATTGTTTAATACTTAGGATTTAGCATTCTGGATTCCAATCCCACCTCAGGCAGCTTCTGACACGATACCCTTCAATAAATCACATTCTGTTTGCCTCTCAGTTTTGCCATCAGTAAAATGGAGATAACATGCATTTCGCTGTGTGGTGGAGTGATGTGAAGGCTGACTGATTTATCAGTAGTTGTGAGATGCTTAGGAATACTCTGATGAAATGTGCCACATGTATGCACAATTTATTATTAACCTGACAGCATTTTAGCTCTTTTATTTTCCTGCCTTGCACACAATTCAAGTGCAGGATGCCTGAAGCACATTTGAATGGATGCCATGTGGCATTTTGATTGTAGCAGGTACTATCATTTAATTCTGAAATTCACAACCTTAGCGCCACGTTAAAGCAGGATTTTTGCAATTAATTTTCCTTTTTCACTCAGTTTTTAAAAGGAAAAATTTGAATGGTCTTGATTTTAGTTAGTATCATTTCATTAAAACTATTAAAGGCACACGGGCAAGGAAAGAATCTCAAGCAGAAAAATTGTTCAGGCCAAACCTCTAGAGGTGAAAAAGGATGGAAATAAATGCTATATGAAGGTTAAATGATCAAAATTACTATTTAGAAGCCCAAGTCAGTCTCAGAGCTCCAAGGTGCTTGGGTCACTTTTCAAACTGGGAATTAAAAGTAGCATTTTTTTTTAAAGAAGACCAACAAATCTAAGTAGATTTGGGTTTAGTTCTTATTTAAGCACATCTTTCATCAGTATGAATGAAGGTTTTGACTGGCTAACAAGTACGTAGCGTATGAGGTTAATTTTTAGGTGAATACCAATAAGTGTAAAAAAAAAAAATGTAGAATGATCTATACATTTGATGTATTTTTCATACAACTGCTCATTAATGACACTGTATCTGCAAGTTCAAACAGTTGATGCACACACATTCTGCAGCAGAGTCAATCCTTCACAAGGATAAAACAACTTGGCAGGTGTATGCCTGGAAAATATAACAGATGAAACATTTTGTCTCACTCCCAGACCTGAAACGTAGCTTAAATTATTTTAGTCTGCTTTCCACAACAACGTTTTGTCAAGTAAACAAGAAGAAACTTAAGCAACTTCAGCTCTGGAGGAAAACCAGTGAAGACTGTTACAAATATCCCCAAATAGTGGAATATAGGTTCATAGATGTTTAAGGCCAGAGGGAGCATTAAATAGACCTACAACAGAGCAGTGACCTCCACTGTAAGTGGTAGCAGGGCTATAATTAAACACCATTGACAAATGAGGTCTGAAATCACAGCCAATTGTTCTCCTGAGATAGAGGATCTGTTACTGAGTACTTTGGTTTAGATATCTTTTGCCTCAGGCAAACTGGGAGTCTCCAAACTGGCAGAGGCAATGACAGGGAAAACGTCCCAGAGCTCAAGAATGGCTGTCATGCCATACAAGTGCAATTCCCAAGAGATCTTCCAAGGCAGAGCCTTGCTCATCCAGCCCAAATCTCAGCTTGGAGTGGCTGCAATTAAAAATAAAAAATAAAAAATCTTGAATGGAGAGGTATCTGTTATATCTGTTATGCTCTTCTCTGGAAATGTCCACTGCCCAGTCATCAGGCTCAGCTACATTGCAAACTGCTTGGGTTCAAGTCAACACATTAAAAAAGCTAACGACGAAACTGCTGACCATCCCAACTTCTCAAATCAGCAGTTGTGGCTCTTCCTTAATATAGGCAGCCTTGCTGCCTTCACTGTCCCTATTGAGAGGCTGCACTACTCAGTTATACTGGGACATCTGAGCTGTCGTATGGGGAATAACCCACCCAAGTCCTATCCACCCAAGTTCATTCAGGCCCTTCATTTAGTGGAGTTCTTGACAACCAGCAGTACCTACAGATCTGTCACCTTATGTGACCTTAGTTGAGGACATGGATTCACACCACTTCTCCCTACTGGGAGGTTTCAAAGGGCATCGATGTGACCCATCACCCTACCTGCGCTCCAGGCTCCCCTCACTGAGAGCTGGAAAACTTCTCCTCTCTGGTCAAGTCTCACCTGTGCTAGGTTCTTTCCTTCTGCCTCCACTTCTGGGACTTACAGTTCCCAGAGCTATAGCAGATTGGGATTCGGTCCACAGGGTTTCATTAGAGCTTTTTAGTTGGTGTAGGAGCATATGTTTCTTCCTTAAAACACTTCCAATTTTTAGCAATGTATCATTAGTGTGCTCACTAGGGACAATGATGCTAATAAGTTATAAAATAAGGTAGAAATATCTGGACAATTGATACAGATTATATTTTATACAAAGTCAGAATCCAAAAATTCTATGAAATAAAAATGAATCTTTTTCTGCTATCATCAAAATCAGTATTTTTCTAAATATTTTGACTTGAATGAAAACAGTGTTTCTGTTGAGGAAAAACATTTCCAAGCTGTCTTATTGTGATGTGCCTTAGCTAGTCTAAACGTTGCTTCCCATATCTTTCAGTAGAACATGCCACAGGATAAGGGCAGTCAAAAACCAGGCTGCCTTACCCATAGATTTAACTGCAAGATGCGAAGTAAAGTGCCTAGGTATGGATGCTCAATATTTGTTTAAGCCCAGCAGGTCTTGGAGTTTGTTGTAGATGTGTTCATTGCTGCAGCTGAGCATTTCAGCTGAAGTAACAAAAGAAAATAGAGACTTCAGGAGGAAACAACTAAGCCCGTAACCTAAATTATAATTTGATCTTCAACATCCTAATGTTTGTTGTTCTATTTTTAATTTAAAAAAAAAAAAAAAAATCTCCAACAGTGCAGTGCCCGCTAGAGGAACTCTGAAAAGCAGATTTTGCCATTTTTTGCAACATGCAATATTTTCTTGTAAAACTTTATTTCTTCTTCTACTCAGCCATACCACTATCACCACATGCCTACCTTCCATGCTGCCCTGATCACACAGCCACCAGTACCAGAGCTAGCAAATTTTAAGCTGGACACGCTCGCATTAGTCATGCCTCATCTTTGACACTAATATAAATATACCTCTGTGACAGACGTAACAAGACTCCTGCTTCCTGATGGCAACATATCCAATCTGTCTTTTAAAAAAAAAAAAAAAAAAAAATAACGTTCATTGATCTGCTGTTATTCTCCTTTAAGTCATAACTATCTGAATAACAGGAACCTGCACAGATCCCCAGCTCCACCAAAGGTCTGCCTGGAATCACACAGGGCGGTCCCTTCGTGCAGCAAACCCTTTCCTACAGCCGCAAGTCCCAGGGCAGCTCTAGCAGGAGCCACAGAGGGCAGGGCAAAAGACAGAAGACAAAACACAAAAATTCTGGCTACTTTCCCAGCTTTGTCTTTCAGGTGGTCCTAGACAAGCAATTTAATCTCTCGGTTTTCTCTCCTTTCCTCTTCACCAGGCTCACCTTTTTGTTGGTGGTGGTTTTGTTTTGTTTTTAAGAGCAATTTATTAAGAAATGATACCACAGGCTTCTTCCCCATATAAAAAAAAATCTTGGGGGAATATAAGCAATATATTTTCAGCCACACACAGAAAGGAGCTTAAGGAATTTAGCTGCAAACACCACTGAGCTATGAAATTCACAGATCACAACACAAGCTGCTCTCATCTCTGCTAGCCATCTCTGCTTCAGCTGTGGTTTCTGAGCAGCCTCAGCGGACAAACCTGCCTTGAGCTCCTCGGATTTCTCCTATATTGCCTTGAGGAGAAAGGTACTGAGAGGCACTCTGGCCCTGAAAGCTGAGCTGGCAGGATGGAAGCAGCAGGAAAGACCAGAAAATCAAACACATGTGCAGAGACACAACAGAGGTTTGGGAAACTCAGAGAGTGTCATTTTTCTCGAGTACTAAGGCAACAAACTGAGAAGAAATGAAAATCCACCCATGGGACTAGGCAGTCTGAGAAAGGCTTCTGAATAAGCAGCAGCCAAGTAAGCTCTGGGGCATGCCAGCAGCATTAGAGATTGAAGTCAGGTTTTAACCTACGATTTCTGCATCCGCCTGTGAACTGTTTCTTCTGTTCTGATACAAGGCTCTGTCAAATACTCAGGGCCAAACCCAGCCCATCATATTCTCTCAGGTTACTTTACCAGTCGAATTCCATGAACAAGAAGAGGGAGGTCACACCTGAAGAGCAAATCCCGGTAACAAAGCACCCCTTCCACCTTTGGCCTACGTAGCAAACTGCAGATCAGCCATAAATGTATCAGCTAAACCTCATAAGCAGTTAGACTTGCGATGGCAAGAGTTTACAGGAAGAGAAATGCAGCAAGAAGATTTTACTTTCCTTTCCGGTGCCTTAGAAACACAAAACACTGGCCAGCTTTGCACTAATTAAAGCACTACCCAGAGTTGTTCTACTCTGTTGTCCTGCTTTTTATGCAATGATTTATGCAAGAACAGAGGAAGAGCAAACTCTGCAATTCTGCTCTAGTGGCCTTTTATACCCTCCATGCTTTCCCTGACAGCCCAAGGTCGAGCTGAGTTGAGCATGGAGAGCGAAAGGGGCCAGGCTGGAAGCAGCAGCCATGGCGGGGAGCGCACCAAGGCAGGCAGGTAGGCAGAGGTGGGGCACTGTGCAAGGAAAAGCATCTCATCAGCGCCTGGGGATCGCGACAGAGGGCATCTGGGGAGAGCCAGTGGAGCACATGGGACGCATATGAAAAAAGTCATAAGTTCTCCTTCTCCCATCGCTCCCATCAGCGCCCTGCAGTGCAGCATCTGCTCAGTGTCACCCAACAGCCTACACTGCTCCTACACTGCTGCTGGGGCTCTGTCTTCAGCAGCGCAGCTGCAGCCTGGCCTGGGAAGGCTCCAAGCGCACATAGCATGACAGTGCGCGAAGCTGCACCAAACTGGGGGATTTCAGTCAAAAGGAAAGAAGAGGAACACTCCTCAGTCACAGTTTACTCAATAAGGAAAGCTACCTTAATTCTTAACTGCAAGCCAAGTCAGAAAACTGTCAGTCAAACCAGGTCACTGTACTGGGTGCTCATGAATTATCGTAATTTACCTGTCCTGCTATTTATATGGCTCTACCTTTGTCATACAGCATGGTATGAGGTCCTTAATAACTAAGATAGGAAGACCCGTTGGCTACATACCTCCAATATGGGAAACGAAGCACAGAGGGTAAACCCAGTACATACCCCCTCTGAAGTAAGCTCAGGTGATTCAATCCTGAGTCCTTCAGTCTGCCAGAAAATCATCCCAGGGATGCTGGAAGTCTGTGGCAGAACTGGAAATTAGTCTCAGGTGTTCAACTAATGCCTTAATGACCACACCACCCTTTCTTGCCAAAGATAAAAGTTCTGCTACACCAATCCCCTTCCTTCATGCACTGCATCCTGGCCTTCTCTCAGGATAACAGGGTGAGCAACTGCATGTGTAGACAGGGTCTGGCCAGCTGAAACAGCACTACCAGCAATGCCATCAGCAACATAAAGTAAGAAATCAGTGTACTCAGGTCCCCGCCCCATTTCAGAACAAATGCACTCAAATACAAAATGGCTTCAAGCAGCCTGTGACACCTCCCTGCATCTCACACCTCCCTGCCTCAGCCCTTGGGCTGCTCTGCACCCAGCTGTCAGCTCCTGGACCCGTTCACAGGTAGAGCAAGGGGAAATGTTTTGCTCTGCAGGGCGGGTTTACAACACCAGTAGGCTTGTCTGCAATGAAGGATTGTGGGAGAGACACACACATACACCCCAAAACCACCTTGCTGTCTCTGGACAGCAATAACATGGCAGTTGCCTTGCTTTCTAGAGGTGCAGAGAGAAGCTTTGCTATCCATCGAGTTCAAAGTGGGTCAGCAAAGGAACAAGAGGTGAAGTGAGATCAGAAGCCAGCCAGGACAGGTGGCTGCTCTACCATTTCGTCACGTGGATCACCACCTCCTCCCAGCCCAGGGAGCGCTCAGTGCCGAGGCCGATGTGCCGAGGTCCATCTTCTGTCAGCAGTGCCAGAGTCTGCTGGGCGGACGTCCTCCTCCGCTTCTTCCCTGCAGCTTTCTCATGCAGTTGCCAGCATCCTCTAGGTTTCCAGGAGGATTAGCTCCCCCCATTTTCCACCAGAACTTAACAAAAGTTACCCTGTGGCAAATGACCTGCACGCTCCATCCTGGAGTGCGGATGAAAGCAAGGCTAGAGCATGTGCTGTCTTGCTTGGGGCTGTATTTACTGCTGATTGACCTCTGTGACAGGCTGCCTAGCTCAGCAGAAGCCTGGACAGTAATACTAGGCCAACACTTTTTTTTTTTTTTTTTTTTTTTTGCTTTTTTTCCAGGGCAAAACAAAGGAAAATGAACCTTCCTCCTGAAATCAAGTAATCTTCCCCGCCCTTCCTTTCCCTAAGTTGGAAAGAGAAATTTCTGGCTCCACTCATTTTCATAATTTTTGAGTTCTTTTTATTTCTTTTGAATAATTTCTTAGTAACACCCCAAAATTCAGTTTAGGTCATAGCTGTGTACAGGTTGGGAAGGAGCAGGAGCCACCGGGCTGGTCTGCAGGCTGACAGAGGGAGCTGGTATCTAAATTCCAGCAAGATTCAGTCTTCCAGAAGCTCTCTCAGCCCATTCAGACGTCCTCTCAGAGCCAGCCAAGAACTGCTCTCTTACTCTGTGAGGCAGGTAACACCAGGACTGAATAGCTGCTGGAAACAGCCGCTGTGAGCTATGGCTTACTTTGTATTAAAGTAACATTTTCATCCTGTTTTTACCCCAGTCCCACCTCCTCCTCACCTACAAACTGCTCTCACCCTTCACCAGCTCCCACTAAGCGGGTCTGCTCCTGTTCCAACTGCAGTTTGCCTCATTTCAGTAGGGGCGATGCCCAGGCGCAGCCTGACTGAGGGCTACAACTTGTCTGCTGCCTGAGGGCTGCAGCTGATCTGCACTCAAGCAGAAAAGGACCGTAGCCTCATGGTCATCTATAATACAGAAGAATGAAACAAGAAGAATATAGCTGTCAGCATCTATTGCAGCGAGACCAAACTGGCGGCACGCCTCCTACGGGTGCCTGCCATCTCCCTGCGGCTCCCCTGCATCAGAAGCAGGGAAGGGAGGAAGCAAACCCGGCCAGGCCTGGAGCTGCCGCAGTCCCTGCTGGGCAGGGGAGGTGGGACCTGGGTCGCTTCTGTGGAGGGGTGTGTTGGATCCCAACTCTGTGGCTCCTGCTCAGTTTTGGTGTTCATTATTAAGAGTAACAAGCAACGCTTAAACTGCACTTTGGAGTTTCAAAGCACTTTGCAAACATTAATTAATATCTTAACACATCATCTTTCTCTGGTGCCCATCTGGCGTTGCATCAAAAAATTACAACCAGACTGGAAAAAAAAATTACTGTTTTAAATAGAACCAAATGAACTTAATCCAAGAAGAATGAGCAAGAGAAGGAGCTAGGAAAAAATAAACTTGCTGCTGCAGAGCTATGTCAGGAGCAGGGCTCTTAGCGGTGTTCTGCTCAACGGCCTGCTGGGGTATAGGACGTGCCATAAAACAACAGCTTTGCCTCTTGCAACATTTACTCCACTGCCCTTGGAGACCATCAATTCTGGAGCTCTGCACTGGTGACTGAAGATCTGGGCCCCCCAGAGCTGCCTGCTGTCCTGGAAGTGCAGAGCACAAGACCAAATGGAGGGGCTGCAGCTGTTTATTGATGGTGAATCCACCGACAACCAATTTATATTCATCTATCAAGGAATATGCAAGTGGAAGCAAATATTATGGTCATGTTCATTTGTTTCTGATTACAAAATGTATGTAAATGCATATGCAAATTAAGTGCACCCATCAGGCTCATGGCAAAGCGCCAAATTAGCCCTTAGCGCTACTGAGTTTGGGGTGGCTGGCGGGGAGATACGGTGCTCACAAGGAAGGCTCGGCAGCCCTTTCAGATGCAGCCAAAACTGGCTGCTCCAAAGGGGCAGGTGGAGGATAAATCCTGCAGTAACTTGTCTCTTTAAACGAAGCTGAGGGGCTATAGAAAAATCTGTTCCCGCTGCAGTTAAAAGTGTGATAATTACAGAGCAACGGGCTCCTCTGTCATTCAGCAGGCAGCATCCCCAGGAAATCTTGCTCTGTAATCAAGGGAAGAGGTGCAATCAGGCCCCTATTCAGGCTTCGTTTAGAAACAGCCCCTGCAGGCAACACAAAGGCTTCAGCATGGTGCTTTGTGAAGCTGGTGATCACATCAACGTCTTGGTTCTGCAACTACAAGCAGAGTTAATGTCACATCTAAGCACATCTTCTGTTCACCTTCACCACCAAGTCCAGAAGGGGCCTAGGAGAGGGGTGAGGTTGTGGGCCAAACCCCTGCTGTACGTAGGATGCTGTGCTAAAACTCACCCTCCACACCTTGATGGCGGAGGACGAGAATTTCTAGCAGCCTAAGCAAGGCGGCGTGGTCCTGAACAGGAGATGTGAGCACGAGCAGCTGGCTGCTACAGCAGCACTGTTGGCAAAATTTGCGTAGGGAAGGAGAACATTCTTGATTTGTGTTTTCTGGGTTGTTTTATTTTTTTTTTTTCCCCTGACATGAATGTATCTCTCTGCGCTGCTCAAATTCTACAGGAACCTCATTGTCTTGGCAGCCGCCTGATCTCACGGAGACTGATGAGGTTTATTAGAGGGGAAGGTGTCTCTGACTTCAGCTTTCATGTCTAATGCCACTATTGCCCAGAAACATACAAATTAATTGCTACTCAAATCAGCCATCCTTTGTACCCTACAGAGCTGTCAGGTTCAATGAACCGGTTTACTCCAACTGCAATAAAAATAGTATCACATTTTATTCAAAACGACCGGATCTTCCAAAGTGTGCACACATTTGCACACCCATGGTATAAAGTCAGGCACACAAATCATAATTCTCAGTGACCAGCAATGATCAGCTCAGCCACCCATCTGGGCATGTAGCTACCAGGACATACACAATCCTGGCAACTCTGCATGCATAATAGCAGCTAAAAAGCATTCTGCACACTGGGGCATGTTCTGGGCAGAATTTACAGAGTTGTCTCGTTGTGGAATGGTTGCTTTCTGCTGAGGCTCACTGTAACTTCACTTTGCATCACAATAACCCCTAACACTGCAAATGGAGTTCGTTCCGTCACAGTACGTGATCAGGAGGTTCCACTCTCTATTTGTTTTTTATTTCTCTGGCCACAGAATAGATGATTGTGCTGTGGTTTCACCATCTGCAGACATAGGTATCAGTCAATAGCCAAGTAATGGCCTAGACCCTGTCAAGAGAAGTCATTATTAAAAAGGTACATACTGCATTTAGCTGTTCAAACAGTTGGTATTGATTGGATCCCATCAGTTCCCAGTAAAAGAGCCAGAGAAAGACCAAATGAAAATACACACATGGAC
Organism: Anas platyrhynchos; assembly: GCF_047663525.1. Taxonomy (NCBI): domain Eukaryota; kingdom Metazoa; phylum Chordata; class Aves; order Anseriformes; family Anatidae; genus Anas; species Anas platyrhynchos. The sequence goes on from NC_092591.1 coordinate 22,722,587, forward strand.
TGCAGACTAGTAAATACTGTAATGGAGTTGAAGATCTTCCCCAAAAAAGGAGTTGATGTGCAGTTGAAAGAGCATTATCTCTTCTGAAAACGTGACTGAGAACAAAATACCACGTTGAACAGAGTTCCTGCAACCATCTAGAGGCAGGATAAGGAAATAAAATAAAAAGCAATAGTTTCAGTGACAAACATTTCAATCTCTTGGAACAAAGCAAACAAAGGAAACACAAGATGGTCAATGGCCAATCAAGCCACACGCAGGAAGAGCCTGCGTCCAGTCCTGCTGTTCCTACCACATCCCACTGTTAATCAATGGAGGTCCTGCCACATTCAGGCAACTGCAAGGCAACACCTTTGAAGTTGGCTAAGTTTGTCAAACTCAAACAAAAAGGTAGCTTTACTTCATTTGGTTCATTTTTAGTTTCCTTGCCACTTTTCTTTGTCTGCTTGTTTCCACTTATTGAACAGCTTTTCTTCTATTTTTCCCCTTCTCACAGTCTACACAGACACTGTAACATTTTTGGGTGGCAGCATTTAGCACACAGAAATCACCACTGCTGCAGAATAAAGGGAGCAGAAAACAAAGCTGATTATAAAATTTTAACATAAACCAAATAGACACCATGAAGTAATACAAGAAAAAACAGGACTGGACAAAGTGGTAGCTGCTTGTGGCAATCTATACATTTGTTCCACTGGAAAAGTTCTCTGCACAGCATCGTATGTGTGAGAAAACAGAGACAGCTAACAGTGAGTTAAAAATGTTTATTAAAAAAGGTACATCGTGACAAACTTCTTTGCTCACTCTTAATAGAAGGTTGGGCTGAAAACTGATGAATCACTAGAGGAAACAAACAGCAGTGGTGACGCATGGCTTCAAAAGGTAACAATAGCACTGCTTGATCCATGATCTCTACAGCAGAAATATCCCTGGTTTCATTAGAAGATGCATTTCATCTCGCTCCACCCACCCAGGAAATACAGAAATCCCACCAGCAGAGCCTTGAGATTGTCCCCACAGGTGTGTGTATGGCAGCCTCGCTCACTTACAGTATTTTCCCCAGACATTTGATGAAAACCATATGCTGTTGATGTCTTGACCTGTGAAATCTTGATCCATCATCCCAGCAGCATAAAGAGGCTTATATCTTTATAACTCAGGCTCCACATGCCTCTATGGTTCTTGCGATCTTCCATCACCCAAACCTTGTATTTAGACAAGAGGTGTCTCTGCTCCGTAAGCATATGAGAATCAGGCCCCACAGCCCAGTTATTCAAGTGCTCAGTCACAACCAGCAGTCTCACCAGCTCCACATGCTTCATGGTTCAAGCACAGGAAATAGTTCTGGCTCATTACTGATATGGACCAGATGGGTGCTGACCAAAAAAATGCGGAAAAAGCCTTGGAGTCTAAAGATACAAGTCTAGTTTGGAAAACTTGGAGAAAATTATGGGGGAAAAGCACTGTAGACGGTCCCTCACCAGTCATTCTGAAAGTGATTTTATTGTTGCACTTTGGTACTTTAAACTTTTATTTATAATTAATAAATGCATCAAATTCTATTACTGTATCTGAAAAATGCTGGAAACTGGCATTAGGGAGGTATTTCTCCAGCACACTATAGATCTCTACTGCACATAGAGCTGATGTTATCCCAGAAGGCATATTAGTCTTGTCTCTAAGATGGCTTATTCTGGTCAAGAATGATGACTTATGTACAGTGGTAATGTATATTATTATTATATTTGTATATAAAGACATTTTTTCTTCTATCATTAATAGCATCTTAAAATTAATGCAAATATAGATGTCATGTTTATTTTCCAAACTCTCTCTTCCTATAGAAGCGCGCTTGCTCCTCCACCATGGTATTTCTGTGGGGGTACTGACTGCCTTTATGCTTACCTGTCAGCAGTATGTACACATTACTTTCAGCACCTCTCACATTCCACTTATTAAATTCCAGTTAATTCACTTTCATTCCCAAAAGAAGTAAGGGATGGTAGTTATGATATGTAAGATATTAATGCGAGTATTTCCATTTTGACAAAAATTCATTTTTTTTCCCTTCAGATTAGACACTTCTTACCCGGTTTCATCTTTGGCTGAAGCTCAAACTGTTGTGTTTAAACCCAAATGTCAAAAAATGCTGTGATAAGATTCTTGAATTCACACTGTGATTTCCAGTCGACTTACTTAAGTCTCTTGCACATACAGAGTTAATTACCATGGCACTGCTAAACACCGAGGAAAGAACCCTGAAATACACTTCATTATGCAGTTTGCATTACTTAAGCCTTCTGGACTGAAATTTTAAAAAGTAGTATGAAACAATGGCTACAAATCCCTCTTCCTTTTGCAATATTAAAAGAGATCATTAAGCATGTCTCAAAGCAATTTAATCAAGGATGCTAAAACAATCAAGGTGCCATTCAGCAATTAGTATGCAAATAATTGAAAGGGAGCATGAGGCTTCCACAGACAGCAACAGCTTACACCAAAGGTGGCCTAACTTTTGCAGTGTCCCGTCAAGCAGTTACGTTAGCCATACACACAATGCTCATTTTTACCAACACTTCACTCAATTTACCAACACTCCATTCAGGGCCACCAAATTGTGGAATAAATCCAGATAGCTATGATCATTTCTTACCAATGCTTGTATCAGCATCAAGACAGGGTACTTCTGTATTCACCGATTCACATTTTCTACCCTTATTAAGAAGCTGCTGATGAAAATCTGCCCATGCTACAAGTGCAGCATCCTTTCAAAAAGGCACTTTTTGCAATTTTGCTCATGCTCTTTGTCTACTCCCATTTTACTATTTCCTGCTGGAAAAAGAATGATGGAACTTTAATTCCTCTGATAGCCACCAGCAGGGATAAAAGCTCAGCCACAGCCTTGCTAAGTGACAAATTAACTCTTTGGACTGCATAAAGATCAACGGGAAGCACGAATGTATTTTCTTACCTTCGGAACATAGTTTGCCAGCATACCCAGTGGCTGAGCAGTCACAGTGTGGCTCGCCATCCAGAAGAAAGCAAGTGCCACCGTTTTCACAGGGGTTTTCTGCGCAGAGCCCTTCCATTTCCAGTCGGACCCCTTGACTGCCCAGGAGCTGCGGCTCAGAGTTGCCGTATTTCAGATCCAGGATAAATCCTTGAAACGGAGGCTCACTCAGAACGCCATCAAGGGTCAAGGCAGCAGGACGGATGTCCAGTGGGACTCCACCCACAAAAAGGTCGCTGACGATATTCATGTACTGGCGCTGGGGACGCACCTCGCCTGGCTTGGCTTCACCGTCCAGCACTAGCACTGTCCGAAGGTGATTGCGGCTGACCATCAGGAAGTGCCAGTTGCTGTCGTTGACCTGCTTGTCTGTGATCACTGTAGTCTCTGCACAGTCAACGCTGAACTGCAGCTGGATGCGCCCATCGACAAGGGACAGACAGAGGAAGTCACAGACACCACCATCATCAAAGTAGAGGAGCAGCCCAGCGGAGACGTTGGTCTTGAACTGGAAGCTGAGTTCACTCCTAGTGCTGGCATCCCAGCGGAGGTAGCGGGCCCACTGGTTGGGGATGCCCATGAACTCCAGACCCAAACACAGACCCAGCAAGGAGCCTAGCAGCAAACTCACCTTCAAGGTGAAGTAGACGGAGTGGAGGGTGAAGCCCATTGTTTCAAGAATCTGCTCTTCACTAGGAGAAAAACAAAAGCCACGCTACTGTGAGGAGAACCCCAGCAGTCAACACGGAATCTGTTAAATCCAACGGAAGAGAAGGAGAGCACAGATTGACAGAGGGAGGGAAAGCAGGTGGGAAGAGAGATAGCAAGGGCACGTGACTGAGAAGAAATGTCTCCTCTCCAAGCAAAGATCTCAATTATCCTTTAGGATCCAGAGGCCTTTATCTCAGAAGCAGAGGGTATATGAAGTTACTTCTCCAGCTGGTGTACTTTCATGAAGGGCGAAATAACCCACGGTGGTTTGTTTTGGTAGAACACAAAGGTGACACTGGTTGTTCCTGGGAGGGAGGAAAGGCCGGGATAAAGCCCCAGCCTCAGATTCTGGTTTCCTAGAAGTGATGACGATATTGACGGAGGGTGCAGTGAGGTGGAAGAGAAAGTGAATTCATAAAGTACGTGATCCTTGGGAGGGCAAAAGTGAAGCCAATCTTCATGGTGAACTGGTGGCAATCCAGACCATAATTCACTGCTTGGCACTCAGAGAGCTTGCAGGACCTGTGGGGTCAAGGGAAGAAAAAAAATATATAAGGTTGATCCCACTACTAGCCATACTTTTGCCATGAAGCTTATTAAGGTCTGGTCCAGTAACTCATTTACATTTCTTGATATTCTGGCCACTTCTTCAGGCCTGCAGTTGGCTATACAGTCCTTCAAAGCACCAGGGACATCTACATCATCAGAACTAAGAGGACTAGACAGAGAACTCACCAAGGGATCTGCACAAACCACAACACTGGGCAATGAAAAAATACACCAAAGGATTTTACCCCCCTGGATGAAAGCAATCTCAGGGACTTTACTGAGAGAAACATTGCTGAAGTTTCCTCATTAGCAATTACCTCTCAGTGGAAATGCTTAGGGCAAAGACCACAATCCCTTCGAGTCTACGAGCTGATGCAGGGAAAGGAAGGATATTAACCAAAGTTCCCTTTCCATTGCTTTCATTATACTTCCTAGAACACCAAGCAAGTGTTAGAGAAGACAACCCCGCTGTCAGGCTGTCATGCAATAGCTGCTTTTACCTTACATGTCTTGCACACTTCAGAGGCTCTAACAGGGACCTTTGCAACCTGGAAACATGTGCTATGCAAATTATATATGGCAACCTGCAGCTTAGATGATAGGAAACTTGTAGCTTAGATGATAAGAACTGTCTAAGCACTTAACCACTTACCTTGGTCTAATGGTTTGGCAAAAAGGCCAAATTCACCCCTAGCTAACAGCAAGCAATTCCAGCTGCCTTCAGCGAGCAGGAGCTACACCTGTTAGCACTGGGATATAATTCACTTCTGCCTATTTGCACGTGGGTGACTGTATGCCTAGGGTAGGAGGATGTTTTAAGATGACAAGTAACGACAGCACAAAGCTAGGCTCATTCTTTGAAAATCCTGCTCTAAAAAAAATAAAAAGTTTTCCATTAACACAGGTGCTTGTTCACAGGCTGGGCATGAGAAAAGCTCTGAGAACTGCTAACGCTAGCACAGATACAAAGCAGAAAAGAAGGCGATGAGAATCAAGGCCTTCAACCTCACAGAAGGCAGCATGAGCACAGATTTCATAAACTGGGTCACAGGTATTGTGAGACAGCATTTGCTTGGGACAGGTGTTTTGTGTTGGGAACAACGAGCGTGGCTGGGGCTGTTGCTCCTAGCAGGCACCTTTCAACCCTGCCACTCACCTCGCGCCAAAGGAGGTGACCCCCAGACGCTGCAGAAACGGGCAGTGCATTAAAAACTCTGCTAAGGGCAGAGATTCTCCTCCAGCGTAAGCTGGAGGAGAATCTCCAGGCAAAGCAGGGGACAACTCGCCCAGTCACGGCCTCTGCCTTACCTGCCCCAGGGACCTGCAGAAGCCGTATGTCTCCAGGGCTGCCAATCTGGCAAATTCAGCCAGCACAAAAACCAAGCCACTTACAAAACAAAACGGATCAATTAAAAGAAAACCCGCAAGCTAGAGAGTAACGTGAGCTTTCAGTGCCCAGTGGAAACCAGGCCTGTTCCCTGCAGCTGCCTGAGTGGAGCTTGTTAGCTAAACTGCTATAAACACAAATAAAATCAAGTCAAAACCAGAGGGAAGATAATTCCTTCTAATTGTTAACAGCTTGGCTCGGGAGAATGGAAGGAGGAAAAAGGAGGTGTTAGGAGAGGTGTAAAAGGGAGAAAAAAAAAAATCAGATCCAAATGCTAAAATCATCTGTCTTCCCAATAATCACAGTGTTGGCTCAATTCATGTTTTTTTTTTTGTTTGTTTGTTTTTTTCGGGGGGGGGGGGGGGTTGAAAATCAACTGGAGGAAAAAGTATGTGGCTCTTGTCCATTCACCTTTCTCCTCTGTGCTCCCCAGTGGGTCCACTAAAATAGCCCATGATTTATGGAGAAGGAGAACAGAGTGAGAGGGAGGGAAGAGAGAAAGTGATGACCCAAGCCCAGAATTATTGATGAGATGGGAATAGGAATATAATAATGTGTGTAAATGAGCCAGCGATGTGCTCCCGGCAGCTCCCGGCTCCCCGGAACAGTTACCGGCACCGCAGCAGCACCCAGCGCTGCATCAGCCGGCGCTGTGCTCAGCCCAGGGCTGCACCCACCGCCCCCAGGGCTCTCACAGCAGCTCCCAATTCCCCTGGGCAGGGCAGCACCTGCATCAGGGGTAGCCCCTGGTCTGGCCACCCGGCTCCCCCTGTTTTAAAGGACTGACTCTCTGAGAACCAGTGGAACACGGAGCACATCCTAGCATCATCTGAGCACTCCCCTGGCAATCGCAGATGAGGTACAAATGCCCCAGTACGGCCCAAATGCCTGTACAGAAGGGCCACCAATCTCCCCCAGCCCCAGGCTGTTTTACAGGTGCAAAGAAACGTCAGTCCCCACGGGATGCTTCAGTCCTTGGGGTGTTTCCAAGGAGCAGGAAAGGGAGCAGGGCTGCCTGTGCTGTACAGATCTCTAACACCGATACGTCTTCATTAGGTGCCGACAAAGCCACAGTCAACAAGGAACACTTAAATCAGGCAAAAATGGTTAAACGGGGACAGAACTGTTGACTGAGGGAATCCGGGGCAATCCTTCTCTATCTGTTTTTAAAGAAGACGGAGCCCATGCTCTCACAGTAGATGAAGACGACACAAAAATCATGAAATACAGGAGTAATTGGGGGTGCTTCACTGCCTTTTGGACATTGCAGCGCAGGCTTTGGGAAGGCTGCCCACACCCAGTGAGCAGGTTGGGGCCATCTGAGGCTCCTGCAGAGCCGTGCTCCTCCTCACCACACAGCAGCAGGGCCTGCAAGGAACCCCAGAGTTTGTTTTAGCACTGACCAGGACTTGAATCTGAACCTTCAGAGAGCAAATCCTGACACAACATACCTGTGCCTTAGCCGTTCCCCACAATGATCCTCCAAGACACACCGAGAACGAATAATTTTCTGCTCTTACCATTTTATTTTTAGCATAAATACTACCCTAGCCGCCTCATGCAGCACGCTGCTACCATAGCAATGCACTGCAATTTGGGACAATAACTACAGAATCCCATAGTATTTTCTTATATATATTATCTCTGAGAAATCTCAAACTTTGTCACAGTGTGAACACATCTGACAGAAAAAGACTTCATGATGGTCACCGCCTCTTCCAGGCACGAAGCAGCAACAGCCCTGTTCCAGCTCCACTTATTGCTCAAATGGAAAAGCAACACAACCAGTATTTGCTGGGTTATATTTTAGGCTTAATGTGAGCTAGCAGCACGAAACGAGAGAGCAAGGCTGATGCGATCAGCCCTTCAACAGACCAGTAGGCGAGGTCTTTGCAGAGCATTTTAAGGACCTGGTGCCCCGAAGGAATGAGGTAGCCAGCAAGTCACCTCTGCTGCACGCCAGCAGCCTGCACTTCCCTGAGAGCTTAGCCGTGGAGCAGCCCGCACGCCCCACAGCCGGCTCAGCACCTCGCACACGCAGGACCCGCTGTAGGAAACACACCCACCTGCCCTATTCCAACTTCCCACTCACGGAGCTGCTGCTGGGGCTGCACCACTTTCTGAGCAGGCTGCCAGCCTCCGGGCCCCTTCCCAAGCTGGAGGGCAGCCGACCAACACCAAGGGGTGGGAGCCACCCCGCTCTGCAGCCTGGGGCGGGGGTCTCACCCACATCAGAGTGCCTCTCAACCAGCTGTACGCGGAGAGTGAGTGACATTTTCTAATTGCCTACTAATTTCCATAATTACTGGCTGGCACACTCTGGGTGTGGGGTTAATATCTTTGCAAACGTCTCACGACGCACCTGCCTGGGAGATGGAGAGGGAAGCTGGGCATGCCACATACTTACCCAGCCGCACAGAAAGGTTGCAGGAGATGGGTTTGTCGCTCCCTGCCCTCCCTCCTTCACCAGCTCCCTCCCTGCCTGCTAATTGCTTGGGGATGGATTTTTTGGTTGTGAAAGCGTAATTTTCAGCAATTTCTAGTGCAGAAAGAATAATGGAGTTGGATGAAGCCAGGGACAGGCTGGCTTCCCTCACAAACCCCTAGCACAGCAGCCCAGTGCAAGCCTGCGTGCATCCTGTCGCTCCACTCCAAGATTCTGGACAAAATCCCACTGACACCGATCAGAGACGCTCACTGTCCCCTGCTGCCACCCCCTTCCTCAGCCAAAACTGCTCATTATGCCATGCTTCACGTGGAGTGAAAAACATACATTAGTGGCCTAAGATCCACAAATTTATACCCGATGTTCACCCTTGTCCTTGCTTTTGCTAGGAAAGCAGGAAACAGAAAGCTTTGCTCTTCTGCCTGGCCTCCACTGTAGCAGAGGAGCTCTGTGAAGGGGTAAGAAGGGCCCTGTGCTGGCTCTGCTTCCATCGGCACTCCCACAGGCGGCTCAAGGCACAGCAACCAGATCATTACGGCTCTGTGACATATGCTGCTTGAAAGGAGCCAGTGAGATTCACAATCAATAATTGATATTAAAAGCCAGGCTTGCCAGAGGCAGAGAAATGGGGAATTAATAGTATTTATTCAGCCTGTCTTCACTCATCCAGTTCTCTGGTGAGGAACAGGCTCCTTTTGGCTAAGGCCTTGAGTGTGGGGCTCCACAGAGAGAGTTCTTCATACGAAGAAATCTTTCTGCGTGCTCCATCCTCAGCTGAATTGTGGCTAAAAAAGAAGGAAGGGGAAAAAAAAGAAAAGAAGATAAAACCTCCAATGAAAAATGCAAATGGGGACACGATGAGTCACTACCATCACTGGGGAAAAAAAAAAGGGGTGGGGAACGAACGACAAAAATCTTCCCAATCTCATAGCTTCTTCAGCCACGATGCATGGCGAGATGTTTACAGAGAACTCAGAGGGGACAGGGAAGCTCTGAAATTCAAAAGCCCAGAGAAAACCACACCGATTAATTTAGTTTTTAATTCCTCTAGCAGCATCTGCATCTCAGCTATAAATCTGGACTCTGGCTCAGCCCTTACTGGGCTGGAGAGGACTCTGGGGTGGTGCCAGCAGAGATGTGATGAATAAACTGGGCTGGGGATAGACATGGACAGCTACACACAGGGGAGGGCTTGGTGGCACTGCACTGCTAGCAGGGGTCAGGAAGGGATAAGGCAAGGTGGGCTCTCCTCAGTGAAGTGGCAGCAAGTAGAGTTGAAAATTGTGCTTTGTCTTGTAAAGAGTTGAGCACTCCCAGCTCCTGCTGAACTTGGCAGAACTTCACAGGAGGCAGCATCTTACATGGCACTGCTGGAGGGAAGTGGAAGAGGAAACGGGAGCTTTAGGCCTTTATCTTGGATGTAGAGAGACACATGAGGATGAAGGCCAGCATCTTCTAAGCGGGGACTGGGGGTGACAGAGAGTACCTGGGGACTGTTTCTGGGTAGTTTCTAGGGATACAGTATTCATGCCAGTCTCCAACATCTCTGTGGGAACTGTACATGCCTTTGTCCCACCACAAGCCCAAAGAGAGGACATACTCTTATGATCGTTGTTTTTTTCCACCGTTGGTATAATGTGCAGGCTTAGCTTTCCCATGCTGGAAAGTGCATATGGATTTGCTCGGTTCTCCTTATCTGAATTCAGCGCAGAGCTCCCTAGGAGACAGTAGCGAAAAACTCGTATCAAAGCAAAATGCAAGAACAGGAGATGCTACCATTCAGGAGGGGAGGCCTAGGATTGCAATCTAAAAGTGTCCTCTTAAAAGAAAAAAAAAAAAAAGCTAGACTCAAAAGCTTGACTCTTTGTTCCCCTCCAGCAGACTAAGCAACGTAGACGCACGTGCATACCCTGTCACTTGAGATCTGGAGGCGGTTGGCTGGTTCACTTCCCAGTACTCAGACACCTGGTTTGCAATTTTCTTTGTAATGGCCTGTACAATGCTGTGTTTTGGAACTTTGAAGGAAAAAGCATCAATAACACAGCAATATTTTAATTGTTGCAGAGCAGCACTTACATTGGGTCAAGCACTTCTCTGTATCTGGTGCTGCCCTGCCAGTGGGGAAGCCGGGGGTGCCCCAGGAGCTGGAGAGGACACAGCCAGGACAGCTGGTCCAGGCTGACCAGAGGGGTGTCCCATGCCATGTGGCACTGTGCTGAGTAATAAGAGCTGGGAGGAAAGAAGGAGGAAGGGACGTTGGTGGTGGTGGCGTTTGGCTTCCCAAGAAACCACCACGTGGCCGAGCACCTGCCTGCTGACAGGAAGCAGCAAATGGATTCCTTGGTTTGCTTTGCTTGCACGTGTGGTTTTGCTTTACCTGGTGAGCTGTCCTTAGCTCAGCCCATGAGTTCTCACACTTTTACCTTCCCAGTTCTGTCCCGCACCCCACCTGGGGAGAGCGAGCTGCGCGGTGCTGAGCTGCCAGGTTAAAGCACAACACCCTGCCCCCAGTCCTCAGCCAGGGAGGCAAGGATAACTGCTTGCTGTATTACCCAACTGGGTCATCATGCATGGGGGAGCTGAGCTCCCATGCCCTCGTCTCACGCACGATACGCAGCTGGAATGCCACCAGTGGCCTCAGAAGGGATATGAGCCAGCTCGTAACGTGCTCATTTCAGCAACAGGCACAGGACCCTGGCAGCACAGCCTCCTACTTCACGGCCACCTGGCCGCTGCAAGAGTTAATGTTTTGTAACAGCCACCCTCCAAGGGTCTCGCCTCCTGGGCCTCCCAAAGTCAGTCAGAAGAAGAAGGGTTAAAGAAGCCACAAGGGACAGTGAGACTCCCTTCTTAAACACTCTCCCCACCCCATGAGAGGAGTCCATGTAGTCCACGAGAGTGACCTTTAACTAGCCTACCTAGCCCAAGCTCAGCAGGAATGCAATTTACAGACCATTTCAGCTCTCCAGCTTTCTTAACACAAAGAAGAAAAATCAAAACCCAAGCACAATGGAAAGAAAGAAAGAGAGAGAGAAAATAACCCTGCAGAGCAATCATGTCTGGGGCTGCTCTGATGGCTTTCTGTTCCCTTCCAGGACACAGAAATGACTCCCAGTGTGTTAATTACTCCCATTACCACAAACTCTCCACTAACAAGGACCAGCTAAAAGGAAGCGTTGGCAGCAGCTGAGCAGTTACTGCTCTGTACTGCCACGCAGGAGAAGCCAGACTCCCCCATCTCCGAGCTGGTACTAACCAGGAGAGCGATTTCTGCAAACCTAACAGCTTTTATTGTAATTCCCAGGGCAGCTGTGCTGGGAGCACTGGCCTTCCCTCAATTCCACCATCTTTAAAACAGAACGAAGAGTACCTGCTTTTCTAAAGACTTTTAAATCCAACAATTGGAGAGCTCCGAATCATTATCATTTATTTCGCTCCTCCAGTAGTTGGTCCGCCTCCATCCCCCAAGCCCTCTCCTTTCTGCCACCACGAAGCCTGGCCGGACCTGCAGCACTGTTTATTCCTCCAGCTCCTACCATACCAAGGGCACAGAAGGGAGCTGCACACATGGCAGCAGGGGACTGTGTGAACTTGCAGTGCTGGCGCTACTGATAAGCGGCAAAACTTCTTCCAGATTCTGTATCCGACACACACACACTGTGTTTCTCTTTGAATAAAAACCAGCTCTTGAAAATGTGCTCCCCGGTGCTGAAAACTGGTGTTTGAATGTGTTAACACCTGAAAGCAAGGCAACTCCCAAGAAGACCTTTCAGAGACTAACAGTCCGGAATAGGTTTGGTTTTCCCCAAAACCAAATCTGATACCACGGAGGGAGGCTTGCATCAGACACCCCTCAGCGGACAGGGCTGGAGTGTGGGGGTCTCCCACCTTCGCAGCCAGAATAGGAAGGCAGTCCCTGTTGCACTGTTTTACCAGCTACTTGGCATTAGGAAGAAATACAGAAAAAGTACAGAAAATACAAAGCAACAACAAAAGAAAACTAATGGCTGGCATACCAATGAATAACACCTCGTTCTTCCTGTCTGCCTATCCATCTGCTTCTTCCTCACATACGCGTTTTGTAAGTCCTTCATAAGCAAGAGCAGCTTCTATCCTGTGACAGAATCTAGCACAAAACGGTCAAGAATAAAGATCCTAGACACTGAGTACATATTAATAATTGAGATTTTCTGTTACAGTACCTCTACGTTTCAGCTAGTGTATACTAGTAAAAAAAAAAAAAAAAAAAAAAAAAAAAAAACATGAGGACTATCCAAAAGGCTAGAATTAGACCAAAATGTTAAATTAATTATTTCCATCACTTACAAATCACAATGAATTCCCACTTTGTTCACCACACTTTTATACTTCTGAACCTGATTTCCACTAAGTCAGAGATGTTTGAATGTTTTTAAGCACCACGCTAGGTTATGACTGAAAGTGAAGACCGATGCTGTCGGTTTGGTTTGTCTGTTTTTACTGAAACATATCGTGCATAGCTGGGGACACTGCACCTGGCCAGAGCTCCCTGTCATCAACATGTCCAGTAGTTCATTTAGTCATCCATCCCCTACTGACTGGTGGCTGAAGGGAAAACAAGCAGCATCCACTTGGAAAGGAAATAAAAGGCCCACAGACATCTGAAGATTTACAGAGCCTTTTCCCATTACATAACATGCAGCACTCTGTTTTGTTGCAACTTCATCATCTGATGCAAAACTTTCTCCTCAGCTTCCCACAAAGCAAACACTGACACACAGACCCAGCAAGGAGGTGTGAGGGGCTGTGCACAGCCCAGGGGACGTCTGCTCCAATTGCTCAGCATCTTAAATAGCTGATACTCTGTGTATGGACAACTGGGAATGGCCTTTTGGGAGCCAAGTTAAATGTTGGAATTGAAGTGTGAGGGACCCACGTTTACACAGCTCTTGCAGTGACTGGTGCTCTGAGGGAGCAAAGACTTTGGTGAGCTCGTAAACTCTCTACAAGTCTACAGCCACAGCGAGATGAGGTGTCTGCCTTCCTAACCACATCTATCCTGTACCACTAGCTCCACAGACACGTTTCCTTTTGTGCGTATATACATGTATGCATTGCCAAAATTTGCTCCTCCCCCTTCCTCTCCCTACTTCTACCTGAGGGTCATTGGGGAGACGTGATGAGGAGTTACACACAGATAGGTTCTCAGCTGTAGTGTGCTGGGAAATGAAGTGGAAATCTTTGCCAGGATAGACTGCTAGCAAAAATCTTTAAGCGTCAGTGTCTTGGCTGGAAAAGGCTAGTCCTTGAAGCAGCTCAGGATATTGAAAGCTTTCCAAATCATCAAGGAAATGGCTTATAGCTTTGCATGATAGAGGCCAGTTTCTGAACTAACCAGCAATGTGGGGATGGGTAAGAAATGCGGTAGGCACACTGCATTTGTAAGAAATTGTTTCAGCCTGTCCTGTCCCTGCAGCACGGCAAGGTGCCCTGCCAGGGTGTGCCAGGCAGCCCTGCACTGAGCTGGGCCAGCTGGGCTGCAGGAAGCTGCCTGCTGCCCTGCTGCAGCAGCGGCCTCGCAAGCAAGGGCCGAGAGCAGCTCTGAGAAAGGCCAATGCCCAGCCCTGGGGGCCCTCAAGGCAGGAACACAGTGCTGATGGCACTGCCTCTTCTGGGAGGAAGGCTGCCGGTGAGATAAATTTAAGCATAAGAGCTCTGTGACCTGAGAACAGGAGGAGTTACACACAGGATGGGTTTTGCTACTGTTTCCTAATTCATGTCCATCTTCGCAAGCTGTATTTCTGGGAATTTTCTCTCTAGATGGCCCTTTTCCTCAGAGACTTGCCAAAGTGAAGTCTAAAAACAAATGTTAGGCTGTGTAAAACAAAATGATTCTTACAAAAATCAGATATAAAGGATTCACCTGTCTGTTTCAGTGGAGCCATCTCACAACGAGGTAATGACACTTCTCAGAGCACGCAGAACACCACTAGTCAAAAAGGCAGGGGAAGAACACATGTAGCAGAAGAGGAACCATTGTGAGCATGGGATGGCAAAGAGGCAGACGCTGGCTAAAATAAGGAGCCAGAGAGCGCAGCCCGGGCTGCCAAAGCACTTGGGAACACCTGCAGGAAGGTGCAGGGGGGGCACCATTGCCTGATAGTTTTTCAGATGAACCTGGATAAAAGCACGAGGAATTAGCTTAACAGGGACCAACCCTTCACCACCTGAGACACAGACAGGGGACAGTGCATCAGCACAGCTCTGTTCTCTACCTCCATCGTGCAACTCATTGCCAAAAACCCCAAACTAGGCAGCAGAGCACCTGGCCACAGACCCAGAATGCAAAAGCTGCTGCAGCCAGCTTAATATTTCAGGTAAGCCAAGGCAGGGGGGAGCTAGCTGGCAGTGGTATGGAAATCATCGCTTTTAGAAATTATTTCACATTTTCTAATGAAGTGTTATAACACCAGTGGAGAAGATGTGCTTTAGATAAGCTTTACTTGTTGCATATTGATAAATCAATCACACTTGGTGGATTCAGGAAGACCTAAAAGATACATATTCTCCCACAAATGTTCCTTTAAAAGTCAGACGGTCTTTTAAAGAGCTTCCAGCCTTGGGACTCACAGTGCAGTGCCCTGGAAGACAATTGACATTCTGAGTGACTGGGCTGCGAATTCGAAATCCCAGCTCGACCTGCTCAAGTCAGGATCCAAACTCACATGTTTTAAAAATAGGGAAAAAAAAAAGAGAGAGCAAGAGAGGGAGGATGGGGAAAAGTCTTGATTTCTGCAAATGGCCAGGACAGGCTCTCCGAAGGTACAGATGCAATCAAGGGCCAGGGAACATCTCTGTACAGTATCTGCACAGGCCATACGTTGTGCTTTGATGCACTAGATGTATCCATACTGTTAGCAATACAGCTGACAAGGGACATTTTTTTGCTATGAAAGACACTAGTGAAAAGAACAAAAATGTATTATGTTAAGGCATTTTCATTGAAGTTCCAGGTTTTAATTAAAAAAGGAAATATTCCTATTTAACTGGCTTTCATTACAGTAACTTCCAGTCATTATTTGCTATTTCTTTTATTTCTTCTGGGAAAGGAGCAGAGAATAGGAAAAGTGGGAAAACTGAGACTACAATATAAATAGCTTCATTCCTAGCAATTGCTTAACTTTTCATTTCAAATCAATTTTAAATGTATTTTCCCCCCTTTCAACAATAATCTGCACATTCTGAATAATACATCCTTTCTGCTAACATTGTTTTCACAGTCTGAAAAGCCATTATTTTGACAAAAACATTAAGAGCAGCTCTTGCTAGCAGCGCCCACTTTTTCCCCATCACTCCAAGCCCGCTGCTGGGCTCGGCGTCTGGCTGGGAAGCTCTGTGCAGCTCTGCAGATTGGTGGTGAAGTGGTGGCACTGATTTTTATCTCCTCCTTCCACATAAATTGCTCTGAAAGCTTTTGCTAGCTGGTAGCAAATTGGTAGCCGATGAGAAATGCTGGGGGATTAGCCCTAGTTTCTAAATGAAACACCACAAACCCCCTCACCAGGACGGGCCATGATTCTTCTGCCCACCGAGTACAGCAAGCAGGGGAAGAAGAAATGATAAAGATCATCTCTACACCTTAGGAGCCACCCTGCCCAGGACATAGCTAAAATGTGGGAGAAGAAAACAGTGAGAGGACTCGTTCCTGGGTAGACTGAGCACCCCGGTTTCCCACCCCACACCTGTCACGAGTACAAAAATAAGTCCAGGAGCAATGGAGGGAAAAGCTTCTCTAATCAACACTTAAAAGGAGGATACCTGAAGTGCTCGTAATAACCTGGCACAACTTCTGTTTCCAAATTGCATCGAGTAACTGAGATTTAGAAGTAACTATGGAAAATGATTACTTGGTACCACAGGCAACAGATGGTTCCTGCAACCTGCCAGTTGCCAGATTCTAGGCCAAACTTCTCCCCCGTGTAACTTCATCACACATTAATTTAACTTACTTTATCTGCGGTACCTAGCTATCGGCTGCCAATATTTTGCTGCTCAGTAGTTCCTCACGCAATGGGATTCATGTCCTAGCAGTCCGGGCACATGCTTGAGTCAGAAGTAAAAGTCTCATCGCCTGCTTGCGAGGCCTCAGGCAAAGTGCTCTTTCAGGGGATACAGCGAGGACTACACTGGAAAGTTTAATTAGTGACTGTTAAGTGCTCCACCCACTCGAGAGACAAGCTAACAGAAGAGCACCCTATTTTCCCTCACGACATTAATAGTCCCCTTTCAAGTGCAGTAAGGGAAGATGCATCCATCACACGCAGCAGATTTTCCTTTGCTACTCCTGGTGGTGCAGCCCTGAGGAGGAGGCGCGGGTTTGCTCTGCAGGATAGAAGAAAGGCACGGCTGTGGTGGGGTGGCAGCAGTGGGCTGGGGGAAGCCTCCAGCTGCCCCCTTTCCTGGCCCACTCCAGCCACCCAGCCCTTCCCAGCCCACCAGGTTCCCCAGCTCCTCGGGCTGGAGCCGGTGTGTTCTGCTCCTCCTTGGGGACTGCCTGCCCGGCCATACGATACCTCCTGCCTGTGATACAGCTCGGGAAGCCGCTCACCTTCCCCATTTAAATACCAATCAAGGGAATCCGTATGCTGGCTGTAGTGTTTCCAACAGGAATCACGGCCCACGCTGGGTGTGCTGCTCAGGCAGCTCTGCAACCCCTCATTTGCCCCAAAACCTGCTTGCAGGACAACACATCTCCCGAGCTACAAAGACAGGAGATCAACCATCTGGGTGGAAAAATGGGTTGGTTTAGCTCTGTTTTTCGTCACTGGTAATCTAAACCATCTGAAAGGCTCCAAGGAAATGAAAGGTGTGTGTCCAGCTGGCTCCTTACATGCAGCACTACCCAGCACTGAGGTTCAGCTAAGTCCTGCTATTTAAGCTTGCTTTATACACTTCTGCTTGTTCCTCTGCTTTTCTGCAGATTTTAAAATTCAAAAATAAAGGCAATTTAAAAAGGCGTGCATCTAACACCAAAAAAAAATCCATGCACTCTATGTATTTAATTAAGACCTAAATAAAGGAAAAAAAAGCTACAAATTGCTTGTCTCTATATGGATGTCAGCCTTATAAGAAAATACAAGGTTTTAGCTACGTTTAATCAAAAATGTTGCTGAGAGAGAAAGAGAAAGAAAGAAAAGCTCTTTCAGATATGTGAAATGTGTAGTACTGTGTAAAGTAGAACTGCCTCCACAGTTCACAGGGAGACCTGCATCATTGTAAACTGCTTTTAAAGAATCCAAACATAGGATTTCCTATAAAATTAAATGAAAAGAGGATAGGATTAGGAAAACCCATCAGTCTACTACAGTCTTCCAATTACCTTGCAAATTCAGGCCAGAAGTAGTCACCTGCTAAAAAATACATGTCGATAAAAGGTGTATAGTTACCGTGCAGCACCGAGGCAGTCTGTTGTCTTGGACTACAGCACGCTGTTGGCTTTCTGTCAGATGTCTCCCAAGAGAATCCTATACAGCTTCACATGACAAACTGTGCTCGTCCAGGGCAGCGCAATTAGAGGCATTCAAAGTGTATCTCCTAAAATATCCATTCCCTATAGCTTTTTCCAACTAGTGGGAGAGATTAAGATCACGCGTGTACCACACTACACCTGCCATTCACTACACAACTAGTTGGTTTTAAACCACAGGACTGGAGGCAGTTTCATGATAGGAAAATAAAGTCTGAGGTAATAGCACCACAGAGGCAAGAGTGCATGACTGAGCAGAGGAAGGAGGCAAGAGTGGTGTTCAGCAGAGGATTCACTATTAAGGTAGGAAATAGCAATAAAGTCAGAAAAATGTTTTAAGCAGCACTCCTATAGGAGAAAAAAAAAAAAAAACTCAGATTCAATTGATTTCACAGACTTCACGAGCAAACTTCCTTTAATTTTCACAACCGTAAAAGCTAAGAATCCCAAATCCCAGGGGGCCATCTTCTTCTCCCAAGATGCTCATTCCCAACAGACTCATCATTTCCTCCTTAACACTGGCCTGAAAAAACTCTGCTGTTGGAGGTTTTTCCAGTCGCCAACTAGGCACTGATGCCTCTTAGCCACCCCACTCTTCGGTACTTTCACTCCCAAAGCACAAGACCCTGCACCTGGAAACCAGCCTGTGTGTATAGCAGTAACTGCATTACAAGGGAACATTGTATGCTCCCTCCTTTCCTCCTCAGCAGATTCTTCCTTCAACGACATCCCATAGTGCCCACTGCCACAGCAGGAGTCCCCCTCCCACTCTGCCAGTTTACATCCCACTTACACCACTTAAGCACACGCACACATGCTCATAGTAAAGCCTCTCCTCTCCTGTTCAGTCCTGGCTATAACCCAGGAACAGAGGCCAGATTCCCCTTTCCCAGACCACTGCAGAGTGCTCCCTGCCACAACCCTCCAGCCCTTCCATGTCTCTTTGTGGAGACATCACTACGTGTCCGGTCAATTTTCTCCATACTTCCTCTAGGTGGGATGAATTTAGTTGCATGGAGCTAGTAATTGTGTCGTACTGGGCTGGGATTTTCATGAGTTTGATAATGCAGAAAGAAACACAATTCAGTTAGGAACAGGAGATGTCCAAAGAAAACCCAAGGTATCGCAGTGTACCACTGAGTCTAATCTGCAGTCCATATTAACCTGGCTTCTCCTTTGGCTCTTATTCAGGTGCATAACACATTAAGCAATGTGATTAGAATCGAGCTAGCATGAACCTCCCGTCCTGCCCCAAGGAAACAATTCCACTATTTTAAAGGACGAAATGAAAGCATTTGCTTTTGAACCACAGATTGACAAGTGGAAAGCCCTGTCCACATACTAAACCTCCCAGCCACAAAAGATTTGTTCCTACGTATCTAATCTAATCTAATTATTAATATAGATACTTCTCTGCTACAAACTGATTGGTCATATTGATGAAATCACAAGAGTATAAAAGCGAAGAAGCCACTGCTACAGCAGGTGGGAGCTAAGCTTAGGTGATAGACCTGCAATGTAAACCTGCATGGACCTCCATCTATGGTTTCCACACTTATCAAACAAAGAAACCATTCGCCAATCCATTCAAGGTGATCAGGTGATGGTGTTTTTTTTTTCTTTTTTTTTTATTTTTAGGTAAGAGATTAAATAAGTTCTTATTTGACAGAAACAGAAGTAAGCTTACCACAGAGGAATGGAGCTAGTCTGCACTAGTGAAACAGAAAAAAATCTGAGGTAGTATAAAAAAAAAAAAAAAAAAAAAAAATCCCTAGAACAGTAGGTTTGGGTATGTGAAAGCTACAACCTCTGTCAGAGGGCAGGGTAGGGATGCCCAAGCATAACATGAAGCCTATGTGAAGCCTATGATTTCGATCAGTCCCAGCCTCGTGTAAACAAGCATTTTTACTCATCATTCTATTGTTATTTCAGTGACTCCAATATCCCCATTTTGTGCTCCTGGGTTGGTGCTTTACAGTTATCAAGATCTGTCCACAATGCCAATGGCCCAGAAAAGAAATTAATCGCTTCCCTTTTTTAAGAGCTGTGTTTGACTTTAATTACTTTTATACTTGCTTGGGAAATCAGGCTTCATTCTCAAGAGGGTTAAAAAGGGGAAACGGAAGGAAAAAAAGACACGGAGAGAAAGAAACAGAAAAAGGAGAGACAAAAGTAAGGTGGATGAATCCAATTAAAAATTTCGAAGCTCCTATTCCTGAAGTTTCAGCCAAAGCCACTACTTAGCAACATTAGGGAGTGCGTTTTTTAATTATTTTTTAATATTTTTTTTTTATCGGTCATCTATTCAGAAAATTGCTGACATTATTCTTCAAGCAGACACGGTTATCAATCATTAGAAAATGCTTTTATCTGGAGTTGCTCATAAGAAATTGAAGTCTTTCCAAGATGAACTTAATGCAGATGGATGGTAGTGCAAAGGAGAGGAAGAAGACGTGAGCATGGGGATGGTCTGGTTACATTTTCTTCCATTTGGGTTAATATTCAAGACTGAAAAGGCACAAAGCGCTGCGGTCAGCGTGTGCAATCAGAGACCATTCTGCAGAAGTGGCTAAGAAGCGGTTACAACGAAATGACTGCTCCATGATAAATACTTCTTTAAGCACCGAGTTTCTCAGTGACACAACACTCTGCGTGTTGCTTGTCCAAGCTGTATCCATGACTGCCAAAATATTTATTCCCAGTTGGTTACTCTAGAGCTGCTGCTCAGCACTCAGCAGCATGGTCAGACCTTCATCTTCCCCTCCTTTCTCCCTCTCCTGCACCCTCCCTCTTCCTCTCCTCCCAGCCTTTCATTCCTCTACCATCACCCCTCCTTGTTCCATTTTAATCAAGGTTCTTTCCTAATTAAAACAAACAAATATGAGGAAGCAATTAACGTCTTGAAGGAAGCAGATGGTGGAATAGTGCCATTTCGTTATTGCATTAAGCCTTAACTTGCTATCTCTTCAAACTTTCTGCACTTTAATTAAGCACTGTTACAGGCAAGTTCAATGGGCTCTGGAGTAGGCTTTACCCAATTAGCTCCTGAAAAGCTGCTGGCGCACGGTGGCAGGCTGAGCAGGCTGTGTAGGGTGCTGGCAAGGGTAACCCCAGGGCCAGAAGGGACTAAGAACTTCCCCTACACATGCCAAAGGTGGGAAAGGGAGCAAGGGGGAATCGAACAACAGTGATGTGGCAGAAGGATAAACCAGCCCTGCCCATCCATATTCTAGCAGCAGTTTTTCACTGCTTGTGTCACAGGACTCACTGAGCCTGAATTCTACACAAATGTTAAGGAGCCATGGTGACTTTTAATGTCTGTGTCATCTTCCCAGACTCAGTGAAGAAGTGAAGATGACCACAGACACAAAGCAGCAAAATTATGGGTAACTTTCAGGTTCATTTATCACCCTACAACCTCCAGCATTCCCTCCACTTCAAACCTCTGCTTCCATTATACCCCCAATACAATGGAGCGGCAAAGAACCAGCATTAAGGAACCTGCATCACCTAGATAAAAAACACCTGGAAACAGAAAGGTTTTTTCATTTGCCTGCATGTTTCTGTTTGCAGTCGGGCTGGCAATGCCGAACACAGGCTGATGCAGATGAAGGAAGCATCAAAGAGCAGCTGTGTCAGCCAGGGCCACCCTCTCACTTGGCCTCCACACACATGCAGACAAGCAGGTAGGCAGATGCGATCCAATTTACCTCTGCCCTACCACATTCTGGCAGATGATCCCTTACTATTCAACAACAGAGAGCAGAGTTTCTCTGAGTCCTACCTGCACACATCTAAGGGCAGAAAGAAAACCACCCAGCATGACCCAGACACACACAGCACTATAGATCCCAAGCCTCTTTGCAGAGAAGCATCTCCATTCCCTATACCCATATGAAGAAAAATATATTACATCTACCTGACAGATTGGAATGAGAGCCACGGACAATTTTTGTGACTCCCAGCGTCACACAGGGACTGTGTGGAGGAAACACACATCAAACCTGTCTTTTCTGCTTCTCTCGACCACAAAGATCATCTTTTTTGTATAACCACACTTGGAATATGACTCATGGAGGATTCACAAATTACGAAGTCAGAGAACATCCCTGGGGTCATCTGGCCTGAGAACTTCTCTGAATTAATTTCTGTTTGAAGCAGGAAAAAAATCCAATCCTGACTTAAAGATTTCTATTAATGGAGACTTCATAACAACTCCGAGAACATTTTTCAGGGCCTAATTATCATAGTTGTTAAAGATGTGCACCTTATTTCTAGCCCAAAGTTGTCTATTCCAGCTTCTAACCACTTGATCTCATTATATACCTTTGTCTGCTTGACTGAAGCACCCGCTATTGTAAAGCCCCCTCTCCATCTCTCAAGGATAGAAGACAATATGCAACACATGTATTTGCTGAGGGATGAGACACATATAGTGTCCTGGCATCTGTTCATTTGAAGCTTCACACTCACACAAAGAAACCATTGAACATGATACTAAGAAATGTAACGACTGCATCCTATAAATAATAACGTTTTCCTGGCTGGTCTCTTAAAAATGTGCCATGTGCAGTGCAAGCCTATTTATTATGTTGAGTACTGAATTGTGCAAAATTCAGAGGCTATGAACATCCAGTTCCCACGATAACCATGATTTAGCCCCAAGTACACATGCAAGCTTTTGTATTTTCTTGTAGATGATATTATAATTACAGCTTAAACACACCACACCAAGAAGAGAGTTTAGTAGTGTTTTGGGAACAGAACCTCTGAATTTCCTAGCTTTCAGTACCTAAATTCTCAGCTATATTATCACTTTAAAGGGTGGTATGCACACACAATGGGACTGTCAACACCAGATTCAAATAGTTTATATGGATATCTAATCTTACATTAGAAGTGTATGTATATGTAATCATTCCATATTTATCCATATCTGAGGCATCTTTAGGTTCCTATGTAAAGCATTACACACACTATCTCAAAAAAAACGACATGTTCAGATCCTCATGCTATCAAGAAAAAAGTTATTTTAATTATGCTAAAGGTATCAAGCGTATCATCTAACTGATTATTTGCCCTCCTCATAAGCCAATATGGCTGTGCAGTGACTAGGTAGATGCCTAGCACAGATGCAGCCATAGGAAGCAGTGGCGTGCTGGCTATCTACCCACTTACATCTTACCCTTAACCTATGTGCCTAAGGAAATCCCACTAGTACCTCTGGAGCAAGAGTTGAGTCCGTGTCGCCCCAAGGACCAACAGCTGTTGTCTGTGCCATCCAAACCAGGTCCTTCTGCTCTGTAAACACCACATTAGCAAATAACTTTGAGCAGAGAGTTAAAAGGCAAAGGCTCTGTGCTGTGTTCTGACATTCTGGTCACCTGTGCTCATGAAGGAGGAAGCCAGACTAAGTAAGTTTCAAGAATACCTCCAAGGATGTAGTAGAGAGCCCCAAGCCTATTTCATAAGAAGAGATTAAGGCAACATGGCACTTTTACCCTGGCAAGACAAAGGTCAAGAGCAGAGATGAATTCTGTCTATAAATACTTCAGGGACAGGGAAGAAGAGAGATTTAAGCTAAAGAGCAATACTGGCACCAAAACAAAGGTATATAAACTGGTTACAAGTAACTGCATACTGGGAATTAAACAATCATTTCTAACAATCATCAGGCTGAAATTCTGGAATAGCCATCCATCCAGGAAAGGATCAGACATTACAAAACAAAAAGTGGTTTTATTTTCTTCAGATGATTTACAACTGCTTGTCGTGGGATTCAGGAGGTCCTCTGCAGTCCTGTGTTCCTGTCTGATCAAGGTTTACATTGTAAAAAACATGAGAAAGCACAGGGGGAGCCCTAGACAGCCAATAAATATTAGGCAGGATTTAAGACAAAGCTGAGGTATGGCAGAGGAGAAAAAATGTCCCCAGTGCACTGTTCCCAAGAATGGTTAAAGCCTCCAAAACAGTATCACTGTATATGAGAATACGCTGCCGTTCATACAGCAGCCCCTATTACACAAGCAATTGGAGTAGATCATTCTAATGGCCACCTCTGGCCTGAAAATCCATGGATCACAAGGCAAGGTAAAAATGATACAAGCATCAACAGAAAACCTGAAATCCTACTCCCATTCACCCAGCACTCTGAACCTGACAGCTGATTCAGATCTCAAATTTTTTCCTAGGCAGGAAACACAGCCTGACCTAGAGCTCATGCAAAGGTGAAACAAACTCCAAAACACCTGATCTGTATTGGGTAAGAGCCTAGGGACACCTTCAGAGCACTTGTTTTTTGCATTCCTTTGTAACCATTTAATATGATATGGGGATGTGGCTGTTCAAGTCCCTAGATAAAATGAAAGAACACACCACTGGAAGTCAAAGGTGTGAACTAACTCTAGTAAATATAACACCGGGATAAGGAGCAAAAAGCACTTATCCTAGGACAGCATGAATATAGACTGTGTAGTTGCAGTCTTTCTGACAACTTTCAATGCATCACAACTACAACTTTTAGAAGCCCTTCCACAGGAATATGGAAGACACAACCACTGTCCCACCTATATTTCACCTCCTGCAATTACACTCAACCTCACCAAGTGCCCTCTGCAAGTTCAGCTGGCACACTCTTCAACCAGACAGCTCTGCTGCCCAACTCCAGGTACAAAATATGTCAAATACCTTAAAAACACTAATACAGTGAACATTTTGTTTCCTCTATAAAATCCCTTCAAAGAGATGCAGTCCCCAGTGTTGACAAAGCAGGAAAAGTAATGAGGATGGGCAAGGGCCAGAGCACATACAACACTAACTCAGCGCATCTTCCTTTTGAACCCCCAGATGAAATGCAAACCTTCCTTGCCTGGGGATCTCCAAAGAGGGTGAATTTACCTGAAGTCTACCTACGGTAGACTTTACATGCGAACAAGTTGTCTACGTGGCTGAACAGACGTCAAGTTTTAGACGAACTTTGGGAATCTTCAGATGAGCCAGGGTATATGAAACCTACACAAAACAAACATTTCTGGTCTATAAATACAGACAGCTACATTCCTCCTCTCCTCTCCATGGAGCAGAGACTCCCACTACAAAGTGTCTTGCAACATGTCAGACGTATTGACAAAGCAAATAGAAGTTTGTTTTTTTCTCTGCTCTGCATTGCAAGGCCATGTTCTTTGTTCCTGCTCCTCTGATATTTATCCCTTCCTTTCTTCTCCATCTTCTGCCTCAAGCCATAGGCTTGTCTGCTGTCTCTTCATATTGGAAACATGCAAGCTTGTTTGGTTTAAAAGGTCAATCACAGCTTGTTTGTTCTGAGTCTTTCTCTGATGCAAAAATCTCTTACTATAAGCTAGCAAAAACACTGAAGAAGAGCCGGTGCGGGATGGAGGACCATGTCTGAGGTTTAGGTAATACATTAGGAGCACAGACACACTGTGACTTACCGAGGCAGCATCCATCAGCTGAGGGGTCTGTGGGTCTATGTTCATGGTCAACAGCAAATAAGCCCATGTAATTCAGCTCCTAACAAGAAATGCTTAAGCCATGTAAGGGCACCTCGTATTCATCATAAATAAGTGTTACCACCGTACGGACGGTGACCAACTGATGTTAATTGAAAGCAATTGACTGTGTGGCACAAAGTTTAACTCCTCAACACCAGGAAAGGGGCGAAAACAACAGCAGTTCTGTTTTTTACAGACAAATGGGAATGGACAAAGCTATGGAAGCTGGTGCTTCCATGTCCATGGGTCAAAATAGAGGCCGTGGTATTTGAAAGCTGCTCTGTGATTGGTTTGGGGGCTTTTGTGTTTAAGTGTGTTAAAAAATAAATAAAACAAAGTTTTATATAAAAACATACGTAAAAATGTATGTCATCAATGGGGTGTTCTAAGTCTTATTTTAATGGCAGCAACCACCATTCAAAATAAACCAGACTGAGTGTGTGGTGCCTTTACTTAATTCTACCCGATTCGGCACTGCGGAGCTGTGTGTCAGAAGCTCTTTACAGGTAACAGAAAAGCTGAATTCAGCAATCAAAAGTTGCCCAAGGCTGGAGCAGTGGATCCTGTTCCTCGCTTGCTTTGCCTACCTTGTGTAGCCACAAACTACCCACCACATCTTTCAACTTAAAGAACAAAAAGGTTGCAGTTCTTTCCTCTTTCCCTGGCCTGTCGGTATCACTGCAGAACCGTGTGTTTTTGTGTGGAGAGCCGGTGGCACTGCTGTGGCCATGCCTTGGTGCTGTGAGGAAGAACACAAACCACTGCTGCGGGAGGAGCCCCAGAAACCCAGAGCCGGTGCCAGCAGAAAGCCCATCAAGAAGCAGAGTGTATGTTCACGTGCGTCACACACCACAAACTACTTTATATCCACATTTCTGTGCTCCTTGCAGTGTAGACCATGAGATCCATTATTTCTTTGCTCTTCCTCACTCTCAGTTGTCAGAAGAAGAATCAACTCCTTTGCCACTCCCAGGCCTGCCTCTCTGCCACCTTACAGAGCAGTTGTTTCCCACCATGTAGCCAGCCACCCTGGTCCCCCCACAACCTTAAACGAAAACCTAACCAAACCAAACCAGAAGAAGTCCCTGTCAATTCAAAGGCCAAAAACAGGTTTTGCTTTTAGCTGGGTTTAACAGGGACGGGCTCTTGGTATGTTATTTCCAACATTCATTGATGGCCTTTCATAACTCACTTAACTGCTTCACTTTGTTCTGTCACTTGAGACTTACACGGCCATCAACAATCACCGAAAATAATGGAACCTGAGAGGGACCAGAGCAGTTCCTCCCTCTCCAAAATCTTTCTTTACCTGTGTAGTCTGGGTTGAACTACAGCTGAACTACAGCGCTGAGCAGCTCAGTTGTACGGGCTCCAGCTGACACCCACGCACCAGTGAGAAGCAGCGCTCCTCTTCTGTAAGGCAGCATGTTCACTCCAAAAAAGAAAAAAAAATCCCCAAGAAAACTACTACAGTTTCATTTTTCTTCTGTGTGAAAAAGTGCAAGTCCCTGTCCTGTATAATCAGAGACAGCCTTGGAGCAAACACCCACATAGCTCCCTGCTGCTATTCATTAATCGCTCCAGCAGCTCACAATGAAATCCCCAGAGAGATTTGATAGCCTTCCTGTAACTCTGCGCGTCTGTTTGAAGAGACCCCAAACAGCCACACACATAGGCACCTGTCACACGCTACCAGATACTTGAAAGCTCAGTCCCTGAGGAATATCAGAGAGGTGCCACACACATGTGCTCCCCCAAGAGACAAAAAGGAAAAAATCAGTGACCCCCACTTACTCATGTCACGTGGTGAAATACAACTGTGTAAAAACTGTACCTTCCTGAGGAGGGCTTCAATACATTTATTGCACAAGATCTCTTCGAAAATTCCAGTGAGGTATATGATATTCAGAGAGAATTGCTTCAGGAGCTAAGTACCATCCTCTAAGAGCAAAGCAACCAGGAGCATGCAAAGAAAGAAAGTAGAGATGTTCATTACTCCAGCAACACAACTGAAAAGGCCAGAAGTTAGGGTTGCAGCAGATGATAGATACTCCCTCAATTACTGCTTCTCGTCTCAGACACAGCTGAAGTGTAGAGTTGACATTTTGTTGACGGAAGAAGGTTGTCCTGGCTTTGGCTGAGATGGAGTTCATTTTCCTCCTAGTAGCTGGCATGGTGCTGTGTTTTGGCTTTAGGATGAGAACAACGCTGATAACACACTGATGTTTTAATTGTTGCAGAGCAGTGCGTGTGTTAAGTCAAAGACTTTTTGGCTTCTGGTGCTGCCCTGGCAGTGGGGAGGCTGGGGGTGCACCAGGAGCTGGGAAGGACGCAGCCAGCACAGCTAACCCAAACTGGCCACGGGGATGTCCCACGCCATAAGGCACCATGCTGAACTGGGGGGAATTGGCCAGGGGCAGGGGGGCTGCCGCAGGTCGGGGATGGGGTGGGCATCAGTCGGCAAGTAGTTTCCTTCCCTTTCTGTCCTATTAAACTATCTTTATCTCAACCCAAGACTTTTACATTTTTTCCAATTCTCTTCCCCATCCCACCACAGGGGAGTGAGCAAATCTGATAGGTCAAACCACAGTAAAGGTGATTAATGTTATCCAAAGAATTAGGGGAAATAAACTAATATTCAGCTCTGTTGAAGTGAGAAGCAAATTTTCTTGGCCTCAGTAAGGCTAGAAATCCTTTTTTATCCTTTTTTTTTTTTTTTTTTAATCGGATGCTTAATGCAGGAGATGCTTTACAATTAAAGATACAAGTGAATGAGCCCTGAAAATGGAATTTTGAGCTGCTCTTTTTTCCTGAAGTTTAACCTGGGCATTTTCCAGAGATCTTTGAACCTCCTCTGCATTCATTTGAGACATGCAGCCCAGGAAGCCCCCCAAGGATGCCTACACCACAGCGGATGCAAACTGCACCAGAGACCCACACTTTCTATCTCCAGTCCAGCAGCCTCCTCTTGGCGTTCAGACCAACCCTGTGTCCTGCTTCAGAAATTGTGCTTGTAGATAAAGACACAAAGCCCGGTTAACTCTATTAGCTTCCCAACATCATGTCATGAAATGTCATCTGGGTGGAATGTCATTCCACCGCTGTCAATTCACGCCGTGGCCCTTCTGGCCTGGATCCTCTTGCTCTTTCCCTCAGCCCATCCCAGACGCGCACTGCAGGCTGCGGCGCTTCCGAGCCACCCACCGTACCTGTGCACAGGCTCCAGAGCGATATGAATATTGCATGTAGCAACACTTGCGGCAAAGGATATATTAAGTCCTATATTTTTAATGCCACTTTTAGTATGCCTATAAAAAGACTCTATGCAAAAGATCAGATTATGTCTTTTTGCACTGTATGGGAACAGGATACCAGGGAGAGATGTGGCAAGTGGGAATGATCCCATCCAGGTGCAGCAGCCTTTGGCAACTGGCATCTGGAAGGGATTTGCAGAGCGTGCTGTAAACATATCGTCCTACAAGCACCACAGCTCATTGGACCCATAGGATTTTTACATCTCTGGAGGTTTCCAATTGGCTAGCACGTGAAAAGTGCTGGTGAATGCTGTCCCTTGCGGGGAGTGGATTACATGCTGCTCTTCAATTTCTCTGTATCCACTCAAAAATGTGACAACTTTACATCTCGTTCTGTGCCCTCCTACAGCTCATAACAGAGGGCCAGAAGGAAGAGGAATGCCTACCAGACACTTTTAACAATATTTGATGGTGTTTTGAGCCTTCTCTTGTATTTGTCCTTACTTCTTGCAAAATGATTAGGGTACAAAGAACAATTACAACCTCCTACACCATTCCCCCTGTTCAGCACCCCTGGAGTACCCTCTGCTTGAGTTCTGGCCCAGCAGTAAGAGATCATTTAACCTCTACAATCTCTGCAACTTTTGGATTCCTTGAGATAGCAAATGCACAAAGCAAGCACGACTGGGAGCACTTTAAAGCAAGGACAGCTGAGATTACTGTGAGGCTTTTTTCCCTGGCATCATATGTCAAGAGTGACATTCCTAGAAGAGGCGGCCCTTCCTAACACTGCTTCCCCCAAACAACAGAGAAACTTACCCGGGAATTAGGTCATTAAAACAGAGAGCCTGACCCACAATGAGAGATGGATCGATGAGTGACCTTTGATGAATTGGAGCCACTGATCAATGATTACTTTTTTATTAAATGATTCTTTTCCTGTGCTGGCTGGGACTTCCCTCACAGACAGCATTAACATTAACCTTTGTCACACGGGGATTAAAGGAGACGACACCACAGAGGACTGTCAAGGAAGAAGACAGCAGCAGGAGAACTGGCAAAACAGAGGCTCAGGTGAAGGAAACTCCAGGTTAGCTCATGCTGCCCAATTTCACCACCGCTGCTCCACCTGTGTGTTGTACCTGAGCTCTGAGATGGCCGGTCAGCCTGAGGAAGAAGGCAGGTCTCAGAGTGATTCAGGAGGCTGGGAAATGAGGGACACCTACTGAAGGCAGATGGGGCAAGGTGAGACACAACACGGCCACAACAACATGAATAAATTAGCCACGGCACCACATGAAAACCATGGCCTACTATTCAAGAGCAAGCTGTGCTGACCCACAGCTCCCAGGCACTTAACTGATGGCAGGCACAACCCTGAAGCCTTTCTATTTCACTGTTTGGCTCCATCCCAAAGCACTTCTGTCTCTGTCCATGCCAACGTGTTTGACTTCAAGCTATTTGCTTCTCCTGAGTGGACACCATCGGTCACACCGATCTGCAAGAGCCAAGAAGGGGAAAAAAGCCCCCGAGGGGAAAGCACAGCTTATCAAATGTGCTGTGCCTGGGACCTGGGTTCAATCTTAACCCAGCTCTCCTGGGGTGACACTGTGCACTCATCAGATGAGCCCTCTGGCTCTATGCCCAAAGGAAAAAGACCAGCTGGGAAAATCTCTTAAATCCTTGACCATGTAAGACTGCAAGCGTGGCACAGAACAGGAAAAAAATCAGTAAACAGCGGGAAAGCAGCTTTTTTCTGTTCTCAAGGGTGGCACTCTCCAGCATGGCTTCTGCTACAATGGCTCTGCTGGCTTCCCCATATCCTTCTGTAGATGATAACATCACACAGGAACTGCAGGGAGGAGCACGTGTTTGCTTCTCACACAGTCTGACTTCATTATTCCCCCTAAGTGCTGCACCATGGTCCCCAGTGAAGCAAAACATCCCTGTCTTGGGCCAGTGCCAAGAAGCCAACTGTCCCTCGAGCCTTGGAGGAACAGCGAAATGTGCTGCAGGCAGCTCGGCCTGCAGCAGGAGGAAGTGTTTGGCACAAGGGAGAAACATGGAAACCAGAGAACAACATGACATGAAGCTCCACTTTGTACCTCTTGCAATGTGTATGATTCACCACCACATATGACAACAGCAGACATGCAAGGAGAGAGAGCTCAGACAAACCTGAAGTGCCTCCCTGCACTCTCAAAGAGGAGACACAGTCAGCTGAAGCCCACCTCATCTAGCCATTACCAACGCAAAAGCAAGAAAAAATGCAAAAACAAGATGGTTTGGAAGAAATAGGAAGGGTATGGAAACGAATCATCCCACTAAATCAGAGGAGGATGGTAAGAGCGCTGATTATCACCAGCAGCACAGGTCTGAGCTATCAGTGTGACAGTGGGGAGCCTCACCATTTACTCAGCTCAGGAAAATCCCACCAGATGTGGCAAAGCTCTCTCGGCTGAAGAACGCAGGAGGCTCTCAAGTCTCCCCATAGCTTTGCTTAAAGAACACATTTCTTGAACATACATGTATACTGCTCACTGGTGTCTCCAAGGTCTCAATCTGCATGTGAAGTGTTGCTTTGCATGCTCAACTTCCTCTCCCCTCTCCTCAAAAGAGAAAGAGAGAAGGGATCGTAGTATTAAGTAGATCTTACATTTTAAACCTAATGATGTGTTGCAGAGATTAAGAAATTGGATCATATACACCACTTTCAAGTCACTCCAATTCTGTGCATCCCTATTGCCCTCAGCAGAGTTGCTGGGCTTTGCTTTTCCCCACTGCTGTACCAGCTCCCAACAAGCAGGCTCCTGCCTCCTTGTCAGAGCCAGGAGACGTTGCCAGCTGTGCCAGCACTAGCTCCCCAAGAGACCCTTTGCTATCACCACACATCCATGCTTTGTCCTTCCAGGCACAAGCTGCACGCCGAGTCCTTTCTAGAAACTTGGTCAGATGAACATTGTAGAGACGGGATGAGCTGAGAGGAGGAACGTCACGTCACCCCTTGATGCCACACAAAACCTGCACTCTCCTCCCATTTCCCCAAGAGGCCTTTCCAAATTCTTCGTTTCCTGCAGCGCTCTATGAAGCTGATCCACGTCCTTTTCCTCACTACAAACAATTACCTTGTCCTACGATTTAAGTGGTCCAGAATGCTGTTTCCTCAAACCATGGATCCAGATTTTGATAGTTAAATAAATAAATAAGTACATAAATACATAGAAAACCACAACCGAGTGGGATCAAGGCAGTTGATAATATTTGAAGAGAAAATTGGCATCATGGGGTTCTTCACTAGCAGGCTTTTAAAAACAAGTGCAAGTTTCTAAATTTTAGCAGATCTTACCCTGTGATTTCAGGCATATTTGAAACTAACAACAAAAACCCACATAGCTCTCTTGCTATTTCCTTGGATCCCAAACTACATTGCGAGTGGCAAATTATATTCCATTAAAGGATACTACCAATTAAAATAAAAATCATGATTCTATTTGAATTCTTTTTATTTGGTATTGTTACAAGAGACACCTAAGATTAACAGAACTGAAGGATTAGAAGGGAAAATGCCTTTCACCTAAATCCTTACTCCGTGCATTTGACAGCATTTTGTGTCAAGTCAGTTTTACTGTTTCTCTTAAAAGCAGTCAGCTCCCCTGTTAGTTGAGCTGGATTAGACCCACACAAATAGGAAAAGAAAAATACATATGGAAATGTAACTGCAGAAACTCAAATATTAGCAAGCGAGCCCAAGGATAGCACCGCTTTTTTTCAGCTAAGTAAAATGAAGCTGCTGGGTACTCCTTAAACAACACACACACAGAGAAAATCCTCTGCCTCAAATAAACACACATTTCCCATCAGGCACAAAAACATATTCAACATTCAGCAGACAGTGTCAATATTGGCAGTGGTCTCTTTTTTCTCCTTTCAGTAACGCGGGCGATCTGCTTTTTCACACACCCTACCTAGAAACACGAGATCGCTCTGATTCACTCTGCAACCTGCCTCTCCAGTCACACACCTGGAGGGAAGGCGTGCTGGATGTTTTCTCATCAAAGAATAAAAACATTTAAAGCATTGTGTTTCTTCTGAGATTTTGTTCCTCCTCAAAAGGAGCCTTGTCGCTTAATGTTTCCTTTCTATGCTTCCCCAGCTCCAACCCCCTGCCTGGCATTCTCTCCTGTCCCAGAGTTTGTCTCCTTACCCCCATGCTCCTTCTGGTCACCTCCTCCAGTGCTGCCTCCTGGCTCTCTCCTCTGAGATTGATTCTCTGTGTGACAGCTGCTGGCAGCGACCTGTTGCTTCCAGACCACACGGGAAGGTCGCTCAGAGCATCGCCCCCACGCGTGCTCCCCAGCCGAATGCAAAGGTGGGTGTGTGGGTGGCAGAGGAGAAAGCAGGCAAAGGGGTGAGCGAGCATGCAGGCAGCTGTGATTGAAAACTCTGAAAGTCTAAGGTCTCTGCAAACGCCCGAGTTAAAAGCAGAGGCAGCCTCCTGGATCGATTATGCATGCACGCCACCGAAAACACAGGCTGCTAAAGTGCCAGAGCCCTGCTGGATAATTTATAGGCTGGTGTTAGTATTCACGGAGCGGTGGGCAGAGTTCAAAGGAACGAGGTGGAGAATAGAAGTTTGAGCCTTATGAAAACACTGTCACAGCCAGCATGAGCCTCAGCTCCACAAAGGGCTTCACTTGTGCCGGGCACAGGCAGAAGCCAGCAGACATTATCACAGCAGGAGCCAGCAAGTGCCATCCTGGCACAGGGGCAGAGCGTCCAGGGAGCGTGCACAACCACAGTGCACTAATGTGCAAACTCTATGAGCATCTGAGCACGTGCCTGCCTGGATTTGGGGAAAGTACAGGAGAGTTGTGTGCCAAACAGCCTGCAACCCTTCTTCTCCTGTTATGTTTCCTCACGATTCCCTTCATTCTCCTACACTGGCCATACATCAAATTTCCTGGGCTACTTCTGCCCTAAACACCAAGCAGGGAGTAACTGAGGGCCTTCAGATGCCTTTTTCACTTACAGTTTCACCAGGATTTGAAGCCAGGACTTTGGGAAAGAAATTAATCATACTAAGCCACCCAAAATGTAAGCTTTACTTAGGTGAGCTTGAGTTTTTCAGCTTTATCACTGTCTGAGCCTCTTAGCCATCTAGTTATCAGGAGAGAAAGATGGGAAGACAGTGAGGTCATCAATTTACCAAGCCCTATGTCTGCTCACGTTTGAGATTAGACACAACACCAACGGCATTAGAATAAGTACTGTGGTTGACTTCAGCAGAGACGTAAAGCAAAGCCTCCCTCGCCTCTCTTCCCTTCCTTCTCTGCCAGGCTACTACAACACCAGACCTTACAGACACATACAGGGGCACACCACACACTCCCACTATTCACCAACAACTGCCTAGCACAGTAAAAGGAGTACAAGAGAAAGCCCCACACAGATGGATAAAAGGGGTCTGTCAAGTATTATACCATTACCTGCATGCCCAGATGCTACCTCTACATTCCATTCTCGTATCGCCTCTCCACAGCACCCAGCATACTCCTCTCCAACCATACTCATCCCAGACGAGACTTGTCTGAAGTTACACATAATTATCCAATCTATAAACTTCTCTACCTGAAGCTCCCTGGCTCTTGCAACATGCTTCTGAACTGAGAAGGCACACAAGAATTTGGTATCACATATTGTGCTGCTTCAGAGACACAAATCAGAATGAAAACCTTTTGTTCCGCATTTGGACAGCACCAAGGACAATACAATTCTCATGTCTGACTAGGGAATATAGTAAAATACTTAAATAGATAATAGTTGCTTAAACTAGTCTCCTCTCCATACAGTTGCAATATAAAGTTGGATTTTTCTCCAAAGACCCTGGAGGACTAGACTATTGATAGATGCATTTTATTTTAATCATTAAAGTCATTTTTATCTTTTTGTAAACAAAAAAGATGCGTGTTTATTCTCTTGAGTGATGGCATGGATTCTCGATGTACTGCTGGCAAAACTATTACATGCAATATGCAACTTGATTAGTTCAGCTTCTACATACGTGGTGTTCGTTGGGGTTGTAGCAATCAATCTATAGGTAGTCCACTGCAACATTTCAGGTGGATTTTCAGCAGCAGTGTTATTAAAAGTCTAAGGATAAAGGCACATGTGTACAGCGCAGGATTTTGAAGGCTGGCAGCATCTGCTGCTGATAAATTTGACAACCATTAATGTAGAGAACAGTTTGGGATAGAATCTCAAACCAATCCTAAGATGAAGAGCATACTAAATGTGATTAAAGAAATCAGTCTATTGTCTATGATCTTCAACAAAAAGAATTTAAACTCTTTCTATTGAATCTGTGACCCGTTTTAGAGATAAGAAATAGAGATAGCAATTTGCTCTTGTCACGAAACAACTCAATCGCAGACTGAAAAAAAAGTTTGCCTCCTGCCCCTTCCATTTGATTGCTTACCTCTCACAGGATAAAAAAATAGAGGCTTCAAGGGAAAAAAAAAAAAAAAAAAAAAAAAAAAAACACATTTTAGTTCATGCAAACATCTGGACAGAGTCCGGCAAAATGAGGCTATAAAGCAGACAGAAAAGAGTTATACGGAAATAGAGAAAAGAGGTATAATGTGTTTAACATGGGGAGAGACACAAATTACAAAGAACAACCAAATCTGAAATGACACATAAATCAGTTTACAAACAGAACCATTTTCTCAGCACAATTATGGTGACAGAAGAATCACTGGAGAGCTTTAAGAAATCATTCGCTGAGCACTTACATGGGATAATCTAGCAAAGGGGCCCAGGAGACCTGGTTGATCTTCAAGAACAACATTCTCAAAGCACAAGAACAGTTGAATTTGATGTGCAGGAAGCCAAGCAGGTGTGGAAAGAAGCAGGTGGCTGAACAGGAAGCTCCTGATGGAGCTCAAACATAAAAGGAAGCAAATAGAAAGTGAAAGTGGGGGTGGGCTCTCCAGGAGGATACTGAAACTGCCTCGGCACATCAGGATGAAAATTAGGAAAGCTTGAAATTGCATGATAATTCACAAAAATTGAACGGTGGTAAGAAGTGCTTCAGAATGCACACTGGTAGCAAGATAAAGACTAAGCACATTGTGGGACTAAAGCTGAATGGGACAGGGGAACAGTGGTAAAGGGTATGGAAAATATTTAGATCCACTTTTGTCTTGGTCTTCACCTGTGAAGACTGTTCACAGCCTTTCTGCTTCACGTGCCCATTGGAAGTATCCAGGGGCCAGAAGCACTACCCACAACAGAGCAAGACTGAATTATGGAACACCTAAGTAAGCAGGGCTTACTTACTTCAGTCCTTGGGACAGACAAGATGTCCCAGCCTCACCGAGGGATGCAGCAACAGCTGATGTCACTGTCATGTTTTAAAGGTCACAGTGATTGAAGGCGGCTCCTGATGACTGAATAAAGGTAAATGTTGTACCTCTCTTCAAGAAGGGCAAGAAGGATTCAAGGAATTACAGACCGGTCAGCCTAACGTCAGTCCCTGGGAAGATTATGCAGCAAATCCTCCTGGAACCGATTTCCAAACACCTGAATGACCAGAAGGCAAGTGGGAACAGTCAGCATGGATTTACCAAGGGAAATCTCAGCCTGATTGCCTTATGTGCTGACAAGACTGACTTAATGAAGAAATAGCTTTTGAAACAGTTACCAATGGGATCATTGTGAAAAATTTAGAGAGAGCTGGAACTGGATGAGTGTATGGCAAAGCACATGGAAAAATGACTGGCACACTGCACTCAAAGGCTGGGGGTCAGCAGTACGACAACCCAATGGTGGCCAGTTACTAATGATGTAACTCGGGTCCTTTGCTGGACTTGCTCCATTCTGTCAATGTCTTCCTTGTATAGGGAACGCCAGGAGAGTGCACAGTAAGCTGATGGGGTTCTAAGAGCCAAAAAAGACAGAACTTTTTATCAGTTGTTTCTAAAGGTACACAGGGGAGTCAGGGATAAACCCCAAAAAAGACAACTCCCTTGTCCATAACTGCTTGCCCCGTAAATGTATTCTAACACTTACGGTCCCATAACTCTGCAGTTCGTCTGTATCGAAGGGTTCCTGGAAACCAATTCACCCACAAAAAGTTAAATAATCACATAATCATAGAATGCTTTGGGTTGGAAAGGACCCAGAAGACCACCTAATTCCAACCCCTTCCACTAGACCAGGTTGCTCAAAGCCCCATCCAACCCGACCCTAAGACTTGATAAGAAGGTTTAAATATGACTGGATTTTAACTATTCATCACTGCATATCATAAAACATGCAGCTACATCTAGTGTCCCATGGTCAGTTCATGGCTGCTGAAGAACAACAAATGGCATGGCAGGCCAAAGTGGAAGGAGGTGGGGGTTAACAGCAGGCATGTTTTAACACGCTTCACATTGGCATACTGTGCAGTGGTACCACATCACACAATGAATGACAAAGGACATCACAGCACCACACAAAGTTACTCAACTTAATATAAATTCAGAGAGAAGGGCACCTCAAAGTCACCCGGTGCCTCCCCTGCATTTTGCAGCCCTCCTGAGGTACCGTCCAAGCACGATGTGTGCAAATGCAGCCACCAGCACAGGTAGAGCTCCTGCAGCCAAGCCTGCCAAGCTCCCCAGCAGCACGCTACAGCCTCACAACTTGAACAGCTGCTCACAGGGCTGCCAATTCCCAGCCCTCCACCCTTCAGGCAGTCTTGTACTCACCCATATACAGCACCAAGGGCATAAACTATATGCACAACATTGTTTCCTAGGGCTTGTATTAGTTGGGTTTTGCATCACCTTGGTAGGACACCATTTTGGCCAACAAGCTTCTTGCTTTATGCCACTTACTTTGCACATTCATCCAACTGAGACTTGTCTTTTTTTTTTTTTTTTTTCCCCCCCCAGTATCCTTTTAAACACTCAGCATCAAACTCATGCTTACTGTCTCATTCTCTCTCTGTAACAAAAAACCTCCTGTTTCCCTTAAAACCTGCAGGGGTCACTTCACTGATGGGCCAGTTCTGTCTCCCTACATCCATCAGGTGGATGATGGGAAGTTTGGGGACAGAAAAACCTCATCAAGTGAGAAGTAAGCTGGGTAAATAAAACAGATGGAAGATGCGCACACAAAAACTCCGAAGCAAGGGCCGCAGCTTGAATTATTATTGTAATCCTTTGCCACATGCCTACAGAAAACTTGACAACAGCTAAGCTGTCAACATGCTATCATACCACCCATCCTGCTGACCAATCTTTGTTTTTCTGTACTCCCCCAGTTATCTGTGTCCATCTGTTGTCTCTTGTCTCATTATTAGTGTGCTAGCTCTTTGGGGCAGGGAGCATTTTTTGCCCTGTGTTTGACGCAGGACTGTGTAGGTGCTACCACAATAGGCAGGAATAATAACAAAAGCAATAATTAGGTTATATCTCCCTACCTCCTTGGGTCGGAATGTTTCCCTCCTGACTTCACAGCAGTGTTCATAAAAAATTATTACTTGGTATAATTTGGGGCCTCGTAAACAAATAATTACACCACAACCTAACTTTGACCGTTTCACCAGCCATCCCTTCAGGCCTGAATCCGCTGAGCTCTCCATATGCTTCAAATGGTGAGCGTGTGAGAACTGGGCTCCAGAGGACGATGCCAGCATTGCGGTGCAGCGGGACCAGTGCCCTGCATGCAACCCTTAGACAGATTTTTCCCTGGACAGAACAAACTTCCTACACACAAACTGTTGCCTCCTACTGTTGTGTGTCAACCCTGACTCACTCCTAGTGCCAAGAAGTAGAGGATAATATCTTCATCCTCCACTCAAAGAATGGCAACAGCCTGCAGTTATGAGTTTATGTAAGAAGGCAAAAAATGGTTATATTGTAAACACGCACACAGTGGTCAAGCCTAACACTGTCCTAGTTCAACACACATGTATCCACAGGTGTTCTGTTAAACCAAAAGGAAGAAACTTCCTTCTTTGAGGTTTGTCAGAGGAACTGGATCTCTGTACTGGACATGCTCAGGAATTCACCCCTGGCCCAACTGGCTATAGACTGCCTGTTCATGTAAATCTAAGATTCGGAAGAAATGCAAGTAAAACACCACATAATGTGTCCTGGATTGCTTTCCAGTAGCCACTGAAAGAGTTTTACTGAGCCATCAGAGAAGTGGATCCCCACTCCCTGAGTAACAGCCTCCTCTCTGGAAGTACCACGAGCACCTTTCACAAAGTACTGAAGTCAAAGTCTTTATGGGATCAGGCATTAGGTTCCCTTTTCTCTAACCCATGGGGTGGTAACACACCTCCCTGACATGCCTAACCCACACTACTCTGCTTTAGGTAACTGGAAGAAGAAATTGTTGTTCAGATGAAAACCCTGTGCCCTTGTCCACTATTTAATGGAAGAGCACAGAAAAATCATCTTGCAGTAACTGCAACACACTACACAAACCTGCAGTGGATTTTAACAGGAAAAAAAACAGAGGTAGAAGTCTTCCCATCTCCAAATAATTTATCCAAATCTTCCCAGTCTAAACTAATAAGTGACAAGGATAAGAACTAGTTAAGAGGACACGGAAAGCTGGGCACACCCTCTGCTTCTTACCTGCAGGAACAGAAAGGCAGTGCTGGACGTGTATGTGACCCTGCCCAAACACACTAGCTTGTTCAAGCCTTTCTGGGACACGCGCTGTAAAACTCTGTTGTGCCAGGGACGTGAAAGGTGCTACAGGGGCATTGCAGACAGAGTGTTTCACCCTGGCCCTGCCACCCCACTCTCCCACCTCAACAGCCAGAAAGGGGAGAAGCTTGATTTTCAGGTAGCTCGAGAGGTATAGGGCTATATTCCCTCCCTGAACAGGTCAAAATTCTAGCAAAACAAACTAGTTAAAATCTGGTGGCTCTCCATCTCATCTGCTCTGAAAACTTCCTGCAATGGGAGCACCACAACCTCTCTCAGGAATCTGTTTTCATGCTTAACTATCCAAACAGTCACAAAGCTTTTCCTAGCATCTATCTCCACATCTTCCTTGCAACAAATTAAGCTGATTACTTCTTGTCCCATCCCCAGTGGACACAGAGAACAATTAATCACTGTCTTCTTAGAACAAGCTTTTAAATATCGGAAGACTTTTCACGTCCCTCGTCAATCTTCTCTCCAGACTAAAGGAGCTCAGCTCGTGGAGCCTCTCCCTGCAGGTGACGCTCGCTGCTCTGGCTGCCCTCTCCTCATCTCCTTCCACCATTCCTGGCTTTGCTGCTCACGCTGGACACAGTGCTCTGCTGTGGCTGCTGGAGTAGAAAAACTACCGCCTGTGTGCTACACGTGACATTCCTGTTAAATATACCCGAAAATGAGATTTACTTTTTTGCAATGTCACCACACTGTTGACTCACATTCAGTCTCTGACTCACTGTAGTGCCTCCCAGATCCCTTTCTGCAGTACTGTTGCCTGGCTTGTTATTCCCCATTTTGCATGTAGGCATTTGATTTCACCTTTCCAAGTGCAGCACTTTTCATTTGTCTTCAATGAATTTCTTCGTACTGAATTCAGACTTCTTTCCAGTTTATCAGTTTAATAGGTGTGTGACCTACGCTGTGCCAGGAAGATCAACTTCCTGCCTCGTGTTACACACAGGCTAAAAAGAGAGCATGCAAGAACTGCTGTGCTCACACAAACGTTAAGAGTTACTGTCTTATCAAAAGCCTCTCAATTTGTCACTTCCTTTTCACTCCGCATCTCTACGTGATACCCCATGGTCTTAGTAAGAAAACAGCAGCTCACTGAAGCTTGATAATATAAATTCATTCAAGAAAATCATAATCCGCTGCCAAAAAGGGACTGCAATATCCCAAGCACCACATCACTCTGACCCAAGCTGGAACCAAACAGAGCTGCTAGCAGCTCATTAACTGGGTCACATCAACCAACAAGGAGGACAAAGGACATATTTAAAAGAAAGGAAAAAAAAAGCAGCTAATTATAGGAGCTAAATCTTTAAGACCCTGCTCAACAAAATTATGCATTTTGGTCCACTGTTGTTAGACCCACTGTCAAGTATGTATTTGATTAATGACTTGTATGAAATTACATGGGGATCAATTTGTTTTCTTGGTTTTTCCCATAAAGCCCTTTGGCTTCTAGAGATGTCGCAGGTATTTTAAATGCATTTACCTGGAATTATATTCTGTCCCACCCTCTAAGTACTGCATGAGCTAACCAGACAAGCCAGCACATTTTGATTCCAGGACTTCAACACAGTATCAGGCATATGGAGTCCCTGGCATATGGAGAAGGTTCACCCCAGTCCCATCACAGATTTCCTGCATTCCCTATTTCTGTCCAAAATGCAGGCAAAACTATTGATAGGTTAAAATTTCTTCTCTTCGTGGTGTACAAAAAGATTTCAGGGTGCAACCTACAACAGTAGTAGAAGGGTTACAGAAACTGGAGCGTCTCAGATACATGAAACTTTCAAGAAACTCTTAATACTTCACAAATGATAGTTTTGAATTTTCAAAGTTGGGACTAGTGTGGAAAAACTCATTTGACATATACAGGGAGAAAACACCAAACTTTTTAGTTAATACATTAATTGCAGGACCACCCTGACTGCTCTGCTGACACTTCCTACCACTGTAGAGCTATCCATGGGTCATGCACCAGTACAGGCTGGGCCCACCTGGCTGGAAAACAGCTTCAAGAAAAGGGCCTGGGGGTCCTGGTGGAGACCAAGTTAAACAGGAGCCAACAGTGTGCCCTTGCAGCAAAGAAGGCTGATGGTGTCCTGGGCTGCATGAGGAGGCATGTTACAGATCAAGGTAGGGGATCCTTCCCCTCTCCTCAGCAGTGGTGAGGCCACACCTGGAGCACTGCATCCAGTTCTGGGCTCCCCGGTACAAGGAGGACATGGGGCTACTGGGGAGAGTCCAGTGAGTGAATGGCCACAGAGACAAT
Organism: Anas platyrhynchos; assembly: GCF_047663525.1. Classification (NCBI taxonomy): domain Eukaryota; kingdom Metazoa; phylum Chordata; class Aves; order Anseriformes; family Anatidae; genus Anas; species Anas platyrhynchos. The sequence continues at coordinate 22,763,947 of NC_092591.1, forward strand.
TAACGGACTGGAGCTCCACTCCTGCGAGGAACGGGCTGAAAGAGTTGGGACTGTTCAGCCTGGAGAAGAGAAGGCTCATGGGGCAGAACTCAGTAATGAGTACAAATACATGAAGAAAGAGTGCAAAGAAAATGGAGCCAGGCTCTTTGCAGTGATGCCCAGAGACAAGGTGAGAGCTGATGGGCACAAACTGGAACACAGGACAACCCGTCTGAACATAAGGAAACATCCCTTTACTGTGAGGACAACCAAGCACTGGAACGAGATGTTAAGAGTGGTTGCGTAGTCTCTCTCCTTGGAGATATACAAAAGCCATCTGGACATGGTCACCTGCTCCAGGTGGGCCTGCCTGAGCAGAGGGGTTGGACAAGATGATCTCCAGAGGTCCCTTACAACCTCCACAACTCTATGGGTTTCACCAGTCATCAGCAGGTCAAAACTCTTCCTGAATAATAGTTCCTCTGTGGCTTAAATCTGTTCCTTTCCAAACGTGCCCTGGTGCTGCACCAGAACCTCCTGTAGCCTGGTACTGAGGGATGGTGCAGAAAGAGATTCAGCAGCCAGGATGAGTTCCTTCTCTGGAATAATCAGAATGACCCCATTCTGATTACTGCACAAACAGATCAAGATCTTCGCCAGATCACTTTAACTCAGGCTTCTGCAATACTCAGAAAAATCAGACAGGTTATTTCCCCCTTCCCATTATACCCAGAACCAGAGAAGACAGAAAACACAGTGGTCAAAATATTTCAAGTCAAACTGTTTAATGCCATACATATTGCTCACATCAGCAGAGAGGTTTATTCCAGATAAGATCACAGGCTAAAGCAAGGACTCATCTTCCCTGTGGCTCCCTAGCACCTGGAAAAAGGAAAGGAGGGCAGCACGGCCTCCCACTGGCTCTTCCAGTCTAGTGAACAGAAGAGAGTTCTGCCAAATAAAGGAGAGAGAGATAATCTTGTCTCACCTCCCAGTGCTCTGATGATCAGGAGAGAAAATGTTAAGTGAGCACACCATAATTTTACACTTGAGTTCAGCAACTGACTTATCTACATGAAGTAAATGAAGACTAGTTGAGCTACTAGTTATGAAGGAGTTAGGAGACCAAGCACACCTAAAGGCTAGTGCTTTAACTGCACCACAGCTCAATTAACTTACAGATGCAACAGTAACCACAAGAGCAGAAAATCAGGAAGGCATCAAACTGATCAGAAAACCTCTTGAATGTTAACATGCTTTGAAGATTTCTCTTCCCTTTTTGTGTTTTAAAAGAGATGTCGTATTTTAAGAAAACACAACTACCTGGCAACTTATTAGCAAACATCAACTGAAAATTGTGTACGTGTAGGAAGAGCAAGATTCCCCCTCGGGACAAGTGAAGGACTGTAAAGTTCAGGTGAACAGGCTTTTCTGCAGCCCCTTCCTTGCTTCCCTCCATGACTGGTCACGAAGACAGCTGACAGAAGGGCCTTCCACACATCCCTCTCCAGATCCCGTTCCTCCTCACTCCATTTAGTTTCTGCAGTTCAAGCAGATTCCTTTTTCCTCTGAAATCAATGTTTAATTAACACATTATTGGAAAAAAAAAAAAAAAAAAAAAAAAGAAAAAAAAAAAAGGCTGTAACAGCAGACTGAAATGAAGCCAGCACCTCCCTGCTCTGCAGACGCAGGCAGTCCCATCAAACAGTTGCCCCACTGGAGAGTTCTTCCTCTCCTCATCCTCATTCAGCTGCCAGCAAACATCATTCTTTTGCTTTGTTACCTTCCTTTGCATCCCCATCCCTAGGGGAATCCTTCCCTCCTTAGAGGTGGTTCACAACAGTAGGAAAGACGGGATCACACTGCAGAAAGTAGAGGGAGAAGGGTAGCAAGTGCTCTCTGCGTGGCCTCGCAGCATGACCAACACCTCCCCTTCAATCCTGCCATTCCCCGTGGAGCAGCACACCAATTCCCCTGGTGACTTCCCCACCTCGACACGGCAGCAGCAGGAGCGCTGCAGCGGTAACAGGACAGCTCGCTTCGCCATGAGCAGAGGGCGCTCCCAGGGTCAAACTCCCAAACCCTGGGACTACACACAGCTACACGCACCCAAAGGCAGCAGAGAGGCTACCGGCAGCTTCAAAAGGTTTACATCATGCCTCCCCCCCATCGCCTCCTCCCAACCTCATCAATTATTATTCTAGCCCATTCCTTGGCTCTCATCCGGCTGCTGGGAGGTACTTGGATGCAGGGGATGCTGCAGCGCTGTCAAGGGCATTGCGAGGCAGGCCCTAGGCCTTGGGCACCCTCACTACAGGGTTGGCACAGCAGGGGAGAGGCAATGGAGTCCATGAGCTGCTGGGCTGGGCTGCCCTAGTTAGAAAAGGAGACATCAGATGTTTGAAAGGGCCTACCATCCCAGCACTGTCATTCCCAGGATCCAAAGCTACTGGTGTTAATTAGTTCCCGTGATGTGATGGATGACAAGCGGCAGGGCCAGGAATGACACAGGCAGATTGCGTTCGAAATAAGCTGTCCCTCACCATCAAGGGCAAAGGAAAGGAATCTGGAGAAGACAGGAGCTAAGCACACCACTGAGAGACACCAGGTATGCTGACAGATGCCCCTCATCCCCGATTCCCCCCTCCCTTCACCCCGGCTCACTCCTGCTGCTGGCAGACAAGAAATAGGCAGGGGAGCACGCCTGGGGGAATATTTGGGCTCAGGGCTGTGAGGGACAAGGGGAAAGCTCTGAGCCTTGGGAACCAAGGCAGATGAAGGGCTAAATCCTGTGGCAAGGTGCTATGTTTCAGACAGACCCGAGCTCCTGATGGCTGTGGGCACTCCTCCACCACCCTCTGCAAAGCCACGCAGCGATGCCTGCAGCAGCCCAGAGTCCCGAGGGGCTGCACGCTTGAGCCCAGACACAGGGCTCTGCCAAGCTGGCTGCACGGCGTGCATTTCCCAGCAGCTGCCCACAGTGCTCAGAAAGCCTTTTTCTCTGAATGGCAACACAAGACATTACATCCCCACCTTCTCTTAAGAACCTCAGGATCTTCCAACACCACTGGCATACCTCCACCGGGAGTCCGCCTGCCCAGCTTCCTGAGCACAGCGCTACAGGGACGCGGCGTTTCACCCCTCACAGACCTCAGCAAAGCCATCGTCAGGCCAGCCAAGCCCAAAGTTACGGCTTTTCCTCGCCAAAACAATAAAAGCCAGTACAAATATGGAGCACTAAAGATGCCACCCACTGCCCACGACAAGGAGAAAGAAAGAACAAACTTCTCAGATGCTGCCTTTCTACAGACGTGCCTTGTTCTGGCTGTCTGGATTGGTGCTGAGAGGACAAAACATCATTTCTGATGCTCAAAGTCCTTTACACAAGTGAATTGTCTCGATCTACGATGGTGTAAGGATAAACCAAAGGAATGAGAAAGCAAATTACCTGACCAAGACTCTGTAGAGTGCTGGTTTCAAGAAACCAACAATCCCACTATCATCTTGGCTTCCAAAATGCAAAATATTCTCCTCAGCACTTGCTGTATGAATTAAGAGCTGACTGTGCTAGATTGACAGACTGCTATTAACTAGAAGAGGAGGATGAGGGGGAGAAGAGAACTGATAGAATTTTTCAAAGCTTAACCAAAATTGGGGTAATTTCTGGCTCCAGCTGCGTTGGCAATAGTCCCAAAATAAAGCCTGTCTCCTTAGCATGCTGGTGGGAGCAGGGGCAGACAAAGTTAGACGCTTTTTGTTTTTAATTAAAACACTGTGTCTCTTGAATCACTGTCAGAAGTCATCTCTTGTATTGGCTTTTGGTCATCACAAAGTTCCTGGCTGTAGCATTTTGTTCTTGGCCAGGCCACTGTGTGTCCTTATCCTTGACACCGCAGAGCACAGTTCAGCTGGAGTTCACACTTCCCCCTGAACACCCAGAGCCTGTTACAAGAGAGGAGAGGGCAAAGGAAAGCTGAGCAGGGAGGTAAAGCACACTCTGCTTCTCTCAAGACAGGTAAATTCTGGAGCCTTGGACGAAGCTGTAGAAGAGAAAATCCAGAAATTCAGTAGATCTGCTGAAATACCACTGCTGCCACACCAAACAAGGGACTGAATGAAGTCTTCCTTCCCTGGAACACTCTAGACTAGAGCCAGAGCGCATGCGGTTTGAAGGCATCCTCTAAGGTGATAGTCTACATCCAATCCTAACACAAAGAGGCTAAGAATTGCCTGATGGCTTGGTAACTGGCTTGAAAAGGGAGAGAAGTGGGGGAGAGAGGTTGCCAGCTCACTTCCATTTTGCACAGGGGCTTCGGTTATCACTTCCATCCATTACCCCTGGCACCACTGCTCACCCCCTGAACACCCTGCTGGAACTCAGCGCCTCTCTCACTTCTTGCATGCAAGTCCCTCAGGGTGCAGTCAGCCCCTCCACTAAGCGAGGTTCACCCCGCTCTGCTGGCTGTGTAAGCTTGAGTGCGGGCAGAGCACCACAGCCAGGGAGCTACAAAGCTCCCTTTGAAGTCATTAAGGTTTACCTTCTATAATACTTTCTCCCAATTTTCTCTGCTCCTGTGTCAAATAGAAACCAACTATGCCATGAGAGCGTGCTGGCACCTTAGTCACTGGGAAAATGGATGAACCATAAGACCAGGGCCCACCTTCACCCTACAGGGCAATGGGGAGGCAGACTGGGGCTGGGTGGTGCTCGGCTGGCCGCTGCAGGAGCCGCCCTGCCCACAGGCACCAGCACCACAGCACTGTTTTGTTTCTGAAGGGGCTGGGGAAAGGGGAGGGAAATCAAAAGCAGCTCCTGGGGAAGCTGGGCAGCCGAGGTGAGATTGCTGTGGTGAGCACAAGGCAGGGGAGTGGGGGAGCCAGGTATCTCCGGGCATCAGCCACAACGGCAGCGGTGCTGGACACGTCCCTGCCCCGGCTTCCTGACCGCAGCTCACCACCGCGCCTCAAGGTCAGGCAGAGAGGAGAGCGGCGGCCGGCAAACCACAATAGCCCTGGACAGATCTATTTGTTAGGCTTTTGCTATCGCTCCGTGAAGTGGAAAGATCCAGAAGCGTGGAGACCTGGGAGCAGGCGCAACCACACGCAGGAGAGGAGAAGCAGCGGCTGGCGGAGCCACAGGAGCCTTCCTCCCCGGCTCCCCTCTGCCCAGCATGCAAGCAGCCCATGACCAAGCCGGGAAGGCCTCCGCGCCCAGAGGAGGAAGGTGCTGAGCAGGTCTGCGAGCCCCGGGGGGCCCTGACCGCCTGACACCCAGGAAAAGCCTCCCTCACTGCTGCCATCCCCACCCCTGCGTGCCAGCCGCCCACGGCCACCAGCTGAGGCTGGCTGGGCTCTTCCCCTGGCTCTAGCTGGGGGAGGAAGGGAGGGACGGAAGAAGGAAGGGAGGAAAGAAGGGATTCATCTTCCTTTCCTTTCCCCCCCTCTTCTCCCTGCTCCACCCAGACCCAAAGAGCCGCGTCCCTCCTGCATACCCTAGCACAGAACCACAAGGAGCTTTCCCCCGCCTCTCTCCATCCACCAGCCTCCAGCAGGGACTGCCTGGAAATGGCGATATTCCCCTATCGCCTGCATCAACCACACGGACGAGCCGAGAGAGGGCAAGGCAGGATGGCATGGCAGGGCGAGGCGGGGAGGCTTTGTTAGGTCCTGGCTCCAGTGCAGCCCGCCCCCTCTCTCCATCTCGATGCCCTCCAGCTCGGACACGTGAGGAGGCGCTGGGAAGGGAGGGGGCCTGGGGTGCCTATGAATTTTGTTTCCCCCATCAAGGGGCCGGCTCGCTCCCCCGAGCACGCCTGGCTCCGCTGGAGCTCCCTGGAGTAACCTTTATTCCAGTGTGTCGCAAGCATGTATTTCACGGATGGTTACACTGAATCATTATCACCAGACGTTCATTTGACCAAAATAATGTTATTAGCATCGTCAGGTCTGTCCCCCCCCACTCCTCCCTCCCCAGTACATCCATGCTCCCTCCAAGCCCTGGGTCCCTGCCGCCCGCGCAGGGCACACCCCTCCCCGGCACAAAAATCTCATGATGTGCGACACCACGTCCTGGAAAAGAGCGCGGCGAGCTGGGCTGGCGAAATGGATGGACGTGCCTTTGGCATTTACTGAGCTCCCGACCCTCTGCCAATGCTTATCAGCCGCACACACAAAGACGGGCACGCAAAAACCGGGATTAAATCATGGCCTGTCCTAGGTACGTGACTAGGGGTCTGCGTGCACGTGTGCCCGAGCTGCGCTCGCGGTCCTATCGGGAGCCCGAATCTGCGTGGCATGAAGCAAAGGTCATCGTGCCACCGTTGCGATGCACTAAAAAAAAAGCCGCAGAGCCATCAGGATGTAACACAGAATTTTCTCGTCAAGGGACGAGAAACCTTCGGGGGGGTGGGGGCTGGGAGGAGGAAAGCGGGTGTGCGGATGGGGGGGATGGGGGGGAATGGCAGAAAATGGGGAGGAAAATGAAGAATACAAAGCTCCACTTCGCTAATCCAAGATAGACAATCCATCCCTTCCCCCTCTGTACGCCCGCCCTCCCCCCGAAATGTTGGTGCAGATGGATTTCTGTATCTTGGTTTTGCAGCAGTGGGTCTAATGACTCCCATACCAAACCCCCTCGCTACCATAACCCCTCCCACTATTTTTTTTTTAGACCGGGCTGAAGAATAATGTGTTTTTAGAGATAATGGGTTTTATAAAAAGAAAAGAAAAAGGGACGCAACGCAGACATTATGCGAATAAGCTGCTCCCCGCATCACCCCCATCTTCCCCCAACCGCACATCCCGATTTCACCCCCTCCCATCTTTCTCCAGCCTTCCCCCATCAGCTCCCCCAAGGAAAGGAAAAAAACCCACAACGCGATCTGGGTAGCCGATCTCAAAATCCCAAGCACTAATCCGCTTGAATTTGTTCTTCCCCTTATATAAGCAGCAGCACGTCAACATGTTCAGTGGAAAGGCAGCGTAAAATGAGGCCAGGCTACAGCCATGGAACAGGGGTGATATCGGCAGATATCGCTTCTATCGAGAAGCCATCACCACCGGGGTGATGAAATCAAGTACTGGGCTTTCAGCCCTTCCCTTCTTTTATTTATTTATTTCTCAACGCTTGCTCTCATTCTATTTCGTTTTCATTTTGGTTTCGCTCTACTTCATTTTTTAAAGGACAAAAGTGAAATAAATAATTAAAAGCCCAGAGACATACCCCACCGGAAGGTGCCCGAATGCTCCAGAAAGAGAAGCCTTACCTCCTAACTTCTTTTTTTTCTTTTATTTTTCCTTTTTTTCCTTTTTCTCTTTTTTTAATAAATACATACAGCCCTGTTGCTCCCGTCGTCCCCAAACTTCAAACATCCCCAATTGCACCTCCCCACTCCCCCAAACCAGATACTTTGTTAGAGACAGACAATTGTTTAGGAAACTGCCGAAGACCGAAAAAGAAACCGATAGAGAAATAGAAAACGAGCTCTACACAATAGTCTAGTTCGTTCAGCTGATAGAAGCGCGCCCAGTCCCAAAACCAAAAGCAATAATCTCAGCAACCTCCTCCCCCCAGAGCCCCACTCACCCGTAGGTAAACTCGCCCAACTTAATACCGATGACCATTTTAACTTAAACCAACGGCAGCCGTGACACCCTTCTGGTTCACGCTACGCTTAATAACCGGCTCTATCCGCCTGGCAAACAAAACCTTTTGTGATCATTTTTTCCCCCACCTACTCAACGTCTCCCTGAGACTTTTCGCCAGCCTAGCGAAGAGTTCGCCCCCCTCCAAAAGCAGCCCCTCGAAACACGCAATAAGCCGATGCTGGTGAGCGGTCATGTCAATACTCGCCTCTTTGGGAGGGCTGCGTGCTCACCACAGAACAATTGCGTGCAGGAAAAAATACCGGAGGAACAATTAATATTTAAAAAAATAATAATAATTTCTTAAAACTATTTCAACGAAGCGTTGAACGGTTTGACCATGGAAAGGTGGAAAGAGCTCGGGAAAGCGAAAGGCTGGAAGTGTCCTTTTTATAAACAATTTGATGGGTTTAGCCTGGGTTCTGCCTCCCCGATGCTTTGGTTTTTCTGCCGCTGATCTCATGCCTAATCTTCTTTATTGTTTTCTTTGAGGGGGGGGAGGGAGAAATGAGGAATTTTTTTTTTTTTTTGAAAGATTTCAATTTTAACAAAATGCATCCTCATGGAGCCCTGGCTAAATATGTTACTTCCTAGCTACAAAGGACTGCAATTAAAATAAATTTAAAGAGTAAGCAAAAGACAAGTCACCTGCAAAGCACCAGAGTCAGTGCCCTTAGGTAGGAGAATTACATCACTCCCTGACTGAATGATGCTCTCTTTTAAATTATAAAGCAGGTGATTTTTTTTTTTATTTGACGGAAGACAAAAAAAAAAAAAAAAAGGCAAAAAGAGGTGGGTATTTCACATACATCTTGCACGAAGAAAGCATTGAACCAACCTTTAAGGTCACTCACTGCCTGAAAACCCACAGCAGTTGCTCACGGTGGAAGTTTTCAGGCAAGACGGCTACTAAATCATTAATACAAACAAATGGAAGGCGGGGAGGAAAGGCGCTACTGTAATAGATCCGAAGACTTGGAAGAGGAAAAAATATTAGGAAAAAAAAACTTTCGTCTTCAGCCTCTCTTCGTTCCTCGTTAATAATTTTTTCAAGAAGAAATCCTTAAGCTTTAGCCGAACGGGAGGCTCTCCCTAAGCGTCTCCCGGCCGTAATTCAGCGCGGTGTCTTCTTCTTTTCCGCGGGGCCCCCCGCTCTCCGCTCGGAGGAGCCCCGCCGCGGGCAGCGCGGTTCCCAAAAAGTCGGGCAGGAGCCGCCGGGGCCGGACAGCGCCCGGGAGGGAGCGAGGGGAGCCGGGCGGCTGCCTCGCGGGGGGCAGCACAAGCCCACCCGCGGGGCTCCGGAGCCCAGCGCCTCCGGGGAGGGAGCCCCAGCCGTGCCAAGCCGTGCCGAGCCGAGCCGTGCCGCCCCCCGCCCGCCACCCCGCTCACCTCCGCAGCCAACTCGCGGCTCGCCTCCGCTGCGGGGCGGGGGGCTCCAGCGTGGCCCCAGCCAAGGAGGCTCGGGGGGTCCCGGGGAGGCTGGGCTGGCCGTGCCGAGCCGAGCCGAGCCGAGCCGTGCGAGCCGCGGGCGGAGCTGCGCAGGGCTGAGCGCGCCGCGGTGCCGGAGCAGCCCGAGCCCCGCGCACGCCGCCGCCGCCGCCCCCAGCCCGGCCCGGCCCCGCCCGGCCCCGGCTTTTAAAGAGACCGCGGGCACGGGGCCCCGCACCGAGCCCGCACCGAGCCGCTCCAGCCCCGCTCCCGGCTCCCCAGCCCGGCCGCTGCCCTCCGGGACGCCGCCGCGGTGCCAGCCACGGGGTCGCGCCCTGCCCGCCGCAGCCGGCCCCCAACACACCCGGAGCGCGGAGGGAACGGCACCGACGCCCCCGGCTGCGCTCGGGGAGCGTTTCGTCGGGAGAGAGTGAGCCCAGGGGCTGGAATTTGGCGCTGTGGCACCCTCAGCGCTTCGCACGGCAAACAGCCTCCTTCAGAGCATCTCGTGCGAAGTTTCGGAGCGCGTTGCCCTGCTGAACGCCCGTCTCCGAGCACAGCAGCTGCACGCAAAGGGCACACAAAACCACACCTCAAGAACCCGGCCCTCTGCCCCCCTCTCTCCCTGTCCTATGATTTGGGGCTGACCCCACAACACCAGACAAGGGGAACTGTGGTTGCCCTCGAACAGACTGGAAATCCGTTTGCCTTTCCTTCCCCTTCTGGCCCTGTATGCAAAGGTTTTTGTCCCTTTCTATGTTTTGCATAGGAGAGAGCCCACTCTCAGCACCTGGTAAATAATAATTATTTTATACAAAGGTATCGATCGCTTTGCCCACCATCAAAATGAAGCTGTATCTGGGGTGTGTAATAGCCTCACAGGAACACTAAATAATAGTTTCAGGTAGTATTAGGAGCCCCCTGGGAAGTTGCTCTGGAAAACACAGTGCTCCACACCTCCTAACACATTCAGACGCATGCAGAGGGAGGATAACAGAGACCTATTTCAGTGAGATGACAACAGCCCAGCAGAGAGGCATCTCCTAGACTCAAAATCGGAGTCCCTAGAGCAAGAATTTATCCCTTTATGTCTGTGCAAGCGTAGGTTATTGTTCAGCTTCCTGCTTTATATGGACAACAGAGCAGTGGTGAGAACTATCAATCCCTCCTCAGGGCACGGGATTAGATCCTGGTCTCAATTACTGTGAAGAAAATCAGGTATTACTTTATTTACTTCAATAGTTAACTCCAGATTTAAACGTGCACCTGGCAATAAAACCTGGTTGCTAGTCCCTGCCTTCCCCTGCTGATAGTTCTGGCAATCTAGCATTTTGTAGATTGCAGTTTATCAAAGTAATAATTTGATGAGGTAGTCATCCAAAACCACACCACCTCTGGCCCTTCACTCTCCAAGGTCTTATAAGACCGTGCACGTCCTCGCATCGGATTTTGATCTGGCTGCCTATCACCAGAGCATCTTCCATGTAAAATCAATGACAACAGCACAGTCCCCACTTCCAATTCTGAGCTAAACCTCTTCAGTTTGGCAGGCAGCAAACAGCACGTACCTGGAGAGAAAAAGAAACTAGCAGTGGTAGATTATAGCCGGCTTCATCAAGAAAGGTAAAGTGAGCCTGGGAAGATTTTGGCACAGTAAACTAGTTTTCATCCACACGTGGTTCCTGGGGGGATCCTAACATATATAGTGCTTACAAATCCGAAAGCGGGATAGGAGGCTTCAGCTGCGGAGCTATCCAGGGTGCTCTGGAGGAACCAAGGAAGGTAGCATCTGCTTTGAAGAAATCTTACTGGGCTTAACTCGGACACATAAACTTGTACGTCTGAAGAATTGTTACAGTGAGGTACCAAAATAGCAGAAATAATTTTATAAATAGGTAGAGAGTAGTGGGAAAATATTAGGAGAGCTGGGAAGTTTGGTCAAGGTTGCAAGACACTTTGCTGACATGCAGAGCAAAGCAGAGGCAGTAGGAAAACAGCGCAGTACAAGGAGAAGTTCTTTGTCCAGCAAGCAATGCTCTAATTGCTCAATAGGGGAGTTGATTTTTCTAATTCCTCTAATTCTTTCTTTCACATCTCTAGCTTAGTCCTGCAGTTTGCAAACAAGCTGTACTGAGAGGAAGGGAAAACAAACCATCACGCCAGTGAGGTTTGCAGCAGCCCCCTCTAAAGCTGCTCCTTCCGCAGCATGTACCACTGGCACTGTGATGACTTCCAGACGTATGACACAACTTACAGGTGTATGACAAGCTCACACATCTGCGTGTCCTGTCAATTAGCTCACCAGTAGGTGCATCAACTTGTTTCTGGTCTCTCCGCTACAACAGCAGCAAAACCCTTTCCAGGAGCCCCCAGAGACCAGCAGCAGCACAGATTTACACACCTGGGCACCCCCTCCTGACACAGGCACTACGCTCTCTGCTCCCACCGCTGGAGAGAAGCAGCAAAGGCAAGCGTACACAAGCACAGACACGTCATTCATCTTCTTTTGCTTGCTTCCTTTAGCAAGCAAAATCTTAATCTGCAAACTTTTCACCAATCCCATTGTTTTAACGAATGCTTGTTTTAACAAATTGCACAGTCAGACAGTTCCTCTACAAGGTACTTACTCTGCTCAGAGTTTTGGGGCTGGCTAGCTCAGGACAACGGCTGCCGTACCTACACGCCACAGCTTTCTCTTGCATCTTACTAGGGGAAGCAGTTGGTTCACAGGAGCTACCTACACCCCAACCTGTGCATATGCCACATCATCGCTTCCTGATGCCCACTCCACAAGGGTATTCAGAAAGGGATCAAAGCCTGGAAAAGGCCCTGCAGAACATGCAGGTGTTAGAGGCATTCCCTGCCATGCAAGGATGTGCAAGTGTTGCAACATTAAGACCTGGATGATCCCACGTAAACAAATGCCCTGAGTAAGGCAGCAGTAGAGGGGAAGGGAGGCTGCACTGCCATCTTGTCCCACTGAGTATAACCTCCTGCATTTTTTCCTTTGGTTCTCTCAATGGCATTCACCAAATCATTGATTTCAAGCATTTGTGTGGTACTGTCAATGGAAGTGAGGCTCAAGGGGAATTTGCCATTGAAACACTGGCAGAGAAATCAGTGCAACAAGGCAAGAACACAATTTATCTCTGGTTCTCTTTTTTTCTTTTTGGCCACATTAGCACTTTCAGTGTCTTTTTGCCCAGAAGTTAATACCCAAGGTGAATTTAGAAGCTGCAGTCCAAACCACGATCACATCTTGGTCGTGCCAAACGAAGCTGATCTTATCTCACTTGTGACCTTATCCTACTTGAGAGAGCAAAACTCATTACAATAAGCAGAAACAGATGGGAAAAGAGTAATAATGACAGCATCTGGTCAGAACTCACTTTACCATCATTTCAGAGGGTTAGGTCTAAGCTCTTCTCCTGTAAACGTCATTTTTCACTCTGGCAGGAGATCCAACCTCCAGAATTATTCTGGCCACTTGCAAGATGCATCTCCTTATTCTTGATTCCCAGCCCTTTTCCTCTTTCTACGAAATGCATGTTGTGTTGCATTTATTCAATAGCTACAAAAAAAGTTTCCTGCATAGGAATAGACTGCATGGAGTTACTTGCTGAGTGCTGCTTGTTCAGCACACTGCGCAAAGGGCAGAAAGTATACAGGTAGACATGTGTGGCCTTCTGTGAAGGGGAGAGCATGTGCCAAAAAACGATGCACATATTCATACATGTAAGGATGAACCCATTCAGATGAGAGCATTCTTGAAGGAGGAGGAGTGTGAAGGAGGGCTTAGGGGTCACAACTGTGCAAATACCAAAGGAGCACAGTCAGAGCAAGATGTGTAGGGAAAGGAAGAGTATTTTGTTACCAAAATTAATATATTTTGGGAGAAAAAAGGTAAGCCCTTCTCAAAGTCTTACACATTGTCTTCTACTATCTGTAGGTGTCGTTGTGGAGGGGTGTCTTCTGTATCTGTGTTTACATTTCTGAATACGTAAGCATAACAACAGATGATACCTGCACACGAGTTTGCAAAGAAAGAGAAGCTGTACATTTTCAGCTAGCAGTATGAAATTTAATGGTTGTTACACTTTCTTTATAACCCACCCCACCCCACCCACCCCCCAGCTATTGTATCTACACCTCATTCTGAGAGGGATACTCCCCCATCACATGCTCTCAACAGAAAGACCTCCATTCGCATGTTTCATGTTGTCAACAATTCCACTGCGACCCTAACTCAGGGCTGACTCAAGACAACCATTTCTACATGCCCTCATGCACAAAATGAGTGGAGTTAACCAAGCCTGCTCTGTGCTGTCCAGCAGGCAGCATCCAGAAAAATAAAGACCAAAGGCATGGTTCAGAGGTAACCCATAAACCATCCAATGACTATTTCCACCAGTTTTGAACTCCAACCTTTCTTACTCGTTGAATCTTCTGGCTCAGTGGGATCCTTCCAGTTTGAGATGTCACTGGCCCCCTCTGCTTTAGGTTCCAGCAGCTCCTTGGTGTTTATTACCACCTCCGCTTGAACTCTGAATCCTCTTTTTGTTCCTGAATCCTCAGATGGAGCTGTAATAATGATCTGATGACATCAGGGTGATTCCCTAGCAACAAATACCACGCCATACCTGCTTGTCCATTAGCAGGTTCAGGTAAGAACAGGGAATGTTGCAAGGAGTATGGTTGAATACTAAAAGCTACTTCCTGAAGAGCTCCAGCGACTTCCCCAGCCAAGATTAAGTATTATTTCCACATTGCTGTTGACCCCTTCAGCAACACTGAAGTAGAGCCCTTGATTGCTGTCTATCAGTGGTACAAGATAGGGACGTTTCCTGCTGTAAGCACTAGATAATACTCCAAACAATGTAGGAAACACAGTCGGACTAGGGGGTTATATCTCGTCTTGTGTTCATTCTTTGGGATCAGCTGCTAGCTATCTCACTTCAAACACTTATCTGTGGCTGGCTGCTTACCCACACAAGACAGAAACCCTCCCCAGCCAAGAAACATAGGTGGAATAAGGACATTGGTGCAGGACAACACAGGCTCTCAGGTGACAATAAACTTGTTGATTTTTGTGTGAGTCTATAACTAGAAGATTTAAAATGAGTTTACAAACCCCAAACAAGACTCCAATAAAAGTAGGGTGAGGGAAAGAATTCTCTCCCTGCTGCTATAGAACACTGGGGGGTGGGAATTTTCTAGCATTAGCTAAGTCCTCCAAGGAGCCAAAGAGTACAAAACATACCTTCTTTCCACTTAGCGAACAGCACTTTTGACAAAACTCTTTTAGTCCATGTTTAATGATAGGTGCAGCATGTCTCCATGGCAAGTTTAAAGCATTGATTTTGACCTTTAAAGTACTATATGCTCCTTTTTCAAAGTTAATACAAATTAGATATCCATGGTATTTAAGTGCTTTCTGAAAATCCTACTGGGTACCTATCTTTGAAAACCCAACCCTAACCAAGTTCTGAAACTGAATCCTAAGTGGCTTGGGTCCCAACACCTGTTTTCTCAGAGGAGATTAATCTAGCACTGGATCCCAACCACAAAAGCGTGAGGGCAGTGAACCAACAGTGCCAGAGCAGGATTCTGCTCTGTGCTGTTGGCAGGCCCATCTCCTCACACATCGCCCCTCTGCACACACCGAGAGGCTCTGACTGAGGCCATGAGGCAGCAGCCCTTTTTTGGCCACTTACCGATTCTGCTCCCATCACCGTGAGGCAGCGTATATTCTTGCCTTTTCAGGGTTCAGCCTGGGCTTTAAGATAGGCAGGTTGGAGAGCTAGACAAATATATATATTTGAAAAAGGGACAGCACAAAATGGAGAGCAGTTCCCCTCCTCTAGCCTGGCCCCTGTGTCCCAGACCAAATACAAAGCTTGCTTTAGGGCACTATATAAATTGGTATTATAAATTCAGATGGTGCACCAGGGAGTGCCTCATTCTGTATGATTGGAGTCATTCTCAGGAGCAGTTCAGGCACTCAGCCTGCCACATGCGACTGCTGCCCCAAGGGCTGCCATTACAGATGCATTATTACAAAGCGCTGCAATAAAGCATGAACTAAAACAACTTCATTGAAATGAAGATTAATACAGAACATGTGTTCACCTCCACACACTGAGAAGGAACAGTCCAGCAAACACAAGCACCACAGTGCTCGGGCTGATGGGCTGGGGGAGCAATGCGACCGGCCGACCGTTGCTATTGCTGAAGGCAAGCAATACATTTCCATAGCATCTTCTACGTGTCCACGGGTAGATTTAATGTAGCATCTGCAAAGCAGAGAGGGAGGCAAGCAAGACACATGGAGTGCTGGAACACACAGAAAAGTGGGCTACATGTGAGGCAGAGAAGAATGCTTCAAACCTGCAGAAGCAATACTGCTGGCTGCAGAATGATCCATGCCTTTAGTTATCACAGACTCCAGCGGATATTGAGGCTTCTCAGCACTTCAGAGTGTCATATCCATATGAGAGTTACAGGTGAGAAAGATCAGCTAAGGTGATGGTTTATCCATCCCCCTCACAATCAGAGCAGGATTATTCCCCATGATCTATTTGTTGGTGCTATCGCTGCCTCACTTAAACTCTCCCATGCAATTCACAACACTCACTGCCGCCTCTTCTGATGCCCTTTCAGAGCCTCATAAATTTCCCTATTGGCATGAACTGAGGGACATTACATCTATATATTTCCCTGCTCAAATTAAACTCATGATACCCTGTATGGTTTAATGGTCCAACTTTCAAGCTTCCTTTTCCTGGTGCAGGTTTTTCATTCTTCTTTTCCTTGAAAACAACATAAGGCTCCTATCAAAGGCTGGCTGTGGCTACTGACAACAGTTCCCAAGGGATTCCTTCCTTTGTTCCACCAACCAAGTCAGCCCCCAACTTGGAGTAGTAAGCATAAAGGCACCCAGGATAGACACAGTCCACCACATCTCAAATAAACAACTTGGTCAATCCTGAAGGTACTCCTAGATCCCCTTGAAGGATGAGACAGGACCCTGTGTGAAGGCACTGAGGGTAAAGGTGGCACAACATTGGGTCTTCTTACTAGGAGAAAAAGGCAAGGGGAGGGTACATGGTATTTATGATATTTCACAGGGGTCAATGACAGAGAGCACAGGGCTGGAGGTTAAATACAGCAACAAAAGTAACAGGGTCATAATGAATCTACATCATAGATATTTGGCACTTAAGGAGGGGAAAAAAAAAAAAAAAATCAAGAATCTTCCTTGAGAACACACCTTACAACACGGACTTTGACCCTCTGGAACAAACTGCATGCAAAAGGCTTCTACTGATTCCTTAACAGTGCTAAAGACCCTGCAGATGGTCTGTCTTTGGCACAGCACCCAGATAGGTACATTGTAATGGATGACACAGGTACTTTAAAAAAAAAAAAAAAGTCACGCAGCTCTTTATATGGGCTGGAAGTGAGTGGGGAGAAAGGACTAATTAAAAGTAGAGAACAGATGCCCCCGTGATGCTGGCATCTCTAGCACTTTCTGTTTCTGGAATGAAAAAAATCATTTGTCATAAAAATAAATGAACTGACATCAAATATTTAAATTTTAAAAAAAGAGAGAGATTGAAGGGGAGATAAAAATACACAATAAACAAGCAAAAGCTCCTGTTAGCAGGTTTGCCTTTCCTCCCCAAGCTGACTGGCACTGCACCAATGCAACTCACAGAGAACAAGATCTGCTGCATGCAAACGATTCCTAACTGAGCTGAAACTCTGCATTGAACATGGATGAGCAGGGGCTGGGCAGCTGCCTTTAGACCAGGCTGCCATGTCACTGGCCATTCAAAGGGCAATACCGTAAAGAAACGGGTATAAATTAGATTATTTCACAGCAAGGTGCCATCCATTCCTACTTGCACTGCAATTTTGTATCCCAAAAATAGAGTAGCCTTCACAGCCCTCCTACAGCGCACCTCTCACACCACCACAAATACAGCTCCATAATACTCCATCGCTATCAATACTCCCCTGGCTGAAGATGACTGAATAAAACGTTCTTAGATGCCAATAAACATATCTTATAATTAAAAAGAAGCCAACATAAAGCTCTGCTGAATTACTGCTTTCTCTCAGCTCTCCACACATACACTAAACCAGACATCATGACACATGCCAGGATGTACCTATGCTGAACATCTAACTCTGAGTGGAGAGCAGGTCCTCACTATGGAGAGCTCTGAAGTGGCAGGATTTCTTCTACGATTTTAATACACAACTTCAGACTTGCAGATCTGATTTATACCACATATAGAACCCAACACAGCTCCATATGTTGTTGTCTAAATGCCTGCGTAGACCTGATCCCCACCATGCAGAAAGCTCTGTGAATCCTTCTGCAGGCTTAATACAGAATTACCACTACATTTCTATAATAAGCATATTCCTGCTAGGCAAAATGCTGTTTGGATCCCTAGACTTCATGCTGGAGACACTGAACCTTTCTGCTCTTCGGATCAGGGATGTGAAATGCAATAAAAAGCAATGGAGGTACCTGGTTAAGTGATAAGGCAGTGCCTCTCAGCATTGGCCTGTTGCAAGTGAGAGTCGGAATCCTTCTATGGGAACCAATCCTTTAGCTGAAGGGAAGAAACAGCCCAAAGACCCACCGGGTCTGCAGCTGCTATATCTCCTATTACCATTTGAAAAAAAAGAAAAGGTTTCCAACAGGTTCTAATTAACAAAGTTCTGCCTAGCCTGTCACTGTCTCAGCAAGAGGCCTGAGGGGTTAAGCCAAAGGGACTATTAGAGCCTGAACATGGCACGTGTCAGCTGCAGCCAAACTGCAGTGCCTTGAACATACTGTGCTCAACTCTGTGCAAGGAGTCACGGCGATCATATGAAGCACAGCCTATGATCACTCTATGCACAGACAAATTCACAAGAGTACTCCAGGTTTCCCCGATCCAGCTACACTTCTGTTTCCTGCTACTCTTCTCCAAACCACAGCTGACTTAGCACACAGACCTGCGGACAGAAGACATTGATCATCCTGTCCCATTTTGCCAGGAACAATCCTAGGACTACAGCTAAACCTACTTGTGACACTAGCGACCACCACAGCAGATCACCTCTTCTGCAAGGATAATGCATAAAGCATTTCATTATAAGCAAATCACTCTGGATTTTGTCTGAAACAGTTTCTCTGGGTTTATCAGTATAATTTCAGAAATCTTGTTTAACAAACAAGTGTTATAACTCCCTGTGCAAATGCTTGCTGCAGAATAGGAGTTGCTGTTTTGTTTTCCTTAAACTCCTTTCAGCGTGATGCAAGATGATCTGAGAGAAGTTCTCTTCTAACAAAACAATGAAGTTATACTAGCATATCAATTTAAGTTTAGACTTACACACACCGGTATCACTTCTCCAGACAGACAACCTATTAGATATGGGACTTTCAGAGTATTATCAACAGCAACGTGGAAAGAAGCTACATCAGATAACAGCAATGACAGAGAAATGGGATCATCTCCTGGGTCTTGTCTCCCACCTTGGGAAGAAAAGCACGGTTTCGTGTCACGCTTAAACAACTGAGAGCTGGAACTTGACAGTCCAGACACCTGCAATCATGTCTGTAGGCCAGTTTCCTTCTCCGTGCCTCATTTTATCTGATTGTAAAACAAAGAGTACCTCTCCAGCTCCTTCCCGTGCATTTTCCAAAGGTTAACTATTTAATACTAAAGAAAGCTTCCTCAGGCAAAAATTAATAGGATGATATACAGGAAAAATCCTGAGAGACATGAGAGTTATTACTGGAAACGGACTCCCTCAATTATTTTTTTTTTACATTTTCTTTCTGAAGTTGCTTACAGACACATATATCAGTTTTGCATGTTGTGGGTTCTCTGGTAGTTTTGGAGCCAGAAACCTGGCTGCACTCCATCTCTAAAGACCTCCAATACTAAGTTTCCCTACTGTAAAACATTCACAATTACTCCTTCTCTGTCCCTCTTTCTCTCTGTCTCTGAGGGGAAAAAAATAAAATAGAAAAAAAACCTCTTGCAAGGGGGTATGATGCATCTTTAATGAAGGAGCTGAGAGAAGCGCCTGCCATACAAAGAAGCTAATCAGTCAATCAAGAGCCAGCTCACCAGACAGAAGCCGTCAGTGCCTAACTGCTCCATCTCCACCTGTCCGGGGAAACAACAAAACAGCATGGGACATGCCTGACAATTGAGTGCAAAGCAGCGCAAGCATTTATGTATTTCTGAGCATTAAGGGTGCAAGTTGTTGCAAATTAAGATTTTCAAGACTAAGAATAACAAACCCAGCACCACACACGCACTGATGTGCAACTGAAATAAGGCCAGTGACTGCCTCTTATCCCTTTGAAAACACTATCGGACCTCAGGATACAGAAGGGCAGGAGGTGAGCATTGCTGTAATTAGGCTAGCTGGAAAATCCTTTGCCATAAGCTTGCCAGTCTAGATCAGTTAAGTGAATGCTAGTTTAGAGAAGGAAATACATCTCTTAAAACCGAAAGGAGCAGAGCTGTAGGAGCTGTATGAATTTCTATTAGGAAAAGCATAAGGGTCATAATCTTTATTTCCTAGATCTGATATTGGCTGGCTGAGCAGGCTGAGGCAAAATGCATTTCATCTGCCTCAGTTTCCCCAACTAGAAAAGGACAACAAAACCTACCTCGACTATACGGGGATGATTTGGTTTTGCAGCTGGCTTAATTAATATTCATATAGTGCTTAAAGACCCTTGCAAGAAAATTGCTGCCCAAGTGCAGATTTCAACTTGCCATTTTGCTGAGTGCTCTCATGAAGAGCTTCGAATTTACTAATTTTTTTCCAGCTCTCTGCAAACAGCTGAATGTCTGGCAAGCACGTGGCACACCCAGAGCTGCAAGGCACCCGCCTGCACCCTGGCAGGGGCATGCAGAGCTGAGGGATAACACCTCTCCCCAGGGTGCTTGCAGGCCACCCAGCAGCACTCCCTCTGCACCACACACTGCCTGGGCTGCACTACAGAGCTCCCACAAATAACAGCGATGCATCATTGGGCTGTTTCAACAGGCAAACCCGAGCTCCAAGCCTTGGTTCTATTTCAGATGCCGTGTCCCTGCTTAATGGCACTTGCTGGCCCAGCCATTCCCTAGCGCTATGGGCAGCTCGGGTCATGACAGCCCTGTGATCTCACCTGACCTCTGAGCACACACATCCCTCCTTCCACTCCCATGCCAGAAGGCAAAGTTATGTACTGCCATGGGTCTAACTCTCTCTGGGTATGGAAGTCTGCTGTAGAACATTTCAAACAGCTTTATGCACCCTGAAGTGTGTCCTTGCCTACATTCTTAACCATTCACCTGAAAACTAAAGGAAGGAGCAATAACTGTGTACTCTGGCCTGAATATATACACGTATATATATTATTTTATTTGGAGGGGAGGAGCAGGGAAGCTTACCTGCCTTGTCTTTTTGTTCTGGGTCACCACCTAACCGGTTATTTCTATGTTCACAGGCACTTGGGCCAACAGCAGGCCCAAGAAAAGCTGTGCAGCTGTCCTGCAGGAAATAGCCTGTAAAATGGGGGAAAACCATCTTATCTCTTTCAAAAAGCAACACCTAGAAAGCCTGCTTTCTTTCTGTGTGTGCCCCATGGGTAGGGCTCACGTAACAGGAAAATGTACCTGAGCAGAGAATCCTACTGTCAGCCAGGAGGAAAAGGGGACAGGCCAGCTGCATAGCATCCAATACCCTATACAAGAACAAACCTGATATTTTGTTCATGAAATATACAGTGATAGGCCCCTTATTCTGCCTGATCTCAAAAGAGATCACAAAGAACAAGGATGTCAGTGAGGGGAACTGCCCTTTCTCCCCTCAAGTCTTCTGAGGCTCATTAAATTACCGCTTGTTTCCTAACCTGGATATTTATGTCCTTTCCTTGTGGAAAAGGACAGGGGTCCCTCTCAGGGACCACTTGCAGGCATGAAAAGGCAGCTGGGAAAGTATTTCCCGGCCTTGCAGAGGTTAGGAACTAAATTTGTTCATGTTTTAAGGCTCAGATATGGCAAGAATACAGGTCACAGAGAAAGCTTATCAAGAAAATTAAATACAGGATCCTCCGTGTCTCCCTCTAATCTTAGGAACTCTCGCGATGGGAGAGAAATAAAATCATACTTGCTCTGAGGGTTAACTCAGTGTCATGGCTAAAATCCAAACTGAGTAATTACATTCTGCCTCCCGAGCGTGCCCTTGAATTTTCTGCTAAGCATGTGACTTCACTTCCTGTTGCCAAGTTCTGCTGCGTGTGCCCGAACATCAGCTGCACCCACCCATGCAACCTGGCGTGCACTGCGAGAGGAGGAACATTTTCTTCATCCCCCACTCTGAAATATTTTGACAGAAGGTCTCATTGCGTTTTCCTACCTTACACAGCTCACGTGGGTTCCAAAGGCATTTTGCTGGGGCTCTTTCACTGTTAGCAGCAGCACCACAGCTGCTCCATAGCACATTTTATAAAACCCTTTCCCGGTGACAGCAATACCATGCGTGTGCCAAACCTCTAATAGCCACAGCACACTTCTTTATGCTCCCTTATTTAACAGAGGTGCTGAATAGGCTGAGAACATGCTGGCTGTTTGTTTTCGGCATGGGGTTTAAAGGTAAAGTTTAGCACAACAATCATTCCCTGAACTGCAGAAATGGCCTATAGAAACCCAGAACCAAATCTCCTTGTGATCCTAACAGAGCCATGAATTGTGTCTCTCAGACACTTTTATTCATCCCTTTATTGTATATTTACTTAGGCTTCTTTCTTTACAGCATGTTTTCTCCTAACGGGAAACATGTTTTATACCCCTCCAGGATTACTCCGGAGAAGCCAGAATGAAGATGAAGTAAAGACAGCATCTACTTCTCACAGGCTGCTTGATTTTCTTGGAATGCATCCCCAGCTTAAGAAATACTGGGAAGGCACTTGGTGGTCAGGGCCTGGTCAGGTCAAAGATGTAGGAATAGAGTCCTTAATCCCTGAGATTTTAAAGTGTCATTGGGATAGAAAAAATAAGAATAATAAAGAAAAAAACTTTCCCAAAGCAGATCCCAAATTTTAAGAATATACAGGTACCTAATTCAAACTAACACAGATTACAGTTAGTCACTTAAATACTCAAGCATCTGGGCCCCAGTATATCTATTACTTTTTTCACTTCACTTTCTACATCCTGGACCCTGCTAGCTTATGAACGTGTGTGGCTCACACAATCAGAAGGTTTCCAGAAGATCTATGAATGCCGTTTCCAGACAGACTACCCACATTTCCTGGAAGCCAAAAAGCAGGAGAACATCATTCTGAAGTTGAATCAATTACCAAGGATTTTATTTTTTTTTAATCTAATACTAAGCAGCAGTGGGAAAGGTAGTATTTCACTACTTGAAAAATAATAAAAATAATGCAGTCTGCTTCTTTATAAATGTTTTCCATCCACACAGTCAATAACATGCCCTTCCAACATACTGAAAACCTGTAGGCCCATTTAGCTTTAGTAAAAGCTGTGAGCAACAAAATGACCGTCAGACAGCCCTGATCAGCCATATGCAACCTGGCATCCCAAATTTCTTCAAACTTGATCTCCTGCACTAGCTACACAGAAGGTTGCTCACCTGCTTGTGAAGGAGCAAGATGAAAAAAGAACTAGAAATCCTCCCTTCTGAACGCAAGAACAGCAAAAGCTTTGCCATTAACATACTTTTAAACCTCTTACTTGGAGGAACAGATATGAAGGAAGAAAGGGTAGCTAGTCCTCTGTGGATCTTGGAAGCTGTTCAAGGGAGGCACTACTTGAACTGTTAAGTGTCTGTGGTGTGCACTTAGTGATTGAAAGATGGATGCTGCTAGTGACTGAGCACAGTGGTCCAGCAGATGCATAAGCAGCTGACTCCAACACCTCAGCAGTAAGTCCTGCTCCTCTAAATTGCACCTACTTTCTAATATCCCCACCCCCGGGTCAAGGTGCTTGTTCATGCGTTCCAGGCCCACCACTGCCACCTGTATGAATGAAAGCTAACTCTCCAGGAAACGCAGGAGGTGTTCCACACAGCTCAAGTCCTTTGGCAGTGACAGTACAAATGCTCAGCTGCCCTAGGGCAATGAAGTACAATGACAACACAGACTGACATGGAGCATCCTCTCTCCAAGACAGCATGTCACTGCTTTGCACCATTTTCTCCTACTCACAACACAATTTCAATAAATGACCATTTGCCATGCTTGACTCAGACTAGGTACAGAAATGAAAAGGCTCAGGCTACATAAAGACGTGACATAAGCGAATGAGCCATCTGATGACTACTTACTAACAGAGCACAAGTAATCTCGTGATCCCCACCTCCAGTTTTGTCACTGCAGTCTATGGCAGGATCGGATGATACAGTCACGGCATCGTACACTTGGGACTGATGTAAAATCCTGCAAGACATCATAGGCCATTCATAGAGGATAGATCTCTAACTAGCCAAAAAGGGCTTCATCCTTGCTTTGTTTCCCTCTGTTGTCTCATCTCCCCTGCTGGACTTTGCTTTGCCTCAGCGCACTCCCATTGTTCACAGCAGAACATGAAGGTTGATAAATTTATCCTCACATTACTCTCCGGAAGGCAGAGAAGTGTCAACTTCTCATCTGCAAAAGGGTGATAATTAAATGCTGAGAGAATAAATGACTTGCACAAGGTCACTTGGGAAGTAAGTGGCAGAGCTGAAAATTAAATGCAGATCTCCAGAGCTGCAGGTCAAGGCCTGGAACACAAAATCTTACTGCCCTGCTGGCATAGTGGAGATCAAACTCAGCGTATTATAAGGCACTCTGCAGGAATGTGTGTTAAGGGAGAAGAACTGAACTTCTTGTGTTCGGTTTATCTGTAGGAAGAGTTGGATGAATTTCAAAGAATCAGGTAAACAGAGATCAAGGGAAGAGGAAAGCAACACAATCTACCTGCAGAATTACAAATTGCCTTTTCAGTATCTCATGTAAGACAAAGACATTTGTGTAGGCTTCTATTGTGCATAGTACTAGTCCAGGAGAAGACCTGACATCAACACAGTGTCTAACGCTCAGCACTAACAAATTGCAACCACAGAATTGTCCTTACAATTTAACATAAGGCATATTAGTAGGTATAAAATTCTAGTAGTGCTACGGATTGTCAGGGTTGCAGTTTAATAATTACATACCTGCACCTTCCTTTCTTCTTGCTCTCTATACAAACTCCTGCTAAGCACCCTCATTTAACCTTCCTTCTCCTTCCTTCACAGATGCTTCCTGCTGCTCCATATGATCAGACTTATCCCCTTCCTTGTGTGTAACATGTTTTCTTCATCTCTCTCCTAAAAAACTTACTACCCTAAGTCTTTCAAAAGGAAACTGTCATCTCAGCTAGTGATATCTCAGTGGTACAGCTATCCTGGGTTCCTCAAAGCACACAGTATTATCATTGCTATGTTGTGATGTGCACTGTCTCCCTCTGACCTGCCCTTTGAAGCCTGATTTGGCCTCACCTGCCCTAGCTCATTGTGCCTTTTTCCAGAGAATCACAGAATAGCTGAGGCTGGAAGGGACCTCTAGAGGTCTTCTTGTTCAACTCACCTGCTCAAGCAGGGCCACCTATTGCAGGCAACTATGTTCAGACAGATTTTGAGTGTCCCCAAGAAGAGAGACTCCTCAACTTCTCTGGACAACCTGTGTCAGTGCTCAGTCACCCACACAATAAAACAGCATTTCTGTACATGCAGACAGTACCTCTTCCCTTTCACTTCATGCCCACTGGCTCTCATCTTGTCACTGGACACAACTGCAAAGAGCCTGGCTCCAGTCACTTTGCATCCCCCCTTCATGTATTTGTGCACATTGACTAGATCGCCCTGAGCTTCCTCTTCTCCAGGCTAAATCAGTCCCAGACTTCTCAGCCTTTCCTCGCAGGAGGTGTTTCAGTCCCTTTGTCATTTTCATGGACCTTTGCTGGACTCTCCCCAGTAGTCCCATGCCTTCCTTGTACTTGGGAGCCCAGAACTGGACGCAGCACTGCAGGTGTGGCCTCACCACTGCTGAGCAGAGGGGAAGAAGGTTCACCACCCTGTCAGTTGGCAACTCTCCTCCTACTGCAGCCCAGGATACCGTTAACCTTCTTTGTGGAAAAGGCACATTGTGGGCTCGCGTTCAATTTGGTGTCCACTGGGACCTCAGCACATACTGATGCCTGGGGTGGTTCCTCCCCAGGGCAGGACTTTGCAATTCCTCTTTCTGAGCTTCATGAGGTTCCTATCAGCCCCTTTCTCCAGCTTGTAGAGGTCCCACTGGGTGGCAGCACGACCCTCTGCCACATCAGCCACTCCGCCCAGTTTTGTATCACCTACAAACTTGCTAAAGGATAAGTTCTGCTCCACCATCCAGCTTTAAATTAAATAATACGTTAAACAGGACTAGACCCTGTGCTGACCCCAGCACACACTGCTAGTTACTGGCTTTCAACTAGTCTTCGTGCCACTGATCACCCACTCTGGGCCCAGCTGGTCAGCCAGTTTCCAGTCCAGCTTCAGGCCTGCTCATCCAGCCCATGCTTCATCAGTGGCTCTGAGGGTCGGATGGGAGACAGTGCCAAAAGCCTTGCTGATGTGCAGGTGGACAATGCCCACTGCTCTCTCCTCACCTACCAAACCTGCCAACTACTCCTGATCATTTTCTTGTGGTTTGTAAGCTTGGAAATTGTTTCCATGATTAGCTGTTCCGTCACCATCATGGGGATCTAGGTGAGGATGACTTGCTGTAGTTCTTTGAGTCCTCCTCCCTTGGCTCTTCCTGAAGATAGGAGTGACACAGAATGCATTCCCACCGTCTCTCCAGAACTGGAGGGGAAATGTAGGGGGCACTCTAACCCATAAAGCCTCCTTTGGGAAGCAACAGGCTGTCAGGAAGATGTCCGGGCAGCAGTGCATGCTGAGCTGCTGTGGAAATGGGATTGCGTGGGAGGCTGTGAAGGCACCAAGATGAGCAGGTAAAGGAGGTTGGGGAGCTGGGAGAAGAAGGAACAGATTCATCCAGGTGGAGACTCAGCTGGGTCGGAACTCTGTGTCTGATTTTGGAACAAACAAGATGAATGGGAGTGAGCAGACCAAAACAAAGAAAAGAAAAATAAACAAGACTAACTCTGAGAACTGCTACCGATCTCCACCCAGAAAGCACAGCAATGTTCTGTACTTCACCGATTGTTGGCCCTGTTTGACAGGTATCAGTACCCTGAAAGATTTCACTGGTCCTGCCCATCACAAACCCCAGGCGTCTGCCTCATCGCAGTGGTGAATCTTCCTCATGTCTAATGCATGTAACTACACCACTTTGCTGCTGTCTGAACTCGGCTGGGAAGTCCCAGAGTGGCCCTTGTTCTTAATGCATGCACAGAAGAAAGCAGACAGGCAAAGCTTAACACTGACAATAATAATAATAGTAGGGGCAATAATAAATCAAATGCTGTCATCACAGTTCTTGAAATTTCCACCAACTTCACAAAATTTGCATCGAAAAAGAAGTTCAATGTTGGGACATTACTTCCCAGCTTCACTTCAACATCCCAGTTTCTACACAATTTCATGGCATTTCAGAAAGCAAAGTTATTGGAAAATTCTCTAACCACAATATTTTTACTCCACATAGACTCTACCACCACCCAAAAAAAACATATTTTTTTTAAATCAATATATACATTCATGTTCAGTAGAAATATCTAGGGTGAAAAAAAAGGTCGAATAGCTAGAAGAATATAAAAGGTATTTAAACAATTAGTTCCATTTTCCTATTATATTAAATTATTGAGGAAATTTTTCCCCCTTGAACAATGCACTTATTGCTCCAGAAGAAGTGGGGAAAATATTTTGTTTCACACTTTTTCAAACTCTCACCTAATGTTCTTAACCTGGTCACCAGAGGATGTCAAATTATAGTTTTGGAAACACAGTCAAGCTAGAATTGTCCTAAAGGCTTAATTTGTCCTGAAGACCGTCTCCGGCCGAGACATCTGCACTGTTCTGTAATAAGAACCTGATTTGTTCTCTATTCATCTGAATATTGCAGACAAAACTGTTTTACTTGAGTGAGAAGTACATGCCCCACCTTGCTCCTGAATTCATGCAGATTCCACTTAAAAAGAACATTTTAAAAGTACATAATCCTAAAGCTTTTCTTCCCCTGTTCTTGGAGGATGTATATGCTGGTACATGGGAACCTTTATTAACATTACAGCACTGTGACCCATCAGTTCTGTGTACCTATCTGCATACTGACTCCAGCTGACTGCATCTGTTTCCAGTCTATACTGAGGTAACTTTATAGATCTCGCAGACCAGAGCTGCCAATGGCCCAGAGGTGATCAGTGGATTTTGCTGCTAGAATCAAAAGCTGCAAAGCCCCTTCACAGCAACATCTCTACTAATCAGAAGAGAAAGAAAGGCTTACCAGGTTGGTATCATTAATGAACAGACACTCTCCTCAACAACTATTTCCTTTTTGTCCTTCTTCCCTCTCATCCAAATCCACTGCTCTTAGCCTTAAGAGGTAAAATTCTGTAGAACTGCTTGTAGCAGCTATGCAAAACAAACAGAAAAGGCTGAAGTGGCTATGATTTGATCAGCAGCTAAGTCAGGAGTAATACTTCCCACAGAAGACAATTAAAATGCTCTCAGTATGGCTAGGGGAAGCACAGCAGTCAGGGCTGTGGGGTAAGGGCTCAGGTGCAGCAGATCTCTGCACTCAAGCCATAAATGATGGCTCGGGCTGTCCCACTGCAGACACTACCCCACAGGACCTTACCGCAGCGACAGGCAATAGCAATGAAGCCGGACATCCCTCCCTGCGGGCTGCTACCCTAACTCTCCTCTGAGCAACTGCACGCATACCATAACGGGACAGCACACACGTTATCGAGAGGAGCTGGGGGAGCCAGGCTGAGTGCTGGCATACGCTGCCCAAGAGCCCACCAAACACGATGCAATGTGGCATCCTGCTGGGTCCTCAAAGAAGCATTTCCCAGCACACGGAACACACCCAGAACACCCTACACAGTACGTTCAGCCTGCAGTGATTTTGCACCCATGCCACATTTGCACTTGGGAACCAAGTCTCATTTCCATGGAACGTTAGCTTGAGGTGTCCTGCAGGGCAGCATAGGGAGCACACATCGTTTGCAACCTGCCAACCCCAAACATGCAAGATGCTGCATGACAGAGGCCCAAAATTAGTCACATGAAAAATGATTAATTTTCAAATCCTGAGGGTTTTTTCCTTTAGTGTTAAAAGCTCTTCTTATTGTTGCAGCGTTATTATTCTTCAGTTTTGAGGGAAGAGATATTTTCATGACTCCAGCAGACAAACAGCAAACTTCAGATGGCAGTCAGAACTTGAACACCAAAGTGAACAAATCCCATACAAAATGAAGGGCAACTATAAAGCAGGGACAGATTTAGGATACCTTTTCCTTTCGTGATTTTTGCCTTCAACATGCCTCTGTTCCCCAGGAGAGGAGGGAAGGCACACAAGCGTTTCACCATAGCCTTGCTGGAATCAGCAGCTCCCCACTACATGAATCCCTCTCTCACTCCCTGGTCTGCCATTTTTCACCCTCTCATTAAACTTGTTCCCCGCTCTCTCAGCTTCATCTTGCTTCCCATTCCTCAACTAATCCCCTTACACTCCCTTCCTCCATCCCTCTCTTTCAGGCCATACTCTCTTCCCAGTCCCCAGCACACTCTCTCAGATGCACTTCACCATCTCAGCCTTTTTCCCCACCTTTTTCCGCCACACCACCCCATTCCCAGCTGCTCCTGCCTACGCATCTCTGCTCTCCCACTCCTCCGCCTTGACCACCCTCCTTGTAAGTGTTTGGCCCTAACACCCTTCCCTGCTTTCCTCGTGCCCACAGCTGTGATCCCTTTCTCTGCCCTTCTCTTCCCCTCAGCTCCAGCCATTCCCCAACCCTCTCACCCCCTCATCCCCAGTCCCTGCCTACATCCTTTGGGTGTTTCTCAGGCCCTCCCTGCTTCACTCTGGGATCATCCCTCTCCCTCAGCCAAGTTTTCCTGCCTTTTGTTTACACAACATCAGGTCTTCCTTCACCAGCTTTGCTTCAAGATTTGCCACGTTTAGAGAGTAACCGTGACCTACTTAGGTTCCCTGACCTAGTTATAACAGAAACACCAACTCCAAACATTTGAGAAAAAAAGGGCAGCGAGAGGAAGGACATATTACCATTATTGTTCTAAATGAAAACAAACGCACCAGTGCAGGGCTGCTGAGTTATTCCAGCTCTGCCCTTTCCCCAAGGAAGCAAAATCAGCCATTCACTTGATCTTGCAATACCAGAGTGGCAACAGATCACCACATTTAGAAGTTACCTGGAAAGCTAGTCTGTGCTTCCTTGCCAGCAAACCCTTGCCTTTTTTTCTGCCTTATTCTAGTCTCTTTCTTCCCAGCCTTGCCCATCCAAGGCTCTCTAGCTTCACCCAAACTACTTTTTAGCAAATCTATTCTTGTTCATCAATCCTCCTTGCTTGCAAATCCAGGCTACTGTAGCAGCCCCTATTTACTCAAGAACAACCTTTCTGCAGCTGAGCCTCATCTGAGAAATGAAGCAATGCTCTGCATCTGTTTAGCTGACCTCCTCAACCCTTTTCTTCTATTTCAGCTGTTGTCACAGCTGTCTTCTCTCCTCCATTCACCTGCAGCCTGTGCCACCCATCTACGCTGCTTCTCTATCTGGTTTGGTGTTGCAGAGTTGCCTCCTCTTTTCCTCACCAGCTCTGGAGGTGACAACAGCAGTGCCAACGTTGGCCCTCAACTGGTAGGTATGACTGGAAGCAGGATATGTTCTCCAGAACGAGTCAGGAGTTTCTGGATTAGCAATGTCCCCTCACTTGAGTGCTCTGTGCTCATGCGTTGGTGGCCAGGAACCACTGCTCTGTCACAGGTGGGTCTGTGAGTCGCTCCCAGCTCAGGTTTTAGTTTAGTCACTGGTAATGGATTTCCCTGTAGTGTTTGTATTTTAGCAGTCATATTGGCTCTGTACTTCTGTGGATGAGCTCATTAAATCAAATTACCTCTTCTTACAGCTGATCTTTCACTCCCTCTGTATGAGGCCAGCACCCTGTTTGACACTGGAAGCAGCCTGTCCTCCACCCTGAGCTCACAGGTAGTCCTACCACTACTACTTCAAATCCTCCTGCCAAATATTCCAGTGGAGGCTCCCTCTTCCTTGCCAAAGCTGCGTCAGAAAAATGTAGCTGAGCACACCGTAGCTCTCCCGCAACTCCACTGGATGTATTTATACAGACATGTCAGCGTAGCTCAAACTGCATCTCTTATGTGAAACAGAATCAGTTTTCAGCATCAGCCACAGGTGGTCACTACTCATTCTGCATCCATTTACTGTGATGTTGTACCTGTTTGCAAGCTTCAGCAAAAAATGCACTTTTTGCCTATTGATTTCCCGGGTCACGCACTAATCTACTGTGCAAATGGCTTTGGATATTTACTGTGAAGCCCCCAAATCCCCATGTTATCATCAACCACTGCCTGCTAAATGTGCTCTTGGGGATATACTGAGCTGCAGTTTGGGCTCCTGCATTTCCTTTGTAACCTCTGACTTCTCAGATCTGCCCCCTCACCCACCAATTTTCTGTTCCTTACTGTGCTGTACCAATATTTGGGCATGGTCCCACAAAGGCATAGCTAACCCCCTGTCACTTCAGCCACTCTCAGTGGACTAACAGCCTCACGTGCCTCTCTTGTGCCTCCCCACACACCTCTGCTGTCCCAGCTGACGCCACTGCCAGCTACTCCAGCCACCAGCCTCCACGCTGCTCTGACAGCGCCTCTCCCCCCTGACCTGCATCACGTCACGCTTAGTCAGACCAAAGTCGAATTCTTGTAGCGTGCAGGACTGACATGCTGGGTCTGCAATTTCAACTGCTGCTGACCTCTGAACTCACTGAGGAGGTGTGTCACACAGCAGCAACACCCAGTGATCCCGTGGGCAGGAACACCTCGCATTAGCATCACCCCCCACCTGCATTCACAGAGTACCCAGAAGAGGTAAAAGGACACAGTTGTGTCCGCACAAGCTATGTGCAGAGGATCCCTGTCAGCTTCTAAAGAAAATATAAAACCAACGAATTAGACAATTCCAGATGTACTGATTACGTTTGCCACTGCAGTTTCTGATGGGATTTTCAGATGTCTCTGAGCATTCTCTACCTGGCGTGTGTCAGCCACACTTCACTGCTGCCTTTACGTTATTAGTATTGACAGCCACTCAGTTTAAATGGAGGTTAGGATTGGAATCCTGTCTCTTTGCTTATCGCTACCTTTTTATCTTGCTTGTTTCCATTCATTACAGAGAAGTCCTCTTTTTCTTAAAGCCCCTTTGAATACCTCAGCAAACATGGGAACACACTGCTAAATGGATTAACTGGCAGGTACTGGGGTCTGGAGCGTGCCTGAAGAGATGTTCCTGGATAATCCCTGTGTACCAACGCTAACAGTCTGAGCTCCTCCCAATCCTTCTGGGGTTCAGCACTGGTGCAGTGGCATGCTGGGTATAACTTTTTCCTTCCAAGAGAGGCAGAAGGGAGGAAGAATATCTGGTCTGTAAGAGGGAGCTAATTACTTGGTAATATGATGAACCACTGCAGGATTTTAACACATGGAAATGGCAAAGGAGTGGGTGTGTCACGACTGCAGATTATTATGCCAGATTTCTCACTTTTACCTTGTCCTCTCTCCCATTTTATGGTTAATCGCCACATGCTACAGAAATTGTCATTTTGTTCTTTTGAAGGGTGTTTGGGGCAAGGACTATCTTTCTCTTATGGGTATACAGACAGCTTAGCACACTGGCAGTCAGGTCCCAAAATGAGGCCTCAAAGATGTTATTGCAATATCAATAATAGCAATAATGCTCTTCCATCTTTAGGTCCTTACAGCACATTTTCCAGACATGAATTTAGCCTCCAAACATCCCCTGGAGGTTGCTGTTATTGCCATATTGTCCATCTGTCTTATACCACTTATTTTAGTATCTAATTCATTGTAAAGCTGAGACATCTGAGGCGGAGAGAGACGAAGGTGTGCCATTACCACACTGTGCACAGCCAGAGAGCTCTGTGTCCATACTGGTGCTGAGCACGGGTCCGTATGTCCAGCTGGGAGGGCTTCTGAGCCAGGCTGTGGTGCCGTGCTACTGGACTGCCCCAGACCAAGCAGCACAGGCAGTCACTGGTTTTGGTGGCTCTGTGCCCTACACCCTGGACACCAGAGAACTGCCCTCAGAGACTCCCACACGCACTGGCAGCAAACAGCAGAGGCATGAGAGGCATTTTGATTCCAGGACCAAAGCTGGGCGGTGTGCTCAACTGTGCTACTGAAAACCTTCTCTATAGACTAGAGCAGTATGGGAGAGACTATCTAATTTCCTTCCTGGCCAGGGAAACCCTCTCCAAAATGAGCAGCAAGGTCCATTCAGCCCTTGGCCTTTTCTAATACGGACATGGAGATTACCACAGTGCACTAGTGTCTGTGAGGGTTGTGGCACATTGGAAGCAGGACAAGACATCAGTACCTCAGCTGACTCCCAAACCAGCCACTCATTCTGATGGAGTTCACAAGAACAGCTGGGCTTACCTTGGCACATGCTGCCCATATTACTTGTGGAGACAAAGTAAGGATGTAGACCCTCATCAGAGCCACTAGGTTAGACATAAAGGCTCACTCTGTACTAAGGTGGGTAACAGGCCAGAAATTAGGTTCTTCAGGGGAAAGGAAGAGCTCAGCACCATGATGGTCAAGTCAGATACCCAGATGCCTACCTCTGCTGGTGGCAAATTCCACACTTCAAGTGCCCACATACGATAGTATCAGCCCCAATAGAAAACAATTTGGCCTCAAACTAAACAAAAGGAGATGGTTAAAGGCAGGCGATAAAACAGCTCACCACAAGGAGGTATACTTGCACTCATACTGCTTAACAGCTAGGGTCAATGATGAAGTGCATTGACAAAAAAGGGTCGATGATGAAGTGCATGGCCAGCATAGGTACTGCTATCCAAACAAACCAACTCTCTAAACAAAAGACTTCAGCCAAACCAAAGCTATATTACTGTTAATGCTCTCTGGGTCTTTGATCACTACTGAACACTAACTATGCACAAACCCATCTAGCATGCATATGAGTGTCTTTCACTTTTTAAAGCTAACAAGGAACTTTCTGTAAGCCTGAATGTGGCACAAGCCACCCACTCCAGCAACCCAAACTGCAAAGAGCGATAGTCCACTGCATACTGTTTTCTAAAGGACACATGAATGAGTCAAAATGTAAATTTAGTGCTTACAGTAATATAGCTCATAAATGCTACCTGCAGGTTCACTCAGCAACACTGAACTTGCTTTTTCATCCAGTAGCTGAATATGCACATCTGTCTCTGAAAGACTGGTACATGCTAAAGAGCTAGACACTGCATTTTATGAAAACTATTGGTGCATCACTTAATGCCATGACCAACTAGTGTGAACTGTCTGTACCCACCTGCCTTGACTAGGCCACTGGATATAAGGAAAGCAGTTCCAGGTAATATAGAAGTCACATTAACAAATGAACAACATGTGGCATTCAGGATATAGACATGCTGCAGCTGTTGGCCAACTGAAATGCCCCAAAAGCTTTCTTTCTACAACGATTTAATAGCCTAACAAAGGCCACAGTTGGAAACATGCCATTCACAACTCAGTGTGTTTAATGAGAGCCTCGTAATGAGCACTGATGTTGCCTAGGGGCATAGGAACAGGATAACCAAACTAGAGGGTTTGAATCCTCTTTGTGGAAGAGTAGGCATAACAAAGCTGTTAGAAGAAGGGGGGACTACTCTAACGATAAAAACAGGCAAGTATAAGGAAACATAGGTGATGGTCTGTGAGCTCTAGGAGGAGCTGCAGAACACACATATATATGGCTGTGATATCAGATCACAGCATTTCTTACCTTTGACGTACTATGTGTTTGTGGATAAATGATACAAAAAGCAGAAGCAGTTTACTGTACTTTGTGCAAGTATTAATTGATGGTGTGTGTGGTCAGGCTAGAAGATGTGACCTTGCATTTCAAAAGCAACCAGGACAGATAGAAACCCCTTTGGACTTTACCTTGAGCTGCTCTTCCAACCTTGATCAGCCATTTTGATCACTCCCGAAGCTTTCCTTCTACATATTAACGTCTTCATGATGAAAACTGACAAGCTGCCTGAGAAACAAAAGCAAAAGAGCAGATCCCATCAGAGCAGAAGAAGGATGACTGCTACCTGCGTGAGGCCTGTTTCCAATGTCCCTGGGTGAAAGTCCATCCCCAGATTACTTAATTTATAACACCGATAAAGGCATAGCGGTGTTGTGAGCGAGACCAGTTTACTGATCTGGGGGGATTTGCAATCAATTTAATTTACTGACAGTTAACAATGTTCTAATTACTGATTCTGGTATTGAAAGAATCAAAGTAACATGCAAGTTACTAACATGTAACTTGCCTGTGCCAAACCTCTGCTCCCCCTTTCTGTTCTCTGGTCCCCCTCCCCCTGACCCCTCAGGGTCGCACCTCCTGGCCTCGCTCAGGCTGCAGCCCCCTCAGCTGCTGTCCTCTTCCTGCGGCACCAGAGCGGGTTTGGGCTTTTCTTCTGCCTCCTCTCCCTCCTCTGGCATCATTGTTCCCTTAACTTGTCGTCTACTGTCTTAAACACACTTTTGCTGAGGAGCCATAACCTGCCCTGCCTAGCTTAGAGGCTCCACATGTTCCCAAGGGCTCACCACGTCCCATGCTGGGGCCATGCAGAGCTGCCCTGAACCGGCCGTGACTGGCTGGAACTGGCCTTAACCGGCTGGAACCGGCCATGACTGGCTGGAACTGGCCGTGACCGGCTGGAACCAGCCGTGACTGGTTGGAACTGGCCTTAACCGGCTGGAACCAGCCGTGACTGGCTGGAACTGGCCTTAACCGGCTGGAACCGGCTGTGACTGGCTGGAACTGGCCTTAACCGGCTGGAACCGGCCGTGACTGGCTGGAACTGGCCTTGGTTGCCTGGAATCAGATTTGGCTGACTGGAACCAACCGGCTGTGACTGGTTGGAACTGGCCATGACTAGCTGGAAGGGCCCCTGACTGGTTGGAGCCAGTCATGACTGAGTGGAACTGGCCTAAACTGGCTGGAACTGGCCGTGACTGGCTGTGACCAGAGGTCAGCCACAAGCAGGCACACAGCTCCTGCTGCCCACATCCCCTGCAGCCACCTGTAATGGTGGTGCAGGATGGATTTTAGGAGCAGCCCTGTGGGCCTCTGGTCACTCCTGTGTTGACTGATATATACATTTTCCATCTATTATACGTATATATTGGTTTTCAGGGGGAAAAGCATTTATTGCTTTTAGCACACTTAGGAGTTTAAATAAAAACAAATATATCTATATTGACTGTAGTTATTATGCTTGGTTTCGTGCAGCGTAAGTGGTTCAAATAAAAATAGATTGGTTGGAGTGAATGTGCATCAGTTCCAATAATAACACAGGCAGCTTCAAGAAGCATATAAGTTTCATTTAATGTGCACTGGGCTTACAAAGAAAAGGGAAGAAACATTGGTTTAGAGCAGCTTTTAGTCTACATTTTCTGTCTAAATGCTTCTGCATTTACCAGATTTTTGAAACAGAATGAGAGTCCATAAACAAGTGGAGAGAGAGGTTTATTAGGAGGCCCGAAGGGGGATTACAAAGGGAGAAAGTGATCTACAATAAAATATGACTGAGAGGTAAAAATTCCCAACTATATTACCTCTCCACTGTGAGTCCCTTACGTGTGGTATTATCTCCCCATGGGAAAGCTGTGCTTCAAGCTGGAGCAAACAAAAACTTGGTATAACAAAGGATTACCATTTCTGAGACCTTTAGGACTAGCTTTCAACAGGAAAATTAAGAACAAATAGGAACTGGGAGCTTAACTTTGTTGGGTCTAGTCCATAAGCCTTAAAAAAAGGCTATAGGAAACTATGGTGCAGGAGGAGAGGGGGGATGCACTGGGCAGGATACAACCAGGCTTTCTACCTCTGCTTTTGTGAATCCAACAGCTCCTGTGATCCCAATAGTTTCAGTGCAGATAAACAGAAAAAGAGAAGACATCTCTTTGAGGTATCAGACTGTCTGCAGGAAGTATCCAGGAAACAATCTCAGAGAAAGGAATTTACTTCCAGGAATGGCTGCTGATGGGATCAGTTCAGTCCTGCATCTCTGTTCCCCCAAAATGATAAGATGGAGCAAAGTTGGGAATGTAACTTAAGAGAATTTAAAAAAAAAATTAAAAAAAAATAGAGTGTCTTTCAGATCCACATGAACTCACAACAAACTCTTAAAGTCATAGATTTATACTCCTGCCTCCAGTCATGATACAGAGATCTGCTGTGGTCTTACCCTGAGTAGTGCAGGAAGCATCTTTGGGGGCAAGAAGCCATTTTGGAGGTACCACAGAAAAAGGTCCCTATTTCATGGTCTTCAAGTCTTTGTGTTTTTACAAATTTCTCTATTCATTCCTCTGATTTCTCCTATGTCCCGCAAAAAGAAAGAGTGCCTGTATGTTGGAACCCACTGCTTCAGCATGGGTTACGATGAGGACCTACCCGCCTTACACCTGATGGCAATGAAAAGGGATTTTTCATGGGATTAGAAAAGTACCAAAGCAGAATGCTCCCACTGAGCCTTTAGAATGGGCCTGTGAGGTAAAGGATGGGATCCCATCTCCCATTAAAAGCCCCTGGAAATTCCCAGCTCTGGGGCCATCTGTCCCCCAAGGGACCATCTGTTCCTGGTGAGCAACACCACAGGAGGGTGTGTTTACTAAGACAAGCAGATTGAAACTTGGCAGGGTCTGTGAGTAAGCAATAGGAGGCCTTTAAATGCAGACTTTCTATTTGCAGTATGCGGAGTTTGCATGTGTGTGTTTCCTTCAACCACCCATATACCACAGGGGAAAGCATTCAAAACAGGACCCAAAATAGAACAAACTGTGTGACTCACAGCCCTGTCACCCTGAGTTACATACTCACCAGAAATCCCTGGCAAAGCAGTGTTAGGTGCTACACACCCTCCACACTGACAGCTGTAAATGACCCTAAAGGAAAACCTACCCTATATATATATATATATAATGTGCTAAAGGCATCTCTCTCAACAGTGTTCTTACCTCCAAATGGGCGCTGTTCCAGCACGGTGCTATGAAGGCTTGGTTCTGCTGGCTGCACCATGTCTCTGGTAAGAAACAGCTGAGAGGACCAGCTCCCTCCTGTGTGCAAAGCACAGGCCTGGCTGCCTGCAAGGATTAAGGTATGGCATAATTATAGTATTATTAACATCACTGTCCTTAGCCATACTTCTATTTCCCCTGGATTTTCATCTAAGAAAGTTATTCCTTACTTCCACTCCATAAAGGTGCTCTTTCACTCTTCAATAGTTGCCATGGTCCTCCCACAGAAGTTCGTATTTTAGAGGTCACTGAATTGGGTTTTTGTCAACAGGAACAAAAAGGTCAATGAGCATTGCCAGTTTTGGCTGGGTAATATCAGTTTCCCTGTCAGATAAACAGCAACTCCCTGAAAAATTTCTCTGCGATTATATTTCTGATAAAATACTTTTGACGAGTTTCTTGATTTTTATTTATGAATGTCCAGTATTTGAAAATGTTTGGGCCTCTAATGAAAGAACCAAAAAGAGTTAAAAAATTAAAGCAAGAATGAAGAAGATTTAGGATTGTCTTTGTCAAAACCCAGAAGACATGAAAACAAGTTTCAGTCAGAAAAGATAAACACAAATTTTGGAGTGCAAAAAGCTCATTTTGTGATTGGCTCCAGCCATTCCCTTTTGCACCATGTTGGCCAGGTGGACTGTGTGATACAAATAGCAAACAGGTTTTCTGTGTGTACTCATGTCTCTCTCTAGTGGAAAGCCCTCATCACTACACAGATACAGATCACAGGCGTGGGATCTTCAGTTCACTTGTGGGAGACCTGCTCCCCATGGATGCCCTGTGCATCCCAGGGCTGCTGCTGCCCCACGCCTGGGGCAGAGCTCTCCCACCATGCACAGGAGCCCTCTCCTTTTGCCCTTTGCCCCAAAGCAGGACTATGCCATGGCTTAACATGGCCATACTATTTTGGAGGGGAGGGGAAGACTTTGTTGTCATATCTAGAGCTAAATCAGTAGCCCAGAAGTGTTGGCATTTAGGGATTTGAGTCAGATCCTTTTGCACTGTGAAGAAGGACAATAATCAAGAAATCTTCAAATGTCTTGTTAAATGCATTAAATCCTTCTGGGAGGCAGGAGCTAACCCACAGAAGGAGAGAGACTTCATCCAAATTCTCACAGTTAGACATCCATCAGCTACCAGCTTGCTCTGCCCAACACCTCCTAACCCTTAGGGGCCAGGAGGTAACATATAAAGCATAGCCCTGGGTCCCTGCTCATATCCCTAATCAGCCACCTGGAGGCTCTGCTTTAGGCTCAGATGCAGCAGCTCTGAGCCCACAGGCAGGAAGCTCCCCTGTCCCTCCTTGTGCTAGGACCCACTGTGGCCAGCACCGCCACAAAGCCCCAGGATGAGCTGCGTTGGGTCCGCAAGCAGTGCCACACTGCACGGTGATCAGTGCCAAGTGGAGGCAGCCCACCGAGCAGATGTCATGCTTGCACATGGCTGGGTTTCCCTCTCCACAGTGACAAATAAGCACCACCAGACTGGTGGAGGCGGGAGCTGTGCAGAGCAGAGAGGACGGCTGACACTTCACCCTCTCCCTCTGCGGTGTCAGGGGAGGCCAGGCTTTCCTGGGGTGTGCAGCCTGTGATGACTCCTAAGGTCCATGCTTCCTTAGAAGTACCAAGTCACCCAAGATTTCCCTGCTGCCATGCAGGGTGAACAGGCTGTTCTGGCCTCAAGGCCAGAATCAAAGGCTTTCCATCTGCAGCACTGCTTTCATTTCACAGAGGTGGGAACTGAGACGTGCTGAAAGCAGAAAGCCTCCATCAGAACTGCGAGATGCCTGACTGCAGGCCTCTTGGAGCTGATGGGCAGATGTGTGGAGCCTTGGCAGATCCTGCTGTTCAGAGGTTGATCTGCAGGTGATCTACACCTGGGTTATTACGAATAAGGCACTTCAAATAACTGGACAGTTTTGAAAAATTGGGTCTAAATGATACGCCTGAGTCTCAAAGTGTGGGCAAGACATAGCTGGGAAGAGCAACAGTCTTCAGGCAGTTTCCTTGCTCTCACCACCAGGTCTTCTCTTCCCGTGAGCTCGCCTTTGACTGGAGATCTTATTATACCTACAGAAACCTGTGTTAATTCTATATAAACATATTAACATAGATTCCATGTTAGAGATCAGTATTAGGTTTCTAAGTAGTTGTATGTATTTCTAAGTATTGCAAATATGTTGGGAAGAGAGCAGTGGGTGCAAATAAGTACTGAGAGCACCGCTGCCCTTGAGCTAAGCTGTATGTACAGTGCCCTCTCTGCTTACACTAAACAAGGCAGAAGACTACAACATACTTTACATGGGAGAGATGGCTATCACGTACAAAGCATGAGCTTAGCATCAGAGAGTAACAGGCATAAAGCTATTTACTCATTTCATTTGGGATACAAAGTCAAGGGGCTACTCAAAACAAAATAAAAGCATTTCAGAGAAGTCTTGAAACTCCCTTTGGCTTGTCTGTCAGAAATTGGCAGAAAATCTAAGTGGTACCTTTGATTACCTACTTTGCAATATGCATCTAACACAGGATGACAGCAGTGACTGTCAAGGCAAGTACCTCCTTTGTTTGGATGCAATATTTGCTTTTACTAATAAACTAATTGACTGAGTGTGGCTGTTGGAAGCCACGAGTTTTGTCTGCTGTGAACCCTGTATGTATCTAATGCCTATTGGCTAGAGGTCAAAAAATAAAGGCATTTTCTCTCCCCCTCTGCTTACAGAGCCATAATAATTTTGAAGTGATGGGTTTAAAGGTCCTCATCACTTTTTGTTTCCTGACCAATCTTTTCCTCACAGTATTTCGGTTACACTTTATCACCAGCAGGATCTAAGCAGCAGCTCTCGAGCCTGACTCTAAATCTCATGCAGCCCTGCCTTTCCCTGTGGCCACAGAGGGAAATCTTTAGTGCCAGGAGCTCTGCCGCTTCACCTCCTGACACAATATTATTTCATCGTAACCTGTCCAGTGAGCAAATTGCCTCTTTGGCCCCCTCACTGTCTCTGCACGAGGGCTGGGCTATTGATTGTGACACCGTGCCGGTGCACGCGGGGCGATTCCAGGAGAGGAGGGATCGATGAGAGCAAATTGCTGCCTTGCCAGCAGCAGCTGGGGAAGGGGAGCCACAGCACAGCTCAGCGGCAGAAAAAAGCTGACGCTGCTTCTGGAGCATCTTCCTTCTGGTGTCCCACCGTGGGGCCGGGGACACGGCCACCCTGCCTCCTGGGGAACCAGCGACGGTTATTCACACAGCAATTGTGTTGCAGCTGCTTAGGGAGACTCAGAGAGATGCAAAAAAGAGGAGAGAATGGGCAAAGGATTTGCATCTAGGAAGGAGGCACTGAGGGAAGGGTTGGTGGAGAGAGTGCAGTGGAGCTGCAGGCCAGATATTCCTCCAAGGTGCTTGTGCATTGCAATCGTGGAAAATCGGTCTGGAAGGGAGACTTTCAGGGTTATATAACCCATCCTGCTGCCCCAAGGCAAGGCCTGATATACTTACACCATTGCGAGGCTGCAACCCTGGCTAAGGAAGGTGCACAAAGCTACAAAACGGACCAGAAATAATTCTCATCTTTAACACAGGAGTGTAGGCTTCGAAGACTGTAACATACAGAGTGACCAAAATCATGGCAACATATTATATGTTGGAGAGGTTCATTGTATAGGCAGCACCTTCTGCATTAAACACACAAATCTCCATATCTAATGAGTCCATTAGTTCATCTTGCTCATATCTTCCATGTTCGTAAGTACCAGATGCTTCAGAAGAAGTTTTCACCACCAGTAAAGAATAACTGTGTAACAAGTTGCCTATCAGAAGTTATTTCTTACCACCAAACAAGAGCTAGCTGACACATTTTTTAGTATATTGTGACTGCAAATATTTCCTTTATCCAGACAAGAGCCTATTGTGTTTCAGTGTTCTGCTAAATTCTTGCTCAAATCTTTGATAGCTAACTCAAAACTGGCCTGGAGTACAAAGTTAGGAGTAATTTTCAGGTGACTTGGT
The DNA here is from genome assembly GCF_047663525.1 of Anas platyrhynchos. Taxonomy (NCBI): domain Eukaryota; kingdom Metazoa; phylum Chordata; class Aves; order Anseriformes; family Anatidae; genus Anas; species Anas platyrhynchos. The sequence continues at coordinate 22,805,369 of NC_092591.1, forward strand.
TGATGGAGGGTCCACAGTGCCAATCAGAGCAATAACAACAGCTCAGTGGGTTGTGCTGGGTGCCTCAATCACCTCCCTCAACCTGCTGGCCACTTTTGATGCAGCCCAGGACGCAGTTGGCTTTCTGGGCGGCAGGTGTGCACTGCTGGCTGGTACCAAGCTTTTCATCCACCAGAACCCCCCAGTCTCTCTCCACAGGGCTGCTCTCAACAGGTTCTTCACCCAGTCTGTGCTCATGTCTGGGATTGCCCCAACCCAGAAGCAGCACCTTGCACTTGGCCTTGCTGGGCCTCATTAGGTTCACATGGGCCCACTTTTCTGGCTTGTCCAGGTAACAGACAGTGTCTTATTGCCCCCAGCAGACAAACAGGGAAACCAAGGCATGTGCAGAGGGAAAATACCCATTTGACAGCAGAGGCAAGCATGGAGTCTACCAACATGGGGAGATTTATTTGTGTATTATTTGTGATGTGCTATGAAGATTACAAGTCCTAAGTATTATCCTTTTTCATATGATGCTGGGTTCATTGGCTTTAATTTCAAAGGCTCCTGAGAGGACAGGCTGGCAAGCAGTGGTTCCTGCACTTTGCACCACTGCAACCTCTACTGAACTTTCCAAACACAGATGCAAACTCAGACCTTCCAAACATGTCAAGCTCTGGAGAAACGTAGCACAGCCAAACACGAGCACATTCCCTACATCAGACACCAGCTGTGCCAAACACAACTCTGACAGATTCTCCTCCCAGTTAGCACTTTTCCACACATTGGCTTGGGTATTACTAGAACTCAAGTAAAAACTTTGGCATGGCACCCCCACTGTGTCCGCATTTGTTGGTGACTCTCCATCACTGACACAGCTTGCTGTTTGCACATCTAGCTTTACAGACTCACCCAGGGAGTAAATGCAGATGATTTATTGTCTAAACACCCACTGACAGCTGGGTGCTCTCGTGCACTGACACAGCCAGGGTCAGAGTATTTTATCTCACCTCCATTCAGTCAACAAAACCCTCCAGCACAGGCTCGCACCAGCGATGCCCAGACAGGAGCAATGGTGTTGGCAGAACAGGGCACTGAGTTACCAGCAGGACCATGAAAACAACTTCTTCACTCAGGGTACTCCTGCGGCAAGGAGTGATTGGGGCTATAGTGTGGGCTCAAAGGCATCCTGCAGGTTAGGTCTCCTGGGGCCAAAAATAAAGCTAGATTCAAACTTCTGCAGAGCAGAGGGTCAGATTTAGGATCCAAACCAGGCCTGTTTTTACTGGCACTAATAGGCATCAGCTTTTGACCACAAACACCAAGGTGTTCCCACAGCTGGAAGTCCCTTGCCCAGATCTGTGTAAAGTGCTGCTATTCTCAGTGCCTCAGGTAATCAGACTGCCTCAGGGATGCATGTAAGTCCAGGCGAGCACCCACTGGAACCAGGACCTTGCAGGAATCAAAGCCTACTTTCAAAAGTCAGGTACACTGGGCTAAACTACACCCATTTTCTTATGTTTTCATTCCATTGCAATGTCACAAGCAAATTCCTGCCACCTTGATGAAGGAAAAAAATTGCATTAATAGCACAATGCCAAAACTCGGAGGCTAGGGCATCATAGCAGCTCTGAAATCCATGTGGAAAACCAAAATTCAGCAGTGACCTCATGCCAGCAAGCAGCCAGCCAGCCAAGGGCCTGAGGTGATGGCCCGATTTGCTTCTAAAGCACATTACTGCTTTTCTCGTGGTGCCAAGAACCACGGCCAGTGGCTGCCCAGCCCCAAGAGTTCTCCTTCTCTTGCAGGCCTTGCTGAGTCTGCATCCTGCAGGAAGGGTGAATTGCTCAGAAAAGCCCATTTTTCAGAGCTTCCCATATTGCAAGAGCCAATGTTTGCTGCCTTTGCCACCCTGACAGGGACACGATAGGAAGCAGTGTTGGGCTCTAAGCACTGACAGCAGGACACACAGAAGAGGCTCAGCAAGAAAGGTCAGGATTGAGACAGAAGCACCGGGCTGAAGGAAAGCACCAAGACTCAGATCTTGGCAGCCCAGCCTTTTTCCACCCTAAGACACAGCAAGCACAGAAGAAAACGGGACCCAGACAAACCCCATCTCTGCTGTTCTCTTGCTGGGATGCCTGTGCGCAGAACAGCTCGCTCCACACACACTGGAAAAGAAAAATGTAAATTGTACAGGGGCTCTTACATGAGGTTTGGACATCTCTTGTCTCTTCACTTGTCATGTTACATCATCCTAGGGACAGGCACAATATATGTCCTTATGTTGAGATGGTGTAGAGATGCAAAGTCAGTTGCTACAGAACAAAGATTTGTTATTAACTCCCCAGTTCCCCAAGCTTCATCCAAGCCTGGCACAGACAGCGGCAGGGAGGGAGGAGGCAGGCATGTCACTTCATGTTTTGATCAAAGATTTAACTTGGTTATTGATTCATCCAAGCCCATTTACCCCCCTCCTACACCTGAATTCTTCCCAGCATCACTGACTCTGTCTCTGATACTCAAACATCAAGCCAAAGAATTCCCTCCTCAAAAGTGCGTGCTGAGGGAGCGAAGGCAACGTATCGTTCTGAGAAGCTCAGAGCTCTCCATCACATGCTGGCCTCCTGCCTTCAGGCTCAGCTTGCAGCAGAGAACAACTTTGTCATCACTTGCAATCGAAGTGCTTTAATGCGGACATCACCGAGGGAGAATAAACACAAAGCGCAGTGCTGCGTCGCAGAGGTACTCCTCTGATATTCCCAACTGCATGTGCCACTTACGCAGTGCTTTCCCCCCTCAGATCTCAAAGGAGCAGACTTGCTGGCGATTTGATCATGCAAAGGGCTTCTCCCCACACCTCAGTCCAGAACGAGATTAACAGTTTAGGAGAGACTTCAGAAAAGAGCAATCAATGACAACAGGACTGAAGGAGCTGATTTATAAATTAAAATAAAGCAATCCTAAAATAGCTGTAAAACACAGTCAGTGTACCTATGCTACTAGATATTTGTGATAGCAACTAATAAGATTACCAGTAACTAACCATACGTCATAGAAAATAACAATACAATAGCAGAATAAAGAGGCAACCAGCTTCAAATATCGGCAGACAATACATCTGGAGAAGAGATAATTATGAGGGTGAAACTATGGGAAAGAACAAAATGGAAAAGAACAAAAAGAAGGCCATAAAATAAACCTAGGATGAATATTAGCGTGTATTTATTGGAAATCCATGTAGTACAGGAATCAGAACTGGAGCACTAATTTCCCTTGTTTGCTACAAGGTGCTTTAGTTTATGAAGCTAAATACAGAGGAAGATATCCATGGGGAGACAATTCTCCAGGCTGGGGGGGACTCTGGGCTTCACCCATAAAGAGCCCACAAAGCTGCCTTGGCCTTCCTGCTAAACCAAGCTTAATTCCTCGTGGAGATTTGGCAATGATCTCATACTCAGTATCACATCACATTTAGAGAAAAGGTCCAAATCGATTGCTATTCATATATTAGATGGGCAAACAGACAGCAGCTGCAGCGTCGCCCACTTACTCTGAATTAGCAACGACTGTCTTGCAATTCAGCCTTTGAGCTTTTCTAAAACACGAGCAGGGAGAGACCATCATAATGTCTGTGATAATGACTGGGTGTGTGGATCAGGAAGCCGAAAATTATTTCTCCTAAACTCCTTTCTTAGAAGAGGACACGTGTTCAGATTCGGCTGGTTTGTCTGCAACCATGCCTGTGATCATCCCTGCTACGTGCCCAGTTTGTGCACTGGGACATGTTGCCACGCTGATTTCAGTTTGACTATCACATCAAAGAAGTAAAAATCACACCACGACCTTATGCTAACCTTCCACTGCTACATTATTTAATAATTTTATAACAATTATCATCTGGAAATTGCAATTATACCATGCAGAAACCCAGATAAAATGCCAATTTGATTGCACACTCAAAATGCCTACGCTTTCCAGAAAAAAGCAAGCCTCTACGATAGATTAACACTATGGGCTAGATCCCAACGGAGAATAAACTGGCAGCCCCATTTTGCTGCAGCAGTTTATTCCTACCACTGAAGATGTAGCCCAATGACTACAAAACAACCAGATCAGCAAATCCATGCGCAGCACTTAGCAGAAGCGTACACAGGTATATATTACACGCCTGCTCACCGTGAGTCGTGCATTTATAGAGCAAACTAGAGGAGTTAAGTGTGCGCTGTGATGCGTTCAGTCCTTCGAGGTGAGCAGCAGGGGTGATGGCACCGTTGTATCGAAATCAGATATGAAGGCATGAACGTGCAGATGTGGCTGAGGATTGTGACAGCTGTGCTAATGCTCGGGGACTTGTGTAGTGCAGGATGTATGGGAATTCGTGGGTTTCTTGTGCTGAGAAAAGACTTTCAGACACCCCAGCTGTAGGCTGTTGGTGTCTGAGGGCAGGGGAGCGTAAGTGTGCCCACATATAACATCTGTCCTCGCAGGCTGTGCCCAGATGAAGTATGAAGGTTGGTGTCTGCCCACAACCCTTTAGCAGCAGTTTTAGTGGATCCTGAATCGGCCAAAAAGAGTGCCCTGGTCTTCCACATTCAAGACTGAGCTAAATCAGCAACTTAGCCTCCAGGAAAGCTGTAGACACCAGGGGAAGCAGGCTTTACCTTATGCAGCTGGAGCAGCTGAACAGAAGGCCAGGTCTGCACGCCCTGGCTCCGGCTCTCAGGCAGCTCCCACTCTTCCTTCCCATCCCACACAAGCAGTCCAGTACCTACAGATACCAGCATGGGCAAAACCACAGCTTGTAGTATTTGTGCAGGCCTCCTGACCCACCCAAACACCCTGCTGCTCCAGGAGCGTGCCCAGGTGCAAGCAGGAGAGCTGCTCGTTGCGGGGACAGCTTTGCCTCTACATCCAATTAGCAACGCAAAGCTGCACCCGGAACAGAGTCTGCATTTAGGCCTAGTGTCCAAAAAAAAGTGGCCTATTTTCTGATGCTCTTATTAGCACTGAATGCCTTCCCTCCTCACCCAGACACATTGCTGGGAAAGCAGGAGACGAGGGCTCCAGCTTTGTGCATAATCAGGCGGGGCAAGCTATCTGACCCACGCACGCCTCCGCCTCCCCCCGCTCCAGTTAGTGCTTTCGTCACGCCGAGCTCCTGCGCTGTGGTTTCCAGGCGAATTTCCACTCGGTGCTCAGAGAGCTGAAACCTTTAGATTAATCCCAGATCTGTCAGCCTCCATCATTTTCAAGCAGGGCTGTGAGCTCCGGGGCACTCAGTTCCTTTCTCTAGCGCTGAGGAGCCTTAAGCCTCTTGCTCTCGCGCTCCTGGAGAGTGGACAGCCCCGCTCCTCTCCCTCCCATCCTGAGATGACCCTGAATCTGCGGCCAGGCTGGTTGCAGCAGATTCTCCCCAGATCAAGTGATTTATTTTGTTTCCTCTCCTTCAATGAATTTTGACTTGATCTGTGAAGCTGAAGCCAAGTAGGAGCCAAAAGCTCCTAGCTCCCTTATGAAGGCTGCCCAAGCCCCTAACCACTCTTACTGGTGCCATAATCCTGTTTGTTTGCTGCAGGTGTGGAAATGAACCTAAAAAACCCACACTGAAACTCTTCAGCAAATTCCCTGATAGCTCAACACTCCTGGTAGGCTCAGGTGGATTAGGTTTCTGCTCAAATCTCACTTTGGTTAGATTAAACCTGATTTGTCTGTTGGCGATCAGCAGCCAGGGACATTTCTTTCCCCTGTGCAGCTGACCATCATTGCCAGTTATCTACCCCCCACCCCCATCTAGAACAGTGATCAGCAACCTTTCATTCAGGGAATTTGCATCCTTTGCTTCTGCTTCTCTCTGCCTTATTTGTTCTGCTCTTCCCTGGGCAATAGCAGTGGCTGTTGACCCGAGGTGGCAGTGCCTGGGCTGAGTGCCTGGGACCATGCAGTGTGGTCCCCGAGCTCTTTGTGCTCATGAATCCCGTATGGACCAATGTGTGGAGAACACCTCCAGTGAGCTCTCACCTCCTGGAGATGCTGCATAGCTAATCCAGCACCAGCAGGACCCTTGTAAGTGGCAGGCGTGGCCATCTGGAGCAAGCAGAAAAGAAAGAGGATTTGTAAATTCCTTACTAATGGGTAAATTCTGGGCTCAGTGCTGTACAAAGCACAGGGCAAGAACTGATCTCTGCCCCACTGACCTATAATCCACTATGGTATTTCTTTCCAGCCTACCCTGGTGTAGGGAAGGGGAATATGCTTACTCAACCTGCAACTGGCTATGCTATTTCCCCCCCTTGTGCTCATGGCATGGGTACAGAAGCACCCTGTGAGCTGAGCCCTGCTGAAGTCACCACTGCTGGAGGAATCTCAAGGGATACTGCAGCAGCTGGTGAAGCAAAACCATCCCGGTCTTGCCTGCTATGTGTTCACTGTGACCCTCCACCATTGTGGCAGCTGAGAGGCTGGTGTGAGGAGCTGGTCTGTACCAAAGCATGGAACCCCTCTGTGAGCTGCCCAAAACCACCTCAGTCCCAAAGGCCAAGGCTCCTCAAGTCTTCAGCCAGTGTGTCGACCCTGCCAATGATGGGGAACTGCTGGGCAAAGAGAAAAGCATGATGCCAAATCCCACTGAGGAGGCAGAAAATGAAGTAGAAGTAAAACATCTCCCACCAGACCAGGCTGCCCAAAGCCCCATCCAGCCTGGCTTTGAGCACCTCCAGGGATGGGGCACCCACAGCTTCTCTGGGCAGCCTGTGTCAGTGCCTCACCACCCTCAGAGGGAAGAACTTCGTAATATCGAATCTAAATCTACCAGAAAGCCAGATAAGGTGAGAGTTACAAGTACCCACTGCCCAGGACTCCAGGACTTTTTCTGGACTCCTCCCCTTCACGCAGGTGCTCTGAGATGTGCTAAAGACACCCAGGACGAGCCCCGTGTCCCAGGCACCAGATCATGCCCCAGAACCCAGCACCACCAGCAGTAAGAGCAATCCCAGCCAAGGGCCTCCCCAGGGACTGTTTGAAGCTCCAGGTACAACCCAGAACACAAAACCCCAGGTACCCTACCGGGGATGCTGAGAAAACGCCTCTTGCTCTGCCCCACGAGGAGCACACACACAGAGTCTCCAGCCTGCAGATCCCAGTAAGACACAGCCCCACTGTGTGTGGCTGTGGTCCTGCCCTCCACGTCCCGGCGAGCAGGGACACGAGAGCTCCTCGAGGTGCCAGGCTGGCTGCTTAAGCAATTATCCCTTCTGTGAATACCTCCTGCTTCTGTGTGGAAAGCGGAGATACTCTGGCGCGGGGCGCTGTGAAAACAGTTTAACCCTTCAGCATGTAGCAAATAAATCCCATTATTCCAGCTCCCTGGCTAGCGCTCCCTCCAGCCTGCGCTCCCCGAATCCCTTTCGAGAGCAGCTGAATCAATGTTTGACTTGTACAAACAGCTGCCTGACTGCAATTTGGAAGGGATTCAGATGGGGATTACGGCAAGGCAGTGGATAAAAATCTATTACATGGCAGTATTTATTCTGGATCCCTGTGGCACTCGCTGTGAACTCTGGCAGCATCTTCTGCTCCGTATGCTCTGGCACACGTGCAGGGCACTGGGAAGAATCTCTTTCAGGAGAGCGTGGGGCAGAGCAGTGGGAGGAAAGGGCCAGGATCTGGGATCTGGGCTGGGCACCCATTTCCAGGTCGGACTGACCTGGCTCTGCAGCGCATCCTCCCAGGGGGTGGGGATATCTTCAGTTGAGGAGAACTTGGAATTGGTGAAATTGCATTGTTTTGGCGGCCCAAAGGACCTGAGCCAGCCCCGATTTACCAAAGATCAATGGTTCTGGCTCAGTGCAGCAGTATCTGAGATCAAAACCCAACCCTGCCTTTCTCTGTATTCACAGAAACAACCCAAGCACCCAGACAGCAGCAGAAGCTCTCTGGGGAGCTGGAAGGCCACCAGACCTGGGACCACAGGAGTCACCTCACAGCGAGCCCCACAGTGCTGCTCTCTGCAGGCAGACCAGCAATGAGGGCAGCAGGGCAGCCAGGAGGCAAGGGGGGCTTAAGGGGCAGCCCCCGAGATGAGGTGACCTGGGAACGTGTCTGCAGATAGCCCACCCTTTGGGCTCCCCCAGGCCACCACTGTTGGCCCAGCTAGGTAGGAGGACCCTAGGGTAGGCATGCAGCTCCTGAACCCTCCGTCCCTTTACAGCACGCCCACAAACCCCACTGGCACGAGGGAGCGCGGTGAGGGCCAGGGCAGCGCTGCGAGACGTGGCTGATTTAACAGGCTGTGACAGGGCTGTCCAGCAGCAAGGAGAGGCGGAGAAGCCACCGCTCTGAAAAAAGAAAGAAAGAGAGAGAGGAGGGGTCCGACAGGGCCAAATTACCCATCCCTGGCTTCATCTCTTCTGGTGTCAAATACCAGGTTGTCATCTGCCAGAAGCACATCACGTATCAAAAGAAGCAGATCTCTCTCTGCTGGTGCTGCGTTATTTCCTCTGCAGATGACAGTGGTAAGAGCAAAACGAGCACCAGCCAAGCCCCCTTGCCATGGTGTCGCCAGCACGGCAGCGCACACAGCCACCCTGCGCTTCTGGGCTGAGCCACGCAGAGATGACAGCAGCAAATGGACTGAGAAGGGCTGCAGGACCTGCGCCAGTTCGGCGACCCCAGCGATGAGGGACCTGCTCCGAGCATGGCCGCAGACTTCAGAGCCCAAAGGGGCCGTGTCCTCAGCACCCAACAGCTCCCTCCAGGGCCTGCTCACACAGCTGGGGCTGTGCTGGGGCCAGCCTCAGACCAGGAGAGCGTCTGCTAGCAGGGAGCACCACAAGCCTCCTCCTCCTCAGCCCTTCCCTGGATCCTGCCGTGGGCTCCTCCAGTACAACCACACCAGTGACTGACTGCCTGGATGGACAGGCTCACGTTAGCCAGCACTGCTGGGTCGCTTTCCTAGCTCAGCCACATGAACTTGTAGGTTAAATTTTGGTACCTGTAAACCAGAGGTAAGCCTGCCCTACAAAGACATTGAGAAACATAGTGCGGAAAGTTTTCAATGTGCTTTAAGATCACCAGGCAGGAGACACAAGAGGCAAAATATTACTATGCATATAACATTTTATCAGATTACAGCAAATTTTAAAATATTTCATGCACCTATCATATAAATATGAGCTCTGTCATACATTATTACTTATCGGGCCCACACTGCATCAAAAAGAGTAAAACTTTGAAAAGAAAACTAGGAAGGGAGCATAACTCAGATTTCCATCCCCTAGACTCATCTGTTCCACGTGGTCATTTTTTCCCCTTGCTTCCCCTTTCACTCCAATCCACTGTTTCTTCATCCCCCATTTCACCTTATCTTCTTCCCTCCACTGTTGTGAAGTAGTTACTCTTTGGGTTTTATTTTCATGCGGAAAATAAAAAGAGAACGAATTAACACGAAGACACCGAGGCAGTGACACCACAACGGCAGCAGTCAGGTATTTCCTCCAGGTGCACTGACGGCCCTTCGGACATGCTGTAGGGCTATGGGTCTGGGGCTCCCAGCTCTGCTGTGGCCACACGGGTTTTCTGAAGGGGCCAGGCTGATGTCACCCTTGAGGAGAGCTTCACCTCTGTGCCATGGGAGAGCTTCCATCCTTGCAAACAAAACATGGTCCTCTCCAGTTCCCGAATGCTCAGGTTTACATGTGCAAGTCCAACGGGAGATACTCAGGCACTACGTTATATACTACTGCTAATGAAGTTGCTTTGTTTGTTCTATTGCTTAAGGGAATAAGTTAATGTCTCAGAATGCCCTTTAACGGTATTTGGCTTTGTTTATTAAATATTTATTTTGCAAGATAAATGTGGATAAGGAGTTCCTGTCGGGATTCCTTCTGGGAGGAGAGAGTCTCAGAGTCTCCATATAAATTGTCTCAGTATAAAGAGGGTACAGAGATCCAGGCTGAGTTCTTACCCCAAACAGTATACACCATCCATCCTTTACAACACTGTAAAAGGTAAACAGTTTCATCTTCCTAATTCCCAGAATTTGTCCCCAGCAGCCAAAAGGAAGTGGATCTTACATGCCCAGGGGTGTTGTGCCCTTTGCCTGGGGCCTGACACTCCATCCCCGCCCATGGCATGAAATGACTTCTGTTTCCCTCACCCAGAATAACCCCTTCCTCCTGGCAACTTCAAATATCACAAGGCAGGAGAGAGCCAGGCCGTAATATGTGGGTGCAAAATGCACGTGGGTGGGAGAGAAAGGAATCTCCTGGTTGAAGTAACACAGCTGCATCGTGTGCTCTGCCACCAGGCCTCCACCGCCCCTTCCTCCCATACACACCAGGTACTGTCTCTGAAAGCTGTGCTTCTCTCGGGGCCAAACTGACATTGTGCCCGGAGGTCTTCCCAGCATCCCAATGCCAGACCTCACAAACAGTTTTCCTGGAATAGCTGGTCTGGCCTTCTCTCGGAGCTTGGATTTGATTTGGGGACTGCAGAGGATCACGCCCACGGTGTCCTCCCGCTGGGAGGGTGACTGCGGGTGTCTCTGGCCGGCAGCAGCTGGAAGGAAGAGCCACCTCCTCCTGACGTGCCTGGGAGCAGGGCTGCGAGGGAATGGTGTGGATTCAGCCTGCAGCCACCTGCTGTAGGGAACGGGCAGATCGTCACCCGGAGAGCTCTGTAATTTTGCTTCGCAAACGCTTGCCCACTGGCACGGAGCCCGAGGAGGAGAAGAGGGAGCGGGAGGCTGCTCACGGCTCTGCATGCCAAAAAGGCACTTCGCCGTGCATGAGGCCACCAGTGATCCTGCAGCCAGGAGGCCCTGCAGGCTGAACCCTCTCCGCTGCTCCCCGAGGAGGCTTTTGTAAGAGGGGAGGGAGGAGAGGTGGGAGGAGGCAGAGGTGGGAAGAACAAGGGGCTGTTGGAAGGAGAGAAGAAAGTGAGGCAGGGCAGGGAGGAGGACGGGATGGATGGGAGACAGGGTGCGTGCAGACCATGGCAGGGTGTGGAGAGAGGAGTCCCTGCAAGGGCTGGCAGCGGGCAGGGAGAGGATGCCATCCCCAGGGCATCCCAAGCAGGCAAGCTGTAGGCACCCTCTGGGGACTGACAGCAAGAGCGATGAAGAGCTTGCTTGGGACTTTCTGCTAAATGCAGCGAGACTTCCTAGGGAAGCCTGGCTGACATGGGTATATTGCTATATACAGCTGCCTGCCTTCCCTCCTGCCTCTCCCACCCCACCGTGGCATAGCTACATCTCTAACATGGCTACATCTCCATCTAATATTGCATTTTCACAAGTTTTGTGAAAACAAGCAAATGGAAAGCAGAGAGGGAAGCCACATTTCTATGAAGAAACACATCGAAATGTGACTTCCACCCTTAATCCAGCGGAGAACCCCAACAGGGGAGTGCTGTTACCAGTAAGTGTCACAACCAAGTTCCAATTCCAACTCTCTGAGAAGCAGTTTTTCAGCCAGTCATTGAGCCAAACCATTACAGTCTGAGTGTGGTGGACCCGCAGATGCTATTCCATGCTGATACCTGCTCTCCCTCTGATTCTCTTTGAGCCTGCTCCCTGGAGATGTCCCCTCTGAGGTGTCAGCAGTCAGTGAAGGCAGCAAGCCGAGCCCTGCTGAGCAAAGTGCAAACCCAGGTGCCCAGCAATCATTTTCTTTGAAGAAACCTCTGTCTCCCTGTGCCCTGTAACCACTGACCCCCACCATGATGTGGGGCTGCCTCCTAGGGAGGACGTGAGCTCAGCGCACAGCTCCCCAGGCAGCAGGCACTCTCCTACACTGTCTCACCTGAAATTCACCAAGAATTTGCTGCAGCTCTGCAGATTTGTGACCCAAGAAGTTGTGTGTGGCTGGGGTGCTGCACCCCACAGCAGGAAGAGAGGGGCTCTGCTGCTTCCCGCATTTCCCAGTTCATCTGTTCTCTCCTTCCGCGGCCATGCCCAACCAGGGGGGACATTTTCAGTACAGAAGGGAAATAAAGCTCGATCACCCACATGCAGCTCCTACCTGCCTAGGGAGATGGGAAATCCTGTTCTGGCAAAAACACCTCTAGATGTTCCTTCCACATTCAGGTAGCTCCAAAAAGGGCAGCACACTGTGCCTTTCAAATATCATTCCCCAGCCTTGCCTTAAGGGCTCTGGCAAAAGCAAGCACTGTGTCAACATTGGGGGAAAAAATGTAAGCTGTAGGGAAGCAGGACTTTGGTGCCCATGGCCAGACATCTCCTTAGACCAAAGCACCCGCTCTCTACATTGCAACTACTCCCAGTTTCTACGAGTATAAGCCACCCTAAACTAGATGTGTTGTGGCTAGCTGATCTATTGTAACAGCAAGTATTCATCCCAATTCTGCTGGCAGTTATATGCTCCAGCAGGACTCGTGTCTTACAGCATATTTACTGGGCTTAAAGTTAATTTAAGAAGCAACAGGATAACATTTTTGGTTGTAATTTGATGACATTTTGATGAGTCACACCATTTTATTTCAAATTTGCATCAGCCTTTATTTTTCCAATTATTTCTAAAAGTGTGCTATGAGTTTTTCAAGCATCTAATTAGTGAGCCTTTGCCCTGAAAAGCTCCAGGCTGAGCCCCTTGATCCTACGCATGTACCTGGAGTTTGGCTTCAGCATCATGGCAGCAGGTAAGAAAATGGACAAGGGACAGGCAAGAATGGGACAAAACCCAAGACAAGTAAGAAAGTATTCTACATGTTGGTTGTTATGATTTTTCTTCCCTTTCTTCTGAATTTTCCATTCAGATCTCACCCACTCTCAATGTAGTACAGTGACAGGTGAGTTTTTCCTTGGCAGAGCTGAGAAACTAAAAATCTTAACTTTAAAATGAGAGAGCTCCTTCAGTCATTCTAATGCTACCAGTGATGTTGGAATACAGCTGGGAATTAATGGGACAGAACTAAAAGTTTTCCCCAAACCAGAAAAAAAAAAAAATACATTGCTGTTGAATTACTTCATTTCTTTCCTAAGTACGTGAGGCAGAGTTCTCATTGATAAGATCTGAAGAAGAAAAAAAAAAAGTTTAGACTTCTATATTTAACAATTTCTGCTTTTTGGCACGTTTGCTTTCTAAAAATACCCAACTGCGCTTGTTGGGGGGTGGAGGGGAATCAGTCTTTCAGCTTTTTTCCATCTGTGGGACCTGTTTTTCAAGCACCACCCCTACATGGCGTGTTAGGCAGCCCAGTACCTGCAGCAGCTGGCTGGAGCCTCCTCAGCCTGAGGATGTTTGGTGCCCACAACCAGCCCCACCTGGTGGCTGCATCTCTGAAGAAAGCTGCGGCTGCAGGACGGTGCTGCCCACATGCATCAGGGCATGCATCCTTGCTCATTTTGGGGCCTGGACCTAGGGACAAGATTGCTGGGGTCAGTGCGTAGGTTCAGCTTCCTTTGTGTGTGACTGAGCAGGTCACCAGGGCTTCCTGGGACTCAGCCTTCCCTTCAGTGTAAATAATGTTATTAGGAAGCAACTACCTCCAAGCATGGAGCTTATACTGATTTTATCAGTGTACGTGCTGCTGCTGAGAGGTTATGGGTTTAAAGCGCTGAGCTGTACCCTTCCAATGGGACAGGAACATGAACCTAGGCAGAAATTATTCTCATGAAGAAGCGTAACAGCCAATACGGTTTTGCAAGTGCTACTCTGCTCTACGTCCCTTTTCCAATACAGGAACAAGGCTTGGGAGGTAGCAGGTGCTGTGTCTCAACTCAAGTGAAGCTTTTGACATTTTGACATCTGACTCACAATACTCAAGAAAAGATTGTCTAGATGAACCTAGTGGGGGATAATAACATTTGGCTAGAAAACCATTTCTTGAAAATAGTTATCATTATTTCAGTGCCGGATGAAAGATGTATCGAGTGGATTCTACAGTCCTTAGCTGGTGGGTCCAGCACCAGGCAGTGCTTCCATTAACGACTTGGATAACAGAATAAAGAGTATACTTATTAAATCTGCAGATGACATCAAGCTGGGAGGGATTAAACATGCTGGAGGACAGAAATAGAATACGAAACAATCACAGCAAATTGGACAAATGATCTGAGAACACAAGATGAAATTCAACCAGGACATCCTCGTGTAATTAGACTTAAGCAGGAATAATCAACTTCAAAAACACAGAAGAAGGATCGGGCAGCTAGATGGCAATTTTGCAAAAAGGGGTTTGGAAGTTACTGTACGTCACAAGCTGAAAAGGAGACAAAAAAGCATCTTGCACGCATAGGACGTCAAGTATCGGATTGGGATGCTAAGAAGGTTAGCCTGACAGACCTGTGATGTAGGCTTTTCCAGGGAGGATTATGTCCAGTGCTGGGTGTCCGACTCCGAGACAGAGGCCAGCTGGAGAGAGGCCAGGAGAGGAGAAGGGGGATGGTCAAAAGTTTGGGATCCCTGGCCAACAAGAGCTACAGAACAGAGAGGGGATGTATAGATAAAGAAGAGATGTCTGGGGGAGGACATGCTGACAGTTTTCAAATATCTGAAAAGCTTCTGCAAGGAAAAGAATAATCTGTTTTCCATGCCCATGGTGAGTAAGAGAGGCAATAAGTTAAACTTCAGCGTGGAAGATTTGGGTTAATCTGTTTAGAATAGGGAGGCACTGGAATAGATGCTCAGAACTTGGTCGAATATTTTCAAGGGCAAAGGAGGTGCAGCTGAACATGCCTGGGGGAAGGAGATGGACTAGATGATCTCGCAAAGCCCCTTCCAATCCTGTTTCCTATAGCTTTTTTGATCAGTAGTAGCAAGTTTAAGCAGAAGCTGCTCACAGGCCTCTCCGTTCCCCCTCCCTTGTATCAGATCTTTTTCACAATGAGAAGGGTGAGATGTGAAGTCCTGACAGAGCAGCAAAACACACACCAGCTACGCAGCTTCAGCAAATCTATGGGCTGTAATCATAGCAGTTTCTAAATATACCAGACACACATTTAGGTGCTCTCAACTCTATGTGGAACAGCGCTTGGGACATTAATCTTTCAGGAGCAGGGACACAGGCCTCTCCTAACAAGCCTGCATAACTCTTCCAAGGGGTGGGTACAGAGCAGCAGAGCCCTGCAGCTCCCTGCATGTGCCTTCCTCGCTCAATAGCTCCAGCTATGAAAAGTGTTGGCATGCCAGGGTCTCTGGTCTGCAAACTTCTCACATGTTAAATCTTAAGTATCTCCCCAGTAAGCAAAGTTCATGGCTAAAACAATTATAAAACCCTAAAACGGGTATCAGCCACAGACCCCAAGCATAGGGTCAATATCATCATACAATACCTGTATTTGAAATCACGTCCCCTTTGCCAGTCTCTTTATGAGGCAGGGAAGAGGTGACCCTTCAATGAAGGTCTAGAGCTGTAGCACAGCCCGCTGTGCACCCTGTCATGCTGCAGCACACAGCACACAAGTGGAAATGGGGAGATCCTGCTGGGACCGCTGTGCCCTGCCGTGCTCCCAGCTGAGCAGCGCCTGGGCTGTGCACGTGCACACTACCACGAGGAGAAAAAGTGACCACAGGACTGGCTGCAGCTAGCAGAAGCAGGACAGACAAGCACATACCCCTTCCTTCTCAAGTGACCATAAACATCTGGTGTTGCAATGATCAGGAGAGCATCAAACACGCTTCCACTCTATAGATGTGTCCTGCCATGGTTGTGCTCCCTGTTCAGCCTGTCAGTGATGAAGGCAATTAATGCTATTTCTTAGATGAACCATAAAGTCCCAGACCAGCACGTAGCAAAGTCCAGGAGTAATGTATTTTGATGCTAAAAGGCTTCTGAGAGATGCTGGCACCTGGGCCAGTTATCCCCGCTCCTCCCATGAGGCCTTGGCTGCTGCAGGGTTTAACTGCACGGGAAAAGGTTTTGTCTCCCGAGCAAGGGGCTAATCCTGCAGCACGCAGAGCATCCATTGCTCCTGGGGATCAAGAGGAAACTGAGGCTCTGGGCAACCCCTTACGGGCTGCCCAAGAAGAGCACAGTCATTTCCTTACGGGGCAAAATGAGGTCCCCCTGCATCTCATCTGGGGAGATGGGCTCACCGCAGCGTGTTCGCGTGGTGGTGCTTCAGGGCTGGGCAGGACTGAGCTTTTCCTATCATCACAGGGACCCGTGAGGCCAAGGCCTTTCCCTGTGGCTGGCCATCCTTTCTCTCCCATCTCTCGCCCACGGCATCTCTGAGTGATGCTCCCAGAGCTGGCTGTGCCCCTGCTGCTTGAGTTAATTACAGTAATTATACCTGCGCTCCTCAGCTCCAGCTCCCTTTTGTTGTCACTTCCCTGCCCGTTCATTTGCAAATCTAATCACTCAGTGGATTTTCTAAAAAGAAAAAGGCTAGGGAGGGCAAAGATACAAATGAAAAAAGAAACTACAATTCCTGTAGCAACAACGGGAATTGAGGAGCCATTGAACAGCACCTGGTGTTTTATTTAGTGCTCCTGGGAGGACCACATGCTGCTCTGACAAAAAGGCCTTTGCTGGGCTCCAGGCACTAGACCAGAATAGGGAAAAAAGAAAGAATTGCATCAGCCTCCTCCCCTCCTACCAAATTGCCTCCATCAGGTTTCAGAGCAGAGCTGAGGGTCCTGCCCGGAGCTCCAGCATACACTTGCAGAGGGCAGGAGAGCTTTCTCAGGCAACCCTGATCCCCCAGCAACCGATGTTCTCAGTGCCTGGCCCTACACATTTCTGAAGCAGGTTTTCTGGGGTCAAGGGGTGCTGCAACATCAGCTGTGGAAGCAGAAGCCTGCTTTCATGCCTGAGAGCAGAGGCTTTCCAGCAGAAACCCTGAACGAGGAGAGCTGAAAGGGAGCGTGCGGTTCAGGTCATCACCTGATAAGGACAGATCTGAGGTCAAGCCTTTGAACAAAGCAGGAAAAGGCATAACCAGGAAAAGGGAGGGGAAAAAAAAAAAATGAGGGGGACAGAAACAGCCTCCTGTTTTCAGGTTTGTGCCTCCCTGTGTGCTGTGCCATATTGCTGCCACAGGGCAGCAAGGTAGAGCAGTAGGTTTTGTATACCCAGTACTGTGTAGACAAGGCATACCAGTTTCAAGGAGAAAAGTACAAAATAGAGTTATTTTCATCTTGTAGGGCCTACAGACAGAGACAGTGAAAGAGAGCAAGGGGTAAAGAGACTCCCTGGTTCCTTTGCACTGAGCACAGCTGTTTAATTAGAGTGACCTGAAGCACATTAACCCCAGCCCTTACGGCAGCCTGTCGGTGTAGCCACGCAGTCCTGAGCTTGTTCATGCTATTATCCTGGATGCCAGAACTGCCCGTAGTGCAATGTTCTGCCACTCAGCTCCAGGGCCGATTTCTCTTGTTGCCCGTGCTGGAAAGGCAGCCTGGATAGCTACAGAAGTCCAGGAGTCTGAGCAGGTGAGAATTCAGCTAATTGCCCTGATTGCTGAGCAAGTTAAAGTGCTAGGAGATACTTTTACTATAAGGCTGAAAATAGACGATCTCATGATCAGAGTAGACTTTTTTGATCATCATATGCTTTGTACACAAAACTGTTATTGTTCTGCACATCTGCGTAGGCAAGAAAGCACTTCTAGAGAACGGACAGGAGCAGAAGGTAGACAGAACTTCTGGACATCACAGGCAGAGAGGTAGGCAAGGAAACAAGTTGGAAGTGTAAAGTATTCCTATTTTGAAGTAATATCAAAGTGGACATTTTTTTTGTGTGTGAAGCGAATATAACACGTTTATTTTAATATAACACATTTTAATATAACAACAAAAGTAATGCCTTGTTTTCAGGCAAGAAATATGAAGCAAGAGCCCTGCACGGACCTGAGCAACCTGTAACTGCAGCTTAGCAAAGCAGAGTTTCCAAGTCCTGGAGATGACGTGCTCAAAAGGGTTTTCCATCTCGCAGGAGGCTGATTGCTGGGGGAGGAGAGAAAGGACCTGCAATTTGGTTGATTAAAATAGTGGTCCCAGTATGGTCTGTTCTTCACAGTTGCCAGGAGACTAGAAGGCCGGGATGAACTGCTCAACCTTTTTGTAACAAAAATAGGTGTTTACTTCCACACCGTATGCATCTCGGCCCTCCCCAAGGCTGTGCATTCTCAGTTAGCCCTCCAGAAAAACTAAAATCCCACCCCAAATGTGCTTCCATAGACTTGTGGCAAGGTGGGTTTACCAGTTTCAATAATACACCAATTCTTTCCTGCTCCATGTTCCTGACCCAGTACTCAACTCCAGGCTCTAGGTTAATCATGCATTAATCCCAACTTTCCTTCCTGGTCTGGAACCCAGATAAGCAGATAAATTCCAGTTACTCACCCCACAGGACATACATCTGAGGCAGAGGCTGGCTGCGTGGCTCAGCTGATGGCACCGAGACAAGCAGCCACGCAAAGGGTATTAATTGGGCATGCGCTACCTGCAGGTGATTTATGCTGGAAATGGTCACATTAATGCTTCAGGAAACAGAGGATTTTGATGTACAAGCAAACAAGCCAGGCTACCTTACCAACTTACTACTGCATTTTCTGCCTCCCTTTCCCCAGCTGATACAGAAGTAGAAGGAAACATTGAGGATATTGGTGGGAGATGGGTATAGTCTAAAGCACAACCCCAGGCTTCAGGTCCCTTTTCGGGACCATCCTCAAGTACACCAGAAAGAAAAAAGAAAGAAAAAAGACTGCAGTAGAGCTGTTCCAAAGTTAAAAGCCTGAAGATCTCTGTGCTTCAGAAGTGTCTCTGTAGCCTGATTTGGGCCATTTGCTCCAAGAAAAGTCTCAACTTTCCTAAAGCCAAGTGCATTAATGAAACTGAGCCAACGCGCCTTTCCTATGGCTTTCTCTTGTCAATCTGCTGCTATAAAAACTGTTTGCCAAGCAATGCTCCTCCTGCCTCGCTAATGCTTTAGTGCCAACATCTCGAGCAGGAGGCAAGGGGCTGCAATAGATGGATGGACAGCAGGCATGACACAGATTTGGAAAGGAAGGACAGAGACCATAGCGAAGGCAAAAATAGCAGTAAAATTAGCTCAAAGCTGAAGTCTCTGCCACAGATGCTGTAGCGTGTACGTGGGGGAAGGGCATTCGAATGCCAAGAGACAGAGGATCCTTGCTCCCGTTAACACAGCGGCAATCAGGCAATAGCTGCTAAGAGCCATTTAAACCTCCCCGTGTAGCTGTGTTGTAACACAGCACGTAATTACTCATCACGCTCCCTTCCACAGCCTGCACAGGCTGCCTGCTGGAAGAGCTGCACTGCGCAGCCACCTCAGCACGACGCGGCCACATGACTTCTTGGGTGCCCTCCAGCCCCGGGAGAAGGGAATTCGTGGGCACCTGAGTGGTTCCTGGTAGATGCAAACAAGGCTTCCTAGTCTCTGCACCAAGTTCTCTACCTCCTCATCCTCAGGTGGAGAAATGGCATCGTTCACAGGAAAATAGACAAAAAGAGTAAGTGGCAGAAGCGTCACCAGGAAGACTGTTTTGGTTCTTAGTTTTCAGGCACTTCACCAGACCTGGACTGGACGCCAGCCCTGTTGGTGCCCCTTCTCAGCTCCAAGACGCTCACCCAGTATTGCAGATGAGTGTTCCTAGCAAAGTCAGTCACATCCAGGGACTCTGGAAAGGGTCACTTGGGAGCACAAGAGCACGGCCACTTTAGTGGAGGATACAAAATTACTGTTATTAGCACTGGAAAGAGAGCCTCAAGTTTCCCACTAACATTTTAAGAGAAGCATTTCTGTTTCAAACCACCTTGACTGGATGTCAAGGACACGTTATAAAGTCAGGTCAATCCAGGTGTGAAGCAATGTAGCATAGAGATAGCAGTTGGAAGACTGTCAGAAGCAAAAAAAAAAAAAAAAAAAATACTTAGAACATGCCCAAGAACCTTAAACCCAGCAAGCTCACTGTGGGACTACTAAATGAATTGCTTCCCGCAACCTCAGATGCTAATTACTTGTTCATTTTAGTTTTTGTACTTAACGTTCTTCTGTCCAAGTTAATTTAATTTAATGCCCTGACACAAACAGACTGCAAGTGTCTTTTTCCTTGAAAGCATTTGCTGCTAGCTGGTACCTAGACACCACATCACAACAGCATTATTTTAACTCCAAGTGGTTTTTGTCTTATGTATTGTGGACTGGGAAGAAAGAAAAATAGTAGAGACTGTGTCTTCGATCCTCTCTGTCCATAGCTATAACTACCCATCCTTCAACAAGGGGTACTTGGAGGGTTATACAGCCCAGAAGACACACCACTGTATGCTAACTGCATCCAGCAGATGCTTCTCAGACTCATTTCCTGACTCTGCAGTACGGGAGAGGCAGCAATAGAGCCCAAGGGTGCTTTTCTAGCTTACCCTCAATTGTTCCTTTCTGTTTGCAAACTTCTTGGATAGCAGCCTCCTAACCTTTGCGTATCCATCTTGATATGGTCCCTCTGACACAGTTTATTCCTCAAGCTTCTAGTGGGCTCTTGCAGCCAAGAGAAACATCTCCCCCATGGGCTGCAGCATCTCCAGCCCAGTGACCACACAGAGGAGCTCAGGGGACAAAGCACACAACAAGGGCTTTCAACAGAACCTGTAAAAGCCAAGACTGCTTTGAAGGGTCTGCACGAGCAAAAGCTATTATTTAGCTTCTTAACAGCAAGGCAGGTGGTGAATTTACAGAACGATGTCTTCTTCCCAAAGCAGCCTTGCCACAAATTTCCGTCACATCACGAAGGCTGTCTGCTTCCACCTTGATGACGACCTTTGCCACTGACGGGAGGCAAGGAGGACATTTGTCTCAGCAAATAGATGGCTTTGCAGATCCAAAGGCATCCGTGAGGTTATTCAGCAGCTGACATGGGAGGCTTAACAAGAGCATGGGTTATCTCAGCAATAAATACAGCCTGCCACAAGTCTCCATATTAAGGGAAGCCTCTCAGGGTCAGTGGGCTCAGAGGCTTTGGGTCAGTCAGTAAGACCTAGTGTTAGACTCAGCACAAGCGCCAATTCCTGCTTATTTCAACATGGTTTATGTTTTAAGTCTCCCAGGGACTTCTGCTGCAAGCTGCTCCTCACGTGGCCAAACCCCTTCAGAGTCCTGGGAGAGGGCAGGAGAGGTGCTGGCGGGCCTGCATCAGCAGTGCTTTGAGGCTGAGCAGTGACTGGTGCACAGAGCCAGAACTCCCCTTAGTGACGTGGGCTGAGGACAAGAGCAGGGAGGTGGAGATCACTACAGACCATGGCACCCCCCAAAAGCCAAAACACTGCTCACGCTTCCTCCCAGCTGCCACCACACACCACACCAAGCCACAACCCATGCCCAAGGCAGGACGAAGCTCCCTTCCTGTACTGATTGTCAGACCTGCAAGTCCAAGGAGAGATGTGCTATCGCACTCCAAAGCCACCTCCAGGAGCAGGGCCTTCCCTGGCCACCTTTCCCTTGACTTTTTGCCAGACAGAGAAGCAAAGAAACACTTGCCTTCCTCTGGGACACCAGGCAAAACAACCTCCTCCTTGGGGCAGCCCCACTGCTCCTGGCTCTGCCCCCTGCCCCCTTCTTTCTCCACATCGTGATGTAGGTGGTGGTGAAAGGAGCTGGTGTGAAGCCTTCAGCAGGCATACCCCTTACCTCCAGCAAGAGAGAAAGCAGCCACCACCCAGAGCTACAACCTCGTTACAGTTTGTAACGAGCTAACGGGAAAATATTTCTGCCTGATTAGAATCCTTAACGAGCTCCTGGCTATTAGGAGCTGGCCTTGTGTTTTGTCCCACCTGTAGTGGTGGGGCAGCTTCTGGCACGCCTTCTGAACCTCCTCCTCTCTGCCTCACAGCAAGAGGCACAGGCACTCCTCACAAACCTGTACCACGCCCAGACAGCAGCAAGAGAGAAATACTGCTGGTATTAATGTACCAGCCCTTGCTGTAAATCAGGGGTTAAGCTCTCTCCTGCTTAGGAAAGAACCTTTAGTCACCAGCAATGTCTCCAAAAACACCACCGAGTCACGCTGCACCCAGAGAGTGCAGGGGCTTGGGGTTTTAAGAACTCTCAACAGGTGCTCAAAAACAGGATGCTGTTTTTCTGTTATATTTTAGCCATTAAAAAACCACCCCCTCAAGCAATGGATACCATTAGGTGATCTTTCCAGCAGAGGACAGATGCACAAAATATATTTACAACAAAAGCATGGGCTGTGTTCCTCCCAAGGCAGAAATGCAGATCTGGCACTGCCACGCTTCTCCCAGAGGTCCTCCCTGCTGGTAGGACCTCAGGAGGAGACCATGATAGGGAACCTCCATGGTCCCATCATCCTAAGGCAGTTCCCTGCAGGGTAGGTTTGTAGCATATCTCCAAGGGCACTCTCTGAATCCCATCAAGAGGTTTCTTGTCTTCTCTCAGCCTGGCATGCAGACATCCCCATGAGACCTTGTCTCTTGGCAGCCTCCACATTCCTTCAGCACTGCAGGTCCATGCAGGCAGCAGTGGTCAATAGGGCAAGCCAGCCCCTCTCCACCCCACAATGAAACTCTGAGACTACACACCATGGAAGAGCCATAGGATCATTCAGGTTGGAAAAGACGTCTAAAGATCATCTAGTCCAGCATTTAACCTACTACTGACAGGTCCACCAGCAAACCATGCTGCTAAGTTCTGCACCTACACATTTCTCAAAGACCTCCAGGGATGGCGACTGAAACATGGAGTCCTCCACATTCAGCTCCTGTCCATTTGTCTCCACCTCAAGGCCCTCCACTTTACCTCTTCCAAATTCTTCAGCCAAGAATTCCCATGCTGCCCTCCTCATTCTTGACACCTTCTCCAAAAGCTCTGGCAGCCACCAGCTCCTCTCTTCAGGCTACTCCTCCTTTCACAGTGCCAAGCAATGCCTTGTCTCCAGCTCCACAACAGTCCTTCCTACAGCCAGAAGTGAGGCAGGGCAAGGGCTGTAAGGTGGCAAGAGAGGTTCTCCAAGCCCAGCTTACTTTATGACACAACCTCATACTGCAGTGCACGGAGTCAACAGTCAAAGGCAGCATCAGTCTGGGTAGAAGGAAACAAACGCTAATTGCTCTGATTAAATATTAAAGAGGGAACATAAGTTACTGTACTTGTAAAGGTCATCTTTTGAGTTTACCTGCACTTTACTGGAGTGACTGATCTCAGGAACCAAGATGCCTCATCTGGTCTTGGTGACTCAACTCCAGCCCACAGAACCAAGTACCCAAGATGATCTGGTGAAGTGACTGAGCCCAGTGACTCATATGACCAGGAGGACTTGGACAAGACACGCTGGTGACCACTCTGACTCAGTCTTTGCCACTGCTGTGTCATAAGAAGTGGCTGGGCCCAGACAGACGTAGCCAATTGTTAGTCATGGCCTTGCACTGGTTATAAAGATTTCGAAGTCCTCAGTAGTCACTGAAAACCAACACAGCTGCGTTATATATAAATACACATGTATATGTTTTTGTGTATTAACATAAGAAATGTAAGCTTTCCTGTTAAAAGTTTAGACCTACTATAAAGGGAAGTATGGAGTAGGAGGAAACTTCTCCGGCTGGCAATTTTAAGTTTTTTCCATTTATGAGGCTTTCCATCTTTCCCTGGACCTGCCAAGATGAACTACTTTCAGTAGCTAGAAAGTAGAAAGTATAGCATTTGGTCTTATCTGGCCATTAGGAGCCCATTTTCGTGTTGGGAATGGGCTTTTAATTATAAATCATTTTAATATTTTAATGACTTTTTACCATTCAGACATCACCATGGCTGTGCAATGACAGATACTCAGGGCATGTAGCTTGTCCTTCTGGCAAAGGAGAACTAGAAGATTGGTACCTGGGAATATTCTAAACATTTTCTCTGTTTACACAACCCTGGAGCAGAGGTGCTGAAGAGCTTGCAAGGGCTCTGCTAGGGACCTCAGTCCAGGAAAGGTGTGGATTTCCCCTTGAAATATATTAATAAAAGACCAAAGCAGAACAGAGGTGCTTTACAAGGTTCTTTCTCTTTTAGGGCTTCTGTCTAAAAAACCCAGATCCACATCACATCCTTCCATGGCCAAACATAAGGAAAATAACTTGAAAGACTATGTGTAGTGGGATCATCAACTGGCACATACCTTAACAATATAAGCATATCGTGGCTCTCAACACCGGCTATACATTTTCAACTGAGGCATTAACACTCAGCACTTGTAATGCTTTTAATCCATGGATTTCAAAGCACTTCTGTGGAAAGAGATACTGCGTAGGCTGGCAGGAGCCTAGAGATAACCTGTTCAGATTGGGTCATAGTGGCTAATATGCTCATTGACCCAGCTGAAGATGTACAGGGAAGTGACAGCACCCTCTGTCCAACACGCAGTTCGCTTGGTGTGAAGCCCAGAATGGCTTCCCTGGAGTAATGTAGTGTGGAGTTCAAAACCATCTTTATGTGAATACAGTAGTAACACAGAGCTGCCTTCATAAGTTAAATTCTCCTGCTGCTAAGTATAGTCTCAAGCAGATCTGTTTGAATCTGTGAGGCATAAAATACCTGCCTGAGCACTTCTCATTGCATTCCCAGTACAGGTGATGGGGAGAGAGGTCTGTGTTCTCCGTGGTGTAAGCGTGTGGCTTGGCTTTCTGTGCAGACACTGTGCTGTCCCGCCGTGGAGACATCCTGGGCAGTTCATTTCTATTGAACACGTGAGAAATCAGTGACAAAAGGAGGGTGCTGGTGGAGGCTGAGTCCCATCCTGCTGTAATACACCAGTCCTGTTCTGACCCTCCTAGCCAACCAACAGCTCTTGACTTCTTTGTCTGTGCTTTTACTTTCCCTTTTGCTTCCATTTGCCCTCCAAACCGCATTGTTCTCTCTTAGATTTGTCCACCTTATCCCACTCTGACTGCTGTCCACACTCAAAAAGATTAACTCTGCCACTTTCTCTGGGTCCGCTCCTCTGCAGATTACTGTCTCCTGTTCAGAGTGGATAATCCATCAACCAAACTGCCGGCTGCCACCCAAGGGTCTGACACAGTCCTTTGGCACTCCTGCTGGAAGGTGTCTCTGGCTGCAGGGTTGGCAGAGCGTGGAGAAGGCAGTGCACTGTGAGTGACACCAGCAGGGCTGCAGCTCGGTGCTCCTGCTGTCACGTAAATGTGAGCACGTGTACGTGTGCTCTTTTAAGAGCAGCTCCAACTACCTCCCAGCAGATGGCTGGAAGAGGAGCTTAGGAATGAATTAGCTGCCAGGAGACATCTTGCCTGCTCTCACACCCTAGGAGCTTCTCTTGAAATCAGAAGGGGGAACTCCCCTTACCAGGAGCCAAATAGGGGTCTCAGGTGACTTATGGACCCTGCACAGGGTGTTATTATCTAAAGCAAATGCAAAAGTGAAGGGGAGCTGAACATCATGTCCTCACTGAGCTCACCTACCTTGAGCACACAGCTGCCTTGCCCCCTGTTCTTGTAGTGCTGCAGGAACGTCCTGGACAGGCCTCTCTCAGCAGCAGAAGCTGGAGCATTGCACAATCCACATACTTCACACTCTCCGTGCTTTCTATGGCAGGTCCTGCAGCAGTACCAAGCCCTCTGTCTGACCCTGGCTCCTTGCTGGGAGCAGGCCGCAGGAACCACTTCATAGCCCCCATGCTCATGAGGGCACTTGCACTGGCATGGGAAGCAGGGAGCTGGCTGGTGAGGGAAGCGGGCACGGCCATCACAGCTGGGCAAGCACCGGGTCCCTGCTCCCGTAGCCTTTGGGCAGTCAGAGCACACGGCTGTCTGGGACCGGCTGCATTCGTTGCAATGTTTGTTCTCATGTGGTTTCCCTTCTCGGAACTACCCGCTAGCACCTGTCCGAAGGAGACTGCATGCCCCGTGCTAACAATGCCAGGCCAGCTCCCTGATGAGGCCATGCTGTGCTGCTAATGCTCCTGCTCCCTGTGCAAGACTTCCCACAACCTCTGCAAATAAGCTCATGCCGGGTCACATCCGTACTACAGCACTGATTTTGTTTGCATGTGAGTGCCAGTCAGCTCCTTCAGAAGCTGCTGAACAATATGGACCAGAATTAATAATGGATGTGACTCCCTCCTGCTCCCCGCAGATCTTCTGTATCTGCTTGGGAGACCCCATTTCCCTTCTGAAGGCAGAAGGCAGCCTATGGAAAGGCATTAGCCCTCCTATTTGCACAGAAACAGCACTGCCAGAGCTCCAAAAATTGAAAGAGTCATGTACCTTCTTCTTCTAAAAACAGAATGGCTAGGATGCTTTCCAAAACTAGAAACAAACTTAAGATCAAGACTGGCATTTCACAGATTGTTGCCAATTAATTTAATGAATAAAAATCTCCTTTTCATTGGCACCCTGTGCATGCAGGAGAGGAGCTGGATAGTTTTCCTGCCCCAGTTCTGGGTAGTAATTTTTCCTGCATTCACTGGGAGACAGCTGTCTGTTTTCATGCCCACAGCGTAAGCTGGTGTTGAAGTTGCATCTGGAAGGAGCCACTGTGCTCCCTATCCTGGGGGCTATTTCAGGGCAAAAATGCCCATTAACCACTTACACTGAAGCACACGCTTGACAAAAACATGAGGAAAGCACGTAAGGATGCACCACGCTCCACATCTCGCATCTGCCGAGGCTGTGCCCAGCATGCTGGGCACACACGTGGCTGCCTGGGGCTCAGCAGCGTCTCGGGGCCACGCAGCAGCCACTCACTAGCCCCTGCCCAGAGCTGTGAAATAAAAATGGAGTGAGCTCCCAGACCCCCTAGCAAAAAAAAAAAAAAAAAAAAAAAAAAAAAAAAAAAAAAGCTTCAAAAAAATAAATATATAACAGGAAAATTGGGTGCAGTATGTGTTTCATGGCGTGTGGCTGACTGGAAACAAAAAACAAAATCCCTGAAAACTTAAGAGAAAACAAGAACAAAAGGTGGGAGAAAACCACAAAAGCGAGCGTGGGGCGGTGAGGAGAGGGGCTCCATGTATTGATGTTTGAGACGGGCTCTTTAAAAGGGAAGATAATGACACTGAAAATTATTCTGAGCTTTTCAAAGGCATAAATGACCAAACTGCCTCCTGACTCCTGAATTACATTATCCAGAAAGAACTTAATAGCATGTTATTATCGCTTCTCCTCGCTGACAGGATTTCGGCACAGAAAAGACAAACAAGAAGCGCATTCATAATCGCAGCCACGCTCACCTCTGCGCGGCGCCGACGGACAGGGCCACTCGTCCCAGGCGAGCGCTGCAGCGGGCAGGCGGCCGGGGAAGGCCGTCAGCCCCAGCCCAGCACCAAGGCCATAAAACTGCCTTGGTGGCTGCCGGGGGGACACGCTGGGTGTCCCAGAGGGTGGCCGGCCTGCGGAGCCTGCTGCCATGAGGCAGGCAGAGCTGGACAGTGAGGCTCAGCGGGCCCACCAGGCCCACCCTGCCTGAGACACCGGGCCTGATGGGCAAACAGCAGGGCACAGGCCCCTGCCAGCACCCGGCACAGCCCATTCAGCTCTTGGTCCTGTCCTCATCTTTAGTGACTCTTATTCTCTGGGCATGCCATTGAAAACTCATGTACAATTTACCCAGGGCTACCCTTCTCCCATTAAACTGGCGGTTCGGCCTGCCTGCAGTTAGCAGAGCTACAACACTTAGCTGGCTGCCCACCCCACATAAATCAATCCACTTTCCTCCCTCTGCTGGTCCAGCTCACACCCATGTGTTCTCTGTGTTGCTACACCAAAATCAATCCCCAGCCCATGCCACCCCACTGCTCAGGCCTCCATGCTTTCTGTTGCAGAGCAGCTGTTTCAGCACTGATCTTCTGCAAATGGTGGCTCTGTGGGCTGGCTCTCCCGGCTTCGCTTCTGCTCCAATTTATCTGCTGGCCCCATGATGGAGAGGACCAAACGCAGTCCCAGTGCAGACTAGGCGCAGCTCAGGCAGCCAGCCCTGTGATATATGCATCTTATATTGCCGGGTGTTCCTTTCAGCCTTATCAGCATGATGGATAGTTTAAGCCTCCTGAAGGACAAGACAGTAATAACAATGACCATGATTACTATTTATCATACTTTCTTTAAGAGCAATATTATATCACCAGACTTCATGCGTGTCACTTTGTTTATTAGCTACCATTTAGTAATCTCTTCTGTCTTTGGTTTATTAAAGTCAGAGGCGCTATTAGGCAGTCAGCTGAGAGGACAGCAGGTTCCTGTGGCCAAGCACCACAGCCGACAGCCCACAGGGACAGCCACCCTGGAAAGGCATTTGCTTGCTTGCTTGCTTGCTTATATCCACTCTGAGCCTGCGACTGCAGGGCTGCAAACCACCGGCAGCTGACCTGGTGCATGCAGACAGGTCCTGCGAGGTTAGACCTAATTCTTGTCCCTTCTTTGCACTGCTCTGGTTATAGGAAGGGGCTTTGTGAGCATTATTTATGCATACGAGCAGAGAAAAGTAGCCTCTGCAAAGAAGAATCTGAATCAAATCAGAATTAATAGAATAAAATAAATATTTTTTTTTATTAAAAAAAAAAAAAAAGCTCCTCCTTACTCCATATTGCTTGTGCAGACTGAATGAGCAGTTTTCACCAGAACACCAAAAATCAAAATATCTGGGTTACAGCCAAGTTGGGTCGAGGTGAAAGCTGTGCAAAGACCACAGACAGTGGTCTGACACTGTCATTGATCTGAAGCGCCATGGAGGACTGAAAACAGAGGGAAGCTCTCCGGGTCACACAAGCCAACCCAGGAAGGCTGTTCCCCTTTGAAAACGTCACCTTGAGCAGCACTCAGGCTCCTGCAGGAGGAGGCTGGTGCTGCCGAGTGTGTCACAGGTTCAGTGGAAGCAGCACAGATAAGTGCACAATCATCTCCTGCCTGAGCTGCAGCTTGCAGGGCTCCTTCAAGCCTAGCTGAGGGCAAACACACTGCAGTGATCCCTGAAGATGACAGAGACTTGGATCGCTACCCCTCGGAGAACTGGCTGCAGCCTCCCAAGGATCCAAGGCCAGGCAGGGGAGGTCTCTCAGCTGGGTGCAGCTCTTGGCAGAACAAGACCAAATGCCCTCAGCCAGAGAAATACCTAATGCTTTCTCCGTGGGCCCCAATTCCCATTACACAAAGGTCACTTCACATCCCTCCAGCTCGCTCAAGCAGCCTTCATCTGTATGCACGCAGAATTTACTCCTGGTTTAAAGCCTGAGGCAGCCCTGGTGCGAACGAACGGGACCACAGCAGGATCCTGGAGAGCAGCACGCAGCCCCTGCACATGAAAGCACCACAACACGTGGGTTTTACCCAGGAAGGATCTGAGAAATCCCTGACTGCAAGCTGCAAGGTGGGCTACCCAGCCTGGCTTTTGGCCGGGACACCCAAGCTCACAGCCCCGGTCTGCAAGTGAAAAGGCTGGCAAGCATTGGCCTGGGCATCACTTCAGAGCAAAGATAAACCCTGGGTGGGGAAGTTCTTCCCTGTATCTAATCTAACTGTCCAAGCTATAACTTGTGGCCGTCAGCCCTTGTTTGGCTCTGTTGTCTCTCTAACTCCCTTTCAGAGAGTTGCTGGCTGTTATCAGATTATCCCTTTGCTGCTTCTTTGCCAGCCTAAACAAGCCCATCTCTCTTGCAGGCTATGGGCAGTAGGTCCTGGCCATGCCACTAGCCCTCCATCAGATGCAGCCCAGTTTATCAGCATCCCTCTCAACCTGAGAGACCCAAAAGAGGGTGCTGGTTCAGGTGAGGACTCATCAGCACCAAGCAGTGGACAACAAGCAGCCTCACAGCCTCACCAGCCACACTCCTGATGTAGCCCTGGATGTGGTTTCCACGGGTCCCAGTGACAGTGCACTGTGAGCTCGTGTTTGTGTGGGGTCTACCACAACCTCCACCACAACCCTTCGTTGCTCCTTTTCAGCAGGGCCGTGACTTTGCTGGTAGGTTTTCTTTTCAGCAGGAAGGTCCTAGTGACACTTACCAGAGTAAAAAAGCAGGAGGCCTTGTGGTCACCCCTACGACACTTGGGAAGGATGATTTTTCTCGGGAGGGTGATTTATGATTTACTAATGCCACTCTCCTGCTGTCCAGCTCTTTTACAGTCTGGGGCAGATTTTGAGCAACTCCTGGAGTGACGAGGATGACCCCAGCCCCTGGGCACCTTGGTAGGGCTGATGGAGGGCCAGCCCCACACCAGGTGGACAAGAAAGCTGCCCTGCAGGGCAAGGCCGGCTCAGCCCCGCACCACGGGGAGCCGAGGCAGACCCAGCATCCCCTCCCAACCGGGGGCTTCGCATGTGCCAGCCCGTCATCCCCAGCAAGAGACGGCTGCTGGCTGACCGGCTGGAACAAAAAGCTTAGAAAAGCCCACGAGTCCCAGCTGGGGGAGGGAGAGAAGCAGCCACATGAAAGCTCCACGGAGACGGAGCCAAAAAAAGGCTCAGAGCTGCCTGCAAAGGGCTGTGCTTCACTCAGCATCACGCCGCGCCGCAGTGGCACGTGGGGCTGTGGGAGTGAGGGGGAACCCTTCAGCGTGCCTGCCAGTGTCTGGGTGACCTGCAAAACAAAAGGCAGAGCAATCCAGAAGCTTTTAAAGATCACAAATGAGTTTACAGTCACGCTGTTTTTTGGTATTTACTAACAAAATAGGGAGGGGGGGAGCACTTCTGTACTTTTGTTCTTTCCTTTCCTCAACACTCCTCCCCTCCCAGCCCCAAACCCCTGACCCAAAATAGCAAAATAAAACTGCAGGGAGCATGCAGCATCACAGAGATCCTCACACCACCCTTCTAAGAGCTGCCTGCTGCCTGGCAGGACTGCCACCACTGCTATTAACAGCCTGGCCACCACCCTGCCATGGCAAAACAGCCGAGGCTGGTTCCTCATGCAGGAGGCAGGGGCAGGATGGGCATTGCCCCATCCGTCTTGCAGTGCCCAAGGACTGGCGATCAGGAGCAGAAAGCCTTTGGGCCTCGCAGGCTGACTGCACCTATAGCACAGCTTGAGGCAGTGAGCACGGAGCAGCTGTGGCACATCCAGGGACACACACGGGGGGGAGGACATGGAGAGAAGAGTGGCAGGGGGCAAGAGCTCTGCCTTGAGATGCATTAGGAAGCAGCCCCAGTGACACCAGGGGAGTCGTTTGGAAAGGGAATGGCTTTGGTGCTGGCCAGGCTGCGTGCCAGGCTCAGTGTATTTGCTATGGGATGCGAGCAGTGATTCATTTGGAAAGCCTCTACGCTGCGACTGCACTGGGTTCACGCGTCCCTGTGAGATGGCAGAGGGCACCCTGCAGCCCTGATCTGCAAATCTGTATGCCACCGACCTGTCATCATTAAAGTTCGTTGGATGTGTTAGGTAAAGGCTGTGCTGGTTAGCCTGGACTAATGCTTTATTTTTTTTTTCAGGTGGATACAAAAAAAGCCTGTTCACTTCCTACCCTAAATTCCTGCACAGTTTTACTTGGTAACACCATTTACCCTGACTATCCCCTTTCCACCTCCAGCCAACCCAATGATGCATGTTTAAGTACCAGCTGAAATGGCTGCTGCTGCCTCAGCATTTCAGAGCACATTCAGAAGTGAGACTTTACCAGGCTACAACGTAGGATTTCACACCACAGGAGCTGAAAGTTGCCCATCATTTTGGTGTCTCTGGCCTCAGCTCAACCACACCCCTCATCAGTCCTCAGAAGGAGTTTGTGGGTTCAGGAGTCTGCTTCACAACACGCGTTTAGTGCTTGGACCACGCGGGGAGCACTGTGAAATTTCAGTTCATTCACAGTTGAACCCAGCCAGAGCGCAGCCCCATGCCGCCTGCGAGCGGAGCAGCAGAGCCAGCATTTGCTGGTGGTGAGAACTCCAATAAATTCAGGCTGCGAGGAAAGGCCAAGTGCACAGAGCTGATCCAGGTTACCCGTGTTTGACAACCACAATTGGGATGAGGAGGTGTCTTTTCAAAACCCTTTTAACACATTCACCTTTGCGAGCTTTCAGCGAAAAGACAAGGCAGGAATGTTAAAGGGTCAAACGCGGGGTGTTTGCTTGTTCTTTCCTCAGGCAAACCCTCATTGATTGACTGTGGGAATGGTGAGAGCTGAGCGAAACTGACTGAGGAGCCCCACTGCTAATTCCGCAGCCCGCAGCCTCCCGGCAGAGAATAATGTCAATAGACAAAGCTCTTTCAAATACACCCTGCTTTCTGCTGCCAAAAACGAGTTTGAGGAGCTGCTGGTTCCCGTCCACTTTTAGAGCCTGCACCCTGAAAGCAGCATCGTTAGCAGTTGCGTGGCTGGTGCTGCAGGAGCAGGGTCCTGCTGAGGGATGAGCTTTCCTACAGGTGTTTGAGAGGCCCAAGCAGTGCTCTGGGCATTATACACAGACGTGGGTAAGTAAGGAGATTTGCAGGGGCAGCTACAAGGGGCTGCGCAGTGGGTCACCATCACTAGAGGGTCTCCCAGACTTCCCTGAGTGCACCTGAGCAATTTTTCAAGCAGAGCTCTACCTCTGAAGAGAACAAGACAGGCCCACCCACAGTGGCCAGCCCACCAGCTGTAATTACCCAAGAGAGGCACTGATTCAGCAGGACTGCTCACATAAGCAAAGATTACTCACATCCAGGCTGCAGGACCACTAACCCTGTGACTCCTTGTTGACTCAGGAGTCTCACCATTGCAATTACCTCCAGTCCAGTCCCTGACACCGTTGCACAACCCACAAGTATGGGGAATCACTGATCTGTCACTGCACAGGCTGGGGACAAGCTTTGCAAGGACATTTGGTCTTACCTAGGCTTCTTTTTTTTGCTCTTAGCAAAGATGAGGCAGCACGTCACTCCTGCCTCTGTCCCCCTCATGGGAAGGGATCAGAGAGTTAACACCAGGGTCAGGCAATTGACTGCATAGGAGACCAAAACCCCACGTTCAGTAATTCCCCATCGACAGCTCTGCCAATCACACACCACTTTTTGACAGCCCCGAGCCAGCTGTCTGTGCGTGGGCACGCAGACAGTCGCTGCTGTAAGCCACGCTTCCCCACTCCCTCCCTCCTCATGCCCAAGCACTCGTGCAGCCAGGTACCTTTTGTGCATTACATCCCTCCCCTCTCCCACAGGGCCAAAAAGAGCCATTGAGGACTGACAGACACACAAACCCCCACTTCTGCCCCCTGATTCCCCTCACACCCAAGCAGACACGCTGCAAGGTGAGGAGCCACCTGTGCAGACTGGGAAACTGCGTGCAAATGGAGACAGCACACGCTCTTCTTGGGACTTACACTCAGGCACAGCCTGGTGCCCAAGTAACACACCTCTGCTGAGCAAGCTTGCTGGCAGCAAAGGGGTGTTCCCAGCCCATCCTTTGTGCCCTGAATGTAAGCCGCTTTTCACCAAGACCGTTTATGAAAAAGCTGAAATGATCTCAGCAGCCACCTCCATCTTGCGGACTACAGGAATCCTCAAAAGCAGCAGGGCTGTCTCCCAGGATGCCAAGTACGGCTGGCATAAGAGAGGCTTCTGGGCAGGGCTTCACAGTGACCATCCCATAGCTGCAGAGTCAGACCCATCAGACCCATCACTTGCACCACCGAGCAAGTGGCAGGTTTTCATCTGAGGCAGGAGCAGTGAGATGTCACGGGCAGGGACGAGGCAAAATGCTCGATGTGCAACACGGGGATGATGACGTCTCACAGATGTGCTGCAGCCAGGGAGGAGGCAGGCTCAGCATGGATCTGGGTGGCAAGGAGCGGTGTGTCCTGCAGGAGAACAACACCCCATCCCATCCCAACACATCTGACACAGCACCAGAGGACCCAGCTGTGGGACAAACCTCTTGAGCAGAGGACAGAGCAAGATGGCTTTTCATTTGACTTGCAAGGAGTTAACAAGCACTGCCTGGCATCGCTCACTCCATGGAGAAACGGGAACAGGACAGAGGTCAGAGGCCACAATGTCACCCTGCGTGTACAGCCAGCATCCCTCCCACAAATGTCTTTGATGCAACACATTTATTTTGCTGTGTGGCAGCGCCGTACAGTACACGTACATCACCAGCAGTTTCAGAGCCCTGAGTCGTCATCCTTCCTGCCTTCCCTGAATCCTGGAAAAGAAGAAGGACCACTGTCCCCTTCCCCCACTTCAACTGCAAAGAAATGGGCCTGGGAAAGTCCAGAAACACACAGGCACTTGCAGGGAGACTCTGCAATAACTAATATAAACCCTATCGGATTTTTAAGGGATATACCAGCTTTCTCTGAGGGTCAGACAAATGTTTTGGGGCGTTCTAGACAGGGCTGTGATTCTCTTAACTTTTTTAAGATTGTTTAAGAAAGAGCCGAGGAAAGGCTTTTGCTTCCAGTGCAGTTCCGCTGGAATCTGTGTGGAATTTCCCCTGTTCAAATGGGGAGAGAAAGCACCATGCCCTTCCTGACACACGGTACTCCACACCTCCCTTTCCTAACCCATAAATCAGCAGAGCCCTGGTACCTACTCCACCTCTTGCTGCCACAGAGAGAGCTAATGCTGTAACATGCAAGGACAGTGCAGCATGTAACAAGGAACGAGACCCAAAAATAGCCCACAGGATAGACAGAAACAGTCAGAAAGGCAAATGTGCCGTGGAGAGCAGCAGTGAGAGAGGGAACAGCCAGGCCTCTCCCACCAGCTCGTGTCAGTATGTGGAATGGTGCATCCAGCTCAGGAGAGCGATGACCCAGTTCCCCAGCCGGGATCCCTTCAGCCACAGGAAGAGTTCATACAGGTTGATCTGCCACAGGCTCAGTCCTTCTGTGAGTGAGATCTGGACTCTCCTGTAAAGTGAGCGACTCTTGCTCCTCTGATACCTGGAATGAGAGAAACAGCCACGTTAGCTCCGGCAGGACGCAGCCCGACAGGAATGCAGCCTGTCCTGCAGCCCCAGTACAACCAACCCCCCCAAGGGGAGGCGACCGTCCCGCTCCTGGAGAATCACCACCAGCGGATGGAGTAGGGCTTTTCTCCAAGGAGATGCTCCTGAGGAGCTGGGGACTCCCTTTCTGGCACAAATCTGGCAGAAGAGTCAGCCTGCTCCTGTGTGAGCCCAGCTCCCTTCCTGCTGCGTGTAGTGAGCCTGGGCCATGGCTACACCCCTGTAGCCCTTCCTGGTAGTACATTCGTAAGAGTCCAACAATCCTGACACACTGATTCCGAGAAAAGTAACTCTTCCCCTTTCTTTAGAAGCAAAGGTTAACTGGGCCTTGCATTTCTCTCAGCATTCAGACAAATACCAGTTATTTCTTCTGCAAGGAGGAGGAACCTGAGGTAGGGGGAATGAATTGACTCACAGGTGGAAATCAGTTGCCTGATTCCTGTTCCTGGGTATTGAACACCAGCCTCATCGTCACAGTCAGCCCCAACACCTTGCAGAAGCAGGCAGCAGTGAACTGGCAGATCTTTCCTACCCACAAATACTTCCCAGTGCTGATGCCTGTAATGGGCACTCTGCCCTCTTCTGGGTTACAGGGCCAAACCCTAAAACCTTATCCTACGGGCTGCACCTCCATCCCTGTCCCCATTTTTTAAGCTGAGGCCTGGGCCTTCAGTGCCTGCCCAGTACTGGAGGAGTACTTAGGTACGAGCACACTGACCTCCTGGCTTAACCTCAACCCTGTCCTGTCCCTACAGACCTGCCTGGCAACCACTCTGCCTGCCCTATAGGTCAGCTTCCTCCTTTGCCCCTGGACCTGCCTTATCCCCGTGATGTTGCATTATGATATGGACTTTTGGTTGAACCTGGGCAGCATCACAGGGCCTGCCCTGCTTGCCTTGCTCAGGACTGGCCCTTGGCCTGCTGGCTCCTGGCCCCCGGGGAGCAGCCAGCCCTCCTGATCTGGAGGCTGCTCCATGTCTGGGCCCTGGCGCCTGGAGAAGACACTCACGTGGAAACAGCTCTGATGCAGCAGCGAGACATGTTGAGGAAGGAGCTGGCACTGGCCCGCGTGTGCAGGGCTGACTCAATCCCCCTTAGCAGGTCGTTGGTCTTCAGCAGCAGCAGCATCTGGCGGGGCACGTTGTTGAGGAGCTGGGTGATCTGGGGTAGGTAAGCAGCAGCATTGGACCGGATCTCCACGTCCTGCAGTCGGCCAGGCCATGCCAGAAAGAAAGGAGAGAGAAGCTGAGAGTGCACGGGAAACCCCCATCCAGATGCAGCTGAGATTTGGCAGGAGGAGACAGCGTTTTGCCAGACCATGACTCGGCCAGGTGCTGAAGAGCTCTTCCTGCTGTTTTGCAGCAGGCAGCTGGCTGTCCCCAGCACTCACTGCATAGGCACACAGCACTCTTGCTATATTCCACCTGCCCTTCAGTGAGATAAGGCCCCTCCACCTTACAGGCAGCAGTAACAGCCTCTCAGGAGAACAGGGCGTTTGTTGCTATCTCAGCTCTTGGCCCAGGCAGACCACACCACCGTTTCATTACTGCCCTTGCAGCTTTCTGACTGAGTCTCACCTCAACAGACCCAATGCTGGCAGTGCTGCAAGTACCACAGGACTGCTTGGGAGGTCGAGCATGCTGCAAGGACAAGCAGGCTGCTCCCTGCCCTGTGCATTTTGCTGTCCCGTGCAACTGATGGCTTCATGATATACCAATGGAGCTCTTTTCTAAGCTTAGCTTAGTCCCCTGTCTTCAATGCAGCTCAGTGGAGGTGTGAAGGCATTATGCAGACTTTTATGCTAACCCAAAAGACCACAGAACTGCCATCTGTGTCAGACTACAGATCCATCTAGACCCATACGAGGAAATCCAAAAAAAGTCCCTGGAACACCTGAAATCTCCAGAAACCAGCAAGACACATGCAAAGGGTAGTAAATGACTTCTTACAGAGAGTGAGGCTCCTTTGTGGGGGAGAGAAGACAGCTCGAAAACCTTCTCTTCTGTGGAGTGAGCGATGGCAGGTCTGTATTTCATGGTACGGGATGTGACACCCACCCTTTGTGAACTTCAGACTTATTACAGAGGAAAAGACCCACACAAATCTCGTGTGCAGGCCATGATGGTCAGAGGTGTATCCAGTTTACACACCATCACGTTTGTTTTGGTGTCGACACATAAATCTTTCTGTCCTGCCTCCATCACCAATCTAACACACAAATCTTCAGTAAGAACATGCTTAGCTCTCCTAAACGTTAAATGTTTTGTTCCAGTATTTCTTGGCAGAAAATTCCTTCCTGATATTCTTATCTCTCATCCTTGCCAGCATCACTGCAGAGGCTACTTTATTTTCCATGCATAGGTTTTCTTTTCTATTTCTTTCCTTTTTATTTTTAGCTCCAGCTGTTTGTACACATCACAAAGCAACCACAAGATCTGTCATCAGACCTGTCATTTTCTGTGAAGGGTGAAGCCTGTGCACGGAGGAAGAAATGAGCTATGCCACAGGACCTGAGAAAAGCCCCTTGGCTGCAGTCGCAGAGGCTGCTGCAGGATGCAACAAAACACAAACAAAATCTGAAGAGATAAGGCTAGCAGCCACCCTGGGCAGTCAGCTGCCCGGCCTTGGCTCAAGGCAGGAACAACTACACCTATGGCAACCCTCACACATTTGCCTAGCCTGCTCTTAAAACCCTCCAGTGATGTGACCCGCATCCTCCCCAGACCATCCACACCAGCATCTCTCTGGCCTTGCCGTTAGATCCTGCTTTACTCGTGTTATTACCAAAATCTCCTTAGCTAAACTTTAAACCCATTATTTCTTGTCCTGTTTGCAATCTGTCTTTACCAGATTTGAAAATCACACTTGCATCTCCCCTCAGCCTGCACTTTTCTGGACTTTTTCTGCCCTAGCTTGCTCAGCCTTAGCTCATGAGTTGCATCTGCTTGACCATCAGTCCTTGCAGCTCCCCACTGGCCTCTCCCAGTTTCATCAAACCTTTCTCAAGAGGCAGTGCCCCAGGCTGGACATAGCAGGCTACAGCTAAGATATTGTATCAGGAGGGTTTACTTGTCTCTCAGACCACCCTGCTGCCAATCCATCCTCAAGCACATTCACCCGAGCTCTGTGCTGATGGCACCTGCCTACAGGGGCACTTGGCTCTTGCTGCTGATACGATCTTTCCAATTCACCTCTAAACTAAGGGCAAGCAGCAGCTCATTTCCTAATGTCACAGTAAATCTGCTCAGCTCCCCATTATCTGCTGCAGGATTATCCAGTTTCAGCATTAATTGTGTCATACAGGCCAAGACAACAGAGTTGGCTCCATACAAGCAATTCAGCTCTGACAAAGTTCATTAGCCCACACAGTGTGCCGTGCAGCCACAGCCACAGCTCTGCATAACTTACGTGAGCCAGCTTAGGACAAACACCACTTGTGAGCTCAGGTTCAACACTGGCCCTGTAGGACTGGAGCCAGCTCTGTGTAGATTCACTGTGGTGTCTCTGAATTTTCTTCTGGAGCTATCAGCTCCAGAACTCCTCAGATCAAGCACAGATCTGCTGAACAGTCATTATATTATTTCTGATACGCAGAAAATTAACTCAGGTAGGAAGCAATCAAATTACTGGGGGGGGGGGTTCCATTACCCCAGGTATCCGACCTACTCATTGCTGTGCGTAACGGTGAGCCAGCACAGCAAATTCAGCCCCATCCATCAAAACGAAACACCAACCCAAAGGAATTTCCAGGAGAGGATTTCACAGAACGATATTTTAATGCTACTTAAATTAATTTCATTCTATCTGCTACAAATGTGTGCAGATAAGAACAAACCAGAGGATACAACATGTTTCTCCCTACAGACTCTGGTCCATTTCCTGAAATCACATCACTATAGGCTCACCTCTAAAAAAAAGCACAGCTGGCAGGGGCTGCTACTATTCTTAAGGCAATGTGTGCATGTCAGGAGTGCTAGCAGGCGTGAGAAGGATCCCAGCATGTGTGGATAGGAAAGCAGGGAGAATATAAGTGGCAATTTCCTAGATTTGTAGTGATTGAGTTGACAGAATCTGCAGTTAAGCAACCTTGACTCCAAGTTAATAGGGTTTCTGATTGGGAGGTAATTTCCGAGGGTTTTTAGGAGTTTGTATCAGTGCTGATAGTCATTTACATGAATAGTGATAATGCATTATCCTTCTCGTATCTTCCCACTAGGCCTTTATGTCTCCTCTACCTCACCCTATCCTCCTTGCTGGTTCCCTGCACAGCTGCATTAAACACTCCTTTTCATTTTAAGAAAAGGTTGATCTACAAATGTTTCTCCTGCCAGAACCGGTGAACACTTAGCCATTAAAATATCATATAAAATTTAAGCAGCCCATGACAAGTAAAACAGGGAGATTAAGTTTAGCCGCTATAACACACAGCGTAGAAGAATTCCTGGCTTACTCTAGCTCAGCTGCCAAGGCAGAATTTGCTATGGAGCTGCCAGGGGTTGCCCAGGATCACTCTGGTATCAGTGATACACGTGGTTAGATCAGGGAAGGTACCTGAGAAGAAGGAGGGCACGCAGCAGGGGAGGGCACACAGGTCCTACCTCGCTGGCTGAGACTGGTGAGCGGTCAATGCCCCTGTTGACAGACTCCCAGGACCTGGCGGTGAGCATGCAGGCAAAGAGCGGGTACAAATCCCCCGCCCCGAGCCGCCGGCTGTACTTCTGCACCCTCTTCATGTCGGCCTTGATAAGGGCCTGCCACAGGCGGCAGTAGTCCATGCGGAACGACTCGCTCAGCACCTGGGGAGGGAGACACGGCCCTCAGAAGTTTGCAGAGGGCAGGGAACAAGGAGGAAAGCCTCGTGCCCCCTAGCCATGCCCTATCCCCCACTTCAGAGCCAGGAGATCTCCTTGGAAGGTTATGGGAGTAATAAGAAAAATGTATTCATGCAGGCTTCAAGGAGCAAGGCTGCAGCTGGGTAGCTCTTCCAGCCCGACACCCACCGGCAGCCCCGCAGGGCCTGGGAAGCCCCCCCAGTGACACACCTGGTAGAGCCCGTGGTCCAGGAGGATAATGTGGGCCTTGCCAGAGGCCGGGCACTTCTTCACCAGCACATTGCCTGGGTGCGGGTCGCAGTGGACAAAGCCATTCACGAAGATCATTTCACTGTAGAGTTTCCCCAGGTTGCGAGAGATCTGTAAGGAGAGAGGAGCGGGTCACACCCTGCCACCCCCAGCAGGGTGCGTGCCAGGGAGGAGAGGGGAGGCAGCCCCTGTGTGCCAGCACCGGGGAGCAAGGGGCTGGCACATGCCAGCATCCCCACACAGGGCTCCTGGGACCCCTCGTGCTGACAAATGCACAGTACGGCTGCTGGTGTCTGCTGCACAGGGATCCACACGGGGTATCATGAAGATGTTTGCAGGGTTTGGGGTTATTTGAGAACATTTTCTGGCAGGAAAAAGGGTAGGAATGTGGGTTAGGAATGAGGGTTTTGGTCCTGTGGGAAGGAATGGGGTTTCTGGTAAGGAGGAGGAAAATGAGACAGCAGATGGTGGCAGATAGACACTGACAGGGAAGGTACTGAAGAAGCTGCTGGGGTGGGTGAAATGCCACCTGCATGAAGACTCAGGTGTTTCCTCCATGGATGACAGCAGGGCCTGGTGGAGAAGGGGTGGGGGAAGATCAGCCTGCCTGTCTGCTTACCGGAATGAACGCAGGCTCCCTCTGCCCTCCCTCCATCACACTGTCCCCTACTCTCCCCCTTCCTTTCCTCAGTCCCACACTTATCTGATTTACGATGTCTGTGAAGATGAAGCAGCACAGAAAAGCTGTTTAAATCATCCTGTCATTGCCGTGTCCCTCCATGCCACTGCTTCTCATCACCCAGAGATGTTATTAAAGTGAACATCTCCTAGGAGCTACTGAACATCCCCAGGACCTCGGATCAATCCCTCACCACACCAGCACAGCAACCTCTCACCCTGACATCCCACTGCTGGTCCTCCCTGCCATCAGGAAGTGGCACAGTGCTCCACAGCAGAGTGCTGAACAAGCAATTAAAAGACAATTAAAAGTCAATCGTTATAAATGATTTCAAGGAGACACACGACGTAAGCAGCGAACAGGCAGCTGTCCCCACAAGCGGAGGGGGTGGAAGAGGCAATGGTTATACCAACGACAGCTTGTCCCGCAGAAAACCTGACAGCTAGGAAAGGGCTTGCTTTACTCACCAGTGAAATGCAGCCACCTCTGAGAGGAGCGCAGTGGCTGTTTAGGGAGCCACAGAACAATGCCACGGTACTGCACCAGGACAGGGCATGCGGAGCTCCAGGTCTGGCTGAGCCACCAAGAGCCCAGGAGAGCAGCTGGAAGCAGACCAGCCAGGTGCAGAACAGCATCCTGATGAGGAATGCCCAAGTAACTACACGTGAGAAGGATGCATGGGAACCCTTCCTGCAGCACAGCAGCAGGAACAGCTGTAGAAGCAGGTGGGACCACCCCCCTTCCCTCAGGTGGCACCTGGAGCGACTACCGAATCACGGGGATGCTGCCTCATGCCAAATCACCCACGCAGGTGCTACAGCTGTAAAATTTGGAAAGTCCAAAGTGCCAGGTGTTCTGACAGCATAGAAAAGGGAAGTAGAACCTGGCAGTCCAAGGACATGTCAGATAGTTTGTCCTGAGCTAATCACTCATTCATGCAGACTCCCAGGGACCTGCACACCAGGAGAAGTGGACCTGGACATCGTGACTGCTTCAGGTGCAGGGCAGGTGTCCCCTCCTGAGCCACCATCAGCAGACAGGTTACTATCTGTGGTCATAGCCTTTTACAGCCCAAAACACAACACAACAGAAGCTTGGGATTCATCTTCCCACCTTACCACGGGTCATCTTAGAGGGGTCACAGCCCTGCTCAGCCCCACAGGCTGGGTCATGGGTACAAGACAACCTTTACTTCCTCATCCCCTCTCCCTTCTCTGCCATCCTTATATTTACTTCACCAGAGTACAGCCTTGAATATTTCCAGTAGTTAATGCACTGAAACTAAACTTTACAGCTTCTTTAAGAGAGAGGAAAGCATTCCATATAATTTAGTTAGCATACAGAAAATATGTTACAGGGATTTATGATAAAATAAAACAATCTTTACCTTTGAAAAAAATAAATTTACTTAGAGTAAGAAATGGAGCTGCACACTAAAGTATTTTAGCTTATTTTTGGCTGGTGACATACCTCTGAAATTGAAGAGAAATTAATTTAAGATAGAAAGCATCAATGCTGTTGAGTTCTAAACAAAAAGGAAGGCCATATTTCTAGAAATCAGAGTATAAAATAAAAATGGTGACCCATCATTATAATTCAGACAAAAGGAATTCATGTTTCTAGAGCAAAAAGCTAAGAAATAACCACGATGCCCTTACATACATTAATTGCAATATACCTCAAAGAGACACATATACTATATATAGGACCTTTGGTACAAATGTGTCATGTGTCCAATGCTGTAAGTTTTTTACTTACATAACTTCATTTTCTGTACATAGTTATCTAATGTGCACTTACTGAAGTACTGAAATGTGGCTATTATTACAGGATTCTTAAACTTAGTACAAAAAGACTTTCGCTAATGATTCAGAGAGAAAAAAAAAAAAAAAAGGAAAGGGAATGTAAAAATTGAATTCTGTTTTTCTCAAAGTTTCCCAGCTTTCTAGCTCTACATCCCAAAGAGGCCAGAGAAAGGGGACTGGGACAGGAAAAGGAAAACTAAAAATAAAGGTAAATATATTCATTCTTCAAGTTTTCATCTTTTTCCTAGCACTCACATCATCATTACACACAGCAGTGAGCAGCAACAAGTACCACCACTGACAAGCTTGCTCTCTGGA
This sequence comes from Anas platyrhynchos, assembly GCF_047663525.1. Taxonomy (NCBI): domain Eukaryota; kingdom Metazoa; phylum Chordata; class Aves; order Anseriformes; family Anatidae; genus Anas; species Anas platyrhynchos. Next base: position 22,848,081 of record NC_092591.1, read on the forward strand.
TGAGATACAAGGCTTTGCAAAAGACCTATGCATCTACAACCTGTGGAGCAGGTAATGTATGTTTGGTACAGTTCTGTGCCTGTATATTAGCAAAAATATGATTTCTTGGTATCAGAAAAAGTATATGTCAATGAGTGTTTGTTCATGCGTAGATAACTGTAGGGCTGTTGTTTCACGTGTGCTTGCTTTTTGAGTTTCTCTCTCTGAGACCTCAGTGACTACTGACAATGATTCCCAGTAATTTGCCTGGAGTGAACTCCCCTAAACTCCGAATCACTCATCTTCTATTGACACCCTCTAAGCAGTTTCAAGAGAGATTCACAGACAGGGTGCCCTAGGGGATCAGTTTGTCTTGGTGCTTGGAGTGTATACAGGCTCCCCTGGTCAGGGAAGACTAACAGCAGTACATGATTTTCCAAATCAATCACCAGCCAACACAGTTTACTTTTTGAATATTCATAGAATAAGGTTCTTCAAACACTTGTGGAAAAGCAATTGGAAGAACCTGCCACCAAACTTCCCATAGATGCTGACCCCTCTTTTGCTTTCTCCAGTATAGTGCCCCATCACTACTGGCCTTCGGTGCATCCTTACTGAAAATGCCACTGGACAAATAACTTACAAACAATTCACTTTGGAAGAATGTAGTCAGGTGAAATGAGAAAATGAACACATGAAAACCTCTGCTCAGGAGAAGAGTGGAATTCAGCATGCATTCAGGCTGTTTAAGACCTCGGGGTGAAGGTGCATAGCAAATTAGACAAAAGGTTGCAATGATTTACGGAAGCAAAGACCAAAGTAAACACACAGGCATTTTGTTATGACACGGTGAGGGCATCATTCCTTTCCCTGTTTATCATCCAACACAAGGTCCTTATGAATACCAGGGTCTCCCAGCATTGTTTGCTGCGCATGGTAAAAAAAAAAATAATGATAATCACCCTTAGAATCCTGCATTCACTTCAAGACACCTCATTAAGAGAGATGCAGACAACATGGAGCGAGTTTAGAGAAAGCAAATAAATGAGCAGGATGCAGGAGGAATGTACCTAGGAAAAAGATTAAAAGAACTGACGGTTCTGGAGTTGGCTAAAGAATACCAGAGAAAAGACGGTCTACCAATTTTAAAAGGCTTGAATACCAAGGAAACAGAGGCACTTGTAGCATTGAATGTGCTACGAGAAATACAACTAGGTAGAAGCAGGTGTAATCAAGAATAGGATAATTTAGGCATAACATTATAAGAAACAATAAAAAAACGTGCCAGTCAGCAAGCAGAGCTGAGCTTGATATGTCAGATTGACACCAAACTCGAGCTTTGGCCCGAGGCACATCCTTGCCTATTGCCAGAAGGTGTGTTATTGCCAAGAAAGTTCAATTTGTCCCTCTGTGCTGCAGCAGAACATGACAACAACAGCCACCAAGAAAGCCCGTGTCCTCACCAGCCAACACAAATAGCAACCTGCCATTGCCACGTGATATGACATGACCATGACACTGTGTCAGGCAAACCACACCTTTGCAACCCACAATTTTAATATTGGAAAACAAATGCTTACAGGATATAAAAATGCTTGCTATAGCCTCCTTTAAGGTGACTGTACAACATGATGAGGTCTCCTCTGAGCCTCCTTTTCTCTAGACTAAACAACACTAGTTCCCTCAGCCACTCCTCATAAGACTTGTTCTCCAGCTTCATTGCCCTTCTCTGGACACGCTCCAGCACCTCGATGTCCTTCCTGTAGTGAGGGGCCCAAAACTAAACAGAGTATTTGATTTGAGGTGTGGCCTCACCAGAGCCAGGTACAGAGGGATGATCGCTTCCCCAGTCCTGCTGGCCACAGTTTCTGATACAAGCCAGGCCACCTGAGCACACTGCTGGCTCATATTCAGCCAATATCCCCCTGTTCCATTCCACCTGGCAGCTTTCCAGCCACATTTCCCCCAGCCTGTAGCACTGCTTGGGCTTGTTATGCCCCGAGTGCAGGACACCACACTCAGCCTTGTTTAACCTCCTACAGGTGGCCTCAGCCCATCGGTCCAGTCATCCCATATCCAGATCCCTCTGCAGAGCCCTCCTACCTTTGAGCAGGTAGGAGGTTCCTCACACCTGACCTGAGGTCACTCACACCTGACTTGGTGATGTCTGCAAACTTACTGAGCGTGCACTTGATCCCCCGATGCAGATCACTGATAAAGATATTGAAGAGAACTGGCCCCAGTACAGAGCCCCAGGGGACACCACTAGTGACCAGCCTCCAGCAGGATTTAACTCCATTCACTTCCCTCTGATAACTCCCAGCATATTTAGGAAACTCTTCTCATTAGCTTTTAAGTGCATGGCTTTTCACTTGGTATTTCTCATTTTTGTCCCTTTCTATCATTCCAATCCTCAAGGCCACCAAGTGCAATTGCTACTTCAATCTTCTACAATGACAAAACATCCCAAACTGGTGCCATTCACAACCTCTTTCACAAAGCTCTGTTTGTGTCAAGGTCGTTACTGAAATTATTAAGATCAGTTTGAAGAGCAAACCTTGCAAAACTCCACTGTGATAATTCCTCTCATTACCATTGCCTCTATCAGTTTCTCACCTACTTTGCAACTTCCCTACGAATCCCCACCCTTTCCATTTAGCTGACTCATACCCAGCATATCAAGTACACCTACTGCATTTTTGTCATCTAATTCAGAGGACCCCAAGCCATAGCGCAGGTAGCAGCAGTGATGTATTTCTTCTTGTATATACAAGCCACCTCTTAACAAAACAGCATGCCCAGCTGACAGAACAACCTGATAATAACAAAGCACTGGAAAGTCCATCACAAATAAAAACCCTTACAAACACCAGGCTGATATGCCTAGTTAGCAAGGGAGAGATGAGTGAGTGCAAAACTCCTTTAGCAACAAGACGGCAGACATACCATGTTCACTGGTAGCTGCAATGTAAAAAACTGGCCAGAGTTATCCAGGAAGAGTCACTGATACTTTCCTGGCCTCCTGAGTAATCTGCAGCAGTCCTGGCTACATGCCTCCAACTGACACAAAGAAGAAGGGCAAAGAAAAACATCATCCTGTGCATGGTCATTGTAGAGCTGATCTCACTGCCTGCCTCTGATAAGACCCAGATGAAACTGCCTGATAGGGCGCTATCTTTTCTTGTCCCACCTCCATTTGTGACTGTCTCTTTAGATCAGGAGCAGATACTAGTCTCCGGCCTTAATTTGGCTGTAATATTTGCCAATTATTTTAAGACATGGCGACACTAACTTCTATTGATCTCATTAAAAGTAAAGGTCGTTGTGCAGCTCATTTCTCAGGGCTCAATATTAGCTCCTCAGGCCAAAAGAATAGCATTGATTTTGGAACCTTAATCGAAGGTTAATTGGATTGAAGAGCGTATTGGGTTTTTGCTTTCTTCTGCAGTTGTTATTATGGCCATCGTCTAAGGGTTTGCTTAATCCTGCTAGTACAATCCTGCCCAATTAAACTGGTGTCAAATTAGCGAAGGGTGTGGATAGAGAAGACCCACAATCTGAAGCCTGCTGTATGTCTCTGCTCTGAAATGGCACTTGTCCATAGAAGATTAGGATGGTCACACACAGGAGATCCAATTTCACACTTTGTCCTCTATGATGCAGTTGTGAGGATCAAAACACAGCGCTCTGTAACGTAGCACTGTTGCTATCTACTGATCTAGCAACACAGCAAGGTGATATCTGGACATATAAGATGTCATTAAGATTCTGAAGCAGCTTTTAGGGCTTCCATAGTGTACTCCTAGCATGCCCCATACCCTCTTTTGGGAACTAAGGAAATTATTTTACTGCTCAATGCCCCATCTTCTACTGCATTTAAATGGGAAGAAATATTCTGACTTAACTAGCCAGGGAACTGGGGGGCTAGCTTAGTAAGTTTCTACAGAGAAGACCAGTTGTTGTTCATTTGTTATTTGCATCTCTGACAGGCCTGAAATGGACAGGGGGATCATTTTCCCTTGGCTTTAAGTTGAGTTGTATTTCCTTGGATTTAACGTAAGGCATCTTGCTGAGACTCTTGAGCAATTGATTCACACTTATGCTTGAGACTGACTTTCAGTAAGAGAAGGGTTTGTGTGTAATTTAACTCTTTAGGTGGTGTCTTTGCATACTTCAGAAGCTGGAAATGCTGGAGGTCACCATCCTTGTTTACCAGTGCCTTGTGAACTGTCATTAAGCTTCAGGCAAGAAGAAATGTAGGAGAATCTGTAAGGAAACCTCTCCCCAGACTAAATCAGCAGGTGCAAAGAGCAAGAATAACCATTTTCCCCAAGAACTCCACGCTCCATTTCATCTAACACTTGAGTTTTATAAGCACGAATACTTGAGACATGAGAGGTTTCCATACTTGCACTGACAAAAGGATTCCACCCTGGGAAATCCCATTTAAATTTTAGCAGCCCCAAGCCAGCGGCTCCTGGCTCTTGGCAGAAGGGTAAATCCCACGCTGAAAGCATATTTCAAGTTGCAAAGCTGTCAACCATCAGAAGGTAGCTGAGCTCTTTATTGAGCTAAGAGATATCATTGCAGTGAGGATTCCATTTAGTAACAGAAGGAAGCAAAAAGCCACAATAGGATGAAGTGACAGATGGCAATAATTGCACACAGTAGCTCATCTTAAGTATCTTAGCTGTTTGCTTTCACTTCTCAGCTGGACAAAACGTTTCACTGACTTCTGAATCATCCACAGCCCATGACCAGGCACTCAGTGAGCTGAAGCACACAGCACCATTTCCTTTCCTGACTCCAACACAAACCAAGGCAATCATGGTGAGCTCTCCACCTGCCTGCCACTACTGGCTGGCTACCTGCAGGCAATACAGCATGTGCCACAAGCACACCTCTAAGCTCCACAGCTCCCATAGATCCAGCAGCCTCGGTGGAGATAGTCAGAGCACCTACAAGGAGGACCTATGCAGCAGATCAGAGATGATGTCAAGATTTGTATATGGATGAGGTCTTTCTAAATGGATCAGTTAAAATCAGAAGAGGTGCAAAGTGGGCATGCGCGCCATCTGAGGTCTTCTTTAGAAGTCTTTGCTCTAAGTAGCCTTCCTTTCCTCCTATGTATGCTACAAACAACTTGAGAGCCCCTCGGTCTACATTTTTCCTCCCTTCTCTGCTCTGCCCACCTCCTCCAAATGTATGTTCCCAAGCAAGCATGTAACTTGTGTCTTGAAACAGGAACAACCCAGTTTCCAAGCGGCCCCTTTCTTAACCCTGGTCTTCCCTCAAAATTCACGCCAGCTCATTCCCTCATAACTCCCTTCTCCAGGCTTCCCTCCCATTGTCAATATCCTAGCTGCATTCTCATCTTCAGCTACACTTACACATGAATAAGTAACTGTTCCACAGGCAGATATTTCAGTGTTTGCACTTGTCTTTAGAAATCAAAGCCTTCTCTGATTAAATGCCATTACAGTCCAGCGCTTGGACGGATCCAGAGAGATTAATGTGCTTTTGGGCAGCTTTAATGATAATCCTGCTACAGACGGTATTAAGTAAATGTCAGTAACCTGGTTTGAAGGGAGCTTTCACCTCAGGGATCCTTTCCATTTAGAGGAGAGAGGCTCAGCTTGCTTTTCAAGGCTGCGTTGTCACACAAGAGAAATCCTGCTTAGTGAAGACTCGTATTCCTCTGCCCAGTAAAACAAAATGGAGTAAGATGATAGAGGAGTTGATAGATAGATAGATTGAGGTGATTTACAGGGAGCTAATGCATCTCTTAAAAGCCAGAATTGCTGTCTAAGTCACATCATACTTTTGAAACCTTTGTTGCCACCCCCCCCCCATGCTCCTTTCAGTGCCTACTGCCTTTTGTTCACTTTGCCACCATGCCATGAAGCTCCTTACCCATGGCATCAACAGCAGCAGCTGATAATGGACCTTGGTTGTATTTGTCTCCATCTGCTGCACCTCACCAGAGAAGTGGTCTGGGGTGTGCATGGCTCCTACCATCTCCCTGTGGCCATAACAACAGACCTTATTCCCCATCACATGCTTCTGAGGGGCTTGGTATCCACTCCTTTGATTACTTCATTGGCAATCAGTAAAAGATAATCATTAATTTTGGGGGACAGAGAGAGAAAAGGGACAAAGAACAGCTCAGCACAGGTACTGAAACTGCAGAAATGTCGAATCCTACAACTGAGCTGAGTAACATTATATACCTGACAGATTGCCAAAACTTCTGAGGCTTATACTTTGCTGTAAGTAAGAGCTTGTTGACAACTTTTTTTTTTTTTTTTTTTTAAATGCATTTTAGACATCATTTAGAGACCAGCAAAATATGTTGTTTCCTTGCTGCGTGGAACCTATTGTGCCAAGATGTCACAAAACAACCTTACAAAAGGGGTGGATGAACAAAAATAAGAGCTAAATTTTCATCCTAAATCTCTCCTATCAGAACAGATCTGCTGCCCAACAACTTTGAGGAAGCCCTGCTCAAAATCTGAACGTTGTTCAAGAGTCCTCCTGCTAATGCATCAGATCAGAACAAGCCTTTCTGCCAGTTTCAAGACTGAATATTGAGAAATATTCAGTTTTGTGTCTGAGTGCTGTGGGCTAGATTTGACCTCTGCCCATACAGCAGAAGAAAAGGACTTATGTAAGACATGTTCACTCAAAGAAACAACTCACTTTTGACCAGTTGTTCTGTCTGGGTGAATGGAGCTGACTGGGAGTTCTGCCATGGACCAGACTTTTTAAATCTCTTGATAACAAAGTATATGAGCTATCATATTCTCACGAGTCACACAATGGTGCTCTTTGCAGACCAGATGCATCATTGAGGTACTTACCTTGGTAAATATAAAGAAAGATCATCAGCACAAAATAGACAGCAAAAGAATTGTGTCTACCTCTGAACAGCTGACAAACACGTCTCTGATGCCCTTCTGGGAGGGAGGAGAAATACTAGTGACCCAAATGTTCCAAGTTCTTCCTGATGGAGATGTGAAAGAATAGAGACTGCACTATCTACAGGTGAGTCATTTAAGAAGTCCCTTTAATGAAAATGGACTGGACTTCTTGCTGGGAAGAGAAGGTCATTCACTACTGCCCACTGACGTTGGCTTGTTCATCACAATTAGAATGGAAAGAGAGTCTTAAAACCTACTTTAACCTTTGCACTTTCCTGTATTTCAGTGGAGAAACACGTGACAAGGTGCCTGTCTTTTTGCCTGTAGAAGTTACTAGAAAAAGCCTAACTGGCTTCTGCTGGGTGTAAGACCAGAGGAAGAGGTGATCTACGCAGAGAAAAGGCAGGTTACTCAGTCGTCAGTCCTGTCATTTGGCAGACTTCAGACTGACTTAGGGAGGCAGCTGAGAAGATACACATAACATTCCCCCCTTGTGGCACATACCAAACTCACATTTCCTGTTCCCTGAAAAGTCTTTGGTATGTCCTAACCAATGCCACGTGAATTTTGCCATGGATAGAAAGGGAGTGGAGAGGAAGAAGAGCAGAGAGAGAGGAAGTGTTCAGATTTCAGAATTAAGTGTATGGACAGAGTAAGTACAATTGATTTTATGTTGTACCTCTTTGACAGACAATCAACCAAGTGAAACTTTGAGGCTCATCAATAGGGCACAAGGGGAAAGGCAAGCAGCACTGCCTCAATCAGCACTCACGCACTGAGACGTGTGGCTTTACACTGTTGAATGACTCAAAACCCTTTCCCAAGGCATCTTCTCAGACCTTCTCAGAAGCAATGCCTTCTTTTCCTCAAGAATCTCTTAGCAACAAAGAATCCCCAGCACTCTTTTGACATCATGCCACACATACAAATTATTTCACTCATCAGGGAAATGTAGGTTCTCCAGGAATGGAATCTGGCAGCTATTTAATGAAGGGCAGCAAAACTTTACAGCAATATAGGACCAAGAAGCAAAGAAAACTGTACCCAGTTGCATCCAGAAGAAAGAGGGAGATTTTGGAAAGCAGACCAGAACAACACATGGCAGAATATTATGCAAACCACCATGGCTGAGATTCCAGCACTCCCACAACAAGGATCACCTAAGGCCTGTAATTTACATCTCCTTTATAAGGAGACACAGCTATTGGGTTACAAAGGCTACATCCTGTGCCCCGGAGAAAGTTAATGCAGAAGAAAGAGAGGGGAGGACAAGGGACGAAAAAAGATCAGAAGCTGAAGCTGTTTCTCTAGGATAACAGGAACTGCCATCTTGGAACATGCCATCGGTGTATTTAATATAAGAGCATGGTTATCACTCGCAATCTGTCTCCTTGAAGATATCTCTAGCTGTGCAATCCTACAGGACAGTGTTCCCCAAAAGGGATTATATACTTTCCCAGGAGCACAAGAAACAAGATTTTTCAGATTAATTGCTCTGTTCATATCTGTATGTGCTGCTCCCCTTTCTGCCCCTTCCCGTTCTATCAGTGTTCCTGTCCAACATCAGGTTTGCATTGTCCACCATGCCCAGTTCAGAAATGGCTGAGAACCTACCTCATTGACATCAATGCCGTTCCTCTCCATGTACGCTCTGTCATTCACCTGCCCCCCTTCCATGAACTCCATGAGAAGGACACGCCTTGTTGAGAGCTCCCAGTAGATCCTGGGGACCTGAAACAAGAAAAGATGGGTTAGGTTAAATAACAGGCAGGGGAAGGAAGGAGAACATACCACACACAACCCAGGAAAGGAATAAAAAAGGAAGAGGCTGAAGCGAGGCCTTGTTTCTTTCCTGTGCACTAGGGAGGTAAATGCAACTATTGTCACTGCAGGCCTCTTCCCCAGGGCAGCAGCAATGTGTGCAAGGACAATGCACCAATACAATGGCAGCATAAAAAGTGCTTGTGCAACATTTCAGGCCCCACTTTACAAAATCTTCACCACTTCCCTCTGCCATTACTGTTTGATAGCTTTCTTATTTGCTCTGGAGCTCCTACAAGTGGCCTGTTTAGCACCTATTGCAACTTTCTGAATCATCCACTTGGCTCCTTTAGACAGGAACTGCATCTCGTTTGCTATGTACAGAACTCACTTATGCAGCTCTAAAAATGATAAGCCATCGTCATAAATTGTATCTCAGCAGTGCCCCTTGGAACACAGACGCATTTGAGCTGACAAACCCTGTGTACTTAGGCCATCTGCAATCAAACTGGGAGAAAAATCAAGTGTCACAAATAAGGAGCTTGTCATAGAAACCCTGGGAGACCCTTAACTATCTTATTGCCAACGTGACACAGTAACGAGCATAAAATGTCAAAGCACTTTTCATTCAGTCTGCAGTAAACCAAGCTGAGTGAGGTCTAAGTAAGAGGCCCTGTGTCACACAGGGAGGCAGTGACGCAGCATAAGAAAAGCCTTCACTCGGGCTGGCTCCCCCTTTTCCAGCCTCTCTGTCTAGCCCAATTCTGAGAGGAAGTTCCTACTGCCAACAGAGTCATTGATGAAGTTCCCTTTGGATATTCCTGACATCATTGTGCTCTCAAGCTGTCCAGGTTCAACTTCGCATGCAAAAGAAATCAGAGAGGTATATTTTACCAAGGACTTAAGGCAGCTTCATCCACCCCCATTACTGTGCCCCAGTACAGCAGTAACACATTTTGGATCCTGCAAAGAGAGACACAGCCGTGCAGCTCTCTCCTCTCACCTACGTGACTTTGCCATAGACTCAGGACTCACATACTGCAAGGGTGTAGCACAATGATATAGGACAGAAAAAGGGTAAGGGATGTTGTCCACCTAGTGCAACCAAAGCCAGAGGAACCAGCCAGGCCGCTGCGGTTCATCAGTGCCAAGGATCCAGCACACTCAGCAAGGACTCAGTTACTTGCAGCTGTGGTGATTGCACACTGATGGACAGCTCCACCAAGTTGCTCTCTCACTCCCCCTCCTCAAAAGAACAGGGAATGGGGGTTGTGGTCACTCCACAGCCCTTCACCTCCACCACTCCTTCGCGGTCACTCTCTACTCCACGTGGGCTCCTCTCCACAGGCTGCAGCTCTGGCCTGGGGCCTGCTCCTGCGGGGGCTCTCCATGGGCCGCAGCCTCCTCCAGGCCACATCCACCTGCTCCACCGGGGGCTCCTCCACCCATGGGGGGGCTGCAGCGTGGAGATCTGCTCCGTGTGGGACCCATGGGCTGCAGGGGGACAGCCTGCTCCACCAGGGGCCTCTCCACAGGCCACTGCGGAACTGCTGCTGTGTGCCTGGAGCACCTCCTGCTGCACTGAGCTTTGTGACTGCAGGATTGTTTCTTGCTACATTTTCCCACTCCTCTCTCCCAGCTGCAGCAGTTTCTTTCCTTTGTTAAATCTGCTCTCACAGAGGTGCAACCACTGTCACTCATCAGCACAGCTTTGGCCAGAGGCAGGTCCCTTTGGAGCCAGCTGGAACTGTCTCTTATCTAACACAGGGCAGCTTCTCAGCTCTCCTCACAGAGGCCAGGCCACCCCAGCAGCTCTCCTGCTACCAAAACCTTGCCACATAAGCCCAATTGCAGCAGCCTTCCCAGCTTCTCTGGATGTCCACTCTTTGCAGAGTTTAGTGAGAAAGCAAGCCAACTCCAAAACTAACAGTCACTAACAGTCCCCCAGCCCTTCCAGCTTCAGTGGTGTGCCTTCCAGACTCACACATCCTTGCTGCCTTAGATCATTTCAGTTGACACCCATTCTTGTCTCAGGATTTACAGGGGCAAGTCACAGGGCTTACAAAGCACCATCGATGCTCTTGGAAACGCCTCTCTCACTCACACATGAATTCTTCAGTGATTTTTTTAATTACTCACAGATGTTTGGCTGTAATGCCAGTGCATGGAAACAATTTATCTCTGGCTTTAAAAGCTCAACCAGGTTCACAGCACAAAATCCACTTCTCAGCTTTCCTTCATGTTTAGGAAAATTAATGATACCAGAGCCCAATTCTTCCGTTGCCTTTGGGTGATGAACACATCTCTGAATTGGCAGGTCAGACAGGAGGATCCATTATTCAGCCATCTCAAGCCATTTGTTACTGTTACACATATTGATATCATGATAGCTCCTTAACCCAGCAAGAAGGCGATTGGCCGTCTCCATGGGGATTTACTTCCCAGTATCCTAGTTACAGCTGCAACAGAGCTGCAGCTCACCAAGGTGCATCTCTTCTGATAAGCGCCCACTCAGCAAAATCACTGGCCTTTGGTCTTCCGCAGCCTCAGTGGCTTTCAGCTATCTGTGTCAAGGGAAAGGCTGCTTCCTGCCCCTGGGCTCCAACAGGACTGCCCCAAACCTAAGGTGACAAGGAATTATAGTCCTTGCATGGAGGAAACAAGGAGAAAATGGGTGCATTGGCCTGTGAAGTCTAGCAAAAACTCACTTCGTTTCAGGCATCCGTCACTTTCATCTTGGGACTTCTGCACAAACAGGAGGTTAAAACCTCTTTTCAATGTGCATATAGGGGAGCGTCCAAAAGAGAGTGCATTTTTTGCTGCCTTTATATATGTGCAAATGCAGTTATGTCAGTGACTGCAGCCACAGCATTACATGGGCTTGATCGTACTTGTGTACTTAGAGAATACACACAGCGGAAGCTTGTGCCTCGTTTATGTCAGCAGAAGATGTTTGTGTGCAGGTTTGAAGATGGGAGCATATGTCTACAGAGATGGCGATGGGTGCATGTCTGGCTGTACTTGAGACATCTGTCAGTGACCTCTGTCTGTGCACGGCTGGAGAGGTAGGGTACATGTATCAGCAAGGAAGAGCGCGGTATGGGAGCAGCTGCGTTTGTGTATGAAGGTAACATGAATGCATTAGCTGTCGATGTGTATGCAGGATGTATGCTCACTTTCAGAGTGAAAACATGCTTTTCTGCAGGAGGAAAGATTCACGCAACCTACTTCCTCATGAGATATGCACACAGTCCACCCAACACTATTTGACATTATCGGCCTCATTCTAGCCTTTGCTGTCCATATTAGCAGAGCAGTCTAGAACGAACAACACAAAGGGACTGAACTCCTCTCTCCATCTATATAGTTTTTCCAGGTGATGAATGAGGTGAATGTGAGGCATAAACTGGGACTATTAACGTACATACATGCATGAGAATATGTACTCCCTCACCTTCAGGAAGTCAAAGTTCCTCAGCATATGAGCAACCTTCTCAGCATTTCTGCCTTCATTGAGAAAATCCAGCTCCAAAGGTAGATTCTTCTTTGCTTCTTCCACCAGCCACATGAACTCAAAATCTGGAAAGATCTGCTTCACAACCAAGAGGAGAACCTGAGAACAATGAAGCAGACAATCAGCCACTAGCCAGCTCCAAAGCCACACAGCTATACACAGTGCTGCGCTGTTAGCTACACAGAGCAGATGCTGTTTTGACAGATTCATTCCATGTAACTTACAGACCCCCCACCAAAGAAAAAAAACCTTCCTCCTGCACCGTAAGTGCTTGTAGGGTTCCTGCAGTATCATAGTACAACATATGGTGTCATGCCTTGATTCTGCAACACAAATTTTGTCTTGCCCTTCCACACAGGCACATCTATAAGTTGCCTGATGGAACAGACACAAAAGGGCAGTGCTAGGAGCCCATCTGCCCCCTACCTAGAAATAAGTGAGCAAACCTCTGAAGAAGAGAGGACGAGGCCAGATCTTGCCAAGGGAATAGCCCAGAAGTAACTCTTTTCTGAGTCTCTAACTTCTCTAATTCTACAAGACATTGTTTGGAGTCATTGGAACAGCCCTCACATAACGCAAACGAATATCTCAAACTAAGGCTTCTCACCTCTATGCTACTTCTTCCACTTCTGAGCAAGAACTTTGGTGACACACCAGGCAGTTCAGAGAAGACAGTGGAGTTCAGATACAGGTGGTAGGCTACAGATCTCTGAAGGGACAGTTCTGGTCACAGGTCAGAGAGGCATTTCCCCCTCAGTGTCAGCAACACATGTCCTCAGCAACACTGAGGCGGTGTTTTCTAAGTATCATATCTCCACCAACTGGCTTTCTCTTCTTCTTAAGGGGATTAAGTATTCTGTTGCACGTGGCTTTGAAAAGACCAGACAAAAAGTTTCTGGAAATGTTTGTTTACAGCAAGATTTAATAAAGGGGCAAGTGACAGACAGTTCTTCCTGAAGCAATTCAAGATTATGTGGCTGGATGGCATAAACAAAGCTGCACAGCAGCCAAGCATGCTTTCTATTCAAATAAAGGGCCAGTTTCTCTGCCAGTGTCACAAATCTACAAAAGTTGGCAATTTGGACCATGTATTAAGGAAAATAATCTGTCGGTTTTTTTAACTACTGGAGTCATTAAAGCACAATCTACTTTGCTGTCTTTATCTTACTTATATGTCCATCTGAAAATGAAAACCAACTTATCAGTGTGTGTTCCCGGACAGTTTCCCTTTCTAGATCTCCACCACTGAGGTGAGGACTCCTGGACTGCAGGAGGAACATTAAAACACATCTACAGAAAGCTCTTGTCATTGAAATGTATGACAAAAAATAAATTCATGAACCATCACTGCTCCTGTTCAGCTGTGCAAAAACATTTATTCTCCACCTCTGTCTCTACTTCTCTTATCTAAATGTCAGTACCAAACTCAATGTTCCTTTAAAATGTAATCACCAGGTTCCAGACACTATTGAATGATTTTTCTACTATTATATCTAGAGGCATAAATCCTTTCAAATTTATGTCACCCAAATGAAATGTAACCAGTGATCTTCATGAAGATGTATATAAACTTTATAAGGGCTGCAGGATTATTTTATCGGTGCTTGATGTGAGAAAATTCATACGTTGTTTTTCGCTTTCTTTAAATGCTTTTTTGAATCAATTTGCCAACTTGATCATCAGCAGTGACATACTTAAAAAGTATTTGGCCTGTCACTTTTCTGACATCTAACGTATTGTCCTGAAACAAGTATTGATATAAGAGCAGCGAGGGATCTCTCTCTGGATTTATCAGATGCTGTCCTGATTTTTAAAGAGTCAGCACTGACGTCATGAAACCTCAAGTGAATTTAGGAATTTTCCACCTAGGTTTTCCCAGTCAGATTCCTTCCCATCAATCTCTAAAGACGACTACCTCCACAAGTATTTAAATTAACCTCCTACCTAGCTGCAATGGCTGTCTGATTCTTGAAGGACCAGAACCTCAGTGGACATAACCTGTCCTTAAGTGAAGCCTACACAAACATAGTTCCATACAAGGATATGATGATGCATGTAAACCAAGAGTCCGCAGGAGAACCTTTATAAACAAGGCTGTATGTGTCGTGTTGTGAGCTACTGTCGCATAACTGTGTGCATACAACAAATCTCCAGTATGGCAAAACAGAATGTCTGTAAAGCAAGAACAATATTGAATTGCCAAAAGGAAATACACCTTTAGTTTAAAGTTTCCCAGGACGATTAGTCTAAAACCAGAAAAGGCAGGAATCATTGTAAAATTATTTGTCTGAATGTCTCTTAACAGTATAGCCACCAATCAGAGCATCATAGAACGAAGGGAGAATTTTCCTCTGATATCCCCTGTTAAAAGCACAAACATCTCAAGGTCAACCTGGGTCCTGCTTCATTCATCCACAATCCTCTTATTGCCCTGATATTAGTCTTTCAATACCTGGTTCATCCTCAGCTGCTCAGTGTCTGCTATCCCATCCCAAGCAGGACTGAAGAATGCCATAAGCCCCCTGAGAATTGCTATGCATGTGACAACTCTCAAAAGCAAACTCATCGGGCAGCCCACTGCAGTCAGTTCTGGAGAGGATCTGATCCAATCCAACCTGCAGCTGGACCCAAAGCCAGTTCAAACAGTACTCTTTTCTCAAACTAGCACTGAAACAGATGTACCCCATATCAATGGAATAACTTAATTGAACCTCAAAATTTATGTTACTACCAGTTCAACGTAAATGTTCTGCTAGAATTTGATGTGCTCTAGCTGGAACCAGCTGTGCTGCTTTGCAGACTAGCCAGTATTGCTCAGAGCAGGGTGTTTCAGCTGCCTAAGAAGCTTTAGTTATGCACTGCTCTGAGAGGATGCTGTCAGGATCTTTGATTCCTGATCTCTTGTGATGCAGAACTCTGTGTCGTTGCATCAGCAGTACCCTCGGAACACTTATCAGACTTCCTGAACTCCACCTTCCTCTCTTTAATCCCACGGACATAATGACTGTCAATAGATGTGCGTATTACTGTATATTGGTGCTACACATACTGCATATGTGTGCTTACTATGAGAGCTAAAAGCATCGGTATTATCACTTACAGACCTAATCACTCCCCTGTTCTCCACCTCAGCTCCATCTCTATTTCTGTTCCCTACCATACCACTGGCATCTCTGACTATTTGGATGCAGTGCAGTGCCACAGCTTTTCCCCAGTTCCTCCCTCCAACAGGCTGGGCTTCAGAAGTTTGGGAGAAGCTAAAGAATTGCACTAGGAACATGAGTGATACCCACCTTTCAGGAGAGGAACTACTTCCCAGCTGTATCCCTCATTTGTCTGCCCCTGTTATGTGACCCTCTCCATATTTCAGCGGTTTTGTTTCCAGCGTGAGTCAGGTCAGCTTTAGAGGTTGATCAAGAAACAGAACCAATCACAGTAACCCCAGTCACTGTTGAAGCCATTCTGAAATTTAACTGAAAAACATGCTCGCCGCTTTTCCTTGTTTACACAGACCTCACTGCAAGGAGAACTGAGACCAGTTTAATCTACCAGCTAATGGGCACACTGGCAGTAGAGAGACATTTGGGGCTGACTGATTTTTAAATCTCAGAACTTATTCAGATGTCTTTCATGCTCTCCAGTCATCTCTTCAGCCCTCCCTCACTCTTACGCTCTTGTTCAGTCTCTCCATTCACACAATTGCCCTTACTGCAGTCTTCACCAACTTTCTGTATTATTCCTGTAAGAGAGCACTTATCCCTGTGCAGGTTTCAGAGCTACAGGATGCTGTTTTTATAGCTCATCACACTTTGGGTGAACACATACCCACACATTTGCATGGCAACTGCTCTGTAAGTCAAAGTCAATGTGTAGCTTTACCTCCATGAGCAAAATGTCCTTGGAGCTCTGAGCTTGGACCTTCGGGTGCTGGATTTTCACTGCCACTGTTCTCCCATCCTGCAGCACCGCCTTGTGCACCTGGGCTAGTGACGCTGCTCCCAGGGGTGTGTCCTCAAAACTCAGGAAGAGCTCTTTTATCTGTCAGGAAAAGAGAAAAAGGCATTAGCTTGGGGTGCCAGAAACTATCCTTCAGGAAAGCCCTGACCACAGGCCAGTAACAGCATGCACCAAAGCTGGACAGGCTCAGCCCTTTCATCCTGCCTGTGCCCCCTGCCTGAGCCCTGTCATTGCTTGGCTTCCCATGGAAGCTCACTAAGGAAGTGCCTTGAAGATATTCTGCTTGTGGAAACCTGCATCAGAGCCCCAGCAGCACATTTCATCTAGGACATGGAGTGGCCAGGCAGCATCTCAGGTACCCCTCCATGCTGTCCTTAAAACAGGTTGGAGCGATTATGGTCAGTATCCTTGGCTATGACTGGGTGCAGCAGCCTCCAGCTGTGCCTTTTGTGTCATTCTTTTGCAGCTATTTAATACCACCCACCATCACCCTCCTGAAACACCACGGTGCACACTCCCACCCATTACAGCAACGTCAGCCAGCTTACATGGTGAAAGCCAGCACACGACCAGAAGCTGGACTTGTTGGATTCAAAAAATGAGTTTACACCTATTGCAGTTTACACCTGTCACTTGGCCTGAAAATATGTTTTACGTGATGGACTTTCTCATGCCTCAAAAGAAATCAATCAGCAATCTCTGCTCAGAAAAACTACCAGATGGGGCCAGCAAAGCACTTTGTGGGCCAGAGAGGAAAGTATCAGTGGCTCTGGGTGTGTAACTCAGGACTAGACTATATGGAAAACTGCAGATTAGGAAGTAGATTCACCAGGGGGATGCTCAGGAACAAAAAACCTAGACAGATGCAGGTGAGGCAAAAGAAGACAGGCAAAGGTCTGTCTGCCTTGCATAATGCCACCCTGAAAACACTATCACCACCGTAGTGTGATATCCCCCTGGCTGACTAGCCAGGCCCCTCAGCACATTTAAGCCCAGAGGGGGTGCCAACACGGTTATGGTGCTGCTTCTGGCACAGAGCTAGTTCACGTAATGCTGGTCAAGGGTTCCTGTCCTGCTCTGTATAGCGAGGTGCAGACAAGCACTAAGGTTTCCAGAAGACTCAGCAAAGGGAACCTTCCCCACCATCTCCTTGGGATGGACTGATCTCGAGTGAGCAGCTGAGAAGCCTGTAATTTATGCAGCAACAAAAAGGAAAGAATGTCAGTGCATTTTTACAACCTGCTTTTTAAAAGGTAATTAAAGATGGGAGCTGCAGCGAGCTAGTAATTAAATATGAATAAAGACTTTCTAAGCAAAGTCTTGATGCAAAGTGTTAAACGAATACTCTTTTTGCTGATAAGGGGGAAAAACACTACACGAGGAGCAGCCTGTTCCCTCCTGCAGCTGCCAGGGAATGAGCCCCCTCCCACACCACCGTACCCCTTCTCTCCCAGCCCCTGCCACAGAACCCCATTGGTAGCAACAAACGGGAGCGTTTGCAGCAATTAGATTCCAACAGAGACTCAGCTGCCTCCAATAATTCACTAGGAAGGTGCCTTTATTTATTTATTTAATTCCATTTGGTCCTGGCGGCGAAATCAATTAAGCAAAACAACTGCATTTAAAAACAACTAGTTATGTGTTTTTTAATTACAGCAGGTCCATAATTCAAACCTATTGACATTCCCGTCTCAAGAGAAAGAGGGTTTTTCTCTCCTCCCCATCCCTTTCTTCTTTTCTCTCTCACTTCACTGAATTTAGGGATTCTTGTTTCAGACTAGTATAAAGAAAGAAGCACCTACAGGACAACAGATGTCTCAGGGGACTCATGTTCAAGACAGAGGGATTTCTACCCTTCTGTGAAGTTTGTCTGTCAAAGAGAGAGACTGTTAAAGGGAAGAGACTTAAGGTGGCCAGGAGAAGCATGTTGGGCTATGAGATCCCTAAGGGAAGAAAAAAATCCAGAGAATTTGCTACATGAGGTCAAGCTGGGGCTTTCTGTACCTCTTCCACTACCCTACATCCTCTATTAACGGGATGTACCCTTTACAGAACACCAGCCAAGATCACTAGTCCACCTGTCATTAAGATGGTAAGATCCTCTAGAGGTTAAAGCACGGAATTGGGAGTTCATCGGCCTGAATCCCATGTAAGGTACATTTATAGTAAGACTACATATAAATTGGAGAGAATTCCACCTGCTCTGGATTTCAAAAGCTTTTAATTGCCTACACTGTCAATCCAACCATTTTCACCACTACTGAATACATGCAGGAAAAATGAAGCTGCACTTACTCCCTCTGGCAGGAATAATATATACAATATTATTATGTGACTAAGTTATCTAAAGAAATACCATTTGAAGAAAGCTGTCTTGAGGAATTTTTTGGGCAGAAGGATTTCATTTAAAATCCTGTTATTAAGAAGAGGAAAGCCAGGTTAGCAGTCACGTCCATTAAAGCCAGCCCAGTGGCCCTGCTGCAGCTCGAGGGGAAATCTGTGCGCCCCCGCGGGCTCCAGGCCAGGGCAGCAAGGGGAAGGACTGCACCAGGGTCAGAGAATTGATGGCTCCTCCATGAGCAGAAGGGTAGAGCACGCGTTTGGGGGAGGGAGCAGATCACAGCCAGGCCATTACACAAGCAGGTGTGAGGCTGAGATAAAGCAGCAGCACAATTACAGCTGGGCTCCAGGACCCCACTTAGCAAATTGCCCTCATTCATTATGAAATTGTCCTTTTGCAGCACACTGGAGGCAGCTAGTGCCTCTGAAGCAGGCTGCGTGTCCCAAAGAGGCAAAAGCGAGTAAGAGGCTGCATGACATGGAAGCAGAGAGGAGGTGAGCCAGACGCCCACACTGCTTGCTGGAGCACGGGGCTCCTTCCCCAGGGACGGCGCTGCACCCATTTCATGCAGGTGAGGGACTCACTGGAGCAGGCTCTTGATGCTCACAAGTACCCAGTTAATAAGGACCCTTAACAAAAACTCTATCCATCATTTCCAGGGTGGATAATTACTAAGCAAAGGTCTGGGACGGTCTCAGAGCCCACCTGACACGGTACTTGAGGAACTCTCAAGCTTCTTCCAGGCCACAGCTGGTCTCAAAGGGCCTTATCAAATTGGCTGCTACCATCTGTAATCCTGGCAGGAGATTAAACAAGCACAGTTTCCAGACAGGCTTAATAAAGGTTTAAAAGAGGGAAAAGGAACTTTAGGGTTGCTCTTTGAAAGGAGTGGGACAGCCAGCTGCAGGTTTGCAGCTGCAGAGGTGAGCAGCGTCCCTGCACGCAGCGGTTTCCCTCATTAGCTTGCTGTACATCCAGCTGCCCAGCAGGCACGTGCTCAACCAGCAAATGAATGTGTCATTGTGCTTTACTGGTTGGAAACACAGCCCTGACTGTCTAATTCTAAAGACCGAAGCTTGTTTAATTTAAAATATGCAAAATCTTTTCATGATTGTTGGTATTAGTATTCATACCTTAGGGAGCCGATATAAATGCTCTTACAGGATCTATCTACTTAGACACTTATTAGTATGTATTTGTGCTGAGGTTGCACCTAGAGACTGTCATTAGGACCAGAGTGCCATTGTAGGAGGTGCAGAGCCACTGCAGGCCCTGTATGAGCTCACAGACTGCAGGTGGCCCAGGTTGTCACCTAGAGGCCTCCTCCCGTACTGAAGTGCCTTCCCAACGCGCACACCGCTCTGCCCAAGTTTTGTGGCATACGCTAGCTGCTGCTGCAATGCTGAGCACCAGGATGCCTCAGATTTTTTTGTGAATCCCATCCTTAAACACTTAGGAAGTTACTGGAAGTCAATTGGATTTAAGCTCCTAAGTCCTTTCTGAAAGCATTGCCTTACACGACCTGCCCAGCATGTTCTGAGAAGTCTTTGGCAGAGCTGGGATTTAACCCAGATATCCTGAGTTACGGCTCGGTGTCTTAATCTTCCAACCATAAACGTTAAATGTGCATGTCTTGCTAGCTAATTTCTTTTGAAATATATTGCCTCTTAATCCCAACCTTTTTATATCCATGTGCTGTAGCAAGTGATCCAATATTACAGCTTGGTTTCAACCTGCCCGCTCCACAGAGAGGTGCGTTTCCTTCACTCCCCAGAAAGGCTGCTAACAATGTACCCTGGAGCAGAAGTCATGGAGCCCCTTTCTGGCCCAGCGCTACACATCAGCAGATGGACAGTGGCCACGTGTCAACCATCTGCTCAGGACAAATTCCGGATGCAGTGAGATGCAGGATCACGAATAGGAGCTGCCTCAATGCCCAGCCCTGTTCAGCTGGCAGGCTGAACCCTTCCTGCAGGGTGCTCCAGACTCCTGTACATGGTACAGCCAGAATAAGTCTAAATAAACATCTTTTGCACTTATGGGTCCTACCCAGAAGGTTTCCAGCAGAGTCCAGGGTGGTTTTGTACTGAACCAGTACAGTACAGGTGGGTGACAACATTGTACAGGAGACTTAGAAATGCTCAGCACTTCCCTGGGAAAAGTCCTGCACCAAAGCCTTTCAAAACTGCCTTCAACAATTTCTTTTTCAAGGATTTTAAGGGACTGTTTAGTGTGGAAAGAGAGACAATGGGGAGGGAATGTCACAGAGCTCTATAAAATCACTTCAGTCATAGAGAACAGGATTGGGAATGTTCATTCGCTTTGTAGAATACCTCAGGAACAGCAAATTGTCAATTAAGACACAAGATAAGATGACAGCAGGATTAAAACAAGCAAAAACAAATATTTTTTTCCCCATACTGTTTAATTAAGCCATGGAACTCACTGCCAAGTGTTACGAATTCCAAAGGTCCAGGTGGGTTGACAAGTCCATGTAGAAAACCCAGCCCAAATTATTAAACAACAGGATACAAACTCTTGCCCAAGAAATCTCTTGCCATCAGATTAGGAAGCTGGGAGATCATACCAGGTGAAGTTTAATTGTATGCCTGCCCTGCTTTTACAACCTTTGTCTCTTAGCCAGCACTAGCTACACTTGGAGACTGAGCAGTGGCTTGGTACTCTGGGTACAAGTATCTCCATCTTTATGTTCTCCAGAAGCTCTTCCTGCCAGACTGACCGGTCTCAATGATCGATGACAGGAGGATGGAAAATGAAGGTGGTGTTTCACCTGCTGCTAGCCTGGGGCTCAGCTGCTGTGTGACAGCCCAGAAAGTTACTGACAGATTGTGGAGTTTCTAGGAGTTCAGAGGGTGCAGGGAACAACAGCTGGAGGTGGCTCACTCTCCAGGGTAAGCTCTAGCTCTGATAACTGTGCAGCTTCATGAAATGCCTGTCATGCAACATTCAGATAATAGAGTTGCTGTTGTAACCAGAAGTACTGTAAATATGCCAGTATTAAGCACAAATATGCCCATATCAGGGGACTGTGCCAGAGCCTAGCACATCTGGAGAAACTGCAGCAGAAGCTGAAACCATCTCAGCCAGAGGCCAGCTGTAGGTACTTCCCCGTGCTCCACAGCTTCCCCAATCTACTCAAATCCATCGACTAACAGGGAACCGAGGGTGAGGATGCTATTCTCTTATCCCCAAAAATCAATGCTAACTGAAACATTCAAAACCTCCACAATTTCACAGCAGATGTCCTCTTATGATCACAGCATGTTGTAATTGCTCCTGAGTCCTGCATTTTATATTTGGAGATAGCAATCTATGAGAAGTCCTGCTATTCCTGAAGGGGTGACTAGGTGATACACAATTAACTTGAACTTCTTACCTCAGAGGCAATGATACAACAGGGCTCCTTTAATAACCAGGATTGGGTTTTGATGGCCAGGAGCAGCTTTCAACCTCCTAGCATCTGGATGCCATGCAGCAGCACAGGAAGGTGCACATGGGGGAGCAGCTATAAATCATATCAAGACAAAGGGGATCATACAGTTGGGAGAGTGGTCCATGGAGGAAGATGACAGCAACAGAGGGCTTACAGTAGGCAAGTTTTGTACATTGCCTTGTGCTGTGATTTTCCAAGCTGGAATTCCTTTGACAAGGTGAATTGATTCATCAATTTTTTTTTCCATTCCTGATAGAGGTAACACTGAACATTCCCCTCTTGATCGTGGCTCCGCAGATGGCAACTTGCTAAGATAAGTGAGCCCAGTCTGCGAGAACCTTCCCAGATTTACACAAGGATCATGCTGCCTTATAGCCTCCCAGATGAAACATCACGGAGCGCTGTGATAATGGGAGCTGTGTGTTTGCTGGAAGACAGAACCACACATAGCACTCTGGGAACAGAGCAGGTTTCCCAGGGAAGCTCTGGTTGCTGTAGCTGCCATCTTAACACTGCCTAGGATGGTGTCCCTTCTAATTCAGGTGGCCGAATAGCTGAAGAGATACTCAGCTCTAAGCCTGATATAACATTTCAAAGACTCACAGCTCCCAGACTTTTGGAATTCTCTTTATTGACACAAGGACTCTATTGCTTTCAAAATTTCAAAACACCTTTCCTGGATGTAGGTCCAAGGGATGTGAACCTCACTGTGAACTGATCACCTGTTCAAGAAAATACATTTAACTGTCCACAGCACCATGGAATGTGCTGTGGACACAGCACATTCTCTGATCTGATCTCTGATCTCTGCAAGACTGCAAGTTCTAGGCATGAGAAAATGTTACCTTGGAGTAGAGCAAGCTACTTCTCAGACAGCAAACATTTTATTTCTATTGCTCCAGCTTCTCTATCCCCTCTATGAAAACAAAATGTCACAGTGTTGCTCCAAGAATTATTAAGACAGCAAAAACTGAAAGATTAGATTTATCGCAGCAGACAGTGGATTATGAAGAATAATTTATCAAATGTCAGAACAAACAGCCCAGAATTTATAGGAGGCTTTGTTGAGTCAGTGAAATCTGATTGGACTTCTCCCCACCTAATGAATGCCAAGACTAATTGATGGTTCCTAAATGCATCTGTCAAGAATATGTATTTATTAACTCAATATTCTTAATGATATTGTGGATATATGCAGAATAGTGGTTTCTTCTGAATGGGTTCCATGGTGTTTGTGTTACACATACATGGAAGTGTCCAAGTATATAGGGGCATACACTGCATTCAAATGAATCCAGGTAAGAGGAACATGTATTCTGACACACTGAAACAACACATGGCTTATTACCCAAAATCCCTACAACTTTCAGTACACAGGAGGGAAAGCAACGTGGTCCTTCTCCAGAGATGATGCACATTAAGCTCAGAAGAGCTGAGCTCCCCCACTGTCTCCCCCTGGTACCCTGCCCTGTGATTCTGGGCCACACACCATTGCAGAGCTCATGCCTAGATGACCAGAATTAGGGCTGTCCATTCAGCTAGAAATCTGCTCCTACCTAACTTCTCAGGACAAAAATTGTAGCTTTAATATCTTTTTAAAACCTGTCTGCCTAATACACATACATAAGTTGTCATACGAAGAGCCACTGACACGTAACTTCACCTGAAATGGTACACATTTGCTCCTGACATACCAATCACTGCTAACACCACACAGCACTATCACAAAATCACTGAGGGCTGTCCATCGACCATCAGTCTTCTGGGAGAGGGCTGAGATGAAGCCAGAGTATGAAGTTCACCTTTTCCCGTTCTCCCTACCTTGTACCACTTCGGTGCCCACTGGCAGCTATACCACCAAGAATCTTCTCTGGGATCCTATCAACAGTGCTTCCCAGTCACAAAACCATCAATGTTACAGAAAAAGAACTCCACAAAAGGAAGAGTCCTTTATCCCATCACCTGGAGACCAAAGTATGCCCACTCTTCCACTGCGCTGTACCTAGGATCTTCCCTGTACCCTGTTCTGCTTAACTACAATCCTCGTTCTGTAGTTTCTTGTGGCTAGAAAAGCAGTAGAAAAGCCTACGTTAAGACACCCTCGCTTTCTTCTCATCCATCCACTGAGCTGTACAACAACAGTACCAGTCTACTTGCTATAGTAACTTTGATAGACAGCCATACTTTGAGGAAAAGCACCTTTTATTCCACCCCTTATTACTCCTGCTTAATAGTCTGTGCTCAGGCTCACACACAGAACCTTCATTCATTTTCCCAAGTTAAGTCAGATCCTTAAGACAAGATAGATCTGTCTGAGAATATCACTCATGCTGGATCGAAACCAATCCCAGTGTGACAGCTCCACAGGCAGTAGCAGCAATAAGAAAACAGAGCCGATGCGCATCTCCTGAGATCCTACCTGAGAGCCTGAGAGGTGAGCATCATCTCCTGTCTCTCTGAAAGGGGAGCCGCTTACCCATGGCTCCTAAAAACAAGCCAAAGCCCTGGAAGACCAGCCAGCATACCTTTAAATACTGCTCATCATGATAATCCAGATCAAATGGCAACCTCATTCTTCTCCAAGTTTTACTTTTCCCTTGGATTGAATTCCAGAGCATGAATGTGATGGTGAGAAAATGCACTCTTGCAATAAAGTTACCAGAACAGTGTTTTTGCCAGTAGCCCATGTCAGCATCAAGTAGCATCCCACAGTTCAGGCCCAGGTTCCAGTGGGTCCTGCCCTTCCCAGCCTTGCACCTTCCACGACAGCCAAGAGTCTTTCAGCAGTGGTAAGATGCAGCTGGCCTTGGAGGATTCAGAAAACAAAGATCCATCTCATACCAGGTTGGACAAGCAGGACAGAAACCTCAAACAACCGTATTCAATGAGAAGTGAGATCAGACTGTGACAAATCAAGCCACCTGGTTCTTGGTTGGATTCCTTACAACCTATGCTACTGAGAGGGTAAGAAGAATTTTTTTTTTTTTAAAGGCTTTAGTTCTAAACAAAGGAAATTGAAAAATCTATTCCCGTAAATGTAAGGATTGTCATGGCCAGACTGGAATCTCACTGTCTCAAGAACATCCTTCTGACTGTCACAAGGAGATAAATGTTTTTCATCAGTGAAGCTATTGGGTGTCCTGCTACCTTCCAGAGAGACAGAATACCAAGATTAACTCAGCTCAGCATCCTGGTAAATGCTTTCACCAGTTGGAGTTGTACAGGTTTTCTATTAGCATCACTACAGCCTCTTCCATGCTGGGTTTCACTCAGCTGTCGGTGCTGTTCATTGTCCAGGTGCTGGTTTTACAAAACACTCTTAAAGCAGAGGGACTGCATGTTACACTTCTGACATAAGATGGAGATCATGCTGGATAGCAGGAAAACAAAGAATCCAGACATTACCACAGGTCTGGTACAACATCTTCGGCATCACAAGCACATACAGCAAACCAGAGACAGCAAGGTGGAAGAACTTTGCATCACTGAAATGAATCATTTCCTCAGGATCCCCCTGACTGAAAACAAACTACTGGTCCCTCTAATACCCTGATGTTGCTGCTGGGACTATGCCCATTTCCTCTTGCCAGATGCAGTTAATCAGCGCAATGACCCGGCTTCTTCAGCAGCCTCCTTGTTTCCAACTCAGAATAAGCTTCTTGTGCAGCTGGTTGCCTTCCCGCTATCTTAATTTCCCAAACCCACTCTGTGACTTGCCTCCAACAGCAGCCAGTGCTTTCTGACCCAAAGTCAAGCCACAGCCCACCAGCAACTGTGCTTCTGTGGAACAGAAGGAAGGAGACAACAATCTCTCAACATGCACACTAAGTGGTGTCACTGCACACTCTGTTTTGCATGATATAAGCAACTTAGTCTCCACAAAACACACAGAGCCACGCAGAGCAAAGCTGAGGCATGTACACAAATATAAAATCCTGTTCACTTCCATTTCATCGTGCTGAAAAATCAAGCAGTGACTTGTGAGCCACTTACTCCCTCCAATGGTGCAAGCCATGGGGCTCCAACCTGCCCCGTGTTCCACACCCTCCCTTGCACATGCAAGTGCTTCCCTTTCTCTTAATTTGCTCTTTCATCTTGAGCTGTCTTCCACTTGAGTTGAGCAGTGTTCATTAAGACCACCGTTTTATCTGTCTTTTCAGAGAAATATTACTTTTCCTGCACCTCTCCTGTCTGTGAGGATGAAGCCATACCTGTCAATTTTTGAGACAGACTGGAATCACAATTCTTCAAGAGGACAATTCTTCTCCGCACCACCTTGCCATTTTTTTTTGTTTTAATTGAAATAAATCACTCTTTCCGATAATAAAGGAGCTCCCCATCCTTACTACATTAGTTAGCAGTGAAAATTGCCAAAAAACTTCCTTTTACATCCCATCTGCCCAAATGGATTCTCTTACTCCACGGTTCAGGCAGTGGTGGCTCCTTTCTACCAAAACCCTAGGCTTTAAAGCTTACTGCATTCCCTTTAAGTTCCTCTTCAGCTCCCCAGCAATAGAGCTGAAAGTGCTAACACAGCAGGAACATCCCTCTAACTCCTAAGGAAGACAACAGCAACAGCCTTCTGCTTTCCTAACAGCTCTGTTAGCGTGTCTGAGCAGCTTCCTTATCTCTCTCCCAGCTTTCTGGAAACATTCCACCAAGTTCCGCCTCAAACCATCCTCCTGTTTCCTTTCTCACTACAACAGACAGCATCACCAACCTGTCAAGCATTCCTGCAACCTTGGCCTTTCCACCAGCAGTGACCTTCCTCTCGATCTCATTTCCAAGCCAGGTAAAAATCTTGTATGTTCCTTAAGCACAACACACCTCCAAAATGTTTTCTTCTATCAGCCCAGTTCCCATCCTGTCACACCTTGATACCGAAACAGCTTTCTTCCCCTGGGTTTGACACATGCACACAGGTCTGGCCTGGACTGTACCTATTTTAAGGATCACTCCTCCCCTCTGTTAACCAGACTTGCCTGCTTTCCTTTACCATCAAGACTTCAGGGCTTATTTTCCACCTAACTGGTAGTCCAGTACCGTCTCTGGCTTTGACACTGTGTTGATCTGTTGTCTTCTATTTTCTAACAAAGCTGTAAGCTTTCTAGGACAGAAACTGATTTTTACTCACACCTGTGTAGCGCCTGGCACAGTGAACTCCTCACCAAGTACAAGTGCCCACAAGTGACAGGTGACAACAATTCCACTGTCCTCCCCCTTTCTGCCCCCAAGTTCCCCTTCCTCCTGAGCCATGCACACAGCGAGACACATGCAGGTCTCCAGTGCACCCAGAGCACCTTGATCAAACTCCCACAGACATACCCAAATGACACATCACCCCTACTGATGCCAGCAGCACATTTGGAAGAAAATGCCACAGAGATGGGGCTAGTGGCACGTTAAGCAAGAAAGTAAGATTTAAGAAAGCACCCAGAAACAAATGAATTTCCAAGAGAATTTTGACTCCTGGCATAAACACATCCCTGCCACGCACTGGCTGAAACCGGAGTAGGAAAGGGTCAATGGACCCCAACAACAGGCTCAGCTTAGTCACAGCCAGGCAGAGGGAGGCTCTGCCACGGACTGCAGAGATGCCCCAAGGGCCCTGTCAGCTGTAAGCCTGAGCAACGGCAGCAGTCCTGTGAGAAATAACCAGCTGCCAGAGCCTGAGGATATGTAGGGACCTTCGGGAACAGACATCACCTGTGCCTCATCTTAAATGCCTCTGATTCAGTTTTTGAAGCCTCGGGGCTTTGAGAAGTGCAAGAGAGAAGGGATGGGGAGGAGGAATGTCTATGAGCAGGTTTATGTGCCTATGCAGAGCGGTAAGTGGATTTCTGGGGTATACAGTTAGGAGAGGTGAGCTATGAGCACCGTCCCGGCAAGCAGAGCTGTGCATAAAGCAGCAAGGAGGTGGCACGAGGCAGTGCATTTGTGTGCACAGCTTCTGTGGGAAATGGGAAGCAAAATCGTCCATCCGTAGAGAGGTAAGTGAAGTAGAGGGCCAGGATGGGTGTTCCAGTGTGTGCAGAGGTTGGGTGTGCATGGGTAGCAGAGCGCTGGTTGGCAGGGTACATCGCTGTCAGGACAGCACTGCTTGCACGTGAGTACATGGTGCACTGGCAGACCTAGTTACCTCCTGAAAGTCAGAGGGAGGAGAGATGGGTGCTCCTGTGAGTACTACAAGGAGTGCTTATATGGGTTTCTTCAGAAAGTGATGAGGTGAAAATATTTCTAGGCCTGGAACAAAAGGCAGGAATGGCAGAAGCTGCATTGCACTGCCTGTCACCAGGGTGGACAGAGGCATGGCACAATGAAAACGGGGAGAGCAAAGTCCAATCTCAGCCAGATTCTGCCCAGATGTGTCCTTTCCTCTGGCTTTGGCCATAATTATATCAATGCCAAAACTGATGAAAAATTGATCAAAGTGTGATATAGTTTTATTGGGCATAGCATTACCCCAGAGTAATACAGGTAACAGAGATGCAGGAGTGCAGATTTCAGGTAGACATGGAAGTACACATAGCCTAGCAGATATGGGTTATCTGCCTGAATGGAACGCATATGAAGAAGTGGATATAATGAGGTCACTACATTACAAAGAAGATGCTAAAAAGGTAGTAAATCCCTGCTGAAAATGTAAAACTCATGAATCACAGAATCATAGAAGCACAGAATGGTTTGGGTTGGGAGGGACCTTGAAGGCCATCTAGTTCCAATCCCCTGCCATGGGCAGGGACACCTCCCACCAGACCAGGTTGCCCAAAGCCCCATCCATCTTGGCCTTGAATGCCTCCAGGGATGGGGCATCCACAGCTTCTCTGGGCAGTCTGTTTCAGGGTCCTCACCATCCTCATAGTGAAGAATTTCTTCATAACACCTAATCTAAACCTCCCCTCTTTTAGTGAGCTAGTTACTGATACTGACTGTGCCTTGATGGGGTACTGAAACATCTGCACACCCAGCAGACCACTCAACAGAAAAAAGAGGCACATGTGTATTGTCCACACCACAGAGAACAGGGTGCCAGGACTGAGAAGAAGTAGAGGTAGAATAACTTACAAGGAGATCTGGATGGTACCCAGGAGCTTGTATCCTTTGTTATTCTCAAAAGAAACATATGGAGACCCAGAAAAGTCATACAAGAGAACCAACTGCACAGCAAATGAAATCCACAACAGACTCTGCCAATAGCATCACTGGCACTGTGCTGGGGAAAGGCATCTATACATCTCCTAATGACCAGTCATATTAACCCAGCAGCCCAGAGCTCTTTGCACTGATGGAGAGAGGAAAGTCCTGTGTTAAGCTAGCCACATATTTCCTGCTCCCTCCTTGTCAAACTTCCTTCTGAGTATCAACCTCTACTTTTCTCTCCTGCCTATATTTCCTCTACTTCTTGTGCCTCTACTCTGATCTACCTGCTCCTTCTACAGATTGCTTATTCTCTGTGCCTTCCTTTTCTTCCCTCCATGTTTCTTCCCTTGCCCCCGAATCTTCCTGTTGGGCTGCCAGGTCTCTGGTTCAGTGACATAACTCAGCTGATTTACCCTTCTTAAAGCAGTGTCTGCTCTCACGTAAATCACCCTCCAAACCCAGCCTGTGAAATGGGCTTGTTCGCTAAACTCTATGAATAGGAAAGTAGGCACAGCTGGCCTATTCATAATCAACATAAAAAATAGATTAGCACTTTACAGATTAAACATTATCGTTTCAACAGTTAACATAAATCAACTGCACTTACAGGCCCAGCATTGCTGCTGCCACTGCAGGGTGACAGGCGCTGCAAAGGGAAAGGCTGCCAGTCCGGGGTGCAGTGGTAAACAGCTCATTTGTCTTCCACCTTGAAAGTAAGTTCTTGCCTGGCACCCCCAGGGTGTACTGCTAGAGGTTGTTACAAGGATAAAAGTGGGCTAAGAAAACAAAGGTAGGGGGTTAATTTTGATTAATTCACACACATTTCCGAGAAATTCAGCAACCCACTATTCTAAGGCCAGAATCCAATTGCCCTTCATCCCTAGAGCTGCTGCAGCTCAAAAACAGATGGAGCAAGAGTCAGCGCCTGGAACAGGAACAGGACAGGGAGCCTCTAAACACTTCCTGGTATCTACCTCTGTTTTCTAGCTCAAAATCATTGGGCTCCAGTGGCTGAAGTGAAGCAGTTTGGTGGATTGTCTAATTATATTACCCATCTCAAAAAAAACCCTCATCATAAGCCGAGGAGGCACCTCTCCAGAGAAGGGCTGAGGACTGAGATCCACTCCAGGTGTGCCCCCTGTCAGCAGTGCCAGGTGAGAGCGGCCCAGAACCAGCCACTGATCAGGCTGCACCTTTCTTCATCAGGTAAAGGACACTGAGTCACTGGAGACGCTGAGCCCAGCACACTATCAGCAGTGTGCTATGGCTGTGTAGTGAACAGAGAGAGGAAACTCACAGAGCCAGTACAGTCACAACCCTTTCCTTCTGCCCTGCTCACCCACTGAGAACCACCCCGTATCTCAAATGGTTAGCTTGGAGCTGCCAACCTGTAATTCCTCAGCTGGTCCTGATCACTGCAAGGGCATAACTGACAGGATAAGCTACTAAGAACCACTCATCACTCTTTCGAACAAACAAAAAAATAGAAAAAAATAAGAAAAATAAAGAAGAGAAAGGTTAGGCTATGGTCCAAAGTACAAAACACAGCCTGGGATAAGTGGCGTGGTACACAGGAACCCCTCAGGGGCCTAGATGTTTCCTTGTCATCAGGAACAAAGACACTAGCAGTTCACAAAAGATGGGGCAGTATAACTTATGTGGAGTGACTTCTTTAGTATAATCCCTCTAACAAGCCCTGGTGATTTTAATTGCTCTAGTCACCTTCTACCCTTTCTTGATAAATGGGAATAATGCTTAATAGACCTGAACCAATCAGTTACATCCAATATGATGTTTGGCAAAATTTAGCTTTGTTCTCCATTCACAACCAATGCTACCTCAGTTTCATCCATTTTCTGAAATGAGCCAGCTAATGTATATTTTCTACTAATCATTTGAAATTTGGAAGGGTTGGTGCTGAAAAGCCTCTTCCAAGAATTTGCCTATTTGAAACGGATTGGTTATGTGAGCTTTGTAAGGGAAAAACTCATCGGTTTGCTTCAGCTGAGCTCTCTTGGCACCAGCAGCAGGTCACATGAGATTATTGCTTCGCTTGTCACAGACAGCTTCGTAGGTTTGGCTCTGAACCATGCGGCCTGCAAAACCAAAGCTTAGAGAAAATAAGTGCAAAAATGTGCATAATGGTCACAAACATAACTTGATTTCCACAGAGAACATTCAAAAACTTCCTCACCCTCAGGCTGGCCTGCTTACTAGGAACTGAAACACTTAGCTCGCTAATGGTGGAAAGGCCCTTGAGACCCCTGAGATTTCAGTTCTTCCTTCAATTTTAAAAACACAAAAGCATGTTGAGTGTGAGGCTTCCTATGAAGAGGATTTCCCACATTCTCACTCACAGCAGCTTTTTCAGAGGGAGGAAAACCTGCAGACAGGCTTGAAGTCCTTTCTGTAACTCAGTGTCCTTTCAAAAATAAGGACATCAGACTGATCCCAGAAGTGCCAGAAAACAGAACTTATTAGATTGCCTGTACACCTCAAAAAATCGTAAAAATGCTATGTCTGTTTTGTATGTTGAATAAATGTGATGTATGTGAATGAATAAATGGAAAATGCAGATAGGCCAAGTTGAGGCCCCATAACTCCTTAATTTATCTAATCGCTTTTGTTTCATCCTCAAATGAACTTCTGTCAAAAGACACCAGACTCACTGTGCCAGGTTTTCATGTTCCTGATGGGTCAAGAGACAAATAACTGTGCAGACATAAAACTCAGAGAAAACAGGAGATGCAAATGAGGCAGAATCAAGTAGGAAATGAGAAAATCAGTGGGCGGGCAGATAACAAGATTCCCTGCTCTCTAAGAGCTAAACCCAGCCTCTGCCTAGATCTGAGCACCAAGTAGGAATATTTTTGAGTGTATCAGCAGCAGGCTTTGAAACAGAAGCCAGTCCCCCCTCATGGCAGCTCAGGGTTACTGCCCCTACTCAGATCTTGCTGGGTCTTAAAAGCACACCAACATTATTGAGCAAGTGAGATACACTCCGAGGTCAAAAAAACAGTCTCCACATGCAAGAAGGCCACCCAAGGACTACTAATTACAGTTAGAGATACAGGTTTCCAGTGACTGTTGCTGGAAGGGTGACCCACGTGTTGAGATGTGGTTTGTGCCTATGGACAGAGCTCTGCTGAGCACCATATCCACCGCCTCCACAGGCATGAACACTGAACACAGCCCGACACAGCTGTGCTGCACGCTGGCAGCCAAGACTTGTATCAAAGAAACACTTCAGGTGCCATCAAATCTCTCAGAAAACTATACTGAAGGGATCCTACCATCTGCACACAAGACACTGTGAGCCAACAAATTCCACGCAGGTATATCATATACCAGTCCCCATGCACCTAAACAATCTGTGAATTACAGAAAAAAAGTCACTAAGCGTGCCAATCCGAATTACTCCTTACCAGGCCATTCCCCATTCCATCTTCTGACCTCAGATGTTTCACCTTCTCATAGAAGACTTAAAAAAAAAAAAACAAAAAACAAATCCTTCAGAAAATCCACTGTCCAACCTCTTGTATTGTAAACCATGAACTTAAAGGAAGGAAAAGAAGATTATTTTCTAACGTATCCACCACAACCTTCCTTCTCGTGGGCAATGGGGCTTTGAGCACCTAGAGGGAGAAAACCGCCTTCTCACACATAGTAGGAGGGAGTACTCTGTCCTGAAGCTCCCCTGGGAATAAGGGCATGAGCTTGCCCTTGGTGTGACAATAAGGATCAAGTACTCTGGAGCCTGCAAAACAGAGCGAGCAGAAGCACGAGGGACAAAGCAAGGCGGACCACCTGAGCCACACAAAGTCCCTTGTTTGCTTTCCCTGCCCACTTGTAGCACTGCAGCACTGCTTCTGGGCAGCTACCGCCTGCACAGGCCCGGTGTAGGGGCTGCTGCACCGAGCCCCACCAGGAACAAGGGGCTCCCCTTACCCAGAGAGGGGGCCCGGTGGAGGCAGTGGCAGCAGCAGGACCGGTGCAGCGGCTGCTCCTGCCTTCCAGTTGAGTAATGTGGGCCCATTTGTTCTGGATGACATTAATGCTATTCGCCATCCATCTCAGACTCTTTAAATTACCTTTTTATGGCCAAAATCCTTTTCATAATTGATAAAAATCTTTTTTATATCTTGAGTTATTGAAAAAAAAGTAAAGTTTTTTATTCCTCATTATAATTTTAATACAAATGTATTTTTTATTGACAGCTGCTTGGAAACCCTGATGGGGCTACCGAGAGAGAGCAGCAGAGGAGCGGGAGAAGGGCCAAATCCCCAGCCCCGTGCTTACAACAGCAGCTTGCACCATCAGTCGTGGCCATCACAGCCAGACCACCACTCTCGTGGACAATGAGGGTGGTAACAGCACAGAAAAGATTTCCTGGGATGGTCACAGAGCCCACAGCAGGCTCTTGCTGAGCTAGTTCTAGTTTCCCCATGCCTCTTGGTGATGTGCAGGAGGACCAACTTCAAAGCAGGCCCAACTTCAAAGCACAGCGTTGCTGGAGCAGGGTACATGAGGACAGAACCATGGTCACAAGCTACAGGAGGCCCAGACTTGGAGGTTTTGCCACAGGACACGCAGCCTGTTCAATGGCGCCATTTGGCATCAGACCCTCAGCTCTGAGAGGCCACGAGTGACTGTGTGTGCACTGACCGGGCCACACAGCAGTGCTTTCAGGCAGAACACCCCAGTTCTGCAACACAGAAGGTTGCAGAAGCAACTCAGAAGGTTGCAGAACCTGGAGGAAGTGGGCACGTCTCCTGGCATCCAAGATCAGTTCAACAGCACTGCCCATCTGGGACGAGGCTTCCTGGGGTCACGATAGGATCTGCAGCATCATGACCTGAAGACCTTGTCATCCGGAAGGATAAGCAAATCTTCTCTAGGACAGCATATGGAGCTGGCTACAGAAAGCGTTTCACATTCCCCTGGGAACAACTTGGATGCTGTAGGACATGCAGTGTAATACCCAACAGCCTACTGAAGCCTGAGCTACTTTTCCACAGGGCTGCACACTGCTTCAACAGTTCTGCAAATCAGAAGTAAGCGTATGTCTTGCCAGAGCTTAAAGTGCTGAGAAACAGTTCCAGAAAGAAAGGAATCACTGTCCTCCCCCCACTGCTGGCACAGCAAAGGCTGCCTTGCTGTACCAAGAGTGCCTACAGAAATAGGAGTGAAAAAATAAGTCTCTCCTATTCCCTCTGTCCTTTATCAGACTGCAACCGCTCAAGTGCAGGGAAGCTTCTTGCTATGGTTAAGGCTGCATGGCAAAAGCCAGGACATTGGTACCTTGCTACAGTCTTATTCCAGCTCCTTTCCCTGGTAGGTTCACATGGGCATAGGATTTTGCCTCTCCTTGCCAAATGGCTGTGTAGCATTGCTGGGCATCATTGCAGTGACCATGCTCCCAGGTGTACATGGGTATATTTCAACAGGGGATGAATAAACCTCATGTAATCTGATTGAAAATAATGGAATTGAAGGGGTTGGAAGGGACCTCAAAAGATCATCGGGTCCAACCCCCCTGCCAAAGCAGGTTCCTCAGAGCAAGCTGCCCAGGTAGACGTCCAGACTGGCATTAAATATCTCCAGAGAAGGAGACTCCACAACCTCCCCGTACCCAACCTATAAAACACTTCGGGAACCTTGTGAGCAGTTTAAGGTAGAGGAACCAAAGCTAGCCTCCCTCTTAGCTATGGTTTTGCTGCAGGTATGACGACTTCGCAGACAAGGAGCATGTATCTGTTTCTTAATGCACAGCAGCGGTGCCTTGCCAGGTACAAGGGTAGGAATCCAAGGAAAGCAAAGCCTTTTAACTGAAGGCTGGGTCCCCCATACACCACTGTCTGTAAAAACACGTTCTGATTCACGAACTACAGCACAGGAGGCTTCTCTACCACACGTGCTTAGGTTACAAATCACAGTCCAAATGTTGGTGTACCCTGCCCTACTTGGCCAGCAAGCTCCATTACTGCACAGCTGCAGAAGGCTTCTTACAAATGGCAAAATAGTCCTTGAACAGGTAAAAGCCACAATTAACTAACTGTGGATGAAAAGGATGGTCTCCTTGGAGGTGCCGGCTAATCAAGCAATTAGAAACTACTTCCCATTACCTGTGCTCCCACAAAGCAGGGCTGGACTGACATCCTTCTATCTAAATGTCTGGCTTTCCATCTATTCAAACCCCTTATATCATTTGGCTTCATCACAGCGAAGCCTTGACCCCTGGGCTCTCCCCAGCGCTCTCTCCCAGCTTTGAACTAAGTGAGCACTGGAAGCAACGAATTCAATCACTGGCATGTTCCCTGCAGGGACCCTGTTTTGCCTCTTTGTCTTCCTGGCACACAGCAAAACCTCCAGAAGTTGTGTAAGCATGCGTGTGGATACCTGGGGTCAAAAAAAAAACCAAAAAACAGCTGGTCAAAATTTCTCACAACTCCTTACTTAATAGGGGATGAGAGTGCTCCAGCTTCAGCAGTTTCCACTCAGCTCTGAAAAAGCTTCAGCAGCTGTTAGTGAGGGGCCAAGGATGCAAGGGTGAGAGGAGGAAGGAGTGACCCTCATTCCCACAGCCAGACCCTTACCCCACAGGCCAGGACACAGCCTGGGACAAAGCACCTGAGCAGCCATACAGCACCAGCACCCTGCCTGCATGGGAAAGCCCCTGCCTGGCATCACACTAGCCTCATGGGGGTGCTAATTTTATCCTGTCTGGCTTAGCCAAACTCAGGGATGCCCTGGGTCCTCTGCTTTTGCTCTAGGACCAACCTGTCATCACCTCCCCAGTACCTCTGTATCCCACAGCCACAAGTCCATCTCTCCCAACACACCTGCCAGAGGGAGGAAGTGCTCCTAATCCCAGTGTTGGCCAAACAGTTCTTCCATCATTTCTTAGTTCCTAAGCTCAAGGGTTTTGCACTTTTAAGGTGTTTCCACTCTGAAAGATTCAGCTTCCAGAGTCCCTTATCACTTTCTCCTGAAATGTCTGGTGTCCACATTTCACCAGAAGTTGCCTAGCTCTGCTCTTGCATGCACCTTGTTGAATCAGAGAATTTAGCTGAACCAGCTATCTTCCTATGTGTCATCAGTAGCCCTGCAGAGAAAATGGTAATTGTGGGGCAGGGAACATACTCATTTCTCATTCATTTTCAACACATGACATGATTTACTTTCAGGATCCTGCTCAAACAGGAAAGACGAAAGCAGAGGTAGAAGAGATTCTTTCATTCATATCCTATCACCTATTTTTATACACACAGCTTTTCCCAACTCATCCAGGAAATCCATTGGAGCAAGCCCAACCTGTGGTATGGCCACTGTCTCCCCAAAAGACTTACTCTGTGATCTTTCCAGTGAGCATTTCCACAAGTCATGGTAAAGATTTACTTGTGCAGTTTCTCCTGTTGTTACTCCTTGTGTTGTCCTGAGCAGCCTGCTCTCTCACTGACACTTTTTTTTTTAAGTAATACCCTAGAGAATGATCACCTTGCACCATCACTTAGCCAAACCACTGTGGCTGAGATGAGAGAGATAGCATCTACTCTCTACTAATTATTTTTATCCCTATAATCCCTGATAGGTGCACATAACCCCCCTAGACTTAAAATGGGGATTGTCCGGGCAATACACAAACCATCATGTATGATGTTTTCCCTTCTGTTTCCTACCTGCACACATGCCACACAGCTGTAATCAGTCCATTAGCTCACCTGGATCTATGTGCTGCAGCTCCCAGTCTCCAGCCATGCTGCTGGGCCCATGGAGGGAGCTCTGCTACCGGCAGGTGCTGTGCAAGTCTGCATGGTGACAACGCATGGGGAATGGCTGCAGCCTACCTCACAAGCCCTCTGCCTTTGCTCAAAGATCATCCCCCATCACCGTGCTCTCCATTTAGACCAATTTTCCCACAAAGCCACTCCATTTTTTACAATCATCCAAGCCCCTGATAAGATTCTCAGGAGTAGGTCACAACAGAAGACAGGCTGCTTCTAATTGACTGGAGATACAATGCTGCTACACATGATAATGTTTGGTCTGTTGCCTTTTCTTGATTTCTCATGTCCTTTTCCAAGCTCTTGCCTAATTTGTCAGCTTGTCACGTTCCTCCCTAGGTGTATCTGCATTTCCAATTGTTATTCCCCCCATTTATTCTGCACTGATCCCGACTGTATGTGATTACTTCTTGCATACACGAGATTTATCTGAGGAGCCCACTCTCGTACTTGTTAGGGAGGACTGCAAGTCTTACCACTGAATTTGAGAGCAGCAGGGTTAGTTAGGCCTAGGCCCCATGGGAAGATTCCTTCATTGTTATTTTCTCTTCTTTTTGGATTCATCTGCAAGTTCCTAGGTTTGATGTTGGCCCCAAGGGGGAAGGTTTCAGTATCCCTCCTTGCACTCTCCACTGCTCTGACACTCCACCTTGCCCTTCTGCCATCTATATTTCAGCTAAGGTTTTTGTATTTAACATGTACTGAGGATGTAGCTACACTGGAGTTAAATTTGTGCCTGACATAACCCTGTTAATCCTCTGAGCTTCAGCAAAGAAAACTGTGGTGCGTTAGGTTCCTGACATCATTTCTGTTTTTAAATACTTGGATTTGTTACCTGGAAACTAATAGGCATGGGCACTTACCTGTGATTTTAGTACTGCCCAGTTTCACCTGCTACTTCACTTTTACACATTTCATTCTCTTAATTTCTGTCTTTATGTAATCATTGCTCTCATCCTCATTAGCATTTCCTCTCTCCTTCTTCCCATTTCTATCTTTTTTTCCTCTGTCTCTTTAAAATTAAATATTGCCCAGCACTGCCCATGTGGGTGATGTGAATGCTAAGAGGGAAGGCTGCTGTGGAGACTGGATTCGAGCTGCCTCGCTGGGAATCAATGAGGCATGGAGGGCTCGTCTAGCTCCCGAAACGCTGAAAGAAACCAGGGCGTATCAGTGGCAGCTGAATATGCACTTGAGAGCAAGGAAGGGGGCCCACCTCTGAGCGCCTGGCTCAGCCTCTGAGATGCACCATGCAGACAGGCAGAGGTGGCTGCTTTGGTAATTGAACAGGGGCTAACCTCGGGGTGGCTTTCCACATCTCCTGCAGAAGTGAGATTGCTGGATGGAGCCCCACGGAGCAGCAGGGGTTTGCAGGGAGCAGACAGCCTGCCCTGCTCCATCTACCCAGTGAGCTATGAAACACAGCTGGTACCGGCCATGCTACGAGGATGCAGTGCTGAGAGAGGAAGGAGCTGGCTCGCATGCAGGCAAAGGGAAGGCAGGTCAGGGGCACACATTAACCCTGCCATTAAACTGCAGGGAAATTAAACTGTACACAATACCTAGGCCTTAGAACTACACCTAGGCAGACATACCCCACCCAAACCCACCCACAACATATCCACTAGGTGCAAATACTGCACTTACCCCTTCGTGTTCTCCCCATACTTCCTCAACACACAGACTGCCCACAACACCCCAAGACAGCCCCATAAACCTCTCTATATAAGCAGATATACATGTACATGCTGCTTCCATTCTTCAGCCATCTCTCTCCCCCCACCACACTCCCATCTTCTCTACTATTGCCTTTGCACACCGTTGCCTCCTCCCTCCCTCTCACCATGTTAGTTGTGCTCCTTGGAACTCCTCTCCTCCACCTGGGAGTTGTGAGGAGACCTCCTTTCCTACAGAGCAGGACTCCAAGCAGCAGAGTGCCCTCTCTAAATGCCAGGGCTACTTTTTTTATACCTAGCAAACGCAGGCACCCACCTCTGATCTCGGTGCTGTAGCCTGCTGAGGGTTAACGGTGACACAGACTCCTTGGATACTGCACTACCTGACTGCAAGCACCAGAAGTGATTTATGTTATTATTTTCTTTGGGGGTTAATTAGGGGCTCGAAAAAGTAAAGGGCTGTCAGTGCCAGCTGGAATTGGTCTATTGCAGCCAGGGGAGAGCAGTCTTTCCTCCCAGAGCCCTGCTAATGCATCTTTGTCCCGAACAGCCCCTACCTCTTTGCCCAGATCCTCGCGGATGACTTGCTCAACCTCCTGCCTGGTGCTCTGCGGGGCCTGGCTGTGCAGCACCTTGAGGGTGCGGGTGTACTCCTCGGGCAGCAGGTAGTCCAGCGCTCCCAGGTGCTGTCCCACCTTGATGAAGGTGCCTCGGTTGGCACAGCACAGCTCCCGGAGGCGCTCAGCAGAACGCAGGTGCACCTGCAGAGAGAACAGAACATCAGCCAGGCCCCTTTGCTGCCTGTTGCACAGCAAAAGGGACTTCCACGTGTATCTGCACCATGCACATGGCACATAGGCATCGTGATCAGTGACAGAAAATTAGTTTTTGGCTCTGCCTTGGGCTACATCCTTGAGCACACGATGTCCACCCACAGACAGCATTGGTTCATCACTGTGATCTATCACTGTGATCCACTGCTATGAGCCCCTGTCAGAAGGCAATTGTCAGGACCACAACCATGGCTAGCAGAGTCAAGAAGAGCACAGTGAAATCAAGTGAGGAGAAAACCATGGATACCATCCCAAGAACTTCCAGAAAGTTGGAAGAAAAGTTAAAACCATCATTAAAATCACCAGTACTACAGATGTCTCTTTGGCAGCGAGGAAGGGCACTATGTGGGCTGTCCTTCATCCTCCTCTGCTCACTTCAAAACACCACAAGGGGACATTGCATCTCTCCAGTCAAGCCACGTCTTAGACTTACTGCTCACATCGTCGAAGTCCACTGACGCAGTAGTTTTAGAAACTTGGGATTAGGAGATTTGCCAGCTTTGCTCACATTGGCCAAGAGGTACCCAAATGACAAAACTTATCGCCCACCACTTGCCCAGTCTGGATTTCAGCTCCTGAAGCTCATTCTGCCGCTCAAAACCAGACCAGCCACCACATCTTCTAGTGACATTGATTTATTCTGCCTTTATTGCTCTCACTAGGAATGCCTCCTGCCAAGGACACAGCTACACTCAATATTCTTTAATAAATTTCAGATAAGCTTACCCTGATACATTAATAAAATCTAAGCAAATCAATGACAAAAAAAAAAAAATGTTCTGCACCCATCTCCTGGCAATGCCTGGCACCTATCTGAATGGAGGCTCCTCATTCCTCTGGCTTCCATGTCGTATGTCATTGAAGGTCAAATCCTGTGTCTGCAGACCCCATCCGCCCAGGAGACACCAAGATCCTGTGAAGGACTCCAATGAAAACCTTACACACACAGACACACACACACACCCCTATTCCCCATCTGCCCTCCATGCCAAGCAGCGCGGTGTCACATCACAGGACAGAGTGAATGTCTCGCTTGTGGGGAATGTGTCAGGGGACAGGCTGGGTGCTGAGCTGCAAGCACATAAAATACAGGCCTGGGGGAGTGTGAGGAGAAAGCCTGATGTGAGAGTCTCACACTCCGTTTGGGAGACTTGACAGCTTGCTGCACGCACGCACACCCCCCCGCACTTTCCTAGGTGGGCACGCACAGGCAAGCAGAACTGGCACTCGGAGCGTGCTTGTCCCAGCACATTGCCTGCCCAAAATACTCACAGATGCACAGGTAGAAAACAACATCCGCAAGCATCCCTGAAGCCTCCCATATTATTGTGCTGCATTTTATGTACCTGCTTTAAAGCTCCTGCTGTAACAAGCAGGGCTCTGCCCTGGCTGTTTTTCTGCTCTCCTCTGTGTGTCAAGAGGCAAAAGCAGGCCAAAAGGGAATAGGGAAAAGGAGCTGTGAAAGCGGCCGAGAAAGCAAGAAGAGCAGGGAGGGA
Organism: Anas platyrhynchos; assembly: GCF_047663525.1. Classification (NCBI taxonomy): domain Eukaryota; kingdom Metazoa; phylum Chordata; class Aves; order Anseriformes; family Anatidae; genus Anas; species Anas platyrhynchos. The sequence goes on from NC_092591.1 coordinate 22,888,936, forward strand.
GTAATGGGATGAAAGAGAAAGGCAGTGGGAGGGAGGGAGCCAGAGCAGCTGGGTAGTTTGTCACAGCACAGGGAGTTCAGCCCATTACAGGGAAACAGCTTTAATGCAGCTCCAATAATTGCCCTCTGCACGCTGCCTCCAGCAGGGGAGGAACCCCCCTGCCGACAGCAGAGCCGTGCCTGGCTCCCCCCAGGGTGTGGGGCCAGCTGCAGCCCAGGGCACGGGCAGGAGCCAGGCCCAGCTCCTCGCAGATACACTCCAAAAGCTCCAGCACTGAGCGAGGGCCAGCCAGGGCTTGCCATCCCCCCAGATGCAGCAGGAGCTCATCGAGAGACCCCACAGTGCTGTGTGGCTCAGGGCAGAGCAGCCACGACCCCGGGGCAGCCAGCTCGGGTTAGAAGCACCAGCTCCAGTGTGCCCACCTGCCCCATCCAGATCACCAAGGGCTGGCAAATGACCAAAAGCAGCCAAGAGGATGGATAAGTCAAGTAGCTGAGTGTACAACTGAACATACACACGGATGCAAGGTCATGCCTGTCACTTTACGCCTGCAGTGGAAGAGGAAATTTCAGCCCTCCCAGACTTATCCATCTTACAGAGAACTTGTTTTGCCTCATGAACTCAGCAGTCCTCAACAACAGAGATGAGGGCATCCTCACAGAGGGCTCTAGGAACAAAACAGGTCAAAAACCCTATGCACAGCATCCTCCAATGCTTTCGTGATTGGTCTGGTTAACACTCCTGAGAGACAGCCACCCTGGATGGTGGTCAGGACCAGGGAATGCCAGCTCCTGCCTCTCTTAGAGAAAGAGATGGCCCGACAGCATGTTTGGGAAGAAGGAAATCTACCTGTAGCCCTGAATTTAACAGAACTCCAGTCTGCATTGAAGGCAGAATTGAGAATGAAGTGGGGCTGTGATTCCAGCTTCCAAAGTCTTTTCTTACCAACCAGGTCAGGATGTTTAGCAGAAAAATGTTCCTAATGTTATCTATTAATCACCTGGATCTCTGCAAGCCAGGTCATGGTCCAGACACAGCATTTGTTTCTCTGATATAGGACCTTTTCCTAATCATAAGTGAAGTGTCACATTCCTTCCACAGTGTCTGACGCTCTTGACTCACGTTACTGTCCTACCTTTAAGAAACTGGGTAAACGGAAATCCCCCAGAATGGCTCAGTGCTTTTCTCCAACAAATCTCACAAGGTACTGCTCTTTGTTACACATGCAATACTTTGAAGATTCTTCTTATCAGGGAAAAGAGCTGGGAATAACAGCTAGTTAGGCATGGACCTGCTTCTACACATCATGCCTAGGAGCACCCTGTAGAGAAAGGAAGCACTGAATATACGGAGGATTACCAAGAATAAGCCTCCCTCAGGAAGCACTTCAGATCCCAAATGTTGCCTGAGTGTGTATAGGGCTCTTTCCCCAGTCCACATGGGCATCTCTTTCTCTCTCTCCCCCCCTTGCTCCAATTTCAGCAGGACCAGTTATCCACTGGCCCACCACATGGCTATCAGACCTATATGGTTTGCCTAAACCCTTTGTAGAGTGGGATTAACACTGATGATTGAAATTGTTCCATCTGGGCCATAACAGAAGGAGTAAGTCTCAGGTGTGGAAAGAACACAACTCTGGGATAAAGCACATACCCTGCAAACACAGGTGCAAAGGGACATTTTTCTTTTAAGTTTACCCTCGATGTACAAGCAGATCTGTTCTGTTCCAGTCATTTTGATGCTTTTGAAGAAATTTTTACCTGGACAAAGAGCTGTTCTTCAGAGCACCAGATGCACAGGTGTCACAAACAGGCAGGCACTAACCCAGCCTTAAGGATAAAGGAACTAATTTAGAAAAAAATAAATACCAAAGTTAAAACACACTGGTGCAAAGCTGAGTATCGGATTTGTTGACAGATCTGGTGATAAAAGGGCTCAGAAAGGCCATTGAGGACAGTAAGGTAAGTGGCGGAAGCCATTCTCTGCATGAAAAATCCTTCAGAAAAGTCATTCCAACCCTGAGGGGCATCCTCGCAGCTGGCAAAACGTGAAATGAGGATTAGGAATGCAGAGAGAAAATTTGAAATGCAATTAGTCAAAGACATAACAAACAAGTCACCAGAAATTCCCGATGATGACTGTTGCCTCCAGGAACCCTACAAACACAGATGCCTCACAAAGGACATCAGGCTGCATTTTGTGGAAGACAGGTCTGGAAAAGCTGCTCCTTCCACTCACCTCCACACTGGACAGCACCCCAGGACAGGTGAGCAGGACCAGCTCCACACCTCCTGGCTGCCCACTCACATCCCACCTGCTCCCTACCTGAACAAGGGAGGGGAGGAGATGCCCTCTCATGCCACCAACCATTCCAATACAGCATTTCAACAATACGTCTCCAGGAAACACCTTGAACACCTCAATCACATAAAAATTACAAATGATTTTAAAAGGTAGCTGAAACATTAATAATCATAACAAAAAGGGGATCACACATTAAAAGTGTTAGGAAGGAGAACAAATGTTGCCCTGTTTTTAAGAAAAGTCCAGAGTAATCTGGGAAATTATAGCCCCATTAGCTTTTATTCTGTCTGAACTAAATTAGTTGAGACAATAATTACGAAGAGTACCAAAAATAATCTAGCTAAATGTGATATGAACAGAAAAAGCAAAAGGAAAACAGGGAGGTTAGGAGGAAAAAAAAATCGTTCTTCACCAGTCCACTAAAATACTCCGAGCATGTTAATGCAACAGTCAATGAAAGTAAAAGGGAAGATATTTATCAGGACTTTCAAGTGGCTTTCAATAAATTCCTCCACAAAAAAAAAAAAAAAAAATCAAGCAATTATTAGACAAGATGCAAGAACACCCTTTTACTTGCTCATTTCATCCCATTCCCTGCTCAGAAATCCCTCCTTGCCACACCAAGCCCAGCACTACAGAAAGCAGCAGTGGGGGACTTAGTGATTAGGACAGAAGTGCCACATTTAGTGGTGTTTTTACCACAGCTCCATTCCAGCCTGCTCTGAGCAGTTTTAGACAAGGTGATATTGCAGAAGCCCTGTCCACATTAGCACCTGCAATGTTGTTACTTCCAGGGAGGCTGAACTAGCAGGAGAAACACCAAGAAACGTGATGAAAAAGCAGGTAGAGGTAGTACCCACAAGGCAGAAGGGGCTCTACTACAAATGAGTTGCCTGCATCGCTGTCAACAGCTAACATCAGAGCATCCTGTTCCACCCCCTCCTGCACCAAAGTTTAATTTCCCTGCTAGTGGTAGGAAGGAGACAACAGTGCAGTGACAAAACTTCCAGGAGAAGCAACAGAAATTATTCTCCACTATGGGAACATAAACCCTGCCACATCCCTACCAAAGATAGGTGAGCAATCAACAGACGGGCAGATCACCCCCAGCATAGATGGCTGCAAGGTTACACATATTGGAAAGAGCAATTTATCCTCCTGCACACACTGATGGGCTCTAAATTAACTGTAACCACTGAACACTTGCATCATGTTGCTGTGGACGGCTCAGTGGAGGCACCTGCTCAATGCACAGTGGGGGTCAGGAAAAAACAAACAAGCTGCTTAACTGTGTTTGGAAAGGGAAAGAAAAAAATGTTAAGAATATCAAAATGCCATTGTATAAATTGAAAGCGCAAACCTCACCTTGGATGCTGGACATACCATCGCAGAAAGAGGTATGGAAGAAAAAACAAAGAGGATAGAGAAGGAGAGAAAAAAATTATCATGGTCCTGAAAAGAGCCCATAAAAAGAGATTTAAAATGTTAGGGGGCAGTTTTGATTAGAGAGTTGATGCATAAGAAAGAAAGGAGTTACATGAAAAAATAAAAATCAAATCTCCCACTCCCATTTCCAGCTCTCACAAAACAGCAAATAATAGGGCATTCCACAAAGCAACAGCCCTTTTAGTTATCTTTTTACATCCCATTTTGCACAGTACAGCATTAACCAATGGCACTCACTGTCAGAGGATAGAGAAGCCAAGAGCTTAATGGAATTCAGAAAGGCTTTAGACATTTATGATAAAACAACCATACCTGATTTAATATGGAGCTTTTCATCTCTAAAAGTGCTTTTACAAAGCTCTTTACAAAACTCAGGATCGCTATCCCCCATTTTACAGACTCATAAGAACATTACGTGTAATAAAATGTCTAAAGGGCTTTAAACACTCTTGCTCAAGGCATCAAGACAAGAATTACCCTATTGATCGGCCCCAGTGAGAGACAGAATGCAAACAGGGTGCACTGATGCTCCCAGCATCATTAAAATCTCTTAAGAACCTATTTGGTGGATTCATCTCCCACACTCCAATTATATCAGTCACCTCTTCTGCTGGGGGTTCAACTGGTTCCCAAAAATCTTCTGTATCAGCTAAATTCTCTATCACTGCAAGGACTTCGGACGCTGGTGATGTCTGTGACTCCTTGCTTCCTTCCCATGGCACAGCAGAAGTACCACTTAGGGTCATTTATATTAAGCCTTTGGGATGCTGGGAGGTATCTTGTGGTGCAGGGTGTATGGGAACATCCCAGGTACGTACATGTGTTCTGTGGGCTATCCTGCAGGAGACAGCTCTCCCAGGGATGTCTGCAGCAGCAGGACACTGCACTGGAAGAGCCAGGCTGCCCCTTGGACTCCGCTGTCCCACACAGTGGAAGGGAAGACAGCATCACCCTCCTGCAGTGGGTATCCCCAGAACACCTTCAGCGGCGTGTGGAGACAACACATGTCAGAGGAGACAGGAAAGCAATCTAGACACATCCCTTTCTCTTCCACACCTGATGACAGGGCCACGTGCACATGACTGGTAGAACTACAGAACGGCTTTAAATGACCCAGGGCAGCACAAACTGGAGAAGAACAAAGAAGTCCACTCCCACTTCACACAGAGACTTCAAGCAAGTGCCACGCCAAGTATCTGTGGAGATGTTTAGGGAGCATGCAGCTGTTGGTGAGGTGAATAGGGTACTTGGGTCCTTTAAAAACCACAACAGAAAACCTAGAACCCATTGCAGCAACAGTGTGGTTGGGTCCAAGGGGCTCTTATCTCCTCTTCCACCCACTGTAAGCACACAGTTCATATAAACTGCTATAGCCTGCACTAACACTATCAGCCTGGTAATCAAACTGACTGACAGCAGGGATGCTGCACTGAGACACAACTCTGAATGGAATTCTTATTACCTCTTTTATATGTTATCTTTTCTGCCTGCTTTTTACAGAAGCTTGATCTTCTGCACACCAGATATTTCCCATTCAAATGCTTCCTTACAGTAGGACTTACCGATCACACTGCTGATCGCAGGCTGAGCACGCATCTTTGGAATTGGAATAACTCCTGGTGCAGCGTACCCCACAATCTAATACTTCATTATTTGTGTAAGGTACGTGTAACATTCATATGGGTTTATCTGTGGGTGTCTAACCATAGGAGACCAGGGCATTTCAGAAGTCCTCACTTAAGCAGGTGTGTTGTCACCCTTTTAGTCCTGTACTTTTTGGTTAGTTCCACGTAGGACAAACCCTGGGTAAAAAGGCATCCACCAATTCTCAGTTTGGACTGCCAGAGCTCAAAAGAGTCCTAGCAGAGATCAAAATCCTTCAGAAGCTGTAGCACAACAGCAGGTAGCCAGCGGGACAGCCAGGAAGTAGGAAAGAGTTATAGCTTGCAAAGGATACAGTCTTAAGGGATCATCTCTGTCCTGAAGTGACAAGGTCATAGCCCCTCAGTTCCACGAACCCAGTGTCACACAACCAGCAGGATGGCTACTGAACTGCATAAACAGAAGGATATATGCAGTGAACCTGTATCAGCTGAAATCTGGTGTTGGCCTTGCATCACCAGTGCTAAAGCAAACGAACACACTTCACCATTAAATGAAATCCTCTCTGGAAATCAGAAAGTTTGGAACAGCTTTTTCCAAGCCAGCCCACTCCCCACTAAACAGATATGCAACCTCTCACCCTTTGAACCATCAAAACTCCAAATTCCAAGCACAAGCACCTGCAGGCACTGACCTCCTGCCTACAGTGCACTAATATCACAAGGTGGTTCTCAACCATTTGGAGGACTGGTGTCTAACAGGAGGTCTAGCACAAAGCCCTAGTTAGGGACACCCCATGATTAGGGACCCATTTACACTCAGCTGAGGTCCATCTCTTTGACCAGTCTCATCCAGGCTGCACTAGGAGAAGGAAGCAGCACAGCTCGACGCCAGCGTCGAGCACCAGCAGCCACCTTGCTGATCCCTGCCGGCTGGTGCATGCACGGCCAGCACCGATCGGCTGCTTGAGTTCCATCTTCATTTTGCTCCAAGCTCGGTCATTTGTGCTCTGATTATCTCTCATTACTGACGACCTTGCTGTAATGAGTTTTAATCTGCCTCGTATTAATTAGAAACATTTTCATTAGCCAGCTCAATTTTAGGTAAATAGCTAATAGAAGCAACTGAGCTGCAATTAGTTATCTGTGGGGCAGTTCAGGAAAAAAATCAGAAGGGAGCAGCTGTTCCCATCTAAACACCTCTGTGATATAATGCAACTATTCTAAGTCTCCTTAGCAGGGACAACAAGGAGTGCACAGAAGGGATGGTCAGATACAAGGGGAAAATAACAGCTGAAATAACTGGGATGTTGCACTTCTACAGCTATGGCATTACCTGCCCAAGCTCACCAAATAATGGTTCCAGATCAAACTGCTGAACACGGCAATCTGAGAGTCAAGTTGACCCCCTTCTGCCTCCAGACATCACAGGCTCATAGTCTAGGAGCCTTAACCATAAGACTATTTAATACTCTTACTGCCAGTTTCACATACACCTCTAAAAGCATTTCACGAAGGCAAACCCTCTTTCTTCTCCTTTGATCCAAGAAAATGAACTCATACGAATGAAACAATTCAACTGGGTCCCACAATAAACACCACTGGCAGGACTGGGAATAAAAATCAAAGCTCCCAAATCTGTTCTTTGTGCTAGATTACCTACATGACACACCCGACACAAAAGGACAGGCAGAACTTTGCAAAAAGACCATCTCTTAGCGGTCAGGTTTATCTCAGAGACATTTTTTGCTTCTAGCACCTATGGCTGTCTGTTTCAGATGGTCTCTCCTTCACAGTTAGAGAAGCTGATGATTTACTGTAAATACACACCAAAGTAAAACCAGGGCAGGTATCACCTCACTAGAGATATGAAAGTTAAACTTTGGAAGGTAAGAAGGGAAGAGAAATTTACAACAGTAAGATGTTCTGAAGCCTCTGGGCAGTATGGGAAACTTACACGCCAAAGCCTGATCTAGTTCTGAGGAAACTTGGAGGGCACCAATGCAAAAGGAAGGCTGGTTTCCATTCCGTATGTTAAATCAGACATTTTGTATCTCACACGAGTGAAGCTCTCACGTAGCTCCCTCCTATCACTGTCATGCCTGTATCTTTTATTTACAATGCTAAGACAACCCCAATGCTGTTCTCAGACCCTTTTTGGGTTCTGCCAGATCTGCAATCCACCCACCGAGGATGTCTGGCACACGGCTGGGCTCCTGGACTGGCAGAGGACTCTCGGGGCAGTGCAGGCACCGTGCCACACGCCAGGACTCTGCTGGCAGGCCGTTTGCAGGCTTACCCCTACAGCCATCCCCCAGATGATCTCACACAGGTATGGAGATGCCTTGTTGCATCCACCTTTCCTATTGGAAAGGAAAACTGTGGAGCTGTGTCCAACACACAGCGTGAAGTCCATTCTCTCTTGAAGCTGCTTTCAACCCTGAGAGAAGCGCTCTCTAGAAAACAATACTCCAAAAACAACCCATGATGCAACAGACTCTTCACACAGCCTCTATTTTGGGGTAGGTATGCTTACATGAATGGTACCTACTCATCGAGATAAGTTAAGATCAGGTCTTAAGATCAGAGCACCCATGGAGGAGAGGAACTCGCTCAGCACCGCGGCTGCACGGAGGCATATGCAGAAGCTGCACGTGTCTTAATCCATTGATCACAGTGCCTGCAGCTCCTGGTACAGAGGCAGGTGAAACGATAATAAATGTGACACAGCATCTTTCAGAACCTTGCTAACAAAATTAATTCAGCTCAGCTTGGATCAAATCATGTGGGCTGGCAGTAGAAACAAGCTGAGGGTTGTAAAGACACCATCTTAAATGTCTGTGTGTTTAGCTATGGGGGGGCTCCCAGCCATCAGTCCTATTAAACCCTGCTTTTTTTTTTTGTTGTTGTTTGTTTTTGCTATTTTCAGTTGCTGTAAGGAGCAAGATCAACTGAGATATGTTATATTCACAAGTGTTCCCTAAACAGAAACTGCTGACAACACACCCTACAGATTCCGGAGACTAATAACCTAACAGCAAGAAATAATTTTGAGCTGCAAAAATTACCTAAAGGGAGAACGCTCCCCAGACAGCCATAGGCATGCAAGGAAACACTGGGTAGGCAGTAGCATGGGATGGGAGTGCTGGTCCTGGGCCATGGGGAGGATAGGGAAATGAGCTCAATCAAGGCCACAGGAGGGATTAGCTGCCACTGAATCAGTTCTGGCTATGCACAGGGAAGCTGCACACTGGGGAGAAGGGTATGGGGATGGTCTCTTCACTTAAAAAAAAAAAAGTCCAAAGTCCCAGATAAAGTAGAGCAAAACAAACAAGGCGGAGTATGTCAGGAGCCCCTACAAGACAGCTGAACCAGAATGGCATCAGGAGGAGCTTCATGACTTGCTTTAATAATAGAACTAGGTGATACCAGGCAGATAAACTTGGTAACATTTTCCAACTGATCAAGAGGTCAGACACTGTAAATGGGAAAGGAAGCACACAGAGTGTTACCAGGTAGAGCAAAGAGGTGGAAGACGAGATAAAATCAGTATCAAGGCCATCTGTTCAGTGCTGAATATTCCTGGCCTCCAAAGGAAAGTGAAGGAGCCTAGCAGCAGAGATGAAGATGAACACCTGACAGCTTCTTCCCTTAGTACCCATACTCCATCCTGCAATAAAATGGAGCTGGAAAAGCCACAGAGTGCGGACGAACCACACTGATGGGCGAGGTATGTCAGGATGGATGTTCCTAACAGAAGGAAAGATGGAGAAAGCTCAGCAACATCTCACCGAGCTCAGCAGCAGTAGGCCAAGACGGGGCAGCATCACAGAGTCTGCTCTCCCCAGTGTGGGGGTGCGGGGAAGAAGGAAGCGCAGAGGCAGCCGCTGCAGCTGGAGGGGAGAAATCGTCACATCCACTTTGTCAGCACCACAGAATCCGGGCTGACATTTTTCTCTTCCCAGCAGTCGAATCCCACCCTACCAGCTGCACGTCACAGCTGACCTCCAGTCAGGACCTATCTCAGTCAACGTCAGGCGATGAAGCCCTGCGACAGCAGCTTCTCCCCCTTGTGCATATGCAGCGTCTCTCCTGGCAGGTCATTCCAACGGCCGGGACAGCACAGCAACCAGGCTCCCTCGGTCATGGCCACACAGACGAGCACCAGCACTCACAGTTTGGTCACAGAGCACAGAAAGAAGAAATTCCATCGCAGCCTCTCTAGAGACCTCAGCAAGACATCGCCTTACCAAATTGACAGAGGCAGATTCTTTTCCCCTTCTTTAATCTGAGAAGCTCTGACCTTTAAAGTACAGCCCTCTTCCCAGAGGAACGGGGTGCCTGAAGAGGAGAGAGACAGCAACACATGAAATACCTAGAAGTGATTAAATTAGATTGACTAGGAAGTCAGGAAAGATAACAACCATGGGATTATGCTGTCAATTCCAAAAAACTGCAGTGACTGTCATAGCACTACGTCCAACAGAAGGAGAGTGGCTGTGGTGTCACTAAGTCATCATCAGTGGTATAGCACAGTCCTAATTTAAAAAATCCTATGATGAAGAGTGGAAAAAAAAAAGAAAAAATGTCCCTTTGTTACTCAGCAGATCTGTTCCCCTCTGGGTATCAGCCAGAGTTGCTGACTTCAGTGAAAAATACATAAATTACTCTCCAGCTTTTTCCTCCAGCGAAGAGCACAGAGCTACACACCCTGAAAGGCTGCTGGTGTCTATTGGCACCCCAGCAATGATCCCACCATGGGAGACTGAGCTAATGTCTCTCCTGATCCATGTACAATCAATAGACTTGCTAAACTGCAATTAGAAGGTCAGATCCTTCCTCATGGCCACTCCTCTGCTTTCATACTGGAAACATTAGGTTTGTATAGGTGCCGATGGGAGGAGGATTGGGAAAAAATGGGCTTATGTGGGTGCTACTGGAGATAGCACTTGGTCAACTGAATCTTCCTGGCTGCACAAGCAAGAGAGAACCTATATTGGCTTTGAAGGTGCCACTAAAAAAAAAAAAAAAAAAGGCATGAGATAGCAGTTCAAAAAAGTAAAAATATTTGGCATGGCATCATGTTGAGATAAACAAAACAACAGCCCAGGTGAACCTGTATGTTGGTAAGTCATTATCCAGAGCAGATTACTTCTGCTCCCACCACAGGCAGAAGGAATTACCAGAGACAATTGCCTTTATTGCAGTTGGTATCACAATGAACAACACTTGGCTGGGGCTCACTGAGGATGTGAAGGGAATAAAATTGAGATCATCTTTATATACGCTTACATATTCAACATTTTGCCCTTTCCATTGCCAGGTGTTGAGTTCTCTCTCTCATCTAAGAGATGAATGAGCATCCACAAGGTAGGGATGCTGCATTTGTAAATGTCAAATATATTATAAGAAACAAGAGGAAAAGAGTCAGTAAAGCTGTTGAATGTCTTCTTTCATTCTAAATTTAAGAAAACAGAGCATCCCTCCACCTGCAGACTCACTGTAAGCCACTATTTTACTTCTGAGGAACCGGGTACAAGAAATATTGTCAGTGCATGGGGAGCTGGGCACACAGCCAACAAGAAAAAGAGCAGAAAGCCTCCACCTTCAGGTTACCTAACCCATCCAAGACCACAGTGACTGGTCCATAGTCTGGATGAGTGGTTCAGCCTAGGGCATTCTGAAATGATCTCTGCCCAATTGCCTGTGAAAGAATCTCTCTACCCTTATCCTCCTCCACCCTCCCAGAGAAGCAGCTACAAACAGCAAGAAATGGGCTTTATCCAGTGGAAATCTAGGATAGTTTTTTTCTTAATATGAGATGCTGATTACTACAGATCACCTCTGCAAGTACCCCAAGGAGCAGGGTAAGAGAAGCCTATTCCATCATCACTCAATTACAACTCTTCTGTGGACAAAACTACAAATCTGGCAGCGCCTGCCACAATTTGAGAAACAAAACATCATCTAGGAGGTTTCAGTCTGAATCTCACGTGGCAAATGTTGAGGTTCCTTTGAGAAAAGGACAAGAACCTGATGTAAGAGATTAACACCAGACAAAAAAAAAAAACGCAAAGGTGGCACTGCAGTGGAGACAATAGGCAAGAGAATCTTCATCAACAGACAAGTCAAAAATAGGCCAGTTCTTATGTTGACTAGAGGGTAAACAGTAAGCTCAAGGCAAAAGGCCAATCACAAATGCAATCAGTACAAAACCTGAAAAAAATAATACTTATGAGGATTTTCTGAAGAATTAGACATTGCTGGCAGAATACAATCACTTGCGATAGTCCCAAAGACAAAACTTGCATGCCAAAAAAGACCACGGAGAATTGCCATCATGCCAGATTGACGTGAAGCAAAGCAATGAGAAGAAATCAGATGCTAGTAATCCATAAGCAATGCTGTCTGTGACTTCCAGTATATTTAAGACTAAAATATTTACATACTTGACAGAGACGCAGAGATCCTATGAAGGAGGCCGAAGTCACAATGAAACAGGAACAGGCCTCCTCCAGGAGGCTGCTTTAAGTCTATGTTAAGTCTATTCTAGATCCTAAAATAAGCTCCTTCTTAATTGTATGCTCATCAGCACCTAGGATTCACTGGCATCCCACAGTAGGGAGTCAGTGATGAGATGCACATCTCACTGCCTCTTCAAACGCCCTGTAAGCAAGTCTACATAAATTGTTGTCCTGACTACACATAGCTGGGTGAACTCCTAAACGCAGCCATGAGCAATTCAGGTATTTCTAACTCCTGTGCTCTTGGGCTTGGACAATGCTTCAGTCACAGGGAGGCAGAGTGCCTCAATCACTCCCACCACAGGAATGCAGCTGTCTTAGGGCCACCCCACACCAGTCCTCAGCATAATTTAGGACAGGTAGTCTGCAACTTCCAGAGGGACACGTGCAGGCAGAACATCATTGGCCATCTGGAACTCAACCAGCACATCGGATCTGACATTCCTCACACCAGGAACCCTCATGGCCATAAAACAGTCTAAGTAATGACTTCATCTGGTTCTAAAATCCATCGAACCCACACGTCCAGCATTCCTCACTTCCAAGCCTTCACAACACTGCTCACCCATGACCCCATCGGTCCAATTCCAACCACGAAAACTTCCCCTCCATATGGCAATGCCCTGTCTCATGCTTATTTTGGCACGTGATACCGGGAAGCCAAAAGCTCAATAAAAGCAAGTTTGGAAACACATTCTACACACTATTCCTAGGCTTGCAAATCCCTCATCTCCAGCAAAATACGTATTGGTTTACAGTAAAGCACATGTTCCTAACAGTTATATGGGAGCTGTTAGATTTTACTATTCAATTGCCTGAAAGGAGGAAAAGAAATCTCCTCTGTTGGCCTATTAATCTGTCATAACGAGACTCTTCATAATTAATTTGTCCCTAACAGTTGCTTTGTAATGATAGCGAGAGAATATTTCAGGAATGGCAATTACCTCTGGTGTCAAAATGATGAGGAAAACAAATGTTCAACCATCAACAAAATGCAGTGCCTTTTCCACTCCCACCCGATGGTGGGTGACAGCACTGCACATCGGAATTACAGTGCGGTTAATTACTAGGCATGTTGCAATTGAGAATTCATTTCCCTTCTTGAGATGAAATTTGTTGAGCAATGCAGGTGGAAGGAGGGGCATCTGCTACTGGGATGGTGGTTCTGTCTTATCTGTACATTATTTCTTTAATTAACTACACATATGTCCAGTAATTATAAGCAGTAAATGTTTTTGGAGATATTTTAAGCAACCTTCCTTCATTAGCTGCATATATGCCCAACCGTTTCAAAGATTTTGCAAAAGGACAGAACACCTTTTTTTGTTGTTGCTTTATTTAAATTTACTATCCTTCAAATAAAAGCCACAAACCTGCATTAGTCTTTCAATACTAATATGAAAGGTAACAGCCGCTGTAGGCTGCTCGTAAATGAAAGAGTTTCTTGAACTGGAAGCTCATTAAATTTGAGCACGTTATGGAACCTGATGTCTGACTATTTTGGGAGTGAGATTTCTAGGAAAGAAGTTAAAGCATGCGTAGGTGCTCATCTCTCCAGGTGAAGATCAAGCTCAGCCATTGCAAGGAACCTTACTCTAGAAAAGGACTGGGAAGGGAAATTCTCCTGGCTCAGCTGCTATTGACACAAGCATGCAAAGCTGCAGTGTGGAAGACCTGCCTGGGGTTGACATAAATCCACACAGGACCTGGGTCTTGATTTTCTCTGAAAAAAATCAATCTTGTGGCAAACCTTTGCCACGTGAGGCACCAGTAAGTGCGGTGCTGGGTGAAGAAAGTCTGTGCCCCCTCTGGTAAAAGCCCTGCAGGAGGGGGGAGTAAGTCTGTGCAGAGACAGCACGGGAAGCTGCCTGTGTTCAGATGGGAATACACCAGGAGAGGTGCCTGTGTAAAGCTACTGCTGCTTGTATTTTGCCGAGTCCTGAGCCACACCAAGCTCTTGCTACCCCAAAATCAAAATATAGGTTTGGAACAATCAGACATCACCCTCGTTCCTGGTACACACAGTCCCTAACCCATGGCGTCTGGGGCCAGTGAAGGTGGAGGGAAGCTGCAGTGGATGAAAGCCATGGCAGTCAGGGAGGCAGGAGCTCGTACAGCTCTTGGGAGCCCTCCACATGCAGCAGGTTGCAGATATCTCATCTTCAAGTGAACAGCCCAGCACAAGCACCAGCCCAGGGTGAGGAAAACATGGCCCCAGCTAACAGCCTTGCCGCTGTTCGCTCCCCATCGCTCAGGAGTGATCATTTCATCACGACGTTGCTCAGTCAAGGATCACCACTCTGTGTCTTGGCAATGGATGTTGCCAAGATGTTGCCAATTCAGATTACCACAGCAAAACCTCAGCTTACTGAAAGAAATACAAGCAGGGAAGCTGTCCTGTAAAAGAAGAGATAGAGAACAGGCACTACCAGGGCACTGCAGAGATGAGAAAGCTCCTGCTGGGCTCTGGAAATGCCCAGCTGCGATGCCTGACTGTGAACACAAAGGAAAGGGCTCCGGGGAAGAAAGCCTATCTTCCCTACTTCTTTTCACACAACAATCCTACAATAAACAAATAGGAGTGCAAAGCCTGCTGCCCTTCAGCAATGCTGAAAAAAACAACTTGTGTTCAGAGCAACCCTACGATAACAAACAGGCTGCACGGATACAGAGTTCACAGGCAACTCAAAGCCAATATATTTTCCAACAGAAACCGCAGGGGCAGTAAAGGCATTTTAGGAGCTGTTTTTTTGAAAAGCAATTCTGCTAGTGACCTTTTCAGTGAATTTACCTCTAAATTCAGCAAAGCTGGCAAGGCAGTAAATGGGTGCAAGCTTGGCAGGAGGCATTTCATAAAGCACCGTGCATGCGTGTGTATGTGCAGGCTCACACGCAGCTTCATCGTTGAAGTGGAGCTAGGAACAGAGCAGAGGCTGTATGAAGATGACCCTTGCCACTATGTTTATCTGCTCCCTGTGGGCCCCTTCCAAGTCACATCAGCTCAGTACACTGACAAAAACAAGTTGTTACTGGTGTCAGACCTGCCAAGATGCTGCTGCTGCAGAGGAGGGAACAGCAAGCTGCTCTGATGGTGCACCATCAGCACAATTTGCAGTCACTCAGACAGGGCTCCTTCTCTCTCAAAATAAAAAAGAGGAATGGGAGAAACCCCAAACCAATGCTATTGGGATCAGAAGTACACTTAACTATGGTAGCAGGGAATGTGATTACAATTTTGGATTCACTCAAAGCCATCTTTGACTCTGTCTTGGAAGTGGCTATTTGAGCAGAAATGCTCACACCGAACACACAGGCACACATCTACATGTAGACACACCTCTGTCCAGATCTACCGAAACGCAGACATGTTCACATCAGTAGGTTTCTAGGCAGGGCATAGACACCATAGACAATAAATTAAGCAGTAGCTTCCAAGCCTGGCATTGGATTCTATGTTTTGTCTCTAGACAAACTCAGAGAAACAGCTGCCTTTTTCTCCCAGTGGACAGGGCTTCCTCAGCCTGACAAAGTCTGGCCTGGCCCTGAGGCACTGGATGGAGAAAGACAGCAGAGTTGCCTTCAGGGATATCTTTACCTCGAGTATGCAACTTGGGTAGCCCTCACACAGGTGAAAGGGTTTGTTTGAAAGCCACCAAGACGCCTTCCACATTGCAAGAACTTCAGGGAAGCGTTTGCAAGACAGCACCCAGCACAGTCATCCCCTCCACACTCACTTCCCAGACCAAATGAAGACACTGGCTTGACAGGTAAGGTAATTGTGTGCTACCCTCCAGCACATTCTTTTATCAGATACACTTTGGGGAGAATGTGATAAGGTCACTGGTTTAGCAGAGCAAATCTACCATTTTCAGCTCTTCTCTAAAATTCCAACCTGGCCTGCTATACGAAATATCCTCTGCATGCAACATTTCAACTTTGCTGTACTCTATCCCCATCTGAAGGTTTAGATACCTATTTTTCCCCAATCTCAGACAGTATTATTTCGATTCTCAAGACAGATGTCTTTTTTTTTTTTTTTAATAGGTAAAGCACTGGTTACCTGTCATCTCTATTGATTTAACAGGCAGCCTCCTACAACCAAGTTGTTTCAGCTTCTGTCAGTTCCTCAGTTCCCATGAAGGGCTGGGCCATATTCTTCTGAGGTCCCTTCCAACATGGGCTGTTCTATGATTCTTTGAGGTTATCTAAACCAACCTTGTGTTCAAGGCTACACAATCCCTCGTTAAGGAAACATCCTATCAAAGGGTCTGACCCAAAGTCAATGGGAGCAGTCTTAAGTTCCTTTAAGTAGCATTTTATGCAATCCTGCTTTCTTTTTGCTTCCTTCCCTCTTCAACTTTGAGAAATCTTGTGTCTATTTGCAACACTCACACCTGGGGTGTAAATCTAGGCAAATAAGTCTCAACCACACACTCTTCAGAGCCTCTCTTTCCAAGTCTCACTTCGCATTAAGTGTTCATTCTACATTAGGACTCAAGGTGTAGTCCAAACACTAGATCAAATAAAATTATTTCTTCACTTCCCAGTTGCTCCTTTTATAGTGCTCCTCATGGTGCAAGCTCCTCGCAGCCTACATCCTTCAAGAGCTCCCTGATGGGTTCCTCACTGCACCAGCTGAAATGTTCTTCAGATGTTCCTCTGGCTATTAGGTACCTCTTCAGAAGCTCTAAGGATGCAGGGATTCAAATGCAAAGGGATAGCCCCACCTGGAGGACAGAAGGCAAAACACTCCCAGGGCCCACAGCTTCATTCTGCTGGGGAGCTGCCAGGAATGTGCAGGACCACTTAGGCAATTCTCTGTGCAGACCAGAGGCATGTCTGACACCTCACACATGCTCCTGGAGAGAAGCATTTCAGGAATGAGGGTGCAGAGCCAGCAAGACAAGTGCAGTAGATGAGGCACTGCCTCTTGTCCCCTCACCTCTCTCCGTCCTCCTCCTCCAGAAGTGTCACAATGGCCCATTTCTCTGGATAAATCTCTGCAGAGGACTGAAGAACATCCTGCTTTGTAGGCACACATCCCAAAAAATGGACCTTCCTGCAATGCTACTAAATTAAAACCTAGAGATGTTGTGGCCATAAGGTTCAGCTGACAGCACTCTAGAAAGCAGAAGGAGGAAAAGGAAGTTTCTTATAATTGTAAGATTTATTTTACAGCTTGTTATGTGTTTTCAGTGCAAAGCTTTCATGCTTTATGTGTTGGCAGGAAGTTTGCTAGACAGCAGTGCTCAAATGGAGAGTCATCAAGCCAACAGCTGGCCCTGCTAGTAGCTTCTTTCGACTGCATTAGCACCAACCCTGCCTTCTAGATGAAGAGATATCCTGGGGAGGACATAATGGGGCAACCTCACATGATCGGCTCAGGGACTGTAGATGGGCTGTGAGGCTCTTCACCTCTTACTGGTTCCCATTTAGCTTGGTGACAGGAAGTCACTGCCACCTAATGGCTATGCCATGTCTTGTAAGGGAGATCTTTTGCTCCTCATCCCAGTTCACCACACATTCAAGTCGAAGAGAACCACCACTGCACGCCCTGAATGTGGTGCTGAACAGCCCCCAGTCCCTGCTCAGGGCTGGCTGAAGGAATGCCACGGAGACCTCCCAGGCATTGCTCTCTGCAGACACAGCCCAGCTCCATCATGAAGGAACTATTTTAAGATAGCCCTTCCTACTAAGGCACACAGCATTACTTAACCATGGGGAAGGGCCACAGACACAGGCTGTTTTACTGGTCTGAGCTATCCAGGAATCGGAGGCTATTTTTGGAAAAAATATGCACGTGTGCTCACCCTTTCTTTCCAGGGCAGTAGGATCCTTCAGTCAGGCAACTTCACTGTGAAACATCTCTTTTTTGATAATACCCACCTCACTTTGAGAAATAAAGTCAACATACGCCAGGAATAACTCTTATGGAGGAAGAAATCCTATTCTGTGTAATGATGGCACAAGATTACACCTTCCAAATATTTGCCCAGCTACTGACAGCCCAATAACCAAGAGTTTGAATGAGAACAACCACATTCTGCTCTCAAAAGGAAGAAAGTTAATTAACCTCCCCAAATGTCTTTTCCCTGACAAAGCAATTCTGTTGCCAGCAAAGTTAATTCAAGAATGGATTCTCACCGTCTCCAGAGACACCTGGACCAGAGATCCTTTCTCTCCTTGCCATCTCCTCTCAGTTTAAAAAAACACCTGCATCAACATTTGCAGCAGTACCTTCTGTCGTACATCGGAAGATGACAAGATTTTCAGCTGTGGCCACTAGTGCAGAAACCTGCAAGATGACTGACCCGCTGCGATCCTCTCACTACAATGACAACAACATAGGAGCCCACTGATGCCAGCCCTTAAACAAACAGCTTGTTGTGAGATACCTCCTGACTGACAGCAGGATCAACAGAAATTGATGCCGGCAATATAAGAAGTGTCAACCAAGACATGCAGGTGCTGTGATGAGAGCCACGCTGGAAATGTCACAGAGTAGGCTGACTCAGGACTGGGGAGACAAATACTCAAGGAGGCAGAAGATTATCAGAGAAATGCAGCCCTCTACAGAATAAAATTGTTTGTTGAGAAAGTAACAGGTAAGAAATGTCCCACTTGGGAAATGGCTCTGTGCCCTCCTCTGATCCTCGGTACAAGCAGACACAGGAATAGGAAGAAATATCCAAGTGTACTAGTACAAAGATGGTCAGAACCACTTTGTGGAAGAGACAAGCACTGAAGAAAGCTCAAAGCTCCCCAAACATTACTGATACTGGACTTAGAGACATACAGAGTCTTGGAGCTAACCATGGCTACCACTTGGCCTTGCCATCAGTACGTTGGCAATACCATCACAAGCAGGACAAAGGCAGTTAGCCCAGGAAAGGGCTGAGGAGAACGATCCAGTTCCACGTATGGTCCAGCCACCAGTGGTGCGCTGAAGCGAGCGCTGCTTTACCCCTGCTAAGGCAGTGGCAGCAATGGAAAAGATAAGACTTCTTTCCTCTTCATTGCTGTTTAATAAGAGCTACGAGTGCCTTCAGGAAGGTGGCTCCTCATGTCTCCTGGCTGATGGAAAAAACAGAGATGCGTAAGTGATTTAAAGCAGCCCCAGGGACACACAGTGACATTCCAGCTACTGCTTCCTGCCCTGTGGAAAGCAGAAAATACTTCCCTGATCTACTGACCATAAAAGGTGCTGAGATCTGGCTAGTTGAGGACATTAGCATCAAAGTGGTGCGTGAGGAACAGAAAAATAGAGTAAGATTGAAGAGTTTTCCTTGGAGCTACATTGGAACCTGGCTAAAAGCCCCCAGGGAACCCATTTCCTTTTTAATCTGCTCAGCATTTAATTGCTTCCTAATGACTATGTCCCTGTTTCACCCCAACGGGCTCAGGGACTGGTGCTGCCACTGAGGCTTCCCATCTCCCAGCTGAGCCCGTGGGTTCCTTTAGAAGCCCTGGTTTGGAGGCTGGCTGGGAATCCACCAAGAGTTGAGCATTATCATTTGCACTTGAGTAGCACCCATCAGTATGCTGAGCACCAGGAGGAGCTACACAGCAGGGAGCCCTTCCCCATTCCCAGATGCAAGCCCAGACACAAGTGCAGCTGCACTGACCCCCTCACCAGAGGAAGAGGCACAGCAGCTGCACCCAGACCTGCTGGCACTATCCGCAGTCCCGGGGACACCAAGCCCCTGCCTCGCAGCATCTCTGTTCCAAGCACAGCACCAGAAATGAAGCTGGAAATCAGTAAACAATTCACGCACTCGTTTAAAAGGAAAGTCCAAACTCAGCATATGAAGAGGAGGTGCAGCTGGCTTCAGGGGAGGAACAGCAAGCCAAAAGAATACAATGAATGTCTGAAAGCACCAAAGATCTATCCAGGAGAGAGGCAAATACAAGTAACATCCAAATAAATATCTTTTACATACAACACACACTTGGGAGCGTCATTCACATCCTCTTGGTCCCATCCAGTGATTAACCTTCAGTACCAACTCAACAGATCCTAAAAGTCACCCCCTTCTGAGCTGGTCCAACACCAACAAACTCAGCTCCCACAGGCAGTTCAAAGAGCTGCAAGATGGTAAAAACTTGGTTGCCATCTACTTGGAGCTGCAGTGAGATAAAGGGTTTGTTGTACAGTGCTCTAAGCCCAGAAAATCCTCTGCTGCCAAGCTGATGCTTTCCTAGCACAAGCACTGCAGTGACGTTGCTGAGAGACCCATGACTACTGCTAGTTCCAGGCTCAGTGGTGGCCTTCCAAAACACCTACCCACAGCAGGACAGGCCTCCAAAGGCCAACGAGCTTTGTCAAATCACATTATGCCTGCACTTACTTTCTTCTTTCTGTCTCCCAGCTCATTCTGCTTGATGCAGCTGGGGCTAGTGCTGGCCACACAGAGCCAGGGGCCATGCCACACGCAGAGGCTGCCTCAGCTGGTCCTGTCTGCCAAGCAGGGAGAGCACCACGCAGTGCAGTGCCAGCAAACAAGGCCTGTCCTGGCTGCCTGGGGCACGAATTGACAAACCATCAATGCCTACATGACAGAGGTTAATGAAGCCATGAAGGCACATGGCAAAAGGTCAGGAATTTGCAAGGGCTGCTATGAGCTGCTGCCAAGTAACAAGCTGTCCACAGCACTGATAACTCCATAACTTGGGTGTCGCTCAAGAAAGCTACAAAGCTTCTGCAAACCAGGATTCAAAAGCAAGTGGCAGAGACATGGGAAGATGGAAAGCAGAGCTCCAGATTCCCAACGTGTTTATCCCTATTTATGCCGGTGCATTAGCACCACTCACCTGGGATGAGGAGCTTCAGCAGAACAGTTCAGCATCTTCACGCAGAAGCAGAGGATAAGAAAAAAAAAACAGAAAAGCTGCTCTGCAAACTGTTCCAAACACTCGAAGACCACACTGATGGTGTACTGAAGTCAAATGCTATTGATTTCTAACTCCAGACAAGGTCTGAACCAGCATGGCTGACACAGGTTGGTACAGTGCATGAAACAGAGCCCAATGTTCAACCATAAGCCAGGCCCATCGCTGCTTCCAGCTTCAGAGCCCCTCCGGTCTGAACGTCCCTGGAGAGCATTACCCAATGCATTACAGCCACACCAGTGGCCCAAATCCAACAAGTACTAAGAGAAATAAGGTGAAAGACCATACTTTAAAAATGTTACACAGATGTGTATAATTCAGCACAACCTGTATTTCCCAATCCAAAGAGGCCCTGAGCTGCAATAGCAGAGACACTGGCTACACTACATACACTCAAGTACGACTCAGCGTCACTCACAGCTCAAGGTACCGTAGGGCTGCAGGACAGAGTGAAAGATGAAGGCACAGGACTGAGAGGAGCAGCAGAGGTGCTTATCTTACCTCTCACTAGAAATGCTTTCTCTATTCACATCAATTAGTCACATCAAAACACAACGGAAGACAGTCTCGTAGTGCAATCTACCTTCATTTGCCCAATTACTAATTTCTTTAATGATTTGCAAGCCTGATTCACACCCCTATTATTTTCCATCCAACACACTCCTTTTACTTAAATCTCTCAGCCTTCATATTACAGCTATTATCCTACTTAGATAAGTAAGATAAGAAACCACTGCCAGACCCCTCCCAGCAGCTGACTTCCACGCTACCAGTCTGGGCAGCAGGGATCCAGTAACAGAGCCCAGATGCATCTTACCCCATACACTAAGAACATCAATGTCTGAAGGGCATACATGAGCACTGGTTGCACATGCCTGTTCTTGACAAAGTGACTTATCCATCAGGCAGTGTAGGTCTTGCCAGATTTTATTCAATATGCTGCAGTTTGGCTCTGCTTTTATCAACAGTTCAGTAGAAGGCATATTGAATTATTAGGCTGACAGCCTGATAGTTTGCATTACAGCAATGGCTTTAGCAACACACCTTTGCCTTGTGCAGTTTCTGAGGAACACAGTTCAGTGTATCACCTACCTGTGATTTAAGGGAGTCATACTCCTCTGATCCATACGGGACGCTCCGAAGGGAGGTGAGGTAGTCATAGCTGATTACTGCCGTCTGCAAATTAAACCAGAAAAAACAATAAACTGTCTGTTAAGGAGAAATGTATGTAGCTTAGGCTCCAAAGACTAGACTCTAGAGTGGAGTTTACAGTAACAGACTCAGAAGAAATTCAACAAAAAATACATTTGAATGAACATTTATAGAAAACAGTGCATTGATCTCATTGATATGCACCTCCCCCCCCAAAAAAATCAGCACTTGACACACCTATATTGTCTTCCATGTGAGAAACTCAAAGAGCTTTTGTAATTTCTGTACAGCACCTTGCACTGTGGCTCCTATGCTCAGCCAGCCACCTGGGGTTTCCACAATAAGGTCTACTGCCAGTAAGAGATCATGAAGTCCTGTTTGTGCCCTACCAGTTACCCCACACTTCATCTTTACACCTCCTGCCTGCCTAACCACACTGGTCAGCTCAGTCTGGTCAGATGGCTCAGCAGGGAATGGAGCGGCTGAAGAGAAGCTCCCTGATTAGCTCAAGTACTCGGGATATTCAACTCCCTGAAGGACTAGAGGGCAAAAAGGTCAGATACCAAATCACAGAGGTACAGTATGGGGATCCACCTAAAGCTTATTAGCTAAATATAGCCACAGACAATGGAATTAGGTTCCTAAGTGTCCTAATGATTTCTGAAAATGGATCTTGGGTATTTCACAATTCCATCCACCGTCTGAAGTTTCTCTCTTTTCACAGTTAGAATGCCAGCAACTGAACAATGGGATGGGATAACAGCCCCCCCTTTCACTGCAAAATGCCTAGGAAGGACACAGATCAAGCACATCAAGCATAGACAAGGGATCAGCAGAGCCAGGGAGAAGATAGGATCCAGTCTGGTTTGAAACAGCATTACTGGAGCAGACACAAGGGAAACAGTCAAAAGACCAGAGATGCTTCCACAAGGAAATCAACAGGGAATCAGCTAAAAATAGACACACTTTTTCCCATGTGGAGCTTAGGTTGCTCACGTTGCCTGTTTCCCAGATTGGAAACTGAGTACAACATTAATTTTTTTTCTTCTGGCTTTTCAGGCTCTCTTGCCCTTAATGATGAACTCAGGAGCTACACTGCTATGCAGACACACACTTGGAAGAAAAAAAATTCAAAGCATCTTTCCAACCTCAAAGAATAACTTTGAAGTGGAGGGACGTTCAAATCAGCCTGGCATGAATGCTTGAGTTGGTTCTCATTTTATCTCTGGCCCACGAGGGTAATTATCACCTCCAACTTGAAGAGAAGCAGCTAACAGATTGGCCTGTATTACAGAGGAAGAGGGAATTAATTTAGCGTTTGCTAATTACATCATAATCTTAAACACTAAATTAGTATTATGATGATCCTGATAGGCAACCCTGACATTGCCAAATCCCTGCTCGTGTCTGAGATATATCCCTGCTACAGCACAGAATATTCACTCCATGGACCCAAAACAACCAGGAGCCCCTCAAAGAAATATGGCAAACGCACAACTGCTCTGCCAGGTTCCTTTACCAGAGCACAGGAACTGTCTGAAATGTGATGCCGCCCAGTCTACTGACTTCATTCTTATACAAGACTAGCACCATAATTTATGTTAGTGTGAGGCTGAGTCTCCAAGACATAAGAAGACCTACGAGATCAACCTCCCCTTATAAATGCTGGATTACTTCAACAGATCCTGTATCTAGTATTAAGCATCCCAAAGACTTGTGCTTCCACTTCGATTCCATTAACTCTCCACTCCTTACACTCTCTCCATGACTCCTACAGCTATCCTTGGATCTCATCAGGTCATGGCAAAATGTTTTTTCTGAATACTTATCTATCCACATGTAAGCAAAAGCCAGTTCCCTGAACTGAGGCTTGGGAAAGAAGTTTTCTACTAGGGAACTTCATCGTGTTTCTCAGGAAGTCCGCAAAGGACAACCGAACCAACATGCTTAAAATACAGGCACATTCAAATCTTTCTAATCAAACTCAGATGAAAACTGCCTGGAGTCTTAGAGTTCAAACTCAGGTTTCTTGACCTCCATGTGTTCTTTTTTCAAGTTTTGCTGTGGTTGTTTTTTTTTGCCCCAACACCGTACCTTATCTTATATTTTTTCATCTGATGCTGCTGAACTCAGTTCTTAAGAACTACAGCCTTCCAGTTACAGCCTCCTTCTGTCTGAATACAATCCAATGATAGGGTCAAGCATCCAGTTAAGAAGCCTGGACAGGGCTAGATTGAAGCACAGACACGTTAGGTCCGTGTAGATGCCACCAATATCCAAAGCTTGCTACAGAACCTCAGCTTTCATTTACAGAAAGAGCAATCCCAAGAAGCTGAAAGCTTCTTAGAAATGAACACGCTAAATTGCTCTACTGGCTTCAGCCTGTGTATGGCCCAGGAATGAGACCAGTTTGGGCTGCCAGTGCTCAGATGAGAGCTGACCCCAAGGTGGGAAGACAGATCACTGGTGCAGCAGGACTACAGGATCTCTCAGGACAACCTGACCATATGCAGTCCCATGCATTAAAGCAACAGAAAATTCAGAGACAGAAAATTCTTGTTTGAAAAATACCCAGACACAAGCACATGCTGCCATCAGAGCATTGGCAGCACTTCTGGCTCGTAGCCATGGATGCAGAACCCTCAAAGGCATTAAAGAGCAGGGCCAGCAAAGAGCTTTTCAGCCCATGACTTATGACTTCCCTGAAGGCAGGGGACACAAAAGTCAAGCACATCTTTAGATTCACCAGCATCTAAAGCAAAGGAACACCAGGAACATTGTCTAAACATGAGAAAGGACTTCTATGCTGTGTGGGTGACTGAGCACTGGCACAGACTCCCCAGAGAGGCTGTGGGGTCTCCCCTCCTTGGAGATCTTCAAAAACCACCTGGAGATGGGCCTGGGCAACCTGCTCTGGATGGCCCTGCTTGAGCAGGGGTTGGACCAGGTGACTTCCAGAGGTCCCTGCCAACCTCTGCTGTTCTGTGATTCTCTGATGAAAATCTTCTTCCCCCTACTTTTTCACTGGGGAAATACTCTCACCGCCACTCAAAACACAGACCGACTGCACAGCCTGATCACTGAATACTTCTCACTCTTTTTTGTCTTAAACAGAAGACAGCCACAAAAAACAAACAAACAAACACCGGTTTCAAGTAGATGAAGAAACGTTGATCAAGCAGACAGAACTCATGGGCAGACAGGGCAGCCCAAACACCCTGGATAACAGACTCTTGTTGAGCTGCAATAACCTGTGCTCCCTCTCTGTGCCCACGTTCACATGCAGAAAAAGGGAGAGCTGCTCCCTGCCACCAGGCAGTGCTGCTTTATAGTCAGGGACAGAACACAAAATTTAACACCTGTTTTAAGGAGGAAAGACTAAAATTCATATTTCTGCCCTCACGCTTTTCAAAATCAACATTTTTTCACAACAATTCATTGCGCAGCCCGCACATATAAATGGCATGGCATGTGAGCCAACCAGCAGAGCTTGTTTCATATTGCATCTGCCCTCAGGAGCTGACTGCCTGTAAAACTCATTAATTAAGTGCTTAGAAGTCATAGAACATGCAGACAGACAGAGGCTTAGCACTAGGGGTCTGTAAATGATGGAGATTGTGGCCTGAAGTGACAGGTGCATAATACAAGTAAGGCACAGGTAGACCAATAACCCCTCCTGAGTCTCTGCTCTCCTTGTTCCTGGCTACTCATGGGTTCATCACTGAATGGCCCCCAGGAGAAGGCAACAACCTGGCTGGCAGTCTCCATCCTTAGGTTTTCTGAAGCTGTGATCAACACAACGGTGAAATAGCAATGATGCCAGGAAGGTTTATTAGGACACCTTTATTAAGGACACGAGGATTTATTTTCTATATCTGGAAGCCAACACAATCTCAGGAACAGATCACCTCCCACTCTCACTTCACATTTGCTTTGAGAATGATCTACAAAGCACCTGCCCTTCTCTGCCCAAATTTCTTATAACTAGGCTCTCAGGGCAATGGCAGCCATAGCACACCAATACGACAACCTCAATGCTTTAAACAAAAGGTCTCAGTGTAAAAAGTTGCATGTGCAAGTTACAAATCAAGACACAGCAGTCTGAACTACATCACTGTTAAAGGCAGCAGGAGACCCTACCACATAACTGACCCTGAAGGGTGGCTGATGGCCATGTGGGCCCAAAGTGAGCCCTTCTTCTGAAGGCCCCACCCAATCCAGGGAGACAGGGACAGTTCTCTGCAGCCCAATATCTGTTTGGCTCTTCCCAAAATGTGCAAATAACAACCCTATTCCTTCTATGCTTTCACCCATTTTCTCCTCAGTGTGTCAACAACTTGAGGAGCCCCCTCCTGACCGTCTGACTCAGGGAGACAACTGCTAAATGGAAAAGGAGAGAGGGACTGCAAGGAATCCCAAGTTTTTGTGAACTCCAATTCCTTTACCCACCTAGAAATCTTCCAGTACTTCACTTGTACGACACTTACTGTGGCAATGGCTCGGCCCACACGAACCACTCCAAAATCATTGGGGTCCAGGAACCTGTTGCCATACAGATAGATGCCAGAAGTGGCTGCTGCCAGTGAGGCAAGCTTCAAGGCCCTTCGTGCCATGACTGACGAACCCTGCCAAGACACAAAAAAGCAACACCTGAGAATGATGTAGTGAAGCCTACAGGGACCTTAGAGTTTAAGTTTCAATCACTCCTTTTCTAATTATGCATTGCTAGCACTGCTCCCAGCCAAGACCTCATGCAATCACGCAGCAACCAAACACAAGCAATTCTGCTCTCACCCCACTGTTATTTCCAAATCAAGTGTCCACAGGCCGCAAATCCAGAAGTAACTCACTCTGCTAGACCTTGTGTAACCACCACTCAACATTTGCTCATGGTCCCAAAGGCTTTACAAGGAGAAACAACAGGTGGTGGGAGAGCAGGGAGCACGTGCTCACCAGAAGCCAGTTCAGATCACAGGAACAGGCTGCCCCTTCGCTGCACGTGTTTTGAAGCTGTCGTAGCATAGGCAGGTTGTAAGGGGATACTAGAAGACTTCTTTTAAAAGCAGGCTTTAAAGAATGCTCTTTAAACACTAAGAGCCCAAAATTTATTGGAAATTCTGCCAGACTGGTTGCAAAAGCTCCTCAGCACTGACGAGCACTGGGAAGGAGACACAATGCATCCCTGGAAGCCCTGCACAGGCTCCAGGGGTCAGTGGCAGACAGCTGCACGCAGGACAGGGGAAGGGACCTGATGGGGTGGCTGAACAAAACTCACTTTCCCATCACCTCCATCCCATTCAGGCGCCAGGCAGGGACTGCTCTGCCAGGACAGATGCCTGTGGATATCAACAACCCAATCCTGGCTGTTTCACAGGCCTGGCATAAGCCCGAGGTATGTCACTCCTCTCCTCCCTCACCCCTCCTCTGGAAGATGAGGGTGTGAAAAATACATGCTAATCACACTAACAACTTTGGAGCACTTGTACTCATTACTTGGAGTAAACATCTAATTCATTAAATATAGGATACAGATTTCAGGACTCTTTATGTCACTTTAGAGGATTCAAATCTGAAAAAAAAGATTACCAACTAGCTGTATTTTTCTTTATTTTCCCTTAGGCAGGTATTAGCAAACACAACCGACCAGTCTTTGTTTACGCCATGGATCAAGCAGCACAGGTCACCTGCTCTGCAGCTCTCCAGAACATCCATAACAGTGTGGGATTTTCACCCCATCAAGACGGAGCCCACTCATTCTCCTACGGTTAAACTTGATCAAGAAAGTTTCCTACTTCTTGCTGTGACCCTGTAGTGGGGTCGGTCTGCCTTGTGCCTTCCCTTTTGGAAGCCTTGTAACCAAAAACACCTACAGCAACACAGGTCAAGCCTTTCAGGAACAGTCCACAAGAACACAATCAGCAGAACAGGGTAATATAACGCAAGGGACCCTATACATGAACCTTACCTAAACTTCATTACTTCTGCTTATTTCCTTACAAGCTCTAGGACAGAAAAGCCACAACACAACCTGTTGGCACCAGGCAAAGCTGCCCGCAGCACCCCAGCTCTTTCTCACACGGGAAGGGGCAGCTGGCCGAGCAGGGCTCCTCTGAGCTATGGCCAAACTCAGAGAAAATGCACCTGGCCCTCCAGCCACAGCCAATTCCAGGTGCACCTCCCAAGGACAGCTGTCCCCCTCCCCTGCTGGGGATCTCTTGCATTCCTCAGCACCTTCAAAAGGCATTTTCCCCAGGGGGTTTTCATTAAAGCATTGCTGCTCCTTGCAGGCTTTTGTAAAATCTCCTTCATTGGATGGCCAAAGTCCCAAACAGCCATTTTTTTAATATATATAGTGTGTATATCTATTAATATATTAATTCTGTGCTCGTCACGAGCACGAGGAGCAGTTGTGGTGCCAGAGGCAGGGGCACAGCACCCGAGCTCGCCCCCAGCCCCATGCCCATGCACTGCAGTGACAAAAAACCCCATAAAACAAACGGAACCCTTACACCCGAGACACAGAAGCGCAGTTGCCCAAACCCAGCCGCGCTTTGAAGGAGCCCCCTGCACGCCGTGACACCCGGGGGCACCCCAGCGGGCCCCCCCCCCCCCCATTAACACCCGCACTAATTGACCCCCCCTGCCCTGCTGTGTCCCCCCCCCCCGCGGGGTGCCCGCACTCACCGCCCCGCCGCAGCGCCGCCGCCGCAGCCCCCGCGCGTGGTACGGCCCTGCCCCGCGAGGCACGCCGGGAAATGTAGTCTGCGGGCGGGGCCGCCATCACGCGGCCCCCTGCGTGGGGCTGGGGGCCACAAGGGGAGTGGTCGCGGAGCCGAGAAATCATGATAATAAAAAGGTTTCCCGTTTAGATCCTTGCTGGAAGAAATAGAACTGATAATAAATGTCATTTTAGAGGTGCTATGCGAAACAGAATCACAATCATCTAGGTTGGAAGAGACCCCCAAGATCACCGAGTCCAACCTCTGACCTAACCCTAGCCAGTCCTCCACTAAGCCAAATCGCTAAACTCTACATCCAAACGTCTTTTAAACCTCCTCACCACAGCCTTCCTGCAATAAAGGTGGGGGTAAAAGGCCTGAGAGACAGGTGAACAAAACCACAGCCACTTTGCTGTGCCTGGGAGGGGAGGCACAGAGCAGAGAATGCAGAACATTGCTGAATTGTCATAAATAGACATTTGTGATAAAGCATTCATATTCCCTGAAACTAACACCTAGTTTAGTAGTCACCTATTTCAACTCAGCATTTCTGAACCCCAGAATGGCCATGGTTGGAAGATCTGAAGACCTCTGAAGGCCACCTAGTCCAACCCCCCTGCCAAGCAGGATCACCTGGAGCACATTGTGCAGGGTGGCATCCATGTGGGGTTTGAGTATTTCCAGAGAAGGAGACTCCACAACCATCCAGAGCAACCTGTGCCAGTGCTCTGTCACCCTGATACAATTTTTCTCCCGTTGCAAGAAGGAACTATGTTGTTTCTCACTCAGCATCTTTCAGATAAGAAAAACTGCAATTCAGTAATGCCTGGGAATCCCTGGTGGCAAATTGGAAGTATTTAGGATGGGGTTTTGGAAGGATGCTGCTACCACAATTAATCCAAGCAAAAATACTATAAAAGGATGCCAGCAACCAAAACCACAAGGAGACCAAATAGGTAATCAATAGTTCTTGGAGAGCTACTGTTTCTAACCGCATTCTGGAAACAATCTCCATACTGTGATTCCACTCATATTTGCGTGGATACAGTTGCACACAAAAAGGTAGAGACAGGGAAAAAAAGGTATTTAGAAATACTCACATTATGAAGCAAACGATCTGTTTATTGAGGCAGGTTTACTGGTAAACATTCTCTCAAGATACAACTCACCAAGGGCAGAGCTCAGGGTGATTACCCCGCCGACACACTGAGGATAAAACAAGCTTAGACATATGGCAAAAGGATCTACTCCATCCCCTTGAACCTGTGGAAGTTCTGCTGTAGATTTTGGTGTTTGTAAATTCATTACCTCCACGGGTGAGGCTGAAACTGGGCCTAACAGTGAAGTACCCATCCAAAGCTCCCAAACTACGGCACACAAAATCCCTAATTCCTGATCACAGCTCACTGGTTCAACACAGGCTGCCCAAGGCTGTGGCCCAGCCTTTGAACCCCCTATTTTAACTGCTAGATCACAGGCACTGGCAATGTTCTCAGCCAAGGGAGTGGGTCAGCAGCTGACTTTGTTGGCCTCTCCTGGAAAAACTGTGTGAGGTTGCTTCAGAGTAATACTGCTCCTTGCAGCTCCCTTAAACAGGCTGATGCTGGGCCTGCTGGGGACAAAAAAAAAAAAAAAGCTTTTGTAGTATAACAATGCCATGTGCCCAAGTGCAGTGGGCAATTATGAAAGCAAAGCTAAATCTTTCTATAATTAGGACAAGCACCTAGTTAGAGTGATCAGAGCTCTTTTGTGTGAGCCTCCACAGGGGTGCACAAGAAAGCGCTTGGCTCAAAAGAAAGATGCTGGCTTGATTTCCACTTCCCTTTCAACTAGTGAATAAATTAAATCTCAGATTACCCCAATTTGCTGTGAAAGACGAAACGCAATAAGTATTTCCTTTTCATTTTTAAGGCATTGCATCCCAGGTGCGCATCTCATGAAGCGTTAAAACAAATCCAAAGGCCTCTCTAAAACAAAACTCAGGCCTCCCTGTCCCAAGCACTGGATTGGGAAGAGCAGACAGATTACTTCAACAAAGGACCAGCCTTTACTACCGAGAAACCACCTCTTTTCT
Organism: Anas platyrhynchos; assembly: GCF_047663525.1. NCBI lineage: Eukaryota > Metazoa > Chordata > Aves > Anseriformes > Anatidae > Anas > Anas platyrhynchos. The sequence goes on from NC_092591.1 coordinate 22,919,645, forward strand.
AGATTCCCTTAGATGAAAAATATAGAAAGATGTCTGGGAGGTCTCACTGACACCAGACATTCCTAATGTATGGTAGAGGATGAGGCTTAGGGAGAAATCAAAGCAGTCCCAGAGAGCAGGAGACCCTGTGGTTTTGTGTACCCAAGGAACAAGTTCAACAGGAAGAGGTGAAAAGGTATCAGGAGAAATTGTTACCAGCAGAATGAGAAGAGCATAACCTGGCAGACCCTTCTTCACTTCTCTGCCCTGCCCTTCTGTGGATGGGTACCAGTACAAATATTGAGGCAGGTGCATCCTCTGCACTTACACACTAGTTCAGCTCTAAGAGTCAGTGCAGCAATGCCAATTCCTATGTGCTGAAGATCTGGCCATCAGGATCTCTGCTGCTAGAGATGTCTAATTCTAAAATATTTTGATTCTTTTCCGATTGGTTTGGGCCACCAGAAGAAATACTACAAACACCTCTGTATAAGGCTCGATAGTTGTACAAATCAACATGGAAAACCTACTTGGAGCTAATTGCAGAAAAAAAACACAACATACACCTACAGGTCTCCCACTGGGCCAAACCCTCCCACATTCTTGGTTGATTTTTATACAGAGATTGACAGATTCTGCCTTTGTATCAGCACTGGAAAACTCAGAGCTGACTCTGGGAGCCATCCAATTTCAGATTAGGGGCTTCTTACAGATCATATTGTACAAGGCCAAGATTTGGATAAGACATCTCTCAAGAAAAAAATGCCCATTGCCCCAGGCCAGTCAGTCCGCGCAATCACTAATGCAAATTGCCTGAATGTGACAACAAAAGTGATGTGCTGCTCAGAGATGCACTTTATGTGAGCTTCAAAATCCACTTCCACTGGTTTTGTTCCTTCCTGCAAAAGTCAGGGCCTTTGCTCAGCATTGTTGTTCAGTATCACTTTAGACAATTGCACTCCACCTCCATCTCTTATAATCTCTGTTAGCAATAAAAATAAATAACAATTCCCTTCACTTTGTTTTCTGAAGTTGTTGGTGGCTAAAGGATACTCCACTTCCTCTCACAACCTGTGGGGAAATCGCAGTGGGCCACCACAACCTCTGTCGAAAGAGCATGTTCATCAGCTGGGAGCGGAAAGCTTCCAAAACGAACTTCACAAAACACCCTGGAAACAGCAAGGTGTTACAGAAGTGTATGGGATGATTTTTGCATACCTGCAAAATTTTACTTCTCTACTAGCTATAAAGAATAACAGAAATGAAGCCATTCTCCCTTAAAGTCATTCCAGATAACGCAGATGTGGCTTGAAGAATTTAAACATTCTTACAAAAGCACTAATCTAATAGACCTTCTGATCTTTTTCCCCTAGCTATAATTATTCCTTCTGAATGCTGCCTGTAACCCCTAAGGGAATGTGAAGTGCAGGGGTTGCTGATGTGGCTGAACCTTTCCATCTAGGTAAATCTCTTCTGTTTCACTGTTTTAGCATCTTACCTGTAGCATAATTTATCCCTTGAGTTAAGAAGTGTCATCTGTTCTGATCATTTTTATCCCACAATGTGCAGTGACTGTTAGGCATACAGATATCTGATATTAGCAATAGCTTATTCCATTACTTTGTATTGTCAACTTCATTTGTTACAAGATATTTCATGAGCCATTTAATTCTGCATCTGCAAATGTGAAAAGTGCTGAAGTAGATGAAAAAGGTGTAGAGGATTTAACAGCCTAAATATACCCCAAAAGACTCCTGAGAAGTATGCTTTATAAGAAGCGTTCTCAAAACCAGCTGTGGTATTCAGATCAAATTAAAAACATCCCCACTGGCAGCCACGCTAAGGATAAAGCACTCTGCAGGGCCTGAACTCCTTACTCACCACACAGATCATTTTGGGGTATGTGTGAAAAGTGATGCTTACAGACACCTGACACCATGACTGTCCAGACATGTTAAGCAAAAAAGATCATTTTAAAAATTGAAAGGAAATCACCTTTCTTTCTTAAGGGCAGATATTCACTTGAGAAAAATGCGTTTAAGGATCTCAGAACCATTCCCTGCCTAAAGTTTCTTTTCATCAAAGAACCTCCCAGAGCTGGCATCTTTGAACCAAGTCTGGTTCAGAAAAGGTCCACAACTCAGAGACACATGAAAATGCACAGAGATAATCAGTTCACAGAGCTGGAAGGGAGTATGAACTTCTCCCGCCTGACTCTGTATATATTGTGGGGTATTATGTTCCACCTGGCTACTCATGTATGGGCCTTGAGAGCCCAGACTTGCCTAAAGGAAATCTTGTAATAATGACAGCATCTCTTCCCGAGAGACTTTCAGCTTTGATTCTGCAGTAACAAGGAAAGGAGAAGTAAGCACTTTCCACAGTTTTCCAAAGGTTAATCATTCTCATCATTAAATATTTCTGCCTAATTTCCCTTTTGAATTTCTCTAATTTCAACTTCCAGTCACCAGTCCTTACTATGCTTTCCACTAGGAGATTAGAGAATGCTTTCAGATCTTGCTTCTCTAACTTGTAGAGGTATACGCACACGATGACCCAATCTCCTCTCAATCTTTTTGAGATGAGTAAAACACACTAAATCTTTCAATTTGCTCACTCAGGTTATTTCTCCTTGTAATTGAAAATAATAACAGACAAATGGAGCTCACCCCATTTTAATTTAACAATTAACACTTACCTCTTAGAAGTTCACCACAGAACAAGTCTACTTCTTCATACAATTTCAGTTAACACTAGCCTTACCTATCTTTGTAGTCTCCTAACCCTCTTCAATCTTCCAATATTGTTTTAAAAATATGAACACCAGGATAACATAGCCCCGCTGGAGTTCACCATGTCCCTACTTACATCCTTGGGCTGCATTAGGCTTTTTGCTATTTCATAGCACAACTAATTTACTTTAAGTTGCTGCTCTGCTTTCACCCTCCCAGATCTTTCTCAGAATCACTTTTTCCAGGACAGCACAGTCTGTACTTCACCCCAGTTTTTTACTTCCATACATAGAAGTTTGCATGATGTGATATTAAACCACATTTTTTTTTAAATGGATCCCACTTACCAAGCAATCTAGTAATCTGTGCGACTCTTTTTTCAGTATTGCTGAACATTCTGCCATTCTTTCTGAGAGCTGTACATTTTCAGGATAATGACTTCATATTGATTGCCAGCTGATGAAAATGGTGACTGGCAGAAGCCCCAGTGTCCATTCCTCTGTAACTTCCTCAGAAATACCCTTACTCAGGGTTGACCCCCATTGATGATTCCCTCACTTTTTGCTATGCCAGCCAATTCAGCACCCATTTAGCACACATCTATGTGCTGCACAGTGCTAGTTCCTTAATCAAAACATCACGAGAAGCAGAAGAAATAAGTAATGGAAGGTGTACCAGGTCAGGTTCAGGGACCAACTGCATGAATAATTCATTTTCTTGGTTTAGTGGCTAACCTAACATTGAAAAAATGTTTTCTCGTTTCAAGAAGAAAAAAGGAAATAAACACAGTTTTAAATGGAATAAAATGTATTAGATCTGAAATTAAACATTAAACATTCAGGTTTTAAGGATTTACCCACTTTCAAAAAATTAAGCACAAGACTAATCTCGGCCAACAAACATTGCTTTAAAGCAAAGTTTGAATGTTCCATTTTGAAAATGGAAAAAAGAATTCACACTTTCCAAACTTTGCACATTTTTTGAGTTCAGAACTTTTCCAAAAAACCCTCAGTAAACATTTTTGACTAGTTAAACCACTTACGTAAGCATTTTCTGGTTTTGATACGTGGTAAGTAACGCAGAGCAGGGAAAAGAAGTTATTCACAGCAGGATTAGCAGCACGTGCCTAAAACGTAGATGGAGATGTGTTTACCCAGACACATGGTTTTGAATAAACTCGTACAGCCCCTTCGGACCACACGGTCCGCTCTACCCAGAGTGATAAAAGCCTCGCATATTCACAAACCCCAAGTTAGCCAATTCGCCAAGGAAAATTAAACCACAGAAAGAAACAGGTTGAAGGGGAAGAAAACGAAGTATTGCAAAGAACTGGTGCTGCTGGCAGCCAAGGCAGCCACACACACCCGCAAACCCCAGCAGCTGCCGGCTGGGCGCAGAAAGCCCCCGCACAGCTCCGAGGACGAGCAGCGAGGCTGGGGCAGGCGGTGGGGGAGCGGGAGCGGGAGCGAGCAGCGGGGCTGGGCAGGGCGGCCGCACTACAACTCCCATCACCCCCCGCGCAGCCGCGGCACCTCCCCTTTTATAGCCTCCCGGACTACACCTCCCAGCTGCGCGCTGCGGCGCATGCGCAGCAGCGCCCTCCTCCCCCCCTCGCTTCCGCGGCCTGGCTGTGGAGAAGACGGCGGCGGCGGTGGCAAGATGGCGCTCACCAGGTGCGTTCTGTGAGCCCCTCACAGGCCCCTCACGGGCCCCGCTGCCGCCCCCCGGCCTCCCTGCGGCTCCCCGGGCACCGCGGGGGGCTCCGGTCGGCGTTGGGGCCGCGCTCGGGGGCAGCTCTGCAGGGCCGCGGCCCCCCCATAGGCCCCGGGCCTGCTGAGGGGGCCGGGCCCCGGGGCGCTGAGGGGGGCCTGGGGGGGGGGTGTTTGGGGAGGGGGTGCAGGGGTCTCGCCGCCGCTTGTGACCTCCGCGGGAACGGGGAGCTGCGGGGCCGGGGGTGACGGGAGCAACGGGGTTTTTCCCTGTTGTTTTTTGTCCTTACCGAGGGCTGGGGGCTTTGTTGCGAGCTGCTGCCTCGCCTGCGCGCCTCAGCAGCGCTCCGCTGGGCTGGGCTGAAGGGCCGGCCTCCCGGGGGCTGAGCGCGGCCTGAAAATACGCGAACAAGGGCTGCGGGGTCGGCGTGAGCTGGAAAATAGGAAGTTGGGGAAGTGAATTTTGGCTGTTCCACTTCGGCCGGGAGGTGTCTAAGGTTGGGGGGGAGGCTGTTGACAGGTCTGTTTGTGGGCGTTTGCCGTGAGAGCAGGGGAGGGAGAGTCGGCTGGACAGTTTTATTTTCTTGTTTGATGCTGGTGGAAAGAGTACACAGAGGTGTGTGACATTCCTGTTAGAGAATGGCCGTTGTCACACACCAGCTGAAGCAAGACGGAATATGGGTGGATTTAATATCAGATCCTACAGGAGTCCTCTAGAATGCTGAGAAAGTGCGAGCTGCTTCTGCAGCATTCCAAAAAACCTCTCTGGTTTGTGAGAGCAATGCATAAGTGTTTCATAAGTTGTTTCTAAGTAAGTCTGTGTAGACCTATGGTAGAGAAGATTTAATAATTTAAATGGATTTAAATTAGTAGCAGACTCAATGTAGGTTGAGTTTCACTGTGGAAAATTATGAGAATTAACTTTGTGTCTTTTTTCTTTTTTTTTTGGTGGCTGCCTATGGATATACAGTTTTCTACCAGCTCCAACCCAGCTGTCTCAAGACCAGCTAGAACTAGAAGAAAGAGCAAGAGCTCAGAGATCTAGGCAGACTGCTCTAGTCTCGTCACGAAGGGAACCACCCCCGTATGGTTACCGGAAAGGATGGATACCACGCGTGCTAGAGGTAGATATTTAAACCGACACTGTAGCAATATGTATGTATTGTTGAGAAAAAGAAATATCTTTTCTAGAGAAAAAGTAAACTCTGAGCATCACAAATGTAATGCAGAGAACTGTGCACAGCCTTACCACGTGCAGAATTCCCATCCAGCCTAATGGATGTATTATTGGGCTGGGGGAAGTTGTTGTAATTAACCGAGTTACTTTAAAAGTTTGGTGACAAACAGCCTGTTTTAAGGTTTCTTCTCTTCAGATGTTGTTTTATGGAAATAGGTCTATGGTACTTTTGGTTTATGGTCTGAGAATGCAGTGATGCTCTGTGAAGGTTATCCGTATCGTCCCTCCATCATTAGTTGTTTAATACACACCCAGATCATAGCTGGAGTAAGTGAACAGGTGGATAGCCAAGAACAGAATGCTGTGCGGTTCTGTGTGTATTGTGTTCTTAGGGTAGCAAAAGGTAGCTGCTAGTGGGGGATTGGGAGGGAGAAATTCATGTTAGAATTGGGAGAAAACTTATAAATTTGTCAGGTATTCATTATTTAAGTATGTTACCGGCAAAATGCTTCTGGATGGTGTTTGGTGTATTTAGCTATAATCTGTGTCACTTCAACGTAATCTCAACCAGAATTGTTAAAAGCTAGAATGGCAAATACAGCTGTATGGTTCCAATTCCAAAGGATTTTGGTACAGTTTTTCTACTGTGAGCCACAAATTGCAGAATTTGAAATGGTATTAGACATAATATCCGAGACCTACTGTGGTGAGTCAGAGGCCAGTACTCTTGGGACAAGGCATGCTCTTCAGGTTTTGATACAATATTTGTTGTATGATCCTGGGTTGTTTCAAAGTGCTTCCATTGCCTGAGTTTTTAACAGCCTTACTCTCATATTTATGAGTTAGTCCTTTTGTCTTAAAGATTCATGCAGCACCTTGGTGATCCATTAGTGGTAGATAAGGTGACTTCAAACAGTCATTCCTCTGGTTGTCTGATAGTTTTATGGGGTTTCCACATTTAATAAAGCATGTGGTATTAAAATTTATACTTTCACTTAAGTTCCCACCTACAGTTTTCATTACTCGTGTTAATATTTTCATGCTTATTCTTTCAGAAGTTAGCAAAAACACTTCAGAAGTCAGGTCAAACAGTTTCCAGCATCACCGGGCCACAAAATGATAGACATCTCAAAAGGCTGTTAGGGACTTCCCTTTCTGCCTCATAAACAAATGCAAATTCTTCAGTAGTAGTTGTTTATGAAATACAACCTTTATGCAATGGTCCTAGAATGCCATCACTGAAAAACGGTATCTGTTCTTAGTAGATCTGGTTATGTAAAAAACTCTGAGGAAGGACTGACTTTTGTTCTGGCTGGTACTGGAGCATTGATTCTGTAACTGCTTGTTGAATGTTGGATAGCCAGTGGTAGAAGTTAAATACTTGAAGCTGCATGTCAGGGAGCACTTGAAGCTAGCACAAGCATGTGCTGCTTTGGAAGGAAGCCTTCTGCCCAACTGCTCCAGCCTCAGTCCGCACTGGTTGTTGCAGTGGTGTTAATTGTTTGGTCCCCTGGTGAGTATGGAGGGGGATCTATCTAAGACAACCATTCCTTTCTCTTGGTCTGGTTTGCTATCAGGCAAAAGCAATGCCATTGCAACAGGGAGTGGGGAGATGCTGGTACTGCTTTAAGCAAGTGCTTCCTTTGAAGAACTGCTTTTGAACCCATAGCCTGAAGTCGGTCTAGCAGTAGTACCAATTCCATGTGAGTCTTCAGTGTTACTGAGTCAGGGTGGTCTGTTTGAGGAGGTCTTTATTTTACTTGTGTTCCTCAGAGGCTTTTAGAGCAACAGGTTGAACAAGAGGAGAAATAAACTGTTAAGAATACTGGGCTATTGGGTGCTTGCCCAGTTCTCAATGTATTTGCGTGTCAAAATAAGGAAATAGATAGCTGGCATCCGTGCCATTGTACAGCCATGAGCTGCAGGCTTGAAAGGAATGGAAAGCTTTTTAAATTTCTTCACTTCATTATGGTGCGATAACTAAAATTACAATAGTAGTAATTTTATGATGAAAATCTCTACTGGTTATTTTTTTTTTTTTTACTTCCAGCGTTGCTTTATTACAGCAGATAAGTTCTTGGAGTTCTAATTAATAACTTGCATGTGAATTGTTCACGTACTGTCTGTCATATTGTAGTGCCTGCATGTTCGAGTCAGTGATATAGGCTATTTCTCTGTGCAAGAAATAATTCAAGATACTTCTCTGCAAGATGTCTATGCATTTTAATGTCTTTTCTTTTAACAAGTGAAGTTCTGTAGTCAATTGCTCTCTTACAAGCTAATATTGTAAATTTGCTAGAGCATTTATGTTTCATTTTGTTAAAATCAATCCACTGTTTTGTTCCTTTCCCACCAGTGCAAATGTTATGCTATGTGTTTGTCTTTCAGTCATTCACAACTTTTTCTTTTGTGTAGGATTTTGGAGATGGCGGTGCTTTCCCAGAAATTCATGTGGCCCAATATCCACTGGATATGGGCCGAAAGAAGAAAATGTCCAATGCTTTGGCTGTTCAGGTGGATGCAGAAGGAAAAATAAAATACGATGCAATTGCTCGACAAGGACAGTCAAAGGACAAGGTAATATTTTTTTTCAAATGTGTAGATTGGGATGTATACCTGGAGGAGCTATATGTACAGTTGCCAAAATTGCAGAAAGTTGATGTCTGTAGGATTTCAAATTTTAACTGTATCTCAGTTGAGTAACAAAAGTGTTACATCTTGTCTATTCTCATCCTGTTTATCCTAGAAGATTGCAACACCTTTCAGAAAGAAGTGAGTTCAAATCAATTACACTCCCTGCTGTCATACAGATAGAAAGTAGCCTGACAAAATGTAAACAATACAGTGGTAACATTGTTATTGTGGGGACTTTCATTGTATTTTTATCAGACTTTAGTGTCTGGAATTATTTGTCAAGAAGAGGATGCTAAAATACTAAATACATTTATAGAGTTCTGTGATGCTAAACACTTGATAATAATTAGACATTTGACTTATCCCAAAATGGAAAAAAATAATTGTTTGGAGCAGCAGAGATAAGAAGTAACAATCATGCTGTTTTTTTGTTTTTTTTTTTTTTGGTGGATGCTTTAGGGCAAATAAGGGAGAAAAGAAAAAAGTGTAGTTAAACCCCCCAGTTTTTACAACTTTGTCAAAATACATCTTCACCTATACGATCAGATTCAATTTTCACATAGTAAACCTGTTTGGATTTGAATACCAGGATCTAAGTATATTTGAAAAAGAACTAGAAGTGATGATAAACTTCAGCACAGAATGACTGATCTTCTGCCGTGCCTTATTGGTTCAGAATTCGGAAACTACTGTAAAGAACATTCTCTTTGTATGCATATAGGCATATTCTCATTTTGTGGCCATACTGAGCAGTACGGCAGAGCTGAGTAGCGTTTCCATAACTGAGCTCTGTTAGCGGCTGGACTGGAATCATGGTTTCCTAACTTTCTTCGCTCAGCTCTTTCTTCTGGATCAGTTGAATTCTGATTGCATCCAGGTGAATGTAGATGCTAAGATTAAAGACAAAATTTTGTGATTTCAGGGAGAGTAAAACTGCGGGAAAATCAGGTGTTTGAAACACTTTCACTAGAAGACCTGCTATTAGTAAATATGCCATAGGGAGCAGTTCTTCAGTGAGTATTGAGCTGAATACTGAGAAATATTTTCTGTAAGATAGAGGTTTTGATAGTACAGTGTCAATAGCATTACATAGAAAAGTTTTATTATCCTGAGAGTAGCAGTCATAATTCAAATATTTCTTCAATCTTAATACTCAGAGTTAAGAGAAACAGATACTTAGTAGCCTGTACGAAATAAGATGGAATTTCTGACACTGTTCTGTGACCTGCTTGTTTGGTCTGAGTTAAGAAGCAGACTTTGCTTTTGCTACAGTTTATGGATTTTTTTGAAGTTGAATTTAGTGTTCTGCCTTCTTGTAGCGGCAGCAGTTCCATCATCAGGCCCTGTATCTAGGTGGCTTGTCAGCAATTTCTGCTGTTGTACTGGTTCATCTCTCTCGCATCTGTTCCCTTAGATATTTAAAAAATAGTTGCTTCAGAGAATTTTCCTTTAAAAATGCTGACATAATTGAGATAGTCTGACAAGCCTTCTGTTTGGGGCTGGCAGAAAGTCTGCTAGATGTGAAAGACGGGATAATGTTGATAGATGTGGATGCACGACCTTATGGATCTGGGGATGCAGTTCCATGTGGTTATCCAGAGGAAAGACTTCCAGCACTACGACTAGCTCTTGTGCTGCTCTGAATTCTGCCAATACTTCCTGTACTTGCATGACTGGAAGACAGGCTAAAATAAGGCTTGGGGAATCAATAATTGACATACAATGGTGAAACTAATGCCCTGTCTGCTTAATAGGAGAAAAAAAAAAAAAGGATATGTAATTGCTTGCTGCATTTTTATTAGGACAGAAAAGAGAGTGAAATTAAGGAATGGAATTATTAGGTCCATTACTTGTTTCCTGGCAAAAGTGGTTTTTCTATGCAGGAGATAGATTTTTTTCTTTCAGGTCCAAGGCTGTGGCTTAGACGTGAATGGAGAAAAAAGGACCACAAATCTTGTCTACGGTTTTCTCTCAAGATTGTGAATTCAGTTGAAACATTCATAAGGGAATAGTTCCAATGCTGAAGGAACTCCTATCACAGCAAGGGGACAGGTTAAGATAACATGAATAGAACTAAAATAATTTCTGAAGTACTTGTTACTCATAACTTATTCACCTTCCTCACAGAGTTTGATTTGAGAGCTTGTTGCCTGTTTTGTTTCTGTGGTATGCTTGTCAGGCTTCCAAACAGCGTTGTAACGACTTCTGAGGTGTTACATGCCTCATACGGAGGAATCAGAGGAAGACACTCGTTCTGCAAGGCTTAATAGTAGCTTCTTGACTTACATGTAAGATTGATGAGTGCTGTACAGAGCTCTTCAGGATATATAGAATAAAATGTATTGAGAGCAGGGATTTAAATGTTAAATGAAGAACGTTCTGTCAAGACACTTGCCTCTATCAGATATCTTGTGGGAACTCTGAATGCAATTGATGACTAAATCCTACCATGAGATAGATAGGTAAGATTGTTCTTTTTCTGCTGTTACGATGGCATGTAGATTTCTAATTGCTGCCTGTTAAGGCTGCCTCATCCAGAAAAAGAATTGTCTGTCTGTACCAAAAATGAAGCGTTTCATTTGTGGCTAGGAGATTCTGCTTTTTAGGCCAATGCTTCCATTTAAATTCCCTACATGAAAAATGGTAGGGAATGAGCATATTACAATATCAAACGGACACAGTTTCCTCTTGATCCTGGATCAATAAAACGTCTGTATTTTCATGTTAAAATGGTGTAAATGTCTAGAAAAACATCACAGTGCAACAACATCTTTCATTTGCCTGTCTGTATCACCTCAGAAAAAGGACTCCAGTTAGGACATGCAAGTGTGTCGGGTTTTGAGGAAGACAAAATATTTGGTGGTTTCAGGCAAATTTCATACATGTTATTGATTTCTTCCACATTACTGCAGCTTTCCACTGGCATGCGTTATTTTGGGGTTTAACTAGTTCACGTAACTCATTTGTACCTCAGTATGCTGTCGTTTTGAGTGAACCTCTTCGATTTTTTTTTTCCTATTATGTCTTCTGGGATAATCTTTGGGTAGCGAGACATCTGGATTTAGAATTAGAGGACCACTGCTCTGCAGTTGTCCTTCATTCAGCCTTTAAGATGCTGCGATATTGTTTATAGTATTAGAAAGGATTAAAATTTTAGGAGTGAAAGATGAGAAGCAGTAAATGGCTCATGTGTCAAATTAATACTGAGGCTAAAGGTCTGTTTCATAGTTGGACATGCACTTTATTATAAAGTTGAAATAATAGCTATAATAACTTTTAACTTTCTGAGTTAAGACTCTCTGATGTTATTTGTTGGATTAATGTGAGACATTAGTGCAGTATATTAGCACTTTTCCCCCTGTAATTATCTAATAACATTCTTTCCATACATTGTAAATTGGAACTTAAAAGCTGGTGACAGCTAGGTGCGTGTTCTATGAAGACTGAACTGCCTGAATAAGGGGAAGTGTCGAGAAAAGATTTCTTGAGCATTTTTCTCCAAGAACATAGCAAATGTAATGAAATGAAAAATTCTAGATACTGAAAAAGACATATATGAAAATCTTAAGAAATCCTTGAAAACAGAAATATAAACTTGAGTTTTCTGTTTGTTTTGGAGCCTGAAGAAGCAGCATAGGAAAGGGAAGTAGGAAACTGTATCTAATTCCCATTCTGAAAGTGATTTATGTATTTGTATTTCATCAGATTGTTGTTTGCTGTTGTTTTTTTGCAAATATCCCATCTGTAACTCGGACTGAAGAGTACATTCTTATTCTGTGGAAGTCATTGAGCAATGTGTAATTGTATACAATAAATACATTACAGTTAATTGTTGTATACTGTTGTATACAATTTAATTAATACCCAGAACTTAATCAAGGCCTGAAATATTCCTTTGAAATACTTCAATTTATTTGTGTTCTCCAGCACTAATAAAATATGTTGTCTTTCAGATTATTTACAGCAAATACACGGATCTTGTCCCAAAAGAGGTCATGAATGTGGATGATCCTGAACTGCAAAGACCAGATGAGGAGACAATTAGAGAGGTATCGTAGGCACTGATGTGCCTGGTTATTAGAGGTACATTGTATGTCTTGCATATTTGATGAGGTGCATACTGTGGTATTTTTGCCTTCAGATAACAGAGAAGACAAGAGCAGCCTTGGAGAAATCAGTCTCACAGAAAATTGCAGCAGCCATGCCAGTTCGAGCAGCTGACAAATTAGCTCCTGCACAGTACATCCGGTACGTATTGCTGGTGCATGTGTATGACATTACATATAAAATCAGCATGTTCCTTTAATTTATGAGAACAGAAATTCCTCTTAAATTCTTTTCTTCTGTAAGTAGGATGAAACTAGTTTGTGTATTTTGAATTAACCTGCTGATGACAACACAGTTTGAAGTGTGCTGAAGTATGTCAACGTGTCATGAGTTGTGGCACTTAAGGAGGCTTATTGCTTTAACAACAAAAATACAGATTTGTCAGGGAGGACTATGGATGATGCTGCCCTAATAATAATAATAATAATAATAATAATAATAATAAATAAAAATAATAATAAAAATATGGAATTATTAGGAAGCTGGTCCTTGCTTATAATGACTTCCTGAATCTGGGTTGAGGCAGGAGAGCATGGCCCTGGGAAGATGCGTTCTGTCTGGTGTAGTTGATTATCTGCATGTAGTCCAGTGCAGTTACCAGCTCCTGGCATTTACAGTGGAAGAGTCTTTAACTGGTGTGGATAAAATTAAAATGCCACTAGAGCAGTAAATTGAATAAAATCTGAGGTGGGAAGGGAATACCCCACTGGCTGCCTGCAGAGAGTTGAAGCGCTTTGTTTTATCCAGGTACACACCATCGCAGCAAGGCGTTGCCTTCAACTCTGGAGCAAAACAGAGAGTTATTCGGATGGTGGAAATGCAGAAGGATCCTATGGAGCCTCCAAGATTCAAGTAAGTAGTCACAACTTCTTCATAAAAAAAAAAAAGATTCTGAAGTGTATTCCCGTACAACATGCTCATAGCAATTTTTTTGTTACTTGTTCAGAATTAACAAGAAGATTCCACGTGGACCACCTTCTCCTCCAGCGCCTGTAATGCATTCTCCCAGTAGAAAGGTATGAAATACCGTAGCTGTTCTAATTTTTAACTTGTAGGTGGATTCCCAAATTCTGCTTTGATCCAGTTCATTTCTGTGCACCTTCTCTTCCTTGTCCTTTTAGTATGATGTTAAGTGATAGATTGGTGCCCAACAAAGACTATTTTTTCATTTGAATGGTTCCAAAACTACCTCTTTTCTTATGTAACTTGTCAAAGCTTGAGTAGGTTTCCTATGTATTTTATGCAGGTCTTTATTGCTGGGGTTCTCTGTGGTGTGAATGAGTAGACAAACTTTAGCCTTGGTATACTCATGCTACTCATAAATAAGACATAAGGCTTTTCTTGTATTGTGAAGGATTATCTTCTAAGAGATGAGTGTAGTGGTTCTTCAGTTTTTTACAAGTTGAACTGCCATTAAGTTTTCAAGTGTTAACAAGCTGGCTGTAAGTTCTGGTCTGTGATGACAGTTCAAGAGGGTGGCTGAATAGCTATGTTGTAACTTTCTTTAGTGTTATCAAAGGTACAGTGCAGAAATGAACATTTCCTTGCTGCTAAGAAGAGTTGTTTTCTTGTAGCAGTGTCCTGAAACTTGTACTCCAAATGATGTCAATAGTTTTATAGCTGCCTTTAAGAAAGAAAACAGTATGTCCTTTTGCTATAAATCTAAAGATGACTTTGCTTTCTCTCCTCTATCAGATGACTGTGAAAGAGCAACAAGAGTGGAAAATTCCTCCGTGCATTTCAAACTGGAAAAATGCAAAGGTAATTAAGTTGTCATAAAATCACCTTTCTAATGCTGCATCTTAGTGGGGGACATCTCTGAATGATGTACAGCCTGAATAATACTGGTTTCAAATCCCAAGAGTGACACAAACTGGCTTCTTCCAGTGTGCAGAACATGCAATTGTACAGCTCAGTTTTTTTCTCTCTGGCATATTAGAGTTGTCAAATTGACAACACTATAGAGCAGAGAGAATATATTACTTCATGGCTGAGATTATACATTTTGAGAGGAAAAAAATGACATTAGTTAAAATCCCTATAATAGTGCACTATGTGGAGCCTGAAACCAAACTCTTTGGAGCTCACAAAGTAAGCCCGTCTACACTGAAGAAGGGAAAGGTAGTTTTTAGAGAACCAAGCATGTTTCTTTTTAGTGTTGCAGTCAGTCTCTGGAAAGTTACCCTTTTGGTGTTCCTGCATTAATTTATCCTCATTAGTGGTTAGCTTAGCTATTTTTATTTCTTGTTTGAGTAGGTATGTCCTATACCTTCATTTTTCTTCAGTAGCTAAGTTTCTGTTCAGAGAGAAGGAGAATTTATAATATCCTGCAATGACCAGTCTAATTGTTCTCAAATATAACAAGCTGTTGTTGTGAGGAGGCCTCTCTGAATGGAGGAAGGAAAAGCTGCCTGTTTTGATGTTATTTTTCTACCCAAACACAGCTGTATAACTGGGACTGACACTAATTAGTAGATCGAATTTTAGGTTACAGATGCTAATACCAAAGCAAAAAATGTGTAGAGCTCTCTAAAGAATCTTAAAATATCTTCTATAAATACTTCCAGTTTTCAGCTCCTAAAGGCAAAGCTGGCATTTAGTGTCTTTTGCTTTTGATAACAGCTTTGCCCCTTACTTTCTCATTTTTGAATCATCTGACTTCTTCGTAGGTATGAAAACAGTTTGGGGAAAGTTTTAAGCACAAACAGTAAAACCGTGTAGACTAAGAAAGCTAATACCTGTAGTTCTTAACACAAAGAAAAAGTGGAGCTTATTAATCAAAAACTCATTCTCATTTTTATGAAGATGCAACTTGAAGGGAAAATATGATCTAGATTTGAGATGGGGTGGAATTGGAGGGAAGCTTAATACTGCCTGGTATGAATCTGGAGTACATGTAAAAGAGGTTTATTTCAGCCTATTTATGAATGGCCAAGTTCTGTGTTTTGTGTTGTGTTTTTTCCTTACACAATGAATCTAATAGTTTGCTATTAAAAATGTCAATGTCTGTGATTAACTGCCTATCTGTTTCCACTTTAGGGTTACACAATTCCATTAGACAAGCGTCTGGCTGCAGATGGCAGAGGATTGCAGACCGTTCATATTAATGAAAACTTTGCCAAGCTCGCTGAGGCTCTCTATATAGCTGACAGAAAGGTCAGGTGGTTGTTGAAACTGTTCTCTTTCATGCGGTTTTAACCTTCATTATATGTTTATTTCCTTGAGAAAATCAACTGGGAATAGTCTATAGCATTCTGGTCTGTCCTGCTTCTGGACTTCCATAAGGTTTTGTCCCTATTATCTTTGAGTCGGTGGCTCAGTGTGGGGTTAAATTATTGGATGTTGTGTCTATTTCTTCTCAGCTTGAAGGGCTGTGGTTATCTGGCTTTGAACTTTAACTTTATAGCTCAGCTCCTTCCCTGTTTACTGTGCAGTTCTAGGACAGATGATCTGCTTGCATCCCAGGTGTTAGCTTTCTGTCATTTTAACTAGGGGTCTTATATGTACAGGCTCGTGAGGCTGTAGAGATGCGTGCCCAGGTGGAGAGGAAAATGGCTCAGAAAGAAAAGGAGAAACATGAGGAAAAGCTCCGAGAAATGGCCCAAAAAGCAAGGGAGAGAAGAGCTGGGATCAAAACCCATGTTGAAAAAGGTATGTTTCTTTGTTACTAAGAAACTACAGTGTTGTTTGTTTGTTTGTTTTTTTTAACACTTTTTGAAGTGCATGTTTGCAGAAATAACCTGAGAATTTATAATACTTAAATGTCAACATTAACCATGACATCTCTTCTTATGTCTTCACTTTGACAGTCAGTGTGTTTGGTTACTTAGTGGGGGTCTGTTTTGGTGGGATCTGAGTTTAATACACTGCTGTGAGGTTGAGTGTATACAGGTTTAGGACTTTGAGAAATTCATAATTGCAACTGGATTGGTACATGTAATGGCTTTCGTGGACTGCTATAATTGATAATTTTTCAGAAAACAATTGTTCTGACTTCATCTATGAGAACTAAACCATCTTTAAGTTTTCAAAGATAGTAAATAATAATTCGTTTCTCATATTATTATACCTGGTCTTATAGAGCTATAGTAATGTTGACCACTAGGCCCAAAATCTAAAAACCTAAGTCATAACCACTGTGATAAATTACATTTCAAAGATCAAGGTGTTGAATTTACAGAGCAGTTCTCTTACTTTGCTAAAAGGTGGAGGATATGGTCATACAGTAGCAAATACTGCAGCTGGGGTGGACTAACCTCTTTCCAACAGTGCAGGCAGGGGGACTGGCAGGCTGGAGAGCAGCTCTGCTGAAAAACACCTGGGAGTGCTGAACAGAAGCCAGCAGTGTGCCCTGGCACTAGCAATATTGTAAGGGGCATACTAAGCTGTATCAGTAGGAATGTAGGCATGAGGTTAAGGAAAGGAATAGTTTCCCTTTGCTGATCATCTGTTAGACTGCATCTGGAATGTGGTACAAGATGGACATTGATAAACTGGAGTGAGTTTAGTGGAGGGTCACCAAAATGGTCAGGTGGCTGGAGCATCTCCATAGTAAGATGCTGAGAGGAATGAAGCTTGTTCTGCCTGGGGATGAGATGGCTTGGGGGTACCTGATGGAAGCCTTCTTACAAGGAGATCAACAGCTACCCAGTGGAAGAATGAGATAGTAGGCAAAATTTGAAGTGGGACATTCCAGCTGTGTATCAGGACAAGAGTTTTCACCATAAGGACAACAACCAGTGAAAAGAGTTGTCCAGAGAGGTAGTCTCTGGCCTTGGAGGGTTTACAGACCAAAGTAGACAGAGCTCAGAGCAATCTGGTTTGATTTCAGCATTGATCCTGCTTTGAGCAGGAGGCTGAAATAGACGCTCCTTCCAATCCAAGTGATTTAGTGATACTGGGTCACAGAAGGTTCTTCCAAGTGCTTAGATGCCTGTGGTTGAACAATATTTTTATACTGACACGTAATAGAAATAAGTGTATGATACAATCGCCTGTGGGTTTTCAGGATATTCATGTGTAGATGGATGGACAAGCATTCTAAGGCATTTTAAGTTGGGAAAATGTAGTTGTTGGATATGCCTGCTTGGGGTCTCTTGTCAAGGACAGTTAACTGCTTGTGGCATGAGAAAGTTTTCCATGTGATGTTTACTTAAAATGTAACATTTTAAACAGTGCTAAGGGCCACTTCTGTTTTGGAAATGCATACTGAATTCATCACTGTGCCAATATTGTGCCATAGTTAATTCAGACTTCAATAGTTGTGTATAATGAGCAATTTTGCATTTGTTCAGAGGATGGAGAAGCTAGAGAAAGGGATGAAATAAGACATGACCGGCGCAAAGAGAGGCAGCATGACAGGAATCTCTCCAGGGCAGCCCCTGACAAAAGGTGAGTCACAGTGATACATCCTGTATTTTCAATGAGATCTGACCAGCATCAGTGGCTTTATTCCTTGAAGCTGATTGTTGGAAGTGAGCTTAGATTTATGAATGTAAGTTCAAGCATCTTGTTTCTCTCAGCCAGTAAGATCTCTGAGTCTAAATGGCTTCTGTATGCTTAAAATCTCTAATATATTAAAATTAGATTGCACAGCCTTTCTAGAATATAATGAACACTGTTTCATGAAAAAAATAAATAAGACATATTAGACCAAGTCAGCTTGATATAAAGTGCAGACAGTGGAAAGTAAATTTAAATGTTAATTCCAGCTGAACATAACTTTACAAATGTTTCCTTTTCTAGGAGACAAATTTTAAATGTTACCTAGTAAAGAACAGTAATGGCTAACATACGGTATCTGGGGCAAATTGTTAGCAGCTCATACAAAATTGGCTTGCAGTTGAGTATATCAACAAGTATGGTTTATCTGACTCAATCTTTATTAAAATTTTAAATTCAGGTCAAAGCTGCAGAGAAATGAAAACAGAGATATCAGTGAAGTTATTGCCTTAGGGGTACCCAACCCTAGGCCATCCAATGAAGTCCAATATGACCAGAGGCTGTTCAACCAGACCAAGGTAAAAATACCTTTTCACAGCTGTGTATTTTTCTATGAGAACACACCAACAGTTCATCCTGCCCTAGAGAGCATGGCTAGAGTCCTAAAGGGACCTTGTTTTTACAGATGGTGTGGATGAGCTCTGAAAGACATCTCTACATAACTAGTAGCAAACTACTGATCTTCCTTATCCATAGCTGATGCCACAAAAATGAGATATTCAAAATGTATAACTGGATGAAAGTGGATTGGGTTTGTGGGGAGAAAGTGTATGTGGGGGTTGTTTTTGCCCTCAAGTTGCAGCGACTTCATTTTCTTTGTATAAATGCACTGATTGAATAGGGGAAATGTGCTCTGAAAGAGAAGCAAGTAAATACTTGCCATTCCCATTACTGCTTCTGTGAAAAACCCTTCTGAAGATATAAATAGTGAACGGCAACATTTGTTGTCCCTGAACTTTGTACTATTGAGAGATGAAAAAGTAGATTAGGCTTTAAAAAGTCCCTCAATAGTCCTGCAGCGTGTCAATCATTCTTTTTCAAGTCTCCAATGAAAGACTTGCAGGCAGAAAGGGAAGCTGACGAATCAAAACTGAACAAGCAGGCAGTTCTACTTCCATGGTTTACATAAACTTGTGCAATTTGGATCAGTCAGCTTAAATCGTGTTTTCCAGAAATCCTGAAAAATGTGCGTTTCTGTGTGGTTGTACTTGGCCATTATAGACAGCTGTACTTGCAGGGCACACTGACATGATCCATTATTCTGAAATATGAATGGCCAGCAATCCTTCCCGTTGCTTTGTGACAGAGTAGAAGTAGCGCTAAGTGAGGCTGGTAATCATTGTGTCATGTTGTCTGGTCTTAATCCCAGAGCCAAAACTACTCATATCCTAATGAAGTGCTTGAACCCGCTGGAAATCAGCAGTAAATCACACAACAGCATCTTTTTGTATCTGTCTGACAGCATGCCTGTATCTTGATGTTAAAATTAATTTAGCAGGTTTTGGACTCGTGTATTATACAGCCGTACATCTTTCTTCTTCACAGGGTATGGACAGCGGCTTTGCTGGAGGGGAGGATGA
The DNA here is from genome assembly GCF_047663525.1 of Anas platyrhynchos. NCBI lineage: Eukaryota > Metazoa > Chordata > Aves > Anseriformes > Anatidae > Anas > Anas platyrhynchos. The sequence goes on from NC_092591.1 coordinate 22,939,065, forward strand.
AATTTATAATGTTTATGACCAGCCTTGGAGAAGTGGAAAAGATATGGCCCAAAACATCTACAGACCAAGTAAAAATGTGGATAAGGACATGTATGGTGATGATCTAGAGGCTCGAATAAAGACAAATAGGTAAGGGGGGAAAAAATACAAAATATTCTTAATTAGGGTTCTGAAGTTAAAAGCAACTGAGTATCATCTCTTCCGCCCTCCCAGGTTTGTTCCCGACAAAGAGTTCTCTAACTCGGATCGTAACACCAGAGGGAGAGGCAGAGATGGACCAGTTCAATTTGAGGAAGATCCCTTTGGTTTGGACAAATTTCTGGAAGAAGCCAAGCAACATGGTGGTTCAAAACGGCCTTCTGATAGCAGCCGCCCTAAAGAACACGAGCATGAGAGCAAAAAGCGGAGGAAGGAGTAAATGCCTCTGTTCCCTGAGTAGCAAAGAAATGGACTACTTGCTTGGACTTCCTTCAAAAGGCATTTTTAATATCACGGAGGTGTGTAGGGGGATGGCAGTACGTAAAGCAGTTCAGAACTCTTGTGCCAGGTGGAGATGCATATACACATTAGTTCTTCGACATAGGACAGCTACCCAGGGAGAGCGGAAGAATGGAGACCACTTTGAAACATTTCACAGGGGAACTGTTCTGTAGCAAGTGATCTGACTTTGCTAATTCCCTGTTGCCCAGCATCTCAGGGTAAGAATGTAGCCCCTTCCTCCAGCTTTAGTTTTTGTAAGTAGCTGAAGCTTTTATTTCATCTGTTAAAAAGCTCTCCTGCTGTATATAATTACTGTCTCATGCTATAATGATTCTGTGTTTCTTTAGTGTGGTTCTATACTTTATTTGAACAAGGAGGGGAAACAGCTGGATTCTGTTTTAAATCAAATACTCATTCATAGTTTCTCCATAATCTTTATTTTAGTTTCTTTACGTTTAGTGAAATAAAGCCACCTTCCACCACTCATTTACTCGTTGTCTTCTTTCTGCTGATTGAATCTTCTACTTTGCTGCGGTTTGACAGAGAGCTGAAAACAATGGATAGTATTTGCATTAGGCAAGAAGTTGTTTGTTGTTGTTGTTGTTTTTAAAACTTCTGATATTTTAAAACATTTGTATGGAAGGTAGACCTCTCCTCTTGCATGAGGTAGAATCACAAATATTCAGTTCCTGGTAGGAAAGTTAAAAAGATTCACATGGCAACAGTGATGTTTATCAGCAAAACCTCTTCTAAGCTTGGAATTTGAAGTGGAACAGAAGGTAACTATTTAAACCTAGCACAGAAAATGGGAGACGTGATCATACATTTTCCTTCTAGAGAACCTTGCGTTTCTTAAGAAATGAAGAAGCCAAATCACCTTCTGCTTTTCATTTCACTGCAAAGAAGCATCATAGCTCCTGTTTAGAGTATACTCCACACCACACACACCCGCCCTAGCAGGTAAAGGAAGGCGGTTATTTTACAACTTCAAGAATAAAATGTAGCAATGTTTCCAGAAATAAAGAAACCGACACTAAATATTGCTCTCTGCTAGTCATAGTACTTACTTTAAATAGGATGGTAGTTGTATGCAGCTCTGGTACTTTCAGCTCAGTTTATGACATTAGCTTACGGTCTGGCTTGTCACATTTCAAGACTGAATTCACTAAGCTACTGCTTGATTTCTGCTCCCCTTCTGCACTACAGTTTAACACAGAGGTCAGCTCTTAGGAGTATGTCCTGAGATAACCACAGTCAACATACTGCTGGCAGCTCTGCAGCATCTTGCAAATTTATTCTACTCTTGACAACTCTGCATTGAAAGTTTCAGGAGCCTCGTTGCAGAACAATATGGCTGGATTCTTACTGAGTGTTCAAAGACATTAACTGATCAGATTTCTTGTGCTATATTGTGTAGCTAGGTCAGATGAAGCACATTCAAATCTACAAGGAAATCCCCTCAGTAATTCCTCCCTATTTAGTGACTATACCAAAATCAAATTTCTCGTTGTCATTCCACCATCACTTGTTTTCACTGAAATTTAAAGCTTAGCTTTACTCTGTCATCTTCCTTCTATTCCCCAACACAGAAATTAAATGTTGGAGTCTGCCTCCAGAAAGCTTTATTACAAATAAGTTGCACAATGGTTTCTGAACAGTTTTACCACATTCATGTTCCTTTACCTTAGCATAGGAAAAAGCTTTGATCTCTGGATATGGGATCTCTATGGTGTCTATGGATATATGACCCTAATTAGTCAAGCGGAGATGGTGGAATAAACAATATGACTTATTTAAAACACACCAAACGCATACTTAAGTGGCAAAACACATAATCTCACGTGAATTTGTATGGCAGTATTTTGATGTTACTATATTCAAAAGAAGATGGAGTTAAAGACCCAGCTCATTATGTTATTTCATTAAAGGATTTGTCATCTATTACCTTGGAACCTTCAAGTATGTGAGAGTCCTTTTGAAGTGTATTCTGAACATCTTCTGGAGATGAGAATTTAATCCAGCAAAAACGTTTGTGAAAGCCTGTATCTTTGTCCTAGTCACCAATTAAAGAGAAAAAGCAGTTAATATACAAAGTGTTCACATAGGCTGTTAACAACTTTCTATCAGTGTTCAACTTAAGGATTCAGAATTTATCAGAAAACTTAGTGTACCTGTTTCAGAAGCTTGTTTCATACTTTAAGGCGTTTACTTTCACTGACAGCACGTGGGGGGCCTAGCAGAGGCTGTTCTGCATCCCTTTTTCTCAATTTGAGTCCAGCAATCAAAAAATTTTAAGATTTTAAGTTATAGTTGAAGACTGGAATAATGCATAGCTGGATGTTTCAAACTGCAGTTACCTGCTATTAAGCCAGTCACAACAGAACTGACATTTAAATGGCTCCCTGATTTGAAAATAAGCCTTCTCAACAACTTGAAAGCTATTCAGCAAGATAAAGCAGCTGCTTACAGCACTGGAAAAGCAGGCTGCAATTCTAGATGACAAGCATTTAACTGCACCAAAAAGAAAAGAAGTTATTTTTTTTAAGAATAATTTGCCAGTCTGAAGAGACAGTTGTCAATAAAGCAGGGATCGGTGCAGGAGGGTCAGGTCTACTGAAGTGCCTATTATCGCAAGCTCCTGAATTCACTGAACATCAGGCATGACTGCCAGCACTCCCAAATAGCAGCAAAGCTTCTGTTCACAAGGTATCAGGGTCATGTTGCCCTGTTTCAGTATCCCAATTAAGTCTTTACCAAGGTGTCTACAGGCAGACTTTGGGAACTCTGGCAGTTCTACACATTAATGAATGCTCCTAAAGTTATCACCACGTCAAAACATGGGCAACACTTCTGGCTTTAATCAACAATGAAGGCAGGTTTAAGGTAAGCTACCCTACCTACCTCAGCAATGGAGCACCACATTCTGTTCCAAACCCGAGCTGTGTGTGGCAGACACCTCCTGAATGTGCCCTGAACTTCAGCTTTCAGCAGTAACTAGACTGCTTTCCGCTCTTCCAAACTGTTCTCCAGCTGATAACAAATCTAATTTAACAGAAGCTCACTACACACTTAGCTTCATTTAACAAACTGCTTCACAGACAAGTAAAAGAACCTCTGCTCCTTCAGCAATTATTTGTAGGCATTCCTCTTCTGCTCTGTTATGGATGCCTTTTATTTTATTATTATTATTGTCTCCAAGAAACTGCACCAGACACTGGAATCCCTAATCTACGTGCTCTAAATTGTATAACTGAAGGGCAGAGAGGCAGGGACAGCTGATAGCTCGGGAGCACGTGAGGGGGAAAGGATTTCAGGAGAGTTCCTTGCTCTGGGCAGTGTGTGAGCACCTTGGACAGGCAAAAACCTCTCTGTTAGGCCCAGGAGAGGAAACACGTGCATGGTTTATTGGCAGAAATAAAGCGAAACTGCAGCAGAGAACCTACTTGGGTCAATTAATAAGAGGTATTTTTATGTTGATTATTGAGAAAGGGCAGTAACAGTACTCTGAGGGATGCGTTTTCTAACACTTGGATGAAAAACGTTAAACTTGAACAGAGCAAACCCAGCACCCACAGAGGAAGGGAATTGAGGGGCTGGGAGCCCGGCGATGCCCTCGGGGGGGGGGCTGCCGAAAGCGCTCCCGGCTGAGGGCCCGTCCCGCCCCGTCCCGTCCCGCCCCGGCTACTCACGAAGGGCAGCTGGCACCGCTGCACGGCCCCGAACTGCGCGAAGTACTCCTTCAGCTCCTCTGCGGGGGGAAACAGCGCGGTTATCACACGGCCCCAATCCCCCCGCGACCCCCGGAGACCCAAGCCCCCACCCCGGCCCACAGGCAGGGAGGGGAGGCGCTGCGGGGCGCACTCACTGCTCGACACCGTCCAGGGCACATCGGCCACGAAGATGTCGAAGCTTCGCCGTGCCCTCCGCGCCGCCCGCACCGCGCCGGCCGCCGCCATCTTGTGCTGCTGCTGCTGCTGCTGCGGCCGCCCCCGGCCCGCCCCGGCTGCGCGCCCCGCCCGACCGCGGCGCCGGGCCCAAAATGGCGGCGGCGGCGGCGCTGGGCCGGGAGGGCGGGGAGGACGCCTTCAGGCGGCTCTTTCGCTTCTACCGGCGGCGGGACGCCTCCGAGCTGCGCGGCGTGCTCGATTTCTCCGCGCCGGGGGGGCAGGTAACGGCGGGATGCTCTCGGCTGCTTTCACAGCAGGCTGTTAGTTGGCGCGGTGTGGCCCCGCCGGGGGAACGGGTGAGGCGTATGGGGGTGAGGTGAGGTGTCGGGGGGTGAAGCGGCCTCAGCCCCTGAGGCATCGCGGCTGTGGGGCTGCTGCCGCCGTCCCCGGCGGGGCCCCGAGTGGGGCCGGTGCCAGAGCCAGCCCCGGTCACCCGGCGGTGCCTGAGCTGAGGGAGGGGGCGGTCGTGCCTGGTGCCGTGTGTAGGCAGCTGGCTGAAGCTGCCGCTGTAACAGGAATCCTGCTTGCTGGTTTTTGGTTTTGCTTATATTTATTTACTGCTGTTGTTAGCTTGTTATGCCCCGATAACTGATCTCTAAAGTCTCTAATAGAACCACACGTTATTTAAGGGAATCAAAGTGTCATGCACACTGAAAAAAAAGTAACCTTTTATGTTAGCTAACGCTATTTATTATTATTAACGCTATTTCCTGGGCCTGTCAGTTACCATTTTAGTCCCGAAATAGTTGGGTGAGCTGGACAGGGAGCCAGGCTTTGGCTCTCCCACCTGAGGAGCTGTTGGCTGCAGTTCTGGCTGTCTTCTAGAAAAGTTTCTTTTCCTTTCTTCCTGTCATCCCACAAGCATCTGGCCCAGCTGTCAGTCCGGGCAGTCAGGAGTCCATCTGAAAGTAGCGTTCAGTTAATCACAGTTAGTAGTTCTGAGATGTCCTGAGTTACTGAGAAGTGATCCTTTAAACTCATCTCCCATTTTGTCACATCGCAAAAGGATAATGGATGTTTCCGAAAGTACTGCTAAGCATGGATTCTCCATGAACCTATACAAATACAGGGCACAGAGAATATAGTTGAAACAAAACTTGACCTAATTTTTCATGTTTCAAATCTTTAGTCTTTTTTTTCTACTGTTCTTTTAAAATAAATATTTTTCTATCTTTTCAGGCAACAATTTTGATACTGTGAACTGGACACAAAACCTGACCTATTTGAAATTGTTCAAGGCGTTAGCGTTAAACAAGGGAGTTGTTAACATTTCAGCCTTTCTTGAGCTTGCAGCAATCCTTTATCAAATAAAGGATTCCAGCCTTACAACCCTTCTGGGAAATTCATAGGCCTTGAAAGCATCACAAGCATCTGTCCCTTCTCCATGTCTTTCTTTTGTGCAGGCTACCTTCTGAGATCAGTTGATAGCTCACTGGTGAAAGCATCTTTTATTCCTCTTTTCCCCCAGGTTAAAAACATGTGGCTTTTCCCTTAAAGAAGAGCTACAGGCCAGCCAGATTGACCCAGATACTATTGTTCCTTTTTTCTCAGAAAAGTGCTTCAAGTGATTGAGCTCTTCAGTGAAGTGTGACATGCCCCAGCTGCCCTGCTACAAAGAGTATTTAACTGATTCAGCACGCGTAATTCTTCATCACAGAAACAGGTCCTGTTCTCAGGAAGCCCTGGCAGCAGCAGTTTGAGGCAACAGAGGTGGCAAAGGCTCAGTCAAAGGAATTGCCCTCCTGGGGTTGTTCCACAGACAGGACTCAGAATTAAGCTCTGCAAGGCTGGCAGTCACAGAGATGCTTTTGGCAGGTAGTTGAGAAATTGGAAAAACTGAGCGTGTTTCCAGAAACTGTTCCCCAGCAGCAGTTTAGCAACTTCTCACAAATGTGATGCATGCAGTTTTGACTCATTGCTCAGAAGATTGCAAACAGACCGGTCAGCCTGCAGAGACTAATTTATGCCTTGCTCACCTCTGCAGAATCTGAGTGCTTGCGCTTGGGCCTTAATTTTGTATACACTTCAAATTGGCGTCAACCAAATCTTGCCTGCCTCTGCCTGCTTATTCCTACAATGCCTAACCAGCTCTTTCCTTACACCAGCCTCTACTTTTGCACAGCTGTGTTGACAGCTGGACCGGGGAACTGAGCTGGAACAAAACCAGCCTGCCTCGACCCTGTCCTCCCTAAGAAACTTTGCAGTCCTGAGGGAAGAAGGCAGTGAGAGCTTGGATAAGTTTCTTTCCTTCAGCAATAGTATAGGCTTATTGCAGCTTAAAACATGTTATTGTGGCCCAGTACGGTGAGAAAATACATCTTGCTGACCCTTGTGTAGGAAACAGGAGCAACAATGTGGTATTCAGCATTTATAAGGTTTCTACAGTCTTTCACATCAGACAACTTTGCATGTTTTATCATTGTATCTTTTCTCCTGTAAATTACAGATGATGGTAGTTATCCACCCTATGGAATTAGGAACAAAAAACAGTAATTGGAAAATGCTCTGAAGGTATAAAGTGTTACGAGTAGTAAATATTGCACTCTCTCATGGAGATGGATTATTGGCAGAGTATTATTTTACAGCCTGTACTGTGGAAATGAACTAATAGTGCAGCTTTTTTTTAACTATAAACTGTTCTTTATGAATGAAGGACATCTCTCCTGATCCCTAAATCTCATAGAAATTGTAGGTACCTTTTGATTCTTACATTGAGTACCTACCAGCCCTGTTAGCAGCTGTTTGCCTTGTTGTGGTCATGATTATTCAGACAATAGTTTTGTGGTACAGATGGCATTTTCCCAAGATTCCCTGAGTATGATGTTCTGGAATAGGGTAGCACTCTTTCTTTTGTACAGGTGTTGTTTTTAGACGAGTTTTGTCTCTCTTCCAGTTGTTTTTTTCCCTCCCTTTAACAGATGCATTTTTCTTTTGCCAGGTGTTCAGATCACATCTCAGTATTTCTTCAGTCAGTGACCAAGATGCTTCCCGAGCGGGATTACAGCCAGTTAGCCGGTGGAAAGCCTATGGCCTCAATGGCTATCCAGGTAGGTACCTCTTGATTGCTAGAAAAATCTCATGCAACCTCATTGCTTCTCATTCAGGTATCTTCCATCTTATCTTCCTTGTTCTGCCTAAAAAATCTATTTTGATTTGTCTCAGCATAATTTAATGGTGGTGGTGCGTTTTCTAAGTGCAGTAGAACAAACAACTCAGTTAAAGGGTGGGATGTGGTGACATACAGAGCTTCAAACAGAAGGACCAGTTGTTTCATGGTCTCTTACCTACCAGACCATCCCTTGTGAGAATGGATTCCACTTGCTGTAGCCTTCAATAGAAATTTTGTATTTCTGCAGCATCCATTTTTCTTCCATGTATATCATGAACGTGAGATAAGTGACTGAAATACAGTCACTTCAAGTCTGAAGTGTGGTCTCTACTTAACTGGTGTACAATAAGTGAATATGAACCTCTTGTCCTATTCAAGGTACAGAATAATTTCATTAGGTGGGTTATTTCAAAAACTGAAATGGATATTAGGTTTTCAGGACACCTAGTAGAGTCACACAAAGATGTTAGGTTGGAATGAACCTCCAGAGGTCTCTCGTTCAACCTCAGCTTAAAAGAAGAGCCAGCTTGAAAGTTAGATCAGGTTGCTGAGAGCTCTGTTTGGGTGAGCTTTGGAAATCTCCACAGACAGAGAGTACTCAGCCTTTCTAGGCACACATTCCAATGCTCAGTAATTCTCATTGTGATGTTTTTTTCACCTTATATATAATCAGAATTTGCCTTGCTGTGGTTTGTGACTATTGCTTCTTATAATTTTGCCATGTGCTTTGGAGAAGAATCTGGAATCCCCAGGTAGCTTTAAGTCATACAGGCCCATGTGCAATCAGCCTTAATTGCCGCAAGGGTGCACTACTGACTCATGCTCAATTTGTCCTCTGAGACAAATTAGTTTTATGAGGGGTTGTTCCTGTTGCTAGACACCTGCATGTCTTACCCAGGTTGAGGCTGGAGTCACGTTCACGAGGTGTAAGGTAATATCTAGTGTGCTGCAAGATTTTGGCGCAGTGTAAGAATTGTATCTGCTTTCTCATGGCAGATTCCTTTAGTATACAGATCCCCAAATAATTCCTCCTTTGCTTATTCTACTCAGCCCAACTCTTTCAAGGCCAAAAGGTTCATTTATGTTGTATCTAAAGCTTGAGTTGTTCTTTAGTCAGCTTAGAGATATTGCTGAAGAATTGTAGTTCTTACTCATCTCCCTCCCATGTGTGGCTGACTCTGCTTTCTAGTGTAACTAGCCCCTTCAGGAACTATTCAGTCTTGAATACAAGTGTAAAAGTTGATAGTAAAACCCAGCAACTGTTAGAAATTCAGGCTTCTCTGCCTTTTTTGACATCAGCAGCATAGTAGTTTCCTGCTTTTTGGTTGCTCTCCCTTTTGTAAATCTGGATTAATCTGATTTCTTACCAGTAAGCAATGAACGGTTTGGAGAGACACAAACATGTTTGGACTTTCTGATACAAGAGTCATAAAACCTGGATTCTTGTTCTCAGCTCTGTGTGTAAGTAGTTGCCCTCCAGGCTTCAATTTCTTCATTAATACCTGGAGACAATACATGCCTAGCGCAGCGTAATTCATGTATGTACTGAAGTGCTTTGAGAAACACACATCAAAAGCTGTAGACAGGAAGGGCAATGTTATTACTCTGTTCTGTACAGAGGCCAACAGAAAGTAAATTTAATGCTTCTGGCAAAGAAAATTCTTGTAGTCAGACCTATAAGAAAGCTACCTGTAGACTGAAGGTGCAGGGAACGGAGTGAAATGAATGACAGTATGTTATTAATACACTGCGGGTTCTTTTCTAAGCAGTTAATTTAATCTTGTGAGGTCTGTGAGATACGCTGGCAGGAAGCTTTTTCCATGCTTTTATTACTGCTTTCATAAAGGCCACAAGGCAAGTTTGTAGCCTACTGAGACTCCTCGACTTGCTTCTTCCTTTTTCATCTATTTTTGTCTGTTTAACTTGATATGAATGAGAAGTTCAAAAAGATACAATAGGGCAAAACCTTGAAACCTCTTTTTCCTTTGTTCCCCCTAAACCCTTATCTCCCTTTATATGTGAATTTTGTGTTGGTGAGCCTTACTGAATTGACAGTCTTGAAAGAGTGCCTTGATTCTCAGAGCAGGTGTGATACAGATTAACAGCATCTTCCCCTCAGCACGCTCACTCATCGATACTGTCAGTCCTGGCCTGGAAGGAAACCCCCCTGGGGTGTTGGGGAGAAAATTCCAGTGAAGAATCCTGTTACCTCTTCTCACAATGGTATATCTTATGTCAAGGACTATTGTCTGTTAAGATATGGACCAAATCGATCCATTACATTTCTGCTAACTCTCTTATTTGGGCTGCTGCTTGAACTCTGTCTGAAATGCTTGCCTAAACGAATGTGCACTCTAGCTACCTGTTCACTTCATTTTGTTAATTAGCAATGACTGCAAAATGTATCAACAAAGGCTACAGCAACAGGCAGTTCAGATTATAATTGGATTTTCATCCCATTTGAGCACTATCATACAAAAATGTAAAGACTGATACAACCAGACTTACTTGGAAGCAAGCATGAACGAAGGAGAGAAACAGTTTACATTACTAAGTACTCGTTCAGTCTGTAGACTGCTCTCTGCAGTTCTGACACTGAAGGAGCAATAAGAAGACACAGTGAGTTCTGAGGCAGCACCAAGGTTAGTTTGAAGCCTGTAAAAACTCGAATAGAGTTACTTTAACTTTGCGGAGTTGAAAAGGATTTTGCTGGAGCACTTCAGTATCAAATTTACTCCAAAGCAACTGGCTTTCCAAGTTCTCAACCCTTTATCTACCTGTAATCAATATGCCTTATGCAGATATTTTTGACTCAGACCAGCTGTGGCTTCCCCCCTGCCTTCTACCTTATAGCCACCAGTTGTTTGGAATGAAGAAACAGTAGATCTCAATTAGTCAGACCTATTAATAGATTTCATCAGCTTACAAATTCAGGAGCTGTATATCTAAGGTGTTCTTCCAGTACCTCCCACTCTTCTTTGCCATGGTTTTAGAAAACACAGGGATATGCCTAATTGTACTTTCTCCCTACCCTCTCCCTCTTTCTTTATGGTCAGGGTTTATTTTCATACGAAACCCTTTCCTTCCGGGCTGCCAGCGCCACTGGGTAAAACAGTGTCTCAAGCTATACACCCAGAAACCCAATGTCTGCAACTTGGACCTGCACATGGCTCCTGAGAAGACCATTGATCTGTGGGGGCAGAGCAAGGAGCAGCTGAGGTGAGTCCAGAGTAACCCTGGCTCTAAACTAACAGAGCCAGAAGTGCTCAGCTCTGAGAAGGTTGAAGAAAAATAACCAGGGAAGGGAAACGTAAAAAAAATTGTGTACGTGCTGGCAGTATACAGGTTGTGTCAGACATGCCAAGCTGAAGATGAATTATGGCATGGCTTGATATGCATCCTTGTTAAGTCTCTTCTGTCATGTTCATAGTGGGATTTTCCAGTAGTAAGTTATTCCAAATCTATCAGTTAAACGTCTAGGGTAAAACAGCAACCCTGGCTGATGGCATGGTGCTCAGAAGCTTGCTAAGCTCAGTAACAGGTGGAACCATGAGGTCCCTCTAGGCCTCTGTTTTCCTGAGGCAAAGCAGATCCTTTCCAAACATGCTGCATGTGCTAGCTCCTTCCAGTCAGATGCTGGATCTAGTGTGCTGCAACTGAAAGGCCATACTTGTATTTTTTGAACTCCTCAAATCTGCTAATTTCTATGTTTTATTTTCCAAGGTGTTCTTCCAGACATTTTTCTTTCATGCCATATAAGATGGAGATTAAATGTAACACTTTGACAATCCAGTTTATTCTCAAAGATTTCTATGCTATCAGAGTTCTGTGGCAATGCAGCTGCCTTTCCTCTACCCAATTTAGAGGTTAATAGAGAATTTGTCCAAGTTTTAAAGTCAAGTAGAAAACTAAAATCCAAGTTTTAAAGCTTTTTTTTTTAATTAATCATCTATAAAAATAAAAACAAGTTAGAAGCTGCTTACAGTATACGATCTTTTAGTTATTGGTTATTTATCATTACCTTGTTGATTTCATTGCTCATTTTTCAAGAAGGTTGTGTCATGTGATGGAGTGACCAGATTTCCCTGCAGCTCTCATCTTCCACTGCAGTCTGTTAGGGAAATTGACCTGGTGAGATTTTTTATTTTTTTTTAAATACATTCTTAACATCCACAAGATACAGGTTTGCACAAGTAAGGTTTGGACTTGTGAATATTTTCACCTAGGAGAGAAGTTATGACCGTACTTGTTACTTCCAGGCTCAGTCAGAATTAGTTGCAAAAATCCAGATACTTTTTTTGTTTTTAAAATATTGACTTTTACATTTGTGTTCTATCAAGGATGAAAAATTGTTCTTTGAAAACATTGTGGATTGTGCCCTACAGCTGAAAAAAGTTGAGGACTGTTGCAGCTTGACAGGCCTTTCCCAACAGTACCTCCTGCACACACAGAGAATGATCAGAACAGAGGTTAATTTGCAGCTGAATCTAATTCATTGAAAACAGTGTTTGGAAGAGTGATGGCTGGCAGCAACACTGGCAGTTTTATTAAGCACTTGCCTTAGTCTTCAAGTGTGCAAACTGCTGTATTTCTGCTTTACCCTAGGGGAAAGCGGATCAAACTAGCCAACTTGTCTATTATTAAGAGTGAGAGCTTTTCAGGGAGGGGAGAAACAGAGTGCTTAACTAAAAGGAGGTCTAATTCCAAGCCTGGACACAGCTTTAATGCTTTTTATCTTTCCATCGTCTTAATACTGTTTCATCTTCCATCAGGAAGGTACCTTGCCTGTCTTGCTTGGGTCATAGCATATCTGCTGTTTGCAGGATGCAGGAATCACAAGGAAATTTCCTGGAAATGTATGCCATGGTCTCTCCACAAAGTGGAGTTCAGGTATTTTCTTAAAGTGTTGAAGACAATTAGAAGTATCAAAGAGGGTAGAGCATCCCTACAAAGGAGATTTTATATATATCTCCCTCTGTATAAGAAAAAGGCTGGGGGAGATTTTATAGATGCAGGCATTTACCAGTGAATAAAGAAAAAACGGTGCTTCAGAAGAACCCCACTGCTATTCAGACTTGCTCTCTTTCTGAAGTAGTTACACCAGAATCTTTCGGTGCCTTCTCGTAGGAGCAGCTGGTGGTACAGCTCTAGGAACTCCCTATTTCCAAATACATAACACTCAGGCTTTGCCCTTCTTAACAATCACATTTGAAATCATGTGCAAAACACTAAATTCCGGGACTAAGGATGTACTGAGCTCGAGTTCCTGCTGTTGTGCAAACACTAACACAGCAGCGAAAGAAGACGAAGGGCACTTTGAAAAGGCAGGTGCTAAAAACGTTTCATTATGAATATGAACTTCGTTGGTTGGAAGACATAGAGGAATGAGTTGTGGGCTCTCCCTTTTGGAAATGCCGTGTTACCTGTTGGGAGCTCCCTCAATTGCTCCAAGCAGCATGTATCTGACAGTTGCTGTGTTACAGTAATCACAGTTACTATTACCTTATGACAAAGAAGGAAATTGGAAAGATTATTTTCTTTCAATATTCAGTGAGCTATGAAAAATCTCTGCAAGTAAAGAAACTGGCTTCTTCCTGGTTTAACGTAAGTCCTCTTCCTGGTTTAGCTTATAAGCTATTAATACTAAAGATCAGTATAGTGCAGGGCAGCAGCAAGCTGTGTATCCAGGTAGAACTGCACGTTAAATGCAGATACTTGGCAAAGACTTGACCGTGGCAGCACAAATATTATGCATTCTGTTTTATGAAGGAGTGCATGTCACACTGAACTAATGAGGCTATAAATGAGAGCCAGCCATCTGGTGCTACTGTTTATCATGATGTTCTGAGTACATTTCCCTTTCCTTTCTTTACCATAACATATGACTTAGCATGAGAAAAGAAGCTGAAATTGTTGGCAGAACCGGACTAGAAGATATATGTACCTTCCTTTTCATAATTGTCACTAACATGCTTTTATGTCTGCCTGATATACTCGAGTTAACACTTTTTGGTCCAACTTTGTGAGGACTTTTCCATAGCCCACCCCTGTGTGAGGTTTCAGACTGCTGGACCACTGAATTAGGGTTGTCACTTGAGAACACTTTCGACATGCATTGTGCTGCTCCTTCCTAAAACATCCACTGTGCTTTTTGTCCTGCATGGCAGCCTGGATAGGAGACACCTGTCATCTAGATTTCTTGACATTCAAAGATGTGTATTGTCGTAGCTAAAGCAGTCTTACTGAGTCAGTTCATCCTAAGCACTTCTTGTAAAAGTACCAAGCAGAAGAACTAATGGTCCTCTACTTAGGAGAGCGTTATACAGCTTGATATACTTCACTGTCAGGTGAAGCAGTTTCCTTTCTTGTAATTTTCCATTTAGTGACGGGAATATTTTTTTTTCCTTGGGTTTACACCTTTAGATCTTCACAGATTCTGTTCTTTCACTTGCAGGTGCATAAACAGTACACGTTTAATTCTGACATCTTAATCTGCTCCAGTTCACTGTGTTGTCTCCATCTGATAACCTCTGTTAGGTACCACAGAGTAAATACAGCTTTTCAAACTGCTAACAATTGGTGGTAGGCCCTACAGCTTACACTAATTGCATGAACTGAATTTTCAGGGTCTTAGAAAGAAACAACAGCATTACTGAAAATAAGTCTAGCAATGATGGTTCTAATAGACTGTCACGCAGATGAATGAATCTCATTACTGTGTGTTTAACTGCCATAAAACCCTTCAGAAATTAACATGTATCCCATTTCTTTCTATTTTGTCTTTGCAGAAGGAAGGGTTCCAGTAAATGTGAGCCCAGAAGCTTACTGGAGAAGTTGCGCTGGGTGACCCTCGGTTACCATTATAATTGGGATACCAAGGTACCAAAATTAAATTCTCCATTTCTCTTCTTCAGTATAAGTACTCAGAAAGGCAGACAGAATAGGGTATTATGGAATAAAATTTAGTATTTAGTAAAATGCACATGATTCTACAAGACAGTCTTGAGGAAAGGCTGTAACAAACCATGCTTTTAAGAACATTTTTAATATGTATGAGTTCACTAAGGAGGATTTAACAGCAAAAGCCCATTGCTGCCATCTTTGCTTTCAAAGGTAATATGGTAGCGTGTACTTCGCTTTAGACCCCTGACTCCATTTCAGGGTAAGTGAGCATTTTTACCTTGCTAAAAGGAATAGGCTCAAATGCATTGTTAACTACTTAGAGTATGAGTGTCCTTGAGTGCTTCTTTGAAATGCTGCTTCTTGATGGAAGAGCAAGAGAGAGTCAGAAGAGACTGCTTAAGATGTGACTTTCAACTTATCTGAAGCAGTATAGCACAGTCTCACCAACTAACAGCTATTTTGGAGCTCCTTAACATTCTGGAGACCTAAATAAACTTTCTCAGCAGATTGAGTCAGATGAAGGCTGAGAAAAGATGGCAGAGTGAATATATGCAGTTCATCAATATATTGCAGATACTTAACCAAAGCAGATTGCAGCTTTTTCTTTTTTCCTAGAGCAGCCAGTTAATGTGTGGCCTTAGTAAAACTTGATTACTCTCTTCTATTCTTCTCAGTCAAAATCACTCAAGGGAGAGAGGAAAAAGTAGGCTTGCAATTGATGCCTGTTTGTCTTATCCTTCAAAGAAGGAACAAAGATGTTTGTTTCAGAGCTCTGTTGATGAGATAAAGAAATCTCCATCAGAAGCTTTAGGTGGTGACTAAGTGACCTGTGATCTGTGATAGATAGGATGTTGGTACTAATCTTACTGACTTCCTGTTTAATAATAATGATTAACTCCACAATTTAAATCCAAGACTATTAACTCTGCCAATTTCAGCATAGGCCCAGAATTAAACAATAAGAGAAAAACTTGAATTATACTTGCATTGTAGTCACTCTCTAGGCAGGTATGATCTTCTCTATGACTGTCAGCCAGACTTCTGAGGTCTCATTAACCGTCTGTTTTCAATTGTATGTGCTGTCCTGATGTTTTAATTTGTTTTGTTTTTCCCATTCTCCTTCTTCCAGAAGTACACACCAAATCACCACACTCCTTTCCCCTCAGACCTCGCGTTCCTGTCAGAACAAGTGGCTGCAGCCTGCGGGTTCCAGGGTTTCCAAGCTCAAGCAGGGATCCTGAACTACTATCACTTTGATTCTTCACTGGGAATTCATGTGGATGAGTCTGAACTAGACCATTCTCGGCCCCTTTTATCATTCAGGTGAGTACATTGTGATTGTTGTGGGAGGATTGGTGGATTTATTTTTTTTTCCTGTGGTTGCATAAGGTTACAGGAAGTTGGTGTGATTTAGTTTGCTAACTGGGTATATAATCTTCACTCTCTGAAGACCTGAATATTAGGAAGCTGTAGCACAATAGCATAGGTTTCTTGAAGACTGCTTGAATACCATGCATGTGGCATCTCTGTGGAAGAGCTCTTTTCACAGGGGACAGTTCTGTTTTAGAGTGGCAGACTGGCAATTCTGGTACTGATCAACAAGCATGAAATATCTCAGCAGAGCTTCAAACTGAGCAAGGTCACACAGTTTGTGAACCAAGGTTCACACTTTGCCTAACTTTAACCAGGCCTGTTGGTCTGCTTTCTGTGTTCTCGATACAAAGTCAAGATGAGGAATCCATCTGGGGTTTTGTTCTCGTGTGTTTTCTAAAGAAATGTAAGTGGTGCTAACGTTTTCCTATTGTACACACAATTTTCTGTAGCTCAATTTGTTTTCTCTTCTCTCTCCATCTTCAGTTTTGGGCAGTCCTCCATCTTTCTGCTTGGGGGCTTGAAGCGGGAGGAGGCCCCAACAGCCATGTTCATGCACAGTGGAGATATTATGGTGATGTCTGGCTTCAGCCGCTTGCTGCACCATGCTGTGCCCCGCGTCCTTCCCAACCCCGAAGGGACAGCTTTGCCTTCGTGCCTGGACCAAGCCCTTCCTTCAGACCTTCCTGCTGGCTCAGTCATTGAGCAGAGCTCTGAGGAGGACTGGCAGGTCTGTGCCAAGTACTTGCAGTCTTCCCGCATTAACATGACTATTCGGCAGGTGCTGGCTGAGGGTCAGAATTTTCCAGAGGAGTCTGGAACAGAAATAAAGGGTCAAGCACCCTCTGAAGACGGTTACCATCAGGGGAATGGCAGAGCCAAGAGACACAGAGCAAATACTGACAGCTGAGACCAGGAGATCGCGTTGGCATGGACTGAATGGGCAACCTCTGTCTGGAGCTGATCGTAGTCACCTGTCTGTGTGGGCAGTGAGGAACATCTGCAGAATCAGTGCTGTCCTTGGTGCTGTAAGAAATAAGCTGGGGGAGGGAGGGAGAGAGAGAACTTAATCAGAAAAGAGGGATACATTTAGGACTGGGTCAGGAGATGAACTCTGTTGAAGTTCTGTGGCAGACATTCATGTTTCAGACCTGTATATTGCACTATCAAGCTTGGTTCAGTGATGCTCATAAAATATTTTAAAATCATTGGGCAGAAAGTGCCTGCAAAAGGTACAATTGGCATGCATTAAAGAAGCCCATTGGCCTAGTAAAGCTCAACTGAAGTGCGTTAATGAGGGTGAGGGAGAGTAGGTTGCTGTGAAACCTACCTGCAGCACTTCAAAGAGAATTATCTCTACAGTAAAAACTGGTTCAGTGATCAGAAACTAGCAGCTCCCCTGAGCAACACATACTGTAAGCTTGCTGTAGTTCAGTGCTGTCCTTTTGCCTGCTTGCACCCCTCAGCTGCAGCAGAAACTGGTTTTGAGTGGATCTGGACTTCTTGCATATTTCAAATTTAAAGTGGAACTGATTGGGAGTGATATTTACTCAGAATACCTGGTAATTCCAAGTGGGTCTCCTCCCAACAGTTAGGATGTGGCTGAGCCCTACATCCCCATTCTTACAGAAGTGCCCCCTCTAAGTGCCTGCAGATTCTGGTCCTGCAGTCCCAAGCTGGTATCTTTAAGGAACAATGACTTGCAAGTTGAAGCAATGAAGTTGTAAATGGAGTACCTAAAAAAGAAATTAATCACTGACTATCTCTGTCACCCAAAGATAAATACAGTGAAACAAAGGCAAGAACTGGCTTTTGTGCCCATTCTCTTTAAGACTCAGACCTTCCTATCTGCTTTTTAATGCAATTTTAATTGTTGGTGTGGAATGTTCTATCCCTGGGGTATTTTGTTGCACTTTCCCAATGAATAAACTTACTCAGTTTTTAAATTAAAGATCTCTATCAGTTTTAGTCTTTTTTTTTTTTCCTTTTACTTTCCTTCCTGTTACTTATTTCAATGTATTGTTAATGCTGCTTGCATCCCTTGTGCTGTTCCCCTTCAGGCTTCTTTTGGATCTATTTATTGCCTCAGCCATCTGCCAGTGCTGGTGGAGAAGCCCTGCATCTCTGTCTGCAGGGCCACTTTGCTTATGGGCTGTTCGGGGTTTGCTGGGTAGTTTGAGGGGTGTTGCCTGTGGTATCAAGTCCAATTTAATATGTATGTGGTATATTTTCCTTCTGGTGTGTGTCTGATCTGTTTATGTCATTGCAGGTGAGTATTTGTGTATCTGCACAATTAATTCCTCTACATACAATACTGCAATGAGCTCCAGTAATTTAATGACTGAAATGTAATTAGATGTGGGGTTTAGTATCTCACTTCCATGTTCTATGCCAGAAGTGTCTCCTTGCTATATCTTAGGCTTTATATTGACAGCTGAGCCCTGGGAAAGTGAATACCGGTACAGAGAGGTTACAGTATGACCAGAAGGGAGTGTTGACCATCTGGGTAAGTCTCAGGAAAGAGCAGAACTCCTTTAGTGGCATCTGAAGAAGAGGATGGGGAGAGGAACACATTGTCTCTGCAACAATGAGCAGACAGGTTTTCTCTTGTTAACTCAGAGGGAAGCTAAAATCTACCTATTCCCTCAGCACTGAAGATGAGAGAAGACAGGATTCATGGAACCAGACAGCTATTAACCAAATGGCACTGGTTGCTTCATGTTGCAGGCTGAGGTTTAAGTATATTCATATTTCCAGTTCTTTGTCTTCAGTTCCCTATAAACATGCCAAATGCCAAACGTTTATTTATTTCAGTATGCAGTTGTTTCTGTGGTTCAAGGACAAGAACCCATACTGTTTATCCTCTGCAGTTTGAAATAGAAGGAAATGCTGCAAAACAGCAATAGCAATTGTTCAGGGGAAGGATCCATTTCATTGAAGCCTTGTGTTTAGACAGGGCTCAGCTGAGCATCTACTGAATTACTGATTTGCACAGAACCCTGTTATCTAATGCCACTAGGAGACATACACCTGATCTAATTCTGTACCAGGCACCCAGAAAATGAAGAATCCATGATCTAGAAGGGTGCTGACCAGAAATTACTCCCCCCTAAAAAAAAAAAGTAAAAAAGTCACCCATGTATGAAGAATAACAAGTGTAAGAAGGGAGAATTTCCTGAACTGCCAGTCTAACAGCGCCGTTGATTCCACAACTATATTAGCAGCGAAGAGTGGAGTCCAACTGAGGAAACCCCTGACCTAGTCTACACAGTCACCAGTTTGTGACATTTGCACCTCACCTATTCATATTTGTGATTATATGGCAGAGTATAATCCCATAAGTATAATTTCCATAGCACTGATCATACCTCAGCTTTTTATATCTATAGATACTACAAAGTTTTACATCTGTTGATAGAGGTACATGCTGAGATACTGTAGCTCTTAGTTCTTGTCAAGGAGATGTGCTGCCCAAGGGCCACACGCACAAAACTGCATCGGTGCCATTGGCAGCAGGCTTCTAGGATGCCCTGCTGTGTGCAGCAGAGGGGAGAGAAAGAAGAGGTCATCTGGGCCAGCTCTGCAAGAGAATTTATGTAATGAGCTGATTACCAGAAGATAATGATGTGTTTAATCAAAGGCCACCTGGAAATGAAGCATGTTGTTTACCCCCTGTACTCTGTTATGTGATCTATACATAAACTAACTGTCCGACAGAATTTAAGCAGTTGCTAATTTATTTTTTTAGTACTCTAGAGTAAAGGAAAAATAAAATCCACAGTTACATCAGAATCAATGCACAGGGGGATGAATGCTGGAAGCAGAAGAGGAAACTGCCTGTACAAACTTAGCATTTCAGGCCTCCTGAGAGTACTCTGCTAGGGAAATTCAGTGTTACAAACTGGGCTGCGCAGTAGTGCCCAAGACAGATTTACTGCATGCCCTCTGCTTGCCCAGCAGGCAGTAACTTACTGGTAAAGCAGTCCCTAGAGCTGTGCCTGCTGCCTGGAAGATTCTGATCCCAGGTTTTTTTGAGAGCTTGTCATTTTTTTGCTTCTTGTTGTCACTGCTGTGCCTGCAGGTCCAGGTTGGAACTGGTTTGCATCTTGCAAAATTCAGACGAGCTTGGATTTGTCTCCATCTACTCACATAACCCATTCCCGTTCTCTGCATCACAGCTCAAGCAGGATAGATAAAACACAAAGAACAAACTCATTGGTGACAAGACATGTTCCCACTTAATTAAGATGCAAAATTGAGCTATAACTCAAGGTGCTTTAAGCATACTTCAGTTCTGATGAAAGTGTAAAAATTGCCCACATCTGAAGACGTTACCTCAAAAGGTTAACAGGTGTATGTGGACTGCAGAAATTAATGGTCCAGAAAAATAAGTTGCTGGAGGCCTCAGAAGACCCCTATATAAAAAGTCTTCCTTGTATTATCTCTGTGCAAAGAGACAGGTTTTAGCAGAAAGTGTTTGACAATGCCTCTGGATACCCTAATAACCAAATTTAGTTGAAAACAATCTGGTGCATGCTACAGATCTGGTACAAGAGGCACAAGGTGCTGTTGACCCAAGTTTAGCATGGTACAAAATTCAGCTATTTATATTTAGCAGATGATAATCACAAATAGCTTAACAAATACAAAGAATTGAACACTGACTACTGATACGGTCATGTTTACTTTAACGGAGTCCAGGTGAGCTCAGTGCCACACGTAAGTCAGAGCTTACCTCCTGCAGGCTGTACCGTTGTGTCACCTTCCAGTACCTGTAGCCAAGGGACCCCAGGAGCAGCAGCTGGAGGCACCTCTGCAGGTGTGCAGCCTGACCTCCTGCTAGCAATAGTGCTGGTGCCCACAGGCTACCTGTGCTATTAGAACCCTGATGGCAGAGCCTGCCGTTCTTTCAGTAGCCTGCACCAGTGTTGCCCAGCTCACATGATGAAGAATTTTCATGTCCTGCCTGAGTTTCCAATCACAACTTAGAAACATTCCCTCTGCCTTTTTATTACTATCTATTACTACCAAGAGTTTGGTTCCACTGCCTTTGTAACTCCCCTTCAAATAATTACAGTCTACAATTTGATCCCCCTCTCCTCCTCAATCTCTACACCGCACAAAGGGACCCCAAGATCCACAATATTTGCTCATAGATTGCCTGCCCTTGGCCCCTGACATGCCTCAATAACCCTTCTCTGCATCCCTTCCAGCTTCAGGTGGTATCCAGTCTCTCTGCTAGTGCTGGATTCTGCTACAAACAGGATGCCAACAATTGGACCGCTGAATCATAACTCAAACCCACAAGATCCACCAGATCCATTTAAATCAACTGGATCCTAGGGTGTTTTGCTTTTGGGGTCGCAGCAGGGAGAGGAACATTCTGGAATATCAGTATAATTTTAGTCCAGCTAGCATCACCCGCATCCTGTTCCTGCTATTTTAAGTGTATGACCCATCTTAGGAAGACCTGACTGTGCACAGAAACTGAACAGGTTAATCAGTTACATGTCCATCTCCCCAGGACAGTAAGTGTCTGGAGTGTGGCAGGGAGTCAGATCTGATTTTCATTCACAGCCAGCACTTGTGCTCAGATAGGCATCACGGAAAATATCACCCACTTCCACTGCTCCAGGGAGAAGGGGAGAGGGGATGAAGTCTGTAGAAGTGCGGTATCTTTCCCTCTCTTCACCATAAAGGCTATGATTACTCCTCTGGATAGTCAAAGTTCTAACCCTGGGTAGGCATTTCCCATCTTATTTCTATTCCATCTCTGTCCTTTTCCTATGTTGCTGCTGAGCATCCTCTCCCACAAAATCCCACTGTGTAGTGGACTGTCTCCACTCTAATACCTGGGAATTTCTCTCTTCCTTTTTGTGCCTGTAAGAACAGAGCTTAGCAGCAGTGTGCAATGAACTGAATGGCCTGAAGGCTGAGCCCTCCTTCACCATCACCCGGTGTTTCTTTCCTTAACTCAAGTACTCAGTGCTGGTGGGTGAGCTAAGGAGGACGTTTGCTCACAACAGAGATTTTTCCAGTCTCTTTCATGTACACATCTCAAAGTTCTTCCAAAAGATAGGTCAGAACCACTACACTCTGTAAAGTTAAGAGCAAGGCCAATTTACAGCAAAATGTGAAAAAAGAGAAACAGAAGTTAGGCACGATACAATGAAACATTCTCCAAATATTTTTGTGAAACTATAGAGAGAGTAAAAAGTGAGACAGACCAGAAGAGATACTGCTTCACTCTTCTTGGATGTTGGGAAGTCAGCGCTTTACACAAGCTTTTAGCTTCTTTCTAGGTGAATTTAAAACTCATTCTGTATTTACTGAGGAAGGCCAGAAGAATCAATAAAGGGCTTGGCTTTCTAGAGCTGATCTTCTCACCAATCATTTCTGTCTCTGTTCTGCACAAAGGGCTTAGATAAGAAGGTTTTGTTTTTGTTTTCTTTCTCCTTAATGGATAGGTTTCTTAATTAGGATGGGGGAAAAATTACTGCAATTTTGCTGTGGCAAATTAAAACCAAAATGAGGTAGCAAAGAGCATGGTCTGGAGGGGAGGGGGGCAATCAGAGACAGCTATTGATTTTGAAATGATGGAGGAGGCCAGAGCAGAACACACAGACTGGAAAGAAGACTCATCTTTCAAAGCACTGTTCTTGCTTAAAAACAATCAGTCCGGGCAAAGGTGTTGGTTGTTACTGAAACTTTGAAGTTAGCTTTGTTTTCAAACAGAATTTAAATTTTGGAAAGACTTGCTGGTTAGTAAGGGGATGGCTCCTTAGACACATCTTGAGATTGTGGAGCTAGGAATCACAGGATGGAGCTGAACATAAGTAAACCTGAGTGTCCAGAAACCCTTAGCAGTGGCGGTAACAACAAATTATTTGTAAATAGTTTCTTCCAAAGAAGAAAAAAAAACGCCATTGCTCACAGCCAAGTAGGCAGAGAAAAGGCAGCAATCATTGCTGAGCATGGCACAAGCACCAAGATCTAACACCCCTCTCACTCCCACTTGCTGCATAGCATGTCCCATCTTTTGTAGAACAGAGAAAGCTGATCTGGCATTGTCTTGCCTGTTGCAGTGACTGAGATCAAGCCTAGGTACAGCTTTTTGCCACAGCAGTCAGCACACTTTCATACACACTTTTTCCCTGTGGCTTTTCAGGCAGCATTCCTCTAAGACTAACGTCAGATGTTAATCTGACCTTTGTCAAATACAGCCAGCACCTGGAAAGACTCCGAGCAAATAGCACTAATCTTGTAATAACTGGTTTGTCTGATTGTTCTCATTGCTGTGATGAAACCTGACTTTGCAAAAGCACTGATTATCAGATGTCTGTGACACGTAGTCAGGAAGATTTTAGCCCCACTACTGCAAACAGGCTGTAGCCATTCTAAATCCAGCTGAATGCTGCATGCAAATTACCCATTTTTTCAGTCCAGAGAGCTGAAAACATGCTGCAGGTCCTTTCAAAGCAAGGGTTTTGTTCCACCATGTAGGAGACCCATCTTCTATTCTTTGCACTGATACTGATTGCTCTGTCAAGTCCTCATCCCAATGCTGGTGAAAAACTGGCATCTCTTTTGCTCCTCACACTGGGATGGCAGTTTGTAGGAGCTACTATGTCCTTGCTCACAACCCGTTTCTCCCCCTCACTCTTCCCTCCAAGCAGTGCCACAAGGACAACAAGATCTGCCGTTTTCCCACTACTTCTTCCATCTTTGTAGCCAAGGTGCTACCACGTCCCCTGTTCCCTGCCTGAATCCCAACCATCGGTAACACACAAGTAGCTGGCAGTGAGAACTCTTCACTCCTGACACCCTGTCTGCACTTGAGAACAGAAGCCCACCTCTCCTGCAACAGTTTCAGGGACTGCTCCTGCTTTCGATGGCTGGATGTCAAACAGAAGTGTAGAGATAGCAACTCTAAGCCCTTCCTGGCCCAGTGCTGTCTGTGTGCTCCAGGAGACATCAGGGTTTGGCACGGTGCTTTGATGCTTCAGCACTTACCTGGGCTGAAAGTCAGTCTGCAGACATCTCCCTCCTCATCACAGATTTATGCAGCAAGGCAAGTCTTGCACAGTCTTATCGCTTCCATTGTCTGCTCCACTGTCTGTTCTTCCCTTCTCCTAGGACTAAATGATAGGAGAGAAGTCAAAGGAAAATAAGATCCCAGGTGAGCAAGCATACAGAAGTGAAGATATGGCATGCTCTTTCTGATCCCCGTGGCCTACTCACCCCTTCCTTTAAGCTGCAATGATCATTGCATACTTTTGAGGGAACAGCAGAGGCTGCTCGATGCTGAAGACTGCAATCCCTGTCTCCACAGATCTTTAACATCTCCTTTCCCTGGAAATCTCACTGGAAATGCTGTTTTTTTCAGGTGACTTGGAGCCTACCACAAAACCATGGGTCCCATCTGGAGAGTAAGTGCACAGGTACTCAGCGTTCAATATTATTGAAAATTATTTTCTGCAGCAGAAAAGCAGGAGAGAAAGAGAAACATTAGTCATAGAGCTGCTTAATTGAGATCTAATAGCCAAGGTCAGTGCTCAGCCAAGAATAGATAGCAGAAGCCTCCCATGGTGTATTTTTGTGATGAGATGTTCATAGCACACAGACTGATCTATTATTGGTTTTCACTATGAAAAATTTAGCTATCTCCTGGAATATGCTCAAATCTATTTTGCATCATTTCCTTGCTTTTTCATTTAAAAATATGTTTCCAATGAGACCTCATGACAGCGCAAATTAGCAAATCTCAGCTGAGTAGAGAGATTGCTTTACTTTCACTGAGTCGCAGCTCTCACTGCCTTTGCCAGAAGAGACAAGATGACAATACCTGTTTGTCTGTGTCTAGCAGGCTTTTTTTCTGTGCTTTAAACAAAAACCCTTAAAGGGAAAAGGCAGGTACTCAATGGAATATGCTACAATAGACACATCAGTGAGGAGCTTCTAGCTGTGTTCTGCATGTCTGCCAGGTTCCAGCACAGCAGAAGGGCCGTGATGACCTCACCTTCTGGCCTACAGCCCCTCTCTGGTCTCCTGTGGCACTTCAGCCTCCAGGACTGGGTGACCATCTACTTGGTTTGCTCTTTCCAGCTTCTGCATATGGGTCTGTGCAAGAAGCATCAGTGTTCTTCCTCAGCCCATGCATGTCCAAACATTTTAGGCTACAAAGCCCTTCTTTCTCATTTTTTTCTCCACCGACCACAAAGCAGCCAGCTCTCTAAACCTTTAACTGAGAGCACAGGAGGGAGATGATTAACGTGGCCTCACAGACCACCAAGTACTAAACCTAGAGAGCTGATGAAAAAATTAAGCCTTCTGAAGATGAAAGGAGTAAGGTCTCTGAAGATGAAAGGAATAAGGTCTCTGAGGAACGCGTTTTAGCTTCTCTGGTCCCTGGAAGATGCAGCTGTACTTTCTGTGCCAGGGGCTGCAGCACAGAACATGATCTGATCCAACTCAGTAGGAAGAGAAAACACCATCTGTGTGGGCACTAATAGCAAACGTGAATTCACTAGGTGCACGGAGGCATTACGCTCTGGTGCACAGTTGCTGTGTCCTTAGAGCCTTGCAGTACCTGTCGCTGGTGAGCTCCAAGCTCCTGGTGGTGCTGGAGTTGAAGTGGTTCACGGTGGAGCTCCCTGGAGCACCTCCTCTTGCAGTGTGGGTGCAGGGTCCTCCAACAGACAGCTCTGTACATGCACACCGCGTGCCTAACAAGTGCCAACTGGCTCGCCTCACTGCTCACAAGGACACTGCATGGACAATAAAGTACCACAGCAATTCAAACCCCAGCCCTCCTGTCTTTGCACTGCACCAGCCACTAATGTAGGACCTACTCAGACAGCGTCCCCTGATGAAATGTAGAGGGAAAAAAAAAGAGACACCCCTGTGTTTACCACTCTCCCCGTCTGGAGAGGGGGCAGCACGGTCCCCATCCATTCTCAAAAGAGGGAGAGTGACCTGGGCCTCCCAGAACAACCCACAGACATTACTGCTTGGGAGCCTGGCATCTGGCAGGGAGAGGAGAGCAGAGTGTGGTCACCATGGCAATGCTTCGCCTCATTTCACTGCCAAGTAACCTCTTGTGTCCTTACACGCAGCCATTCCCACACAGCTGCACAGCACAGGCAGCCACACGCAGGGCAGCCCCCAGCCCACAGCCACCCCACACGGGGCACGGACGTCCCCTGCTGGGCAGCATTCCCCCCATAGGATGCACACAACAGGCATGTGCTGAGCCCTGCACATTCCTTCAGCTCTCTCTCACTCGTATCTCCTGTGCCTTTAGATCCCAGCCAGACTCGCAGTCCCTGCTCCTGCTGCAGGAGCTGTAGGTCCTGCTGCTGTGCAGGAATATGAGGTTTTAAAAGCACAAAAATCAACACGTGCCCAGCCAGCTGCCAAAAGATGCACACTTTTGCACAGCCTTGCCACAGCACCTGGGTACAGCTCTCATGCAGTTTATTCTTGGATGTGTTTTGCTTTGATTCTGTGGCTTGAACAAGGAATACATTGAGATTTGTCTCATTCACTTTCCTCTGTTTCTGCTTCTAAGGAGAAAACGTCCCTGAGAAACACATCTATAACGAGACCGTGTGCCCCTCAGCAGTACAAGCTCATGGGAAGCTGGTGGTCAGGTCAGGTGGTGCTCCTCACACTTCTTGGCAGATAACTATAGGAAATCAATCTCTGTTTCTCTCTTCAATCTCTCTTCTGTTTCTCCTCGAAGCACCCTGTGGGTCCCTGTGGCTCAGCTCCTTGCTGATAGCAGGGAAGCAAAAGGACAGAACAGCCACAACTGAGCTCGCAGCACAGCAGGAGCACAGTAGAAAGGAGCCATGAGCTGTGTCCCTAACCCCTTTGTTGTGCAACAGCCAGGTGTCACTCCGTATCAAGCGGCTCAAACTCAGATCTCATTTACACCACCAGGCACAGCCTGGAGACCTCTCCACAGCTCCCACTGTCCCTGAGCGTTCCCCAGTTCTTCCAGGAGGCGCTGGCATGGTTAGAGGATGGGCAGGGTTACTGTGGTGGGCACAGACCACCCCTCACCGAGGCCAGGTTGCAAGAGAAACCCCTCAGCCATACACACGTGACAGCTCCAGCTCAAAGGGCCCTGCACAGCCAGCAGGCACGGCCTTGCTGGAGCCTGAAGTTCCCACCTCACACCGTAGCGGTGTCCCTGTGGCTGGCCTCTGGCACCTCCAGGAGCTCAGGCCTTGCTGTGAGCCCTGCACAGGAGGTGGGAGCCGGGCAGGGTCCTGCTGCCTGCAGAGCCTGCAGTGGCCGAGCTGGGATTGCTCCCGCACGCAGTGAAGGCGCCTAATGCCTGAGCACACACTTCCCTCTTATGGCCACGCCTGATACAGCACCCGCTCAGGCCTGCAGCAGCTTCACTGGGGTTTAGCCATGTCTTCTGTCAACTTGTCTACCTCCCTTCATCCAGGTTTTTCTAAATAGGAAAGGGAAGAGAAAGGAAACCTGAAAAACTGTGCTCAGTACCTGAACGGGGACAAACTGCTCCTTCCTTCATTCTTTCTCCATGCTGAGGTTTGGTCACTGCTCACGTGCCAGTGTGCTGTCCTTGCCATCTCTCTCTCCTCTGTAGGATGCTCTCTTCTCACTTGCCACCTTTGTAACAGCATCAGAAAGGGATGAAATTAAAACTAAAAACAAAGACATCTTTTCTAGGGAACACTATGGCCTTACATACCCTCTTTCTCTGCTCAGCGGACAAAATACCTTGTCCCAGCTCCTGGACAATAAACACATGATGCTTGCTGCCACTAATTCCTTGGCTGATGAAGCTCTCTGCTAGACCAACTGACTTATCTGGCCACCCCACTGTTCGTGTCAGCCTCGGCTACCCACCCTGCTGCTCTACAGCCCCTGTGGCAGCTCGTCAGTGCAAACGGCCTGTGTGAGGAGCTGCGGCTTATTTCCCTTCAGCCAACGCATGTCCAAAGGTCAGTAACGCTGCATGCCTCTTCCTACAGACTTGTACCAAGTGCTCAGGGTGTTCCTAGCTAACCAGAACTATTAATGCCGGTATCTTCAGTCAGAAACCGGGGGCCAAAGGGACAAAGAGTTGAAGCAGAGGGGCAGGACTCAGGCAGCCCAGGGTAGCAGCTACACCAGAGAATGCCACAGCACAGGACAAGCATCCTGTGGTTCCCATATGTGCTGCAACCACGGGGCTGCAGCAGTCAGGGGCTCTTCACACGGGGACCAGACACGGCCACCGAAGTGACACCGTATGGAACAGTCTCTTCTGCTCCCCCATCCATACTGCCAGTGGCCTACAGGGGCTTTTCATTCTGCTCTTCACACAGGAAAAGGTGAATAAGGGGGAACCTGGCCAGACTCCTGCAGTACCAACAACATTGTCAGAAGAAGCAGAAACTGCTGTGGTCCTCCTTGAAGTCAGCCCTAACAGTCTGGTCTAGCTTCTGCCAGGCTCAGTGCCTTGAACCACCTCTCAAAGCGCTCTGCAGCTATTGATAAAATGAGGCCACATCTGCTCTGAGCTCGTTTGCCAGGGTACTAATGGGAGGAGTGTTTGGGGTCTCTTCCACATAGCAGAAAGTCTTAGGTACAGGCCCTCAAAAGTGCCTAAAAAGAAGTTAGGAATTAAAATGTCATGGGGATCTGTGCTCTAATGAGAATGCAGTTATATTGGTAGTGAATGTTTTTTGCTGATATAGCTGACAGTGCTCGGAAAAGTTCTGTTCAAAAAAAAGAGAAAAAAGAGCCCTATTCTGCTGACATAAGCTGCCTGCACATAAGGAGGGCTTCACTGGTACAACTCTGCTGCTACAGCGATATCACACACATTTACATGTAAATTAGGGCTTTGTTTATACTGCACAGATGCAGCCTTTCACTGCATCCTGGATGGGGAGGGTAATAGTCTCGCTATCCTCATTTTAGGAACTAAGAAAGCAATGCATCAAAAAAAAATAAAAAGGAAAAAAAAAAAAAAAGCTCGGGTTCAGTATCACCCTACATGGATGGCAGAAAAGACACAGAACGTGGTCGTTGCCTACACCAACAGGACCTTCTTCACTGCTAGAGCTGGGGAGACAAGTGAGCACGTCATGAAATAAGAACCCCCAACATGCCGAGTATGCAGGGTCAAATCCCTGATGTGTTGGAGCTGGGGGAGGCACGAATGAACTCTCCAGAGAGCCCTGAACCTGACGGGAGCCTGAGGCCTGTTTAGATGCAGGAAGCACTGTCGGCAAGGAAATGAAGCTGAGACCTAAGCAAAGTTTCTAAAACAGCTCTTCACCACTCACCAAACTGAGCAGCAACAGGCACGAGTGACAATGAAAGTCCACAGAGGAGGAACACAAAAGCTGAAGCAGTACAAGTGGTTAACAACGTATCACAGGAACCACATATGAGACCAGAAGCTGCTGAAATTACCCTGCTTCCAACCACTATTTCCCAAGTATCTGTGCACTTAAATCACCTCCATTCTGCCACTGCTTCTGTATCTTGGCCACAAACTCTCTCAGGCTGTATTTCCTTTAACAAAACCAACAAAAGCCAAGAATGATGATAAAGTTGTAGATTCCATCTCAGCCATTCATTCCCAAAGCTGCTTCTCCTGCTCTGTTAAACCCCAGAGCTCGCCATTTTTGCTAGGATAGTTTTAAACCAGAGCAACTTCTCTCAGTGGTGAATCCAAGGGCTCGTGGAGCTGCAGCCTTTGTTGGCCCTACAATGCCAATAAGTGACCTGAGAGAAGACACACCACCACATGTTCCCACTGGGTTGGCATAAGAAAGATTCAGACCTAAGTCTCCAGAAGAAGCAGGCGTTGCCAAGGGTTGGGTGAAACGTAGTGAAAGTGGGTGGATGCTACTGCCGGCCTAAAGGTAGCTGTGACAAACTGCCCGGCTCCGTTATGGAGGATCGTCAGTCTCCGTTCCAAAACACTTCCCAAGTCACTGCCCAAAGGAACTTTCTGAGCTATTCTCAATACCATTTTCTCAATACTATTTTTTACAGAGTCTTGAGAATAAGAAACATGAGGAAAGACAGATAAAGCACAGAGAAGAAGGCTCTAAACATGGTTAGGACAACCTTGGCAGTCAGCCTCAATTGAAGCCTAGAGGATAAACAAGTTTGGTACAGTTATCTACTTCTTTCTTAACAGAGGGATTAAAGCTGTACGTATCAGAAGGAATAATAACTGCAGGTGGTTAAGTTAGACTGTTGCTAATCCCTGTTAACGCACTGGATTCCCTCCCATGCCCTGTTTTGCTGGCCAACACCCTGATCCTCCATCCCACCCCCTCCTACATCTCTGTTTTCCTCTGGCTCATCAGACCAGCCTTTATACACATCTCTCAGTACCTACATCCTCTCAGGCCTCTTGCGTCTCCGATCGCAAATCTCCCACTCTGACACCTTCCCCATTTCACCACAGTAACATTGTACAAGCCCGTCTGGTTTCTCCAGGCAGACACACTGAACTGCAAACACTTCACCACGATTACAAATTTTGGTCCAAATCAGTGTGCCCACATCACCCAAATCAGAGAATCCTTGAATGGGATCAATCAAGACTTTGATAGGAAAAAAAAAAAAAAAAAAAAGAAGAGAGAGAGGCAGAGAGAGCGAGAAAAAAGAATAGCCTGGACAGAGTCTTTTTTTTAGCATTACATAGATTTAGAGCTTAATTTATTTCCAGATGATATTATTTATTTTAATAATATTATTCTCTCAGAGCCAGTGAGGTAAAACACAAGCTGTGGTGGCCCTGGAACTGTGGCATTCACTGCAGAAGGCGTTAAGGACAGGGAAGGCCTCTCCTGGAACAGAATCATAACTCCTAGCTTAACTAAATCTAAACCAACTACCTGCATTGTTCAAAAAAGAAAAAAAACTGTACCTGTCTCCCCTTGCCTCCACCAGAAGGAAGCAATCTGCCACAGCCATTCAACATTTACTTAAGCTGAGGACAGAAGGCAGTTACTGGAACACTAGCCAACCTTCCACACAAGCATCATTTCGTCCTATGAGCTGCTCCAAGGCCTCTCCAGCTTCCCATCAAGTTTGGCTAAGCGCTGGTCAAATTCTCCAGGGACACTGTTACAGCTTTGTGTTTTCTTCAAGTGCTATTTAATTAGCTATGAGCTCCTGAAAGAGCTTTCTGCATTTCTACTAATTCTTCTGTGGTTCAGGCAGGCATTCTGCCATTCAGACCCAAGCTAAAATGCAGGGCTCTCCTAGAGTTATTTCCCTGCTCAGTCCCTGAAGTCTCAGTGCTAAGTGACTGTAACTGTGGGGAAAAAAATATGGAAGCAATACTCACCTCACAGCACAGCATAGGTCTGCCCAAACTGTAGCTTTTTCAATTACACCTTCAACAATCAGTTCATGCTCACTTGAGCCTATACCTGGAGGCTGCAGACTGGTCCCTCAGAGCAGCCCACCTGCTATTAACTGCCTCAAATGCAAGGGCTGAGTCACAGCTGTCTGCATGGCAACTGTAAAAGTCAAAGATTTAGGCTTATTTCTGACTATAGCCACCTTGAGACATTCCAGAGAGATTCCCTACACAGCTAGCATCATTCACGTGCCCACCTTTTTCTCAGTTGTCAACTCTCTCCATTCTCAGAAGAAATTATTCCCCTTGGTCACAAGCTCTGATTATCTCTACTCGCTGTAGAAGGCCCATGTTCTGTTTCAGACGGAAAATTTACCCTGCTACCTCTCTCTGTCCCACTGGTCACCCAACTGCTCCTTCCTGAGCTCGCCTTCTGCTGTCTCCAAAGTTCATGACTCTGCTCTGTGATCCCCAAAACCCACAGTTGGTTAGCAACAGCATGCATTGACTCATGTCAGTGATGTAAGCTCTCTGTCGATATGAGCCTGATGTGCAGCAATCGCTGCCTGTCCGACCTGTTACTTACGGTCTGCTATTCCCTTCGACTCATTTCATTTTTTGATACAGTTCCTTGCCTCATTCAGTTGGCTGAGTAAAGCTGTTTGCTCTGCCAGCTCATAGGAATAGTATTGTTGAGACCTAAAAGGAAAATCAGAAGTTGAATTTGTTGCTCTGAGTTTCTTTGGACCCTCTGTTGTGCAGACACGTAGACGAGAGAGACAAGCTGCTCACACAGGTATCTCATGTGTCCCGCTGCGCCACGTCAGAGCTGTCCAGGTGACACCAGGTCTCTGGGATGTGTTTGTGGCAGCCCCAGGCTGGGACCTGTCTCCATGGGTATCCCAGACTCTCCTGTCACTACAACCCCAGGGTGAGAGCGGCTTTCCCTGCCCCACTCTGTGCCAGGGGGGCAGGTGTCCCTCAAGCACCTACACGTGGAAGGGATCTGGGCTCTAACTGAACAGATAATGTGGCACTGAGATCCAGTGCTGGGCAGCTGAAGCAGCTTATCTTCTAAAAACAGGGCATCAGCAGATGAAGCTCCTGCATAAACGGCTGGGCAGGGGCACCCTGTGAGCCTTGGCTTGTGGACCACCTGCCCCGTGGTGCAGGCTGCTCAGTACAATTCAATCTGCTCCAAAAGGAGAGGTGCCGTGAAGAAAATACCTGCAGCTGACCATGGCATCAGGGGAAAAATCCTTCAAAAATGTTCTGTAGTACGTAGTTCCCCTGTACACTTGTCTCTCATTTGCTCACTTATTTTCTTTTTTCATTCATTATCTGCTTTTCATTTCCTCTGAAGTAATTTCTACTCCACAGAAACTCTCCCCTCCTTGTCCAGAAAAAACTCAGCAGCAAGAGCAGTCCATGAGCTTCTCCACCAGCACTAGTCACCGCGCCTGCACTGAAGCAAGTCCACTTGCACAAGCACCCAAACTCTGAGCACAGGCAATTGCTCCTTTGATCCCCACGTCCTCCCTAGCAGCTCCAGTCTTCCCCATGCTCCTGTCTTGTAACACGAGAGGGGACATGGCCCATCCCATCTCAGCCGACAGCTCTGTCTGGCTGCACACCGAAACCAGGTGAAGAAAGAATGTTTCTCAGGCAAGCCCAAACCTGCTTTTGTGGCAGTCAAGATATGGGAGTGGCCGCAGACAGCAAGAAAAGGAGTGGGGCCTCACACAGCTCTAACCCTACCTGGTCCCACACCCCGCCTGGACTTGTTACCCCGAGCCTGCATTTGGACCCTCATTACAGAAAGATCTCTTCTCCATAATTTGGAGATATGAAGTGTGTAGGACATGTGCTGCTACCCACAAATTGGCTGAAGCCAGCCACAAAGCTCACTGAAGTCTTCCTGGGGAAAGAAAAATGAATGCCTCCTTCATGGAAGTTAATTCATTTTTCCTAGGAGCCTTGTGTTCATATTGAATTTGCACTGAGATTCATGAGAGAGGCCCCAAGCTGTGACTATATCATACTGAAATATATCAATCAATAAAAGCAAATCAGAGAGGAAAGGACGATAGCATTCTCTCAAATTCACCTGCCTGCCATTGTGTTCACCGAGATTTGTTCCAGGCGACGTTCTAGGAACCACCACAGCCCTTCCCTGCCAATTACACCTGAGGAACCAAAGGTCGAGCCGCCACCTCTTCAGCACGTGGGGAACCGCCTGGGGCTGGCTTCCTCGTCCTCAGCGCTGGGGGAAGAGGAGGGTAAGCGCCATCTCCCCCCGCCACTCCCTGCGCTGCCCAGAGCCTGGTCAGCCCGCACAGGGGGCAGGGCACACCTGTGCTTTGGGCTCTCCTCCCTCTGGCATGCCCTGCGCGTCGTGTGCTAACTAAACTCACTAAAACGGGCAGGAATCACCCCAAACCCAACGTGGCTTTTAGCACAACCAGCGCTGGCCTCCCCCGGCCGCCCCCAAGCTCCCGGGGGTGGCGGCGGGGCAGGGCGGGCCCTCAGCACAGCGCCAACCCCGCTGCCTCAGACGGGGCCTCAACGGGCCCGGACCCGGACCCTGGGCCTCAACTTGATCCTGGCAGGCCCGGAACGACCCCGGGCTCAGGCCCGGGCCCTTGACAGGAGGCAGCGGGCGGGTGTTCGGCCTGACAGACACCGGCCTGACGGACTGACAGACGGACGGACGGACGGACGCCCCGCCCCGCCCGGCCTCGCGGCCGTTGTGGCACCTCACGCGCCGCCGCCGCCCAACGCCCAGCCCCGCCCCGCCCCGCCTCCCGCCCATTGGCTGCCGCCCCGCGCCTCCCTCCTCCCATTGGACAGAGCCCTCTTCCCGCTCCCGCCCCCTCCCTCCGCTACCGTGCCGCGATTGGCCAGCTCGTCCCCTTCCCTCCGTTCCCGGTTCCGTCTCCACCAGCTGATTGGGCAGCGCTCGCCCTCTGGCCCCGCCCCCTCGCCGAGGCGGGCCGCACCCTTTCCCCCTCCTCCCCCTCCCATCTGATCCCCGCGCGGCTCCTCATTGGCCCGCTCCGCGCCGGCCCCGCCCCCTCGCGGCGAGCCCCGCGCGCTTTGCCCCGCCTCCCTCTCCAAGCCCCGCCCCTCACGTGACGCCCCCGCCGCTGATTGGCCGAGGCGGCGGCCGCTCGCGCTTCCGGTGCGGCGCGGCGCGGCGGGGCCGGCCAGTGGGCGGGCGGGGCGGTGGCGGCTGCGGGAGCTCCGCGCGCGGCGGCGGCGGCAGCAGGAGGAGGAAGAGGAGGAAGAGGAGCAGCAGCAGGCGGCATGGAGCGGCCCGGGCGGGCGGCGCTGGGCGCTCAGCCCCGCGCTAACGGCTGCGGCGCGGCTCACGGGGCGCTCCGCAACGGCTTCGTGCGGGGCCTGCCCGGCACGCAGGTGGGTGCGGCACCGGGGGCAGCACGGGGGGGGGGGGCGCTGCGTGCCCTGAGCCGCTGCTCGGTGCCCTAAGGGGAGAGGGCAGCCCGCTGCCCGGCAGAGCTGCACGGGGCTGGGTTTGCCCTGAGGGCAGTGAGATCCAGCAGGGGCTGGGATCAGCAGCGTGGGGTTCACCGTACAGGCACTATTTCAATGCTGAGCTCAACAGCAGCTCTTTCTTCGCCTTCCCTGGGAAGCCCTTCGCCCCAATGGCTTGGGTTCTGCAAGCTGCTCATCCCTGTAGGCACTGACATGCAGCGAGTACAGCACCCGCTGTGGGCACCGCTGTTAGAGCAGGTCCAAGGACCAACCAGCAGTTAACAACTGTGGGGTATGGGATAAAAGTGAGTGACTTCTTTCCCAGTCCTTGCACAGTTAAGGAAATGCATGGTTAG
Organism: Anas platyrhynchos; assembly: GCF_047663525.1. Taxonomy (NCBI): domain Eukaryota; kingdom Metazoa; phylum Chordata; class Aves; order Anseriformes; family Anatidae; genus Anas; species Anas platyrhynchos. Next base: position 22,974,081 of record NC_092591.1, read on the forward strand.
GAAAAGGAGCAACCTGAGAGTGGGCCCAGGACTGTCACAGTGCCGCACAGCACCCAGCACACCGCGTGGGGTCAGGGCCTGGCACCCCAAGGGGCAGTGTCCTGGCAGGAGGAAGTGAGCTCAGCCAGGAGAAGGAAAGGCAAGCACAACAACAATGAAGTTAGCTCTCCAAACCGTGCGTGATTCTGCTCTTTCTGTCCTGGGCTGCTGGAGAAATGCTGCTTGGGATCTATCGAGGCACCTGTGGGAATAATTGAGTGAAGGCAAAATTGCTGTTTCTTCCTGCAGTGCAATATTAGACTGGAATGTGTTTCTCCAATGCAGTGTTTTGTTCTGAAACAACAGATATTTATTCAGCAAAGTCTTAAAAAATACTAAATTCCTCCTTAGAACAGGGAGACTGGGGCATATTGAACAGGACAAGTTGCCCTTATTCTCCAGGATAACTTACAGCAATCTGCCCGTTACTGTGAACAGGATTTCAGCAATGTGTTTTTTCAGACATCCTAATTGAGCTTCTCCTGGTAGAATGGCTTCTATTACACTTGTAGAACTTGGAGAAGAAATAATCTTAAACCAAGCAAGTAGTTGGAACATAGGATTTAGTTTGAAGTTGTTATTTTCTGTTGTGCACGCTGTCTCCAGGTCAGTCACGTAGGAGCCGGAGCGATACAAACAACTTGTAAATTCCTTGATGATTCTGGAAGGTCTTGGAGTGCTCTGCTGGAGCAGGCTCCAGATAGCTGATTGTACACGTCCTTTAGTAAACAGCTCCATACTACTTCCTCAGGAAGGGAAGGAACAGTTTGGTTTAAAGAGGGGAGGAGGACGGAGTTGCTTTCCTTTAAAGCTGTTACAAGTCCTGAATTTTCACAGCTATTCAAGACATCAGCATGGATTTTTTTTCCTGAAAACTTTGGTGTGTACATACTGAAAACAGCTTTCTCTGTCCTGTGATCTGTGTGTGCACTTCTTAAGAGCACAGGCTGATTACTTACAGGCTCATCTCCTGAGATGATTCGGGGGCAGTGGAATGCTGGCTTCCTCCTGGTTTTGTGGAGGCTTTTGGCTGGTGTCGGGCTGAGCGTGACCTCTCTGGGAGAATGTGCTTCTGGAGCTGCCTGCAACAAATACGGGAAGTTTTTCTCATTATAGGGAGTTAATGACAGCAGCGATGTGAATAAACCTTACTTAAGATGGTTATGATAAGATAACAATTTTGATTAACTGCCCTGTCCACTAATGTAAAAAAGGACTGGAGTACAGAATTGGTTTTTTTTTCCAAGTCTCTGTGCAAGTATAAATTGCAAGTTCTTGTGACGGGAAAAAAAAAGCCTTGTATCTTAACTAAATCTCAACCTTATTCACAAGGAAGTGAAACCGCACTGAGTACTGGGTCTGGTTTTAAGCTCCCTAGAAAGGCAATGACATTATCTGCGTGAGCCTCTGAATCCACTGGGGGACCGGCAAGAAGCTGAGGAGGCTGGAGCACGTGAGGAGAGGCTGAGAGAGCCTGGTTTGCTTGGCCTCAGGAGGAGAAGGTTCAACTGGTTGGTCAAGGGTACGGAGAAGATGGTGCTAGGCTTCCTTGGAGTTGTGTGGCAATGGGATGAGAACCAACAGGTGTCTTCGGGAAGAATGGGAAACTTCTACTAGATAGGAGAACAAATAATTTTTCCATGAAAGCAGGAAAATACTGGAAGAAGTTCTGCAGAGAGGTGGTGGACTGTCCAACCTTGGAGGTGTTCAGGTCTAGGTTGGATGTGGCCCTCAACAACCTGCTTGGAGCTGGGGGCTGGACAAGGGGGCCCCTGGAGGTCCTTCCCAACCTGGGTTATTCCATGATAGCATGGATAAATGAGTGGATTGCAGGAGAGTGTGCCAAAGTTTAGACATAATATTTAATCCTTGAACCCCTGTAAAAATGTGTGCCTTAGGGATTTTAGCCTAAGGCCAAAGGCTGAGGCTTGCGTCAGGCCTGAAGAAAGAAATTACTACTTTCTGCCTCCTGCTTGGCTATTTGATTGACTGCGAGTATTGCGTCAGTAACAGAAAACTGAATTGAGTAGAAAATTGGCTGACCTAGAAAAAACTGTGACCTCCTTCAGATGGTTTTAATTGATAAAACCATGTTCCTGAAAAAGCCTGCCTGTGCATGAGGATACTTCTCTAATACCAAATTTAATTACAAAAGGCTGAGCCTTTGTGAAAGGACTAGCTGCACAATATTTATCTGGCTAAATGAAAATTACAAGCCATCATATTAAATTAGTTGATGTAGTGTCATTGTCAAATGTGTTTGAAAATTTGTCTATCTGTCCTGATATAAGAACCAACACTTGTGGTAGCTGCTGATGTGGTTGGCTTCTCTTACATTTGTGTGTGTTACTGGGAAGCCAGTTTGGATAAAATGTTAAAATCTTTCCATTATGTTGGGACTGCCATTTCAAATTAAGCTAGTGATAAGCCTTAAATGGTAAAATAAATATGTAAATTCGCTTTTTGTTAGTATACCTACTTGAGTGATGTCATCATGTAATACATTGTATTTTCCTGTCCTAATTGTACAGCAAAAGCTATTTATTTTCTTAAATGTCACGCTTTCAAATTGTTGACCAAAAGACTAAAGCTCTGTCTTAGTTATCTACTGACGTTTCTCTAGTAGGAGTGTAAAACACTGATAGCCTTGTTGAAGCTGGGCACATAACTACTGACCTTCATTAAGGCATCACTCCTAGAAAAAAAAATTATGGTTAGCTGAAAAGTGCAGCCTTGAAGACTGCTTATAGTTGAAGAAACAGGAGCTTAAAACATGGCACTTGCTGAACTTTTCATTTTTGGAGAAAATAAATAATAATAAAAAATCAACAAAGAAGTAAGAGTAAGTCTTAAAGTTCTTTAAGAACACTTTCAGAGGTACCTGAGAGCCTATGGCTTGGTCTGTTAGTGAACCACTGGACTTCTGTCTTTGAAAAACTTCATTGTAAACTGCACGCTTCAAACAAAAACATTCAGTCATTATCAACATGCTGTACATCTCAAATCAATTGAGCTGAGGTAACATATTAGTACTAAGGTAATTGTATCATTAACTCATTAAAAGAAAAAAATGCATTTAAGCTGAACATTTATGAAGGTTGTTCCTGTCTGTGTGGATGTGGCAAGTACATCTTAGTTATCAAAAGAGTGAGGAAGTTGTTGGGAATCAATATTTGCGAGCCAAAATAACTTGTTAATACCTGCCAACAAGAACAAATATTTAATTAGGAGTACACCAGAATGGTGAAGTCTGTTCTGTAAAGCAAGTTTCCCTCCCGGGACTTTATTTGAAGGGTTAAAATGTGTTGCAGAGCAGTGCCTTCTAATTTTGGTAGCAAATACATTTTAGTGTTTTTACCCGTGCAGCAGTTTGAGATCTGAAGTCGAAGAACAAAGCAGCACAAGAGAAGGGACTGGAGGTGACAGGAAAAAGTTATCACGGAATACAGTGATACCTTAGATGTAGCTGCCTGTGGGGAGTGATTACTTAATGCTGTACTTTCCTTAGCGTTTGATTCTCTTAATTCTTTATGATAAACGTGACTGCTTTTGACAGCAGAGATGCGTCCTGGAGGAGAGGTGCATTCACTGTTTTTCCACGTGTTCCCTGTAGTTGGCAGGAATCTTCGACAAAAAAGCAATCAACACTTGGAAGCAGTATTCCAGATCATGTATCTAAAAACAGAAGCTGTAAGCCTGCTAGTAAAACTCCTGCAGTGTGTGTGGTGTGTGTTATTGAGAAGCTACTAAATTTTAGTAAGGATTGTGCGAAGTTGCATTCCAGTATAAATACACCTTCGAAGGTATTTACATCCAGTCTGCCGGGTTCATCAGACTGTTTTTCCTACAGCAGGAAATAGAAGAGTCTCCTTAACATGGCACGTTGTGGTTTTCCCAGGTTAGCAGCATAACCGTCACTCTTCCTGCATGCTACACTGGTGACATCTGCGCTCCCTGAAGTATGTGCCTGCTCTACGAGGTACTTAGCTTGGCAGATGCTTTTAATAGGCAACTTTATGTAAAAGATTCCTTGATTAAATCCTTTTCCTGTGGTCTGCCGTAGTGTCCACATACAGCCCCGTGTTTACACAAGGCTTTTGTCTCCTCGCGGAGCTGCTGCAGTGCTCCTGGAGGCTCAGCACGGTGAGCTGCCCTCGCTCTGAGTGCTTGGCTTCTGGGCGCTCCCGTGCATCTGCCCCCTGGTCCTGCGCGGGCTCTGTTCAGAGTTAGCTCCCAGCTGAGCTGGCTGCTGACGCAGGTATAACAAATACACTGAAACCCCTTTTTCCTGTTGGCTTTCAGAAAGGCGCTTTTAATGAGCACAAAGTCAGGCTCAGAATAACGCCAGCTTTGTGGCTGCTGGCAGTGGGAGTATAATGCTGCAGCCTGTATCTGCCGGATTCCTTATACCCACTTTGTAAATCCATGACAGGGTGAGGTATGGTGCTCCTTCTCTGAAGACCTAACCAAATCTGGACGAAGGAAACTAGTGCAAGGCACAAATAAAAACAAATTTTCTGTTAATTGCTTTTTCATTGTTCGCATTTCTCTCATAACGCTGGTAACTGTTAGAGTTGTCTACACATCTAGTAAGATAGCGGAGGTTGTAATTGGTGAGGCTTGTGATTAGCTACACATCTAGCTGTGAATTTATGCTGGGTGGGGTGGCTAAATGAGAACTCTTGTGTAGGTGACACCGTTCTGTCCCTGATGTCAGATGGCCTGTAATCATGCTAAGGTAACTGCAGGAGATAGTGCTGTAGGATTATTGCACGTGATATTTTCATACTTGTCATAAAAGAATTTGAATAACTTGAGATAGGCAGAAAATCCTTTTTAGTCTGTGGAGCTGGAATCTGATTCCCGGCTCGATCCCCAGGCTGAAGGCACTGCAAGATCTGATGCTGTCTGGAGGCTGCTTAATGCACAGCTTTGTGCAGTAGTTGGGCAAGATGATGAGTTTAGGTGTACTTGTGCCATGTGTGCACAGCCATGATCCCACCCTGTGTACCAGGGATACTGTCCTGCTACTTGTAGGGATTCTCTCTGTAGGGTGAACAAGATCTGAAGTGAGTTTTGTCTTGCCTTGTGAGTTGGAACTGTTTGTCAGCAGACTGTGGAGATGATGATTATTAAGTGCACTGAAGTGTTCTGCTTAGACCACAAATGCAATCCTTTCTGGCAGTAGCTACATGATGCTGCTCCTCAGTAATTGTTGGCAATAATGTTGTTTCCTGGCATTTGTTTTCCCCCAAAGCTTGGAGCAGCACAAGCATTACCTGCAGCTGATTTGGGATGACTTTCCTCTGCTACCTTCCTTGACCATCTGGCCAGTGCTCTGATTTTTCTCTTGCAGTTGAGTTTCTGAATGGGATGGTGCTCTTTGGTGTACGTATGTTCTGGGCAGTGTTACCCCAGGAAATACCGATTTATGTGAGCATACACCTGCTTTTCTGAACCACACGCTTAGACGATCTCTGACTTAGTCATCTCCACTTAAATGTGCAGTATGTTCTTGCTCAAAGGTCATGGTTTGCTTTGCTATGATAAGGTTTATTTGCTAAAGCCATAAAAGTCTTAATCTGGCAACTTTTTACTTTTTTTTTCTGAAACTAAGTTATACCATCTTTTCTCTTGGTCTCTGAAACTATCTTCACCTTTGCAGCAGACTTGGAGCTCACAGCATGTAAGCTTTTGAAGGCTAACACAGACTTCTAAAGCGCTCTTGAACAGATAGGCTTGTACCTGAAACGTGGCTATGAACATCTCTTCTACAGGCAGTTCCAGTGTACGTATGGTCCCTGTATGCTTCATGAAGAGTCCACATAATTGCATTCAGAATGTTTCTGTAACATTTAATTTAGATATGATAGCACAGATGTTTCCCAGCTTATCTTGTAGCTGACACAAGAGTACAAGGATGTACAAGTGCACTGGTGGAAAAACACCAAGAGGTGACATAGATTTGAGTATGTGTTGAATCAACAGAGATATTCCCAAAAGTCTTTCTCAGTTAAATGTTGCTTTTGACAGCATAGAACAACTTGTGTAGTATTAGCATTTTCCACAAGCAGAGGTGCTTCTAAAGACCTGGAAGAAGTTATACTTTTCTCTGATTAAAACTGTATTTTGTTATTTTCTCTCGTAGCTATTTTTTTGGTATTAACCTCAGATGCATATCCTTAGGTTATAACCTTTCATCTCTTACATGTAAGTGGGAGTTCTCCTGGAAAAGTCATTAGAAGCCTTGATGTGATCTCTATTAGATGCTAAGTAATCAGAGAAGCAGTCACTACCATTTGGTTATCTGTGTATCCAAAAATCAGCTCCTCATAGACAGGCACAGGTAGTAGACATGTCATATGTCTCCTCCGAGCAGCTGCTGTTCGCAGCCTAGTCTGGCAGTGCGAGGAATCCAAATTTGTCTGCAATTCATCAAGCTGTGAGACTGTAGTAACTCGGAGCTTTGCTGCGTGATCTTTCTCAGGTCAGGATGCAGTAAAAATTCTCCGGCTTTGTGAATTGGGGCCGTAGCGATACAGTTGAGGGATCTTGAGAGTAACAGTGAAGAGAAAGCTTTCATCAGTTTTCCTCTGCAGTGTTGTGTCACCAAGGCTCTTGGTTGTTGTGTTGCTTCTGCCCTTCCTGTTCCTCTAACAGCTGTTGATTCTTGTTTGCTGAGAGCTGTTGAATGAGCTCGTGGCCTGAAGATTGCTTGGGTATAAAAAAAAATAGCCCTCTGCAAGTCATTGTATTTCCAGCCTGGATCAGGTCAGTGCTGGAGGGATGCTATGCTGAAAATCAGATTAGCCTTAGTTGTGCAAGGCAGAGAACAATGCAGATGGCTCAAGGTGGAAGCGAGTGGGACAGGGGAGATCCTTTGGTTGGCATTGTTCCTGAGGAAGGCATATTATGAAGCTGTGGCCTTGATTAAACACCTTTAAGCTGCTTTCGTCTTAGCTGACATGTGGTAAGCCCGGTGGTTCCCGCACCTGTTGGAAGTTTTTGAACTTCAGCCACCGCTATAGGCAGTATGGTTTTAAAGACACTTGAGTATTAAACCCTGCCTCAAAGCACTTCAGTTATTTTTAGTTATTTACATCTGGCACAAATGCTGCTGCTAAAAGATGCTCCTGTGGTGTCTGCTGTATTGTTTCCACGCATGCCCAATTCCAAAGCCTGCACAACCCCAGTGACTGAACTGGGAATTAAACTCGATGTTGCCCTGCTGCTATCTCGGTGTGTGCTGGCAAAGGGAAGAGGCAGAAGTGAGTTTTGGGGGAAAGGTGATGTTCAAGTATATTGCTCAATTCTTGACTGCATAGCTATAGCGTAATTGTATCTTACGAGAAGGCCCTTGCTTCTGGAAAACTATGCACCAGGCTTGAAATGCAGACTTGCTTCAGCATCTGGGATGAACAGATGATGGTTTTCAAATAATGCAGCGTCTGGTTAGGCTTTTGTGTGTGTGCTTTCATTGATTCCTAGCTGTTATAGACTGTGCAACCCTGGCTTCCTTTCCCATGTGGTAGGAGAACAGCTTAGGTTGTCTGCTGGCCCCCACCCCCTCACTCTTTGCTGTTGTCTTTTCTCGATATATTTAAGATTATCTTCTTCCTTAGGTGTTGATGTTTCTTTGACTATAATATTTAAAAAATATATTATTACATTTGGCTATGAACTGCAGTTTGAGTACAGTCCAGAAAAATTCAAACGGCATCCTAGGCAAATCCTTATCCCAGCCCTCTTCCCAGCGTGCTGTTAATATAGGCATTTATTGAAGCTGATCTTGGCTTCCAGCTATTCCCATCCACATCTGGCAACACCCTTCATAATGTATTTGGACACCATAAAGTTACAAAATTATATGCCAATAAGTAGTCTTAATCTGCCTAGATTCCTAGGCTTAGGGAAACGGCTGTGACTTTTGCCAGGTAGCACTGGCAAAAATAAATCATCTGTTCTGCAAGGAGTAAGACTTCCCAGCTTTGCTGGAAGTAGGGGATTTATGTCTTGGACTGTGTTGTTTCACACACAGCTGTTCTATGATAGGATAGCTAGTCTATAACTTTGAAATACACACAGCAACATGCATCTAGGGCAAGGTTTCTTGGTTTTGATCCAGTAATGTTTTATATCTGGATTTTTAACTTGTTTCTTGGAGTGAGTAGTCTAGTTCACACTATGATATTTTTTCCCACCCCAATGTTATGTTGAGAGAGCCTTGTAGTTGCAAAGATTTTCTGTAATAGTCACAAATAAAGTTACAGCAATGATACTTGAGATGCCCATGTATTATCCAACGGGTCAAGTTCTTAGTTTCAGGAGGTAGTATTGAAGTAACAAGATGACTTGTAGTCATACACACTTGTAGTGTGTGCTTTGCACAGAAAGCCCTTCTTTGTTCTGGGTGCTGACATATATGCAATGTGGAGCCTGTGCACAATGACATTTTGTCTGAGACATGTCCACCACATGGATAAGTGCAACATTTACGTCAGCATCTTTAGGCTAAGGCTATGGAGACACAGATGATACTTGTTTTCTTGCGGCAATTCAGGGTTCTGAAGTTGAGCCTCCTTTGATATTGTCCAGTTAGTTTTTCAGTTTTCATAACCCTGAGAATACAGTGGCTAGCTTAATAAAACTATTTTTTTTATTTGTTTTGTTTTTTGTTAGTATTTTCTCTGCAGTAGGTCTGGGAAGCCTCACTGCTCTGTGACTTCAGTTATATCAAAACTCGGTGGATGAGGAGGCTGTGTCACAGCAACCTTGTGTATGGGGGCTGATAGCGTTTGTTAATAACAACTGGACCTAGCAAGAAGAGCTTTGAGATGGGCAGGGGGAATGCACAACTTGGAAGCGATCAGTGACTACTCAGAAATGCCTGTCTGATGTGTCGTTAATGAGTATCTCACAGGTACCTCTCTTTACATTTTCACTTCAGATAAATCATGTTGTGCACAATGGAGGATTATACAAACGGCCCTTCAATGAAGCTTTTGAAGAAACACCGATGTTGGTTGCTGTGCTGACCTACGTAGGCTATGGTGTTCTCACTCTCTTTGGATATCTGCGAGACTTCATGCGGCAATGGAAGATCGAGAAGTGTCAGAACGCGATAGAAAGAGAAGAACAAAAGGTAACCACCAGGAGACACCAATGTTTAGTGGGAAATTGTGTGGCTGAGGCTATAGTTTGGGTATTTCTTTGTAGAGCAGTATTGCTTGGTTTTCTGCTGTTTTCTTTGTCTTCTAAATACCCCATATATTATGCTACTACCAGTGTGTGATTATACAAAACAATTTTTTTTTTGGCTGGGTTATTTTTTGGTGGACCAGTTATGTTGTCTGCTTCACTGCAAAGCTGTATCAACAGTTACATCAACAAACTGAGAGCAGCATAAACAAGGGTTTGAGGGAGAGAGAGACCTGATCTGCCAGCACCAGCAGCTACAGAAGTGCTACTGGAAGGATCTGGCTTGAGCTTCACAGCAGTGGGAGGTTTTCTAATGCTGCTCTGGTGTCCGTCTGTTTTGATTTGGAAGCATGCTATTAATTCTCATTAGCTTGAGTAGTTGCAAAGAAAATCTTGTGTGTAAGAACCTGAGCACAAGCTGGATGCTTTTAAATTCACATGAGGTCCAAGACACTGCAAGCAAGTTAGCTAATAAGTAATTAGAGGTACTGACTCCTGGTTCTATGATAGCATTAAAAAAAAAAAAAGCTATTAATGAGAGCTTCTGTTAACAGGTAAAAGGTCTTGCCAGCTGCAGCAGTTAGTCTGAGATAGATAATTTTATGTTGTCTAAAATCATTTTTAGAGGCCTCTAGTCCCCACTGAGGTTGCAGTCTGAAAGCTGCCATTTAAACTTGCATTTCACAAGGCATTTCCTGCTAATGCTGTGTGAGCCCTCTTAGCATAGTGTGAATACCAGTGAGCTTTGCTCCTGAAGTGGAGTGGATAGGCTTACTCTTGCTCATTGTGGTTCTGGTTTTCTCAGCCACTTTGGGGAACTGATCTGGCTTACAAACTTTAAGGCAGTCTGACTTTCGCTTGCTGGTTTCTGGTTCTCTGAGTGGCCACACGAGCAGTTGGCTGTCAGAAAATAAGTGTGGGGGGAGGGAGGTCAGGAATGCAAACAGATAACTATGGATAGGAGGGTGGAGGAGAAAAGACAAGCCTCCTTTTGGAGGCAGCACAGGGGTCAAGTTGACATTATATTATGGTAGATCAGCTAAGATACAGTGAAGCAACCGATGCCTAAAATCATTCCACAGCAGCTTCTTTGTGTAACTACCATGAGGTGGAATTCAGCTGACTCATAGCAAAGCTCTTAATTCCAAAACAGAAACATCCTTATAGGAATGTAATGAAGAATAGATACTACATACCCATTAAAAGTACAGGAAGTTAAATTTACACTATTTCCAAAATTGACTTGTGGAATCGGGAAGTAAAATCTTGATCTGTTATAGCAGTTACAGTATCTGAGTAAGGATTGCTAGCTAAAGCTTTGTAACTTGATGTGTTCTTTAAATTTGTTTCAGCTACTTTGTTTTATATCACCTGAGACACTGTTTTTCTGTGTGTAAACTAGAAATAGAAACAGAAAGGAGTAAACAGCTGCAGAAATATACCAAGGCTGGATATCAGAATAAAAGTTGAAATGTTGGCTCATACTCATGGTACCTGAGGGCTTGAAAGGGGCAGCTGGGAGTGTTGGTGTAAATTAGGTCAGTCTATATGATAGTTACTGTATTTTGGTTAAATGCTTGTTGTCTTACAAATGCGTAAGGTTCAAGACTGCTTACAGTAACCCTTTTCTGTGGGAGCAGTCATGAGGAGGAGACCTTGGGCAGCAGTTGTAATTTGGGGATATATTACCGATGTGAGGCTCTCCATAAAGGCTGTCACAGGTGATAAAGGCACAGTTTGTTAGCAAACTAGTCCTAGTTCTAAAAAAAAATAAATGTATTTTTTCCTTTATAAAGAAATGTTAGTATTGCATCCTCTCCTGAAAGGCTTTTGTTTAACAAGCGTACCTCCTGGACAGATGAATGGAAACCCTTTGTCTGTGGATCATGGCTTGCAGGAACGAGCTGCGTGTGTTCTGTTTTTGTTTTGTCTGTAGGATCTCCATGGATGGATCTAGTGAGAGGCGCTTTTTATCTGAAGGATCTCTTTGCTGGGTGGCGTGTCATGAGTAGCACAGTGAATACTGCAGCAGAGTGAAAAATAGGAAATCCTGCATAGAAGAGTTTAGGTGTGGAAGAAATCCCAGTGTAGTGTACTTCCCTAATTCATGCTTCTAGTGCTTAGGTAGGAACAGCTGTTTCCAATATTGGACAAACAGCAAATTGATCATGTGAGATCCAGAACCTGCCGCACTTAACTTGCACTTTGGTGCTTTGAGCTTTGTTTGCCTGCAAACAAGTTGTTGCAGTGTATCTGGTGTGGGAGCCAGGTTTTATTTTGGTATAGGAGGGTGCTCAATGACTTGTTTTAAAACAGTTTCTTGTGATTTTCAAATATTTGAATCTCTCAAGCTGCTGGCTGCCAGCCCAATTATCTTTTACTAAGGAAATAGATACTAATATGCATAAAATGATTAAAAAAACCACTTTTCTTTAATACATGTCGTTTAAAGAAGCCCTGCAGTTGCTCTGAAGTACTCGCGGGCAGATTTGTAACCTCTGTGTGGAAAGCAACATTTTTTGTACATAAATTTTAAAGACCTAGCTAATTGTTTTTCTGAAGTATCAGGCAAAAGGGTTAGCTCTAGTTTTCTGAAATAATTCTTAAATTACTTTTCAGGTGAAGAATTCAAAGCAAAGCCATTGAGAGTAACTGTGAATGAACAGTGTGTGAAGATGTTTTGTGTGAGTAGAACTAAATTACGTAGTGTGAGGGTGGATTTCATACAGGGCTGAAAGAACTGGTCCTGAAAGTCATGGAATTGAAGCTTGTCAGCCTTCTGTGGTGTATTGCTGAAAGTGATTGCAGTTGACAGCATAGAATAAGCCTAGGTGCAAAATGTGGTATTGAAAATAATATTTTTTAAAAAGCCTTCAGTTTTTATATATTTTGGAAGGTACTTTGTTTCAGTAGAGCAAATCCTTCCTTAAACGGTCACTTGACAGCATGTTTACCAGAACTGAAAAATGAAAGCGGATGGGACTAATTTTAAGAATAGGCTTTCTAACAGGGTTGTTTTGGGTCTGTCTCTGACAGTGGGTAAATTCCTTGTTACTTATTAGAGAGCAGCACATTGCAATGAGTGATTCTAGAAAAAATAATCTCTCACCAATGCTACACAAAAATGTAGAAAGGAACAGGCTTTGCTAGTACGGATTTCCAGGAATTAGTCTTTGATGGGCTTTGGCTTCATTTAAAACATATCCAGCTGGGCTTTTCCTGGAACCCCCTGTTACGTGGCACATCCTGTCAGAAACATTATCAGTCTCTTTTAGGCATGGGTGAGTGGAAAGATTAACAGTTCTCAATTACCCTGGAGTCTGTTTATGCATATCCAGTTTAACATAATGCTTAGTCATAACCTTCTCACCTGCTGTGCTCGTAGCGTTCTACAGGTAGGATGAAAGCCACTTTTACATTTATCCCAGTCTGGTTTCCTTACTGATTACATTGTATATGGGAGAAAATATCTAAATGAGGATGATTTGGGGTCTTCAGTGGGATTCCTGTGAACAAGTATCTTAGGGGCAGTAAGCTGGAGTCCTTCGCTCGGTGGTGTCTGAGCACCTGTACAGCTCATTGTAGGCTCACTGAGGATACAAAGGCTACCCAGAGTTGTTGCTCCACATTTTCCTGACTCACGTAGCAGGAGATAGAACTAGTATTTCTGCTTCCTTTCAGAAGTCTGAAGTTTGTTGGAAGTGTCCACTCAGAGCTAGTTTTGTACTATCAGGGAATGCGTTATGTGAACTGCAGATAAGCCTCGCTGGTGCTCATAGCGCCATTTGTTAGCTTAGGTGCAATGCTGAGAGAACCTGGCTATAAAAGCAACATAATCACTGCATTTGCATGTTGCCATGCCCCAAGCTAATGGTACAAAGCCCTCATTATGACCTTCATTTGTAGTATTAATTTACAATATGATGAAATCTTGGGTGTACAAATCACCCATGCTAAGGTGCTGCATCTGCAAGGGAGAACTTTGTTCTTCCCTTGTTTCTCATTCTTTTTATTTTTTTTTTTGAAATTGCTGTATCTTTCAGGCTTCTGGGAGATCACTAGGACTTAGGTTTCTGTATCTGGCATTGCTTTAAGTGGGATGTGTTCTAGGCTTCAACTGACAGGAACAGAACTGTGGAGGATTTCTTAGCTCCGCGTTCCTATCACTTCAGATGGAAGAAAATGTTCCTTTTGCTCCCTGATCTAGGAACATTATATCCTTTGCAGTTGTTTGAGTGGATGGCTACTCGGAAGATTACTCAAAGAATCGGCTCACTCCTAGAATGTTTTTCCTCCAACTAAAGCAGTTCCACCTAAGGTTGATATCTCTTTTTGGCTACAAAGACTGATGGATTGGAAATAGGATGAGAACTCAATGGAACAAATAACAATAAGCTCCAAAGATCATGTAAATGGAGCAGTGATTGCTTCCAGCAGAGCAGCTAGGACACTGTTGCAATAAAGCACTGTAGTTACAAATGCCAAACATTTGAAACAGTATGGATTGATAGATCCCATGGAGCCTTCCCAAATTGTTTTTTTCTTAGTTGAAAAATTTGAAAATATTTGATTTCCATGCAGAACTCAGCTGGCCTCTGTTCTGTACTCCTTGCTGCTCTCTCTCTGGAATGCCCCACCAAAACAAACAGCAGGCAAACCGTCTGACCCTGTGTGCCAGCTCTGAAAGAGGGTTCTCAAAGTCCAAACTTGTTTCTGAAAAGTAGTTGTAGAAGTAGCATACGGACAGTTCCTTGCTGTTTGTTTGCTGTAGTTGAAAGCCTACAGTGATTTGCAAAGGTGCAGTGTCCCTGTTGCCTCCCTTTTTTGTGTTCTCAGCTGCGTGGGGCTAGGATTATTGAGGGAACAGGTAGTTCAGTTTTGCTTTATGCCAAAATGGCACTTCCCGTTTATCCTATTCCAAGGAAGCCCCTTAAAAGAGCTAGCTGGGAGTGGTTTATTGCTGGGGGTGAAGGGGAGGATATACAAAGGGGCAGACATCAAGCTGATGCCTCAAGTAAAGCACATTGCTATAATCTTAGTGCTTCCCTGGTACCCCCAAAAAGTGAGGCTAGTATCCTGTATTATACATGAGTTCCCTTACCCATAACTTACTCCTCGAATTTCTGTTGAGTTTTAAGAGACTTTTTTCCTTAGGATAATCTGGGATTTAGCAAACTCTTACTTCACAGTTAAATCAATTTCAAGTTACGCTGTTGGCTTGTAAGATCCTCCTTGCATTATATCTCTTTCAGTGGTATCAACCTGTTGTGGGTGATCATCTTTATCTCACCAGCTGAGCTTGTTACTCTTCCTGCTTTGTCAGCCTGGCTTTCAAAATAAAGCACACTTTATCTGATCAGAAATCTGAGGTGAGATTGGACTGTATCAGCCCAGGCATACCTGCTGCAGTTAGTACAGTGACTCACTTCCAGCCTCCACTCCTCGCCAGGAACCAGGGCTGAAGTTTCAGTTGATTTCCTGGGTCACACAGTTACTGTGCTTGAATAACTACTGCAAAGCTAAATTGTCAAGCAAGGATGGTCTCTGAGAAAAGCTGAAAATGGTTGAAGTGTTTCAGTAGATTATAAGTAGATGTAATAAGTCCAAATCCCTCAAGTATTGATCAGTTCACGTGCCAGTTTCTTTTTGAGCTCCTTGCTTCCCCCACCCCTATAAAATGCTGTAACAGAGTTTGACGCTTGTGGGTAACTGTTTGATTCTGTGTCATGAGTCAGGATCTCACTCTACTGCCTCAAATACTGTCATGCACAGCAGGACTCTGTAGTAGAGTACAGTAGCTGTGTAGCTTCTCGTATATGTGTTTGTCAATACCGAGGTGTTTTTCTCCATTGTAAAAGTGGCCAAGTTTTTGTAGTGGTTCAGGCTTGAAACTAACCTTCTGCCTGGGCCAGTGAGATGCTGCAGGTGAGGAAGGATAGAGCTGTGTAGCTACTTCAGAAAATGAATGATTTTCTGTAGGATTACAACTCCTTCAGCTGACTAGCTATTCCTGTGAGAAACATCTCAAATAATTTTCTTCAGACAGGATCTTCTGTGGAGCTATTTTATTTGCAATTGCAATGGTGGGCGTCCTGTCAATCAGCAGTGCATTTTAGGAAACAAATCATAACCTTTATTCCCTATTACCCGACGCCTGATCACCTCCCCTGTTTCCTCATTGGCTGAGTACTACAGGCTCACAAGCTACTCGATGCTTCTCTGCATCACAGATGTACAATTTTTCTTTTTTTTTCTACCCTTTAATTTCTCCTTTCTTATGTTTTGAGAACTTGTGATCTTTGTTTTACTGTTCTCACACTGCTCATCCTGTTTTTCTCCAGCTTCTATCTTATTTTGGAACAGTGAGGCCTTCTCCTGTCCACTTATCTACTGAGCATTTCTCCTTATTATGACTACACAACTACCTTGGAATACAGAAAATTAGTTCTCTACTGCAAAAACACAACTTTGTTTCTGTTAAGCTCATTTGACAGAGGACCTTCAGAGAAGATGTGGCGTGTGTGAAATAACGTCAAATTGTAAAGTAGAAGAACATGGAAGAAATAACAGCCCTTTGGTGTATCTTAGCTCATAGAAATGACGCCTTCATTTGAGAAATGATATGCTTGTGATTCCCTGGAGGAGAGACCACTGGCTAAATTTGGTTTGTTTTTCCATAATTGAAATGATGGAAATGAGCATCTTTGTGCCTTTTGGGCATGTCATTATGCACAGGCAAAGCAGAGGGGGAGTTGAGTGCAGATGTGTCTATTTGGGAGTTAGTTCTTTGGGGCGCTCTCTGTCTTTCCTGTGCAGCTTCTGCTAGGAGGATGCTAAGAGGTGGACCTAGATGGTTCTTTTACTCTAAGCTGAAAGTTGTGAAATCATTAAATGTGGAAGGTAAAGGAAAGAAACTCCTCTTTCTTCAGTTGAGCATTGCACATAAAAGCTTGTCAGTGCTCATTTGTTTGAGATATTATTTAAAAAAACTGGCATAAATAGTCCCAGTTCTGCTTCAGTGGTATAAACGTCAGGCTAGTACTAGCATTTGGTCAGACAGATATTCTATCTTGCCTATCCTGTCACCTAAAATAAAATGCCTCTCTCTATGTTTTCATTTCTATTGTGAAAAACAGGAAGAAATGTGATGCTGGCTTTTACCCCTGTCATGAAATCTACTTTTTCCTTTTATAGATTTTTACAAAGGCATGTTTTTGTGACAGTAGGAAATTAATTATGCATTCTTACCGCCACTGAATGTCAAACTTCCCTTTAATTGAAAAGTAATAATGGAATCTTAGGGCTTTGGAGCGTTTTAAGTAGGCCAGAAAAACATGTTCTTGAATGCTCAGATGTCCTTACACTTGTCACACTTGGTTTGACATTTCTGTGTGTTATCCATTCAAGACAGTCACTTAGTTTTCCTGAAAAATGTTGGAAGGGAAGCTAGAACTCAGGAAATGCTCATACAAAGAAATCCTGTTGGACTTGCTTGATGATAAGCTGTGATGAACAGAGGTGCCGTAAGGTAGCTTAAGAGTTCAGATTCTGTGCTAAAAAAATGTGGTAAGCTCTGAGAATGAACTCTGATAACAGTAATGCTGCTGTTTTAAATGCATTTCTTATGTATGAAATAAAATATAGCAGAGTACCTCAGTTTTAAGTCATCGTGTATTCAGGAAAGCAATGCACACTGTCTGGTGCAAAAAAAACAATTGCATATTCCCTTGCTCTGCTTAATTCTGAAGGCTGAATACAAGTCTGTTGTAAAGATTATACAGCTATGCATCCCACAAAGTGGGTTTTTGCAGATTTCCAGGTAGATTCTCTCCTTGACTAGCCAACAAGGTTGGCCATCAGGTTGATAACAGAGCTGGAACGAGAGCCAAGGGATTTCAAGTCGCAGTCAAGTTCAGAGAACAAGACCTTATTGCATCATTAGGACCTTGCAGCTCAGTTTCTGTATTGCTTTCAGCACTCTCTCACCAATACATCAGAATTTTTGAGGCTTTACACCTTGAGGCATGACCTATTGCTATGAAAGTTGTTTGTTTTTTTTTTTTCCTAGTTGTGGTTGATGGCTTTTAGATGATACGAGCTACTAAGGTTTGATGAAAAGTACTTAGGAAAAGCATGCCTGTTCTTCACTAGGCATTTTATTTGTTATATGCAAATAAACACCTACTGTTGAAGAAACCTTGGGGGCAGAATCCTTGGGGAATCTTTGGGGATTTGCAGATTGAAAAAATTTGAAAATCGCATTTAGCAGATAGACTTTGCGCCACTACTTGAATCTCTTCAGTTGCTGTCTTTGTTTTGCTGCTGTATCACCTTCAAGTAATTATGTGCTTGCAGAAGTAATAATACTATATCTAAACTGCTTTGGGTGGAATTGGTTTCAGCTCAGTGAAGAGGTCTTACCTTTCTCCTGTGTTTTCTTGACCTTTCATTTTACAAATTGCGCTTGTTGTTTCAGAAAATAATTTATTCCTCTTATTTCCGATTTGCTGTGATATATTCTTTCCTTTTACTTTGAGTGCTTTTGATGTGTTTCAGGACTTTGTCCCGTTGTACCAAGACTTTGAAAATTTCTACACCAGAAACCTCTACATGCGCATTCGAGACAGCTGGAACCGTCCAATCTGCAGTGTGCCAGGGGCCAAAGTGGACATGATGGAAAGAGTTTCTCATGACTATAACTGGACATTCACGTGAGTTAAAATGGAAGAAAAGGCTTCCAACAGTTATTTTTAACTAGAGAGTCTATACAAGCATGTTAAAGGATGTGAGGTTAAAGGAGCAGGGAATTATGTTTGAGTTATCTACTGGCTTGAATTAAATAATTTGGTTGTTTTGAACCACATCTGGCCACCAAGATTATTTTTATATAATCTTTTGATATTAAGACCTATTGATGCCACTGACTGTGCTAAGATTTCATTGGCCTGCTCCTATAGTAAAATTAATGTCTTTGTGTGTGATGACCAGAACCTGGGGTGGATAGATACTTCGGATTGCATTACTACTTTTGACTTCTTGTGCTGGTTTAGAATCAATCCAGATTTAAATACTTGATTTAAATGTTGCTGCTGAAACTGAATTTAGCATGATTGATTTGAGTCAGAACTGAAATAGACTGAGGAAACAAAACCAGAAGCTTAAGGACAGGGTGTTTTTTCTGTTTGTTTGTTTTGTTTTTACGAATTGGAAGTGACATACCACAAGGTTTGTGTGAAGAGGTTTGCAGCATAGTATTTGGTGAAACTAGTTGTGTCTCTCCTTAGCTTTCAGGAGGAAAATAATTAAAACTCTTTTCCAGTAAACTTCTTCCTTAATCTCCTTGTCACGTAGCATTAGCACAGCAGTGCCAGATGTGTTTCCTTTCTGCAGTTAGAGGATATCCTGCTTGAGGGGCTGCCAAGTTAATTGATCTAGAGATCATATTTTGTAATCGGGAAGAAAGTTGTATGTTTCTGGGACTATGAAGGGGACATGTCAGAGAAACAACAAATAGTTTGAGAAGCCTCAAGCAATGCTAGATACAATAGCATAAATGCCTCTTAATGTGTAAACTGTTGTGGGAACTTCCACTTTTAGTTTGAGACCACAAGAAAGGGAGAACATCTTTCTCACTGATAATTTTAGTTTCATAACGAGGGTCAACACTGGAAAAAAAAAATGCTGTTGGTTCTATTGACTTTTTTTTATGTTTAGTTCTAGGAAACAGGAATAAGAATCTTCTGGTGTAGTTAGTTTTACAATTGTGTATGTCCTAACTTGTGATGTTTTTAAAACACAGGTATACAGGGAAAGTGATAAAGGGCATTATTAATATGGGTTCCTACAACTACCTTGGATTTGCACAGAACAATGGGACCTGCCAACAAGCAGCAGCTAAAGTTCTGTCCCAGTATGGAGCTGGGGTGTGCAGCAGTAGGCAGGAGATGGGTAAGTTGGAGTAAGATAGGATGCTTCCTGACTGTATGTTTCTAAGTCTTTAAATTTGATCTCAGGTCTTTTAAGTATTAATTGTTCCAGCTCTTGAACTTCAGACTAAGCAATAAAAAAGTCATAACTTCAGTGGAGATGACTTGCTGGGTTTAGTTTATACAGGACTGCTGTTTATTTGCTTTTTTTTTCTGATGTGTGTGTGCTTGTAGTTTTTTTAGTATTCCTGTACAGTCTTTATTCAAAACCACATACTGGTTGATGAAAATACTTCTTGTAGAATACAGCAGTAGTGAAAGCTTCTTACTCTGAATTTATTTTATGTGCAGGAAACTTGGACAAACATGAGGAGCTGGAAAAGCTAGTTGCCAGATTTCTAGGTGTGGAATCTGCAATGGCATACGGAATGGGGTTTGCAACCAACTCTATGAACATTCCTGCTTTAGTTGGCAAGGTATGGCTCAAGTTACTAGTAAAAGCATGGCTAATGAAGACCATAATGGTCCAGTTTTCTAAAAGCTATTTGTTTATTTTATTCTTCAGTGCAAGCCCTTGCAGAAATTTTCTGTGGAAACTATAGGTCACAGTACACGTCACTGACCTTTGCAAAAATCTTTTGGGCAACAGCATCCTAGGAAATTATAGCACTTTAGATCGCCTCTTTCTAGGAGAAAGCATAGCATGTTATGGCTTGCTTCCTCAGGCTACTCATTAGTATATGAAATGGTGGCTGGTTAACTGAAGGTATTTTGGTGCTCTTCAGACACTTCGGAAGTGGCTGTCTTGAGGCACACAGAAGAGCCGAACTGCATGTTGTACATACAGGATTTATTGTTCAAGTGACGTCTGAAAAATCCTTATGTTGAAGGAGCTAAATTCTCCTAGAAAAGCTATTCAAGAGAAATAATGCGAAATTGGAACACTGATTATATCTACTGTGTGCCCCATAAAACAGTACACAATGCAGCCTGAGTGTCTTGCATCTCAAACTAGTTTTAAAGTTATTGGAAAATGAAATGGAAAAGAGTTCTTTGTATCTTCTGGTGCAAAATATATGTTCTCTTAGCTGCTATATTGAGCAAAATAATGCAAGTACTGGAACTATATCTTTTTGAAGATGGTTTACTGCTAGCCTGGCATTACAAACCTATTTGTTCCTCTGTGGTGAATTACTTTTTCCTTTATTCCACTTATTCTTCTTTTCTGAAATCACTTTCTAGGATTATGAATTTGCTGCATTTGTTCTTCACAGCAGTGTTTCCTCCTGGTGATTCTCTTTTTGACTAGCTTTAGTGTCTTCCTACTTTTCATGTTATCTGTAACTGAAGCAGCAGTGTCTACTTAATGCCCTTTTTCTCTTGGTCTGTTATGTTTTAAATACCAGATTTCCACTGATTTTTTAAAACTTATTTATTTTCAAAGTGATGCCTGAGAGTGTTTCAAATTTAGTCTTTTCTGGAGTGAATTGTCTCCACGAGGCTGTTTTTTAATAATGTGTCCTTATGTCTTTTACTTGGTTTTTGCTGCTTCTTGTCTTCCTACATCTCCCTGATTTCTCTTGGACAGAAAAATGATACATAATTTCTGTGAGAACTTTTGGATTTAGAAGTCTACATAAACATACCTCTGACTGTCTGTGTGTTGTGTTCTAAGCGAGAAATTGCCAATTATCACAGTTAGTCAACCCTTCTTTATGAATATGTGGATCCCGCTACATCTTAAATAGCGTATCAGAATATCCTTGAGACACCTCACTCAGCTCTTTAGCTGTCACATTTGAACTTTAACTGGCTTTTACAGTCACCAAAAGAATCTGAGCAGTAAATACCAAGGTATGTATTGTAGCTGTTTTCATGCACATAACTTGCATGTTTAATAATCCAGCTCTTTTCATACTCAGATGGTTACAACAATCTGCACTGTTAGTAATAAGCCTACGTA
The DNA here is from genome assembly GCF_047663525.1 of Anas platyrhynchos. Classification (NCBI taxonomy): domain Eukaryota; kingdom Metazoa; phylum Chordata; class Aves; order Anseriformes; family Anatidae; genus Anas; species Anas platyrhynchos. The sequence goes on from NC_092591.1 coordinate 22,995,207, forward strand.
GTTTTTGTGCACTTTATTTAAAGTAGTAGGTTTTTGCCTCATAACCTTAGAAATGCCCTTATACTCAAGTGAATACTCCAAACAGAAAATGTTCTCTTCTGAAGAAAAGAGTTCCCGTCAAATGAACCATTTAATGGTTTAGAACATTCACTAAATGCTTTTTCATTTGGCTGCCCAACATTGCTCCTTGCTGCAATTTTGATTTCTTCATTGTCTGCAAATAAAAACTCACATAAATCAAATATTGAGTTCTGGCACCACCCAGCACATGATTGGCTGGGTGTGCATAGCCTGTTTTTTCAATGCTTTGTTAGGCTTCAGCAAAGCTGAGGGACTCCTGTGCTTGATTAAACTCTTGGGCTCTCATCTCACGACTGTTTGTGTCTTTTTGTATGTCCTAGATAGACTTTTGAGGTATAAAATTTCTTTGAACATGAATTCTTGGAGGTTTATTACACATTACTTATTACAAATATAATCGGTAATGACAACATCATTTGGCTGGAAGATGTTTCTTTGACAGTCACTAATACAACTTGAAACTAATTATTATTTGAATCCTATCTGGGCAATTATATTACAACTTACTAATTAGCTTAAAACACAAGCCATTGCAATAAAGTTATTTGTGTATGTGTTACTGGACCACGGGTTCTGGTTTTGCTCTTTAGAATCCTTATATATGTGGTTTATGTTGCTATGTAATCCACTCTTAATAGCAACAAATATGACCTGACAATTCTAGGATTGGACTCAACCCCCGTAATCTGGTCAACAAAAAGAATTCAAAAGTTTCACCAGCATCACCCAGGCTTTGTTCACTATGCCCTGTCAACAGTAGCTTCTACTAAGCAGATGTTGAAAAGAGGTATAATTGGTATATATTGGAAGTTGTATTTCAGCACTGGTAAAGCATCACTAAAAACAGGTCTTCCTGCACCTGGTGGTCTTCAGCAGGAGACCCACTCACTGTGAACAGCCAAATTGTCAGCTGCCTCGTACAGTCACTGCCAAGTATGCTGAGTGTAGACAACAGATAATGTGGGACTTAAGGATTATGTAGTCAGAAGTCATTAAACTGTGAGGGAATGCTAGGCTACAAAACTTGCCTAATTTGAAGTAAATGTCATTAATCTTGTTAGAGTAACTAGCTGGTAATAGCAGCATACTGTAATACCTTTAGCACAGAGCTTTGCATCATAGCTTGGGACTGACAGAGGCTAGATAGCAGAGGTAAAGCAACGGTGCTTGAAGGATCTTGCTTTGGTTGTTAAGAAAGCAACCAAATTATCTTCCGTGTATAGTCAGTTTGAAATTAAGTCCTCAGGTCTGAATTCAACAATTCATTTTTATAGCACTTTGTGGTAACTGAAGCAAAAGCCACATTTTTTCATTTCTGCTTTGTAAAACACAAGTGATAGGATCTTCACTAGCATATATTTGTCTTGATACCTGTAGTGTAATCCCCAATTAGTGTTAGTCATAGTCACCTAGCTACTCTCTCAAACGTAAGTTGGCTGATAAATGCAGCCAAAGCCTTATTGTGGTAGCATCACTCCTGTGTTTTAGGTATGATCATCAGCTATTGCTGTACAGAACCAGTGATTTCTTTGATACTTTGCCTTTTCTTGAGAAGCATGAACTATTAGATTCTTTACTTCTGCTTCAGTTTTATTTATTTTTGGTCTAATTGAATGTCCTTCTGCTATAGAGGGCCAAAAAAGGGCTACTCAACAACTTGTATTTTCTTTCTCTACCAACCACTCATATCGGTACTTGTGGAGAAGCCTCTTCTAGAATATTAATCTCATCTCCTTTTCTTAATCTATCATTTTTTTCCTACTATTTACCATTTAAGAAGGATGCTAGTACTGGTTTCTTCAGCTGTTGTAGTTGTGTTTAACAGCAATACCCTGTGATGTAGCATGCATACCCTTGTCCTGTGCCAAAGAGCAAACAGTAGTTGGAGATTTCCCTGCTGCACATGTTAAAGTCTCCAAAATATGCAGGGTGAACCTTTCTTGTAACAGCAGTTGAAACACTTAAGATTGAATGCAATTCCTGGGAAAGACTTCTATTGTCTGTGCTGCCGCATTTTGTAATTCTAGGCATTGATCAGCTGCAGCTGTAGGCATTTTATCAACTATTGATCTGTAATTGTTGCTGCTCTGAAAACATATCCAATTAAGATATCCTTTCAAGAATATGTATTCCCTTTTTTGGAAAAATAATAAATGTAATCTTTAAGGGCTTCAGAAAACTTTGGAATTTCTCTTTACTTTTGCTTTCCTGTTACTGTCTCTTGTACATTACCTCAGTCTACAAAGTACTTGATAATTCTGGGCATTAAAGAAAATTAGTGGTTTTTTTTTTTTGTAACCACTCTGAACACAGGTTTAGGCAGTGGTTACCTTTGAATGTAAGAAACAGTGCAACCTAGTGATAAAGTCATTAACCTAGGAACTCATTGCCCTGGATTTTGTTTCTTAGCACCACTGCAGTCTTGCCAAGTGAACTGTGGCAAGCTGCTATGCTCTGTTTTACCTGGCTGTGTAGGAAGATGAGTACTAATAGTCATCATAAAGCATTCAGGCATGCTCAGCTGCAAGTTTTCTTGGTAGTGAAATTTAAGATTTTTTTTAAGTAATAACAATAGTGTATTTTCATTTGCCATACTAAGGCTGCAAATTGTTTCTTTGGCAGTCTTGCCTGAACTGGCTATGTTTATGTTGGATTTCTTTTGTGGTTTTTTGTTCTTAAATGACTTATGTGCAGTTCAGATCTGAATGGTGTTGTATGCTTGACTACAAAACATACCCTTTCTAATATCTTCCTTTTTCTCCTTCTAATTTAGGGCTGTCTAATTTTGAGTGATGAACTGAATCATGCATCACTAGTGCTCGGAGCAAGACTGTCAGGAGCAACTATTCGAATCTTTAAGCACAACAGTAAGTATAAAACGGTGGGCTCTGCCTTTCTGCAGGGGCTATGGATCCGATCTGTCTTATCTTCTAGTAGTTGGACATCAAATGTCATGCAAGGAAATCAATTGCTGGTTACCTGAAAGCTGAGAAGACTGCTGCTACATACTGTTTAATCATAGTGGATTGGAAATTCCCCATGCATTCAGTCTCAACTAGTATCACTTTTATCATGAAGCTGTACTGGCTTACATCTCTGCATGTGAAAAGGAACATTTTGCTCTTTGGCAGTTTAGGGGCAGTATTGTTCTATCATGGCTTCTTGTTACTTTGATAGCTCAGCACAGACTCATCTAACGGTCTATGTCATACATGTAATTCGGTTTTGTAGTGGTCTAAATTACACTTTGTGGAATTAGGGAAGTTTTTCACCAAAGGATAAAACATTAAGAATACAAATATTAAGCTTGACAGCTATGTGTTCGTACAGTGTAATTACAAAGGGTGTTCCAGGACATGAAGCATAGATTTATTTAACTGGATTACTTGTTTTGTTTGTTTTGGAAACGAATACTTAAAAATTGACATTTTGCTAGTTTCAGCCTCCTCCAAAGGAGAGATTTAGAATAATTCTATTCTCAGATTTAAAAATAAGGTTCTTTCTATTCTTAGTGAAAGAAGTACTGGCTTCTCCTTAATTCATAAAGCCACTACCTTCGTTCTTTAGCTTCTCTTTTAATATTATCGTTCTATGAGATCATGATGACTTGCTTTGAAACCTCTGGTGGAGATAGGAAAGCTTGGGTTTCTGTAATTGTTGTTTTTTTTTTTGTCCTACTTGATAGTGAATCTTCTACTATTTTTCTTGTTTCTTTTGTGTTTTTCTTGTTCTCTGTTGTTTGAAGAGTTTTCCTTAAAGCGTAGAGTGTGCTGGTAATGCTTTATTTTTTTGGTTTATCATTAGCCTTGATCGCAGCATTGCTTAATTGCTGGGCAAGATCATAAAAACTTTGTGTTCAGCTTCTGCATTTGTTTAAGCATACTTCTGAATGTTGTGTCCAGTTCCAGCAATTTAGAGAACACCTGTGACAAATGCATTCTGCGAGGGATTTAGAGGCCCTGGTATTGTATGGAGGAATAGATAGTTTGTGGGCATGAGATACAAACTAGTAATGGTGAGACTATGGGATGTTTTAGAAACTTTATAGATGGCGTGGATCTTTGAAAGAGAATGGAGTTACACATCAGAATCAGAAGGCAAATGCAAGCAGTAAACTGCATGTGTTCTCAGTACTACTCCTGTTATATTCTATCCTGCTTTAATTCATTGCATTTCGCTGAGATGTTACTGGCTTCACTCATGCAGTTCTTAGAAATTGTTTTGATTTTTTTCTTACCTCATTCTGCAGTTTGTCCTGTTTATTAAGGTCAGACCTAGTTCTCAGACCTCCCTTCTTTGAGAGATTAGAGCAGAAGTATTTTATTCTAATGTTCTCCATAACTGCATTAAACTCATCATTTCTTTCATCCTTTATTCTTTGAGAGATATGTTGGCGACCGTTGACTTCATCTTTTTTGGAACGTTATCTATCTTCCAACAGTAACTTGAACTATTTTTCTAATTCCTACTCTAGTTCTAGTTCATAAGCTGCTCTTGCTGCTACACCTGCTCTAGTTTACCAATCATCTTTTCATGATTGCTCGTGCTCTTTTTCATGTCCTAGTGTTTCTGTCTATTACTCAACATTTTAACTACTGTGGTTGGATTACACCCATCTCCATTCCTTCCTCAGTGCTTCCCCTGCCCCCCTCCTTTCCAAGATTGATTTTGGGTATATGTATTTGCTCACATCACTCTGTCAGGTGTCCTTGGATTAGATGAAGTGTTTTTAGCTGAAGTTAATAAGGTTTCAGATTAGACAGAAAGTGCTGTTAGTTGCCATGTAGTTTCTGATATGCTGAGCATTGTCATCATCCCTACACTGGCTCTTCCTTTTTTCTCCTTTTCAGTTTGTTTTTAATAGTTTCCTGTTCCACCTGTGTAGTCTCTTCAGCTTCTAAACAGAAGTGACGTAAAAGTACACTAGTTCCCCTTGTTCTGCACTTTGGTCTATCTTCTACTTATCTTTCTTTGATTATCCTTGAACTTGTTGCTCTTTGACTTATTTCTATCCACAAGGACGCTCTTGCTCCATAAATTGCTTTCTCTCTTCCTAACAACTAAATGCCTTTTTTTCCTCTTTTCCTCTCACCCTCCCCCTGTCTTGCTGCTTTGTACTTTCAACTCGGGATGGTCAAATTCTTCTTTGCAGTTCATAGTCACCCATTCCCTTTAATCTCATATGTAGGCCTGCAGCTAGATGAAGTTCATGCTTATTGACTTATGTATGGTCCATCCTCCCCACTGGACCAATTTGTGTTTCTGTGGTATTGCTGTCTTTAGTCGTAGTCAAAGTTCAAGCCAATAGCTGTTTGGTACCATTTAACAGTAATTTCTGGTGCAGATATGCAAAGCCTGGAGAAGCTGCTCAAAGATGCTATTGTGCATGGGCAACCTCGTACACGGAGGCCCTGGAAAAAAATCCTTATCTTGGTGGAAGGAATATACAGGTACAAACTATTCTTTATATTCCTAAGACCCTCCCCATGAGATCTAGTTGCTTAGTATTTGAGTTCCTTTGTCAAATCAAACAATGTTAATCACTTTATAGTTATTTCATGAATCTCATGTGAGATTTAAGTTGAGGTATATATATTTCACATCCTGGACTTTGTGTTGCTAATATTGTAGCTACACATGATGTTGTCACAGTGTTGCCCACATCTTGATCAGATTGTAGAAGCTGATCTAAACTGATTATTTATATCAGAGCTGAGATCTTAATTCGCTTGGCCATTCCGTTCTTTCTGTGCTCACTAGATGATGATAGTGGATGGAATTACGCAAATTGAATGTTTTTTTCTGAATGAGTAGGAGTATGTAGTAGGTTTAGCTGTGTTAAGCATTTAAATCATGGTGGCTTTCAGCACAAAATGGGGTGTTTTGGAGTGTTGTCTTTGAAATCCTAGGCAGCTCTTAGACTTAAAAATAATAGGTAAATAAGACAGATCAGAATACTGACATGAGGGTGGAAGTAAAAAGGTTATCTTCATAAAATAATCACTGAACACATTCCTTTGCCTCTAACTTACTGTTGCTGCTACTGTTGAACCTCTCTAGGATACTGACGTACTGAATAAACAAGTAGAATATAGTTACCTGGGCACTAGGTGCAAAGAGCATGTATTTTTAATTTCTCTGTAGAATAAAAACATGTATAGCCATTCTTATGTGATCACAGTTAATGAGAGTGGGGAAAAAAAATGCAAGTTTAGTGTTCTGGGGCTGTAGAAAGAGGTCCCAACCATTAAATCAACTTAAAATAAATTTCTGTTTCTCAACAGTATGGAGGGTTCCATAGTCCGTTTACCTGAAGTGATTGCCCTTAAGAAGAAGTACAAATCCTATCTGTACCTTGATGAGGCTCACAGTATAGGTGCCCTGGGTCCCAATGGCCGGGGTGTAGTGGATTATTTTGGACTCAATCCTGAAGATGTGGATGTTATGATGGGGACATTCACCAAAAGCTTTGGAGCTGCTGGAGGATACATTGGGGGCAAGAAGGTAAAACACTGGAAATGTCCTGACTGTTTCACACTGATGGTGGATTGCTTCACTAAGCATTTCAACATTGATTTCTTTCTCAAGTTGCCATGACCATCCATTTGTTTCATAATTTTACATGCTGTCTACTATAGTGAAAGACTGCAATGCGGAAGAGGCTAATAAAATGCCTCTTTTATAGATCCCACGTGGTCAGTGATGAGCTCAGTTTGCAGAATGTACAGTCGGGGTGTAAATTCTTTTTAGGAAGTGTTAGGAACCAGGAAGCAGGGATTTCTCAACATTATTTCTAATGAGACTAGCGGGAAAAATGCCAGAAGCTAAAGTTCTTCAGCTCATCTGGTGGAAAATCCCCTTCTTAGCTCAGCCTGGTGGATTTGGTTCCCTCTGGATTTGAACAGCTTCCTTTTGAAAAATACACTGTTTTTGGATCCTCCTCTATAGTCATGTTCTGCTAGAAAGTGTTGCCAGTTGTCAAACTGCTCCTTTTGGGAGGGGTTGTGTAGGCTGCCCTTTCTTATATCCTTGCCATTTCTTATGTCCTCTACCATTTCCCTTTCAGGACAATAATTTTTTAGATGCTAATAGTGACAATTACTTTAGTCCATCCAAATGGATATGGGACTTGCAGATGCTCCTCTTTAATAGTTTACTGCAGTTGGACTAAAATGACTCTGACATCTTCCCCAGAACAAAGCACCATATTATTCTTTTTCCAAGGCAGTGAGCCAGTGGGATTAACTCCCTTGGCGTAAGGTGAAGCAGCCAGGAGTCCTTCATGGCTGTATTTTAGGAACTGTGTTTAAGAGATTGCTTCAGAAATAAGAGGCCTTAAATCTTCCTACCTGTTTTTTTTTTTTTTTCAAAATCCCTTTACAACTTCCTTTTATTTAACTCCAATTCCATGCAGACAACAATACGAAATGGAGTATTTCCACATTTTTATAATACGTTCAGTTATACTATAACAGTTATTATGCTATCAACCTTATTAATTTTATGATGGCATAATCTGTCCTGGCATTTGTACTGGTTTTTATGGTACTTCACTGGAGTGGTCTAGCTATTACAGAGGTTTTGTTACAGTTAAACAACAAGCAGCCTAGATCTATGGTATGTTTGTACTTTGTTCCCATATGACCTGTGTTTATCCTCCAACAAATCTAGAAGGTACATTTATCTGGGAAGTGCAGGAGTGGTAGTCTGAGGTTCCTGCACTCTTAAATAAAGCAGGAAATGTAATTTATATTGTGCTGCTAAATAGGAGAAAGTATTTTGTGACCTGTGCCCTGTTTAGTGACTTGTGGGGAAACAATTATATTGAGCATGATACGCAAGTACTCATAGATCCTGCTCCCTACTATTTCACTTGTTTTATATTCCCACTGTTACAATAAACACTCTTGAAACATGGCCTTGCACACAGCTTGAGTAATGCAAACACCTTCTCGCAATCTAATGCTGGTATTGTTAGCTAAACAAGTCTGTCACAGGCATTTGTTTTTGATCAATGGATATTCTTGCTCTGTGACATAATTATGGGTTTTCATGTGTCTACTGTTTGCACTTCAACTGCTTATTACTTATAAAATAAATCCTTGAGTGACCTGTTCTCTTCTAGGACATTCTGGAAGAGGTTCGTTGTAGTAGTGGCTCATTTTACTGTGTGGTTAAAGCATTTCTCTTGAGTGCTGGGAAGGCAATGTCTGATGGCCTCTTGTGTTTTACTAGGAGCTGATTGATTACCTCAGGACATACTCTCACAGTGCTGTATATGCAACATCATTGTCACCTCCTGTTGTGGAGCAAATCATCACCTCCATGAAGTGCATTATGGGTGAAGATGGTACAACTTTTGGTGAGTCTTTCGAACACTAGACATGTAGAAGGGGGACACCGAACAGAACCTCTACCTTGCTTTGACAGATAACTCATTCAGTGTACACATTCATTATTGTATGTTACTTCATGTAGACTTTGAGTCTTTGGAGCGACAAAACAATTTGAGATCTTGCTTGGCAAATCAACCTAATAAAGGTATAAAGAATTAATATATACAGGTAAGTCATCTAGTGTTTCACGAGACAGTATTGTCTTTAATTGATTTTTGTTCTGCCTAGCTTTTCTAGGTCTCCTCTTTGCTCTTCCTATTCTTCTGTCCTTTGTTATTTGCCCGTCTTTTTAGATTGTCCACTACAGTAACTAAGACTGCAAAATACACAACAAAATATGCTGAAAACTATGTTTTTATGTTTTTTATTTTCATTTCTAGTATAACTTGATGCTTGCACCTTGGTTAAAGTAAATATGAGGATGTGTTTGAAATTGCTTTTCACTTGAGCTGTAGGAAGTAATACACTGGGGAAGGCACATTCAGATTTCTTGATTCAGGTTTACTTTCTCAAGATGGAAAAAAGGAAGGGGAAACCTGTCTAAGTCTTGAGTTTCAAAGTCAGTAGTTGGCTGAGGATTTCTCCATGTTTTTTGTTTCAGATGCTTTTACAATTCAAGTGCCTTAATATATTATAGGAGTTTCAGGCATCTGGCCACGAGGTGGTGGTGTATACTGAAGAACTGTATTCACTTTTGAACATGGGTCACCTGACCAACTAACCTGACAGATAACTTCAACAGTGAAAAAGTTTGCACAAATAATTAAGAACTCTACTGTTATAGCATGTTTCACTTGATTTGCTTACATTATCTGAGAAGAGGCTTAGTGGCAGCAATAGGTGTTGGTGGTTGCTCAATAGAGAAGTCATTCATGAGGCAAGTACAGCCAGGCAGCAGCTTGTGTCTGTGCTACCATTTAGTTGATGTGAGTTACCTGTACCTGCCAAGCATTGTCCCCAGTAGTGCCCTCAGAACAGATATTAACCAAGCTTCAAACGACGTGAAAAGTTGTGCCAGAGAGCTGGGTTTTGCCATCTTCTTAAAAATGACAGAGCTCTTTCTAGCTAAAGATTTGCCAAGAGTTTGTGGTCTACTCAAGCGTTGCTTGTTTTGGGTTTCTTCCAATATCTGTTTTGCTTAATGAAGTGGGAAGCAAGGAATGTGAATATTCCAAACAGAAACCAGTTACAAACTAAGGTTTGAAAACTAAGGCATTTTTGCCCCTTTCCGAGGCTGCAATGTAATGCTCATTCAAGCTGTGAGAATGGAAGCAACTTCCACTCCAGGCTTTTCTCCTGCTATTCCGACATCAAAATCCATCTCAGCTGAAAAGAGAACCAGATCAGGAACCAATCTGGCAAAAAATGCCTTAAACTCAAAATGCCTTTTTGTTATGTTCTCAGTATGCATGTCAAGCTATATACAAGTTTGGTGCTAAGGAGTACCCGAAGTCCTAGCCATTCTTTCTATTAAAAAAAATATATATATTTTTAGTGTTTGAAAGCTGTGTCATTTCAAAGAAGCCTCTGTATTTCACATTTGTGTGAATTTTATTGTTTGTTTTTTTCTCTACAAGAAAGCCAAAATGCGAAGCCAAAGTCCCATCTACTCATAGTCAGGGTTTCTCAGCTACAGCTATCGTGTAAGTCTTACGGTCTGTCTTAATTATCTAACCCATCCTTCAGCTAATCTAGGCACCTCCTAGGATGATCCCTGCCTGAAAGCATTTTTCTGTTCCTTTTTTTTGTGCTGTTCTGTTTCCCAGTCATGTTTTGTTGTTTGTTTGTTTGTTTGTTTTTTTAAATTCTTAGAGACTTAAAGGTAGTAGTACTTCATAGGCATTTTCTTCAGATGAAGTCGACTGAAGTGTAATTGTGTGAATTGAGCAGCTGCTTAGTGACAGCAAGACCAAATCTTTTCCTTGTTTAAGGGCTTTTGCTGAAAAATGTCTCTTGATTCTGTGGAATTACGGGTTGGGGCTTTGAAGGACTGCTGTCTGCAATCTGTTTGACCACAAGTAAGTCTAAAGTAGAGTAGTGCTGGTGAGAGGTGTTAAATGTGGAAGGCAAACAAGCAGAGAAATAGTGTTAAGCTGGGTCACTGGTAAGCAGCTCTGAATCAACCAAGTATTACAAAAACTTTACTGCTTTCAAATTAGTCAAGCTGAACTAATGGATGAAAGTAAACTAAGCAAGGACAATGATTTTCCAATGGCACAGGAGTTGGAGCTGGAGTCAGAACAGTAGACATCAGCTAGCTCCCAACCCTGTGTTGATTCACAGCTAACTCTTTTAATGACCTCAGGAATGCTTGCTTGAAAACAGTCTTTGTGGCTACTTTGTCTACTTGTTTCTTTTCACCACATACTATTCATAAAAGTAACCTTTCTCCATGACATCAAGCCTCTGGAAATTGTGGTATCAGATTGAGATGGTCTGTAGATGGAGAATAAGTAGCAGAAAGTAATTCGTTTGAGGACAAAAGATTTTTTATGTATTAATTTGGAATAATAAAGTATTTCTTTTGAATTTCTTCATTTTACACTATTTCTGAATCTAGTGAAATATGTGGAGGCTCTGACCTTAAAGTGTAAAGCACTGTAGTTACTAAAACTTTGCATAACTATAAAAGAAAAATATCTACTTTCAGATCTTTCTAGCAAGCTGCCAGTGACTAAGTAAGGTATTTGTAAGAGGCAGCACAGACAAAATACAGATGCTATGAAAAGCTAAGTGGCTGTTCTCAGAGAACGTAGGACTGATAGCATGCCAGAGTGCCACCTGGACTGGGACAGTGGCCTCTTGTGTCGTGATTTCTGTTCAAACTGCTCTGGTAATTCTAGGTGCTGTTGATGCATGTAAGTGACTAGCAAACCTCAGTCTCTCTGAAGACAGATATGGGAACATATTTATACATGAATACAAGTATGTTGCTTGCCCCAGACTACAAAAAACAGTTCAACAGCTGAAGTGATGGCAGAGCCATCTCATGGGTTCTTGGTATTGATACTCCCAGTACTGCTTCTGAAAGTCCTCTACACTATTGGCTCAGTGTTGTATGTTTCTCCTGTTTTGCGTGGCATTACTTCTCTTGCACTTACTTGGCTTGAAGACCGTTGCATGGTCTTGAACAAAGCATACATGATTTGTGCTCAGTTTGCCAACTTCTTCAGCAGAACCATTCTCAAGTGTGGTGAACATCTTGGGCACGCAGCATGTCTTCAGGGAACTCTCCAGTGACAGTATACATGGATAATTCACATATCATCGCATTTGACTTTGATATATAGTAGACTAGTGTGAATAGAAGAGATGGGGAAGACTTCTTTGAGGGCATTTCTTTACCGTGAGGGTGACAGTGCACTGGAACAGGTTGCCCAAAGAGGGGGGCTGGACTACATGATCTTCAGAGGTCCCTACCAACCTCAGCCCTTCTACTGTTCATTCTTTCAACAAGAGTGAATTTTTTGAGCTGGTTCTCCACTTCAAAGTCAATATAGCTGAACAGGCAAGTGTTGCAGAAGCTTGTCAGCAGTTCAGTGGATGCTTTCTTTCTCTGTTTTCAGTCACAAAGATGAATGAACTGTAGATGGTTTTATAGATGAACAGGCTTTCTTAACAATAATAGTAATTAAAAAAAGACAAAATAAGCAGCTTTTTGGGGGTCACAGTCAGTATACACAAGGATGACAAAATTGATTCCTGGAATGGGGCTCTGGAAATGTGTAGCAGCGGGCTGCTTGATTGTTACCATTCATGTGTTGTTCGGGTTATTTAAATTGACTGTGGGGAAAATGACCCAGCTCGATGCTTGTCCTGGTAAATTAGACATTGTTAGGTTTTATGATATTAAGTACTTAATTTGCCTTGATGAATTTTTCAGCCTCAGTTGTTTGATTTGAGTTGAAAGCTGGATTTTTCACTGTTACAAACTCAGTAGGACAGGCAGGTTGGTCGGCTCCATTCTGCCACTTGCGTAAGAGCTAGCAGTATCTTCTGTGCAAATGGGGTTCTGCTTGTATTGTTGGTGTTCAGGACCCAGCCTGTTTGTTGCCCTGATAACATTGCTGGGGGCAAATGGGAAAAAATCATAAAGTAACCAGACTGAGACATGGGCAAATCAAAACATGCAAGATGAAACCGGTCTAGGGACTGGTTAACCTCCTTCAGAGATGAAGCTTAGTTTGCTTTCCGGTGTATTAAAAGCTGAAGGTGAGCATTAAATCTAGGAGTGCTTTAAGTTTGATCTAAAGCTGCATTTGATAATAGCTTGTAAAATAGGTGATCTTCTTCCTTCCGTGTCCGTGGGCATTAACTTAATAATAGTAAATATGTACATTGATGCTTATAACAAGCTTACTGTTGACTGTCTCATTTTCAGGAGAGAAATATCCCACACTCAAACAGTGCAATACTAAAATAGCATGTATAGAATTAGTAGTGGAGAGGCAGGGCACAAGATGACACTTCAAATTTGTTTGAACATTGGCTGCAGCACTGTATAGAAATTGAAGTTTGTTATCCTGCATAGCTCTAATGGTGCAGGCAATGGAGGTGAAAGTTGCATATTCATCCCAGCTGCTAAACTGTCAGAAACAACTGATTTTTGAAGGCTAGGCAGTTAACTGCACATAGCTGGATAGGGATTTGACCTCTTAGCACCTCAGAAATGAAAAGCTTGTAGTATATCTGGTCAATTTTAAGTTTAAAAAAAAAAAGTTGATTTCTAATCTTGCCATTGCTGCATGGAATAAACTTGAGTGAGTTAAATCAGAAGAGGTAGTTAAACCAATTATAGCCAACAGGAATAAGGATGCACAGCTGTGTTGGCAGAGAACCGAGCCTAACACCAGTTCAGAAGGCTGGGTCATTGTTATACTGTTAATATGCACTGGGAGAAGCATCTTGGAAACAGAACTAAGCCTGGTCTGCGTAAATTCTAGGGGAAGAGAGACTGCAATTAGTGTTCTAACCTCTGTGTGGTTAATCAGGCCCTCAAGTGAACATATGACCTCTATAGTTAACTCAGCTGCCTCATCAGTAGGTTTCTTCAAGTCAGGTATTCTGTGAAAATAAATAATCCTCTTTTCCTTCTGAAGATCAGCCATAAGTATATGCAAATATAAAAAGTAAGTAGTCATGAAAGAACAGTTGACCCTATATAACTTGGTATAGAATTTTACATTGTTTACAGTATATTTGTAAATGAAGTTTGTCCCTTGTCATTGCTAACAGTAGATGTGCAAATAGAAGCAGTGGCTGCTGTTCTACTCAAAAGGGGAATAAATACTCCTTGTGCAGGCTGAGGTTGAAAACATTCAATTAGCATTAAAATCGGTTCATTTGAATTTCCTCCAATAATGCACTTGTTAATGAGGTGTTAAATTATCACCTTGGGAACCCGGGGACCAGTCAAAACTAATTTGAGCAAAGTGAAAACTTTTTTTGTTGCTGCCCTTGAGGATCTCAAGCTGAGCTGGGAAACTGTTGGAAAAACAAATACTCTGGGGGTCATAAAGAGAGTTTCCTGCTTCTCTCCAGGGGACTGACAGTTTTAAACATCACTCTCTGTATTTGTGCTTCCAGCTGGGGATCTTTTAAATCCAGCTTGTTGCTGCATCCCTTGCTCCCTCCCACAGTGCGTGGCAAGCCTCCAGAAAAATTGCTTTAACCTGGGCTAGGAAGGAGAAATCCTTCAGCCTTGGTGCTTTGAAGACTGTTTACAGACACTAAGAGAGCTGTACCCTTTGTGTTTTGCATTGGAATGTGAGAATTCTTCAGTGCCTCTTCTGGACTTTAATCAACATTGTGGGTGGTGTTTGTACAAGGGCTTGTAAAGCTTTATAACTGTACACACGCTTTGTTCTAATAATGTTCCAGTTCGTGCTATTTCTGTTCAGGTGCAAGCTGTCATTCTCTATCTGCGTAGCCTAAACACTGATCTCTAACAGCAGAAATATAACTAGGAATGTGGCTTTGCTGAAGTAATTTCACTTTATTTTGTACACTACATTTGACATGAAATGCATGGCTATCTTTTTCCTCTCTAACACTTGAGGTGCCACACTTCTACAGTACATTTCTAGTATACAGCTCATACTGCGAAAGGAGAAAATACTGGGCAGCAGCTCACTAGCATATGTTGTCAGCAGCAGCGTGACAAAAATGTTTCTTAGAATGAATGTCAAAATAAAGCATTTGAACAGAAGTAACCCTGAATAAGGTGATGCGTGCTCTTTGGGCTAGTGCAAAATTGAGCTCATGGTTCACAGTATGACACATAATTTACTAGAGCAGAGGTTTTTTGTTTTTAAATACCCGAATGACCTGCATAAGCGCCGCTGTCTATCAGTAGTCCTTGCATAAGCACCACTGTCTATCAACAGTCCTTGAAACTGCAGCAATTTTCTACGTAGAAAAGTGTGTGTGTATGTATATATAAATAAATAAAATTTACTGCTGTTACAGTGTATGTAATGTATAGATGTGGAAAACTTCAATCTGTGAAGTGCACATAATGTAAATGGCTCTAGCTTCTTCAGAAACATACCTGTAACTGACAGCCTTTCTGTAAGTGGGTATATTAAATTATGTCGGGTCTGACAGACCAGTTGAAATGCCATCTTCACCTATTTTCTGAAGTTTTGATGTAAAATGTGACTGGCACCATGTCAACTCATGCCATTTCACTTCATTGTAGTTGATCTGCTGCAAATTGCCAAACATGAACAATCTGGACAATCTAAGATGTGTACTTAAACTCCTACTGGTGTACAGAAGTTTGCTAATGTCCCAGAATTAAGAAATGTTATTAGATAGTACAGATTTAATCTTTGAAGGGAGGAGCTGGCTGGAAAACATTCATGCCAATTAATGTGTTTTAAGAGCCAATGTAGTGATTTGAGACAATGTGGAGATCATTCAGGTTCTGCTGTAGTATAAGTTCAACAGTAGGGTTCAGCTGAGGATGAATTGGCTTGTGAAGAACAAGATAAATAAACCTGTAGGGTTTCTTGCTGCCATGGATAAGCTTGTATTAACAAGCAGGTTGTTACCCAAGTGTTGCTTAGTGGAAAAGTTGCAGGTGCAAGGCTGTTTGCACGGGGGAAATACATTACAGAACATGATCGCTTCTCATGCTCATGTTGGCTAGCAGTTCCTAAGGGTTCTTAGCTGTTCATTTATGGCTACTGTTTGGGGTTTAAAAACACCAACAACAATAGTAAAATTGTTGTGAAACTTTTTCAGACTTCTAAGCTGGCCTTCCTACTAGTCAACTTTGTATTGTATAAATGTGTTACACAAATCAGGCCCTGAATGGCTAGTGGAGAACTCATTTACCCTGCTACTAACATCTTCAGAAGTAAGTCATCTGTGCAAACAGATGTGATACGTTCGCAGAGTAACTATACCAAGAGCTGGAAGCAGAACACTGAGTACCTTCGATCCTTAGTGAATAAATTGTCTTTTCTAGGGTCATTGCTATGTTACTGACAAGTTGCTTTTTTTGTTCAGGACCTGGCATTGCAGAGACGGTTGTGGATTTTATATGCAGAGCTTTGATCTCTCTAGGATCCTTGGAAAATATAGCAGCACAGGAAAAGCAAGTCTATAAAAGTCACAGCTGAGACGAGGCCTCTAGGGTTTGGGCCTTTTCAGGCACAAAGCCTACTCTTCCACCTCGGTGCAGTTCCAGGTGGCAGGCTACCAGGAGCTGCTTGCCAAATACAACTTACTAACATGGGAATGCTCACCACTGTTTCTGTTGAAAGTGTTGCAGACTTTTAGAGTAAATCTGAGTGTCCTGGAGTAGGACAGTTATGGCTGCTGTAACAGACACACAAGTAGACATGGCTCTGACGCGGTGGCAGATTTGCAGGCCGTAGCTTTGATTATTAGATGAACTTATCGGCTATACACATCCACTGTGCTCCATTGCATGGTGTCCCATCTAATACCCCTGAGAAAAAGTAGGTATTTAGGACTCTTCTGTTCACTCTCCTTATACCTTGATTGATCCTTCTACCAAGAGACTGTCAGTAGAAGTGATCTGTCCACCAGTTTTTCCTGGATTTTCAGAGTAAGTGGTAACACAATGTTCTTTTCATAGTATTTTACATTATCAGTTACTGGTAAGAGCCTACTTTCTGTAGGATGAAACAACTTCGTGTTGTTATTATCTCAAGCACGTGGAACCTGTTTCGTAATGCTCCTGATATCATTTCTTTGTGGAGCTAATTTCTGTTCAGCTTGGCCAGAAGACAGTATTCCAATGTTTATGGCTGCCTTAGATCTGCCTTAATGGCTAAATAAGTATATTCTCAGACTAAATGTTCATACTGTTGATAAGTAATGCCCTCTCCCTAAAACTCTACAAACTATTCCACTGGGAGTCTTTTCCCTGAAGACTGTTCTTGTACTTTTTAATTCACATGAAAAGAATAGCTTTGCTGTTTGTCTGGACACAGTGAAGCTTGATTCTTTTACAAGTTCAATTTTGTGAAAGTCAAAACCACATTTGAGATTGTGTCTACTCTGTTAAATCTCAGCAAAGAAAATAGTCCTTGGCAGCCACATGGTACAGAGTATGCTTACTGTGCAACTTCACTGCTAGAACTGTTACACAAAACAAAGTCTTGGATTCATTTGTTCATTTTACATTGTCATTGTCTCTCTTCTTGTTTTTTGATTTTTCTCAAATATCACAGAGTCTTAGCTCAACAGACCTATTTGAGATGCCCTCAGTATCAGTAGTGATCTTATTGCTTACAGAAGGAAAAAGTACATTTGAAAGATGAGAGGTACTGAAATTATTTGCAAAAGGAGCAGTTCAGGTTAAATTTGTAACAGGATAGATGAGCCACTTCAGTTATATGTCTAAATTCTTCTTAGTGTGAAGTTTTATTATCTCCTAGAAGCATCACACAGGCGTACCTTGAATAGCAAAATTAATGTATTGAATGGTGGCCAGCTCTTTTAGATGAAGCAGTGTTTTAAATTGTGTCCTGCAGGTCTGAAAAAGGTCAGAAGCTGATGAACTGATTTCTGCTGAAGCAGCAGCAGAGGCACTGAGGGGAATGGGTCTGAGAGGGGAAGCAGGTAGAACAGCGTCAGTACAAAAAGGCAGGAGGCAACGGGGAAAACACGTAGATTATCCAAGTTCTTGATGTACTCAGCAAGATTAAAGGGTTGTTCAAAGGCTGATACAGGGGAATTTGGGAAGATCCTATCACAAAGATTTTTTTCTAAATTAGTTGTAAATGCTCAGTGACTTCCCTTCAGGTTCGAATGTAGGTTAACATGTGGCAATGAGGCCTGTACAATCCATGCACATTTGTGTTTTTCTTATAATAATGATATCTGATGTGGAGTGTTTCTCGTGCCTTTTTCTTTACATCAATGTCTATGTAGATCGGACCTACTAAACTTGAGCACTGTGCCTTGGAAAAGGTGGTGTGCAGTACAGCTTTTTGTGTACTTTCAGGTGAAAAATAATGTAGCTTACACTATTTCTAATGCTGTAATATAAGTAGATAACATCTGTGCTATAGATGTAGAATGAGCTCCAGCATAACAGTAGCATGGCAGCAATGCCACTAGCAATATACAGCAGTACAGCAGCTTTTGTCCTCTCTGAGGTGGACAGTTCAGAAGAAACTTTATATTGGCCCAACTGTAAGTGAGCTTTGGAGATAAAAGGATTTCTTAGAATGCTCTCGCTTTTGTTCTTCTAACACTTAAGCTAAAATTGAATACATGTTCCTTACTGAATGTATCTTTCATTTTGATTGTAGATGTCTTGCAACGTGGAAGTGGGCTGACGGGTTGTTCTTATGGCAGATATTCAGCCAGAGGTGATAGTCCGTCTGGTTCTGTATGGTATTTCATGTCTTCGTGATGTTTTACAATGAGTAAAGGCAGTTAGTAATGTTAGTTTAACCTCGGTGACTACCAATTTATTTGCAATACATCCTCCTGGTTGAAAAGCATGAAGAGGCCATACCCTTGATCATCTTCTCTTGTACTGTGAAGGCCAAGAGCATTTCTCATCCTGCTTGTGTTGCCGTTTAAAATCCCAAAGAATAATTAGCTTTGATACTGGCTTCCACTGTAGAAAACAGTCTGCACAAAACAGATGGTAAATATAGTTAGCACTCGTTGCTATGTTGTAAAGCTACTGAACTGTCTCCATGGATGTCGATTATAAACATCCTTTATATAACATGCTTTGTCAAAGCTTGCACATTCCTTAGCTTGTAAAGAAATGTGGTGTTTGTATGTGTTCCTGATGTTCTTTCTCTTGGCGACTTTAGCCATAAAGGCCTGCCAACCAATTTGTGTTCTACAAAGGTTTGATTCTGTTTCCTTCTGCTTCTTCTTCACTGATGCTTTGCCTTATTCATGAGGTTTTAAGAGCAGAGATGTGTGTTTTAAGTTCTGGTGTCCAAGGTACCAAAAGAAAAAGTTTTAAAATTATATATCTTTTCTCTAGAATCCCATTAGCCTGGCAAGTTATTTTTTCCTGAAACTGTAGGTTTCTTCTGTTTTTCTCCTCTTTACTGTAGAGGCATCATGATTAGAAGAACAGTCTGATCAGCAAACATTTCTCTTCCCTTTTGTCTCAGCAAGGCACAAGAATAGCTGTCAAGCGGGATATTTACAGCTGTCTTTGCAGTGTCCGAATGTTATTTTCATGACTATGCATTTCTTGTTTGTAAGTAGTGTTAATACTAGTCCCACAGAGCCTTGCAGCAGTTAATATACAGAATTAGATAATTACATATACCCAGGCAACACAAACTTAATTTCTTCGCTCTGGAGTGATAGCCCTTAATACATTCTTTAAAACTATTGATCTATCTGAACCTATGCTTTTTGTATTCAAAATAAAGATGTCTGTAAATCATAACTATTAGGATGCAGTGAATTTCAGCTGTGTAACAAGAGTCAGTTAACAAAGTGTAGTTAAACATGAATGAACTGCTAAACATAACACAATCATGGAAAAATGCTACTTTTGTGAAATGTTTCACTGTGACTCACAAATTACTTTTTAGATTCACCTGTGGAAGAAAGAATTGACTTGCTTCAGGCAATGCTGCCGTTCCTTAGCTTCATTCTGACACTAGCTGAAGGATCTGCTGAGCTAATAGTGTGACTTTTTTTTTTGTTCTCAATTTTTCTTGTAGGACAGTTACTTGATGCTGTCTGCATAGCTACTCTATTTAGTTATAATATTCTGGAAATAAGCTGTTTTCAGTAGAAATTAAGCTCCTGGAAAAGTTCTTCATGAAAAAACATGTGATGACATACGGAGATGGAGTTAGGGTGACCCTGACTGCTACTGGCCCCCTTCAGGAGCCCAGTGCGTTATGTACAGGATTTAAACATCAGCAAAGGAGATGTGGCCATGCAGCTGAGTTGTTCTTCCCATGAAGTCTTTTGTATGTGAAATGGCTTTGTGTTTAGTCTTAGTTAGACACCCAGACACATGCTATCACGTTCTTGCTCTTTTTTATGCTAAAATACTGTTGGTATTCTGATGTTGGTTTTTGATCAGTTCTATCAGACCAGGCATTATCTTGAATTTTCCTTTCTGTGGAATGGGGCTTGTGTGTTTCTGACAGACATTCACAGCAGGCAATAGGAGTTTTATCTTTTGTTTTTCTTTGCCTTGGACAAGATCAATGTACAATCAATGGACAATACTTGACCAAACACATTCTCTTGCTTCTATCTAGGTGGATTTCCCTTGAAGAGTTCGCACTGAACATAAGGGAAAAGTGTAGGGTATTTTTCTCCATTGTGTGAACTTGAAAAAGTTGAAAAACACTCTGCAAAAGTAGACATCTGCTATTTCTAGGGTGATTTCTGACCTGATACAACATGGTAGTTACTACTGAAAAAGAAAAAAAATAAAAATTAAGCACATACAGGCTAAACTTGATTCTTGTATTCTTGCAATCTTTAAGGAACCTGGTGGCAACAGCAAGTTTGTCAGCAGAAAGTACTTTCACAAGTCTTTAAAAAACGTTTCTTTAATATGCATAGAAATGTAAAGATTATATTATGCTCTCCCACTTCTTGAGACTGAGTTCTTGGAATAAATACAAGTTGTTGGCATGTTTTGAGGATGTGGTTCTCTTACATAGCTAACGCAGATTACTTACGGCAATATGTATCTAGTATTTGGTAATTTGTGTACCTTTAAAATCTGTGTGCTGCTGATAATAAGCAATGTGAGCAATTCGTTTTAGTTTGCATCCTAGTTTACATAAAATAAAAGTTAGTGTAAATGTGAATGGGATCATGCTGAGTTCTTTAAACAGATCTATAGGGTTTTTTTAGTGTTTATTCAGGCTTCTGCAAAGCAATTAGGATAAGATAAAACACTGGTATGTAAACTCTTCTCTGCAGTCCTCGAACACTGCCTGTAACTTCACATTTTTTGGCAGCCCAGGTATTTCTAGATTTTGACAGAAGAATCAGTGCAGCAAAACTTCTTGCAGAGGCAGACCTAAGGGATGGTATATTGTGCTGAATAATCCCTCCCTTTTCTTTGGCTACTCCTTTTGCAGACTTCAAAGACTGCTTGAGGTCAGCAAATCATTTCCTCTAATTATCACACAGGGAGTCTGAGATGCTAATGGCTCCCTATCCCTGGTGTGTGTCTCTTTCTTATCTATATAGAAGTAAAGGGCAGCTTTTCAATTCAAGAAAAAAAGCAGCACTGTAGCCCAAGTATTAAACCTTGTGAAGGTTACTGCTCCAAACCCCATGGTTCTTACTATCTTTCTTTAAAGGGGTTACAAATTTGAGCATATTTTTTTTTCTGAATCGTTCACAGCCAGAATAGGCTGTTGGAGTCCCTTTAGCTGTGAACTCCAGAGGACGGTATGGTGCCTTGTGGAAAGAAATGGTGTGATTTACAAGCTCTAGATTCAGAGGGCCAATAATCTCTTTGGTAACATGAGAGCAAATGCGTGGGAGTGGGGTACTGTTCTGAGCAGCATATCATCCAATGGACCATATATAAGGGCAAAAAAATGCACTTGCTTCAGTGACAAATATATGGCATGTCTTGAATGCCAGGGTTACATAGGAATTATCCTGGTATTATGACAGCTGAAATGTTTCCATATTAAATTACAAATAATCCTGTCTTTTGGCTGTACTGTACCAAAGAATTGTGTTGTTCCTATTTTGGAATAATATTTTGAATGAGAGAGATTTGAAGAACACATTGACAAATTTTGAGAACGAGTTATCGGCTGTTCTTTATCACAATGCTGAAAATATTTTAATTTTTTTTTGAAAATTCTATTTTTATACCCATGATTTCATAAACCAGTGGAGCTTTTAGAAGTCTGAACTCCCCAGAGCTCTACTGAAGTTCACTGGACTTAGCTTAGCAAAATTGCATTGTGTTATGTTTTCCTTGTTTAATTTAGTGACATCTCAATACAAATATCATGCCAACTGTGTGGCAAGAAGGATCAGGGAGTTTCAATTAATAACATGGATTACTGGCTTTAGAAAATGCAGATTAAGTAGGAAATATACAGTGCAAACTGAAAGAAAGCCATAGCAAAACCTACAGCAAGTCTGTTCAGACATATTTGTTGTTAGTTATTTAATATAGTGTTAATTAGAAACTGGCATCACTTCTTTAGTCATGTATAGTCTTTATATATAATCATATATTTATGCAGTTCTGCCCTGGTGTAAGTGATGACATAATTAGCAGCTTATCATCTGCATAGCCTGTGCTTCTTTGCGTCCTTTTGTAACTAACATGCACTAATTAATATTGATAGTTCTGAAAACGTTTTCTTTGTATAACAATAAACTGCTTCAGTTACCTTTAGCTTGATTGACTGGCTTGCTTTGTTTCTGACAATGCGGTATGTACTTAACTTTTCATTACTTTCCCATTAAAATAGCTTTAATAGCAGTGGCACCACCAATGCTTTATAGCTGGTGGGGATCTCAGAAGATTTTTTTAGTAGACTGTGTGTAATACAGCAGAGCTTGAGACAACACTATAGTACAAAACAAGAACACTATAAATGATTAATTATCAAGGTAAGACTATTTAGCCAGCATGTGTTGGAAAATGAACAGTGGCCCTTACCTTGTGAGTATCTGTGCATTCCCAGTATGGGTTGGCATACAACTTTGAGCGGTCTTTGGGGTAGCCTGCAAAATTTTCGTTAAAAACTAATGCACAGGTACAAGTAATGCTCAAACTCTGAGAAGAGTTAAAGTCTTCACAGAAGTAATTCTATATTTCTGTTTCTATGGAAGCTTATTAGTGTTTGCCTCTGTATTACGCCCCCATTGAATGTATTCATTGATAAAGACTAATCAAGACCCTACTATCCTAAGGTAAAATCACCCCTTGCCTCTTCATATATAGAAGGATACAACTTTTTTTCCCTGCAAAGGTTTTTGTTCTTGCACATAACTGCTTCTTAGAGGAGTGAGAGATCTTGTGTTTTTGTCTTTTTCCCCCCTTTTTTGATTAGTTATAGTCTTCTGGGTGGTAAGCCATCAGCCACAGACTAGTTACTGGAGATGATGTACAGAAATGTGAGTCAGTTGAGATGTGTGGAAAGTCGTCAGTGTTTTTCAGTTTTGGTATCTTTTCTTCTGTATTTTCCTCTTTTTTTGTGTGTGGGTCTGTCTTCAAAGGCTGTAATTCATACGTAAAGTAAAACAGAATCTGAGTAGCATCCTTTAGGCAACTGCTGTAAGATGATAAAAACATGTTGATTTGATCTTGGTTAGAGGACTTCTCAGGAGTGAGTTGGGCTAAGCCATCTTTCACTAACACTTTCAAGATATTTTGTTTGCCATCCTAGAATTAAAACTACGTGAACATTTCCATTCTGTTCTGTTACATGCAGTTCCTAGAAATGGTCAAACTTGGGCTTGCAGTTCACCTTTCATTTCCCAGGCCTGTTACTTACTATAGCTTTCCAAGATGAACAAAATGTTCTGCTCTTGTGAAAAGAGGATGTGTTTCTTAACCACTTCATTAAATATGTACCGTTGAAAGAAGGGGAAGCCAGAAGTCAAAATTTGGCTTGGAAGCAGACTGCTTTGAGTGTTCAGATAATTACTGCTTTTTATTTGGCAGAGTTTGAAGCTCTAGGGGCAATTTAGTATGTAATGAAATTCATCCAGTCTCTTGCATTGCTCAAAGTCAAGGTACTGTTTGGTTGTACTATAACTTGCTTAATTACACTGCAAGGTCCAGATCTCCGAGTTACTCAAGCAGAGTTGGGGTGTGTTTCCAGATGTGTCCGGTGGTGGTTTGATCTAGAAGTGAGGGAAAGCTGTTGGTCCTTTTAGCTTGTTTTACTAGCTGGCCTTTAGTTTTGTACTTCAGGACCTTTACTAGTCTTCCTCAAAGAGTAAGTGTTGCTATTTCTGCTTTAGAGATGTAATACTGCAGAGCCAGAAAGGACTGCACACCAGAGCAGTGATGATCTTCTACGGTTTACTTAAATTGCCATCTAAGTCACAGACCGCTTAATGCAGAACAGCTAACTTCCTTGTAAAACTTGTGATGGATAAAGTCTATGTGAACAGCTTTTAAGGATGATTCAAAATGCCTCTTTAGGTTTTATGTTTATTTTTAATTGTATGCCATCAATGTCTTCTTCCATGAGAGAATTGTGCTATGTTTTTAGCAAGTGTTCTCCTTCACTTCTGTGAGTCTAATGAATCCTGGAGCTGCACAGTAGGAGTCTGACAGACTGGAAGTTGCATTAAACAGCTTTGGGTTTTTATTGAAAACATTGTCCTTGGTTCAAAGGGAAGGTAATTATTCAGCCCTGGAATGATAGCAGCCCCTCCTTTACTGACAACACACCATCTGGTTGTGATAAATCACATGGCCCTGGCAGGCAGCTTTTTGGTAGCAACGGTGACTTAAATGTTTCATGTCCAGCTTCTTAGAAAATAAGAGATATATGTTGTTTATGAAAATGACGTATTCCCCTGTCATTGGTCAAAAAGCTTTTGCTTCTTTTTAAGTCTCTTAAATGTACCTCTGAGGGAAAGCTTCAGAAGGCAAGGTAGTGCATGGGATTTTTCAGCAGCTAATTCTTGCTGCAGGTTCAATTCTTTTATCTGTCGAGGGAGAGCTGGAATAACTGGTGATGAAAGTCTTGTGTACTTCAAGTGTAATTGGCACCATTTACTGTACTTTACCACCCAAGGACTATTTCTGTAGTTCTCACCCAGCAGTAAGAAAAGTGCAAATTATTAAAGGGTTTTTCCTCAAGGAGTGGTAGTACTTAAGCTTGTTGGTTGCTGTAGCTTCAGGGAGGTAGGTTCCTTTCCTGAAAACTTGCCAAGTAGTCAGTTTGCATCTATAAGTAAAAGTTTAGAGTGATATTAGGCAGCTTGCTAGCTAATTGGTCCTCCTGGCAGCTATTTCTCTTTCTTGCTGTCCCAGCCAAAGTGTTATTTCTTCTAACCTGCCTAATTATGTGATACATTCAAGCTCAGTTCTGTGCTCTGGCCAAAAAATATGTCTGAGCCAATGATGATTGTTAAACAGAAATGTCTGCAAGGGTCTTGGAGAGGAGAGGCAGCTTTGGTTCTCATAATATCTAAATTATAGCCCCACTCTAAGGTGGGGTTAAACACTTAGGAGTGGAGCACACTGAATGTGAGACTTACTGTAGTGTCTGATGTGTTGAGAATGTTGGCTGCTGTCCACTTCCAGATTTCTTTTATTTCAGTATGTGATTCTCAATTCTTTTGCCACAAATTCTCTCCATTTGCTGTATGTGCTTTAAGTAATAATCACAACAACACCACGCTGAATTTTTTTTCTTGCTGAGTTCTGTTGATACCTTTTATGAGGCTAATTGCTGCAGAGGAAAGTATCATCAACTAGTTTTGCAAAGCATTTTAGTATTTTATTTTTTTTTGCTTGGGCAAAGGTAACAGTAATAACACTCATTACTAGTTCTTACTTTCCTACCACTTCTATTTTTAGAGCTGAAGTCCTTGCAGATATATTTGCACAGTGTGGCATGAATAACATTTATCTTAGATTTAGATGTGAAGAGAAAACACTTTGAACCTGACTTTGCTATGCTTGTTATTTCTGTGGCTAAGCAGTTTGGACATTCATGTGGGGATTGGCCACAGGTTAAAATAACTGAAGCCATGTTGAGCAGTAACTAAAATTCAGTCAAGCATTTTATGCATAATGAGGAAAGTGCCCTGGCAAATTTGACTCACTCTTTGGCTGCCAAGGTATATAAGAAGCGGATGTGTATTATTTTGGGGTTTGGCAGCTTGGGCCTTCACCTTTTGCAGGCAAAATACCTCAGCAGCTTCCAGCCATTTGTGCTTGATGCCTCATGCTGATGTGCAGCATGTTGATGAGCAAAAGTCCTGCAGAGTGCTCATTATTACCAGTCTGTCAAAATTATAGGCTTGCAATTTTAACACCTATTGTGGGAGGTGACTTAAAGTACAAGCCACAAGTACATGGAAATGAATTAACATGGGTGATTTTAACTGTTTTCTGTATCTAATAAATGATAACTCTCAGATCATTTTAGGGTTTATTAAAGAGAATGAGGTAGTCAGTTTCTGAAAACTGAAGTTTGAGGGTGGTCAAACACTGGAACTGAACTGGTTTTTGAGGTTATAGAGTCTCCATCCAGCAATGTAGCCAAAACACAACTGGATGTTGTCCTGGGTAACCTGCTCTAGGTGACCCTCCTTGAGCAGGGGTGGGGATTGGACTAGATAAGTTCAAGACATCTCTTCCAAATCAAAGAATTCTGTGAAAAGTGAAAGTGATACCTCGGAGAACAATAACACCCTTTTTTCAGCACCTTGGGGCACTTATTTTTTTATATAGGATATAATAAACCTGTAGTGCTCCTTTTATATTCCACAAATACCTTTTCCAGTGCTGTTGGCCTATGAAGGAAAACTGCAGTGCGGTTGGCTCCAGAGTAATTGTCCTTGTGATTTGCAATGACACTTCTTAATGATATCAATTCCTGCTGCTTCATGGCTGTTTTATGTCTGTGTTTACTTGTGCATGTTTCCAAACTGTGGTGAGGGAACCTGAGTTGTCCTTTGACCAGATTTCTTCTGATGGTTTCTGACAAGTCAATACTATGTGGCAGTAGCCATCTTACTAGACATGGGCTGGCAAGGATAATTCTGCATTTCATTTCTTGCATAGGCTGTAGATATATTAAATATATCTACATTTATCTATATAGATATAGTAGATACAGATCTGATTGCAAATAACTCAGGTTTTGCTCATGAAAACACAAGGAATGTCTGCGTGGAGTTGAGTGATATTCCTGTTTAGAACACTTCTGCTATGCTCACGAAGGATGTGCTAATTAGCAGGCAGGATTCAGTGGGACAACCTCATTCTGCCAAGTCTGTTTTGTGACAGGTTATTAAATGTCCCTAGATCAGCACATCTGGCAGAGCTGTTTGGTTGCTGTCTTCCAAATCTACCCATTGTCTAGACAGGTTTCTTGCATCTGTCTTAGCCACTTATGTCTTCAAGATGCCCTCCTTTGTGTTCTGTCACCCTGTAACTCTGAAGTACCAAAAGCAATACACTGAAAATATTTCCTTTGGTGGAAAAAAAAATCTAAGGCAAATTGTGATTTTTATTAGGTGTCTCTTCAGTGTAAGTTTGTTTTTATGCCCTTCTATGAGGATTTCAGCGCAAAGCATTTTGTGATTCCTGTTCTGGTCATCTTCCTATAGCTGCACAACTCACGACATTTGCTAATAGTTTCTTCATGATGATCATAGAAAAGTAGAATGGGTGGGGTTGAGTTGGGAGGGACCTTTGAGACCATCTAGTTCCAACCTCCCTGCCATGGGCAGGAACACCTCCCACTAGGCCCAAAGCCCCATCCAGCCTGGCCTTGACCACCCCCAGAAATGGGGCATCCACAGCTGCTCTGGGCAACCTGTTCCGTCTCATAGTGAAGAATAAGAATTTCTTCCTAATGTCTAATCTCAATCTACCCTCTTTAACTTTAAAGCATTTACCCCTTGTCTTATCAATACATGCCCTTGTAAAAAATCTCTCTTCATCTACCTTACAAGCCTGCTTTATTAAAGTTTTGTCCAAGACAGTTTATCGGTGGCTCTGGTCTATCCACAGACTGTTGGGATTAGCTACAGAAGATTGTCTTCTAGTAGCAGAGGCATAATTGGGTAAAATATTCTGACATCTCCTGAGCTAAGTAAAACTGTATTTCTAATGCCTGTAGGTCAGTCACCTCATGTTTGTTGCAACTTCATCAAAATCACTGCCAGTGATGCAGCATCTGGTAATGATGCTACACTTCATAAAGCAGCCCTATGTTCACACCTTAACGACTCGGACCCACTGTTGGCTCATTGTAATGGTAGGGAGTGCTTAGTCTTCTACATTGTAGATGTGTAGACAGACTGTTTTTGAGGAATGTAAGTACTTGAGGATGTGTTATTCTCATGCGTAACTTCCCTTTGAGTCCTTAACTGTATAATTTGGTAAGATATTAAAAGATGATAGAGAACATGTATTAGGCTGAACATTAACTTCATTTCAGTCACACTGGGAAGATGCAGGTTGCTATATAGCTGTGCTTACTGCAAAGACAAAGTATAACAGTTGATTACCAATAACGTTGGTGTACCCAGAAGATTAAATATACATGCAGACAAAATAAAGAATTTTGTTATTAGTAAAACATTTTCATTCTTGTAACTTAAATTTCAACATGAAAAACCTTTTCAGCCTCTTGCTTCAGGTAGAGCCTTGGTATATGAGATGCCTTCCACTGCCATGGAAAGGAGCTATGAAGTAGATGGGATATACTTCTAAACACTGGTGTACCTAGTTCATCTATGTGCAGAAATTATATGTACTCTTGGGGGTGGTAGACAGCCCGTAAGTGGTTAATAAGTGTGAATCCTGATCTGCCACATGGTAGTGGTAAAAATTCACAGCTGGAGTTTATGCCTATGTTACTTTTCTAGTCCCAAAGCCCTGTTGTTAGTTGTTGCTGCTTTTTGTTGGCTGTTCATTTGTATAAAAACGGTACTGAGTTGAGTCTAGGCGAAAAGATTTTTAATCTCACTTTAATGACTAAAGGTTAATAATTTTCAAATTTTGTGTTTCTAATGGAACTTACTCCTTTTGTGTCTATTACTGAATGTGTTTTTTTTTATGCTGTTCTTAAACTGGTGGTTTGAGGAGCCAGCTCTGGCCAGGTTTGAGGCAGGATGGTCTGTTAACCCATCTTGTTTTTGTGGGTCTGACATCAGTCATGTTGTACTGATTTACTCTCCGTTGCTTAAAGCCTGAATTTTCAGGCTCTTATAAAAGGGATTTTCTTGTAGAAAAGTGCTCCCCTCTGGTTTGGCAAATGTTGCCTAAATTAAATCGATTGCTTTTTAATACTGCTGTTCCTTAAAATATTTATTCATGCTGGACTCTTTTAAGCATGTATCTTGCTTCAAAGTGTCTCTGCTCAGATAATAAAGCCTGCTGTTTGAGGCAAAAGATGAATAATAATAATCAAAATAGGCATAATATTGTCATGGTTGTACATGGGCAAGTGGCCACTTTAGCTGATTTTATTGGCATGTTGTTTTGTAGCATCTTTTTGTCATATCTCTGAACACCTTGGACATGAACTAAGGTTACGTGGTTGCTGCTGTACAGAGATAGACTGTTCTAAAGAACTGACAGTTTAAATGATACACAGATCAGGGAGATATGAAGAAATCAGACTTAATAAAATTAATAGAAGTACCATCTAATTGGCTAAAAAAAAATAACCAAACAGACGATACTTCCTTATGATGTTTTGAGGCATGTGCAACCTGCTCAGTCAGGCTCCTCCGTGATCACCAATGTAGAGTTTCTGGGAAACTGGGGAAGTGCCGCCATAACACATCACCAGAGTTCTTTTAAAACCTGTTTAAACCTGTGGATTTTAAATTGAAGTTCTTTAGCGGATCAAATTTTTCCATTCTCATTAACAGACATGATCTGTTCATGGTGAGAACTGCATCTCGTTATGATGAAGTTTGTGGTGCGAACAGGCTGCCTTGGCGTTCTCTGAGCACAGCCAGGAGTTACAGGCAAAATCGGAAAGTGCAAATATAAAAATATTCCTCTGGGCTTTGGAATATGCCAAAGGCTTCAATCTCACCAGTATATATAAACTCAATGAGTACACAATACAGGCACCCAGCTGTTTTTTGTCATGCTTTTAAACTCCACTGGAACTGTTTAGCTTAATAGCAAATGCAGTGACAGATACTTAGCATTAGCATAAATTTTGTTTTTCAGAGACCTTTCAATGCCAAGAACATCAGCCATCATTTTTCTTTTCTCCTTTTTCCATTTCTTAATCTCTTTGGCTTCACCAACGTTTTTTTTTTCTTTTAAATCAGATTTAACTGTTTTCTCCTCTCCTTTAAAGGACAGAGCGTTTCGCCCTCACCTCTGCATTGGCTCCATACTCGGCGCACTCGTGTAATCCAGGCAAATCCCCTGCATACAATCTTGTTACAAAACCATAGGCATGGGGTTAACTTGGAATGGTCACGAGCCAAGCCCTTCACTGCTTCTCCTAAAATAAATTGCCGCTAATGCTGCTGCCATGTGGCCAACAAACATGAGCTCACAGCAGTCTTTTGATTTCCTATTGCATGCTTTCAAGTGTGCTGGCTCTTAAACAAGCCTTCTCCTCCCACGTTATTTGTAGTTTATCTCCTGAGTGGTGAACTTGGGAAGCATGCAAGTGTGTCAGAAGAATAAATAACTTGACTCAGCTGTCCACCCCAGTTAGCGGTTCCCCAGTGCTCGCATCGTCTCCCGGCCGCGTTAAGCGTGGCTCTACGGTGATGTGCTGGAGATGTGGTGGAGGTTTGGGGGGAGAGCTTCCTGGCAGGCTGCTCAGGACACAGCTGCAGGACCTGAGCATGGCTCCAGGCTCCCTTTATGTAGCAGTGGCCCCTAGTGGAGGCTGCTCGGGCTCTTCCCGTAAAGCCCAGTTCCCATTTCCAAGTTGCTTTTAAACCTGAATCACCCAGCAGAGCTGTGGAAAAATCTAGTGAGTTTCTGGTTTTGTTCGCTAAAAACTAGTGTTTGAGCTGTTAAACAGTAATGCACGTTGTAGCACTGGATTAAAGGATGATGCTAATTACTTCCTTTTAAAAGTTCCTCATTGTTTTCCCAGGTTCTCTTGGCATTTGCCTGTGCGAACCGATGCTTTATAAAGCAAATCTGTGGGAATGTAGCATTTTGACTTCCACATTTTAATGTCTCTGTGCAATCTCAGATTGCATAGTATAATTGTGTATAATACTTTCTGTAGATCTGTAATGAAAATCTTCAGACATCGTCTGAAGCGAAGGATCTGAACTTCTTATTGCAAATATTGGCAGCAGTGCAGTGTTTGTGAGCACAAACTCAGAGGAAGCAGGTTGATACGTGTGGAGTCACCTTGTCCCTACAACTTAAACAGTGAGATAAGAAAAGTATGCTGAAAGGTACGAAACCGATGTGTGTGTATAATAAAGTTTTCACTCTGATTCTTTTTCATTAGTTTTTATAGCATAATCTCTTAGTAGAAACCAGCGAAAATGTTGGTTTCAGGGGGCTGAAAAACAGAGTAGATTGCTGTAGGGGGGCGACCCTCCTGGCTCTGTGTAGGTGAGGGCCTCTGATGGGATTGTCCATGTGAATCGATCTTGGTTTCCCACTGTCTGCCCTGGGATGTGA
The DNA here is from genome assembly GCF_047663525.1 of Anas platyrhynchos. Taxonomy (NCBI): domain Eukaryota; kingdom Metazoa; phylum Chordata; class Aves; order Anseriformes; family Anatidae; genus Anas; species Anas platyrhynchos. Next base: position 23,026,485 of record NC_092591.1, read on the forward strand.
GTTCATGTTACAAGTCTTTGTGACAGGTTATGTTACAAACCTCTTAAAATTAACTCTAGCAGATACTGTTATCACAGGTCCTTAAACATCAATTACAGCGTTTTAACAGCATCACACTCTTTGTGCAACTTTTCCTTGGAAGATAAAAGTGGCATTTAATCAGTATCGAACTGGAGTTTTGCTCAGTGTTAATGTTCTTTACTTTAAAATCTCTCTCTCCTTCTTCTAGTTCTCACCTTCCTGGCTGTAGTACTCCAATAAATAGGTACTACCTTGTTTTGAATCTGACCCGTGTTCCCAGTCAGATGTTCTTAACTCGTGCTTCTCCTTTCTACCACTTGGCAAATCTAAAAACATGTTGGTCTTTGATTGTGCAAATGTTATCTCAAGTCATGCTTGACTTGTGTTTTTCAGAAGAAGCATTGAAGAGGCAGTTTTCTATACCTTCTGTGAAAAATATCTTCATTGCAGGGAAAAAAATTATGCCTTTATGCCTACTTAAAAAGTTGTCTGTTGTGTGTTATAATGATGAGGTATTTACAACTACAGTGTCCAGAAAACAACTTGAATTATTATGTTGACGTTGCAAAAGATCTTCATAAGCCCTTGGGAAATAACTTAGCTTCTGAAAGCTTAGTGGAGAATCTGTTAAATCAGCAGAAGAATATTGAATTCCTGGTTGAGATTTGAAAAATGCTTGTTTCCAAAACAGAGTATGCTGAATTATGTCTTCCACTGCAACAGCCAACCAAAAGACAGAAATGTAGGAATAATAAACAGAATGGAAGTATAAGCCTTTGTAAAAACAAGGGGATTTTAACGTGGAAAAATTTACAAGCTTGAATATATTATAGCATCATTCTGATTTGAAGAAACAAACTTCTGGAGAATGATATATGTAACCAAGTTTTCATCACCAGCTTACTTTGATTTAAATAGTTCCAAATGTCCAAAGCCACACGCTTTCTGAAGTAGAAATTATCACTTTTTTTCTTGTCTGTCCCGTTGATAGAAGCATACAGGGAGAAGAGCCTCTATGCTAATGAAATAATGCTTTATCTTTGGTCATTGATGCTGATGCTCTCAGGAAAACAAACAAGGAATGTTGCAACCTGATCCATATCCTTTCCATGTTGCATGTGTTTGGCCACCTTATCTCTTGTTTGGGGAGCAGGATGTGATGGCATCACTTTGTTCTGTCTGCATAATGAATTGTGGCTTTTTTCTGTTTTCAGCAATGGCTGGACATCCTACTATTTTTTGTGATCTTTAAATTACGTACACGTCTGGTAAAAATGTTAGTAAGCTGCGTAGTCAAAGATTTCCGTAAAACCGGGTCGTAGATCAGCCATGTCATTTTGAAATGATGGTGGGTGCTGCAGAACGTACCCTTTCTGCTAGTTCTTTTTATTCCATGCAAGGATATGGAGGCTCTGTTGTTACTAACAACAGTCAGTAAACGTTACTGTTTGGGTTATAAAATGCTTTTCCGTGGTGTTTCCTAAAGGAGGTTGAGATCTGCTTCTTTGATGTTTTTTGACACGTGTACACATGCACGTTTCCCCTCCCCAGTTACCATAATCTGCACAATAACTTTTATTTGACTGAGTGCTTCCTTTTAGTTAGCTTATTTTATTTTTGTTAAGAGATCAGAAAATTAAATTGTTTAATCTTGGGAAAACATTTATACATGGGAGGAAAGTTTTATTAAATTCCCTAGCTTGTGGCCACCAGGAGAAGAGGAGGATAAAAGCCAGCCCAGGTAGAGTCCTGCAGAATCAATAGACCTAGCAGAGTACTCCTGCTGAGGTTATCCTTACACAAGTAAAGCTGTGGTATTTTTGTCAGGGTAAACTTACTCTGGGGTAAACCCCTTTCTTGACTTAAATAAGCTATGTGAAGAGAAATGACGGGGCTGCAAATCAGGAATGGTCCATCTGTCAGTAAGTGGCTTAGTGCTGCTCACCTCCAACACCTCTGCACTAGCAAGCGTTTATAAGGTGGGACAAGCTTGAAAAATATGAAACAAATTACAATAGAGATTGAAAGTAACTCCTGTGCTAAGAATTAATGGAGTATTTCCATCTCAGAGACCTTATGGATTTGATATCAAGATTAATGTGCTCTAATCTTTACTTCTAGCTGGTAACTGTACTGATGTCCTTAATATGCTGCTGCCAGTCTTCTTAATAAAACATATTTCTTGTTAGACACTTACTGATTCTTCTTAGAGGCAGTGTGCTATTATCAGAGTTGCATCATCATGGGATTTCACAGAAATCTTAGAAATATCTGCTAGTAAATGTTTGAATTTTGTTACTCACATAATAGAAACTGGAACTGAGAACATTCCGTTATATTACAGCTTGAGCAGTTACAGCGAAACCGAGTACTTGGGGCAATAAATATCACAAGTGGGATGGTTATGCATGTAATGAATAGCAGTCTGTTCATATCAAGAGTTTTCTTTTATTCCAAGTTTTCCATTAAATCATTAAAACTGAAGATGTTAGCTGTCACCAGCATGTAAGATAAAGGCATGAAACTGCTCATCTTAACCATGACAGCGTCGGCAACAAAAAAAAAAAAAGGGGTTGAATTAAAACTGCAAGGTGAAAACTGCATTGAAGAACTATAAAACTAGTTAATGAACAAGTGTATAGTAAAGTTGTGATAGCCATCTAATGTGACACTTTGAATTGAACAGGTATCTGTTCACTAATTAGCACTGTACTGCAGCTTGAGCATACAAATGCATTTCACTGCTCAGGAACCCTTTTTAAAGATGACCTATGTGCTTTGAAGCCTCTATAAGAGTTAACTCAAAATTTAAGCATTTAGCTTCTCTTGTATTCCTCCAAGTATCTTTGTTTTAGATCCAGGTGACAGTGATCCCTAGTGTGATGAGAGGATAAAATCCCACTTGTGGGGGTTTTGTTTATTTTTTCCCCAGCTGAAGTTGGTTTGCCCCTCTAAGAGTGCTGTGTCAGCTGGTAGGCAGTTTGTGTACAATGCAACATGCCTTTTATTTCTCAAGAAGCCTTGCTGATGAGGTGTTGCATTGTCTAGGACAGATTCGTGATTGCCCTCCCATTACTGCTTTGAGATCACAAGAAGAAGGGAAAAAGCAAATACATCCTAGTTGGACTAAATTTTCGTTTGAGTCCAATATCATCTATGATAGCTTATTCGTCAGCCTTAATAGATGACAGGAACAATACAAATACTAGATCTTTGTTAGCAGAGTCTTTTCCACAAATGCTAGGGCAGCTTTGTTCTTTGTTGGGATGATTTTTGGTGTGAAATAGAGAGGTAGTACAAGTCCTTGTATTCGGCTGCCTAGTGTAAGCGTAAATTTCTATGACATGAAGAGCAGCGTGGCTAAATGTTTAGCCATCTTTGTTCACCTGTCTCACTGGTAAAGCACCCATTGCAAGAGCAGTTTAGGTTTGGCATGGTGGAATGTGCAAACTTTTTTTTTATTCTGCATATAACTAAGGTAAGTATCAACTTAATTTCTGCTTCAAAATTCTCAAATAAATCCTTTATTAAGTATCTCCTAGATTCTTTTTCCACTGTAACTTATGTTTGTTTGAGTGATGTGACTTTTAAAGCAGAGGCAGTCACAAGTGATGTATCATTCTTCTCACCTCTGGGAATCTCTCGTGGCAAAGGTCCTGATTTACTTCCCAGGCCCCTTCAGATTCATAACTGAGTGGATTTTTTCCCCCCAGGAAGACACTAGCTATATTGTTTTATTATTACTTGTCTCCTTATGTATTGATAAGATGTGATATGCCATTCTTCATTTACTGTAAAATATCAAAAGAGTAGATACGTTGTCCCTCAGTGCAAATCCAGAAACACCATCATCTGAAGCTTGCTTAGAAGTGGGCAAAAATTGCTATTCATATTGTGGAGGTATGTGCTAAATATTTGAAGAATGATAAAAATGCTACAGTCATTAAGCCATTCCCCACTGTATTGGTCCAGCTTGTGGCACTGAATGCTTCTGCTGCAGAAACTCTAGAAGCCTGAGGTAACTGCACTTGACAGCATGGGCAAGTAATTTGCTTAGAGTTTATAAATGCGAAAGCATCTATCTGGCATTCTTGGCCACGCAGAGTTGATGATAACCATGGTGTTATGGGCAGTGCAAAGGTCTGAGAGGAGTTCTTGGTAGCTTTCTCAGCAAAGCTGCTGCTGATACAGGAGTTGATGCTTGGTTACTAGCACTTGGCGTAGGAGAGCTGCAGCTCTGCACCAAGTCTGCTGTGCTTCTGCACTTACGTGTAGGGCAAAACCTTGGTATGGAAGTGAGCCAAGGCAGTTTAAAGTGACTGTTGTCATTGTGGACTGGTATAAGGCTGTGTCAAGTAAAAGCACATTCCTCTTCTGTCAGCTATAAATACTGAGCTCACCTTAGCTACCCAAGCACAGGCAATTGCTGCATTTCTTTTCTCTGTTCTTGCTTTGTTCTCTGCTGAATCCACACAACTACAGCTCTGAGCTGAGGGCTGTAAAGGGAGAGTTTCCCCCCTTAGCTGGCGTGTGACCCTTACTTCTGATACTATGGCAGCATGTGCTTCAGGGCATAAATGTGGGCTTTAGATTAAATGATGTCCTGACTGCTACAAGCAAGGAAGTGTTTTACTAAATTACAAGAGCAATCTTGTTATGACTGCAGTAAACTTGTAAAAGGGTACAAAAGCAGAGGATAAGTTATTAGTTAATACTCTAATTCCAGCATAGGTCTGCCAGTAGCTGGTTTAAGCTATTTACGGGGCCCATAAGGGACTTCAGATCAGTTGCTGTGATAAGGGGTTCTAGTTTTCTAGCCTTTTGAAGAATTCAGTTCCAGTAATCCTCCCTTTCTTCCCTCCCTGAAGGTCATCACATTCCAGTTTCCTAGATTAAAGGATGTTACCAGAATTGTTGCACAACTCCTATTTGAGAACAATTGGCAGGGTGGTGTCTGAGCAAGCCTTCTTTGAGTGGTCTTAAAATGAAGCTGCGTACTGCCAAGAAAGCCAGCTGCTGGAAGAGTCTTGCAGTCCTGGCAGTCTTTCTAGGCCTTCAGTTGAGCAGATGTGGACAGAGCTCAGAGCTTCAGAAAATACTTGGGCTGGGAAGGGATTTTGAAGTCCTGTTTGGATGCTTCAACATGGTTTGGGTAGGAGTGGGATTAGTGGTACTGGTTACCTGGTCACTGCTGTCTCCAAGCACTGCTCGCGTCAACTTTGTGGCCACAGACCCATGGCTAAAATTGTAGTAGCAATGAACAGCCTGCTACACCTTTGTGCATCAGTGAGGCTGAACCAGCACATCTTAACAGATCTTAGCACTGGGTGCATGCTTTTTGCCTACTATTGTAAATCCTACTTAAATAGCATGTGGCATCACTCTTCAAGTGCAGGATTTTACGTTGGATTAGGAGGCGAAATACACTGACATGCAGAGGAGAGGAGCTGAATGCAATGCATGGAGAAAGAAAAATACAGGATAAAGAACCTGTGCCAGGCTCTTGTTCAATACCTGGGTGCTTTGCTTACCTACAGCTACAGCTCTTTTTCAGGAAAAAAAAGACGTGTGGTAGGCAGTGAGAAAACACCACTAAATACACTTCCAGGTTCTCAGTAATACTGCTGTAGCCATGGTAGCAAGCTTTTATAGAAGTAATTATTTCATTAAACTGACAGGTGATTCTGGAGCAGAGTAAACACTGACAGGCTTTTGAGACCACAAACCTGAAGACTATAAGCATCTTCCACATCTATTGCTTGCTGTAATAGGTGCTTGTGTGTGGAGGGAACTGAAAGATTTGCACATGAAACATCTCAAAGCACTCCTCAATCTGTAAGGACAAATCTAGAATCAAACTCTTTTTATGGGAGAAATGTTTACGGAAGACTATGAAGCAGTTGCCAACTACAAATTAAGGTTGCTCTTTAATCTTTAGCCTGGAAGGCTCCAAGCAATTTGGAAAGTGGTGTGAGTATATAGAGGGGAAAACTATAAAGGTGCAGAAGTTTCTTCTCCTGCTTGATACGCTGTAAACTTCCTGCTGTGTGGTATGGGAGGATCTGCATCCCCGGTTGTGGGAGAGGGGCAGATCACAGCAGTGATACCCAGCAGTGTTCATTACCTTACCACTCCTGCAGCGGTGAAATTTCATGTTTATTTTGATGGGATTATAAATCACTGACCTGAAATGTTGTCAAAAGTTGTGCATTTTTGTGTAGGAACAAGTGGATGCAGTTTTCTCAGGAGGTACCATGGCACCTTTTTTTTCCCCCGATCGTAGATAGCTCTTTCCAGCTGTTCTTGGACATCTGTGTTTTTATTGATTGCCTGAATGTTAGAAATGCAAGAAGTGACATTTGGTCCACTATCTCTGGTCTCCTGGAGTAGGTTGAAGATTTTTGTTTGTGTTTTTTTTTTTTTTCACCTCATTTTGCAGGCTGGTGTATTTAAATAACCAAGTAATTGGTTTTAAAACAGAGAGAAAAATCTGGATCTCAGCTAGAGGATCTGATCTAATGTGAGCCAGATACAAAATAAGTTTCATAAGCACAAAATGCATTTGTGTTTTACTGAAATCTTGCTGTTTTGGGGGGAAGAGGAATTAAGATTCTGCAGAAACTCCGGGGGATAAAAGATTAAGAAATAAAGTTGTTAATGGAGGAGAAGAGATGTTTCAAATGGCAGCAAGTACAATTAAAAATACCAGTTCCTGCCCACTAATGACGGGCCAAGTTTTGCAAACTTAACAGGTTTCATTCTTTTTTTTCTTATGCTTCGCCTTTGATGGGATTTTGCCTTTGATTGCATGGTTGTGGGTGGAATGTCTGATACTCTTGGCTACAAAAACCATATAGGCTCTTAAAACTACATTTGTTCTGGCCTGGAGCATAGCTATGTGGGTGTGGATGTCTCTTTGAGGCCTGGCGTTCCTTTTGGGTAATCACCTTATGTTAGCTGCGACTTTAAAGGGAGACTATTAATATCTAGCAGCCAGCTTCACTATGTGGCATATATCAGCACCGGAAGATTTAGTGCTTCACTATATGAATTACTCATTTAGTGAAGGCTGTGGCTGGATGATCAGTTATCCAAAAATATAGGCTGTGGACCAGAGACCAGCAAGTATAAATGTTACCTACCTGTCATAGTCTTACAGCAGACGTTTCTCTCCTAAATGCATTAGAATATTAGTTAATCAGAAATGCATTATTGCATTCATCTGCTTAGCTGAGAATTTGTGGATCTTTTAGAATTTGACTGATAAATAGGCTGTCCAACGCATATCTCAGTAGCTGGAGTATTTAAGTTATACCAGCAATCCGATGTTCTCTGTACTAATTTTGCCAAATGTCAAAAAAAAATAAATTGGCTGAACACATGATAAATTGACCGCTGCTGCTGCTTGTGCAAAGTGATCTGGATTATCAGAAGTAATCTGTTTAAATTAAACCCAGCTCACTTTCACTGAGAAAGGTTAGGGAGCAGCCACATGATCAGTTCAGCAAGCAGATCTAGGAGAAAAATGGTAAATTGCATCAATACAGGCAGGCAGGACAATGCGTAGTGAAGAGCCTCAGCTGATACATGTTCAGTAACTATTCAAAGAGTAAGCAAACTCTTCTTCAACATGCAGTTATCAGTGAATTTTGAGCCAATTTTGCAGCTTGCTTAAAAACAGGCTTCTATATCATTTTGTCAGATTTGTATCTCTTGATACAATTCTCATGCAGAAAAACTAGGGAAGTTTTGGATTTGACAATTATGCCTGTCCTTTATGCATGTGTCAGTCCATTCAGCTACAGCCTTATCTGAAAATGAGTAATTAATCTTGATTGCATGAGAGAAATACAGATTAGAATTCAGTTTGTTCTAATTTTAAAACTTCCATAAGCACAAATGATACATTCATGGTCTGTACCTTAGCTAGAGGTCTTGTGCTGCAATTACACATGATTTAGGACTGTTGTGTTCATGGTCTTATCTTAATTTCTTTTCTAGGGAAAGAATGTGTGCAGCAGCTAGCAGAGAACACAAGGTATTTCAGGAGACGACTGAAAGAGATGGGCTTTATCATCTATGGAAATGAAGACTCCCCTGTTGTGCCTCTGATGCTGTACATGCCAGCAAAAATTGGGTAGGTTTAATGGGGTAACTTCTCATCCATCTACTTTAAAGCTAGGATGCTAAAAGAATATTAAGACTTCTGTAAATGTAAGGAAAGAATGTTCTGTTTTTTACTTCTTGTGACCATTACTAAGTTTTGTAAAACATAGAAACTTCCTATAAGTGATCTGGAGAAAACTGGGGCTTGTAGCTTGGGGCTGCAGAAGAGCACTTCAGAGAAGCAATTTGTAAAGCGTGACATGCAGTAGTAAAGCTTTGATTTTATTTATATATAGAGTGCATATATTCACTAAAGAGAAACTGAAATTGATTGGAAACTCATATAAGAATGTTACTGGAAAAACTTTGCGACAGTTCATGGGTCAGGAGCAGTGAACATTTCCATAGCTGAACTTTGTAAAATTAAAAAATAACAACAATGATAATAAAATAAAAACACGCTACTACTGTAGTGATTTAATAGCTCAGGCATAATTATTGTAAGTACTAATAGAATGCTAATACATGTTTTTTTTAGAAATGCTTGTGGACTGCTGTGTGGATACTTAAGTCTGAAATTCTGCAAACAGGATATAACTTGTATATTAAAATATTTTGCAATGTAAACATCCTGATTTCATTGACAACTTGGCTTTGACAGCTGCTTTTTAGTGTCCATGCATAATGCAGAGTTCAACCAACACTTTCAGATTTGGAAAGCATAGCTTCATTTTAAGCAGTACAGAACACCTTTAGTGCTCTTCTAGCTCAGCTAGTCTTTGGTCTGGCTAAGCTGTATTCCGTGAGGGAACAAACATGTAGCTGTCTTCATGAAGCTAGATATGGTAGTCTTCCACCCTCCTCAGTGCAAGCAAATTTAAAAGGCCCATAAAATCTTTATGGGTGCTGTGGAGCCTGCGATATGTGCTGTCCAGCACACAGTGCATACTGTGTCTACCTTCCAGCTGTTCTACTAATCAGTGCAATCTTTTCCCTGGAAATGTTCATGGAAATGTTTGCTAGCTGAGCATTTGGGCCAGTAGCTTAGTTAAAAATAGGCAAGAGCACAGAGAGAATTGGCCATTGGTGTCTACATTGGGTCTACCTCATCCTTTCTTTCTCTCTTGAAGTCTGTTTCAAGTTTGAGAGTACTAACTGGATCCAAAATGAAGTATATTAGGATATACTTATTTATAAAATGTTGCAGCAGAAGGCAGAAAACATTTAAAAAAAAAAAAAAAAGTAAAAGGGTGTTATTGTTGTAGGTGCTCATCAATCTTAGTTCATTGCTACTTCTAAAGACAAGAAGGTCAGTTTAAAAGGGCTGAACCATTTATTGTGGCCTCTAGAAACACCCACAATTGCACTGCCATTATGGAAAGAATCTAGTCATTCCTCTCATTGCATACGTGAAGATATTCTGTGACTGTTGAGTGAGATTTTTGCACCTTCCTTAAAAAAGTTTGGTATTACATTAGATGATCTTAATTTATTGTGGAGATTTAATGTTCCCATGAAAAGCACTTAAAAGTCATACATTCTGTGACTCCATAACGTACCTGAATTTCATTTAATTGGTAGAAACAAACCATTTAGAAATTGCAGTATCATCTGCGCCAGGGGTCAATTCCTTGTGTAGTCCAACTTCTGAGCCCACATCTCAGTTTCCTATCAGAAATATTCTCAAGTGTGGGTTACAAATCCATTTGGAAACAGCCTGGCAAAAGACCAGCCCCCGCCACATACGGTCATCCTTGGTTTACCATCTTGGGATTGAAGTAGAGGGCCTTGTGATGAGACATTCTACCTCCACAAGAAAGCACTGGAAGATCAGTTTCAGTGTAACTGGCTTGTTTAATAAACGCCAATATGAGTTAACATGCTGAGACCTTTATGCTGATGTTCTGCCTCACCTGGTATCATTCTGACAATTTTCCTTGTTCTTTCTGGTAGTGCATTTGGGCGTGAGATGCTAAAGAGGAACATTGGTGTTGTGGTTGTGGGCTTCCCTGCAACACCAATCATCGAGTCCAGAGCCAGATTCTGTTTGTCTGCAGCTCATACCAAAGAGATGCTTGATACGGTAAGTGTCTCATCTTGTCTCCCTCTTGCTTATGCCTTCTATAAACAGAGATAACAGTTCTGTTTTTTTGTGGTTGTTTTTTTTTTTTTTTTGTAGACTGGTTTGATGTTTGGTATGCAAATGAGTAGAACCTAATGTTCAAAGCCTTGTGTAGTAGAGCTGGCAATGACACCATCTCATTCCTTTCCCCAACAAAGCGGAATGGCTGCCTTCAGTAAATTTCAGAAACTTCTTCCCATTTCAGATATGCAAGAGGGACAGTCTTGTTCCCTTGAGACACTGCTTTTTCCCTTCTCTAGAGGCTTTGCCTTCAGTTCTTGAGCTTGTGAAATGGAATCTTTTAAAAGGGAGAAAAACTGCTGCTTCTGATACTAGACACAAGTTGATTAAAAAAAAAAAAGGCCTAAGATCCCACAAAACATCCGTATTCTTTTCAAGAGCAACTGCAAACCCCTTCATGTGGCCTACCAGTGAGCACATTTATTCCAAACATTACTATTCCAGCTCTTGTTTATGGCTTCAGAGCACTGTATCATAAATGATCCCCTCCTGAATGAGGCTGTGCCATGTGCAATGCCTTGCTGGCTCCTGCCCACACTAGGCATGTTCCAGCAGGAGCAGCAACCCTCTTAAAGGAGGTCTGTATCTCAGTTAGGAGATGCTACTTTAAAAATTAAGCATGGCAGTTACTCTCTGACTAATATAATCGACAGGGGATTTATCAGGAAACCTGACTATCCTTTATACATTTTGAATATGGTAACTACATTCATTTTTGAGTCTTCTGAATAAGACAGACATATACATAGTCTGTCCTAGGTTCAGTCAAAGTTCTCCATTGTGATTTTTCCAGTTCTGCTGTTCTCTGACTCAGAGCCTAAGTTACTGTGAGTCACAACCTTGAATTTAAAGAGGGTAGACTTTGCCCTTTACAGAGGCTGCATGAAATAATCACATAGGATACAGTCCTGAAAAGAGGAAGGGGTTGACTCTCCCCTCTTCCCCCCCCCCCCACTCCTTTCTTTTCAGAACCTGAAAGGAATACAGAGACGTTGTCCTGAGCATGCAAAGATGAGGTCAGGAAAGCAAAAGCCCACTTGGAGATGAATGTGTTGAAGTACATGAAATACAGCAAGAAGGGTTTTTTTTAGGGATATTTGTAGCAAAAGGAAGACTAAGGGAAACATGGGGCTGCTGCTGAATGGCATAGGAATCTAGTGACAAAATATATGGAAAAAGTCAAGTTACGTGCTACCTTTTATTGTTAGTCCTTACTGGTAAGACTTGCATTGAAGAATATAAAGGCCCATGAAGTCAGTGAGAAATCTTTGCAAGTATTTTAAAATATGTTATGGACAAGAAGGTGGCTGGGAATAGTCATCATGGAATTATAAAGGGGAAATCGTGCCCAGTGTCCAAGTATGATCAGGCAGTAACATTTCATAGCATGAACAGTGAGTAGGAGTTGTAATATAAACAGACATTTGCCAACAAGTCAAAAAAAGGTTTCAAACTTCCCATCCTTCGCTGCCACAGAACTTCTTGCTGTCAGTTAGCCTTTGTCTTCTCTGTTAGCTATGAGCTGGAGTCTTAACCTTACCAAGCTGTTTTCACAGAATATTTACAAGTACTATACTTGTTCTTTTCCAAAAACAATCTGCAACTTTTATTAGCCTGCTGAGGAAAAGAGTTTTTTGGTTTTAATCAACCTCCTTACGAGTCTTTCAACTTTCCGGAAAATATTTCAAGTTTTGTGCATTTAATTCTAAAGACTCATTTCTGGAGTACCCGTGTAGGTGCTAAATGCAGTAAACCAAAAGAAATACTTGTTTAATATATTAGGGCTTGTCTGCCTAAGAAAATTAATCGAGGACAAAATGAGGTGTGAATTTTGAAGTGAATGAAGAAATCTTGATTTAATTCAGCATGTGAGGGCTTTGTTCCAAGTTGGCATAAACCATTTAAAAGTTCAAAACAACTGAATGCTCAGAACACTGGCAAGGGGAGTTAATAAGGAGCAAGTCTTTGTGTCAGTGACTTTGTGTTGTGTTTGTCTTGTGTTGTAGTGAAAGGGAGTTGATTTTAGGCAGCTAGTAATTAAGACAGCATCAGGCATCAGATCTGATCCCTCTGCTGAACTATGGCAACAATACCCAAGAGGAAAAAAATGAAATGAGTACAAGAGCTGGCAAAGAGCTTGTATGAGTCCGAGACAGGAGAACTGGGTAGCCCATCCACGTGTGTATGGATGCTAACTACTGCTGTTATCACGGCATTTCTTCTAAACAAAATTAATCCGGGTTTGGACTATGGGGAAGAGAAGCTTGTCTTGTAAATGCTGATATTTGTAATGCTTCCTTGTTCTTATTAAATAAACCCACATGATGGGGAACAGTTCTCAGTTACAATTTTAACCGTTTTATGTAAATAAAACTTCCTTGCCTGAAAATATTTGGCTCAGGATCAGAGTGAAGTCCCTCATAACCTGCATCCCTGTGGGCTGGTGCTTTCTTTTCAGTGATGAAAAATATATTACACTCTCCTGAAGTCAGAGTTCACCAATGCCATTTCCTTTGTACTCTTTGCTAGTCACATGGACCTTTTTGTTTTAAATTAATAAAATCCTAAATCTGCGTTCAAGAATAACAGTTAACAGACTCTTTCAACAGAAATTCAACCTTAAATTGTTTCCATATGGGGTCTTTACTTTAAGCTCTGGCAAACTGTGCCCATGCTCTTGGTGTTTTGTTGTGCTTTTTTTTTTTTTTTAAACTGAGGTCCAACTTCTGGGCTTGCCATTCCTCCAGATTTTAGAGTGGAGAAGTTCTTGCTGCCAGATATAACAAGCATGAGGGGCCATTGTTTAAAGAAACAAAAACTTGGACTGTTCATCCAGGAAGGAAAAGCATGTAGGGATATTAACCCCGGTCTGCCAACTATTCTCAGGAGACAGGCATCTGACCCAAAACATGGTAAAATCAGAGCATTACTGTTGGATCGGTGGCATTCTAAAGGAATGTTGAATGTACCGGTCTGAACACATTATTTTAAATTCAAGGGAATGCAGAATGCCAACATCTGAGTTCAGAAATCGCACTGAAAGTCATCCTCTGCACACATCTTTGTCACTTGCCAGGTGTAAGATAATAAGCATCACATACTGTTAGAAATTCTTCTGCAGCAACGGACTTATTTTTGGACATTGTTCCAGGAATGATCTGTAGAGAAATAAATCGAAGCTTAGAGTTTGACTTGTAACAAATCCTGTTGTGAGACTGTCTTCCCAAAGAGATTGCACAATTAAATGAGTATTGACTTTCCTTATTATGCTTGCAGATGCTTGATCTCTGGTAAACTTCCCATGATTTCCATGCGTATCATAGTGAAAGGTTTTGTTAGCTCACTTGCAGTGTTCTGGGCCATCAGTTGCTGAGGTGGTGTCTTTGTGGCAACAGTCAGGGAGGGTTGCTCTCCAGGGAATTAAAAATAATAAAAAATGCTTGGGGTCCTACCCTGAATGACTTCTCCTTGGCAAAAAAAAATCTCCCATACAATATTATTTATTATATAGAGCTTGCGTCTCTAGTTGCATATGAGCAACTTAAATTAGTCAAATGCAGATACAACAAACACATCAATGGAAACTCTTAGCATAATATCACAGGCTGCATTTCGCTGCCTTGTAGTTTAAAAACCATAGTATTTCAGGCACAGTATATTAGCATGCACAATGATTCATATTGTATGATACAAGAATGAGAGTCAAACCTCCAGGTATGTTTTTTCTGATTCAGCTTTATTAATCCCTTAGGAAGAGAGTTATCCGTAGGTTTGTGCCCAGTGCGCCCCACCAATAAGCACACAATTGGAATCCACACAAAGGTCTTTTTAATTAAATATTAATTATTGGGACTTGGGACTACAGGAGGAGCACTGTTCCCAGTTGATCTGCCTATGAACAGACATGGCTTTATTTTGGCTGACAGTGAAATTTGGGGTAATATTGATGGTTTTTATGTTCTTGCCTTGGAGTTGGAATAGTCAGGTAGCGCAGGGTCTCTCTCAGTTGAACGACCAGTGCTGCTCACTTGGTCTAGAGGCTTCCAAATACAAAAATCAAAAACAAATCCTGCACACTTCCAAACCTGCAAACTTACAGCCTGGTGAAATCCTACTTTGCTGTCAGAGCGGTCTGTTGGCATGCAAAAAGGAAGATGTGCTGATGGCTTTCTTGCATCTGTTTCCTCTGCTGATATCCTGTGATCTCTTTCTCAGGCTTTAAAAGAAATCAATGAAGTTGGGGACCTTTTGCAACTGAAATATTCCCGTCACCGTTTGGTACCTCTCTTGGACCGGCCATTTGATGAGACTACATATGAAGAAACAGAAGACTGAACTCCCTCCATGTGCCTTGGTGGGAGGGACACACCCTGTGGGACACGGTGGCACGCAGCCCGCAGAGTCTGTGAACAACACACTTAAGACTGCTTAGCATAAAAGACATTTCCTCACAATACTGAAGTGGCCACATCAGCTCTAAATGGCATTTTGTAAATAGGGAGAGGAGAAAAAAAAAAAAGCTTTGATTCCTGTGTCTTCAGGGTCTGGCCCTAGAGGTGCTTGGCTTTATTTTTTCATGTTGCTTTTTTTTATTTATTTGTCTCAATAAGTTCACAGCAACCCGAGTTGGCTGTGGCTGATCAGCTCAGACTTTGTATGCACCATTAGCCTCCCGAATGCTGGCTGAGATGTTGTGAGCATGTGTGATGCTGGCATGGCAGCATTTCCAGTGTCACTGCTAGATGTCTGACCTTCCCAGTAAGGAGTGAGCCAACCTGTCCGTTCATTGGAAACTGCCTAGAGAAACTGTTGATTGCTAACTTTGGCGTATTTGACAAGACGGATAATCAACCAAAGCTTCTTCCTTTTGCAGTTACTTGTGTTTAAAACTTGAATTTAGCTTTTTTAAAATAAATGTGTTGCTGACATGTCACTGACAGGACCATTGTTCCAAACATTATTTAGTTCTGTAAGCCACAGGCAGAGAGACTTCGGGGACTCTAGCCTCTTTTCCTTCCCAGTATGGATATCAGATTTTGACAGTAATTGTCCTCTTGATATAGGGTAAGTGATGAAGAGATTTTTGTGTTAGTTATTTTTAAATTGGGATGATCTGTCTTCCTTCTGACATACTACTTTTTTTAAAAAAATGGTTTTTTTTGTGTGTGTGTGTATTGCTTTCTCATCTTCAGATTATTTTTGCTTTTGCTTTAGAACTATTATAAAACCACGAACAAGTATATCTGGTAGCTGATAGGTTCTAGAAGGGTGCTTTTGGACTTCAGCAAACCATAGCAAGCCTCGTGCTTCCTTTTAAGACCAGAACCTCTGAATAAGCAGGCCTGTACAATGGATGGCTATTAGGGAACCACTTATTTCACGCAGATCTGTGAAAGAATGATCACTGCCCTTTGCCACACTGATCTTTTCTTGTCACGTATGAGATGTTCTTCTTTGGCCTTGTTGTCCAAGGCTCTTATGCAAAGAGTATAGACAGATTGTGTCTTGTATCGTATGTTAGGTTTCAATTAGCCAACAAAGTCTCATAACTGGCAGCTGTGAAGTCTATATAGGCTTCCCCAAAGAGAAACTGTCCTCACAACTGCAGTTGGGTTGAGGTCTTCATGTTTTTCCATTTCTATTACTGTGAGATCAAATTAATGTTCACTGAGCCAGTTACTGTTTGGTATCTTTATTTTTCAAGTTCCACGCTGTCTTACTCCCATCAAAGTTTAAAATAGACACCTTTCCTTTAGTGCACCTTAGAGGTGGTCTGCTTCACAGTCATAGCATCTTGAATTCTCTCAGTGAACAGAACACATCATTGAAGAGATACCAAAAATATTACAACAGGAGTCAGTTGCAGTATAGTTCTTGGTGTGTTTTTGTTTCCCTGGACTTGTAGGTTATTTGCAAAACTAGTAATGCTTTAATGTTGTGTCAGTTAGGTGTGGGCCAGCTCTTGAGTTGGGGTTAGCATGATGCCCTTTGCAGGTGGCAGTGGAGTTTCTCAAACAGATTCTTCATCTTAAAGCTAAAGCAGAATGCAGCTTAAAGCAATTTGGTGCTGCTATATATATATACATACATATATATTTACTTATAATATATGTTTATAAATTATAAATAAATATATAAGTTTTTTTATGTTCACTCTTTGGCTAATGGGGAAGGAGCTGTTCGGTCACTGCCACCAAGCAGTTCTGAGAATACATCTAGTGAGTTAAAGCAGCATTGGTTTCTATTTTATATAATATCTATCTTCACATCTTTACAGATCTTACTACGTTTTAATGTAACGGCACTACAAAACACTGCTTCAGTTTTTTACCATTGCATTTCAGAAGTTTAATTACTTAAGAAGAACTAAAACTGACTGTTTTCAAACTAGGTCTGGGTAAGTGTTTGTCTTAGTCCCCGAACGTTGATTTGCTCGCCTTCTGGAACACAGTGTGCACACAGTCCAAGAAGTTTGTAACCTGCATGTGCAGCCTTGATGGCTATGGAGTAATCTCATTTGTTCAGCCACAGAGTGAGTAAACTGCACTTACATAAGCTCGCTTTATCAGTTCGACCTTTCTCACCTACATTCTGCCCAGGACCAGCTCTAACATTCCAGCAGGTGACCTGCTTTCTGATTTCAAGAAGTTTTACCTCAAAGAACTATTCTTTTTTTCTTTCTTGATTGTAGCAGGGAACAAGAGGAAGTTGGTTGACTCGATCATGAAACAGTTTAAGAGCTGATAAAACCAACCAACTCATAGGCATGGGTCAGCGGAGAGCTATTTTGAGCCTTCCCAGGTGTACAGCGTGCTGGTACCACTGCATAGTCAGTCCGTTTGAAACTTGTAATATGTTAAGTCAGAGATGGGTTATCACAGATTCTACAAGTCTCTAGTCTTAGTCTTGTCTCTGGGATTCAGTTTTAGGGCAGCTTATTTTTAGAAGGGAGGAAAAAAGGCTGGATAAATATCGATAACTCAGATAACTCCTGTATAACGCTTCTGGAACTGTGTTCTAAAATTATCCATCTCCGTACTGGGATTCCATTTGTATTTGTTTAAAGGAGATTGTGCTCATGCTAAACTTCGGCCCTTCAGTATCTTATTGCTGTGTTATGCTGTCTGCGTGACTTTGAATTCTGGGTTGCAAAGACATTTCAGAAATCGTTCAGGCAGTTAGTAGCATTTGCAAACTGCTTGGTTACATTTCAGCACTCCTGTATCCTTTCTGATAAGCAACATTTCCCCACACACACCCAAGGAGGTCTCTTATTTGGGGGAACCTGTTCTGCCATAGTCTGGTACCTGTTGAAACTACTTCTGAAAATTAAGCAGTCTAACATTTAGCACTTTCATGTTCAGTGAATTGTTAACTTAAAAGCCAGGAAAATCTTTTCACACCTACTGAAAAACTCCGCTCCCACAACCTAAGAAGCAAACCACTACTGGTTTGGTGCTAGGCGAGCCTACAGCACATATGCTGTCACGGTTAGTTATGTGTAGGGTGGATTGCTGATTTGATATTATGTACCGACCCGAAATCTGTCTCCCTTTTGTCCTGGCAGTAGAAGTGAATGAAAGAATCAATCTTGAGACATCACAAAGGAAGAAAAGCTGCTTAAGAAATAGACTTCAGTCCCTGCCAACTTCTCTGAGACATTGTAATTGAAAATGACTCCTGGTATTTCTTAAGAGATGCAAAATTCAAAAGAAAATGAAGGCTGCTTTTGAACAAAGGATTTTGCTCTGTACTGTACATTGGCTAAACTTGCCTGTAAATATACAATAGTTATCTTCCCAGTACCGCTCTGAAGACCTTAGCAAGCAAGATTTTGCCTCTGCTGAGCTGAGTGAAGAGTTCAGAACCATTATAGTTTTCAAGGCTGATGGCCATATTCTTTTAAGAAAGTAGAGAATCTCCTATTACCCAGCGAATGGTAAGGGATCTGCTTCTTGTTAGAATCTGGCCTTCCCAAGTAGGAGACCTTTGTCTTAAGGAGCCTGATTCATAATTTCTCTTTAGTTCTTTGGAAGAGAGGAAAACCATTTTTTTTTATTGTTTGTTGTTTGTTTGTTTCATTTGTTTGTTTGTTTTGTAATGAAGTGTTTGGTTTTGTTTCTACAGAAAACACAAACTCTTGTATAGTATCTGTGTATATGGTGTATTTAATTCTGTTCAGTTTCTATTTTTTTTTCCTTCTAAGTAGCGTCCTTAGAGAGCTGTTCTGGTTCTTGGATTATTGGTGTAGCATGCTTCTGCTTTAGGCTCAGGAGTGAACCAACCAAACATCTTACCGTGGTGAAGTCATTCAGGGAAGGAATCGCGTCATCCATCCTCTCTTGATGTTTCCTCTGAGAGTGCAGAAGTGGTGCCCAGCATCAGAGCTGCACCTTTGCACAGAGCAGGAAAGGGGAGTGTTCCAGCGAAATCGGTGATCCGGCCCTGTGCTGTGTGGATGAAGGAAATCTGACTTCCTGATACAGCAGAGATGGAGGAATGGGGCAGTCAGTCACCAGTTACTCTCAGCTGTACAGGGATCTTCCATGTGTACTGGAACAAGGATCCTTAAGATAGGAATGCAACTTTCAGTGGCCAAAGGGACACTTCTCTAAAACTTCATCACTCCAAGTAAACAAGTGTTTCCTTTCCTTCTGTGCAAATCTCCATTTCTGTACCTCTGAAAAATATTCAGCTTATGGCAGTTCTATCTATTATCTATTCAGACAGACGATAGGAAAGGTTGGAGGAGAGCCGTGAGCATGAGATGTCCATTTCATCTGAGAGATTTCATCTAAGAGTCATCTAAGAGAAATCTAGCACCACTGTAGCTGGAGTGCTATGCATAAGCTCCCTCAGCTCATCACGGAATGAAACTTGTGGAGATTTACCCCAGTGTAAAATGCTCAGTCTGAAACCCCGCACGTTGTGCTCGCTCTGTGAAAGAGCCAAGCGTGCTGGGATCTGTGTGGGTTGCACCTTCTGTACGGAGAGCCGAGGTGCCTGCGGTCTGTTCTAACACTAGTGAAGCACAGAACCATCTGTGAATGCCTGGTATTGACCCCTCACCAGGGGAATTGTTGGCTTCAGCTCTGGGGCTGGCACCCAAGTGGTATCAGACCATTTGGGAAAAACACCGGTCGTGTGACCTGTGTAACTTGAACGTGGTTTCAAAAAGAAAACAAAAAACAACTCGGATGTCATTGTGATGGCTCGTATTCCTGTAAACATTCCCAGTCTTGCAAGTTGTTTACCTGTGAAAGATTTGGATGTGAATTGAAAGCACAGACACGGTGTTTGTGTGATGAGGTACTGTGCATTAGCTTTGAAGAGAAGTGTTTAGTGCAGGCATTGGAGCTGTTGTGTTTACGTCCCCGCAAGGGGCTGGGTGAAGGAGATGAGTGTGGTGTGTGTCGAAGGCCTTAAACTGTGACTCTTGGTATGAAGAATTGAAATTAAAACTGACCTTGAAGCATGCAGTGGATTTTAGCCCACGGAAGAATACCCTGTGCTGGCAGTTAAGCAATACGTACTGCTGCTCGGCTCTGTTTGCGTTTGAGCCTGGCGAGCAGCTGTTTGAGGAGCAGGAGAGGTGCCTGTATGTGAAGGCCAGAAATAGTGCAGCTCTGCACTGATGTTCCTATGTAGCAAACGTTGGTAACTGGTCCCTGGGCTGCTGAAAGCAGAATTACTGAGAGGGTCAGGGACTTCAAAAGCAGTGGCAGCTAGCAAGTTAATTTTCTCAACATTAGGTGAACAGGTCTCACTTGAATACGCCAGGGGTTGGTGCAGTTCCAAAAATACCCTTGGCTAAGTGAAACGTGCACCAAAGCATCTGGACATTGTAAAGCATTAACTTTTTTTTGCCAAATCTCATGCTGTCCAGACAGTATTTCTGCTACCCCCTAACGGTATATTAAGCTAAATGCATCTCCAGCCTTCCGATAGTGACTTCAGGACAGTTTGAGAGAGATGAGGGTAACGTTGGAGCCTGAGGCTTTAGGTTAGCAGTCCCAAAGCCAATGGTGGCCCACATTTCCACAAGCCCTGGGCAGAATTACCAAGTCACAGCACTTAGTCTTGAATTGCACTGTATTCCTATGCCTCTGTGTTGCTATAATGTACATAATATATTGGATTTTTTTGTAGATAAGACATTTTAGATAAAATTTTTAAATGGGCTCCCCCCAAAATATTTTATGCCAGATGTCTAATTTTTTTTACACTGGGGATTAACATGAAGTCGGATGCTCTTTGGGCAGGGAAAAGATAAACAGATGGTACATTGGCTTTAAAAAGGTAACAATGCATGTAAAGAAAAAAACACTGGAGAAAAAAAAAACTGCTTGGGAAAAAAAATCCATTCAAATATATTCTATGTTCTGCATAATAAAGAATTTAAAAATAAAAGTTCTGTTGTGATTTTTCTTAAAGCTGCACCACTGGGGCTGAGCGGAGCTATAGCCTGTGTGAGAGCTCAGATCCGTGTCCCCCTCTGTCCTAGGACTCTGAAGTGAGGAACTTCTGCTTGTGAGATGTGCGTTTGGCTGTTTCTCATCCGTCTCCAGCGCAGCACGGGCTGCATGGCTGCTGCAGAGAGGTGGGTGTGCAGAGGGGACCGCTCCGGGTGTGCAGCACCCAGGGGAGCTCCGTGAGCCGCCTGCTGCCCTTGGGTGCTGGTGGAGGGGCTTCCCTCCGGCAGGGCAGTGCGTACAGTGGCTGTCAGACTTATCAGCTGTCATGCTGCTAACAAAATGTTTGAAAGGGCTCCTTG
The DNA here is from genome assembly GCF_047663525.1 of Anas platyrhynchos. Classification (NCBI taxonomy): domain Eukaryota; kingdom Metazoa; phylum Chordata; class Aves; order Anseriformes; family Anatidae; genus Anas; species Anas platyrhynchos. The sequence continues at coordinate 23,047,529 of NC_092591.1, forward strand.
ATCCATCTCGCATGGGACGCTTGACCTCACATCTGTCTTGCAGTCTGGGGCTTGTTTGAAACACTTCCTTCCATTTGTCCCGGCCCCAAGTTTGCACGCAGCAGATGTCAGCGCTGGGGAGGGAAGGGAAGGGAAGGAGTTTGGGGTCCTGCTTTGGGCTGGGGGTGCGGGCGGGGCCCCGGGGGCTGTGAGGGGGTTTGTTCGTCTCCTTTCCCCAAGGGGTTGCTCCCCGGAGGGCTGCTGCCCCCCTGCCCCCCAGAAAGCAGCCCCGCACCCTTCCTGGGGGCCGGGCCCGGCGCCTGGAGCCCCCTTTGGCGAGCCCCGGGGCCGTGCCCGGGGGAGGCTGCGGGAGGCCCGGGCCTGCCCCGGCCGCTCCCCGGCCCCCAGGGGTCCCCCCCCGGGGCTGGGGGGGAGCGGAACAAAGAGCCCCGGGCCCGGCCCGGCGGCGGAACGGGGGAGCAGCGAGTCCGGTGGGGGAGGAGGGAAGGCGATGAGGCTGCCGCCGGGATTAGCACGGGGGGTGGGGAGGCGAAGCCCTCTCCTCCCCCGGCCCCCCCGCCCGCACACGGGGCGCTGCAGCCAGCCCGCAGCATCGGCGGCACCGCCAGGCGAGCCCCGAGCGTGCTCGGCCAGCGGCGGGAGGGAGCCCTGCGCTTTTTTGGGGGGGTTATTTCTCTGCCTTGTTTTTTTTTCCCCTTTCCCGAGAAGGGACGGCCCCGGCGGCGGCCGGCCGTGCCCGGCGGGGTGCGCGCCGAGCCCGAGCCCGAGCCGGGCGGGATGCCGCTGGTCAGGGGGAAAGTGGTGCTGCTCCTCGGCTTTGTCTTCCTGACAACCCTGCTGGCCGCCCTGAGGGGGCTGCCCGTCAGGAGGCAGCGCGGCAGCAGCCCGAGGGAGAGGAGCCCCAAGCTGGCCGAGGTGAGGGGGCGGCGGGGGTCGGGGGGGGGCCCCCGGGGAGGGACCCTCACCTGGGTGGGGAGGGGACCCCGGGGTGTTTGGGGCGAGCCGCGCCGTCCTGGAGCCCTTCTCCAGAAAGCTGGGCAGGCAGGGCTGGGCTCCAAATGCCCCCTGAGGAATGCTGCCGCTGGAGGGGCTGCCGGGGCACGGTGACACCGGCTGAGCCCCCGGGAGCGACTCCGGCAGCTCCCTCCGGGCGCACCGAGCTCCTCGCAGCACGGCAAGGAAGCAACAAGTGTGGGAACGCATCTGCTGCACGGGGAGCCCGAAATCAAACAGAGGGGCACGGGCTGTGTCCTGCCTGCTGCGGTCCCGGCTGCTGCGGGGAGCGGGAGATGCAGGCAGGACCCGCGGGGATGCTGCATGGCACAGCACTGCCAACGCCACGTCGGTGCTTCTGGGGAAACTCCAAGCAGAAGTGAGAACGCCACCAGGGAGATGCCAGGCTGGACGTGCTCCGGCTGTTGGGCTGCAGAGTAGGGGTGTATCCGTGAAATCTGCACAATGATCGTGGCCACGTTGCAGAAGGGGCCACGAGCGATGGGCAGGGACAGCCAGCACCTTACGGAGTGCTGTGGGTCCCTGCGGCAGGACCCTGAGGGCTGCCTCAGGCTGGTGTTTATCCGACATCTGCAGCCGCGTGGAAAGTGGGGAGAGCTGCTCTCAGCACCGGCGTGTAAATGGCTCTGAATGGGGAGCGTTGTGCGGCGGGCCAAAGATCACATCGGTGCGTACACAGCAGAGCCTCTGTCCCCGGGACCTGCGCTTCCTGCAGAAATACAAACATCAAACGAGTTTGTAGGCACGGGCTGCAGGGCGGCGGCTCAGCCCAGGAACAAGAAGGATGAGGAGATGGAGGACTCCTCCCAGGGTCTGTCACTGCTCCCATTCCTCCTTTCTGTGCACCCCTCCGGGCTCGGGCATCCAGCTGATGCAGTGAGCAGAAGGCAGCAGGCATCGTTGCATGCATTGGCCACGTTTTGGGAGGAAATCCTCTGTTTCTGGTGCATGTGGGGACGAATTTGGAGCAGCCCAGCGGACAGCATGAGCGCAGCAGTATGGTGGTTAGAAAAAAAAGCCGGAGTGATTTTGGGTCATATGCACAGATGGTTCATGTTGCAAAGCTGATAGGTCCTGTCTCTATGGCAGCAGGGCAACCACATCTGGAGTATTGGTTACGTTATGGGTAATGCCCTGCAGATGTGGGCAGAGGGAAGGGGGCCTGGGGAAGCAAAGAAGTGACGGTGCAGAGCAGATAGACGATCAAAACGATTATACAATTACCTAACATTCACTTACTCTAATTTAGCATCTTTCTTTAAAGCAAACATTTTTCCCCTGTTTAAACTTTAATGGGATTTTTTTATAAGCTGTACTGAGCCTCGCAGTTGCCCTTCTGTACTAAAACAATTGAGAAAAATTAAAAACATTAAGGCTATCATCAACTTTTTGAGTTAGAAAGTTTTCTAATTGCAGGAAGGACTGAGGAAGCATGCTTTGTCTGTGGGTGATGGCCTTGTGGCTATGTCCCAAAGCCCTGTACTTCAGTAAGGATCTGCCACTTCCAGCCTTTACAAAAGGACCAAGCACTTGCATTTCCTCTGCTGTGATACTGTGCAGAAAAGCTTTGCCCTAATTACCTGAGTCCAGCACAAGCAACAGATGTAGCAAAAGTATTTTTTATTTCTTCAGTCTCTTTGGCAGTTGAAAAGGCAGCTGAAAGTTGAATACTTTCTCCCCAAACTATGACTGAAAATCTAACGAGAGAAGACATCCATTAATTGTGAGGCTTCTTGACTGCATTTCAGAAGGCTACAGGGGCTCCAAAGAAGCAGACAAGTGTACAGCAGGGCTTTCGGAAGTGCTTTTGCAGGCCAGATGCATCCCTCTCTGACTTGGACAGACGTGCAGCAGGTCCAGGCGGTGACACAGGCCAGCAGCTCTTCACAGCTGGATAACAGTGCTTGGAAAAGCTTGCGTCCCCCGTGTGACAAGGGACAGCTCTTCACATTGCTTAATGCTTTGTTTATTTATGAAGTCAGGGCGTTTAAATGCAAAATATGTTTTGATAAACTCCCTGGGTTTCAAAATACTGGCTTTCAGCATTGCTAATAGATGTTTGGCTTCTTTCTGGTGATACAAACCAGTTCTCGCGCTCTTCCAGTAAATACAAAATAAATGATGCTCTAGCACGATAGAAAGGCAAGCACTGGAAGGGATTAAAACTGCATTCAGATACACCCACTTAAATAGCTGTGCACAGAAATACCAGTAACAGTGACAGCAGGGCTGACGCTGGTAGCGAGCGTCCCAGCAGTAGCACCATGCCGCAGTGCCAAACCTGGCTCCAGTGGGCTCACCGGGGGCTGCCAGCTGCCCCCCATGCTGCCGGGGGGCTGCAAGGTGGAAATCCAGGCCAGGGCTTGCCGTTGGGGTTCCCCTGGTCTGAGGCTGCAAACCGGCTGCTCGAATAAGAGGTAAGGGACGGCAACAAAAGAAACGCCAGGCTTTGCATGAGGGCTGCGTTTGGCCACAGCACCTGGCGAGGCTGGCGCCTGGCCCGTGAAAATTAAGAGAGGGAGAACAGAGCTTATTATTTACTGGTTGCATGGGCAGCGAGAGTGGCAAAGGGAAATAAAGTTTATAACCAAGTGCCGGGAATGCTGGGGGAGGCTGCAGGGGGCTGCTGGGCCGGGGAGCCCCTGGGCCGTGCGGTGCGGCTGGGTCAGTAGCAGAGGCTGGGTCAGTAGCAGAGTCGCTCTGCCTGCGGATGTGCTTTTTACCTTTTCATTTCTTCAGCAATTAAGCGTTCTTGTCCCTGGCTTTGTCCTTGGCGGAGGTCGGATTTACGGGTACAAAACGTGCACTGAAGCATCCTTCCGCTCTGAAAGGGCCTCTTTGTGCGCGGGGAGGTACTTTACCCTTTGTAGCAAATTTCCTTTTGAGAAGTGCCAAATTATCTTAGTCAACACAGTTGAAAACCCTCCCGCCCTGGGGCTGAGTCAGGAGCGCAAACAATGGGGAGCGGGTGTAGGGAAGCTGCTCGACGAGGGGGCTCCTTCCCCTCTCACCGCACACATGGGTCTGCTGCGGTCCCATTGTGGGAATCAAAGGGGTTCCTGTAAAAGGCACATGTAAGGGAAGGGATTAGGCAGAAATCGCTCCACGGGGCATTGCCCGGCCCTCTGGCTTCCCAGCTGGAGCAGCCGTTCCCAGTCAGCCAGGCACCCCTTGGGAAGCGCTCCCCTTTATTTGCTCCCAGTCAGCAGCGGCCAAAAGCTCCCCAGCAGCTGAAACCGGGGCTGAGCACCAGCCAGGATAAGGGAAGGGTGTCGGGCTCTTGCAGACCTTCTTAAAGACAGATCAGGTGGGAAGATTGTGCCTCAGCCACGGTCCCTTCAAGCCCAGCTGCAAACAGAAGCGAGGCAGTGTGGTGCGTGCACCAGGGAGTTACAGCTGCTGTGCTTGTGGCAGTGTCTTGGGGCAGGGAGTGGGAAATGGAGCCTTCTGCTTCCCATGGCATCGAGAAATATTCTTCCACTGAGGATAATTCCTAGGCCAGACACCTGGACGCTTCCCATAGGGAAATCTGTGGTCATGACAGCAAGGTGCACTGCTCCAGCCTCCTGAGCACGGCCTCAATTCTCGTTGAAAATGCTGGAGCTTGTAGCCAAGGAGCAGGGAAGAGATGGCAGCAGTGTTTCTGTGTAAGAATGTTTCTGTTTCAGACAGAAGCTTGTAAAAACACAAGGGCATCGTTATTAATAGAACATTTCTTTTTGCAGGGCACCTTCATTAGGCTATGAGGTGCTTTGACACGGCCAGCTGTAACCATCAGGCTGCACGGTGTGTTTCAGAGCTGCTCAGTTTTTGTGCCTTCCTTGCGCGTTGGGACTCCTGGGGCTCCTCTGGGAAGCTGTTTGGGGCTTATCTGAGAAGCTGGTCGGCACTTAAGAGATGACGCCAAGAGGACAGTGACCCACATGCCTGCGAGTCCCGGGTGGCTTCGGTGTGAAGGGCACCGGCTGTGGATTGCTTTAGTCTCCAGGGGAAGGACACGGCTTCAAAGGGAACAAAATGCAGTAAATTCCTCCCGGCTATTGCCGCCTTCTGCTGGTCTCTGGCACCGCTGGACAGATGCAAGGCCAGGATCCAGCTGCACGCAGCCTGGTCGCTGTGGTGGGGTTCGCACCGGGGACTAGAAGCTGCTGGCTGGCCCGGTCTGGGCTGCGAACACATCCTGAGCTGGGGCAGCCTTCATTGTGTGACAAAGCACGGCAAGAGCCTGGCAAGGGGATGCTGCCCTGCAGGTGCTCCTCCATCCCATCCCACGGCAGTGCATGCTTTGGGACAAGTGCTGGTGGGTTTGGGGATGATGCAGGGTGATGGCTGGGGTCTTCCTTTGCAGTGGGTGGCTGGCTTTAGGCTGGTTCCTCCGATTTCTCTCTTTGGGAAAAAGAAACCCAGGCAGCTTGGCAGGAGCCGTGGCACGTTGGCTGGGGGGGTGGGAGGGACCGGGGGCACTGGCTTTGCTGCGTTTGGGGGGTTTTGGTTTCACGGCTTTGCCCGGGCTGCAGTGGTGGCAGAGGCAGCAGCTGGAGCAGTTGGAGGGCTGCGGTGTGCAGGCTGACAAATGTACATCATTAGCTGGGACAAGTTAATGGTTACTGGAGCACGTGGGTTTTAGAGCTGGAACAAGTTAACAGCAACTCAGGCAGATGCATTAAGAGCTTACGCGTATTACAGCTCAACTATGTTAACAGAAAACATGTGCCCGAGCAAGGGGCTTTGCCTGAGAGCACCAGAGGGTACGGCTGTGTGTCTGTCCCCCTCTCTGCATGGTCCCCGTGGGGCCCTGGTCCCGCACCCACCGCTGTGCTGCGTCACGTGTGGCGGGGTTTGTCTGCATCCCTCCAGGGAGGCAGGCGGGGAGGAGAAGCTGAGCCATGGTAGCCTTTAGGGGGACCTTGCTCAGGTCTTGGCTTCTTCATGTCACGAGAAGCCTGGGAAGTTGGCTGAGGCCACCACGGGCACATTTCAGGTCCAGATGCCCGCAGAAGAGCCTGCTGCAGGGTGCGGGCTGTGCGGCTGTGGACGTGTGGTGAGGAGCGCTGAGGGCACCCCGGCCGCCCCGCTCTGGGCCTCGCACACAACCAGGCCGTGTCCCTGCCCCTCGCAGCGCTGCGTGCTGGTGGTTCTCCGTGCTGTGCTGTCCTCCACGCCGGGGCCGGCTGTGCCTCCGAGACAGCACAGTCACAGAGCTTGGAAAGAGTTTTGAGATTGCAGCTGTCGCAATCGTGAAATAACTGAGAGACACGAGGAAGCCTTTGATGCTGCCTCCTGCAGCTCCCTGCTCGGGACGATGGGGTTGCGGTCATTTAGAAGAGTGTTTCCTCATGATCTGAAGTATTTTGATAACTGCGTGAAAACTATAATCGTGGGGGTGTAACAATGACCCACACAGCCCATGGTTTGCTGCCAGCTCCTACTGGGCTGTCATAAACAGGATCTGCCCACAGCAGAACGACAGCCAGTGGCTTATCTACTCCACAAGCACTTGCAGAGCTCTCCCAAAAGGTAAAGGGTCTTTGGCTCGTGTCTTTATTCAAAAAACAAACAAAACAAAAACAAAGGAAGAACTTGTGTGAGTTGGTGGACGAGTGAGGGGAGCAGCAGGGAGATCTCAGTCCTGGGCTTTACCTGCACCACAGCCCTTTGCTGGTGGTGTCTGTCACCCAGGCAGAAGAAGAGGAGCTGGAGGTGTCCCCTGCCTTACATTGCAGAGGCAGAGTGGCATGTTGAATCTGATGGAATAAGATGGAATATGTTGATGTTCCCTACTGTTAAATGTTTATTTTAAGGAGACCTAAGAGTGTTACTTGTTAGTAACGTAATAACCTCCCCCCTTCACCCACTCTGGCCAGCAAAAGCTGTTCTGAGCCTTTCTACAGATGCCCTGACTGAGGCCTGGGAGCTGCTCCAGCCAGGATGGGCTTCCCTTTGAATCCATCAGCCTGCACTCCTGTGCTTGGCAGCTTTATATCAAAAGCTTGTCCTGGAGTTGTTCCTGCCTGGTTTCAGTCTAAAACTTTAAAAAAAAAAAAATTGGAAAGTTTTCTCCAGATCTTTGCAGCTCATTTGTATAAATACGGAGGGAAACGTTTTATTTACAAAAAAAAAAAAAAAAAAGTCCCAATTTCTGCTTTGTAGTTTACTGCTCCATAAGCAGGCAGGTTTGCAGCAGAGTGCAGGGTAGATTTTACAGTGTTGGAGGGAGCTTGGAGGAAAGAGTAGGAAGACACTTGTGTAGACTCTGTTCAGGAAATGATAAATACTTCTGGTTGGGTTCTTGTTTCAGTAAAGCCATTCAAAAGAAACAATACAAGCAGTAATGATTAAGCAAGAAAAAACCACATTCCTTATAATTACAGCCCACAGTGCAACACCAGCCGTTAGCAAACACATCATTTTCTTCACTGCAGTGTTAACGAGTCCAAAGCACAACCTGGACATTGCCTCCAATCTGACTCCCATGTGCCCAGGTTTCAAGCTAAATGAGTTTATGTTCCTGCTAATTGGCTCAGGGCAGATGTGGAAGCGATGCACAGGCTGCGGCGATGCTTCGCTCACCGGGGAGCTGACTCAAGCGTGCTTGGCTTGGGCTTAGCCCCATAACGAAGAGCAGCTCCGCTCAGCGATGTGTGGAGCTGCAAAGAGTGCTGCCAGTGGGTTAACGTGCTGAGCCCTGGCAGCTTTCAGTGCCTACAGAGATGCCGAAGAACATGTGGGGAGGACATGTATTGGTGATTATTGGTGGCAGCAAAGTTGTGTCCCTGGTTGTCATAGGACAGCCCAGCACAGGGACTGATCTGTTGATGCTTTCAGGTTTTTAAAGTGCTGTAGGGTCTGAGATCTCACATCTCTAATCATTTTTATGTCAGAGCTGCGGTGTGTGAATGTCATTCTTGTGGTTTCTTAACACAGGCTTAGTTCAGAGTCTCAGAGAAGTTTATAGCCAAGCTGCATATTTTAAGACCAGAGGAAATAATCAGATCTCCAAGTTTCTTCCACAGCACAGATGCTGTACATATGCGTTGATGGTACCTTGTGTTGGACTGTCTCCACAAGAGATATTGCCACTTTCCTTGTTAGCTTGTTCCTGTGGTTAGTCACCTACAGTGTTAAAAGCATGGTCCTTATTTTTCAGTTGAATTTGTCTGGCTTTGACTCACAAATGTTGGTTCCCATTATGTGTTTCTGTTCTAGATTAAAGAGTCCCTGGTGCCTGATGGATTATTTCCTTAAAGGACCAGGAAATCAAGTCATTGCTTTATCTTTTTAACCTGACAAACAAACTGAATTGTACAACTCTTTCACTGGAAAAATCTCTCTATCCCTTAGAATGGTTTTGCAGCTGTTCTCTTCGTCATCTTCAGATTTTGAAGCAACTTTAATAGAGGTGTTTGGACTAGAAATGGGAAAATATCAGCCTTCAGTCTCCATAGAAAAGATGCGTGGCCTTGCCTACACCTTTCCCATACACCTCGTTACCCCTTTCCTGTACAAAACAGGCCTGGCACCGTGTGAATTGCTGACGAGTTCCTTCCACTTCCTAACATCTTTGCTGAGTTTGTGCCCTGAAGTGTTTAGGTGGCCCTACATGCGGGAGAGCCTGGACTTCTTGGGAAGGGCTCCAGGCAGCGCGCTCTCTGCTTCTGGCGTGTGGTGGCAATCATGCTTTCCTGGTGGTGGAAGGAGAGGGGAGCTGCTGACCGTGCGGTGGTTTAATGATGGCCAGGTTTGGCCCAGAGAGGAGAAGCTGTGTGTGACCTCATGCACACAAACCCCATGCAAAGCCTCAACAGAGCCTTCAGATCATTTTCACTCCAGACAGCCAAGCTCTTCTTTTTTTGTGAGCTAATGCATAATAGCTCAGCTCCAGGCCTGACAGCCTTATCCAGCTGTTGCTTAGGCAGGGCTGAGGGGAGGGTGGGTGTCATGGAGGGACATCTTTCTGCGGTCAGGAGGGACGTCTTCTGATGTAGGGCCAAGTTTTAACCCAGCAAAGCCTCAGAGCAATGCATGTGTTGGGATGAGGGAAAGGCTGGGTACCCGCTGTGGTGACTTGTCACCAGAGGAGTTACTCCTGGGACACCCTGCCCTGCAGAGCCCACGTGAGTAGTGGCAGCCCTTCAGCAGCTATGGGGCCAGGAAGCTTTTTGTGGAAGAGCTGGAGGCATGCATGGGGGCTGCTGGAAGTGAAATGGAGAACTAATTGCTCCTTGCCAGGGGTGCAGCTCGGTGGGGGTCACCCATGGGGGCCATCCAGAGCAGACATTTGTGCCCCCAGAGGATCTGGGATCAAAGGGAGCTCTGCCCGCCTGGTAACACTCTCACAGCCAGTTCCCCTGTGGCAGTTTTACATTTTCCCTGTGGGAACAGCACTCTGAATTTCTTGAGCTTGTTTGGGCGTAAAATCTGAATTAGGCACTGAGGGTAAGTTTGGAGACTTGGAGTCTGTTCCTGGCTCAGTCACTGTGACGTCCTTGGGTGAGCTCAGATCTCATTGCTAGAGGAGACCTCACTTTCCATGTGTATTAAATTTGGGTCATCTGTGAAACGAGCTTACCAAGCCCCGTTAAGCTTATTGCAAATTATGCACAAGTGTCTGTTGGCTGACTGTGCTGTTGGCCGTGCTTGCACAGGGGCTGCGTTAGGCACACGCAGCTGGGAGCAAGCCCAGTGCCAGCGAGCGGTGCCGTGTGGCCAGTGCTCACCAGTGCCCAGGACACAGCCAGCTGTCCCCCTGTGTCCCTGGAAGGGCCTGCACTGGGATGTTCCTCTCCCCCAGGAGGCACCAGCTCTGTGTTGTGGCCAGGAGCAGCATGGGGAAGGTTTGGGGTGTCCTACTGCAGCATGCCCCACCGTAGGGTGACGAAGGGCCTGACACAAGAGGAGAGCTGGCAAGGAGCTGGGGCAGAGCCAAGCATCCTTCCCGTGAGTTGTTCCCCAAAAACACTTGGTCAGGGAGAGCAGAGGGCTCTGTCTCTGCCCCATTTGCCTTGCACCCTGCGGTGCTGGATGAGAGAAGGGAGCCCCAAAGGCTCCTCCTGGGCACAACCTCCCTGCTTCCCGCAGCCCTCTCTCCTCAGGGCCCATCTGGTGAAGTCTGTCACAGGCTCTGCCCTGCATCCAGCCCGCTCTGGTCAGCAGCCAAGGGCCCAGCAGTGTCCCTGCTGCTCTTTTCCCTCCCCCAGGGACAGGGGGGCGCAGGCTTTGATGTGCGGGCACAGGGCTGGGGACAGGCTGTGTGTGCTCATGAGAGCCTGGCCGGGCTCCAGCTGCCTTTGAAGTGCTCCAGTGATCAGGATGAAAGGGAGGGGAGTCCTTCCCCAAACCATCTGGCTCTAATTGCAGGTAGAAATGCCTCTCCGCATCCCCCGTGGGGAGGGGCACGCCGCGCTCTTCGTTAATCTCGCCGCTCTCGTCTGGGCTGGTGCAGAGGGCGAGAGCTTGGGAACAAAAGGGGGTTTCAGCCGGGCAGCCAGAAATAGACGCTGCTGGCAGAGATGTTGGGGCTTCGGGCACCTCTGTGCCCCGTGTGGAGCCACAGGGCCCCAGGGGCCTTCCTAGAGACACCCGTGCCACGGGGGGGCTTTGCCAGTTGTTCCCATCTCCAGTTTCCATCCCTCTGCCTCACACCCTTCTGCACCAGCATGGAGGTGAGGGACGTGGGGACACGAGGCCAGCCCAGCCATTCGCAGCCAAGGGTCCCTGCCATCTCCTGCCAGCTCCCCCCTTTGCTCGGCAGCCACCACCTTCAGGAGGTGCCTGTGCAGGCGAGGGACCCATCCTCACAGCCTCTTCCCTCTGCAGGTCTCTGCCTCGTCTGACCCCCGTGCTGCTGGGGACGAGGAGCTGCCACCGTCGGGCAAGACACGGGGCCTGCGGCGGAGTGGGCAGGCGGGCCCACGGCGGCACCGACGTCGTGGAGCTGCTCAGCAGGTGGCGAGGAGCCCGGCAGTGCCCCAGCCTGGTGGTGCCGGCCGGGAGGAGAGCCTGCCCTTTGTGCTGGACCTGCAGAGCTTGCCCGGGCTGGCCAACGTCGACCTGAGTGCCCAGAACCCCAACATCCAGGTGGGGAGCGGGGCTGGGCGGGATGGGTTGGGCTCCACAGCCTGATTGGAGTCCCTGACAGGAAAACTTCTGAAAGCAGGGTCTGTTTCTGTGGCTTCGCTGTTTGGGTGACCACCAGACCCCTGGCCAGCCTGCTGAGCTGCCACAAGCAGCACCTCCCGCTTTGCCCCTGCTCAGCCCCTCCAGATGAGATGACCTCTCGTGCTGGTGTTCGTGGAGTCAGCACACAGGTGGTCCCTGTGCCAGGGGACATCCTGTGGCCAGGGTCGTTGTCTCACTGCTCTGCCTTGTGTCTGGCTTCCAGGTGACCATTGAAGTAGTGGACGATCCTCAGGCTGAGATGGAGATGGACTTGTTGAAGGAGACGAGCAATGACTGGTCCTTGACATCGTCTGAGTGGCTGTCCCACAAGGACCTCTTCTGGCCTCTTTTCTGGGAATACACTGACCCCAATGAGGAAGAAGAGGAGGAGGAGGAAGAGGAGGAAGAGGATGACAATCTGGATGTAGGGGACAGGGAGGAGGAGGAGGAAGAGGAAGAGGAGGAAGAAGAGGAGGAGGAGGAGGAGGAAGATTACACAGCAGCAGACTATGAGGAGGAGGAGTCCATGCTCAGTGGAGTAGGAGGTGACTGGGACCAGCGGTGGGCTAGGCAGAAGAACTGGATCTTTAAGGAAAAATATAATTATGGTGAGTCCTCTCAAGCATGAGCAGCAGCAGCACTGTCCTCCCCTGCCTGGCCTGACTGCAGCCCTGTCTCACTGTAGGATGGGCACCCGAGGACTAGAGCATGCTTGCACTCAGCTCCTGTTAGAAAATAAGCAGGGACACCGGGGGGGCATGGGCAGCACCTGGCTGGGGTTGCCAGCAGCCTGGCACGCCAGCTTCACAGTGGGAGTTTCCCTTGTGTGTCATCAGACAAAGCGTGGGCTCCAGCAGACACGTTCAGACTAGAAATATGGTGCAAATGTTTAGCTGTGAGTGCTGCTCCCCTTGTAACAGTTCTCTGAGGTGACACCAGAGCCAGAAACCTCTGCTGCAGGCCTGAGCATCTCCCAGAAGTACTGCAGAGGTTAGATGCAGGGGCCAGTGGGTGGGCAGGTCAGGGGAGCACAGCACAGTTCCTGGAGCTTCCCATCCATGAGTGTGTAAGCAGACAGCTTTTGCTGGCAGCATTGTGGTTGTGGGGTCAGGCAGGTCCGGTGAGGATGGGGATGGGCAGTGATGCCCAGATAGGTCACTACAACCATGAGCAAGGCTGTGAGAATGAGAGCCTTTGCCTGGGGGCTGCCAGCAAGGGCAGGGTTGGCCCTTGGCACCATGTAGCCAGACACCTCTGGGTAGCCCTGTGTCCCCATAAATTGCATCTCAGGGGCAGGACAGAGCCGAGGGATGTCTGGGGTGGCTGCTGGCTCCCCTCCTGCTGAGACTTCCTGCAAGGTTCATCCCTCTCTGCCTGTCCCATGCCATGTGCAGACTATGAAGATGAGGAGGAATGGAGCCCGTGGTCCCCTTGCAGCGTCACCTGTGGCAGCGGCAACCAGAAGAGGACCCGGTCCTGTGGCTATGCCTGCACAGCAACAGAGTCAAGAACCTGTGACCTGCCACGCTGCCCTGGTGAGCCCCCAGCCATCCCAGTGCTCGAGCACCCTTGGGGCACTTCCCATCCCAGTGTGGGTTTGTTCCCCTGCTGCAGCTGGGTTTGGGGCACCATGGGGAGGGAGAGAGGCACAGGGAGCAGGCTGTGCCCAGGGCAGGGACATTCATGGCAAACAGATCAGTGAGAGGACCCTTGTTCCCAAAAATGGGAACAGGCCTAGGTTTCAAGTGCCAAGTCCATCTTCTCCAGGGTGTTGCTCATGGTTCAAGAGCTAGTTGCGTTGGATGTGCTCTGGGCTAACAAATGTGGGTGCTTGTTTCTATGAAGAAGCTCTGGGGGGGCCTCATGGCTCCACAGGCAGTTGTGTGAAGCCCAGGAATGGTGGAGCTGGAGCCCAGCTCCACATGGAGCTCCTTGCACCTCTCTCACAGGGAGTCTGAAATCCAGTCCCAAAGCTTACAGAAAGCCAGCTCCATCCACTGGGATTTGTATAAGCCCTGGGCCTGGGCCCTCTTGGCCCAGTCTGTCCTGCATGTCTTCCTCATGGACCCTCCTCGCAGACACAGGGCCTTGTCACCAAAGCAGTGGAGGGAGAGGTGCACTTTGGAAGGAAACCTAAGATTTCAGCCCATCTCTTTTCATTTCTCTTTCTTTTCTTTTCTTTTCTTTTCTTTTCTTTTCTTTTCTTTTCTTTTCTTTTCTTTTCTTTTCTTTTCTTTTCTTTTCTTTTCTTTTCTTTTCTTTTCTTTTCTTTTCTTTTCTTTTCTTTTCTTTTCTTTTCTTTTCTTTTCTTTTCTTTTCTTTTCTTTTCTTTTCTTTTCTTTTCTTTTCTTTTCTTTTCTTTTCTTTTCTTTTCTTTTCTTTTCTTTTCTTTTCTTTTCTTTTCTTTTCTTTTCTTTTCTTTTCTTTTCTTTTCTTTTCTTTTCTTTTCTTTTCTTTTCTTTTCTTTTCTTTTCTTTTCTTTTCTTTTCTTTTCTTTTCTTTTCTTTTCTTTCCTTTCCTTTCCTTTCCTTTCCTTTCCTTTCCTTTCCTTTCCTTTCCTTTCCTTTCCTTTCCTTTCCTTTCCTTTCCTTTCCTTTCCTTTCCTTTCCTTTCCTTTCCTTTCCTTTCCTTTCCTTTCCTTTCCTTTCCTTTCCTTTCCTTTCCTTTCCTTTCCTTTCCTTTCCTTTCCTTTCCTTTCCTTTCCTTTCCTTTTTTCTTTTTTTCTTTTTATTTCCCTCTGAAGGAGCAGAGGGAGAAATGGTCTTCCCCACAGAGGAGACTCCTTTCAGAAGTGACAACACCACGGAGCTGTTCAACTCGGGTAAGCCCCTCACACTGGGGCCTGGGTGCTTTCATGCAAAATCCTGTGGGGAGATGCAGCTGGTGGGGAGGGCAGTGCCAAGGGCTCCTGGGTCCAGGTCCAAACCTCAGTCCTGTCACTGCTGTGTGCAGGCTGGTGCTGGAAACCAGCAATGCTGGGATGCCCAGTGGCTCCCACAGCCTGCTAGGATGTGGTGGACACGGTCTTACTCCATGGCACACTGGCTGAAGCCAGCCTGAGGCTCACACTCCTGCAGCTGCCCCATGGTGGGACGCTGCTGTCCTTCCCCTCCTAGGGAGCTTGGTGGCTTTGCCAAGAGTTTGAGGGTTCTCCTGGTGGGACTGGCGAGCAGTGGTGGGGCAAAGAGGCATGCTCGTGCCCTCACCCTCTCACTGCCTCTCCCCCAGATGTGGACAGCTGCGAGAAGTGGCTGAACTGCAAGAGCGACTTCCTCACCAAGTACCTCAGCAAGGTTCTGACAGACCTGCCCAGCTGCCCCTGCTCCTACCCGCTGGAGGCCGTTTACAGCGCCGTCAACCTGCGGGATGAGAGGCAGGGAAAGAGCTTCCGCTGGCGGGACGCCAGCGGCCCCAAGGAGCGCCTGGACATCTACAAGCCGACGGCGCGCTTCTGCCTGCGCTCCATGCTCTCGCTGGACAGCACGACGCTGGCGGCCCAGCACTGCTGCTATGACGAGCACACCCGCCTCATCACCCGGGGCAAGGGTGCTGGCGTCCCCAACCTCATCAGCACTGAGTTCTCCCCAGAGCTGCACTACAAGGTGGACATGCTGCCCTGGATCCTCTGCAAGGGCGACTGGAGCCGGTACCATGCCGTGCGGCCGCCCAACAATGGGCAGCGGTGTGCCGACAACCCGGCCGAGGAGGAGTACCTCTCCCAGCTGCAGGAGGCCAAGGAGTACTAGCTGCAACCATGATGGGAGGAGACACGAGGCCACGGGGCCACCGTGCACCTGGCTGCTGACAGGTCCTGCCCCAGTCCATGCTGTGAGGGCTGGAACCATCACTCGTGCATCCTTTCTGAGCCCCAGTCCTGCTGGCAGGCTCTTTGTGGGGCTGCGAGGAGCACAAGGGTCTCGTCTCAATTTGTGAAGGCACAGGAGTGTCACTGTGTCACCTCTGCTGTGCCACCTGGGGCAGGTCCCCCTCTGCTACTCACCTGTGGGCAGTGCAGAGCTGAGGTGCAGGGGGCAGGAGGTGGTGTCCAGTGTCAGGGGAAAAGGGCCTGCTTGCGAGCAGAGCTTGGGAGTATGCAAGGCAAAAGGATGGCTGTGTGGGCTCCCGTGGCAAGATCACCTTGCCTCTGTGGTTTTAGCTGTCAAAGAGAGCACTCAGTGCCAGAGCTTGAATGAAGGTGGACCTCAGAAGGAGATCATCATGGGGAAATGCCACAGGGCTGCACTGAACCCCCTCAGAGCTCAGGGGAGCAGGGTGGCAACACTGGTACAAGGCCCATCACCAGCCCTGCTCTGCATCTCGGCT
Organism: Anas platyrhynchos; assembly: GCF_047663525.1. Taxonomy (NCBI): domain Eukaryota; kingdom Metazoa; phylum Chordata; class Aves; order Anseriformes; family Anatidae; genus Anas; species Anas platyrhynchos. Next base: position 23,063,024 of record NC_092591.1, read on the forward strand.
CCCCAGTGGGTTTCCATGCTTGGGAGTGACTGTAACATGGCCCAGCAGAAAGTCCTACATTTCCCTCCCACAGCAGCCAAGCCATTGCTGGAGAGGAGCAAAAATCACTGAGCCAAGTTCCTCATGGCACATGGGGACAAGTCACCACTGGGAGCACCCAGCATTGTCCCCTTTCTAGTCTGCTGCTCACCTCTCATCCTTCTCCATGCTGTTTGCCCAAATCCTCCACAAGAGGCAGCCCAGAGAAAGCAAGTCCTGGTCACATCCTGCTGCTCTCCAGGCTTGCCAGGCAAGCAAACGTGGCTCCAAATGAGCAAGGAACACAATGGTTCATAATATCAATACACGGTGTCTACAGATTGTGACACTCTCCACTGACACTTTGGTGTTGCCTGTTTTTTTCTTCCAGCTTTTCATAGATTCTTGGCAGTTTCTCCTATTCTATTTTGGGGTGCTTTCAAGCTCCCAAACTTCCCACAGAGAAACAGAATTGAGCACTTTTATCTCTGGACATTCAGTAGTTGAACATGGCTGAAGCTGTTCGCTGCTTTCATTTAGCAAGCTTTATGAATCAGAGGAAATAAAAGAGTAAGTCAAGCAACTGAATGGAGTCATTTCTAAACTAGAAGTTTCAACAAAGGCAGTTGTTTATTCCATGCCTTTTGTGTAGAACACTGTTAGACCAAAAAGTGTCTGTGTCAGTTCAGATGGCCTTGGGTTGACTGCCCTGTCCTAATTCTGTTCTTATTTCAGTAGCCTTCTCCAGCACGAGAGAGCATCCATAGTCAGAGAGCTCCTTGGGCAGTCTTTTTAGGACTATCTTATATAAATTAAGTATCTATTGATCCTTTCGTTTTGGTCACTAGTAGAATACTGCATCCATGGTCATCAGTACATAGGACTTCATTATTGGCAGAACAAAAGTATTAATGAAGTTACTGCTGAGTTACTCTTGTTTAGCTATTATTCCATACTCGTAGCCACCAAACCTGGTTATGGGTACTATCAAAACATAATCAGGTACAGCCCCTTTTCCAAAATGCATGCAATCAAAAATGACAAGTTATTATGTAAAAAACAAGAAGGAAGATTAAAACCAAATGGGCATGAATGGTGACCCAGACCCTGGTAAATTTTCATTACCATTACATTCTCCCTATAAAAAGTGGTCATTAGCTCCCTAGCTTCTTATAAAGAGTTCACGAGGAGGTGGGCAAGAGGGGTTGGCAGTGATAATGGCAGGTGGGTTCTGGGAGCCTGGGACTTGCAAGGAGGCTCACCAGCAGACACTGGGGTGTTTGTACTGGAAGCAAACAAATCAAGTGGCTGAGGCTGTGGAAGGACGAGCTTGTTGCCTTCTGTCATCCAGCAGAGCATCTCCTCCCATACCGCAGATCACCACAAACATCAGAGGACTCTCAGAGAAGTTTATTTACCACCAGAGCCCTTTGTAAAACAACCACCTGTATGTTCCTAGTGACCAGTACTAGACCCACACATGGAAGCAGTGCCTGTGCAAACAATCTTTCTTGAAAGAGGCTTTCAGTAGCTCAGCCAATTTGTTAGACTGGCTGGTCGCTGAGGAAGTGCTCTTATAATAAGGACTGTTACCCAGGAATTGCATCCTCCCCCTTTTAATACTGGGAACATCAACCAGTCTAACCCCCCAAAAATGAACCTATAATTTCTGTAATAAATGTAGTTCCTGTCCAAGGGCAAGTAGAAACATTTCTTGCGTTAAGTCCCCACTAAAATCTGAAAGCCAAGTGGCTATTCTGCCTGGCTGCCCTTATGGTCTGGAAGATATAGACATGACCTGGAGCATGAGAAACAAGAAGCAGCGTTGTTCCTCACACAAGCACCTTACACAGCAGGAGGCTTTGCAGAGCACCATAAGAAAAGTAGACATTAAGTAAGCATTTATTTTTATATGCCATCAAAGATTCTGTCCAGCTCATTGCTATTTAAATAATGAATCTCTTAACTTCCCTTCCCTAAATTTATTGTGTTTTTAATATAATATATATATAATTTTTTAATTTCTACAAAATTTGATAGAGAGTTCTTTATTCTGACTGCAATAAAGCACTTTATACATGAATGTGTTGCTGATGTCATTCAGTTAGGACTGAAGTTTATGTTGCCAGAACATTTTGTTTTGTTTGAGCGTGACGACACTTCACTGAGCGCTGCATGCTGTGGGTCCCTGGCCACAGCTCTATTGCAAGGAACCTGGTGACTTTGCTTCCTTAACTTGAATTTGGTGGTGTCAGGCACACTTGGAAGAGCAGAGATGTATGCAGCCTCTTCTGAATGTTGCAGACAGCGATTTCCAGCTGATCACAAATGCTCGAAGGAATCTGATTTTCCTGACCTGATGGCATTCTGATGCTCCCATTTCCAAGAAGAAGAAGGCATGGCAGCAGAGGGATGCAAAGCAGGACACTTTCAAATGCTTTCATAACTGTGATTTAAGTCCCAACTCTTGAACTGTGAGGTGTTACAAAAAGTTCAGAGCTCGTGTTTTTTACAAGCTTTGTCCATCCCCAGGGTGTTATATTATGTGGTTCCTTTGTATACGCTATTTATTGTCTGTGACAATTGTGGCAGCTGGAGAACAGGGGTGAGTGGTGCTGTGGACGGGGACCTTGTGTATGTGCATGAACATGTGCGTAACTGAATGTAGAGGCTTTGTCCATCCAGCTGTTCCCCTACCCCCAAACAAACAAACAAACAAACACCAACCCAATGTATTATAGACATCCTTTGCAAATAAAGATTGCTGTTGCCAGTTTGGTCTGTGATGCTTGGAAACAACAGGGCTTTCAACTTGGCAGCCACAGACAGCCCCACATACATAAGCATGCAGGTCTGGTGCAAAACATCCATGTTTCATTCAAAGGGATTTAAGCATTTCACCTTAGGACTGTGCTTCTGCAGCCTCTGGTTTCCCTGTGTTTCTGGGCCATCCCAGACACCATCCTGAGCCTGCCACTGCAGCGACAGGGTGTGTGAAGTTCTGCTCAGAGGGATGGAAACCCCCCGTGAGGTTATCAGAGTCTGCTGAGAAGTAAACGCACCACCTGTGCCTCAGCCCTGATGCCAGGTTTTATTCTGTGCTCAGACCTTACACAAACACGCTGCTGAAAACAGGTGTTGAGCATGAGAGCAGATGAAAAAGGAAAAAAAAAAAAAAAAAAAAAAAAAAAAAAAAAAAAAAAAGCATCACCCCAGCTGGAAAACTGATTTGGCAAACAACCTCCACAGTCAGAAGCTAATGATAGCAGAGGGATTAGCAAAGCTTCCCAGGGATCACAGCTTTTTGTGGCCGTTAATTTGCTGCATAAATTGTGACCACTTCCAAGCTCTTGCTATTTCCAGCTGTTTCCTCTCCTTTGCTCTTGCTCCTTTTGCTGTGTGCTGGCTGCACATCTGACAAGGTTTATCTGGGACTCCAGCACACGGCTCTGTTCCACAGCTGCCTGGCGCCTTCACTGGCCCCTGCTAGGGAGCAGAAGCTGTCTCCTCTAGAAGAAGGCTGCTCTGTCATGGTGAGTCCCCTTCTGGTTTTTTGAAGCACCAAAACTTGCTTGGAGCCCAATCTGGGGGCAGTGGGCTGAGCTCAGCTCTGCAGGACAAGGTCCCTGCAGCGCTGGGTGCTGAGCCCTGTGGTACAGAGATCCCATGGGGCAAGGATGTGGAAATAAGAACTGCCACCACAGTTCTGCAGGTGAGGGCAAGAGGCACCAGAGCTGCAGGTGCCACCCAAGAGCAGAGCAAGTCTGTGGCAAAGTCTCAAGCTGCATCTTTGCTCGCTGCTTTACACACAAGACTTCTGTATGGTTTGAACTGACTTGTTCTGGGTTGCCAGCCTGGTGTAGAGCTTCAGGTGGCTCAGCTGTGCCACCTCCTGTGCAGCTGACATGCAGCTGAGCAGAGCAGGCCTCTGCTAATGTCTGGCCTTAGGCTAGAAAACAGCAACACATGTTTGTGACAGTCCTTGGGCCTAAACTGAAAACTGTAGCGTGTTTCGTGTTTTTGTTTTGTTTTGTTTTTTTTTAAAAAAAAGGAAAGAAATTCCATTGGCTGTATCTTTTATTTTTTTTAGCTGTTGCCTTGCTGGCCATGGCACAAACACTGGTCTAAGCATCTTGCATCACGACCTGGTGCCTTGGGCTTTGCTCTGTCCCTAAGCCCAGAGGTGGGCCCTGCTCGGCGCCCAGCCCGGTGCTGCCTCTGCTCCACCTGCACCAACACCACACCGGGAGGCACTGAGCTGCAGCCTTGGGGATGTGAAACCAGGCCACGGTAACCCTGCCAAATGTGTCCACGGGCTGGGCTGTGCTCCTTCTCTTCCCACAGAGGATGGTCCCACACATTCACAGTTGGGAAAGGAATTTCTCACCCTCCTTCCCCTGCCTGCTGTGGCCAGCTGCCCCTTGGAAATGCCAGAGACGAGCCCAGCTGGTGAGGCCCATCCCCTGCTTTGTTCCAGGTCCCTGAAAGCATGTCAGCTATTCTTCTCACCCCGCATGGGGGCTTGGCCATAGGGACCACAGCCCTGCCTCGCCAGGCCCCACACAGACCCACAGCCTGCATCCCCCTGCCGCAGTGGGCTCGCAGGCTTGTCCTGCAGGGGCTTGCCCTGGCAGAGCCACCACAGGTTTCTGAAGTGCCAGGAGAAAGTCCTCCCCCTGCCATCACAACCTTTGCACCTTGGGTGGAGGACCACAGAAAAAGGATTTAGACAGGCCCACCAGAAATCATGTACATGGGGACCTGAGCAAATCATGCCTCACCAACAGGTCTCGCTCTCTCCTGATCTTAAAGCGCTGCGGTGACGGAGGTGCCATCGTATCCCTCAGCTTTACTGGTCTTGCAGGGAGACATATTTTCCTAGCAGCCAACCGAAGTCTTTCCTGCTTTATTTTAAGCCTACTGTATCTTATCTGCAATGGTCACAGAGAGCACATTATTTCCTTATTTGCTCCCACTTCTCACGTATTTGCAGAATTTTATCACTGCTCTCCTTATTTCCCCACTCCCTATCCCCCCTGCCCCATCTTCTCATCTCTAGACTAAACAAATGCAAATCTGTCAGGCTTTCCCTAGAAGATGTGCCTCTGGACCTCAGATCATTCTCATTGCCAACAGTGAAGTTTCTCCGGGTAAGTCACAGCTTTCCTGAAGTGCTGAGCTCCAACCAGACCAGATACTCTACCAAAGACAGGAATTAGGATACAAGCTGTGCTTGATTTAGAAGATACAGGTGTGCTGGTTGTTAGTTTTTACCCTAAGTCTTCTAGGGTAAACTGGATCAGGCCTTGTCATGCTGGAAACATCCAACTACTTTTAACTTGCTGCCACTGTTTTGTTTTTGTTTGGTTTTTAACTTCTGTTCTTATAACACTGGTAGTGAAGTAGGTTTGGGATGATGTTTCAAAGCGGTCTCAGTAGCAACCTAAACTAGGGGATTTCATGCGCTTTGATTTGTGGCTTGACTTTCCCTTAGAAGTTTCACAAAGACAAACAATTAAAACACACCAGCGAGGGACAAATGGGACATAACATAGGTCCACCTAAACCAGCGGATGCTTACGGTAGTCAACAGTTGGTAACTAGAAAGAATGAGTAAAGAAAAGGACAAGCATATTGCTACTTCCCTGAAATGCTTTCCTTGTTGCAAGCAGCTGGTGGCCAAAAGATGTCTTGAGCCAAATGCAGTGGTCATTTTTGCTTAATAGACCTTAGTTGTTTTTTAATTTCATGAATTTGTCCACCCTTGTTCTGAATCCCCATAAACTTTTAATGGCACCCTATCACCAGCTGTTAGAAATTCAGAGACCAACTCCCCTTGGTTGGGACCCCACATCTTTTTCTTTGATTCATAAGGCTATGCATTACTCATCATCTCCATGTGCCTCAGAACTGTGTAGCCATTTAGCATTCACCTCTGACCTCTTATCACTGAAAAATTCGCTGTTTACTTCTGATATCTGTTTTTGTGTGTGTGTTTTTTAACAAAACAATTCTGTTTTATTGAATTCTCATGACTTTCCCTCTTAGTCCACATCATCTTAGATTCTTGAGGAGCCTCTGGGCACGGGAACATGAACTTGCTTTTCTTCCTCATTGTACAGAGTCATCCCTCCCCCAGATAGTTGAGGGACTGCAAACTGTGTCTAGACCTCCTGGCACTTCCAAGTAAAGCAAAGGTCTAGGGTGTCTCATTAGCATCTGTATAGCCACACCAGATGTTAGCTTTAGGTGAACAAGCAGGATGCTTTGCTGAGACTGCAGAGTTTCAGCCACGTGCAGTAAAGCAAGGCTCAGATCACCTTCACCAAGTGAACAGCAGGAGTACCGTAAGGCATTACAGCTGCTGTGCTTCCTTACAAAGTTAGTGTATCCTGATTCACTGTGCCTCAGGCTAAGTGCTAGCTCGTAGCCTGCTGTTTGCGCACGTGCTTTCCTTCCCCCGTGGTTTAATCCCATACGTTGTGTTGAGAACAGCAGCCAAGGCATGGCTACGCATCCTGTGGGGATGGCAGTTGCCAGCCAGAGGGGCAGGGAGCCAGCTGGTGCAGCACCAGCACAACCCTGGGTTGTTGGTTTTGCTGGAGGAGCCCTCAGCCAGCCTCTGAGCAAACCCCGAGCCCGTGAGCCCCATGCCTGCGAGCTGCAGGCTGAGGCCAAAGCGTGTCCTATTAGAGTAGCAGCAGGACATCCAAAGCAAGCCCTGTTTGTGATGAAAGGAAGGCAATTAAAATTCCACTTCAGCTGCCTTCCTGTCCCACTTCCTAACCTTCCAGCAGCAGGTGATTAGTGCAGCCTGCCTTCTGCTGCCCTGCCTCAGCTGCGCCAAGGGGCCCTGCAGCACGGGAACGCTGCTGCCACAGCGTGGCCGGCCGACCAAGCACCGCAAAGGCAGCGGGATTCAGGTAGGCTTGTCTCAAGTTATTTGAGTGTGCTTGTCTTCTCAGTTTTAAATGATTTTGCTCTTAACAAAGCTCTCGTCTTGTCTGTGAGCAGGCTACTGGGCCTGGCTGTTTATTTTCCCATAATTCTGCCCAGGAATTACCAAACGCAGCACATAGGCATGCTGTGCAGTGACATCGGGGTGTGCACACCCCATGTCTGATCCTGAAGCCCACCACATGCATAGAGTATCCTGTGCACAGGAACCCCAGGAAAATATCTCCACCCCTTTCCCAGCCAACCAGCACTTTAAGGAAGATAGCCCTGCAGGACACGTCCAGGAAAACATGACAAAGGGAAGCCCTCCCGTAAGTACAGGTGCTCATGCTTTGTACAACTTCCTTTTCTGCCATATAGTCGGATATATTTTCTGTCATATACTGTTTTGTACCACTTTCTTGATGTTCATTAGCACTGTATCACAAATAATCACCACAGAATAGTGGGAGGGAAAAGGCTAGAAATGCTCTCCATGTGCTAAAAGGCAACTCAGACTGTCTGTTTACAAAAACAGATATATTTTTTCCAGCCTTCTGTTTTCCACATTCCTCCTGCTATGTTTTTTCCTGTCTTCTACAGATGAGGATGGATATGTGTTAATGATTTAAAAGAAAAAAAAAAATCAAAAAAGCACAGTAATTCTCATGCAGCAACATTACTTCAAGTTTGCTGGTGCTGCTCTGCAGATCACCACTAGCAATAACCATAATAAGCAAGAGAAGCTGATGCCTAAATTGTAAAATCTAGCACTTCAGTCGCCCTATAGGTTAGACAGATTTCCACTTCCAAGTGGAACTCACCTCTCCCCTCCCTCTCTTCCCCCAAACAACCAGTTCATGTGCTTTAGAAGATACCTCAGGGAACAGGCTGTACTAGTAGAAGAGAACAAGCTAATGGCTCTTCCTCACCCACAGAGGCAGCAGCTGAAGTGGGGTCAGCCAGAAGTACTGCACCTTGTTTATCTTAGAGGAATAAATCCCACCCCCATTGAGTCTAGTTTGTTTTGGCCTGGAGCTCTTAGAGGTAGCTGACCCTTGCTAGAACCATCTTGTAGGTGAGTTTGCCCAGCAGTGGTTGCTGATTTCCTTGGACACTGAGTGACAAAATAATCGTCATTCTTGGGGAGCAGGCTAGTACGAGTGTGTGAAAGGATTGTGTTAGAGAGCGATATGCAAGGGAGGAGAGGGATAGCTTTAACATGATCTTAAATCCCTTCAAAAATGGGAAGGGTTCAAAACATTTACTAGCAGATCAAAAGCAGAGAGAAAGCAAGCAGCTGCTCAAACTAAAAACTGCATCAGGCTCATGCTCTCCGCTCACCCAGAAGTGAGGAGTAAATCACATTGGGATCAACACTCCTCACTGATTAGTGTTTTTCCAGACAGATCCCTCCCTCAGCCTGGCCACCAAACCTTTGAACTTAAGCCGATCTGAACACGCAAGTACCGTGGTGTTTTTTTAAGTTAGGTTTATTTAGCAATAGAAGTATGTACATGTAAGAGAATCCCCTGCAGCACGAGACATGCACAAAGCAGTGAGGGACTGAAAGTGGTGCTGCTCAATGGCCTTCCTCATCACCTGTCATCCCACTCTACCCAGCAGCAGGGCCAAGATTAGAAAGGGAGAGGTGAGAAATGTATCAGTCCACGTGGCAGAGTCTTCAGGGAGAGCCTTTCCAACAACCATTATTAAAACAAGCGGGCGCCATAGCCAAATGTCTGTTTAATGCCCTCGAAGTAGTAGCGCTGCCAGCCTTGCTTTGTTCTTTCTTCCTCGCTGGCAGGAATGCCCTTGCCTTCCAAGCACACCTCCGTCTCACCACCTTTGTCAGTGAAGTTCAAGGTAATTGTTGCGAAGTGCCCTAGGAGGAAGCAAAACAAATCTGTCAGCAGCAGGCAGTATGCTCTCCTCCTCCTCTCACACAGCACCGCTTAAAAAGACTCCCCAGGCTCCTCCCCAGTAGGATCTATTTATGACAGCTGCAGGCCTTCCTTAGAGAGGGAGGAGAGAGCTCTTTTCATAGGGCTCAAAGCAGTTACAGCTTGCTTGGCTGTGGCTGAAGCTGCTGCTTCCTTGTTCCTGATCCCCAACTGCTGCTAACCAGTGGATCACGACTGACCCCACTGTGTGGCATATGATCCAGGGCTAAGGCACCCTGGTTGCTTGCCGGAGTGCTGTGTGAGAAGTGGGGCTGGAATCCTTCAAACACAGGCTCAAGTTGTAATGCCAGAGTCCCTTTTGGACTACTTACCAGCTGGCCAAGATTTAAATCTCCATTTCATAACAAGTTGCTTCTCAGGGACCTGGGAAAGAGAGACAGAGAGCGACATTGAGGAATAGTAGTTTTTGTAAATCCCGCAGTCCAACTGAAAACAACTATAACTGTGTTTGATCTTACGAAGTCCCTCAAGAACACCACAAGCTGATTTTAAGTGGCACTTTATTTCCACCCCTCTTCTAGGAAGGCAGACCAGGCTAAACCTGAAGCAGGCATGGGCAAGAACACAGGAAAAAGTAATTTTGGAAGCCTTACAGATTCAGACTCCAATAGTAGCCCATAGAATATGAGTGCAAGTTCTGAACACTGTTCACCACGTTCAGGTGCTACCTATCACTGGAAGAAAGTCACCGAGACTGCAATTTCTGATTCAAACACTGAGACAGATTCCCTGTCCACAAGACTTCTTTGGCACAAGGGCTAAAGAGGAAAAGGGCCAGTTCTCTCCCACCCTCAATAACTAATTAAAATCACACAAAGACAGGGCAGATGCAGGACTAGATGCCGTATTTTCTCCCCAGGCTACAGTCCCATGCATTTACTTATACTCTAGAGAACCCTTCAATAGCCACAGCAATTATAGATAACCACCAGGCACCAGCTAGGGATTCCTGATTAGTGAATTATAACTCAAATACAGTATGACAGAACTGCTGCTTCAGAAACAAAAAGGCTGCCCCAAAGCAAGATGCACCTGCACTAGTTGGTACTTACTAGGTCAACAAACTCTCCTGTGACACTGCCATCCAGCAATTGGAACTTGCCTCCTTTATCAGCCTCCAGAGCTGCTTGTGCGTGGGTGAAAGCTTGGACCATCTGAAAAGAATTCAGGAGACCAGGATTACTTGCCATTATCCACCGGCAAAATTATTTCCCAATAGCTCCCACCTAGCTACAAAACTTCTGGAAGAGGAGGTGAGTCAACAGAATGAGGTCTTCAACAAGAAAAGACAAAACCCCTGGCCTGGCCAGAAAAGCACAGCTATAGCCACTACAGCAGCATCTTGCTTACCAAGGGAAAAGAACCCCCAGCTTTCACTATGTGCTCTATGCACTTGTTCTCTAAACCATGCTTTGATTTACCCTGATTAATTCCTTAATGAAACCTGGTCCAATGAAAAGATGATCTTTATTTTATTGAAGAAGGAGGAACCAAAAGCTAAGACCATGTTTAAATAATGATACAATGCTGCTGTCTGTACTTATACTATGTAAAAGTATGCAGGGAGAGGATCTATCCCCTAATAAGGCTAACAGCACCTAAACTTAAAAGGAAACAACAAAATCCAAAAGCACGCAACTGTAAATCCCAAGAGATGTGATCACATGCAGTAAGGGACACACCTACAGCCAGGTGCTGACAGCAGCCTGGAGCTGGCTGCTGGCTGGCATTAACAGTCTCTTGTCAGCTGCATGAAAAATGCACGCACGAGCTTCAAGCAACTGTTGTGCAGACCAGCTTTCTTGTTCCATTCTCACGGATTGTGAGTGTTCTACAGAATGTCTTAAAAAGCTTCTTATAACCAACCTCCTGTGTGCAACAACAGAACGAGCCTGGAATTACCTCTTGAGTAACGAATACCCGGTAGAGCTCCTCAGGAGATGTTAAGAACGTGTCCTTCAAGCTGATTTTACATGTAGGGATCTTGACTCCTATGGATTTGGACTGCGACGTTGCAGAACTGCTGCTGGCAGCCTTCTAACAAAACAACAAACAACTGAAAAACACACGTACTTTTTCTCAATCATCTCAGTAAATAGTCACATATCCAAGGAAAAAACAAAGGCCTTAGGGAAACATGCAACATCATGTTTGAGTATAAAAAAGTGGATTTATTGGTCTGCTTGAATTAATTTCTGCTACAAATGGAAACAGGCCTGAACCACAGGTTGACAGTTACTGCACACATATCCTACAACATTGATCCTGTAAGCCCCAAAATCTAATACGCTTCTTCAGAGACCCAAAAGCATGTTTGCAGTTTTATTTACCTTGCGGTCTTCTGCTTTAGGTGCCACCTGAGGTGTTGTGTCCATGTGTTCACCGTTCACTGTGGGCAGTATCATGCCCTGGGTGAATTCTGGAAAGACAGCAATGTGCCCGTGAAACCAATAATAGATCAAACAGACCTTTAATCTCTCATTTGAAACATACAACCAAAAGGGTCTTCCTGGTTTCTTCCCTGCTCTTGCTGTCAGTCCCATCTTGAAACCAGTTAAACAAACAAAAAAAAGGTAAACAGGGCTCATTTTGCACTCACTACTCACCGCTGAAGGACATAAGAAAACCTGTCTACAGCAAGAGTTAGGAACTTTCTTCCTATTCCTAGTCTCAGCATATGCCATTGTACATATCACTTTTCTACCAACATCTGCCTTGCTCTCATGTTGATTCTTTCCCCTCTCACTCCCCAGTACAAATAGCAATTGGGTTTCAGATACTTTTACCTTGATGATCTGAACAAATCAAACTTTAAGTTGCTTTTCAGACTGGTTCCCCATTTCTCAGATGACTGTAGTACAGAATGAAGTTACTTCTAACTCTGTCTTCAATTTATCCTTTTTGGGCAACAGATTCCAGGGCAACACACAGAAACCCGGAGGAGGTCTCTCTGGTGCCCTGCCCAATTACTTTTGTAACTCCACCAGAAGTTTCAGCTCATTTCGTCATCACGTTTGCTTTTCCTACAGCTCTGTCACTTCTGCCTTTACCTCTTATAGAACGTTTTGATCTTGCCTTCCCTTTTGTCTGTTCCAACTGGCAAAACTCCATCATATAACAAAACCTTATTAAAAATTCTATAATCCCAAATGCTGCAATACTTATTTCCCACCAGCTACTCTTTATTTCAGCCCACCAGATCATACGGTTCTTTCCGAACATCATTCTCATCTTCCTCTGGGTGACAGCACCTCCCAGTTTGAACAGTGAAATTTAAAAACCTGAGGGTACAGAAACTTGATCCAGCAACCTGTGGTGGTTTATACTGAAAGAAACTTGAATGTTGAGTGTGTGTGGCGTAATGTAATAAAACAGATACAAAAAGTGACATTAGGATTTTCAGCCTGGATTAGGGAGCAGAGCTGAACTCTACCAAAGAGCATTGCTGGAATCAGAGATTTGTTTTTCTATAAAAGTGTTTTGTTCCAGATGCTGAGCCCGCTCACTCAGTGACACCAGCAAAACCTGCAGAGTACCTTTAAGTTACCAGCTATTCTCAAATCCAAGTAGCCCCAGACTCCTTTCAAGTGCGCTGCTTTTCTCTTTTGCCACACTAGTAGAGAAAAAAACACCTTTGAATGGAGCGAGCTCACTAAAGGCCAGATTGTGCCACACGCAGTGGCTGACACTCAGCATCACCATGGCAGCAAACACACGTTACCAGGTTCGTTTTCCCTATAGCTGACCTTCAGCAGGAGAAGGACAGTCCCAGTTTTAAAAAACACCCATCAGAAAATGCTCTTTATTAATGAATTCCCATCAAAGTCAACCTGGACTACACTACAGTGTCTGCAGACAGAAGTGCTTTGTGCCAAACACTAACCATTTTCTAAAGACATAAGAAGGTAATGGTTGTTTCCTGAAAACCTTCCTGAGGAGGGGAATATTCCCTCTTCTCTGCCCCCAACCCTTATTGAGTACTACCCCTAAGGGTCCCATAACCCCTCTCCTTCTCATGTACCTGTTTTGAGAGTGCTGATGTAAGTTTTTATTGCATCTCTGATCTTCTCTGCACCCTCTTGCTTCATCAGGGTCTTCAAGTTAGTGTCAGGCTCATCTTTAGCAAGGCTGACAAGGATCTAAACAAGAAGAACAAACACTAGTTAACAAGCCTGTGCTTTCACAGTCCTTCTGTTACTTGATCCAACATCACAGCTGGACTTCAGCTAAGTTTTCACAAGCTGCAGTGCAGTTTTACAAAGTCTTCTATTTCATCTACTGTTGGCCTACAGTAACATAGACACCTACCTAAAACCCTCTGTGTGCTACAGACAGATCCCACGTACATGAAAGGCAAAAGTTAATTTGATAAAAGATGCAGCAGGAAGTTAGAGGTCTCTAACGCAGGAAATTTCTGCGCAAAGGAAACATGCCCTGAGGGCTCTCCCTAGAACAGCCGCACACCCAGCAGTGCCAGCTTTTAGCCACGCTCACCTCAACTTCATCAACATCGTTCTCATCTGAGAGGTTGGGAATCTCCACATAGCCTTTGTACTTCACTCCTGTCTTCGAGGTGCCTGCAACGACAGCGATTTTGCTTGGACCACCGTCCCTTACTGTGGCTGTGCTGCGAGCAACGTGACATCGCATCACAGCGCGGCGCTCCCCGTTAGTGCAGATCCCAACGTGCAGGGCCCCCCTAACCTCCCCCTTTCACCCGGCCTCGAAGCCGGAGCCGCCGCCACTCACCGGTCCACGCCAGCTTGATGGCCCACTCGTAGAAGAAGATGAGCTTCCCCTTGCGGTTGTTGATGGAGGCCTCCCCGTCCAGCTTGCTCACCTCGGTCACCTCGCAGGCCCCCTCCTCGCCCTCCACCCGCACGGGCAGCAGCAGGGCCTTCAGCCGCTCGCTGGACCAGTTGGAGGCATCCCGCTCCGTCCTGCGGGGAAGCGCCGCGCCGGGCGGTCCGTCAGGGGCCCTCGGGGACCGGGGGGGGCAGAACCGGGCCCTCCCCGACCCCCCCCCCCCAAGCCCCGGGGGCGCCTCCCGCGGCCCGGCCGGGCCCCGCGGCTCACCAGTGCCAGTTGTTGACGTTGGTGGCGTCCGCCCGCTGCTCCACGATCCACCGCGGGTCGCCCTCGCCCCACTTGGCCATCGGGACCTCCTCCTCCTCCTCCTCCTCCTGCCGCCTCCCGTGGAAGCTGCTAGAACCGCCGGCCGCCCGCCTTCCTTCCGCCGCCGGCCCCGCTCCCTTCCGCCGCCCTCCCCCCCCCCCCCGCCCCGGCTGCGGGGTTCCGCCGCCAACTTTTCGTTCCGCCCGGCTCCCCTCAGGAGCCGCCCGCGCGGGGCACGCCGGGACTCGTAGTTCACGCGAGGAAGAGGAGAAGGGCGGGGGGGCGGCGGGCGGACTACAAGTCCCGGCGTGCCCCGCGCGCGCGAGGCGGCCGCCCTTCCTCAGCGGCCGGTGCCTGAGGCGTGAGGGGAGGTGAGCGGGGAGCGGGCGGCGGGCGGGGGCTGAGGCGCTGAGGAGGCGCTGAGCTCCCCGTCGCTGTGGCGCTGCCGTTGCAGATGAGCCGGCCGCGGGCGGACGAGGAGGAGTACTGGCACAGCTCCAAGTGCCGGGCCTTCACCTTCGACGACGAGGACGACGAGCTGTGCCAGGTAGGGCCCCCCCCCCCTTCCCCCCCCGGGGCTCCCCGGTGAGGCGGCCTGAGGCGAGCCCCCCCCGTGTCTGTCTGCCCGCAGCTGAAGGAGTCCAAGCGGGCGGTGAACAGCCTGCGGGACATCGTCGACGATGAGGAGGACGAGCTGGAGAAGGTCAGCTGGAGCGGGGAGCCCGTGGGAAGTGAGTGCAGGCCCCGGGGTGTCCCGAGGCCCCCTCCCACCCCTGCGGGTCCGTGCCCCCGCTGCTGCTGCTGGGCCTCAGCGCGGGGCCCTGCTGGGCCTCAGCTGCTGGGTGCCCTGCCCTGGAGCTCATCGCCCGCAGAAAGCGTGGCACCTGCTAGCCAGTGAGCAGCGTCCAGGCGGTGACACCTTACGTGTGGATCACCCACATAGCCCCTTCCTGGCCTGTGCTGCATCTCCTCCCACCAGTGCTGATTTTGCCTTTTCCCATCCAGTGTCTCTGCCCATCAGCTATTTTGTTGTACCGCCTTGTCCTAAAGCATGTGAAAAAATGCATGAAAAAGGGAAACCCATGTCTTGAACAAACAGAAGAAAGAGGAATGCATGTGAACATTGACAGCTGTTTTGTCAGCGTGGGGAGGAAACCTGTCTTAGTTCCCCAGTGTCCAGGGAGGGACCTACTTGTCTGTAATCTGAGGTAAGACAGAGATTCTCTGTCTTGGCTGCGTACCTCCAGAGCATGGATGATGCTTTACCTCATAACAGACACATAAATGCTGGGTGACGTACACTTTTTTTTTTTTTAATATAAGCCATAAAGAGCTGTATGGCATTGCTGAAATGCAGCCGTTTCTGGAGGGCAATAAGCAGCTGTTTAACAAACACTGTTACATGAAATTGGGATTCTGTGCAGTGCATTTGGTTAGCGCTGGGTGTCAGACTTAACCAGGACAGTTAGTGCAGAACTGACCGGGTCATGCTTGGTAATATTCCTGCCCTGCCATAAGAACTGTGTTTACAGAGTGGTTTCTCTTTCCCTGTTCTGAATAACCTCTGTCTGTGCACAGGCATCTCCTGGTCAATCAAAGAGACCGCCTCCAGCAGCTCTACCTCCCTGGATGGCCGAGACTCCAGCCTACAGAAGGGTTCTTCCTCCAATGCTGCTTTACCCAAGCAAGTTTCCTCCTACTCCCTAAGCAGCCTATTCAAAGGTGAGGTTCCTCATACACAGTACAGGCAAATGGCTTTTCCCACAAGAATATCAAGGGGAAATCAAGTTACCTTATGTAAATCATTAGTAAGAGTATTACAAAACAGGGAAGCTCCTGTCCCTCTTCACTGTGAGGGTGCATCTGTCACCGGTCAGAAACTGGTGACTGCCTGCCTTGTGCAGAAGACGGGCAGCTCTCCCATTGTGGGAGGTGGCTTTGGGGATTTTGGCTTCTGATAAGCTAGGCTCCACAGAATAGCAAGGTAGAGCACAGCACTTCACCACAATCTGTTTGCACAGTGGAAAAGAGAAGGCTGCAAAAGGACTGGTTTGATCCATGCAGGCCTCACCTGACCCTCATTGGCTCGCTGCTGCTGGTAGCAGTGTGCAACATGGGATAGTGCAGCACGGTCTGTGATGGCACAGGCTATTTCACATGGTTTGTGATGGCACAGGCTATTTCAAAGCCTCAGGCTGCAAGCAGGTGAGCCCCAGCTATGCCAGTATGGCACGTATCTCTGCAGAGTGGCCTGTTCTGCACTCGCATGGCTGCAGCTCACTGGACTGCAGTCTCGACCCGTGTTCCCTCTGCAAGAGATGTTACCAGAGCAGAGACAGTCTTTCATGAGTTTTGTTTTGATTGCAGGACGAAACAAACTTCCCAGTTTACAGTCCCTTTCGGATGGTAAGTTCAGAACCCCTGCATCATTGTGGGATGGGTGCAGGTTTGCATAAACCACAGCATTTCCAAAAAAAGGCGGTGTCATCTTCCTGGTATCACAGAAATGGGTTGTCTGAAAGTTGTTCAGCAAAGCAGCAAAAGGGTTGGCGCAATGATTTGAGGGAATCTGTTTATGTACAACTGATGACTGTTGGGTTCAAAGCAACTTTGTATAGCCATTTGATGCTTGTGTTTGGGTCTTCTGACACAGAAACCAAGGACAGGGCAGTTTTGGAAGTAGATATGAGTCAGGATTTTGTTGTGCTCCTCAGTTTTGTCCTTCCCTTTCAGCCCTCTCGGACACAGGAGTTAAAAACTATGCCCCAGAGCTGCGCAGGCCGAAAGCTGAGTACAAGGTGAGCAGCCTGTGTTTGTAGTGCTGAGATGAGAGCTTTTTGTGCTCTGAAGGTTTTATGGGAATTGATTAATGACTATTTCAGACAGCAGAGGGCAATGCAGGGATTAGGACAGGGAGCTGCAAAATGCAGACCCAGCCTCACAGCTGATTTAGGTGTTTTCTGCCCTTACCCAGAAATAGGGAGCTTTGCTGAGGATATTGGTTATTCCTTCCCCTGCTGAAGGCCCAGCAGTCTCTATGAAAAGGATTTCTAAATAGTGCTTTGCCAGTAAACTGCTTTCATGTTTGGTCAGATGAACTGCGTGCTCCTTAAAAGAAACCTGAAAGTTTCTAAACTTCTTGTTCATGAATCCCTGGGACAGGGAGGGCACAGACATAAGGTACCAGCTGGCAGGAGCGTTCTCCTCCCATAGAGGCAGTGCTAGGTGCTGCAGAATCCAGGGGTTCTGGGGATTGGGTGAATTCCTCTTGTCCCAGCCCAGCAGGTGTGAGGCTGTGGTTCCCTGTCCACAGGTCCGGACTGTAACAAGGCTGAGCACACAACCCCAACAGCTGCAGACGTGCACAGTGCTAGCACAGCTGGCCACACAGATGAACACAGACAGAAACCGGTGCCTTTACCAGCAGACATAGACACTCAATGTTCAAGCCAGACGCTGAGTCTCCTTTCTATCTGACCAATATTGAGTTCTACCAGTGGAGTATAAAAGCACTCCGTGAGCCTTTCCAGTAACTGTTCTGTGCCCTTATGCTCAGAACATCTGACCTTCAGTTATATATTGACTTGAGACACTCGTGTGCACTGGCTCCCTAGTAGGGAGGAACTGGAGCAGCTTTTTTTTTTTTTCTCTTTTATACTTGGGTTTTCAGTAATCTGTTGTTCTCTTGAGTTGCTCTTTGTTTTTCTTGTGGCAGGACTACAGCAGTGATTGGAGCCCCAAAGATACAGTCAGGCGAATGCAGAGGGGCAAGGTAAGAATATTCCTCTTTTGTCTGCTTTCGAGAGGAGGAGGGGGGGGGAATGCTCCCAAACTGCTTTACATTTCTCCATGCTTCTGGCTGTTCCATGAGCAGGAAAGGGATCCGTGTTGCTTGCAGCATCTGGCAGGGATGGTGCTGTGCCTGTCTGTTGCTTTGCCAGGTGGCAGTGCAGAGATCGCTGTAGCTCAGGAGCAGCAGAAGACCTGGAGGGTTTTGTTGGGTTATTAACTGAGTCTGCTCAGCTTTGACAGGAGGTACCTGCACTGCTGCAGCCCTCTCTACCCTTTCATCTCCATGGGCTCTGTTTATGGAAGATATCCAAGGCTGGGGGGCTTTATTTCATTGCTTAGTTGGTGGCAAATGGGGGGATGAAGATGGAATCTTAGTGTCAGCTGCCTCAGTTCGCAGTGAGTGCCCAGGAGCTGTGTGCAGCCCTTAAGAACTGCCTTCGAAGCTGCCTGGCCTTAATAGCTGCCGTGCTGAGGCATGCTGGACAGAGGGCAGGTGGACCAAAGGCTGAGAGAGGCCACAATTACAGGATAAAGAAGGGGGGAAGGGTCGTGCAGTTCTACTTTTCCATTCTCCTCCATGGGAAGAACACTATGGAGTTCCCTCCTCCTGTCAGGACCGGTGGATTGTGGCATGCAGGGAAGTTTGGCCTCGTTGTGAGAGTCTTTGTGCTAAACGTATGGTGTCTGCTGTGCTAACCCAGGCAGTAATGAGGGCTAACTCCACAACCTGAGCAGACAGCTTCCCAGGGATCACACAGCACATGGCTTCAGCTGAATGGGAAGTCCTCCAGTGGTTGGTGGGGCAGTGAGTTGTGTTACTGAAGGGCTCATGTGGAAAGATTGGGTAACACCTTAGGGCTTGGTTCAGCGTGGGGGCTTGCCTGATGTCTTGTATGCCTGCTTGTACCTCTTCTTTCTCCAGGTGTGCTCTCTAGAGAGATTTCGCTCCCTGCAGGACAAGCTGGTGCTCCTGGATGAAGCTGTGGCAGGGCACGATGGGAATGTCATTACAGCCGTGAGTCCTACTGGGGCCGTACAGGGCTGGGATCTCCGGGGTGACCCCACAAAGGCTGCTTGTGTGAACAGTCAGTTGGCCTCCTCATCTTGCAGGATGGGGTTTCTTGAGTTCAGGTGAAGAAGTTACAGAAAATTGTCAAAGCTTAAGGCTGGAAAGTTCCATATTCCTGCTGGCTTTCCTGCCAGTCTGCAGAATTTATCAGGTAATAACAAGGAACCTGATCCTTCAGCCCTCAAAGGGCTTCTTGCAGCAACTTCTTAAAGGCCAAGGTTTAGTCTGCTCCCTGCAGCACAGAAGATTTGAGACTTCTCTATTTTTTCTGGTTTCCACGGCATCAGGCAGCAGGTGGAGCTGTGTCAAAGCTTCCCCTGTCCAGGTCTTTTAAGTCCTCGGATGCTTCAGGGAAAGGTTTTTCTTTGTCTCTCTAAGCTAAGCTTCAGAGAAGCCAGGCAGCTGCGGCCCTGGCTCACTGCTTGCCCTGTGTCCAGTGGGTTGCAGAATTCAGCTGAGCATTGTAAGAGCTGTGCCTTGCAGAAGTTTCCTGAGAGGTTGGCCAAACTTGACAGTTTGCTGTCTCTCTGTCTTAATTCTGGTGAAGACTGGTACGCTCAGCTGAGAGCTGCCTCTCTGTGCTCACAGGTCCTGATATTCCTGAAACGGACGCTAAGGAGAGGTGAGTGTGACTGGGGCGAGGGTTTCTGGGGCGTGTTTCAGTTAAGGACAGAGAGGCTAGTTCTTTACCAGCTGCAAGTCACAGGGAGACAGCAGCCGAGGTATTGCTGCTTTACTGAGCGTGAAATATTCTTGCAGTGGGTGTAATGTGGGAGGGGGGTGGTGGTGCCCATCAGGGTCCCAGAGAGGAGCTTTAAACACTGGTAGGTGGTGGTGGTGAAGGGGTAAATCAGAATGAATCCGCAGGAGTGGCATTCTGCTGGGAATTCACCCAGCAGCCTAGTGAACGTGTCTCTTCTGTGTTGGAGCCCCTGGAGACTAGGCTTTGAGGTGGGGTAAGGTTGCTGAATCCTGCTAATTGCTTGCAGCTCCGTGCACCATGCTGAGCCCCCTCTGGCTGAGTCATGCTAACTTGCTTTGCTCACACGTGCACATCCCTCTCTTCTGTAGAAATCTTGTTTCGGGAGCTGGAGGTGCGGCAGGTGGCCTTGTGCCACCTGATCCATTTCCTCAAGGAGACCGGTGAGCAGAAGATGCTTCTGGATCTGCTCAGGTGAGGCTTTGCCCAGCCACGTGGCAGATCTGAGCACACTGCTAGGTATCTGCCTCCATTTAATGCTTGCTTAATCCCTTTTGCAGGTTCCTAGACAGGACTGAGGAAGTTGCTGTGAGTATTCCCAGGAGCAGAAGCTCCCTTTGCTTGGTGAAGAGGGTGCACTGAGCATGAAAAGGGCAGGGAGAGGTGGCTGCAGGGTGTCTGGTTGTCAGGCGAGAGCTTTGCATCCCTGTTGTGCCCCCTGGAGTCCTGTACGTCCTAAATTCATGAGACAGACTGTGCTTCTTTTCCCACTCCCTCCAGCTCTCTCAGTATCGGGAGCATTTGAACATCCAGGATGTAGAAAAGAAGAGGGAATTTCTGAAAGGATGCATTGGGTAAGGAAAAACAAAAGAGGGTGGGAGGGGTATGTGTGCTCCACAGAAGCTGGTAATAAAGAAAATGAGACCCCTGTCTAAGTACTGCAGCTTAAGTAGTTCCAAAGCTGATGCTGGCTTTGCCTCAGTGGTAGTGGGGTATTGTGGACATAACATAGACAGAAGAATTTGTGTTGATCACTAGTCCAGCATCTTCTGCTACTTACCTGGGGGCAGAAATGCTTTGTGGACCTTCTCATCAGGTTGTGAAGGGTGAAAGCTTGGGTGCTTGAGCACTTAAGGAAATTGGTAACATCAGCTTTAGGTTTTTCTGTATGGGATGGCACATTGTTTTTTCTTCTGTGGAACCTGTCTAGGAGAAAGGCAGCTGGAGAGGGCAGTGAGTGCAGGGTTGATGGGGCAAGAGCTTGAGTACCTACTGTCAGGCTGGGAAGAGTAGGGGGTGTTCCCCACATCCCTGTATGTGGAGAGCACATTCAGCAGAGAAAAACATCCTTCCAAGCATGCTGTGTTAAGAGCTGCTGACTGTTTTCTTCCTGCTTGTCTGGCCAGGCTGCCATTTCCACCTGAGGATATCTCCCACATCCAAGACCATTATACACTGCTGGAGAGACAGATCATAATCGAGGTATGAACTTTTTCTTTTGCTGGTCAGGAGGTGACCGCAACTATCTGAGATCTGTATCTGTTCCTGACTCATACCACACTGCATCTAAACAGCCTGCCTGGCTGGCGTAGTTTAACTGCTCTGCAAGCTGCTGTGCCAGACCCAGGCCCACGTGTGAAATAGCAGACATCAGACTGCGTGGCGTGTTGAGGCTGTGCTTGGGCTTTGCTATCACAACCCTCTGCCCAGACCTAAACCCCATAACTGGGTCAGGCAGCTGCCCTGACTCATGTTCACCCTCTCTGTCTGTTTCCTCAGGCCAACGATCGGCGCTTGGAGACGGCTGGGCAGTCGGAGATATTTCAGAAATACCCTCGCAAGGCCTCAATTCTCAACATGCCACTAGTGACCACTCTCTTCTATTCCTGTTTCTACCACTACACGGAGGCCGAGGTGAGGATGGTGTGGTAGAGGACCAAGGTTACATCTCATCCCTGTAGCCCTCAGTATGTGAGGTGTTTAAGCTGGGCATGTTAAGGAAAGAAGGAGAGGAGGTTATTTCATCCATAAGAGAGACCAGAGAAATGAAGCTACCTCAGCCATCTGGGACCAGGTTGGAGATTTCTTTTTTGCTCTAAGAAAGGACATTCAGCCTGGGGTTGTGGGGTTTAGCTGCCCAGCACGGTAAAACCACCACAGTCCTATCACAGTGTTGCTTCCTAAAAGAAATCACTGTCTTGTGCTGCCACCAAGCAGACAGAATTAGTCCTTAATCCCATGAGGCTGAGGTGTATGGTTCTGGTCTCTGAAGTGCTGGAGGTGCAACAGCTTGAGAGAATGTAGTGAAAACCAAACCAGAGACCTAATGGAGTAGGTTGGTTGCTCTCTTCTGTCAGTTTTTCCTTTGTCACTGTAATGAGCAAAAAGCTCATAAAGACTTTGATAGCAGGGAGATTGATCATGTGCTGGGCAAATGCCTTACAATGAAAGGTGTTTGAATCTCTATCTTGGCCTCCTCTGAGTTTGCACTGCCTGTCTGCTCTCTCTAGGGAACATTCAGCAGCCCGACCAATCTGAAGAAAACATTTAAGGTATGTGAGCTTCCTGCAGTGTGGCAGCACCAGCTGAAAACGTGGGCAACTGAATTGTGTTTAGCGAGGGGGCTGGGCAGGAGTTTTAGAGGCTCAGCACAGACACGGGTTTGGGAGAAGCACTGCATTCTTGTTGGGCAGGCCCATTGTGGAAGCTCAGAAATGCAAGTGGGAGTCATGTGGAGGCTTCCACTGTCCCACTGAGTGGGGCCCATGCATCCTGGCTGCAACAGCACTTGCAAATCCCCATCTCCTGCTCTCTGCAGTGCTGACCATGGTCTCAGGCAGTGTCTCACTTCCTTGCCTGGCTGTTTTTGTGGTTTCTGACAAGGCTGGGGACAGGCGCCATTCCTCTCCATCCCACACAGGCCTTCTGAGCAGTGCTAGTGCTCTGACTGCAGCTCTCTGCCTTGCAGATTCCTGATAAGCAATATGTGCTGACTGCCCTGGCTGCCCGTGCCAAGCTGCGAGCCTGGGAGGATGTGGATGCCCTCTTTACCACCAAGGTGAGTTGGGGAAAGCCTTGCTGGGAATTCAGTTCCAAGTGCTGATATCTCCTCCTGATAGCTGGCTCATTGTGGAGTTACCAGACAGACTGGTTTCATTTCAGCAGGGCCCAGCAGGGTGTTACAATATATTCCTCCTCTCCCTGAGCTCTGCTGGGCCTGGACTGGCTGCAGTGACTGGGCCAGAGTTGCAGGCTGCCCTCATACCCCTTTACCAAATGGTTCACAGCCAGCCCGAGCCTAGCCCCTGGATGAAGGGCTCTGCCAGCGGTGCGTGTGGTGGCTGGTGGGGTGCGTTGCTGGCAGCTGGAGAGATGTTATTTCTTCCTTCACAAGGGGAGAACCAGTTTCTTGCTTCCTCTTGCAGTGGCTGGAGGGATTGCCTGTTAGGTTTAACAAAAGGTTTGGCTGTCATTTCAGAACTGGCTGGGCTACACCAAGAAGAAGGCACCTATCGGCTTCCACCGGGTGGTGGAGATCTTGCAGAGGAACAATGCGCCTGTCCAGGTGAGCAAGGATCTGCCTGTGTCCTCTTGGTCTTCACTGGGATTTGAGGCATGATCGATTCCCCAGGTGAGCTGCCCACAGAGCGAGCTCTCCACAGTGCATTGCCAGCTTTGTTTGCTACGGTTACTTTCTATATGCTTCATCTATCTGGCAAAGGCTGACCTCATCCCTAGAAATGAGGTGGAACAGGACTTGGAGCTTTGTGAGCAAAGTTCTACTGCCCTTGGAGTCCTTAGCAAACTTGTCCTGGCCACTTGTTGCCTCAGGATGGATGGAGCCAAGTCTGTGTGACCAGTGACCTTGAAAGAATTTGTGGCTGGAGTGAAAGAATGGTGCCGGAAGTACCTGCAGAAGGGAGCCGACACACTCTTCCTTCCCTTGCAGGTGCTGCAGGAATACGTGCGCTTGGTAGAGGATGTGGAGACACGGTTGAACCTTGCCACAAAATACAAGTGCCACGATGTTGTCATAGATGTGAGTCCTTGCTGTGTGTGTGCAGAGAGGGGACAGGAGCCTGCTCTTTCTCCCCAGCTTTCCCATGCCAATTTGTTGCTGTGTGCCTGGTGGGGTTTGCTTATTCCTGAGTCTTGGGAAAACTTCCAACTGTGGAAGTGTCCCCTTCGCTCAGATGTGTGCTGGTTTTGCTGTTTATCTAGACGTACAGGGATCTAAAGGATCGCATCCAGCTGATGGCATATAAATGCAAGGTGGAGAGAGGCTCTGCAGAGGAAGAGAAGATAAACAGCATACTCAACAACACGGTAAGAAACACCTACTGCTTGTTGCAGAAACTCTCATCAGAGATGGCTTTTGGTTAGGTGTGCAGAAAGGGCATGGCTCTCCTGCATTCTTTTCTCCCTCCTGGGAAGCTACAGTCATGTTTGGGGTTGCATTCAGTGTAGGAATGAAGGGTGAAGCTGATAGAAGTAGCACATCTGCGGTCAGCACTGATGTTAGTCGTGCCTTCTTCTCTCTTTTAGCAAATCCGATGGAAGAACTGAGCACCTGCAAGCAGCCTGCTTGGACGTTGCCTTGCCAGCGAGAGAGGGAACTGCAAAACCTGGTCCAGCGCCAACAGAGCGACTCTGTTACTCCTCATTGCATGATCAGTGTTCGTCAGTGACAGTGGGTGCCCGCGGCTCGCGGGACAGAAGCGTTCAGGCTGGTTGAAGGCAGCGGCTCTGATGCAGCCAGTGAAACCACGGAACTGATCCACCAGGGCTGATTCCTTTTGGAATCTGATTCTCTTTGACCTGGCTGTAAGCCGGGCATGGCTTTTGTTTACAGAGGGAAGTTGCTGGGCAAGACAAGGGTACATTTGCTCTGTGTGGTGTCTGAGCTTATAACTAGCAAGAGGAAGAGGTCAGCCACGCTCATGGGTCTCCAGCAGGCAGTGCTGACCAGTCCCTGTAACGTTCAAGCTGGCTTCGGCATCACCAGTCATGGCTGTGGAGAGAGTGAAGCCAACTGGGCTGTGTTCTCCCCGTGTCAGAGCGGGATGGGGGAAAGGGCCAGCTGCACCTTAAAGTCCATTTCTTCATTTTGTTGTGGCTCACCCTAGGAAAAGAAGTGTTGTATGAACTCCTGCAGAGAGGCAGGGCAGCAGCCTCTGCCTGTATCCCCATTCTGGCACTCTGCAGCTCTCAGCAGATACCTTGGTAAGGGAAGGGTGAGCACATTGTGCAGAGCTGGTCAGAACCCTGCTGTGTTGGATGGAGAGCCAGGAGCGACCCTTCTCAGTCAGCACAACCCTGCTGGCCCCAGCAGGTTTTTTTTTTTCTCAGAGTGTTATGCCAGAAAGGATTGAATTGCACTTTCTCAGAAAAACAACTCCTCAGGCAACTGCTGGCTCCATCCTTCCAGACTTCACTTCCATTCCTGAAATAAAGCTGTCTCTTTCTCCTTGGGCTGTTTATTTCCTTCCTGCATTGAGCACTTTGCCACTCTGTGCAGGTCCTGAGCAATTTCTCACCTTCTACAAAGTGAGTATGCAGGGTGTTTTCTTAGGTCCTGAAAAGCACATTGAGTGTCACTGGGAAGAGGCTTTGCTTGCAGCACTACCTTATTTCACACCTTCCAAGCCGTCAGCACACATGAATTCATTTGAATGTTGCAGGAGCTCTGCTGCCCTGTGGGTGATTGCAGAGAGTTGAAGGTTATGTGCAGCAGTGCACCAGTTTGAGGGCAAGTTTGGGCTCCAGGATCCCGATTGCACTGTGCACTAAGTGTGATCTCAGTTTGTGTGGTCACTGCTGGTTTATTTTTTTCCCACAGAATTATAGGACTGATTAGGTTGGAAGGGACTTCACCATCATCTCATCCAATCCCCCTGCTCAACCGGGGGCACCTACAGCGGGGGGACCAGGACTGTCTCCAGTTGGGTTTTCAGTATCTCCACAGCAGAAGCCTACCCAGCCTGTCTGGGCAACTTTTTCTGTATTTGACCACCCCCCTGTTTAACAACAACAACAAAATTGTTTTCTTGTGTTCAGAGTGTTTTCATGTGTTCGGACGGGATCTCACATCTTCCAATTTGTGCCCGCTGCCTCTCATCCTGTCTCTAGACACTGCTACCACGAATAGTCTGCCTATTTTCCTTCCCTCCCATCAGCTATCTATACACACTGATCAGACTTCCCCTGAGCCTTCTCTCCAGAGCGAGCAGTCCCAGCTCTTGGCCTGTCATACAAAAAACTCTCTAGTCCCTCAGCCACCTGAGCAGCCCTTTGCTGGACTCTGGTATGTCCACATCTGTGCTAAGAGCCCAGAATGAGGCAGCACCCTGGGTGTAGAGGAGGGATTGCCTCCTGTGACCCGCTTCCTAATGCCCCTGAAGCTGCTGGCTGGGGTGAGGTTTGCTGCTGGGCTCACCCATGTGCCCCAGGCCGGGACGGTGCTTGGTTGTGGGATTTCTGAGTGGAGCTGCTGGGCTCTGGAAGAGGCGATGCTCCCGGCTCCTTGTAGGAAGGAGTGAATGCCCCGAGGCAGCTGGTAACCGGGCGCTTGCCATGGCAGCAGGGACACAAACTGGGACAGACCCCGAGCAGGTGGAACCTCGGCAGGCTGCGGGTGAGTGATGGTGCAGGTCAGGACCCCAACCACACGTGGTATGGCAGGCATGGGGCGGCTTTGACCCTGGCTCAGGCTTGGCTGAGGGAGTTTCTGTCCTGGTGGTGCCTCTTACCCCGTGGGAGCCGTATGGTTGAAAGCCCTCAGTGTCTCTGCATCTCTGGGGCGGGTTTGTGGTACTCTGAGTGGTGCTGCGGGCTCCCTGGCACGAGGCAATGGGCACAAACTGGTTTTCAGAGCTGCTCATAGTCACTCTGTTGTGACAACTGCCTTGTGCCCCCCAAAGCATCCCTGTGGCCCTCTTCAAGCACTGCTGCAGCTACCAGGCAGGGCTCCCACACCTGCGTGCTGCTGCTGAGCTGCAGCCATTGGGGACGTAAGAGATGTCTACAAGGAGAACCCCCGAGAAGAGCCGGGGTCTGTGTGTTGCCTCTACCTCCTCTCTAGCAGGTGCTGGGACGGGCTGCAGCGTTGTGTGGCTGGAGGCCGTGCCCTTCTTCTGAATCCTCGCTGCTGATGCTTGTCCTGGGCTAAGATGTGCGACATCGCAGAGCCCTTCGCATCCTTCCAGGCTGATGAAGCTGTAGAAGGCGAGGAGGGGTGGCTGTACCTGACAAGGCGCCACAAGGGGCTGGCAGTGAACGCGTGCGCCCACTCCCTCTTCTTCTGCAGGCTTCTCCAGGCCCTCAGGTAAGGCGAGGTGAGCTCCCACTGTTGGCAAAGTGTGCTGCTCTGGTGTCATGTCGGGGGGACCTCACAGCACCGAGCTCTTCCCAAAGTACTGCATCCTTACTGAGCTAAAGTGTGACGCAGGCACATCACCACAGGTCTGGTGCAGGTCCAGGTAGCACCAATGTGTCCCTGGGAGCCTCTGCCTCTCTGGTAGCCCTGCTGAGGACCATGGCTGGGTGTGAGAAGCAGGGCCCGTGGCATGGGACCCTTCCCGGAGGTCAGGGCTGCAGGTGGTCTGGGCAAACGTGGCTCCCGCTGGGCTGACGGCAGCTCCTCTGCTTCCCCAGACCAAACGGGACCGAGGAGGCCGTGCCGACTTCCCTGGTGGGCAGCCGCGGCCTGAAGGTCGGCATTATCGGCGGGGGCCACCTCGGGAAGCAGCTGGCCCAAGTGCTACTGGCGCTGGGCCGGGCTCCGCGCCCCTCTATCCGCATCTCCACCCGGCGCCCCGAGAGCCTGGGTAAGTGCTCCCCAGCCGGGGCCTGGCAGTGGGACTCGGTGTAAAACTCCTCCTCATAATTGTATTGGGGCAGAGAGGAAGCAGGGGTTATTACGTGGCTTTTTATAGATGCTGAAAAGTAGCCAGATCCCAGGGCTGGGCTCTCTGGCTTTAGATCAGCGTGCATGGGCCGAGCTTGCTGTCTATTCCTGGCCAGCAGGCTGCCTGCAGGAGCGGTGATGGCAGCCAGCCACCCCCTGTGCCATTTGGGGCGGGCAGCCAGCCTGCGAGGGGTGGCTGTGCATCACCCACGTGTGGGTGCTTCTTCCCCGTGCTGGCTCCGTGGGCTCTGAGCCCCGTGCACCTCTCTTGCTGCAGCAGACCTGCAGGAGCAGGGCCTCACCTGCCTCTACGACAATGCGCAGCTGGCGGCCTGGGCGGACGTCCTGTTCCTCTGCTGCCTGCCATCACACCTGGCGGCCATCTGCTCCACCGTGCGGACGGCCATCAGGAAACCCTGCGTGGTGTACAGCCTCGTCACTGCGGTCCCTCTGCCCAGGTAAAATGGCCCGGGCCATTTTTGCAGCCCAAAGCTCAAGGGGTGAGCGCAACGTGTGTGCTCTGGCCCAGCCAGAGCTGCGGGGGAGCACAGCTCTTCCCGTGCCTCACGATTTTGCTGCAGAGCATTGCTGTGAGCCTGGTCGTGGTCAGTCAGTCCCCTAGGCCCCCAGCTGCTGGATGCATGGGAGCATTTCAGAATCTCAGCTGGTTTCCTAAAGGAAGCTTTAGGCTTTGTGGCTCTGAACTCAGACGTGGTCAGGAGGTGTCAAAGCAGCTCCAGCTCAAACACTGCCCTGGTACTGAAACCCCGCTCCTGCCAGGGCCTCTGGTTACTGCTGTAGGATAACCGTGAGGTAACGCAGAGAAAAACATGCAAGGCAGCAGCCTGCATTTTCCTCAGGCAAAAAAAAAAAAAGCAAACCCAAGGCGCTTCCTTTCAGTTTGCAGATCCCACACAGGACAGCTGCTTCCTCGCTTCTCCCCCAGCAGCCAAAGCAGGGCCGTGCTGGTGCTGATCGCAGGGCCGAGGGAAGGGGCCAGGGGCTCTGGAGGAGGTGGGCTCTGAGGTATCCTCCTCTTCTGGCACACCCAGTTCTTCGTGTGCATTTGTTTTCAGGTTGAAGCAACTCCTTTGCTACAATGCCATCGTGAGGCCACAGTACCAATGCCCTGGCCAGGAGCCCACGAAGGAGTGGGGGATGAAGGGGACAATCACAGCAGCGCTGCAAGACCTTGCTGTTGTGCAGGCAACATGCCCCCTCAGCTCCCAGGGTAAAACCTCTTGCTTTGTTTAAACTCAATAGCAAAGATTAATTTTAATACCCTCACCTGAAATGATCCTAAATTAGAGGTTTCAAACAAACCAGCCCTGATTGCTAATGCAATTCTTTGCAGGCCCGTGAGTCGAGAATCTCTTCACACCTGTGTGCATATTGGTCGTTGACATTTGATTTTGTTTGTTGTGCAGGGAAAATCAGAGTCAACGGCAAATGGCTGGTGGGCATTTTCTATGCAGCCCTGAACAGCAGCATGTGGCAGAGCCTGCCTCACCAGAAGGCACTGAAATTGCTCAATGACCTCTGCTTTCCTGCACACTGCCCCATCTGTACCGAGCAGAAAGCTTCCTGCCCGCGGTTTGAGTGCGAGAGTTTTGTCAGCAAAAATTTTGCCTGTTCAATGACACAAGAGGAGTAAGTAAAAGGTTGAGTGCCAAGGTGCTGCTTGTTTGGGTTTTCTCTTTGCTCTGAAATGTGCCACAGCCAAAGCATGGGGCTGTCTTGCTGGGTTGGAAGGTGCTGAAATGAGTGCTGCTCTCAGGACCACACACCTGCCAGGAAAGATCGCTTTAGATATGTTAGCAATAAAAGACCAGGACTATCATCCCTGAGTTATTTTGTCCTGGTCCCTTGTTCCTGTTTGTCTGGTAGTTGGGATTGTCTGAAGCCACTGGTCAGGATTGAGACACTGGATGCAAAAAATAAATAAATAAATAAATAAATAAATAAATAAATAAATAAATCCTATTGGAATGCCTGGAGAGGACATTTTTTATGAGTAATGAATTTACATTAGTTCAAGACCAGGTTACTGAGGATGTGAAGTCAGGGGAGCACTGAGGGAAAAGGCTCCTACTGGTACAGGATCTCTCTACAGGCGTTACGTTTGGTTCTGCTATGCCTGGCACAGTAATGCCTGGAACACTTCAGCTTCACGTCTCGAAGTCTGATTGTTTCTCAAAGACCAGAAAAAAAAATAGTAGTCAGACACTGAAGAAAGACATTATTTGGTAAGTTATTAGCAAGCTACAATAAAAGATTCTGCTTGTTCTCTCTTCCCAGAACCTTCCCCTGGTTTGACCTGACAGCTGCACAGCTGAGAGAGTCTCCCTTCAGCCAGCTGCTAGACAAGAGTGAATTTCTTCAGAAGCATCTTGCTCTGCTGTACCAGGCATCTTTTGGAGACTGGCCTACAAAGCAGCGTGGGCTGATCAGCACCAAGACATCTCTTACATCAGCTGTAGTGGAGCCTGGCGTGGCATTGGCTCACAAAACCTCACTGCCCACAACTGCTTCCAACATTTTCTCAGAAATCCCAGAGGAAACTGCTGACTATGATTCTAAATCCTCGTAAGCTATAATGAAGCCCATGGCAGAATGCTTTGCTGAGATCTCATCCCAAAGGGATAAAAACCCAGATATTGATAACCCTCTTCCATCATTTCCCCTTCCTGGACTCATGCAGTTTTATGTGGTAGAGGAACAGACTGTAAGGACTTTGTATTGCTGGGAAAAAAATAATGCCAAAAAGCTAATAAACCTTTATTTATCCACTGCTCGGTTGTAATACAAGCTATTGATGGAGATCTTCTCTTATAAAAGATTACAAACTAGAATTACATTCTTTTCATTCTTTTTCCTCTTTTCTGAAACACCATTTTGCATCAATCTGCAGCTTTGCCAAGCATAAAACCAGCATTTTTACTAACATATCGGCACTGAGATCTCTTGATTCTCACCTTTGGAGACAAGAACCACCTCTCCATGTACTTGAAGCCTAATCCGGTTTGTGAATAAATTGCTAAGGATGGCTTTGCTGTGAACAAAGGTCTTGTTGGACAGCTGTGGAATATGACAATGACTGTTGCCTCAGGCTGGACTGGGGATTGAGAGAAGCAGCACTATTTGTTCTTGAACTCCTTAAAAGATGTTCCAGCCAATAACCTTATTGATGCATTTGCTTTTACAAGTTTTATACACCAGACTGCTTGGTAAACTTGTTTTTTCCTGACCACCCGAATCTTGCCTTATTTTAATCTTAACTTACTTATCACACAGTCACCTCGGACTATGACCTGATACAGCTTCACTGTATCAGTTCCAACGGAAATGTGAATTACAGTTGCTTTGTACTGGCTACAGCTTTGGTCTAAATAATTAATGAGGATTGGGCCCTGTCCTTTTCTTTTTTCTTCCCCATGGGGATCTCAAGGAAGGCTTTGTGGCCAAACAAAATTGTGATGATTTAGTCAGAAGCACTCTTTCTGTTGAGCCAGGCTTTAATCGACATTTACTTGTACTTCCTTGCTGGTGACAGTACATGTTCCAGATAGGTTGTAAAACTGAAGTCCCCCCACCATTACAGACTCTGTGGTACTTCAGGGAAAAAGCATTTAACTGGGTGTTCTGTCTAGATCCACCCAGGACAGATCATTTGTCATTCCCTAACTTCTCTGGTTTACCTTACAGTGTTCTCTCGTACTTCCTGCCTTGTGTGGCAGTACTGTTTACTACGATAAACCACTGCCGGGTTCTGTCTCACAGGAAATCACTTCCGTGATGAGGACAGGGATTGGTTGTCTGTGTTGTAACTAAGCCCCTTCAGATCATTGATGGCAGAAACTGGTAATTAAAACACATCTATGATTGTTGTTTTTTTTTTCTTTAATCAACAGTAAAACAGAAAGGAAAGACAGTGGTAAATTCATGACTGATTTATGGGTTCTGCCTCTCTTAGATCCTGGAAGCAAATGAAGGACTGCAGAAAATCCTCGTGGAAAAGAGCTGGTGTAGGGATGTGTTGTAATCAAACAGCTAAGAGCTGCAATGGGCTGTTGTGGTATGGGGAGAATGTGGAACTGTACCTCCTTACTACAAGGTAATAAGGGTACATACTGCTGTCCCAGCTGGGCTTCTTACGAAGGTGGAACTTCTGTGTGACTCTCATCCTGCCTCTGGGTGTCCTGCGATAAAGGGACAGCGTCTGCCTCTAACCCAGCCTGGGCTTGTTGCGAAGGAGGAACTGTGCTATAGGGCTCCAGGCCTGCTTCTTGGACAAACTGCGAGAAAGTGAGGGCATCTGCTTTCTGTCCTGATCGGGACTTCTGCTCCAGGAAGAGGCCCATGTTGTCTCTGTACGGGAGGGCAATGGATCTGCTGAAGACTGGCTCTTCGATCCCCAGCAGCTCCCTCACATGTCGTGAAATCTCCTGAAATACAAGACAAAAATATCAGGAATTCTCACTTCACAGGGCAATATATCATTCATTGAGCAGAAAAATGAACCGAGTTCCCGAATTTTGGAACATTTTCACTCTTGAATTTGCAACTCAGAAGGGCCATGATCTTGGCATGACATTGAAAAAGGAGAGCAGACCTCTCGTTCTCCAGATTTGCTGTGGGTGATAGCATCAGAGCTGCTCTCTTTAGTGGCACAAATATCTTGGCTTT
This sequence comes from Anas platyrhynchos, assembly GCF_047663525.1. Taxonomy (NCBI): domain Eukaryota; kingdom Metazoa; phylum Chordata; class Aves; order Anseriformes; family Anatidae; genus Anas; species Anas platyrhynchos. The sequence goes on from NC_092591.1 coordinate 23,095,210, forward strand.
CCTGTTTGCACTTGCAGAACAAACAAGTTATGGGTGACTGAGCTGGAGCCTATACTGCCTAATGCAAAAACATTGCTGTTTGCTGAGTTACATTGTCAACAACAGTCTATACACAGAAGAAGAGGTGGAAAAACCAATTAAACCAATAAACCCTATTGCTCAAATCATGGGTGAGTGGCTGTAAGAGCCGGCTGGACCTGGCACCCTCAGTGAAGAGACTTGCCGTTATTTTTGAGTCACCTCTGAGAACGTACCCTCCTGATCTGACTAAGGCTTTGAAATGCAGTTCTCAAGGTTTTACTCATCTTTCACAGTATTTCCTCAAAACCTTCCCCCAGCCTTGGCTTGACACTGAAGAACCTTGTCTGAAATCAAAAGAACGCTGGAGTGATATTTTCAGTGGTTTTGATACCATTTTCAATACCAACATGGTGGAATTAAAACCAGCAGTAACTTCACCTGCCCATGCTGAGCAGCTTTCACAAAATGTAATGTGGAGTTCTGTATCAAACTGCCATTTCCCCTAATTTCAAAATGTTTCTGTGTCACTGAACCGATGCTATCATGCTAATTTCTATGGTAACTATCTGGGTTTTGACTATTTACAGCCTTTCACTGATATTTCTTACTGGGAAGCTGGTGTGCCCCTGCACACAGGTTTACGGCCTCACCTTTGCACCTGCCCCAGTCCACCCTTACTGACAGACCCAGGTGGGCCCCAGTTTGCTCAGAGCTCTGCAAACCTGGGTTCCAGCTGAGCAGGGTAGAGTTAGAAAACACAAACAGCAGGGGAGAGCATGGTCTGCAAGCACATCTAGGTTCCACCGAAGTCTGTCAGATGTTCCTAAATCACTTACAAGCTTCAGAAAGCATTACTGAAAGAGACTCATCTCCAAGCGTGCTGAATTATGCCAGCTATCACTTATTCTAGCTCTGATTAATTTCTTCAGTTTCCGCAGGAGAAATAACAGGCTTTGCAGTTGATTTCCTAGCCTGTGGCTTAGTGTTTCTCAGCTGTTAAACAACCACCATACAAAATCCCTGTATCCCGATGTGAGGGTGAGGATTAAAAAGCATGTAAAATACTTGCCACCTTTGGCAAGTGCCAATGACTGACTACAAAGATTGCGATTGCTTGCACTAGAAATACTCTTGAAAGGTGGCTGTCTGGAAAAAATCACCACTGCAATTTGATGCCTTCGATTCTGATCAACAGGCAAACTGGTGGTGCTAATCAATACTTGTGGTGGCATATTCCATTCCAAACAAAGACTGAAGATCGTTCAGCTTAGCGGTGAAAGTGCTTTTTGGTGCTCTAGAATAAAAAAGCAGTGCTCAGACTCTATTCATTGGAGCATAAAGATTTTCCCTCTCCCAGGTTATCTGAACTTCTACCTTGTGTCCTCTGGGGAAAGCAACTGTAAATCACAATGCGAAACAAACGACTTGGCTCAGTAACTGCAGCCTCCAGTCCCTCTGTGGTTTCCATTACAGAGAAGGAGAAGGAAGAAAATGAAATTTAAGTCAACTTGCTCTGATAAAGAATGGCATTAATGAATCAGTTCTAGCAGAATCAGACTGCTTTCTCAAAGTACTGCAACTTGGTAAATTATCCCTTCTAACTCCTGGAAAAAAATGCAATTGGATACCACCTTTCTTTTAAAACCAGATAACTTCTCCCATCTGTGACCCAGAGTCTTGTCCTTATTCTGTGAAGAGCTTTGCTCTTCCAGGAAACATCTGTAAAGTTTTTGGATCTGTTTTATCAGTTGAACTTTCTATTACATTTTCCTTTTTAGGATTACTTGTGTAGTCAGTTTCAATTTCTCAGCCGATATTGAAAACAGGAACAAAAGACAGGCCTGCAACTAAAGCAAAGTTAGTTTGCAGCTGAAGCAAAACCTCAGTTTTATTCCTGGGCTTGTCTTAGTTCCTTCACATGATTTTGAGTTGGTGTTTTTCTCTTTGCTCCTATTTTTGTAGAGCTCTGAGGACCTCCCAGGGATGCTGATGCTCACTGCAGTCACTGTTGCAGTCTGAGCTCACATCTCAGGCCAGGTCTCTGTGTTCATGCTCTGTAGCCTCGGAAGGCTCTGACACCAGGTGTATGCATACCTGCTTTGAACTGAGACTCCTGCTCAAAGCTAGTGCCTTTTGATCCCAAATCAGATTTCCTCCTGATCCTTCTGTATTAGCTGCATCTCTGCTAACGTCAACAACATAAATCAGCCTAAAGCAGTTTTACTAGGTTTACTTCTATGTTTGTTATTTTAAAGTGCTTTTTGGTTCATAAATAGATTTTTTTGGTACATAAATAGATTGCTTTGGCCTATGTTACCCTCTGTTTGGATTCAAGGTACAGCCCTTCGACTTTGCAAGAGACCAGACTACAGCTTGATGTCAAAGGGAAGAATGCATTTAAGGGGGAGCATGAGATCAGCACAACCAAACCCACAGCCAACAGTAGATGCCTGTGATTCAGACAGTGGGTCCATCGCTGCACCACTAAAGGCTCTGAAATCTCTCTCTCTCGAATCTGTTCAAACAAACCTAAGCTCACGCTTCTCTGTTGATGATTACTGCTTTGTAGGGCACATGCTAATTGTTAGATACCTCTTTGCTAGTATTTATCTTCAGCTGTTGTGTTTGCTGACTTTAAGGGTGTGGTAACTGTAAGCCACAGCAGTCAAACCACAGATCCCAGGAAAGAGAAAGACAAATTGCTATTAATTTCTCCATTTTACACTCTGTAAAGCACAGGCAACACCTGTGCTGCTTCCACAGTGTAGGCATGTGCAAGAACTCTTTCAACAATCCGCATCTCCTTTGGCTAAAGCCTGCTTTGGGTGAGGTTTGGAGCTGTAATGTGAAGTAAACCAAAACAATAATCACAAAAGCTAGAAGTTTTAGTGGGTCCTTTACTGTCTTGGTGTTAACCTAAACTTCATAACCAGAATCTCTAATATCTTATACCACTACGCTTCTGCTGATTTTAATATAATTACACTATTCTGTAAAAAAAACAGTGTGGTTTAATGAAGAGTAAACTAGTGTGTTTCAAATACTGAGCTGTAATACCTAGGCAATGAGCTGTTCAGGTACGGTTTCTTGCCTCCTATTATCACCCCTAAATGAGGCAATAAAAGATCAAGAACACGCTCCTCCGCCATGGTTCTAGTGAAAACTCGATGAATATAAAAGGATAGAAAAATGTCATACATATATTTTAGATATGAAATGCTTCTTTTTGAAACTTTTAGCAATCCTTGGAAGGCCAGACTATAACTAAGAGCTAACTATTGTTGTTTGTTAAAGAAAGGACAGCTTGAAAGGAAAATTACGTGTTTATAAAACAGGGAAGAGGCCAAGATGTTGTTCAGCAGGGCATAAAGCAAGGAAGCAATAACAAATTGACCTTCTGCTGCTTGAGAACTGTGCCTCAATTGCAGCACGCTAAAGCTGCCCAGATTTATAGATGCTCTACGAACCAAGTCAGATCAGCAAGCGGAAAACTACTGAGAAGAAATTCTGAGGGAGTTTCTAGGAAAGCCGTGTGCACCCCGCTAGGGGTTTTTGTGGGGTCGGAGGAGCAGTGCAGGCTAACTGCACGGCCAAGCTCCTGAGGTACTGCTGGCACGCGGTGTCCATGGCTTTACACCCGAGGACTCGTGAGCCGCCCTTAGGCTGAGGGGCCTGGCGGAGCACCCGTCTGAGGGCCGGGCAGGGTGTCGCAGCCGGGGCACCTGCATGTGGCCGAAGTCGGTGACGCCCATGGCGGGCAGGCTGCTGCAGGTCACCAGGACGAGGCGGCGGCCGCTGATGCCGTTGGCTCTGAAGCACTCCTGAGGGGAAGCGGAGCGGGCAGCGGGTCAGCCGCGGGCTCAGCCCCCCCTCCTCACCCCTCACCCCGGGCCGGGCACCTCGTACTGGGGGAAGCCGAGGCTCGACACCCACTCGGCCACCTCCGCGCTGCCCCAGCGCAGGGCGGGCGGGGCCGCGGGCTCCATGGCGGCCGCCGGGTGCCGCCGGGCCCCGTTCCCCCGGCAACCGGCGCTTCCTGCGGCCGCCCCGCGCCATCGCGGCCCCGGCTCCGCTCGGCTGTTTCCGGCGGGGCGCTTCGGCTCCGCTCGGCCGTGCCCATGGCGGCCGCGCCGCCCGCAGCCCCCCAGGGACCGCGGTTCGAGCCCCCGGGCGGCCTCAGCGGCGCCTCAGGTACGGGGCGGGGGCGGCGGGCGGGGGCTGAGGGCGGTGCGGGTGCGTTTCCCTCGTGTCTGAGCGCCCCGAAGCGCTGCGGGGTTGTTCCATCTCGCCCTGTGTTCTCTCTGCGGTCAGGAAACGAGGATGCAGCCCCACGGACGGAGCCTGAGGAGCAGCCGGGGGAGCCCTCGGAGCCCAGCGCCTCGCAGTGCGGGTAGGGAGCCCCCCGGGCTGCGGGCCCTTCGCCCCCGCCTCGGCACACAGCGGAGACTGTCAGGGTGGGGAGGGGGGACAGGACACAGCTGTCGGCTTTCAGGCGGTGTATGCGGGAATCAGTGCTGGAGGGGCTGTTCCTGTAGGCGTCAGGGTGTTACAAAGCCTACAAAATAGCCAAGTGCAGTTCGTGCCTCACCTCTTCAGATCCCAGGCTCAGTCAGGTTGCAGGGAACGCCGGGGGGTTTGTATTCAGCGAGAACTAAGGGGCTAATGAACTACATGAACTAATTCCGCAGGAAATCTGCCCTGCTCTCACTGAAGGACAACTTAATAATTAAGCATTCCCACCCTGTATGGTTCTGGTGAAAGCTGAGCTAGAAAATGCATCTTACTGCTTTTCATTTATTTTTTTGACAGTGTTGTTTGCTTTTTCTTCTTCACCCTTCGTCTTTCACGTCACGCTTCCCTTCATGCTGCTGATCAGCCTCCTTATCAGCCGTGGGGCTCGTCATTACCTGTTGGGCAGGTGGTGCTTGTGGCCAGCCTGCTGGCTGCAAGCACAAGCACTGCGTGCTGTGGAGTTGTCACTTACCAGCATGCATGTGTTGCATGTGGCACGATTTTAGAAATTTGCAAGTTAAATTTGTCAGGCGGAAGATCACACAATTCATTAAATAACTACCTCATTAAGAAAATTCAGAAAAAATCAGCAAATGACCCTAGTTAGTAAAACAGCAGTTTGATGTCATCTTGGCTTGGTGCAAATGATATTGATATCTACTTTCTTGACTCCAAATGTGTTCCTGTAGCACTCTTTACTATGTTCTCTAATTTTCTTTAAAGAATGAATGTAGGCTGTGAGCAGAATGGCCACAGTAGATGCTGGATACTCATGAAAGTTACCTGATAAATTGTGTAAGTTGAATCTCCTTTAAAAGGAAGGGTGACGGTCCAAAAGGGTTAATTCAAGAGGAATTGGCTGAACATTTTGTTTGTAGATCTGCTCACAGAGCTTGTACGTTCTTTCAGTCAGAGTACAGATCTGGAAACAAAAGTCACATTTGCCCTGTGCTGGCCACCTGTACAGATGCAGCACGGAATATCTCTTGAGTTGAGCTGCGATTAAAAAAAAAATAAAATTAACTGTTCCAGACTAGACTGATAGTCTGATCTTTTGTTAATGAAAATATTTGTTCTTTGTGAAAGGAGAAATTTGAGGAAATACATACATAGTTTTCATTACTTCTGTGTTCTCACACTTACGATTCTTCAGACAGAGGCAGTTTACAGTAGTCTTGTGGTGCTGAGAGAAGGCTGAACTTTTCAAAAAGGAAACTGTTACTAAAGACTAGGTTGCTTCTCGAGGAGGTTTCGCATAGTGTCTAACAGTATGGCAGAGAAGACTTGTTCTGGCATCCGTTTGAGTTAATTTGGGATGACAACTCTTTCCAGTTATATACAACATGCAGGAAGTTGTTTTTTAAACAGTCATTTAGAAAAATCTTCACAAGAGAAAGAATGTCAAGGATGTTGTTTCCTTTCTTGCTCATTCGTTTACTTCTTTGTACCTTTCTTTTTTGTTCTGACACGTCCATCTCCTCTTGTCACAGTGCAGATCTTGGACCTCTTGTGCTGTCCCTGTATGACTTACGGCTTGCTTTTCTGTATGGCATATTTGCACGCAGCAGAAAGGGACCTGTGTGTTCTCTGTATTTCTTGGGATTGCTAATGGGAAAGGTGTGATGGACCACTTAAACTGAGGGCATTTTCGGGATGGCTGTCCAAACTGTTTCAAATCCTTTCGTTAATCCAGCTGGCCTCTGTTGGAATATGCAGATGTCAAGTAGTAGCTGGCGCAGCAGAAGTTGTCCTTTCTTGAGCAGAAACAGTTACTGCTGATTTCTGTGCTTCGTACAGTGTTAGTGAGTTCCTCCTGTGGAGATGAGGACAGAAGTGGGGTGTTGGGGGGCTCTTTGCACAGGTGGTGGGTGCTGACCGCTGGAAGCTGCTTGCCTTCTGTCCCCTTGAATTCCAATTGCAGAGTAGAGTGACCCCTGTCACGGCTGAACTCTGCCACTTGTGCCCTGGGTGTAAGTGCTAAATTGTAGTGCTCTCTTCCTCCGAGAGGTCGCAGATTAGGTCGCCTGTGAGTGTGGGAGCGACAGAGGATTTGAAGGAAGAAGGTAGCACTTCGAAGGACCAGGAAGCAGCTGAACTAGAAGAGAAGCTGCCTGACCAAACCGAGCCCACCAAAGAGGTAAGTGGGGGTTTCTTAACTTGAACAGAAAGGAAAGAGGTGCAGCAGTATTTCTTCCACCCTACTGCTGTGCTTAATGACTGGGGGACAGAGGCTTTAAGGATTGTGTTAAGATAAAAATAATATTAATGTAGATTTGATTATATTTCTTCTATACGTTAGTGGGAAGTAACAGTTATCAATCAGCTTTGTGAAATCCCTTGTGTCTTTGGCTAGTCCTTACTTCCCTGCAGTTTTCGGCTTGCTAAGGCTTCAAGGTTATTTTCACCTTCTGCATCTTGTGTGGGTGTTTTTGGGATCCCCTTCTTGCGGATTTATGGGAGAGGGAGCTGAAGGGAATCTGCCATCTTTTGCTTCTTTTGGTGAGCAGCCAATTTGTTTGCACTACAAATACATTTGGGAAATACTTTGCAAGTAGCATGCAGCTCAGGAGCTGTGCATTTTTATGCATTAGGAGAGAGGGCTGGCACTAATAAACCAGATGAACCTTTACCCAGGATGCAGTGAATGTCAGTGTGATCATGGTGCAGTCTAAATGCAGACAGAGCTGAAAAGCTCTCCCTAGAGAGGCAGTGCCTTGGGAGTGCTTTCCAAGAGTAGTCCTCTAAATCTGCAAGGCTGTTGCTTTGCTGAAAGATGACAGCTCTGAGGCAGATGCAAACATGTGCCTGCCCAGACTCCTGGGGAGGCTGAGGGGTCTGTAATTTGTGACATTAATGCAGCGTTTTTCTCCAGAGTTTATGAATTTGGTGCTGTGGAATAATGCAGAGATGCCTCAGAGCCAGCCATTTCTTTTCAGCTGTAACAGAAGCTTCTGCAGGATCTGACTTGACTTCAGAAAGATTTTTAGATTATTACTGATTTTTTTTTAAGTCCAGCTGAGGACTTTCTTACTGTGATAATCTTTGTGACTCTGTGCTTTGTGCAGGAAGCTGTTGTTCGAATGACCAACTACCACATACACCAAGGAGGAGGGGATATCGTCATGATTCAGTCGGATCACACTGGTGCTGTGGATATCCTTTCAGCTGAGCTGGAGACTGCAGACCTCCTTGGGGAGCAGAGGAAAGGTGAGGCCTGAAAGGACACCATTTGTCAATGACTCTGTGGGCACTTTTAAAGTGCAAGTGCCTGCCTTGGCCAGAGAAGAGCAGAGGTTGTGTCAGAGACACTGCTGACTCCTGCTGGAAGTGTGGGTTGTTGGCTAGTGTTGTGTGAAAACTTCACATCTGCTTCTGGGAGCAGGCTCCAGAATAAAAGAGTCTTATCAGAAGTAGCTTCACTGTTTTCATATAACAGTTTGTCGGTATTGAAAAGTAAGATGAGCTGCTGATCTTTCTCCCTTGTCTCAGCTCAGCCTCCCCCTCTGGCTCCACCCACTACATGGACCATGGGGAAGATGAAGGAATTCAAAACCAAGATGGGAAAGGAGAAGAATGCTAGGATGGTGGTGAAGCGAGGCGAGGTGGTGACGGTCCGTGTGCCAACCCATCCTGATGGGAAACGTCTGTGCTGGGAGTTTGCTACAGACGACTACGACATTGGATTTGGAGTCTATTTTGACTGGACCACTGTTACCAGCACTGCCATTACTGTTCAGGTCAGCGAATCCAGTGATGAGGAGGATGAAGAGGAGGAAGAAGAAATCGAAGGTTGGTGCAAAGCTCATGAGGGTTGATTTTTGGCACTTGTTGCCATGCTGCTGAGTGTCTTTCAGATGCTGTAACTTCCATCTACTTTGCTTACCCAGACTGCTTATCTCTGCAGCCTTCTGGGTTTTGGTTAGGCTGTAGTGAGAAAGCATTTAACCCTTCCTGCTTCAGCATATGTGAGTGGCTGCTGTTCTCCAAGAACATTCCTGAAATCCAACAAGCCGAAAAAAAAATCAGAAATCACTTGTTCAGCTTCCAGCCGATAATGAGATTAGGGTCTGAAACTTTAACTTGAGTGTTTTGCTCAGCCTCTGAGGCTGACAAATTTCTGGTGGCAGGTGGGAGCAAAAAGGTTCTTCTTTTTTTTTTTTTTTTCTTTTCCCAGTATAGCAGGAGCTCCTGTTGACTGCATTTCGGAGGATTGCTGCCTGTGTCCTTGTAGCTGTGAAAAGCACGTTACCTATTCTTTGTCTGAAGCATATTTGTGACCAGTGCAGCTGGGGGTTTGTTGTCTGAAATTAATCTTGCAAGTTCTCCAAAGTACATAGGTTCTTATGTGAGGAGTTTATTGGAGAAGTGAATCCAGGATGTACAAACACTGTGAGGTTATAGCTAAGACCTTCCCTGCCTTTCCTTTGCTCCATGTCCATATCAGAGGACCACTTTATGGAGTCCCTGTTGTAACACGTGTAAAAGGAGCGAGCTGTTTAGAAGGTAAGACCAGGGAGAGGAGGCCAGGCTGGCAGGCAAATGCATGCTGTCTTCCCAAGAGAACTGTTTCTCAGCACGTCCTTTGCCATGGTAAGGAAAGTGGGTCTTTGTTAGCAGTATTGGCAGAGAGCTCAGGGCAGACACTGTGTGTAATGCTATCGTAGTTAGCTCTCCATATATTTGTGTGTCTCTGTAATCTGGTCTTATCTTTTTCTGGACCATCTAGTAGATTAACAGGCTCTGTCCTACTTCTCCACTCTCTCCCACTCAGGACTCGCCCCTGTTGGAGATGTGGAGAGGGGCTCCAAGAGCTACCTGCGGAACCGCTACGGAGAGATCATGCCTGTGTACCGAAGGGACAGCCACCGGGAGGTGCAGGCAGGCAGCCACGACTACCCAGGCGAGGGCATCTACCTGCTGAAATTTGATAACTCCTACTCTCTCCTCCGCAATAAGACTCTCTTCTTTCATGTCTATTACACTAGCTGAAGGGATGGGAAGGGGCAGGGGTGGCAGGCAGGCAGTACTGAGCATGGCAGGCTGCCACCCAGCCCTGGTACTCCCCGATGGGCACTGCTGTGTGACAGAACCAAGGCACAACTCTGCCACCTCCTCTTCAGACACAACCTGGTTTCTCCTCGCATCCTCCTTCCCGGCTGTCCCAGTGGAGAAAGGTGGCTGTGACTCTGGTTGTCCGTGGGCAGCTGTTCTTTCTGTAAAACTTCACAAGTCCTGCTCTGTGCGGGCATGCGGCTGGGCTTTGTTGGAGCCAGTAAATGCCTGGAGGCCAGGTTCAGGTGGTCACGGTTTCGTTCTGTTGCACTGGTACGAAATGAAGTCAAAATATTCTTGATATGTTACTGTTTTGTAAATAATTCTTTAGACTCTTCTGCTGCATCTGGATCACTAGAGGGCAGCTGTCAGCTGCAGTGAGACAAAAGCATGGCTGGCTTGGCTCCTAACCACTGATAATGTTATCTCCTGCCACCACTAATGTCACCAGCAGCCAGTGCTTCCTTCATCCTCATGGGAGGGGATGCAGCATGGCCAGTGGCAGCCAGTGCTGGTGGCCAGGCCGTGCTAACAACAGCCAGCCCCAACCTCCGGTCGGGTTAGGAGTTAGGTGTGGGAGCTGGGGAGGAAGGTGCACAACCAGAAGTCCATGGGAAAACTTTCCTATGGATTAAAAATTGGATGTTGCAGCTGTTGATTAGAGGGTTATAAAAGTTATGATTAAAGCTCCAGTGACCACCAAAAGATTTTTATTTTTTTTTCCCCTCCTGTAATCCAGATGTAAAACAGAAGAAATGATTTACTGCTGTGTTGAGTAATTACGAAACGGCTAGGATACAACCAATAAATATACAGGAAATGTTTCTCAGTAGCAGCATGTTTGTTCACTGGTATTGCTGCCAGCTGGATAATAGCATATGTAGCAAGGAAAATGCTCCCCAGGGAAGTGTAGTTTGTCAGCTGCTATTTCTGTTACAAAGGTATTGTTGCAAACGAGTATCTCTGCTCAGAAAATCAAAAGGGATGGAATTTAACCAAACCTTTCTGTAAACCAGAATCAGCTAGGCCGTTGCAAACCCTGACCATGTGGTAAAGGATGGAGTTCCTTGCCTGTTTTGGTGGCTAGCGATGGCACTAGTAATCACTGTCTGCTCGAGTATTGGCAGAGCTGAACAAGGATTAAGTTAATCCTTCGGAGATTAATTTTAAATCACATTTATCTGTAAGTGGTGTTTATTTTACTACTTTTAACTTAAAATCATGCTCTTTTTAAGAATACTGCTGTATTTACATTTTGATACCTCTTTGCAGAGACACAAAATGGCTGTTTGCATGGTGATTCTGGTAGAGTTCTGAGTTTTATTTTTAAATCCTCCAGGTAAAGCACCTCTACTTGGTCCATTCCTTCTATTGAGAGGGAACAATGGACAAAATGATTTTTGGGTAGTTAAAGCCAAAGATTTAACTCTCCTAGGAGGGCTGCGTATTTCCTATTAAGGCTATATGGTAATGCTGTGCAATTTGCTCTATATTCAAGCTCTTCTTTTTACTATCTCTGCTTACTTTTTCACTACCCCAGAGCACTTAGGAGGTCAAGAAGGTGTGAGAGAGACGTTAACAGTGGAGCAGCCCGAGCTGGGAGCACAGGAGAGTGGAAACCAGAAGACTGGTTGGACCACAATTACTTTCAGGGTGAGCAGGCAGGGAGCAGGGCTGATCAGGGTAAGCAGCTGAGCTGTTGCCACTCTGGGCCCTGTGATGGGGGGAAAAGCAGTTGCCTTTCTCAAAGGAGAGAGAAAACCTGGCAAGAGGGGAGCTGCAAAGCTGCATTATTCAAGTAGAGGGAAGCATAGGACAATCTTACAGGGAGGTAGAACAGTAGGATTTGGTATCTGCCAGAGCAAGGTGATCTTTCATTTAGCAGCCCAGGGAGGACTGTTCCTTCCTTTAGCCCCTCCTGGGGAGAGAAAGGACCATGCCACAGCCTTTGTACAGCACTTGAGACAGGCCTGAGCAACCTGCATAAGGTTCTCCTCGTTTTTCTTCTGTTGCCTATCAAGTTCTTAGACACTAAGCAGAAGATGGCAGAAAAGACCTTGCAGTCTGCCTGCAAAAACGACAGTGTCACCCCACTTGATGACTGCCTTTGGTCCTTTCTGATATGATCTGCAGGGTGCTGTGTGCGCTTGCTGGTTAATGTATGAGGCACTGTCTGGCACCTGATCTGGTTTCCAATTAGGATTTTTTTTTTTATCACAGAAGGAATTTTGACCTGTACATACATTAGATTTTCTAGAATTATCGACCCTCAGTTACACAACTTAATCTGTACTAGCGGGTTATTACCACTAAAGAACTGTTGCCCCTATAATGTGGCCTCCATGTTGCTAATTCACAGCCACTTCCCCCCCACACCATCTATATTTTGCTTATATCACAATTCAAAACACATTTTGTCATGTTGTAAGAGGTTAATAAGGCCTGCCTCGCTACCCGTTCTGGCTGCTTACCGAAACAAATACTATGTGCAAGTTATCAAGGTATTAGTTAGTGGTTTTAGTGAAGATAAATTGCCTCGTAGGTGGTGATCCTATTGCTCAGTTCTAGCTTTCTGAAGCATGGGACAACGTTTTAATGAGGCTCAGGTCACTTGTTTGGAACTGTCCCCATCTCCTAGTCCCACCGACCTAAGCTTAACAGTAGCATTGAATACGGTATGGCATCCCAATCCGTATGTGCCTGTCCTGCAAACACTGTGCCCATAAAGAGGCCTGCTGCAGTGGAACTGAAAGTGCTTGCTGTGTGTGATTTTGCTACTTCTGTTTCCCAGATGTATCTGGTATCTCTTAGGAACACAAAATAGTTTTAGACATGGAATATTTCATCTGCAGGAAACAGAAGCTTCACAGTTGTACAGGATAATTGTTCTTCATTTATTCTTTAATTTCCACATTACATGAATATGTTGTTTCTCAGGTATTCAAATATCATTCATTATCCAAGTGACGACTTCTCTTTGGAAGGATATGTAGTCTTTATTCATTTTCTGATAAATTAACTAGCTTGGCTGTATGGTTAGTGATTAACAGCAGCCATTCTTATTCAAAATTGAACCCACAGTTGGTTCAAAGAAATAATTCTGTTTCTCATGTGTCTTTTTTTCTGCCTTCTGTGTCTCCTGGACTTGTATCTAATCCTGCTATCTGCTGAGGCAGTGATGGAAGCCCTTCTTATTTTAATTGGAGACCTATGGAACTAGACCTTGGGTCTAGAAAGAAAAATGAATTTAAAAGGCAGTTGCGCTTCAGAGAGGGAAATTAATCTTCAAGAAAGGAAAGTTTCTTATTTTTCTCCTGAAGGAAGATTTCAGATCAGTTTTAAAAAATGTGTTTCTTCCAGTAGATTGTGTCTAGAAATTCAAAAAGCTCAATTAAGGGATAAGCTTCTTTTGCATTTTGCAACCAGTCTTTTTTTTTTTTAAATTGGGTTTGCTTTTGTGAAAGCATAAAATTGTTTTCCATTTTGTTTCAAATATAATTTAGATCTAAAAATAAGATATGGGTGTTCAGCCAGAGACATTAGATAGTCCTGTAGCATAGGACTTGCATAAAAACTAGTTTGTATAATTGTTTGTTTATAATAATTGTTACAATCTGTTGAACATTTTTTAATGTCAAAGAAGGTCATATGTTAAGTTTCCTCTTATTTTGCCCCTTAGCAGTGGTGTAGCAGCAGGAGTTTAAAATGCATGCATTTCACTGAGGACTGAGTTAAAATTGCTTAATTAGAGACCACATTACTGACTGAATTTACTCACAAACTCTTTGGAGGCCTTCAGTATGGATTCATGTAAAAGATTATTGGTGTCAGGCATAGGCTACTTGCAAGTTAAGGTTTGGGACCCATTTAATAGTTATGTAAATTAATATTGCTAAAGAGCCGTTTACACACAGATAAGATGAAAATGTATGCTTAAATCTAAGGAGAGAAAGAGCTTAATTGACTGACTTATGGTGCTGAGATGAAAGTTGAGTTACTATGCAACTCGGCCTAAAAGGTAGCCACGCTCCTTTCTTTCTGGCTCCGTCCTGTGCACTTGTCTCCTTGTAACTGTGTGCACGTAACTGCGTACAGCCTGCAGTGGGGCCAGTTGTTGTGGTGCTGGACCCGGTGGGGTGGGCTAGCCGTGACCCTTGTCACACGTCCAGTTGCTGAAAGAAGTACTCATTCTTGTAAGCTGAGAATTGGGGTAGAGAATGAATCCCTACATGAGTGTTTTATTTCTTTTAACTCCACTGCTTATACCCTTCCTCCTTGTCTCTACCCCAACTAAAGCCACTCTATAGAGGATTTATCACAAGGTGCCTTAGGAGCAGGGAGCATGTCTGAAATAAGAGCCATAGATGTCATTAAGCCAAGGGGTTTCTTCTCCCTGTTTCTCTGCCCGTTCCAGTAGAGGGGAAGCACTCCACACAAGTAGAGGTCAAGCAAGAGAGCCCCAGGAGGCCATTCCTGGAGATTTAAGCTGTCTGTTAGACTGCCTTGTTGCTGTAAGATGGTAGTAAAACTGTTTGAGTTTTCTGGCACCATAGGATCTTTGCCTTTGGAAATCATATGCTGCTGTCAGATACTGGGGAACACCAGAGGACTACTCCTTTTGATATGCTGATGCTAAGCCTGAGGACCAGAAAAACACTAGATAGATAGACATAGATAGCATTCCTTGTGGCCATTCACCATTTTCCCTAAGAAGCATCTAAATTCAGTGCTGAGGGGTGTGTGCTTATGTGTATTGAGACCAGATGAGAGACCAAAGCAACACAGGTTTTTTGATCTCCAAGTGGGAGAGAAATTTCTCCAATTCTCTTATCTGGGAAAAATATCATATGTGATGATCAATGTCATGTAGATGTAGCAGAACATCTGAATTAGTAGAAGGGAAAACTGTGAACTGATCTTGTTAAATATGTTAGCTAATTGGACTGTGAAAGAAGTCAGGAGTTAAGCAGGAGTCAAAGTGCTAAGTCATCTAAATAAGTGCATTTGTAGTATGTACAGACTAACTTTAGTGCTTTAGAGTGTACATCAAACTGCAGAGTTCAAACAGATCTTGCTAGGAGGAGAATTTTCTGTGGGAGTTATTACACATTTGCCTCCAAAGAGTCTCTGGCATCTTATTCTGAAACACTTGTGCTGTTGCAGCTGAAGACAGATCATCAGCCTGAGTGAACCTGACTCCACTCGACATTTCTGTATTCTGTTCTGAATTTTACATGTTGCTTTCTCAGAAGCATCATCACAATAAATACGTACCTTTTCTCAGTTAGGGAGAGGAAGACTTCTGTGATTTGTTGGTTAGGGTTATCTAGTTTAAGCCATCTGGACTGGTGAGTCAAGTCCCTTACATAAGCTGGATGCCAAAGCACTAAGTTCAGAGCTAAAGAGGCTTTGCCAAGTAAAAACCTTGAAGTTTAGGAACTGTTCTCAGAAACTAAACAGTTGGTGATGATCTCTGTGCAACCTCCATGATGCCCAAGTGACTAACTGCTCACCTCAGGGTGAAACAATCTGCTCTCAACTCGCTGCTCCAGGCTGCTAGCACAGTCTTTCAATGGAGAGTGTCTTGTAGCTGGTTGTGCTTTTTTTTTTTTTTTCTTCCCCCAAATGTATATTCTTGTGAATTGTAATGGTTGTCTGTAAGTCCTTATTTATGTGATATATTTATGATGTCCTGTAATCTCAAAACTGAGTTCTCTGCACCAACCTGTTGCTTTTCATCTCTTCCCCAGAGATGAGTTTTAAGTGGAGAACAGGATATTTTAATGAGAGGTGGCACTGACTCTCTCTTGCTGAAGGGCACATGTGAAGATATATTTATAGTGTGCTTGCATTCCTTCTAGGCTTTGTTTGTATTGTTTATATTTAATGTGTTGTGGCTGATTTGTAATAGTATATTGGAACTTATTCCCTTTAAATAAACTTTTCACTATGCAATCATTCCTCTTGTCTCCTGTTGAAAGCAAGTGAATGTCCTCATATGAGAAACCAAACTACAGAATTTCCAACAAAACATTAATGCAATAAAACTTCTATGAGCAAAGAAGCAGTAGCTATTAAAGATATACTGTGGAGTGTAGCAAACATTCAAGTTGCAAATGGATAGGAAAATGCTCTGTTGTCAGCTGGTGGTTCTGGCTTTAGCCAGGAATTTTTCTGTCTGTTAAAATGACTGTCAGGGATTTTTTATTCTTCATATTCTCTGCAGCACTTGTGATTATACTGAATATTTGAAGAACTCGAGAGGAACAAGCTAGTAGCCAAGCTCATATAATTTTAACCAGGTAGAATTTGAATGGTCTTCCTCCCAGTGCTTAGTACTGGTACTTTTCACCTCAATTTGCAGAGATCCCCTATGGCTAACTAATTAATCTGTTACTAAAGCTTTCAGTTTGAAGGTTTGAAAGCATCCTTTCAGTTATCACATACTGATGAAATTATCTAAAGAAAAGTGCCCTTCACAATTTCCTCATAGCTGCTTGACCTTGGGCTTCATCTTGCTACAAAGACTGTATTTATATAGCCTGATAGCCTGAAGAAAACATCTTCAGAGAACACCTCCTGGTCAAAATGAGAAATGAGCTTTAGCCATCTTTTCTCACTTGTCTTGTTTTAAAACCCCTTGGGACAAGTACTGCAGAAGTTCAGATGTCTTTGTTCTCATCCTGTGTTTGCCTGGAACTTTTCTACAAAATAATTGATGGGCAGGCGCAATCATACAGAAAGATGATCAAAGGGATAGATGACTGCCAAGTTACACATTTTGTCTGTTCTATTTATTTATTTATTTTAAAGAGCACATAAAAGAAGCAGTGCTGAAGCTATTTGATAACCATTAGCTCGCTATGAATCTCTGTCCTCTGTCATGGCTCAGGCATTAGACCAAGAGGACAATGAAGCAACTTGGTAGGGATGCAGAGAAATGATGTGAAATTTCACAAGGTTAGTCATTTCCTACCCTTTCATGTTTTTTTTTTTTTTGTTTTGTTTTGTTTTGTTTTGTTTTGTTTTGTGGTTGGACTGCAGCAGGAATGGTCTGAGCTCATGCAGCTCAGCAAAGGTCTCACTTGAGTGGGCTGGGTTGCCCTGCCTGGAGGCCGTGCTCCTTTCCAGGTGTGTGTGGGCAGCGTTGTTCATTTGCTGAAGTCTTGTCACTGATTTCAGTGTTGTCTCGTTATCGACAGCAGTTTTACACTTAGCAGTGCTATTCACTATTGTGGTGGGGTTGGATACACAATGGAATACACACTCCGTAGTAAAGGATGTGCTGGTTTTTCATTATTATTATTTATTCCCATCCTGTCTTCTTTCGGTGGTAGTCCTGACTGCTGAATACAAGCTCCTCTTTTTGCAAGCTACAAGAAACATTCACTGATAACATTACTCAGGAATCACAGACAACTACTCCCCAGACGGGGATGTGTGGCTGTATAATTCGCTACAGAGAAGGACGGCGCCTGGTTTAGGGTGTGAGAGCGCTTTGCTGTCCCTCCTCGTTGCCACCAGGGCATGGCCACAGAAGCAGGGGCACACGGACACAGCGGTGCTCGGTCCCCCAGTTCTGCCTCGGGGCTTTCTCCCCCAGGCAGGGAGGAGGCGGCGGGGGCTGCTGATGGCCGCCCCACGCCCTCAGCTGCGCCGCCCCTCGGCGCCTTAATGGCGGCGGCCCGCAGCCCCTCACTGCTCTCCCCGTCCCCGCCGCCATGCTGCCCGCCTGCCGCCGCCCCGCCGCCTGGGGCGGGTTAGGGCCGGGACCGGGTCCGGGTCCGGGTCCCTCAGCGGGCGGCGGTGCCCATCAGGGCGGCCTCGCCTTCTACGCGCTGTGGGGGCTGCGGGAGCGGCCGCGGCGGCTGGGCAGGTGCGGCCGGGCCGGGCTCCCCCCAGGTCCGGGGGCTCTGAGCAGCCCCGCTCCCTTCTCGGGCCACCTGTTCGCTTTGTCCCGACCCCAAAGCAAACCTTCTCCTTCTCTCTTACCCGCTATAAAGATGTTTCCACACCCTTGCATGTCTTTTTGAGCCTGCTGTGTACTTCTCTGTGATTTTTCTCCCTTGTTGTTTTCTCTCCCAGCCAGTCCAGCAAGATGGGCTACCAGGCTTGGCTGCCCCTGCCGCTGCCCAAGCAGCTGGTGGTGTTTGGGCTGGGGGACTGGAGCTCGTACTCCCCGGACACGAGTGTCGCCGTGGACGTGCTGGTGGCGCCGGGTGTCGGAGCGCAGCGGGTCGGCACGCTGGGGCCCACCCGCAGGTAGTGTCAGGGCTGGGTGCTGGTGGGTGTCACTGGGGTGCCCTAAAAACACAGGGTGCTGCTGGCACCTTCCCCAGGTCGCTCAGCCTGCCAGTCCTCCCAGCCTGCTGTGAGTCTTTTCTTTGTGGCTCAGAGGGAAAGTGGCTGGAGGGGCTTTGGTAAGGACTGAGGGTGGGTATGGGTCAGGAAGCAGCTGTCCTGTCCCACTAGGGGTGGTGAGACCTTGACTTCATGCCATCAAGATGCTTTTTTTGGATGGGGACAGAAATGAATAGTCCTTGAGCAGTGAAGGTGCAAAGGGTGTCTTCTGAGCAGTATCAAATTCAAGGGGGAAGCGACAAAAAGGACAGGAGGTGAGGTGCCACGTCATGTTCCTCAGTGTTCCCCTTGTCCTCAGAGACAGCTGATGGGGCTACAGGGAGCTCCTTGCAGCAAACACTCCTGTGCTAATGAAAGCAGGTGCAGCAACGTACAGCCTCTGTCTTTGGGAACCACTTGGATAATGGTAGGATTTTTGCAAGCAGAGCTGGTCCTAGACAAGGTGGACCTGAGAAATGTGATTTCTACCTTCCTTGTTTTCCTTTCCCTTGGCTTTATATAGAGGAGACCAGGGACTCCTGGGGTGATTCAGGAGAGGGTAAATGCAGCAGGACTGTGGGATGCAACTGAATGCCACAGGTGCATTGTTTATATTAAAGATATCACAGATGGCTGTGAAACAATCTATTTAAAATAGGAAGTCTTTTTTTAACTGTCTACTGTGAAGACTAGTTGGATAGGAGAGTGAGTACAGAACATTTCCTCTTTACCTCTTATAGGTGGTATGAGTTCCCAGACCAGCTTGTGTCTTGGTAGTGGAGTGAAATAAAATCAGAGACAGCTCCTAGTTTGTTCTGTTTCATGAGATTATATTTGTACATCTAAACGTAACCTAGTCTCTATAGTTTCTTGTGATATTTTCAACTTCCTTTCAGCTGCTTTGAGGGCTGGATTTTTTTTTGCCTTGGGGTGTTATTTGTGAGTACAGGAGCAAGAATTCTTCACTGGTTGGTGTTGGTTGTGGGCTGAAAACCCATGATCCCCTGTGCAGGTCTCTGGTGTGGGAAGGTGACTGGAGGACGGATATTTTTATGGCCTCCTTGAAAGAGATGGACAAAGGCAACTGTGTGAAACTTGTCCTGACTGTTGATGGACAGGTAAAAGAAACAAGAACCTCTTCTCTCCTTGTACTGGGTCACAAACCATTTCAGCTTTGCCAGCTTGGAACTAAAAACTTCATTTCCTATCCACTTATTTTTCTTCTCTTTAGTGCTTCAAGGCAGAGGCATGTCACACAGATCTGTTAATACATGTCTGTACTGAAGCTCAACTCTCTTGATATTCTAGCACTTTTCACTAAACTCAGCTTTGCTAAAATGCTCCATGTATTGCAGCAGGCGTGCCACAGGGTATGGGGTCAGTTCCAATTCTCCTCTCTCTTGGATTTGTGGTACATAAACCATTGCTTTACCATGTGCTGAAGTCCTTGGATGTAGTATCTTTCATTGTCTGGCTTTGATTTTCTTTTTTTCCCCAAAAAATATGGGCTATTCCATTGCAGGGAACCTGTCCCTTGCGGTACTTATTTTTGCTCACCCTTTGTGGCTGACAGCTAGTAAACTAACTCACTTGTTCTTTTATTTTTACACTGCCCATCACTGGTCCTGTCACAGCTGCTCCGAGGAATCTCCAGCAGCACGCCTGCCCGCCCATTTCTGGTCCCAGAGATGACCCCGTCTCCAGTGCTTCCAGCTGACAATGTGCCCCTCAGTCAGGACCTGGAGGATCCTAGTGCTGTATGTGTACTCTGTATTCTTCCTCTTGTTATTTCACCCCTCCTTAGTATATGTTCTCTAACTTGAAGCTGCTCAGTTCACATCTAGCAGCAGCACTTGCTGTCATTCCCTTAGTGAAGGCCTGGTTAAGCAGGTTTTGAAGTCCAAGACTCACTTAGGCTACAGAAATTGGTTAATTGCACTCTCAGGTGAAATGCCTTTGGATGGGTTGAATTTAACAGCCTTTGATGGGATCAGTCCACTTGGCTACTCCTAGCACAGATGGCCCTCCTGCCTTTCCTCTGTGCGAGCTGTGCCCAGGGCAGCCAGCAGTCTGAAAGCAGGCCTGGCTGGGCACCTGGCAGCAGGAGGCTGCGTGGTTTGGCATATGTTTGGCAGCTCGTGTTGTTGGCATGCTGGCCCTTCAGACTTATCAGGAAAGCAAGCCTGAAAATGTGAAACTAATCTCTGGCCCAGTACCAGACAAATCTGCAGTAGCCTCAGATCTTTCTCTTTGGAGCTGCTTTGACTAGCTAGGACTTTTTTTCACAGGTCAAGAGTCAGAGCTCAGCGATAGCTGCTAGAGCTCCCAGGCCTGGGAAGAAGGATTTCCGCCCACCACTGAGGACCCTGGCAGTACCCCGTGCCCTGGAGTCACCATCTGGCAAGACAGAACCCAGTGAGGCCTGGAGGAAGAGCCCTGTCTGCCCTAAGAAGCCCAGGAAAGTTTTATTTGAACCCAGAGCATCTGAGAAGGATCTTGATGCAGAAGGTAACTGGCGCCTTCCAGGTGTATTTTACAGGTCTTGTCTGTACTGTCTCCTAGTACTGCTGGCAATAACTTCCAGTGCGTTTCTCAGCGCACCTCCAAGGCAAGGTGGGCTTGTCTGTGCCTTGTGAATTACTGAGAACTGCTCCTTAGTCCTGGTTAAATTGCCTGATAAATTTTTACCTGTTGGGAAAATGACGAATAGAGCATGGGGTACTCTTAGTGCCAGTACTCTGTACTATAACATAATATCTGTTACCTCTTCATATGAGTAAAAGCTTTATAAATGAGGGCAAGTATTGTTAGCCTTGTTTTACAAAAGAGGAAACTGAGGCACAAGAAAGTAATCTACCACAGTGTCCTGGGACCTATCCATTAGTCTTTTTGTTCCCCTGCTAACAGCATACCACCACTTGGTCTGTAGAAAACATTGGTTATTATTCAAGTTACAATGACTACAAGAAGAAATATATATATTCATATATGTAAGTAGTATAATTGTACTGACTTTTCAGTTGTGGGAAGGTAGCTGCCAAGGGGTTTGGAAATGAAATCTTTAGGTTCTGAGTGTGAATTTCAAGTCAGCTACAAGGTGTGACCAAGTTTGTGTGTAACTACTTGACAATAGTTTAGTGCTTCCCATGTGAAATCACTTAACTGGGACTTGACTTCTTACAAAGACAAACGTAACTTCACCATAAAGTTGCTTCTGCTATAGGCAGTGTGGGAAGAGGGGGGAAACGACCCTTCATCAGAGGGGTAAAATGCAACACTGACAGCATGATGGCAGTCAAAGGAAACGTGCCTTGCTTACCTGCGTTCTGCATTTCTTCTGATGAGACTTTCTTCAGGATTTTTGGTCTTGCACCTTCTTTGTTGCTATGAGGTAGCTTTGTTGGGTGATGGAGGAAGGAAGGAAGGCCAAAGCGCTCTTAAACCAGAGAGCTGAGGACTTGTGGGCTATGGCTGCTGGCTGCTTTCCTTATGGGACATCTTTGTGTTTCCTTTGCAGATCTGGCAGTGGAGGAGTTGCAAGGTGAGGATCTGTCTCATGGACCCTGATTTGTCTTTCCAATTTTGGTGATGGCATTCCCTTTAGTGTCACAGGCCTCTCATGCTTGATTATTTTTATCTCCCCAGTGATCAGGAATAGCAAACAGGTTGTGGGTATATGTTGTGTCCTCACTACGTTTGTGTAGGTGCTTCAGGCTCTCCAATATGCTTCCGTAGTCCCTTTGAACCTCAGGCACACCTCTGAGTGCATAGTCCTTTGAGACAGCGGATAAGATGTGGAACAGGCTTTGATGAAAAGGATTTTTTTAGCTTGTTCAGCAAATGGCAGGGGTTGGCATGGGAAAGGAAGAGAAACAGGGCAATAGGAGGAATATCTCTGGAAGCAGATCTAGGCTTCTGGTTGCTATGTCTCAGGCACTGACAAGCTGTTCCTCAGTAGCCCTCCTATGTGCTCTCATGAACAGTAACGCAAGGGCACAGCACAGATGAGATATCCTTCTGGGGACAGGTTCTCAGTGGGATCTAAGTCTGCCCATGCCTGCCTGTCTCTGAAGTGGCAGCCGGTTTGTCCTATATTGAGCTAGACTCCTCTCTACTAGCTCCCTCTGCTACAGATGACTCTCCAAGTAGAGCAGATTTTCCCCAAAGCCAACAGAAAATCTTCCACAGGGAGCTGTGCCTCCTGCCACCCCAACAAGAAGAGATTTGAGGCCTTTGCTTTTTCATTTTCCCCCCTCTGAGCCCTCAGCTGCCTTGTTCTCCCCAGCGAAGGGAGCTGGAGGTGCCTCTTCAGCCTTCTCCCAGCACGGTGCTCTCCCCTCCCCAGGCAGCCCCAGCCCGCGGTGGCGCCACGCCATGTGCCTCAGCGACCCGGCAATGGCTGTTCTGGTCGGCGGGGAAGGCGTCGATCAGCGGTCCTGCAAGGACGCACTCTGGAAACTGGAAGTTGGTAAGGAGTTTGGGGCTGTCAGAGGCAATGGGATGTTAATGGGGGGATGGGAATCCAGGATGACTTGGGTGGGAGGGTGTCCTCCGGGGTCTGTGCTAAGGCAGGTGTTGGGTGGATTTGTCTTGCTTGTGAGTCACTCAGCAGGAGCATGCATCCCTTATCACCTTTCAGGTACTGTTTCTCTTTGCCACACCCACCCTCTATTACTTTTCTACATCTCTGCTTTTATCCCATTCTTCACTGATGTCCCTTGTCCTTGGGCATCCAGTGGTGCTGCAGGAGGCTGAGCTGATAGCTCAGCGCCCTCAGAGGCTGTGGGGCTCTATGTGAGAGCCCTCCAGGAGCTTACATTTGCATTCTGAACACAGCTGGGTGATTTTTGAAGGGCAAAAGCAATAGCGCAGTTTGCAGTGTGTGTGATGACTGGTGGAGAAGTGTGAGAGACAACTGCAGTACCTTACAGCTTTCTGCACCTCATCGATCCTCTCAGCCACCTTTCTGCTTTCCACCTAGTTAGTATTCCCCTCCACTCCTTACACAGAAACATTGCTGTGTAAGTCTTCTCTAGCCCCGAGCCAAAGGAGAGGAGGAGATAAAAAGGAACAAGACCTTGAGTAAAGATTTTATGACATACTCTTTAAATCTGGAGAAACTGAGTGCATGTTCAAACTCATACCATCTGCCTGGCACTGCTTCCACAGACAGTGATTTCTGGTTACCAGTGGGTCTCCAGCAAGAAAATGCTATGCCATCATGCCTGCATGGTCACACTGCTACATATGACCCAGACACCAAGCGTATCTACGTCTTTGGGGGCATAAAGGAAGACAAAGACTACAGCAGCATCTACATTTTGGACACAGTCACCTGGAAATGGCTTCCTGTGGCTGTAAGTACTGCAGCTCTTCTAAGATAAAAGCCCAGGAAGGGTGTCAGGTCCTGCCTGAATGTGGCATTTGGTGTGCCTGTATCTGTACTCCAGCAGACCCATTCCACTGTTGCTGCAGGCTGCCTGAGCTGCAGTCTTCTTGGATCTGTCAATCCCAGTTGTGCTGAAAGGCCACAGGCTTGGCAGAAATCAGGGGCGATGCCTACAGTGAATGAAGCAAGGTGAAAAAATGGTTGCTGCAGAGTGCTGTGTCTGATGAAGGCGGTGTGTGGGAGGGACTGTGCGAGTAGCAGAGGGAAATGGCCTCTCATTCTATATGGTGCCAATCACAGCTGCGTTGGATACTGAGGAACTGGTCTTTCCAAATCAGAGAGCTGCCCTGAGCACAGCAGATTTCTGAGCAATTTAGATTCTGTCATGTCCTTGCAGAGGGCCATGTCAGCTAAGGACTGTCTCCTTCCTGGCAATAGATGGCTTTTTACAGAATAATCCTGCGATGAGGTCTTTCTGTTCCCTGTCTTGTTCTGAGGCAGCTGGGGTAGGAGGCTGATTTCCTGCTCTCATCAGAGCATTCTGGTGATGCAGAGTATGCCTGCGTGGCAGAGATCTGATTGGGGAAACAATCAAGTGAAAATTGAGACTTGCTGAACTCATGGCACATCGTGGGCCCCTTTCCTATAGGCCAAATAATGCACAAACAGCAAATAATGCACTTCTCCTAACAAACCTGTGCTGGACTTTTCCCAGGCTAAAGGGAGGATGCCAATGCTGACTTACCACAGTGCAACCATCTACCGCAAGGAGCTCTTTGTTTTTGGAGGGACCTCCCATAAAACGGCATCACAGGCAGTTGGACCCTGCAGCAATGTGCTCTACGTCTTCAATCCAGAGCATGAAATTTGGTACCAGCCCATCTCAGAAGGGGAGAAGCCTCTGCCTAGGTTTGGGTGAGAGTGCTCTTCTTCCAGCCCTCCAGAACAGAGCAGGAAGCCTCTTCCCACCTAACCTCCCATCCCAGTGTAGTTTCCTTAAAACATACATGATTGTTTCTTCACTGTTTGCTCCCTTAAAATGGCCCTATGTTTTGAGTAATGTGCTATTAGGTATCCTGATAGGGTTCTGTGGGTTGCAGTGGCTGAGGGTAGGGGCAGGTGCAGATGGAGGGAGCTATTGCAGCTGATTAGGAGAAGCCAAGGCAGTGTGAACTAGGGCTATCACTTCTGGGAACTTGCTGAAGACACTTGGCTCACTTGTTTCTTCTTTGATCAGGCATTCAGCTACTCTGCTGAAGAACAAGCTGCTGATTTTTGGCGGTCAGAGGACTTCTCTCTACTTCAGTGACATGCACATCCTGGATCTGGGTAAGAAAGTGTGTTCCAGGTAGCCACATCTGGAGGGTCTGTTCTAAGGCAAGGACTGGGAAATGAGGCAAGCAGGATGGGAAGGCAGCATTAACGTTGTAAAAACACTTCTTAATCAGTGGAGATAGAGAATTACAGGCTAAAGAAACCCTTTGTGGGATAAGAAGGGAGGGAATGGAGAAAACCAAGAAACTCCTTTTCTGGAAGACAGGTAACAGAAAAGGTAAGTTGCTGATGTGACAGACTTTTGAAGCAGTTGTCTAGTTGCGAGGCTGAGAAATGCTACTAGGAGTACTTATTGGACATTTTGTCTACCTTTTCCCTGTCTTTCAGGTTTCATGGAGTACACACCAGTCCCTTTCATTGCAGGACAGCCTTCTGCACGTTGGTAAGATCCTGTTGCAGACCCAGGAGCTCTGTCCTTTCTATGTTATGCCAGGCTTAAAAGGTGTCTGTGATCAGACCCAGTTATGTATCTGTGCCCCACTAGTCAAAATACAGTGGGTGGTTCCTCTGCGGTGGGACCAGAAATTCCTACTAGCTTGTAAGCCTGTGCTTGGTGCTTGTAAGGTGTTGGGGTGCAGATCACTTAGGATCCCTGGGAGTCTGCCTTTTCAAGCTAGGGGAAATTTTCTTCTGTGTTCTAATGGGACTGTATTGCCTGCTGCTTGGTCTCCATGGTACCTGGAGTATAAGAGATCCCCAGAGAGGAAGAAACTCTTGTAGCAGAAATGTGCTGGTCCTAAAGAGACTCTATCACCCACTAAAATACTGACTTAAATCAGACCGTCTAGCCTATCATCTCATTTTGTAGAGCAAAACACAGAAGTTCTGATGGATCCTTCTGTGGTAATGAGGTGCTTTTCAGGCCTGATAGATTCCTTGACTGGTAGAGGGAAACAAACAGCTTTTTCAGGGTTACTCAGCAAGTCAGGGCAAAAGAAGACAAGAAGAAAACTTCCATTCTTTGGTTTAAGTCCCCAGCCTGCAGTTCGAGTCTACCCACCTCTGCCCATTCCTGATTGAGGCAACCCCAGCAGGTTCTGTGATAGTCACCTTTAGGTTTTGCTCTGGTCCCAGTTTTCATGCAGCTCTGGCTGTGTCGGACTGCAAGGTTCTGATCAGTGGAGGCTGCAATGCCAGGGGAGCCCTGCAGGACGCCTTTGTTTTTCGCCTAGGTAAGTGAATCTCCCTCCCTATTGCCACAGTTGACAGTGACTGCGGGACTGCAGTGCCATTTCTGAACACCTAGTCCGATCTGTTTGTTTCACCCAATGCATTAGGAATATATTTTTGTTTGCTTGTTTTTCCTGTATTGATAGACCCTTTCTACTTCAGATACTCTTTCATGGAGTACAGTGAGACACCATGACCTCTGCTCTGTGCCCCGAGCTGGCCACACGCTGCTTCATCTGACTTCGCCACACCAGATGGATGTAGGCAAGGAGAACAAAGATGAGCATAACCTGCACACAGTGTTGGTCTTTGGGGGCTCCAACTGTGCCGGGACCTTTTACAATAGCACAATCAAGATCCAGCTGGACATAGGATAATCAGAATGAGTCTGGAACTGCAATGACTCCTCACCAGCATAAAGACAAAGGTGGCAATAAATGAGTCCAAGCAATGTGGCAGTCCAAGTTTCTATATGCAGGTGAATGCTGCCTTGGCACAGGATATCACTGATTTGTGAAGTCTTTCTGAATGCTGTGGGTATTGCCCTCTTAGGGCAGCTGATACACAGCATTAGATTGGCAGAAATGCCCTGCTGTATTACTGGCTTGGCACCTGGGCTTGTTTGCTGAAATTTCGGTGGGAGCTGAGCTAAGCCTGCACAGAAACACAGTCACAGGCTTCTGGTTTTCCTTCTTGACTTACAGGTTTCTGGGCTTGAATTTCTGGGGTGCTCTGAGCTCCGAAGGTCACTCAGGTGTGTGGTTTCATTTGGGATGGGTGGAATGGGACTTACTGCTGCAGGCTGGAAATTCCTCACAGTCAGAGTACCAGCAAGTTTCTGGCTTGGTGGGAAAGAAAAAAGCTTGGATTCCCTTGGGAAACAGTTTGCAGATGAGGATTAGGAAAATGTCTAGAGCAGTGTCTAAGGATGGGAAAAGGAAAAGAATGCCATCATTTTCACCATCTGGGAGTGAGCTGTAGTCTTGCTGACTACAGCACACCTGCTTTGCTCTAGACAGACCTTCATTAATTCTAGAAGATTTCTTGCGGATATATGGAAGAGGTACAAATCAGTTGTGCCAGGCAGTAATTCTCTTGCAGGGAGTGACAGAGCTGCTGACTGTTGGCTCTCACGCCTAGAGGGACCCATCATGGGTTAGGAATAAACTCTCAGCTGTCAGGTATTAGTCCTTACTGCTCATATCCATGGCATTGAGGATTATGCCATAGCTCTGAGGCAGCTGCAAGGACAAGAGGTGTGCTGCATTAGCAGTGCACTGTGTATGCTGTTCCTTTATGTCCTTTCTAGAGACAGTGGAAAGGAGAAGCCCCTGTGTGGAATCTGGAATTGGTTTAATGCCCCTTAGGTGTCTATGGCTACATATTACAGTCCAAAGCTCCACAAAGAGGGCTTCTGATAATTCCATTCTGATGTTTCTGCTTTAATCTGTTTCATGGACATACAGAAGTTAGAAAAATATATTCAGAAGTAGCTGCAAGCTTTCTAGCACAGGCACAGATTCTGTAATTCCTTGAGGTTACTTCTGCAGCAGTAAGGCTTTCCCTCTGTCCTTCCCATCAAAGTGACAGTGAGACTTGAGTACTGGGCTTCTGGCTGGCACCAAGTCCTACTCAAGCTGTGGCTGTTGTCCCCTTTGCCATTCCAGCTTACTTGATTTAATGGGTGGAAGGGCTTCAAGCTCGCAACTCTGCAGGAGTGTCTGGTTGCCGGGATGGGTGGCTTACTTTGAATGCCTCTAGCTCCAGGAGGGCTTTGTTTATTCTAGTTATTGTGGGATATGGACCCAGATCCACATTGAATCTGCAAAAGGAAGAGGATTTGTGAGGTACAATCAGCCAGCCAGTGCAGCGCTGAGCAGGATAGAGCAGTGTGCTGTGCCTGCCCAGTGTGGGTGAATCTCATAGGCTGGGGTGCATTTGCCTTAAGAAAAAAGATTAATTCCTGTAGGTTTAAAAATAAATGGTAGAGGAAAGTTAGGCTACTTATTTCCTCCAAGCTCAGTAGGTTTTTACATAGTGTTCAGCTTATGGTAAGAGGGCACTATGGCTTGCCAGGAAATCTTGCAGTCACTACTTGCATAGGTTTAGGCTTTTAAACAAATATAGCCAGATTACTTTCCCCTACCCCCTACCCCACATGTAGAGTAAACATAAGACAAAGAGGGAGAGAGGATGTGGGGTGCAAGCAGCCTTAGCTTTTCTAAGGACATAAATCAGGTTTCCTACAGGGGCCCCTGAGAAGACAGCCCAGCTTCTTATTTCCAAGATTAGGTGCCCTTAAAGAGTACCTAAGGCTAACACTTTAGCATTAATTACCTTTCAGCATTGGCAACTTGAGGCACCAAGCACAGATCAGCCATGGAAACCTGCAAATGGAGCACAGAGAAAAGGGGTCAGTAATTACGCTATCAGCCAGTAGCATCTGATAAGACTTCATAAGTTGTTTTGTTGTGTAGAGGTCATTATTTAAATGAGCTTTAATAACACAAGGTACAAGGACAAGAAACTTACAGAAATCACTAATACAAGAAGTTATCAGCCTTTAGGGATCTTTGTATTTACCAGCTGATCATGATGACCTCAAGCACACACTGCTTCTATAGCAACCACCACTGAGCAAACAAGTCTGCTGGCAAGCTGCAGAGGGAGGAGACTAGGCTGTGTGTGTTGCATAGCTGGGAAAAGATGTGTAAATTTCACTTGTTTGCATTACAGGAGCATCAAAAAACTCCCAACAAGATCAAGACCAGTTGAATGATAGGGCTTTTGCACACAAGCTCAGGGATGCATTCTGAAAAGACTCAGGGATACATTTAGCTGCCTATCTGCACAAAAGATGCCCACACCATTCTCCAGGTCATGAAACTCTGGGCACCTTTTTGGGAACACATTTTTCAGCATAAGATCTCATTAACTAGTCTTTGCCCATGAAGAGCTCCACAATGCTCCTGCTGTACAATCCTCTGCATCGCAGGATATTGCAGTAGCCTTCCTTTTCTGCCAGCCTTTTATAGGAAAGACCTGATTGCCCACAAATACAGGGCAGCTAAATGGAAAAGACCTAAATGACCCTTGCTTGGAAAGGGTCAGAACAGCTTGCATGCAATTTCTTTCTGAAAACTGCCCATGATAAAACTGAAGAAACAGAGCAGGAAAATTATACAACTTGGTTAAAGCTCACACAGGACCAAGTTACAAAATGAATCTGTTTCTTTAGCCAAGCTTTGTCCCTACAACAGGACGCTTTGAACTCCAAATCTACTAAGGATGAAAGATATTTAAACTGTTCCCACATCATTTAGTGGCAGCCAGTTCCCAGATCCTAGATAGAGCTGCAAACCTGTCTATGAGTATGTTATAGGCAGGAACAAATAAACATCTTTGTAACTATTTGCAAATCAGTAATGGCCAAAGTAGGCTCCATGCAGCTGTTTTTCCTGTGGTGTAGGCACAGTATGTAACTTCAGATACAGGATGTGGTTGTGCTGTCTCTCCACAACTAATTCCCTTTTCTAGCTTATGTAATATGCTGGGGCTTCCAGTTCTCCAGTGATACACAACACTTTCTCAGGTACTTACCTCATCGCCCACACAATAGCGTCCAGCAGTCTGCTGCAGAACCTGTTCCAGTGCTGTCAAGAGAGGGTGCACTGGAGTAAGGTATTGAAAACTCATTTGGAAGGAACCCCAGAGACCTTTTAGACTGGGAATTGTGAACAAGAGCATTTCAGCTCTGAGCTGAGGATGAAAAAGGAGCAATCTGGGGCAGAATCCAGAAAGTAGAAAGAACAGAAATCCTACAACAGCACAGTTATGGGAGTCTTTAGTGTCCTTCAGCATTTTAGTACCCAGGGTGATTTCAGCTGTTTTGGGCAATGCAGCTGAAATACTAAGAGCACAATGTGGAGATATGCGAGAGTGGGAAGGAGAAAAATTACAAAGATTCAGTCAGTTTGTATCTATCTAGAAGTGAAGATAGGCCTGTCATTCTAGCGTATGGGCGAAAGGGTTCTGAGGAAACAAAAAGCTCTGTATTTCTCATTGGGAAGTACAGAAATACTTGCTGAATTCTGTGGGAGTTTGCCATCAGATGTCTTTTGTATACAGAAAAAAAATCATGCCAATATTGGTTGATAGAACTGTAAAGCAAAAGCCACTAGTTTGGGAGCAGCTGGGTGAGAAGCAGAAGTGCTGTCAGCCCTTGTGCTTCAGGGTGAATCAACTGCTGCAGTGTAGAGAACGGCCCCAGGCTTTCCCTCTTCCATGCATAGCAGTGGAAGTACACTATGGACAGCATTTTTCCTCCAAGACCCTGGAGAGCTAGCAGTCCTTGACATGGGATTCTGGGTAAGAAGAGCATTTTGTCTCCCAGCAGGGTAGAACCCAGCACAAGAGCCTAAGGCAATCTGTTGTTCTGGTTGAGGACAAAGTAGGGCCCCTGTGTGCTATACCACAGAGTTTTGAAGGGTACTCAAAGTGTGGATCATTTTGCAGACAGGATGTACCTTGGAAGCCAGACGTGATGCACTTCTGAGCCCATTCTGTTTTTTTCTCCCCCATTTGTTTCAGGACGCTCAAGTTCTGTGAAAGTAAGCGATCTCCAGGTTAGATTGACTGCAGTTGGCAGGGAGGAGGGATGAGGAGGTGCCAAACCTGAGTGCCCTGCCTGAGCTCAGCCTGCTGAGCCCTGACCTCACCCTCAGTGAACGATGCACCCTGCTCACCCTCTCTCCTGGGTCTGTTCTGTAATAGCAGCTGCCAGGGTATCCTTTTTGCCTGTGCCCTTAGGGTCACTCCTTCTTCCTACAACACTGTAGACCCTGCAGTGAAACCATATGAATCACAGATACGGGTTCAGTCGTTTCTGGAAAGAACCCTGGGGTGCTGTGGGATTTTCTTTGTATGAAATCCTGTTGCCATTCACAGATTAGGCAGAGGCTAAGTACAGATTTCATTTGCTAACACACAGTCTTCAGGTCTGCCACTCTGCTGGCCAGCAGCAGACTGAGCTTTGAACACATACAGACTCCTGGAAATCCAGCCTGTTTTTCTCATTTGTATGGATATGAAAAAGCAATACCTGGAGTGGCTGAATGCCAGAGGCAATGTGATCCGAGATCATTCTGACTTGGGCTCTCTTCTTTGGATCTTGGGGCAGGAGTCTGGGGTTAGGACGAGTGTCTTCTAAATAATGAATTATAGCTAGCTGTAATGAACAAAGAGACAAGGGGAGGTTATTGCGGAGCAGAGGAGAAGTATGCATCCTGAACACCTAGGAAAGGAGAATTTCTGGCTGGTCCAACAGAATAAAACAGCTTTTGAATGAAGTTTGTTACTAATGCAAGCAACTGCATATCCCTTTGATGTTTGGTTGGGATCTTCTGATTTGTCCCTGCTGTAATTTCCTGCAAACCCTGGCACAGCCTTCTAAACCAGACTACAAACTGTTCAGTAAGAGGTGGGATTTTGAACCAAAGCCAAGTTGAGTTTAAATAGGAGTTTCCTAGTAGGGACTACATGCTATTTCTACCCCCGAGTGGGATTCTTTTATTTATCACAAATGCTGCATGTTTTGTAATGCACAAAGGAAAGCTCTGGGGGAAGACGCATAGAAAAGCCTTCCCCTCCAGCCTGGGCAGCAGGTTAGGGTGAATGACTAGGAAGAAAGTGGCTGTTAACTCACCGACTGAGAAAGGGTGATGCCATCAATTTTCAAGGCTGGGACTTGCTGCATTGGATTCACTGCTTTAAATTCAGCAGAAAGCTGTGGAAATGAACCTGAGATTACTGCAACCAGAAATTATTATTTTCTTCCCCTTGAACCGAGTTAGCTTTTTTTTTTCTTGTTTTAACCTGACTTTTCCCTTTACCTCAGTACTAATATTCATGGTACATTACACTATACTGTTAGCCTACAGCAAGTTCTTGCTGGGGCTCAGGGATCACTGCATCCATGGCCAGACTGCCTTACGTCTTTATAAACCATCAATACAAGCTCAGGATGGGTGGTACCACAGCAGTGTTACTATTACCATTCTAGCTCTCCAACTCCATCTCAGCCTATACTGGCACATCAAGCTTCCTCATCAAGATCCTCAGCCTTATGAAATTCAGTCACCGATGTTTAAGGCAGAGGAGAAAACCTGTGGTCTCCTGCAGTCATCTTCTTCTGTCTTGCATGCCAGGGAATACTGTTTGAAAGCAACTATTACAGAGAAGCAGTGGGGAATGCAGTGACTTTCCCTGTGAACTTTCTAGTGCTGATCCCAATTCTCCTAATGATCCCCAAGTTCAGCGCCCCTGGAGGGACCAATAGTAGCTGTATCCTTACCTGCTGCCCCCCATCCTTCAGGAGGTTCACTGGCACCTGGTCATAGGCAATCCCTTTCAGAGCCAGTGCTAGGGAGAACAGAGAACACAGCTTCAGACAGCCACACTGAGGCAAGTTTCATTTCCTCAGGGAAATTTTACCATCTCCATTAGGAAGAAAAAGAGGGCTTTTAAAGTAGAAAAGACCCTATCCCTCAAAGAAAGACAGCCTGAATCCAATGAGAAGATAGTGATCTATGAAAAAACAAGTGCAAATGAAGGACCAAAGCACTAAAGATCAGTCTTGGCAAAACACTGCATTATTCAAAACAAGCTTTGTCACTCTTTGCAACATAGCCCTTCCTGATGGGGGGCTTAGGCAGGGCAGGGGTTCCAGTTTTTGCCTGCCAAATCATTTTCCAAGCTGTCTCAGTCTAAGCAGAGTCCATTCTCAGCCCTGCTTAGCTCTCAGGATCAAGGCAGATCACAGTCTGATGCAGTACGGATGTACAACAGAGTGTAGGGTCCCACTAAATAATGCGGTAGAAACAGCCATCTGCATCATGTTAGCTTTACAAAAGGAGTCATTCTAACTAACTGCACAGACCAATCTCCAAAAAATACCAAGGGAAGGAAAAAACCTTCCAAAGCCCGTGAAGCAGGGCTTGTCCACAGGCAAGGAACTGCTGCTGCTTCTGCCCTCTAGTTTGGAATCTGGGTAGAAGTTTGCAGAAACCATGTACTCCCCTCCCGCTTCCCACTGCCTCTTGAATGTCAGATGGCTACAGGAGATATTCTCAGATACTGTGCTAAGTGGAAATCCTCCTACCCTTTCCCCCAGCTCGAGGTATGCTGTGGTGATCCCTCCCACTCTAGAGAAGGTGGAGAAAATGCAATGTCACTGTCCCAGGTTCATGTTTGCTGATCTCTCAATAAGTGACTGATTAATTCAGTTAGTGAAGGGGAGGATGCTGCAGTAAAACTGGAACTTACCAATTCTCACTCTCCATGAACAGGAGCTTCGGAAATAGCTATAAAGTATCGGCTGAGGAGAGAAAGATAAAGTAGTTATATGGTGGGAATAAAAGAATATTCTAAGGAGGGCAGTGCATTTCAGGAAGTTTAAGATACAGCAGAGCAAGTTTTGCCAGAGGAGGGTGCCTTTCTCGAAGCGACCGTTCCTGTTCTGGGTGTACAGGTTGTGCCACTGCTTTTCACGCTGGCTCTCTAATTAGTTTCATCTGTTTCTAAACACACACAACCAATCTTAAAATTATCCCCTACAACGTTTCCCTCTTTGCTCCTACCAGATGCTGCTGACTGCTGTGCTGTCACAGATTCTCGAAGCAAATTCCCCAGTGATTTTGCCAAGCACTTGCACTGGGCACTTGAGTGGCATCAAATCGCTCTTCCAGCCACAGAGGGCAGGGCCAGACCTCTTCCTAAGTGAGAGGAGCTCCTGCTGCTCAGGGTGAATGCCAAGATTGCAGGCAGCTCACCCTCACCTGGACTGCAGCACCGAGGCAGCTCTCCCTGGTGCTTTCACCCACCCAAGCGCTCACCTTTTCTGATGCCATGGTCACTGCGTGCAGTGTGCTCCAGGAAATAAAAATCACCCCTCACCTTTCCCTGTTACCTCAGCTGGGGGGGGGAAGGCTTTATGCTAAAGCCAATGAGGAGAGGACCATGCCCCCAGATCTGTGCCCAGGACATGCAAACACAGCCAGGCTTTGAATTGTAGCCAGCTGCACGGGCTGTGGGGCAGCTGCAGCCCCGGTGTCAGAGCTCCCTGGCATGCTGTGAGGTCGGGAAGACATTTGGGTACCTGGCTGCTGCCTCGAGGCGTTTGCCCTGAATAAATCACAGGACAGCCATAGGACAGGCAGAGCGACTGCCAGGCTCTCAGCAGCTGCCAGTGCAACAATAACACACCCCTGGGAATCGAATCGAGGAAACTGAAGCCACGTGCAGAATTTCTGCAGAAAAGAAGAGAAAGAGACGAGAAACCCCAGCCGCCCCCCGCCTCCCACCGCGCCGGGGCCGCTCCCCGCGGCCTCAGCCCCCGCTACCTTGGCTGCGGCCGAGCTCATGGCGGCGGCCCCGAGGACTACAACTCCCGGCGTGCCCCGCGCCCCTCCCCCGCCTCCATTTGCCGTGCGGCCGCCGCGTCCCGCCGGGCCCCCGCCGAGCCCCCGCCATGCCGCCGCCGGGGGGCGGCCGCGCTGGGCCGGGCCCGCTGCGCTCCCGGGGCTCCCGCCGGCCGCCGGGGCCCCCCCCGCCCCCGCGGGCCGCCTCACCCCGTCCCGCCTCACTCGCGGCTCGGCCGCCGGCGGGGTCGCGGTCGGTGCTGGCTCTCGTCACCCTGCTCAGCTTCGCCTCCCGCTTCCACCGCCTGCCGGAGCCGCCGCACGTCTGGTACGGGCACCCCGTCGGGTTCCCGGGTGGGCTGCGTGGCGGTGACCCCCTGTAAGATTAAAAAGTACGGGGAATAAAGGACCCTCCTGGGTGTTTTCGTCTTCAGGGTTGTGTTCTGTGGTTGTCTTTTCCAGCTGGGATGAAACCCACTTCGGGAAGATGGGGAGCTACTACATCAACCGCACCTTCTTCTTCGACGTCCACCCCCCGCTGGGGAAGGTAAACGGCCCCGCTGGGCTCGGGAGCTGGGGGGAGCCCACAGCAGCCTGCCCTTCCCTTCCCTTCCCTTAATCTGTGGGGGGATAATCTGTGGCGACAGAATTCTCTCTGACAAATCCCACACGTGGTTACTTCTCCTGAGCCTGCAGTTGTACTTAGAGTCAGCCAAAGTCCTTCTGAGCCCTTCTGATGTTGCTTTTAGACAAGAGCAACGTGGATGCTATGGATTCTCTACAGAAACTGTTTGGAGATGTGTCTGAGTTCAGTTGTTATCATGTGACTCAGACTTGGCTTGTATTAAAATCTTACCAACTGCTGGTTTGGATTCTCCCTCCAGTGTGATTCCCTGAACATTTTTTTCCCTTTTTTATTTGTTTCTGCAGATGCTGATTGGACTTGCTGGCTACCTTAGTGGATATGATGGCACATTTCCATTCCAAAAGCCAGGGGACAGATACGAACAGCACAACTACATGGGAATGAGAGGGGTAAGGCGTTACAGGCTAGTATCAAGCTTTTTAGCTCTCCTGTGCTTTTCAGTAAGAGTATTACGTCTTAAGAGCAGCTTTAGTGGATTAGGTCAGAGGTCTCTTTAGCCTTGTGCCTTGTCTCTAAGCTCCTTAGAAAAGTGTTGGTGGCTGTATTGTGAATAAGTCCTGGCGTCTAGCTGTGACAGGCCGGGTGAAAAAGAGAGGTGATTCTCGAGGGAATCTCTTGCTACTAATTAGAGGGACTAGACTCCTGAGTGGGAGGGATATATTGCCTGTCCTACAAGGGGATTGTTGCTGAGCTTGGGCTTCTCCTCACCCTGTCGTGCCTGGCTATTCTGCTGGAGACCCTGCTGGCTGAGATACCGGGGATTTCAGGAAAGCCAGGATCATTTGCTGCCACCTCCAGTGACGCTGAGCTGAATGAGCTGATGGGAGGAATTACTGTTCAGTGGTATTCTACCTGAAACCATGGCTCTGCTGTAATCCAGGAAGACCTAGAGCCATAAACCTGGCAGCAGATAACACAGGTCAAAAGCAGAAAGTTGCCAGTTGCTGGTGCATAGAAAGAAGGATGAAAACAGGAAGGTCTGTTTTCTTGGTTTACTTTCCAAGTCTCCAGCAATTTGTATCTCTGTTGCCCTGAGTCTGAAGTGGGAGAAGTGCTAAAGAGGGAGAATTTCATTGTGATGCTACTTTCTTTTGTGTTGATCTGTTCTTCGTCCTCCAACTACTCTCGCTCTCATTTGAGATGAGGAGGTGATGTTGGTCTGCTAAAGATGTAAGATACAATATATTCTGTTCTTAGATTTCGTATGCTAATATCTTGTTAAAATGAGTTGAGCCTGATGGATGTGTCTACTTGACATATGTTTTTATGGATACCTGGTGCAGTCTAGAAAGAGAATGACTAACTGTTGTTACTGACACCTCTAGAGACAGAGCAGAGTAAGCAGCTGTTCTCTGCATGGTATCTGTGAGCATTCAGCTTTTTCTGATGATCTGAGTCAATTCAGTAACTGCAGCACCCCCTGTAATTGGTGGGTATGTAGCGTGAAGGAAGGGAAAGGGGTTGTGTGTGTTTGTGTTCACCTTGGTGAGAGGTATAACTTCTCCCATAATCTTTTCCTGCAGTTCTGTGCATTCCTTGGCTCCTGCCTGGTTCCCTTCGCCTACCTCACAGTGCTGGAACTGTCCAAGTCGCTGCCAGCAGCCTTACTCACAGCTTGCATCCTTATTTTTGGTAGGTGTTGCTGCCACAGCAAAATTGAACAGGTTAATTGTTCAGAAGGTTTCATTTCTGGATCATCATGACTTACCTTGCATTCCATGTGCTTAATGAGAGAGGGTTCCAAAAGCCAAGTTACTCTGTTTTATATGACGATTTTTAATTGGCAGTCCCATTTCTGACATCTGTGTCTCTCTACAGATACGGGCTGTATTACTTTGTCCCAGTATATTCTACTGGACCCCATTTTGATGTTCTTCCTGATGGGAGCTGTTCTGAGTATGGTGAAATGTAACGCCTGTGCAGATAGGTAAGATAAAGTGTTTTTTTTTGTTTGTTTTGTTTTTAAGCTATTGGTACTGAACTTTTACATGAATAAAGTCCTAGAACCTGTCTGACACTTGATAATCTGGGTGAATGGCTCAGATCAGATTGTTTCAGGAAACTTGGAGGTGAAAATGGCTTGTGGTAGGGGAGATAAAACTGAAACAAAGGTTTGTGAAACAAGGGAGAAAGTATCATGGCTACAGTAGGCCAGGATGGAAACTTAAATAGATCGTTTTTGCAGGGAAAGGAAACTTCAGCAGAAATAGTTCATGGAACTGCAAATCTTGAAAATGAATACTAAAGCTTTTAAAAATCCTTGACAGGAAAGAATGTGGTATAGGGCGTTGTAGGTTAGAAACATAGGAATGAAAGATGTTTATAGCCTGTTTAAAGCTTTGCTCCTTAATGGCAAGAATATTAATATGCCATTTTGACACTGTCACTTTGTCTCCAGAACAGAGAAACGCAGCTTAACAGTGACTGTAATCCTGTGAACATTTATAAAATCCTGCTAGTCGAGGCAAAGACTGACATTTGTTGGGTTTAAGGAAATTGGTACCAAAAATTTAAGGGAAATACAGCCAGGATGTTTCTGAATAAGGCAGTTAAATTGCTCGGGGTATTTGCTATAGACCTAGCAAGAGGGGAGTGGTGGTTTATAGGTGTTTGGATATGTCAGAAAGCTTCTTTGTGGCTGTGTTGTACAGAGAACTTACTGCATAATGCATCCAGAATTTGAAGGCGTAAAAGCTTTGAATATTGTGTTAGATACGAGCATTTTTTGTTTCATGCAATATTTAAGTACTGCTCATATAAGTCTTAGCATGATTGCAGCACACATGGCTGAAACACAGCCTGCAGCATCAAGTAAGGCCATCTACAACACATCCCCCAGGGAGTGCAGGCACTGAGGTACAGGGCAGGGTTTGATCAGCTTGCGATGTAGCTCTGTGTGTCTTGACCCGAACTTGTCTCTCATGTCTTGGAAAACAGGATTAGCTCCAACTAGTTCATCTTATGTCAATTAAAAGCCAGCTCCATTGTGTTGTTTAGCAGGGCACAGGGATTTTTAGTCAAAATGCAACTATCAAGGCATCAGGAGTGAGCAGTGAAAAGCTTTTAAATTTCCTGTCATCTTCTCTCATCTTTTCTCTATGGTTCAGTTTTAGTTTAGTTTGTAATTTTATTGCTTTTTGCTGCAGCTTTTGTTTGTTGTTGGTTTTTTTTTTTTTTTGGATAGATGTTCTCCACTGTGGCCTTTCTGCTTTACCGAAAGTGGTAGCTCTATTTGATCTGTCCTCCACTGTATCCTTAGCTTTCTGAGTGATGTAAGCTTGCATCTTTATGCAGCAAAAGTCCTCATCTTCAGACTTTCCACACATGGGATTTTCTTTAAACCAGTATTTCAGTTTATACCTGTGTCTGTGTTCCCTCTCTGAAAGGGGAGATAGAGGGCTGCCTAGGCTTAAGTGATGGGCTTGTGTGAAAGGTGTATGAAGTGTATCTTTCCATTGTTCTAAAATTAAAGAAAAACATTTCTTCCTATTCCTCATGGGCTCCTGGGAAGAAGATGGAATATAACTTTACAGGGTAGTGATCTGGTGTGTGTTTTCCTGACCACAGCTTCCCATTCGTGTAGCCATCATTTACTCTCTGACCTGCTCTGTCTGTCCCGCAGGCCATTTTCTGCCTCCTGGTGGTTCTGGCTGAGCCTGACTGGGGTGAACCTTGCTGGAGCAATGGGGGTAAAGTTTGTTGGCCTTTTTGTAGTCCTCTTGGTTGGTCTGAACACAATCTATGATCTGTGGGACTTGCTGGGGAACCTCAGCCTGTCACTGGTGAGTGTCAAAAACTTCTCTTTATGCTAAGGGTTTCTTTGTTTTACTTTCTTTTGCTTTTGTAAGTCTCCTAGTTTTTGACAACCATGGAAGCAAACAGTGATGCTCTGTCTGCAGCAAACAGGCACCTGAGGTAGATGATGAAGATCAAAGGTGAAAGTTACAATGGAAAAATTATTGCCATGTTTTTAGGAAACACATACTACAACAGGATATGTATCTCATAGGAGCACAAAAAAGGTTGTGGCTTTTTCCCTGAGAGAAACTATTGCCTTTCCAGTTGGATGGATTTTATTTCAGTTTAGGCTGAAAATGCTCATTGGCAATGGCTGTACAACGGCCCAAAGCAAGATTTCCAGTGCTGTTATGTGACCTTCTGAGGAGTACGTGCTACCTGGCAGACAGGCATGTCGTGCAGTGCCTGGTTTACATAAGCAGAGCAAGCTCAGGCTTCATGGGAGTGCAGCGGCCTCGGCTGCACAGCAGTAACATGCTGTAGCCCATCAGGAGCCATAGGCAAGCTCTGTACATGCAGTCTCTGTAGCCCGTCCTGAGGATGGAGGGAGCTGTAGGCTGCTTGATTTCACACCACTTAGTTCCTGTAAGCTCTAAGAAATCCCTAGCGTATTTGGGTGCCCTGTTCTAATCTATTGCATTTTGTGTTTGTGGGCTGTGAAATCTGATATTTGGAGAACTATCTTGATATCCCATTTGCTATCTGGCAACCAGCAGGAAAAAAATAGTAATTCTTCAGGCACGCTTTTTAAGAGATGTGCAGTTCTCTTGTCTCAGCCTCTTCTGAAACTTAAAAATCCTGTTTCTTTCACTTACTGCTTTTGCCCTTATCATAAACAGTGGGGGACTTGGGGGACTTTTTCTATTCCTGCTGTGTGATCTGTTTTCTCTGATTAATGTGGATCAACATGGGCTGCAAAGATGCAATGTTCCGGCTCCGGAGAAGCACTTCTTGAGCAGAGTCAGTTAATTGCATTTGAAATGGAACAAATCCATCATGTCTAAGCTTTCTGCCAGCAGATGGCTGCACAGTGATTTCATTTCTGCTGCTGGCAGCAAAGGCAGCAAGCCCCTGAGTGTTAGAATATGTAAAGAAATTTACTCCAGAAGGTAGATGCTTTCTGAATAACAAAATATTTGGCAGTTGTAGTGCTTGTGAAGAGAGAGGGAGAAGAAAAAGCGAGGATCAAACCCACAAAGCCTGAATAATTTCTCTCTGCATTTGTTAGGAAACTCTTCATGATTATTTACATGCAGGGTTTTGGGGACTAATTTGATTGCTAGAATTCTCAGCTTAACTTGGACCGCTCTTCTGTTTTGCTTGGTGTTGTCATGCATGTGCATTTTCTTTTTGGCCTTTGCATTGACGTCTGTAGTTGTACAAATCTTTT
The DNA here is from genome assembly GCF_047663525.1 of Anas platyrhynchos. Classification (NCBI taxonomy): domain Eukaryota; kingdom Metazoa; phylum Chordata; class Aves; order Anseriformes; family Anatidae; genus Anas; species Anas platyrhynchos. The sequence continues at coordinate 23,135,280 of NC_092591.1, forward strand.
TCACACAGATCAAAGCATATTTCAGTCATTTTGACTGGGGAACTGGAGGTTAGCTCATATGGTGTTGTGCTACAGAAATGTGGTTATGTGCCATCAGTTGGCATTTTTCCAAGTGTCCAGTGGTTATCAAATGTTCTGCTCAAGAACCTGGGCTGAGCAACTGCCTCTTTTGTTGACTTCAGTAGGTTCTTTATTTTGTAAAATGCTCAACTCATAGAATCATAGAATATCCCCGAGTTGGAAGGGACCCGTAAGGATCATCAAGTCCAACTGCTGGCACCGCACAGGTCTACCCAAAATTTTAGACCATTTCTCTTTCCCCATTACTTCTGAAATCTTTGGATCTGGTATTAACAGATGGAAAATGATTTGCTTAATGATTGTGTGATAGGAAGAAAAAGGAAGATAGTATGTGTGTTTGCCCTTATCAGCTTTGTAGTTAGATGTGGACATTTAGCAAACAATTTTTGCTGTTTAAGCTATTTTCTCCTCCCACAGTTATTTATTACCCATTGTGTGCTTTATATTATGTGCTCTGTTACCTGCAGTGTCTGGAGGATGTGAATGTGCAACCACATATTGGCCACCTGTGTACAAGCAACCTCTCCCAGTGTTTTAAATCAAGTGCTCTGCTTTTGTGTTGAGGCAGCTGAAACACTCGGAAGATTTGCTGCTGACTTTTCTGTAACTGCTGTCTGAGGAGCATCAAAAGAAGTTGCAGTATTATACTATCTTTGCTAAGTGAGCTGGTTTCTGTGAATGAAGCATATCTAGCCCTCACTGCATCCACATCTGCAGTTGTTGGGAGTGGTGTGTCTAGAAGCTTGTGCACTCCTGTTTTCATTTTCCCTTTTGCTTACCTTTAAGGATTGCTATTCTAAAAGCCATTTCCTTGCTGTGATTTTATGTCAAGTTGTGTACCACTGGTAAACAGGTTAAGGTCCTTGGTAAACAGGTTAAGGTCCTTGTTTTCAAAGTTTTGTCAATGGGAGCTGCCCGGCCTCCTTCCCTAAAGTTAGGGATATTTGGTATTTTGGGAAATTATAATGTCCCATTGTCTTTTTTTATCTTACTTCCAAGAGCCTGAAATTTCAAGGTTACCACAGTTCCTCACTTTTGAGATGCACAGCAAACTCTGCCCAAGCTTTTACCTTTCTCTAGGCCTCTTTGAGGTAATTCTGCAGCCTGCTGCGCATGTGCGCATGGCAGACTGCTACTCAGGGTCCTGCAGAGTATGTAGTGGAGTTGTCTGAAGCTACACTGTTTGATCCAGGTTGTGTTTATTACAGGTCATGTTTGGGAAGCATTTACTGGCTCGTGTACTCTGCCTCATCCTGCTCCCACTTGCCCTCTACACGGCCATGTTTGCTGTTCATTTTACAGTGTTAAATAAAAGGTATTTTATTATTTTTTTTTCTAGTAGAAAAATCATTTGTCTGTGCTTTGATTTAAAGACCATTGATTATGGATTTCTCCATTTTCAGCATCACAAGCACAGCCACAAGCTGTGTCTTTGTTTAATTCCCTTCCCAGACTCCCGCATTGTTCTTAGAGAAAGGCTCTGGCTGAGCTGGCAGGGAAACAGAATTTGAGCTTGAGGCTTTGATGTGCCAAGGAAGGATCCTGACCAAACTCTCTGTATCTTTTTTTTCTTCCCTTTCTTTCCTGGACCTGAAAATGTCTCAACTCCATTCCTTTTTGTAACTATAAAAAAAAAAAAAAAGGCATCGTATTCCTGAAAAAAGCTTTGACTGTGATTAAAAATGTCTAGTAGGTGTGCCCAAAGACTACTCTGAATGCCTGCAACTAAGGAATGCTTTTTATGTGGAAGGAGCACAACAGCAATAAAATACGTAATGCTTTCCCACATGCTAATGTTAAGAGATGAGATTAATAAAGCATTTCACCATTAAAGAGAATATAAAATTAAATTTATTATATTTTCAGTTAAGTCAGCTGATTTTTACCTCTAACCTATTAGTGGATATGAGACTTCAGGAGCCACAGGGACAGACTTTGTTATATCTGAGCTGACAGTGAGTCAATTTATTTGTTAGAAGAACACCTCCAAAGATGGTTAATGGTGCCAGAAGGCATACATCTTTGTTCTCAAGTCCTTCTGACTCTGGGCAATTTCTTGCAAGAGTGTGTGTATCACATATCTGTTGTGATTCACAGCATTAGAGGTGCATCTAAGGCAAATCCAGTCAGTCTTCTCCTGAGGCCATCTGGTTTTGTCTTTTTTCCTTTTTTTTTCATTTTCCTTCTGTAAAAACAAATTGGTAGTGCATGATAGTTTTGTATGCTCGTTTTGCCAGATTTCAAATTGACGTGTTCTTTGCTCTATTTTGCAGTGGTCCCGGGGACGGTTTCTTCAGTTCTGCCTTTCAGTCCCAGCTGATTGGGAACAATCTTCATAACGTCTCTGTTCCAGAGCGTGAGTGCCCCAGGGAGTAAATGGCTCTGAGTATTGTCAGTATACTTAGGGGTTTAAGTAAAAATAACATCACCTGTGAATCAGTGCAGATCATTCCTTTGTGGTCATGGTCAGGTCCATGCTGTTCCTCAGTATGGTTTTATTTATCAGCAGAAAAGAAAAAGGCTGAAAATTAGATTGTGCTTGGTGCACGGTTGCTAGCTGTGTCTTCATATTACTTCTTGAGGGAAAGGCACCATTTTGAGGGATTTGACGGTGTTGTATGCATGCAGCTGCTCCCTGTTCTTTTGTTGGCCTTCAGCGTTGCTTTAGACAACAAAAAAGATTTGTCCTTGCTCCAGAGCTGCTACTGGGAGAGCATCGGGTCCATTCTCCCAGGTGATCCACTTGTGTTGGAGGTTGTGAAGGAAGAAAGTTGTATTAAGGCAGAGTACCAGCTGATAGCTGCCTGAGCTTGCCTCCCTTTCCTCTTGTGTTGCTGTAGGGGTTGGAGGATGGAGTGCTTCAAACCAGTCACGTGCTTTTCAAAATTGATTATGTTTTAATTTGACTGTCTATGCTTATGGAAAGGTTTCTCAAGCCTTTCTCTATGGGAATTGCATACAGTTAACCTAGCACTTCTGTTTATGCTATGACTGGCTGGGAGAATTTTAAAAGGTTCAAATATTGTGTAACAGTTTTACTGAGTAGTGGATAGTGATGGAAGATAAGCTTGCAATGAGCCGTTTGGACAGCTCAGGAAGCGAGCTTTCATCAAAACAAAGTAGGAACATATATGCCTAATCAGAGCATCACAGGCTGGCTGTGGGAGACATTTATAGGAGAGCTGCCTTATGCTTTTTCTCTTGTTCCTTCCTGTTTAGATTTGGCATATGGATCTGTGGTCACGATGAAGAACCTTCGGATGGCAGGGGGATACCTTCACTCCCACTGGCACCTCTACCCAGAGGGCGTAGGGGCTCGCCAGCAGCAGGTTAGTGCCCTGCCTCTGACTACAACCATCTACTCATTCCCATTGCACTTAACATTATTTGTCACTGTGACAGGAGGTATGTATTTACTCAGCACCTGTTATTCTCTCGGTGTCACAGCTGGGTACTTGGAATCTTGAGTAAAAAGGATGCTTGAGAGCCCACCAGCTTGCACCAAAGAGGTGACTTGCAGTAAAAAGAACTTTATTGCAGTAGCAAGACCACCCTCTATAGACAGTGGCCATAAGGACTTTAAAATAATGTTCTGTAATGAAAGTGCTGTTGTTACCTCAAGGAAGGCAGTAAAACTTAGGTTTAAAACAAATCTATTACTTACCCTTATAGGTTTTGTTGCTGTATGTTAAAATCAACAGGAGATAGGAGTGCTGGGTGTTGTTTTCATTCCTGCCATGGGCTCTGTGGCCTTATGTGAATTACTTCCTCTTGTGCCTTGCTTTCCTCATCTGTCAGCAGGGAATTTGTAAGGCTTTGTTCATTAAATTGGTTATCTGTATTTTTGTAAGCCATTCATTAGCCATAATGAAAAGTGCTTAGCTGAGCTCTCTAAGGGCTTATATTTAAGTGATAAACCAGTAAATCGAAGTATAAATCAGAAACCATATTACTATTGCTAATTAAGTTTTAGAGAAATTAAGTGAATTTCTTATTTTTGTTTATCATCGTTAAGCTTCACAAATCTTTGCAGCTTCTGCAGCCTTCCCAAGATAATCTCTGCAGTTTGCTTGTTAGTGTCTAAAAATTGTTCTGAACTCCTTGAAAGTTTCCAAAGAAAAACAAGTGTTTGTTCTTAACTCCATGAAGCCCCTGCTATGAGGAGGAGGTTTTCAAAAACACTTTTTTAATTAATCATCTTTTCCTGCTGTTCTTGTCAACTAAAAATTCTAATACTGTCATGCAACATTGATGTTTATTACTGAATGTGGAGATATAATACCAAAACTTGCTCAAGGATAGGCCAAATTAAAGTGCAGAGCACGCTTCCTGACAGTGAAAGGATTTGGAGGATGCTGATGAGAGTTTCCTTGAGAGTAAATGGGACAAGGTAGAGACTTCCCTGCCATCCTGTGATCCCTACCCAGAAGGTGGGACAAGTTAGGGGACTAGGTGAGTTTTTGGGGTATGGAGAGGGGAAGGGAGTGCAGAGCTTTGAGGAGATTTTGGGGAGGAAAATATGGAGATTATGATCTCTTTGCTTCCTCCATCACCTCCTCTGATGATATGACCTCAAAGTAAGAGATTTTATCTCCAACTCCCCGTTTTTCCCACACAAAAATACTCTTGTGTGCTCTGCCTCAGTCACCTGTCTGCTGGGCTGTGTGCTTGCATCTGAGTAGGAGGCACAGGTGTGGGGTTGGGATTGGGTCCTGGAGAGTAGGGCTTGCTGCTTCTGCAGCTGGAAGGGGAGAGTGAGCAAAGAGGGCAGAGTTGTCCTGCTGGGAAGGTAACCTCACGTAGCAGCACCCTCGGGCCAGATGATCTCCCTGGCTCTTGGTAGCAATAAGAGCAGTTACTCTGTGTGAGGCTGAGCAGGCTGGTGAAGATTAGCTGGGTAATAATACTGCTTCAACAGCTGATCCCTGAATCCTTCCGACTTCCGATCTTTCAGCAGAAGTATTATGGTTGTTATAAGCAGTCTGTTGTCATAAATCTCTACCAACAATGTCTGTCTGTAGAGCCAGAGCTGTTTCCTTCTAGTCACACTGGTCAGTGGCTATTCAAAAAATCCAGATTTCAATACCTTGTTGTTGTAGAAGGAACCTCTAAAGTCAAGCTGTGTGGTTGGAAGCAGTTACTCATGATGCATCTGAACTGCCATTAAGTGTAGTGCTCTAGTGCTCCAGGGTGGATATGCTGGACCCTGAGTAAAGGGTGGGATCTTGGTTAAGCAGCGGTCAGTAACTGGCTTTCTAGAGTGAAATGCTGTAGAAATCTTCCCAGGTTTTCTCTGTTAGTAGTGCATTTGTTTGGGACTTTGATTTGCTGGCGAATGCATCTTTGCTATCACCAGCTTTATTCTTGTTTGGTAAAATAATTTATCCTGTGCTTTTAGGTCACTGCCTACTTACATAAAGATTTGAATAACCTGTGGATTATAAAGAAGCATGACTCAGATACAGGTAACAAATACCAGTAAAGAGCCTTTTATAATTGCTGCTTCAGTTGTTAACATAAATATGTTGAGTTCCCTCCAGGGCAAAGTGCCCTTCATAGATAAGAGGAGGGGAGGAGGTAGAACAAAGGGAATCTGACTCCATCTTCATCAACCCTATTTGTATCTACCATTTTTTTATTTTATTTTTTTTCTCCAGGATGTACAGTAAAAGTAAATTAAGCTTTTTTTTTGGCTGAAGGTTGCATTGACAACTTTTCAGTCAGGTCGGGTTGCCAATAACAGAGAGGAAATTAATCTGAGCTCAGTTAATATTTTGTGGAGTCTGTTATTATGGCTGTGACTACTGGAGAAGTTGGTTCTTGGTATGTTCTGATACATGGTGTTCAAGTGATTTGCTTAGATGCTTCCTTGGACAACATAGATTATTGAAGGTGATATTCTCTTGATTTAGAATATCAATTAGTGTAGCTGAGGCATGTTTGGTCTAGGGTAGTTTCCTTTCTACACCTGCAGCACCTATATATAAAACAGCACCTATATTTAAAAACTGACAAGGAACACTCTAAACAACAAAAAATTCAAGTAACCTATATATTACAAAACTATAAACGGTCTTACAAGTGTCATTTTATAGTCCATGAAATTAAAATGTAGATATCTAGTTAAGAAGTTCAGTTAGCCTAGCCAGGCATCCCCTTTATTTAAGGGCACTATGTGCTGCTTTGGGTCATGTTACTCTATAGAGTAACCCTCAGGGCTGTTCTTTAAACTAGAGTAGTGATTTACACCAAGCTTACACAAACTAGTTTGCCTTGTATTGTCTGCTTGAGGCATGAATGTTCACAAAAAACCTTGAGACCCTGATTTGTTTGTCAGTGCTTTGGTGTGATTAGTTTTCTTCCTCCAGCAGATCTGTCAGACCCCTCCAGCCCTGTGGAGTTTGTGAGGCATGGAGATATTATTCGCCTGGAACATAAAGAGTAAGGACGATTTCTGGGATGTGAAGAGACTGAATGATTGAGTAGAACTGGAGGGAGATTTGGCTTGCCAAAGACTACAATGTTAGGCCAGCAGAAGCTGGCTTTGCGGCAGAGATGTCTGTACATCTGCATTGCCAATGCGGGCTTTGTGGAGGTTTTCTTCTTTGGTCTGTTTTGAAGTGTCTGTAAAATGGGAAACCTTTAACAGAACCATACAGCTTCATTATCAGTACCTGCCTAGGTGGCACAGGGATTTGTTCAACTATGTGAGGTGCAATAGTAAAGGCAACTCCTGCGAAGAAGCCATTCAAAACCCATGTTCTGTCATTTTGTGCACAAAAATGACATAAATCACAGCTCTGAGACATTTTCAATGAAAATGTTGGCTTTTGCCTTTGTGATGAATAAATGAGGGTGACGTAGGGGAGCCCTAGTGACTTGATATTTAATCTTCATCTCATCTAATGTCACAGTGCCATAATGCTCTGTGCTATCACGGCTTTTAATTCTTAACAGAAGTTCTATATTTGTGAGCCTGAAAATTATGTCTTACTGTGTTCAGTATTGCATATCCACAAGTCATTGTGTAAGTCTTCCAAAAAGATTTGAAGACCTTAAAAATGATATATTGAACTTTGGGTTTTACTGCTAAGTATACGATAATGAAAGTGGTAAAATCCTGGTTTGGCAATACTGGGCTTGCTTAACTTATGTGTTGGAAGGGAATTCTGCAGAATGGGAGGTAAAACCGCAGCGTTAGGGTAAAGATCCAGCAGGTGGCTCTCCTCTCTTTGCAGACAGATTTCATCAAGTGTGGGCAGAGGCTTTGTGTGCAGATAAGGCAGGGAGGGCTAGATGCAGCTGTGTTGTTGGCGAGGGAGGTTCATAATATAAGTAAGAACTGACCAGGATATGGACCCACTTTTCTGGTTGCCTCATCTGCCAGTCCCTGCTGGAGTGAGAGGCTCCATCTGTGGCTGGTGTAATGGGGGCCACGATTCCCCACCTCAGTAAATCTGACCAAAAGGTAGAGTCTTTCACCTCAAAAGTAAAAGTGATAATGTAGAGAGGTCAGGATCTTGTTTTGCTTCTTGCAAGAGCAGGACTGTCAGTCCCACCTTTCTCCTTTCATAAGAAGGAAAAAAGCACGTGTGTGTACGTGTGTGTGTGTGTGTGTGGACCTCAGGGCAGTTTCACCTAAATGTTTTTGATTTACGAGCTGTGGTAAATTACCACTTGGAGGTGGTGGTTTATGGCCTGAGGGCTGGATTTATTCATGGTGTCCTTCTTTGCTAAAAGTGCCCAGTGTGGCGTAAACTCAGAGTTGCATGGTGGGAAGCAGCTCTTTTGCTCTGTGGCCCTATTGCTGTCGGAGCTGTATCTTGCTCTGCCATTTGGTGGTCGAAGTGCTGGTGGCTGTCTCTAAATGCCTTAAACCAAAAGATCTTATCACAAATTGATTGAGACATTTTAAACAAACAAACAAGGTTTGACTTTTAATTTCATTCCAGAACTTCAAGAAATCTTCACAGTCACCAGCACGAGGCTCCCCTGACAAGGAAGCATTTTCAGGTCACTGGCTATGGAATAGTAAGTGAATGGCAAGAGGAAGCAAAAGCTGTTTGGGTGGGGGGGAGTTCATACTGTGCCAGGGGGATTTATTTCTGCTCTTAATTTGTTTGCCAGGGTGGTAGATGTAGCTGTAAATCTACAGGATTAGAGGAGAAGTTGGTCTAGTATAAAATAGCTTATCTTATTTAAGGTCTATTTAATATGAACACAGACAAGAAAATAACGTAAGCTTTAATGTCAGTCTAGCTTTGGCAGCCTTCAACTCCATAAATGCCAAACTGAGCAACCCTGAAGTTGCTCTGACAAGTATTATTTCGTGTATTTGGCCTTGTCACGTAGACAACTGGCTTTTGTTGACAGAATGATGACAGAAGTTTGAATCACGAAAATGAAATCTGCTTTGAGGGCTGAATTTCCAAAGGCTGTTGCCTAAACCCCTTCTGTGAAGCAGCCAAGTTACCCCTGTTTTGAAATGTAACTCTGAGCCATAGTCAAGAATGAATTTGAAGGGGAAAAAAAAAGGCTGGCAAGATAAAAATGTCTGTGGTAGTTGCTCATGTGTAGAATCCTCTGTTTTTAATGGGGAATCTCTTCTGTGAAGTCTGAGCAATGATAGTGTGGGCTCTTTTGTTTAGCTTTGTCATCACTGGAGTTTCAGAAGTTTGTATTTGCAGTACTTCAATTGCACGTGTCTTTTGGTTAGGTTTGTTTGTTTCTCTCCTATGGTGTTTTTCCATGATAGAACGGAACAGGAGACTCCAATGACTTCTGGCGGATTGAAGTGGTGGGCAGAAAGCCTGGGAAGCTTATCAAAGTCCTGCGGAGTCAGGTCCGGCTAACCCATGTGGCCACAGGGTGTTTACTGGGCTCTTCTGGAAAGACTCTGCCAAAATGGTAAGAACCTCGTATTCCTTCCCTGCCCCATCCCACATGGCCAGGAGCTACAATGTTTGTTTGCTTATTGGTACTTTTAAATTTAAACTAAGCAGTAACCACGTTTCCTCCATTTCTTTATATTTAAAAGAATAAAAAAATAACCAACAGGTACTTAAAATGCAACCAGATGATCAGGGCTAGGGTTATGCAGTGTGTTCCAGTGAAGGTGCCTGCTGGGCTGTGGCTCTGAAAAATCATATCCCCTGCCAAGAGATCTAAGATTTGCACAGGTATTGATTTTGTCATGCAGTAAGTCCAGGAGGGGATGACAGCTGTGTTCTTCAAGGCCTGTTTTAGCCTTAAGGTTCACCAAAATTGCTAGAAACTGGGGCAGTTCATGCCATTCCGTACCATAATCCTCCAAACCTATTGTTATTGGTATTAACTTCTTTTGTTGTTGGAAGTCCGTCCTGCTATTTTTACATGAGGCATTTGTAGTGTGAGGGCAACGGTAACAATCTGATGTTAACAGGGGATGGGATTTAATATGTTTACGGATTATATATCTTTATCACAAAACGAGGTGCATGCAGAGACATCCAGACTAATGCCAAACAAGCTGCTGTATCTGCACAGCTCCACTGTGTGGGATGCTAACATGGATCCTGAAGCAGCAGGCTTCTGCTTCCAGAGCTGCTTCTGTCACTGCTATCTTAGGTTTCCCTTCACTGTTTTATGGTTTAAAAAAAAAAAAGCTACTAAGAAATCCGGTGGATGCTGAATCATGGTGAGTGCAGGCAGATAGCTCTGCCTGGTCAGGAATGTAAATGGCATTTATATCTTTTTTCAGCGAGGCTGGGTTCATGAGTAAATAATGTGTTTGGTTTAAAAAAAATAAATCACTGTCTCTGACAACAGCATTCAGGAAGGGAGGTATATATTTTTTTTGTACTAACACAAACTTACCCCGTGAGTGAAAGTCACTGCTGCAAAATATTTATGACATTAAGAGCTGAGGGGGAAGAAAACCCAGGTAACTGCAAATAAAGACTTTTTTTTAAGACTTTGAAGGGAAATAATCACTGTCCTTCAGAAAGTTAAGTGATGGTTAATTAATGTAATTAATTAATTAGCGGAAGTAAGCTTGGTAAGTGGCAGTTGATAGAAAATTCCTTATTAATCTGTCAGACTACTGCAGGGTCTGATGCACTTTCTACACAAGTATTTAATGTGACTTGCTAGAGATAGGGCGACAGAGCAAGTGAAATGTTGGTGGGATCCTCTGAAGTTGATCCTTTGTTTCTATAAGCATGGATTGACTTAATAATGATGGTGATTTCGTTTTTTTCTGGAGAGACTGTAACGGTTGACTTGAAGTTGTCAACGTGCAGCTTCTTTGTGCTAAGTGTTTTGACGTTAGGCACCCAAATTTAGAAATGTGGCCCATATATTTAGTGGAATTTTTATGTAGGCTTTCTTTCAAATCTGTTTTGGTTTCTGCGTGGTGGGATAGTGTCTGACTGTTCTGTTGTTCCTCAGGGGCTGGGAACAAGTGGAAGTCACCTGCACACCATACCTGAAGGACACTCCCAACTCCCTCTGGAACTTTGAAGATCATATCAACCCCAAGTGTGAGTCATTTATTTTCCTTTTCTTTGAGGGTCCGTTTTGGCTCCCTGTTAAGGGAAAGGATGAGCTATCAGACAGCAAGAACTGGCAGTCAGTGATTTGGATTTGTCTGTTCTTCCACAGCTCAGGCGCAAACTTTCTAAACTTGGGCCAGTTGTTCAGAGATGCGTAGCCAAGGGGAGGTTCACATTGGATAGCAGGAAAAGGCTCTTCACTGAGAGGGTGGTCAGGCACTGGAACAGGCTTCCTAGGGAAGTGGTCACAGCACCAAGCCTGCTGGAGTTCCAGAAGCATTTGGGCAAATGCTCTCAGACACGTGGTTTAATTTTTAGGTAGTGCTGTGTGGAGATAGGACTTGGATACAACAGTCCCTTCCAGCTCAGTTTATTTTACGATTCTATGACTTCACTGTTGGGACATTTTAAGGATTTTGAGATTCTCCTGGATAACAAAAGTATGAAGTTTTATAGGTACTGCAGTGTAAGCTGTTATTGTTAACATCATTGGTTCGATTGGGAATCGTTGCTCTTAATATGAGTATGTTGTGTATATTTGAATGATGTTTTTTAAGTTAAGATCTACCCTGCTCTGCTCTATTTGCTTCCTTCTCTTATGGGTTATGCTAAGTAATGACTTTGCAGTGCCATCAAGTAATAGATAGTAGAAGTATGACAAAGACTGGGAAGAGAACAGTGTGCCAGTAATGACAGATGGGCCTTGCAGCCTCATCCCAGAGTTAGATATGTGTCACAGCCTCATTTGGCCTGAATTGTTTGGTGTAGTTTTCCTCCCATGAATTGCAGCTGACTTGGGCTGAGTTCTGAGTTACCAAAAACCTGGTGTTCCTCACCTTTTCAGAGCAACTGTGGAGGAAAGGAATCCTGGGCTTGTTGACTTGGTAGAGTTTCCTCTTCTGTTGTACTGCATTTTGTATTCCCACACGCGTGGCTCATTTACAGATAAACAGAAGCATATGAGCAATATGTCTCTAATTTCATCTAGAAATAGAGATCTGTTTATTTCAGAGAGACATATTTCTCTTGCTCCTGGAAATAAAGGAGGAAATCTAGGAGTACATCAGATGTGAAATTCACTGGGGGTTACTTCGAATTCAAGCCTCTGCATTTAGAATATGAATGAATTGCATAGGGAATTAAAAGAGGTGCTAGAGGCAGATTCCTCACAGGAGGAGAGAGTTTAGTTTTATTATGCAACAGGCAAATAAAAGTAAAACATACAGATTTCTAATCTACTTTCCTTTCTTTCTGTAGTGCCCAATATCAGCCTGGATGTTTTGAAGCCTTCTTTTGCAGAAATTCTGCTAGAATCCCACATGGTTATGATCCGGGTAAGATACCATTAATTCCAGATGATCATTTTCTCTTCCTTTATCTTTCATTTAAAAAAGGAAAAAAAGAAAAAAAGCATTTTCTGAGATACCTGGGTGATGGTTGTAAGCTAGGGCAGAATTTGTGTGCCCCAGCAACCTACTTGTCTTTTTGCTTAGAAAAAGAGGTGCTCTTGAGGCTAATTTTTCCAAAAGTTTGGAAGCCTTGGGCTTGATGCCTAGCTCTACTGTTAAGGTGATTTAGCTACAGTCTAGTTCTGTAATCTCTTTGCTGCTGAAATCCTGTTCTGTAAAGGAGAGCTTAGGATTTTTTCCTAACGTAGCAGAAGGTTTTGAAGTTAAATTAGTATTTGTGGGGCAGGAGGATACTACTATGGTCACGCTCAGGAAAATTAGGTAAACAGACACTTAAAAACACAATAAATGTTTGAATTGAAAATGGAATATTTTTTTTTTTAAAGCTTATTGAGATGCTGCATTTTCAGCTTCGTCTTTATGCCTAAAGATACATGCAAAAGAGATGGATTTAATATTTTCAGGGTAGATTGGTCTTGTGGTCTTTCCCTGTGTTTGTTCTTTGATCTTAGCCACAGCCCTTCCGCTTCTAGCTTCAAACTCCATCTGAAAATAATAGAAGAGTTCAGTTGGAAGGGACCTTCACAAAGATCATCTAATCCAGCTGCCTGACTTGCTTCAGGGCTAACCAAAAGTTAAGCATATTAATGAGGGCATTATCCAAATGCCACTTTAAGACTGACAGGCATGGGACACAAACCACTTCTCTAGGAAGTCTGTTACAGTGTTTAACCACACTCGCACTAAAGAAATTTTCCCTGATGTCCAGTCTGAATCTTCTCTAGCACAGCTTTGTGCTGTTTCCACATGCCCGGACGTCAGTTACCAGGGGAAAGAGGCTGGCATCTCCCTCTCCACTTCCCCTCCTCAGGAAATTGTAGAGAGCAACGAGCCTTTTCTCCTGTCTAGACAACACAAGTACCCTCAGCCTCTCATAGGAGGTGCCTTCCTAACCCTTTTACCAGCTCTGTTGCCCTGAAGAATGGAACGTACCACTTTGATATGGGAGTCCAAGGTTTAATTTGTTTGTTTGTAAAGGTGTTCTCAAAGTTGCAAAAGGTAGTCAAACAACTTATTAGTAATGTTAAATATTTCCATGGCAACCAGTGATAACGTTGTCTCAGGTAAGAAAGCACCTGCAAGAGTTTCCATGAAAATAATCTTTTCTGAGGTTTTTATTTCAGAGTGAAAGGAAGCCTGTTGAAGTAGTCTCTTACTGAACAGACATCTTACTTATGCAACGTGTTTCCTTAGTGACAGAAAACCTGGAGAAGAGAAATGAGAGAATACTGCCTTTAATCATACCCAAAGAATGTTTTCACTTGCTCAGTAGTTACAATGAGGACAAAGAATGTTTTAATACTATCTCCAGAAGATGATGTGTGCATGTGGTCAGAAAACAGTCTTTATTCAGGAAGAGTATTCATGTATGTTTGTAAACTCAGATGTTTATGAGCAGACTTTGCAGCACAACTGCCCGCTCATTTCATTTTTTTTCTTATCTGTAGGGGAACAGCGGCCTGAAACCAAAGGACAATGAAGTTACATCCAAACCCTGGCACTGGCCTATCAACTACCAGGTGTGTTAGTCCCCCTTCCTTTCTGCTCTCAGGTACTTTACAATGCTTCTGGAAGCACAGGACCTCTTAATCACATTGAAGCTGCCTTGAAGGGAAGTGGTCTCACCTTTGACACTGTAGAAAATAAGAATAAGCTGCATGGATTCAAACCCTTTTTGCTTACTTCTGGTTTGTTTCTTCAGGGTCTGCGTTTTTCTGGTGTCAACGAGACAGATTATCGGGTTTATTTGCTGGGAAACCCGGTAAGTTGGAACAGGAGGTTCCAAGATAATGTCTTTAGCAAATTTTAGCTTACTCATGCTTTTTCCAGTGACAGTGTTTCTCTTACTCTTCTTTCTTTTGGACTGTCTCTCTCATTTTATTCTTAAATGTTTGCATGTAGCTTTTCATTTCCTTTCACATGTTCATTCCTGTTTACAGCCTTAAGTCCTAAAAGTCTTTCTCTTTTCCTACATAGGTGGTTTGGTGGCTAAATCTGTTCACTATTGGGTTGTATCTTCTGACAGCAATTTCCACTGCTGTGGCCCTGAAGAGAGGTGTCCAACTGTCATCTGAACTCAAAGGTGAGGTCAGTTCTCCTATGCATCCTGCATTATAGAATCTGTTATAACACCCTCGTTTCCTGGCACAGAAAAGCTGATGTTAGGATTTCTGTGTTAAAACTTACTCATAAATCATATTAAAGCCTCTGGAAGTTGAACACGGTGCTGGGGGTGAGCATCAGAAAGGTAGAAGTGTGAAAATTCATGGGCTGAGATAAAGACAGCTTATTAGGTGAAGCAAAAGCTGCATGTGCAAGCGAAGCAAATCAAGGAATTCATTTGCTGCTTCTCATTGGCAGGCAATTTCAGGACAGCAGGGCTCATCACACATAATGGTTTCTTGGGAAGACAAATGCCATCGCTCTGAATGTCCCCTTCTCCTCCTTCTTTTCCCCCAGCCTTTGTTACTGAGCATGACATCATATGGCATGGGATGTCCCTTTCTGGGTCAGTCATTCTGGCTTTGTCCCTTCCTAGATCCTTGTGCACCCCCAGCCTCCCCACTGGCAGGGCAGCACGAGAAGCAGAAAAGTCCTTGAGTCTAAGCACTGCTCAGCACAATCAGTGTGTTACCACCACTATTTTCATCAAAAATACAAAACGCAGCATTGTAAAAGCCTCTATAAAGAAAATTAACTCTGTCTCAGCCAAAACCATGGCATTACTGCTGCTCAGAAATGACCAGCTGCATGTTTGTGGAGCAGTTTTTGATCTGGACATACCAGTATGAGAAGGTGATAAAATCTGATGTTTTTTCTAACAGAGCTACTGACCCCAGCCCGGGTAATACAGCTTTTTGCAAATCCTAAGAAGTCATACATTGCAGTTTACATCGATGGCTACTTACTTTTGTAGATCTGTGTTGGAAGAGAAATATCAAACGTGATGTGACACTATTAAGTCAAACAATAAGTGATTAGCTAATCTGCATGCAGACATCAGAACTCTCAGTCCTTTCCCCATGCTGTGAAAGCTAAGCAGCATTTCTTTCCAGGAAAGGCTGGCAAAGTGATCATCTAGATGGCTTGTAGTCTCATTGCAGAGAACATAAAACATCGGAAACTGGAATGACCTAATTAGTCTAATGTGCATCCTGAGAAACTGCAAATTTGGTCTTAACATAGAGCCTCTAGGGCAACCTCCTGCCAATCCACTGAGACTTATCAAAAAAGATATATTAAGACATAATTCTTATGTAAAATGTAATAACATACAAAATGCTATATAATAATAAAATGCAATAATAAACATAGATGCAGTTATATAATACCTAATGCTCATTTTTCTCCTGGAAAGTGTTTGTGTATATGTATAAAGAATGTAGCTAGGATAGTGCAGAGGCTTGGACCAATTTCAGACCAATGCATGACTTACTCCAAAGATCATTCCTGTTTATTTTGCTGTGATTCACATGCTACTTACTGTGACAAGGCTTGTAAACAGGATCTGTTTTTTTGTTGTTGGTTTTTTTTTCTTTTTTCCTGCTGAAGCCTGTTTGTTTGTGTTCCAGAACTATACCGAGTTGTGCTTCATGGTGGAGGACAGATTGCTCTGGGCTGGCTCCTTCATTACCTCCCCTTCTTTATGATGGGCCGAGTTCTCTACTTTCACCACTACTTTCCTGCCATGCTTTTTTCCAGCATGTTGACAGGTAAATACAGAAGACTGAGAGAAGATGAGGCAGGGAAACAGGTGAAATTCTGTTAAATGGAGATTTTTCAGTCTAAACAATATATTCTCATATTTTTTTCTGCTTGTGTAAAGTGCTTGAAAGCACTGAATAAATGAAAATGTTTTTCACAAAGCAGCTTGCAGTGCCTAACTGTCTCTTTTTCATTGCCACACTGAAGAGGCAGTCATGTCTAGTGGTTAGGGTATTTGAATTGAGATGTGATTCCTATCCTCTGCTGTATCATTGTTACTTTGTGCTTTTATATGTGTTACTTTCCTTTTTTTTTTTTTTTTTTGCTGTCCTTACATTTGTGTCATGTCCATTTGTAATTCAATCTTGGTAGTTTTTATTGTGATTTTTGTGCCACCTTAGTTAACAGGCTGGGGTCCAGATCTCTTGCATTTATTCAAGTGGGAAAGAAAGAAAAAATAACTCTGCTGATAGAAAACAATCTGTATAATTCTAGCAAGGTAAATAGATTTAAAAACTGACAAGGTTTTTTGGTGTTAATAGAGCTTGGTCAGCCCAGTCTGACCGAATGTAGCAACTCTTGTTTGGCTCCTGCATTGCTCCTGATTTCTGCCTCATCCTTCTAGGAATCACCTGGGACACACTACTGAAGTTCTTTGCTAGGTTCTTGTCCCCCAGCACTGCAGCTAGAAGAGTATATGGAGGAGGGATCCTGGTGCTGGTTCTACTCATCGTGTACAGGTGAGCACTGAAAGCTCAACTTCTCCTGAATGTGTAACAACTACAGTCTCAGTGGAACCTTTGTGCCTGGTAACTACCCTTAGCATTTGTCTCTGCCTCTCATCTCTGCTGAACATCAAGCCCAAATCTAAACTCTCAAATTTGATTAGATTCAGCATCTGTGTCCCAGCAACATGTTTTAAAACATCTTTCCATTGCAGGGAATCTTTCTTTCATTCTACCACTCACTATGAATGCTCCATTCTCTGCTCAACTTGGAGTTCAGTGATTTCTGATTCTAGTCCCCATGCCAGATGGTGCCAGATCCCTCAAACACAGGCAAATTCTTCATTGCTGCAAGCTTTCTCAGTTGCTGTTCTTCAAAGCTATTGTTTTCTACAAAAGAATGATACCTGTAAAGGAACTGTGTATTATGTGTATATTGTGCTCAGCAGAGATTAGAATGTCACCAGTGCATCCAAAAAACAAAGGTCCCATAGGATATCTGTATGGACTAACACGCTGCATTGTTCTTGAGACAGAAAACTGTGTGGTCTCTGATTCTGGGTTCTTTCCACAGCTTCTACCTCTTTCATCCTCTGTCCTACGGGATGATAGGACCGATGGCCTCCGACCCCAGCAGTCCCATGGCAGGACTCCGATGGATGGACTCCTGGGAGTTCTAGAGCCAGCAAAGGGAGCCTGGGAACAGAGAGTAAGAAGCACAAGGACTGCTGCATGTCGAACTGATTCTGGCACTTTGGAGATGTGACTGTAAAATGCCCTCTCTCTGGCATACTCTGGGTCTAGCAGCCCTGTTATTTTGGCATTTGTTTGCACTGCCTGCATTGGAGGATGCAAAAGCTGACCATGAGAAGATTCTCTTAGAAAGACTCATGTTGTGAATCCTTAAGTTATATTCCTGGACAGCGGGCTGCTTAACTCTCAGTTCTGAGCAGTGTATCAGAACTCTTGACAGGCAAACAGTGGTGGCATTGCAGCAGTCAGAGCAGGACAAGCTGGACTGTGTGCAGTTGCATGTTCACGTGTGTGTGTGTCTGTCTTCCTACATGCAATGTAAGTACCACTCCAGTTTGAGAGCCAGATAGTGTCCAAGGCATTGGGATTTAAACCATATTTAATGACCTTTTTGACAGGAAGGTGTTTCTCCCTAAAGCTTCAAGTAAGCCTGTGGGGATCTCCGTACTGCTCAGCCCTGGCTGTTGGAATTTTTTTGTTCTGACCCTGAATTTTTATAATGGGACTGAAAGGGGTCTGCTTGAAATCTCCTGAGCCACTGTGCCTTGTCTGTCTCCCAGGCGCTCTGCTGACAGGGGAGATGGAGATTGTTTACCCTTTTATACTGCCTTGCTTTCTGGTCACCTTTAATCATTTAGAGCAATCACCTATCAGGCCTGCACTCAGAGCCAGACTGTTCCAGCTCAGCACTTCGTAGCTGTTTTGCAGTTCTTTCTGAAACTGCTAAGGAAATTACAGTGGAAACAGCAGGTGATTTATTTTCTGCCCCAGTACACTGTGAAGATGGGCATTTTGGGTGTGTGATTGTGACTGAAATGATAGCTTGAAAATTTTAGACAGCTATCATTTGTCTTCTGATCCAAGCTATTCCAGTGCCAGTACCTATGGCATTTAGGAAAAAGGATTCATCTTAATGAATGTGGCAGCTACAGAACTGGCCGTTGGTATCTGCACTCCATATTCCAATACTGAGTAAGTTCCCTCTCATAGATGGCTGTCCAGCTAATTAATTACTGCATTGAAGGAAATGTGAGGCCAGGCAAAAATTCCTTAAATGTCAACAGCTCTTGAATGTTGAATCCACCCCTTCCAAGAAAGTGGAATATGAGGTGCCTTTCTCCTCTATTAGGTCTGCTTTTGTGAATTATTCCTTTTAGTCCATCTATGCTTTGCTCAGTTTCAATTTCTTGTCACATTTCATGGTTGCTACTCAGACCCCAGCTGTGTTCCTGTCTCAAGAACTAATATTTGCAAAACTTTTGTTTGTTTCAAGGAACTCAAGCCTAACATTTCAGATTTCTTGCTCTGCTTTTTAGCCATGCATCAAAATTGTGGGTACTGGAAGTGCAGCGTGTGTGTGTCTGTGTTTAAATGTGCATTCATTTCTCCTATCAAACCTTGAATTCTGATGTAACTCCTACAGCACAGAAGGGCTGCATTAACATCCCCAAGATAGTTGTTCTCCATGGGGGACTGACTCCATCAGACTGGCTTTCATTCCTTTTTAATAGAGGAGTTATAGGATTGTTCAGTAAGGCAGCTGCTTGCTATTGTAAGGTTCTGGCGTGGAGTGTCACGTCTCTCCCCAGAAGCTGACTCTTATAGAAACTAACTCAGAAGGTAGAGGTGTGTGCTTTTGATTCTAAAGGTTTTGAGTTAATTACCTGCTGATAATTCTTAGTGGGAAGTCATTGCACTAATTAGCTACTGGGTTTGATGATTCTCTTCCACTTGGCTGTTGCAGGAAGTGCCCCCACCTGCATGAGCCAGGGGTTCACAAAGGTGTGATATCTACGAAGGAAGGACGGGGGAGAAGGCTGCAAAGTTCTTCAGATCCAGCTCTGTGACAGGAGCTGCGAATCGTTAACTGCTGGCAGCATGGCAGACAGACTGCAGTGCTGCCTCTGTGGCAATGTGATTCAGCATCTGCTTTGGTGAGATGATCAGCCCAGTGCCTTGCTATCCTGATCCAGAGATTTCTTACAATAGTCCCATTGCCATGGAGAGGAATTTCCACAAAAACTGACAAAAGCTGTGATTTGAAGTGTATTTTTTTCCAGCCTTTAACTTGTCTTTAACACTAATGGCAAAAAAATAAAAATAAAAACCAAGAAACTTGTGTTATGCAGTAACACAATGCTTCCGAGTCTGGGGGTTAGCTGGCTGAAGGCGATAGTTGTCTTACTCCCATCTCCCCTGCTTCTGTTTCCATATAGACAAAGGTGTTTATTTTTTCCTTTAGGATTGCCAGTTCAGAAATCCTCCGAGAGCGTTTGATTGGCATTGAGACTATCCTATTTCTCAGGTCTTGTGTGCTGGTAATTGGATGGTGTCATACAGTGGAAAAAAATAATCCAAATATTCCACAAGAGGGAGCAACCTCCAGCTGAATCTTTTTTTTTTTTTTTTTAATCTGTAGTTAATAGTATTAAAAGGTCTACATTTGAAGACTAGGCATTAAAAAAAATGCACGCATTTCACCTGCAATCACTGGACTCCAAGGATTGGGTTTTCAAGTCAGTGTAAGTGGATATTGCTGCTTGCTTACAGTAAAAGAGCAATGGAAAAAAATAGTATTTGATTCTCAATATTTGCTTCTCAAAAGCAAACATACAAACAAAACCAACTTGTCAGGCCATGTCTGGAACAGAATAGTAACCAGTATCTTGCTAGGTCATTAAAATGGAATGGGATTCCTTTAATTGACTCTGATATAGAAGGTCTCAGTGGTGGAGGCGTGAGGTAATGGGTACAGGGCACTCTTTGCATTCTGAATGGAAGTTGGGCTGCTTTAGTTCAGCTTTTTGTACGTGTTTGTGTTCAGGTTCATCCTGAGGGTTGCTTATTAGTCCTCTTCCCAAGCCACGTGGAAAATAGCTAGTGGTGCTTTTCAGAAGGTGCCAGAAGGTGCTGCTCCCTGGAGCAGCTGCTTGCTTTGAAGTTTGTTTGACAGGGCTCCTTTTATCACTAGTGAAGTGTTTCATCAAACTGTGTGTATAGATTCAGAACACAAAAAGCTGCAGGCCTCCAGGTTCCCTGTTTGTTTTTTTTTTTGGTCTGCGTGTGCAAATATTTTCACCTCTTTAGTCTTTGGAGGATAGATAGATGGTCTCTAGGCTCATCTGGCTTCTCCTAGACAAGCCATTCATCTTAAAAAATGTGTTAACAGCTGCGTCAGAACACCTCTGCACACATGTATTCCAGCAGCAGGGACTGGTGTGTGTCCAAGAGGTGGACTACACACACTCAGACTTGTGACCGTGATGAGGATTTGAGTGGAGATTCCTTTATCAGTATTACCCTTGGTCCAGGTGGAGGATTGTGTGCCATGCATGACTTACCAGCCTGGTTTGCAGTCCTGTGAATAGGACAGCCAGCACCACTCTCCTCTGCAGTTTTCTTTTTGTATCAATCGGGTGGCCTTGGTGGTGCACAGAGAGCATCGATAGGTTCTACCTCTTTATATCTCTCTCCTCCCTTCTGCTTTTTCAAGTGCTTCCCACAGTCCAGGACATGTCATTGGTTTTCCTCCAACTTTTTAGGCTGTGCGTCCATTTCATAGGGGAGTCAGAACAAGGGGTAGGACAGAACACCACACAGTATCCTGAGTGAACCTACCACTTGCAGTGAGAGTAAAACCAGAACCAAATTATGGAAAGGTAAAGAAATGTTTCATAGGGTAGGATTTTTCTGCCAACTGTCTGTATACATCTGAGAATCGTTATCAAGGGACTTGAGAGTGAACCAGCTGTCAACATGAAAACACAGGCATTTGCCTGAAATTCCCCATTGTTGCACTTAGATGTTTCCCTTCCAGAGGCCATGCCTGCATGATTTAGTCTGAGTTGGCACACTGCACAAGTGCCGCTGTAACACCCTTTCCTCCTCTCAAGATGCTGCAGCAATGTGAAAATCTCCTTGGCTCTGGCCTTGCATCTCCACCAGCTGAGGAATGTAGGTAAGATTTTTTTTCCCCTTTACAGCAAGTGACCACTCCTTGGGTGGTGAAGTGACCTTCCCCCTCATCTAACTGCTATGTGACTGCTATGAAGGTAGAAACGTGTGGACTGTTAGAATATCATAAGGCTCTTTCCATCTGGAAAAGGGAAGATGAGGATAAGACCACCTCCATCGCATATTTGCTGTCTTCATGGTGCTGTGGGCTGCAAGCAGCCAGGACTGAAAATTGTCTGTTTTAAGGCACTAAGACCTGAGTTGCATGGCTGGTTGTGAGTTGCTTAACTTCTTAATTCACTTGTGCTCTTCTCTTTGAATGTCAAGGGCCATGATTGTCACAGGTGACAGCTGTGGTAGGGGAGGTACTAGCTCAGAAACCCCTCCTGCTGAATTTGTGTTTGGTCCTAAAACCTCAGCGAATGAGTTTATTGTTTTACAAGAGGAACTGTTCAGAGCCATCCTGGAGAACTTGTCCCTGACGGACCAAGAGCTTGGAGTAGCGGCGAGAGGGGCTCATTTGTAGCTGTCCTATAATCTGAGCCTTTCTTACTAATGCTGCTGGTGTGTGCGTGTGCATGTGTCCATCTGTCCACGAACCATGTTCTAGAAGTGGGATTACTGCACTATACGATGTGGAAGGGAAAAGCGTCCCTTGAGCTATAAATGTATTTTGTACAGGGAATCATGGAGAATGTGGTAGAATTTTGAATTCAAATTTGTAATAAATACCTCTAAATGCCTATTCTTTCTAGCATTCTCTTTGGGGCTATATCTTGTTCCAGCTCCCCCATCCCAGTCTTTTCCTCGCATGCACAACTGAAGTTCTCCAATGGTGAATCTGACTTAAGGGCAGCAGTGATCTACAAACCAGACGTCAGTGCCAGCATCAGCTTTTAGCATGCAAATGTTGCTGGACTGCAGTTCCCGGAGGTCGGGCCTTGCTGCAGTCCAAGCGATGTGCTGATGAGCACAGCAGGAAGCGAAGCTGGTACATTTGGCTGAAGATGAAGTGCTGTCTGTTGACATGGATTTATTTCTCTATGGTAAAACTGTTAAATTGTAAGTATGTGTAATGCGTCCTGTTTAATGGGTGTATTCATCAGACTTCTGGTAGGTTGCCTTTAGACATTTAACTTGACAGATCGAGTAATTTTTTCAAGGAACCAACATTTTTCTATGAGTCATTCTTAGAGTGTGTAGTGTCCGTAACATCAGACTGATGACAGTTTTGTACAAATGAGGCCCTTGCTGTGAACTAAATGCAGAAATCTAATAAAACAATGTAAGAACATAATAAAACTGGAATGTTGTAAATCTGAGGCAGGCTGTACGCCAGGCTGTAGTGACAGGGAAGTGTTTACTTTTAAGTACAGGATAGTAAGGGGTTGCCATTACTAACGTAAAAGCAGAAGGTGGAAAAAATACAGCCGCCTTATTTGTGGCTACACACTGATGCCTAAATCATTGCTGGAGGAGAGCCAGCCAGTCTGTTTAGACATGGTCCAAGGGCTGTTGAAGTAAAGTCAGGACAGCTGGAAACTGGAGTATGACCTGCACAAGGTGATAAAATAGGCTGACAGATGGCTACTGGAAAGCCCTTGGATGTTTTGTACTGTTTCAGAAAGTGTAATTTGGTCTCTGGGTATTGCCTGATTCGGGCTATTATCCTGGAAGGAAGAACTGCTGGTGCAGAAGCTGTTCTAGAGTGTAGGGAGATGACTGGAAGGAAGAGGAATGAAATACTGTTCAGAGTATGCTGATTACAGGTGAAATAAAACTTCTCACTGCCCTCTAAAACAATGGTTTCTTTCTTCAGGTGACTGAGCTCATGGAGGTGATGATTGCCATTTGCATAATGCCCCATACATGGTTTTCATTACATCTTGTTCTGAATCTGCCAGGTTTCTGTGTCTCTAAATTACAGCCATTTTCCATTTCATGTTACTCAACAGGAATGAGGGTTTTCTTATATAACTTGGTATTTTCTCTTCATATAGATTCTGTGCTCTGTCTTCAAGCTGCTGCTTAATCTTTTTGCTAACCAAATATAGAAACTTTTACTGCAGATTTCAAACTTGCATTCTCTGTCCCTCTGATTTCTGTGCCTCTTTTTTCATATTCTTCAGTTTACCCCCAAGGTTTCCCAAACCGCATGCTGTCTTCCAACATCAGTCTCCCCAGTTCCATATAAATTTTCATTGCTCCTACCACTACTTCCTGGTTTACATGTGATTGTCTTAGACTTTGGAGTTGTTTTCTAATCTACCATCTCTAAACTGTAGTTCTGTCCCACGTAATGCATGATCTGGAAACAGAAAGTTTGTGCTTTTACCTGAATGTGCATAGCCTACCAAGCATTACGATTACTGGAAAATGTTTGCTATATTTACTGTTCCTGCAGTCATTCTTTTATCTCCAGATTTCATCCAAAGCTCGTCATCCTCTTGTCTTGCAGCTGATGTCCTTGCAGTTGATAAAGCTTGAGCTTCATTCATCCAACTCTTACTCACTGTTGAGTTTTGGATGAAGTAGTTCTGGAGTACCCTTATTGCTCCATTGACCAGAAAGGGAGTTTGTTCCTTGCCTAGATGAACGTGTCTGTGTTGGGCCAGCTGAGTCCTGCCCTGGCTGTGCCGATCCCTTAAAATACTTTGGGGACAATAATTGTTTGGTTACAAGGTAGAGAAGGACACTAGCTGACAAATGGGGAGGAGATGGTTGAGATAGAACATGAAGGTACATGAAATGGTCCCTTAGTAAAACTTACGAACTATGTGGTAGCAACCCAAAAAAGCTAGTACAGCTGAAGAAAGTGAATTTAAACAATTTGATGACTTCCAGGCAAAATCCCATGGGAAGCAAGTCTGATGAGAGATTTAGAATAAGGATAACAAGAGCACAAGCACAGACTGTCCACTTGCAAAACAAGGTCAGGAAGAGCCAAAGAAGCCAAAGATCAAAAGTTAAGTAGCAAATTCTTAATTGATTCCAAATGCAAGAGAGAAGCAGATGAAGTGACAACTGTTGGGTTACTAAGGGCTGCTGTGAAAGAGCCCTGTGGAGGGGGAAAGAAAATAGGCAGCTTCACAAAAGGAGGACACAATGGACACAATGAGGAATATCAAAGATAGCAAAGAACTGTCAGGAGGACATCAGTGGTATGAGATGGATCAAGAATTAGACCACTATTTGGCAGAGAGGGAAAGGTACAGATTAACAGATACTGAGAAGTTGCACACCCATCTTCAAATGCTTTTATTATAAACGTCCTCCTGGCTTTCTTATTGTCTGCACTGTTTTTTGTTAGGCTCGTTGGTTTCTTCCTTACTTAATCATCCCGTTTGGCCTTTTTAAGCATGAGTGCATTTTTATACTTGGTCTCCTGAAGTTTCTGTTTATTCCAAGGATTATTAAAAAAAAAAAAAAAACAACAACAATGTAAGTAGGTTGGAGATATCCTCAGGCAGCTCTTGTGGGACTCATGGGTGCAAGCTATCTGTGCCTGCTGATTTCGAGTCTTTGCTAATGGTTGCTGTTTAATATCCTATTTAGTTACTAATGGATTGGAAAGTGCTTTATCATGTGGCATAAGTATGTCAATCTCTTCAAGACAGCCAAAATGTTTATTCAACACAACACATTCTTACTGGGGATCAACAAAACTGTTCAGCAGGATTTCTTGCTGAACTGGGGGAATATTTTTGAGAGGGACACGAAACTGGGATGGCTCAGATAGGTGAAGGGAAGGCCTGAAGCCTCCTCAAGAAAAGGATTGTACATGTAGCAGGAATAACACACGGGGTTTGCTTTGAAAGCAGATGGCAGAGTGCAGAGCTGAAAGGTGGTGATGCTAGCACAGCCTTGCTATGAAGGAAGGGATGCAATTAAAGGCAAAATGTCTGTTTTAATAAATCACAGCAAAGGCGCTGCTCTAAGAGAAAACTGCTGTAGGGCAAATGATTGAAGGAGAGGCCCTGGTCAATAGTATCCATTTGGATTGCAAGAAGGAAGGAAAGAACGGAGTTGAGATCAGAGGAAAGGCAATCAATGAGCATTTCAGAGACTGGTACCAACAGCGCTTCTGATACGAGGCAAGACCAGTGGGGGAACTTCAGAGGAAGCCTCTTGGGAGGATAAAGCATCCTCCCACCAGGCTTTTGCCATGATGTGTCAGCAGCTGAAGATGATCCAAGCCAGTGTAAGGACAGCTGGGGGAAGCTCCAAGCCTGCGGGAGCCAGGTAACCATGCTGACACTGCTTGCTGAGGGGCCGGGCATGCTGGCAGAGGCTGCTTCTGGCCTGGTGGTGCGGGTAGCAACTGTGCTAAAGAGAGCACAACGTGAATAACAACCAAGGTAAGGTCCATGCATCTGTAGCTGCCAGACCTGGTCTGGCATCCTCTCTCCTCTACAGGCAGGAAGACTCAGGCTGGCAGCAATGTGTGGTCTCCTTTGGATTCTCTCCCAGCTTCTTGCCTTGTCAGCCTGTGGTTTGTTTTCACCTGTCTGCACAAAATTTTCCCCATCTGGGCCCTGGGAGGCCTAGGATGAACCTGTGGATGCTTACCACCAAAGGGACATCAAAAAAACACATTTTCATTTTGTTCTGCTTTTGAATTCTCTCCCATACACTGTGCCTCCTCCCCCCTTAGCCCACATCTTCAAGGTCGGTGGTGCTGCCCTGCTCTCCCTGCAGGCACCGTGGCAGGCAGCAAGCTCTGCAGCTGTTGCCTTAATCGTTTTATGGGTAAGATTATTCCCTCCTGCATCTCTTTTGCTTCTTGTTATGCAACAGCATTTTGTGATGTGCTTTGCCACTGAGCTGTGCCGCGTCGTGGCCTGAGGGGGTAGCTTCAGAAGACTGCTGGAAACATGGCATGGCTCCTGCTCCCACCTGAGGGTGAGGACAGGGGGGCTGGGGCAAGGAAGAGACATCGTGGCCTGTGCTTTTGTGGTGGAGGAGAAGCGTGGAAAGGGGGCGTTAGTCAAGCCCAGGAATCTGGCTCCAAGGCGAGCAGGGAGCCTGAAGCAACTAGATCAGAGGGGCATTATTCATGAGGACTCACGGATGTAGAATTGGAAATGAGCAGAAGTCCAAAGGGGGGATTTGGTTGTGTTCAAACAGCAGCTGAACAAAATCTGACAGTGTCACGGCAGCACATGCACAGCCATAACCCCTAGGCCAGGCCCGGGTGGCCTCCCTGGGCAGGGAGCTTTGTTCTCCAGGTGCCCTGGGCCATGAGGGCAGGGCTGGGGGCTGGTGCTTGGAGCTTATTCCCTATCCTGTTGAACCATTTTATGAGACTTGGAAATTTCTTTCCCTATGGGTAAACTGAGGCACTGAACAAGTAAAGCACTTGGCAAGGGAAGTTGTGACTGTGTAGATTAGATTAATGAGATCCACCACAAATTTAAAACATATGCGTGTGGTTTCTGAAGCACACTAGGGCTTTATTGGAGGCCTGAGTGTTTCACTGGAAATCTGCCTCCCCTTTCTTCAATTGGCCTAGTGATGATTTTGGAGCAGCCTGTGCTGCTGCCCTGGTGGCTCTTCACTCATGACAGCTTTGAGGAAAGTCTTGTAGAAATCCAAGGACATTTCAGAAAAGAGCTGAGGTGCATGGAGCCAAGGGAGCTGGGGATCAGCCATGGCAGGAAACCCAGAGGCTGTGGAAATGTTTGCAGTGCTCAACCTCCTGATGCATCCCTGGGCTTCTGTATACCTGAAGGCTCACTAAATACTTGAACCAGGGGGAGGTTGGTTGTTTGCTCTTTCTTGTACCTCAGATTCTCCCTGGACGCCACTCGTCCTGTCAGCAGCTCAGTGCTGTGGCAGCAGGAGGAGCTCCCCTGACAGCCACACGGCTCCTCTGCACACAAGGAGAAGCACCGTGCCTCCCCAGTCCTGAGCCCTCGCTTTTAAGTCATGTTTTTAAGCCATGGCTTCTGGGTGTTTCTCACCCTTGAATTCTTCCTGTCTCCCACCTCAGATCCATCCTTACAGCTCCTTCCTCCTGTGCTGGAAGACATAGGCTGTTTTAGGGGAAAAAATGCTCTTGAGAGCCCCCTTAGCAGTGGGATAGGCCTCAGGGGAATGGCTTCTCTGTGGCATTTCCCTGCCCCTGGATGTGCCCGCATCCTGCCCAGATGGAGCTGGTGTGGTGGTGGGAAGGAAGGAATTCCTTTTGGTTCTCAGCCTCTGCTGGGTTTAGTACCGGAGTGTGCTGCTGGTATCACCACCTCCCTGCCTGTGCCCCACATCTTCCACAGGAGAAGACTCAGTGGGTGTCGCTGTGTCGCTGCTGCTGTGGTCCCGTCTGCACCCACAGCGAGGGCTCGGCCTGCAGCCACCATCTGTGGCACGGAGGGGAAGCTGGAGGCGAGCCACCATTTTCTATTGCCATCGTGGCTTCAGTGCTGCTGCTCGGGATGTCCTTTCCACTAGGATGAGCAGCTTGGCCTGCATTTCCTTGTTACTTTTGGCATGGCAGCTGGTGTGGTGCCTGCACAGAGCTGAGGAAAGGTGTCCTGTATCCCAGCCAGACCACAGGGAGCCTCACTGCACTGGCTCCTTGTTCCAGCCATCTTCCCCTCCTGCCCTTGCACCCTCTGTATCCATGCTGCTTGCATTCAGGAGCTGGTCACTCTTAACTACACCAGCCTGTTTCTTGGGTGCTTCTCTTTCTCTCTTGTCACCCAGCTCTGACTGTACCCAAAATGGTGCTAGGCAGATACTCAGCCTAGGCTGTGCTCTGACTGCACACACATCCTTCCAGATGGGATGATGCTTCGTGCTTTTTGCTGGTGTGCTCCATCAGCAGCAGGATAGCTAAAGGTTCATGTTTGCGTTGCCACTGCTGTGCTCGTGTTCGCTGCTCTGCTCAGATCAACCTGGTGTTCCTGCTTCTGTCCTAGCTGCTCTTTCAGGCTCCTTGCAGCTCCAGCAGTTGCAGTGATTTATTACTGGGCCGTGTTCCCTTTGCAACCAGATGGCCAAGACACGGCTCTTAACATTAACTTGGAGACCAGAAGATGGTGCCAGCAGCGGGAAGCACTGAGGGTTGTCGCTTTGTGTGCTCCAGAAGCCCAGCTGTGATAAGTTGTGGCTTTTCCTCAGTGTTGCATGGTCCTTATTTAGTCTTCATTTTACAAAAATTTAGAGGTGTAGAGGTCATGTTTTTCAGGCATTTCTTAGTGATCGTGAAAGATAAAATGCTGCAGTTTTAACAAAGAAAACGATTCTTGCATGTGTGTCTTACTGGGACCTGAGACTTTTGGCATCAATGAAGTATTTTCTAGCAATGACATTCAAAGCACAGAAAACCTGGAACCACATTTTCCTCTGGCTCAGTATCCAGAGATCTGGAAGTATCTGTGGGACTCCATAGTTCCATCTAATGGCTCAATTTCTTTGAGTCCGTGGGACTCTTCAAGAGCCTGGATTTAGGTAGAGAGCTCTAGCTCTGGGTCTTTTGGAGAAAGACCCCCGGTGAGTGGAGATGTGGCTGGGGCAGAGGATGTTGTATTGTGCCATTGAACCTGCCTCCTTCTGGGGCTGGATTTCAGTAGTCTTGAGTGGAAGAGCCTCCTTTCTGCACCCACTGAGTCAACGTGCTCCTGTTCTGGTCCCAGGCTGCCGTCTTCTCTCCTAATGACAAGAACTAAGCCTGACGGGTAGGAGTACACTTGTAATGCGATCAGCACCATCGTTACTCCAGAGCTGGCTGCTGGTTTTGGTGCCATTTGCACTCTCATCTTGCCTTCATCCTTCTGCTACCCCCAGCTTGCATGACTGCTCTGGCTGCCTGCTTTCTGCTGTGCTGCTCTGCTTTCTGGTGTGCCACTTCAGCCCCTGGCTGCTCGCTCTTAAGTTTCCTTTGCGCTGCCTCCAGCCCTGGGCCAAATTAAACGCCACATTTCCCTCTGAGCATCAGAGGGAAGAAGTTGGGTGTCTGGGAGCTGTGTGACAGAGCTGAGCTGCCTTCTCTCCTTAGCAGCATTGCCTGTCCGGCTGCCTCAGTCCCCCCTCTCCCAGAGGAGGCAGGGGGTGAGGGCGGGAGCAG
Organism: Anas platyrhynchos; assembly: GCF_047663525.1. Lineage (NCBI taxonomy): Eukaryota > Metazoa > Chordata > Aves > Anseriformes > Anatidae > Anas > Anas platyrhynchos. The sequence continues at coordinate 23,164,564 of NC_092591.1, forward strand.
CGCCCCCAGCCCCAATTCTCCTCAGGGGGGTCCGGGGTCGCTCCTTTTATCCTCCCCTTACCCTGCCCGTGAGGTGCGAACCGGGGGGCTCCGTGGGGACGGTGGCGGGGTGGGGGGGACCCGAGGTGCAGGGGGCGGTGGGGAGGTGGCGGCGGAGCGAGGGGCGGGCGGAAAGGGGCAGCCCCCCGCGGCGGGCCCTTCCCCGCCCCCGCCATGGCGAGCGGGATGCTGTCAGGCGCGCAGCGGGCGCTGATCCGGGAGAGCTGGCGGCGGCTGAGCGGCAGCCCGGTGCAGCACGGCCTCGTCCTCTTCTCCAGGTGAGCGATTAAGAGTGGGGGGCGGCCAAGAGACGGGACGGGGTCCCCCGTCACCCCCGGGCAGGTGGCGGTGGCGGTGGTCGCCCCGGTGCCCCCCACCCCCGGTCAGAGGACGCGCAGTGTGGGTGAGCCCCTCGCCCGAGATCAGTGCCTCGGCTGTGGGGAAAAACCTGTGAGAAGTCGCCCCGAAAGCCCGGCAGAGAGTTGGTGGAAGGAAAGGGGAGCGGGGGCCAGAGCAAAACCTGGTGATGCGGTGTGTGGGATCCCCTCATGGAGAGGGTCCCCAGGCAGAGGGGAGGCTGCTGGAGTACCCGGGCTCCCCTCAGCACCGGGGCATCCCCCGGTTTGGGCAGCTTTGGGGCTCAAGGGGGTCGTGGAGTGGGAAGGGGAAGGCACCAAGCAGGATTTGGGGGAGTGGGGCTGGGCTGGACTGGATCCACAGGTGCCAGAGCCACAGGTCTGAGAGCTGGGACCTAGGGAAAGGGAAAGGGGAACCCCTTTTGCCAGCAGCTAACCTGCATTTCCTCAGGCTAAGTCTCTGGGACTTCCACGTCCTTCACAGGTGGGGAGGGAGCAGCAGGAGGAAAGGGGGCATCGGGGCGCTGCTGGTGGGGCGAGCGGGGCTCTGTACCACATTAAGGACGTGAGGAGATGGGGGCTTCTCTCTTGCTGTTGCAGGTTGTTTGATCTGGACCCTGACCTGTTGCCCCTTTTCCAGTACAACTGCAAGCAGTTTGCCAGCCCCCAGGAGTGCCTGTCCGCCCCCGAGTTCCTGGATCACGTTAGGAAGGTGAGAGCAGGGCAGGAGGAAGCCTCCGGGCAGGGTTTGGGGTTTGGGGCTGGGCTGGGAGCACACAGCAGTCTCCTCTCCCCCCAGAACTGGGAGAGGAGCGATGCCGATGTCGCCTTGCGGGAGCTCGTGCACAGAGGGAGCCAGACCCAGCACAGCAGGAGCCCTCCGAGCCCTGAGGAGCAGCCAGGCAGAGAAAGAGCACAGCTGTGGCTTGCAGATGCCTTCGTAACCCCGTAACCTCCATCTTCAGGCTGGTTTTCATAGCCTCCATCTTTAAACCAGCGCAGTGCCTCGCGTTCCTGCCTTGCTCCTTGTGAGAGGCTGCTTCAGGACTGCTCTCCTCTGATAGCTGCAAGCTTTTTGCTATTTTCCAGCCCCTGATTATTGGACAAGTTGTGTCCATTTTTACTTCTGCTATTACTGCTTTAAGCTGAAATAGCTCTTTGCTCTTGTTGGAGATAATTTCCCTGTTAAAATTGCGGAGCACAATTCTATCACTTCTTGGCTTTGCCAAGCCAACCGTGCCCTGGCTTTAATCTCTTCTTCCAATTTGGTCTGTCTGCTCCTTCATCCCTCGTTAATCCTTCTCTGTCTTGTCTCCATTTGGCTCTTCTTGCACCTCACAGACCACCGTGGTACGTGCTCTGCCAGACCAGGTCTTTTGGCTGTGCTAGCCATCCCCTCACCTCAGAATACCTTGGCTAACCTTAGATCTTGGTAACTTCTGGCAGGCAACTCTAGTCCTGGCAATTCCAGGGCTCCCCTGCAGCTGTCCTGGGCTCCTAAGACCATGTCAGTATTAGATCTTGGCCCATAACTGCTCTGCTGCGGGGCTCTCCTCCCTCCTCTGGGGCAGGGAGGCCAGTAGTGCTGCTTGCTGTAGCACCTCTGGCAGTGTCCTGCAGAAGGATGTGGGGTGTGCTGCCATCGGTGGTGGCACACAGGTTGCAGCAGAGCAAAGGAAAGCTCGGGGGGTACCTGCAGTGCTGGGAGGTGGTGGTGGCCGTCAGGCTCAGAAGGGTGAAGCCGAGGGGTCAGCCCCTTCCTCCAGAAGGGCAGCAGAGCCTTGTTAGTGCCCTTCTGCCTCTGTGCTCCTGTAGGTGATGCTGGTGATTGATGCGGCCGTGAGCCACCTGGAAAACTTGCCCTGCCTGGAAGAATATCTCTGCAACCTCGGCAAGAAGCATCAGGCAATCGGCGTGAAGGTCGAGTCTTTCTCGGTGAGGCATTTCCTTCCATCCCACTGTGCCTGTGTTTGTGCAGCGCTGCCTGCAGCCCTCGGCTGTCCCCACCCTCCTGTGCCCACCTGCTGGGTTCAGCTGGCTGGAGAAAAAGCCGGAGGCTCAGTGCAGCCCCAAGCTGTGCAGTGATGTTGGCTTGGTCAGAAAAGCCCTCGAGCTCCCCTCGTTTCCTGCCCAGGGAGTGAGGACAGAGGGGAGCAAGGCGTTTCCCAGGGAAACACTTAGGGAATGCTGAACCTCAGCCCCTCCATGTTTCCAGACATAAACCCACCTTGCTCCAGGTGGTGACACCGGCCAGCCCAGGCAAGGCAGGACAGGACACCACACAGCCCAGGATGAGGAGCAGGGAGGCCCTGAGCCTCCAGTTGGGGCTCCCACCCTGTCTCCTGGCACTCTGGCATGGCTCAGCTCTTCTGGTCCTCTGCTGTGCCAGGGGACCGGGCTGGCTGCTGGTGTTGGGAAGGCATGGAGGATGGCGTGCAGCTCTCCACTGGTGTCACCCACCCTGCATCAGCCCTGTTCCCCTCTGAGCTGGTGGGGAGGTGAGAGCAGGGCAGGGCAGGGGGATGGTGTGGGTCAGCTCCTGAGCAGGAACCAGGCTGCCTCTGGGGCTCCTCTGAACAGCCAGGGATGGGGCTGGCTGCCTCCACAGGTACCCCACAATGGGAGAAGCCCTAAGCAGTGGTGGAGCAAGAGAAGGGGCTGCCTGTTATTCCCCCGCTGCTAAGCTTGATGCCTCTCTGTTTGGTTTGCAGACCGTCGGCGAGTCCTTGCTGTACATGCTGGAGAAATGCCTCGGCGCTGCCTTCAGCCCAGACATGCGGGAGGCTTGGACCAAACTCTACGGTGCTGTGGTGAAAGCCATGCGGCGCGGCTGGGAGCCCCTCGCGGAGGGGGACTAGCCCAGCCAGCCCTCCCCGCCGCTGGCCTCGCAGCAGCCCTGCGCCCGGCAGGCGCTCACCCTCTCTCTGCCTCTCTCCGTCTGTCTCTGTGCACCAGCCCGTCTCCATCTCCTCCAGCCACGCGTGCTTCAGGTCTCTCTCGGTAATCCTGCCTTGCTTTGACACACCACATCTCTGCCTTTGCTGGTGGCCAGTGGGGTGTTTCTCCGCAGTGAAGTGGGGAAGCGGCGCGGCACAGCTCCTCTGCCCTGCCCCAGGCTCCTCGGGGCCAGCTGGAGCACCAGTGCTGGTGTCTGTGCTCTGGTCTTCAGCTGGCTCCCCTCCCCTCCTCTCCCCTCGCTGCCCACCCTAGTTAGATGACAGTGGGAGGTGTCCTCAGAGGCTCACTTGCCTGAAATCCTCTTTGCTGTGCTCGAGACCTGCTGAGGCTGTCACCGCTCGCTTCTTGTGCACGGCTGTGCCCGGTTCAGCTCTGCAGGTGGCGGCTGGCTCGGCTCGCTCCAGGGGCAGGGTGGCTGCGGCCGTCTTGGGCAGCAGAGGCAGGAGCTGGCCGTGCAGTGCTGCCATCCTCCCCAGTCCCTGCGGTGAGCTTTTACCCACTCTCCTCACCCAGGTGTTGCTCCTGGGTCCATCCTGGTGCTCTTCCCCCTGCGTGGCACCCAGGGTCTTTCCCTATGTAAGGTTGGTCATGGCTTACTGTGTGTCCTGGGGCTGTTTCGAGCAGTGGGGTCACGTTAATGCCAAGGTAGGGCTGCTCCTAGTGGGTGTGGGCTGCTGCCTGGAAGGATTTTTGTCTGCTTGGCTGGTTGGGTTTAACCTGAGAGCCCGCTGAATTGCAGCAGCAGTGGTGGCTATTTAATGCTTTGTATTGAGGAGAATAAAGTAAATACAAGAAACGATGCCTTAGAATAAAAATGAAGGTTGCAATCATGTCATGGCAACGGCTTCCAGAAATGATTCTGGCTCTCGGCCAGAGGAAGCATAGCTGGAATTTCTCTGCTGATGCTGTCGGGACCTGGAGTGCTTCCCAGCTGCACACAATGCCCATCTGCGGAGCTTCCTCGCCCTTCGGAAATAACTCCGCCGTACTTGAGACACGGCCACTTCGGGGTGGAGCAGGTGCCCCGTTAACTGTGTGCAGTGGAGCTGTGTTAGGGCAGGAGCAGGAATAAAGCACCTGCTGGAAGAAAGCCAAGGAAGCAGCTGAGAGGCAGCGCCTGACGGCTCTGCTGGGAGCTGAACGTGAGTGCTTGGAGAAGAGGCCACCGCTATGGGCGAGCTGCTGTGGGACTGGCCGAGCGGTGTTCCCAGCTGTCACTGCCCCCAGGGCAAGGACCTGCTGGGGCCCTGGCTTCCTCCCCGCTCTGGTCCAGGAGCCAGGGATGGAGGAGCTGCAGGGGAAGCCCTGATATGGGGCAGCAGGGACAGGGGATGGGGATGGGGATGGGGATGGGGATGTCCCCGCAGCCCTCAGCATCGCAAGGAGGATCCTTCTGGCCCCCCGTAGGCAGGCGGGTGAGGGATGGGGTGCATGGCGCTGCACCCAGCCATCCCCTCCTCCTCCAGCTTTCCCAGCTCCTTGACTTCTCCTCCTCTGTACCACGTTTTGTGTAAGGCCTAGGGGAAATAAACTAGTCCGTGTGCCTCTTACACCCAGCTGTACTGTTTAATAAAGAACAACAGTGAGCCTCTGCCCTTTTGGCTGCCTGATGTTTATTTTAATATAAGAGGCCTGAGCAAGCAAAAAAGTAATAATAATAAAGGATGATGGGGGGAGCTTGCTGGTTTCTTGTCAGCAGTAGCCTTGGCGATGCTGGAAGTGCTCACGTAGCCCAGCTGGGCTGTGCCAGGAGCAGGCACCCAGCAGTGGAAGTCTTTTGGTGATTTTGTGCACGGGGGGTGGAGGGCTGAGCCATGACCCGCAGAACGGGCAGCAGAGGCGGCCTGCTGCTGCCCGCTGTCTGCCTGCCAGGTCTGACAGTCCCAGATGGAATTACAGAATTACACCTTTAGGCAACCAACCAGCCTCAGAGCCCTTCTGTGCTGTGCTGCTTTTGTTCTGGGAGGCGGCAGCTGCGCTCTGCCTCAGCCCCGAGGGCGATGGGCGGCCTGCAGGGCCGCACGGGCCTGGGCACGAAGTCCTGTCCTGTCCCCCTCTTCCCATGGCTCAAATCAAGTCTCCGGGGCCTGAGCAGTGAAGGCACAGGATAACGGGGTTTGTAGGGCCTCGTTCGGCTGGGATGAGCTCCCCCAGCATGAGGGCCCTGCTCACAGCAAGGGCTCCTCCTGCCAGGTGCGGCCCAGTCTGCCGCTGATTCCAGGCTGACTGCCCTCAGGGTGTGTGTGTGGTGTGGGTGTTGCCTTGCTCTCCAGTTTTCACCCAAAAGGATGTCTCCCACCCCATGCTGTAAGCCAGGGCAATGCTCTTTTCTCTGCTGCTGAAACCAGAGGGGGATGGTTCCAGGGGGAATTTGGGTACGGAATGTTTTGGGAGGGAGGAGGGCAGCAGAAGAGCGCTGTCTGCTGAAACCTAGAGAAAAGCACCCAAAACGGCTTTTGTTGCTTCCCCAGGGCTTGCTGGCAGGCAGGACATAGGATCATAGAAGCATAGAGTGGTTTGGGTTGGGAGGGACCTTTAAACCCACCCAGTTCCACTCCCCTGCCATGGGCAGGGACACCTCCCAGCAGCCCAGGTTGCCCAAAGCCCCATCCAGCCTGGCCTTGAGCACCTGCAGGGATGGGGCACCCGCAGCTCCTCTGGGCAGCCTGTGCCAGGTCAGCTTTGGGGCTGTCTGGTGGTGCCCCGAGCTGCCCCTCACTGTGGGGGAATGATGAAAGACGGGCAGGGGACCAGTGCCAAGAGCTGTGCCCTTCTGAGGTGACACCATGGGGTGCTCCTCTGCCCCTGTGCCTGCCCCTTTACCTCCAAAAATCCCTCCCAGCCCATTCGGCTCCTCTGGGCACCCACTACTCCCCACAGCCCCAGCCCCTCTCTGGCTGAGCAGAGGATGCCAACGCATCCATCACCAGGCGGGACGCACGGGGTGACGACACCAGGCAGCGGCTGGGTGAAGTCATTTTATTCAAGGCACGGTCATAGCAATAAATAACGAGAAGGTACAGACCTCTGGCACATTCCTACAGCGTGGCAGCCAAGGGCAGCCGGAGCCCGAGCTCCCCAGGACACGGTGCTGCTCACGGTACCTGCTGCCCCTCGGAGAGACGCCACCGAGCCGCCAGACGGGGCCACCAGCATCTTGCCATCCGGGGCAGCCCCGGGACGAGCAGTGGCGAGGATGTCTGGGATCCAGGAGCCTGCCAGGTGTTTTTTGGGTGCCACGGCCACTGCCTGGGCATGCAGGGGCAAGGGGTCGGTGGGGCTGCCAGTCCAGGGAGCTCAGACCCATGGCTCACTGCTGGGCTGCCTGTAACCCCCCCAAGGATTTGCACACCTTGCCCCCACACCCGACAGCCTCTGTAATGCTGGGCAGGGGAAGTGGCACGGGGTGTCCCCACAGTGCTGTCCCCTGCACACGTGTCCCCTGTGCCACCCCTGGGGATGGGCAGGGGTGGGGGACAGGGCACCCACCGTGTTGCGATGCAAACATGAGTCCCCCTTGCAGGAGGAAGACCCAAATCAGCTCTCCCACATCCCAGGCGAGGTCCTGCGCATCACCCACAGGCACACACCAGCTTTTCTCCCCCAGCTCTGCCCCATATCACAGCGGCAGAGTGGGGAGAAACTGCCCCTGGGTGCTGCCAGCACCCCTGTCTTTGTTGCAATGGGATGGAGCCGTGCAGATCCCCATGGCCTGTCCCAGGGGGAGCACGGGCAGCAGGAGCAGGAGGATGGGAGCCACCGTCAAAAGGCAGCTGCTGTCATGGCCACGAAACACACTCATCCCTGAAGACCTGAGGGCACAAGCACGTTGCAGCAGCAGAGGGAGGGCGTAGGGCAGGGTGAACCCCACCAGGATGGGGGGCTCGGCGCCACGGGAGAGCGGGGTGTGCGTTTTGAGGCTGCCCCCAGGAAGGGCAGACAGTGCTCAGGCAGGCGTGGGAGCAGGAGGAGCTGCTCCAGCCCCGTGCACTCACGCAGGCCAAAGCACGAGCATCTCAGCAGCCCCCGCTTGGATCGGTGAAGCCCTGGGGGTGGTTTTGGGGGCTGGAGCCAGCACCCAGGGCCACGGGAAGGAGCAAAACAGCCGTCATGGGTAGCAGCAGCAGCGGGTGGGCAAGCAAAGGTTTGGCGTGGCCGAGAGGACATGCGGCTGCAGGCAGGGCCGCCCTCCTTTCCTTGCAGTAAGGTCTGTCGGGAGACCTCACCCCACGGGGCTGCACCTCCTCTCCCCCACCCTGGGCTGGAAGAGGCAGACAGGGCCAGGGGGGTACGGGGCGGCCGAGCTGCTCTGGGACTGCAGGGCCACGCCGCCTCGCAATGAATGGGCTGGGGACCCCCCTGGCATCAGTCCTGCTGCCCCCCTGTCCGGCATCACCCGTGCGTGGGGCCGTCAGCCAAGTGGGCGCCCGTCGGTGCTGGCGGCAGGGGCGGTGCGAGGAGCTGGGGGCCGCGGGCGGGCTCCCTCCTGCCCCCTGCACATCCTCTGCTCTCGGCTCTCAGCCTGGCAGCGGGGCTGCTCACTGGTAGCGGGGCTGGCTCTCCAGCACAGGGCCCGTCCTGTACTCGCCCTCCACCGTCTCCAGCTCCGTCTCGAAGCTCTGCAGGCCCCCGTCCTCCCCATCCTCGGCCGGCTCCAGGTGGTTGCCCATGGTGCCGTAGGACTGGTGTGCCGGGGAGGCTGCTGGCGTCAGGCTCAGCTCAGGCTCCTGCAGGACCGTGGCCACGAAGAGCTGCCCCGGGGGACAGCGGGGGGTCAGGGACCAGGGGCTGGGCCCAAGGGGGCGCATCCCCCGGGCTGGGAGTGAGCCAGGGGCTGCATTGGGCTGGGTGGGGGTACTCACGTTGGAGTTGGGGGTGGAGGAGACGCTGCTCCGCTCGGCATCATTGAAGGCGCCCTCGGACTGATCGGACATCTGGGGAGGGGAGGTGGGGAGGAAGCCGCAGCATGGGGCCAGGGGAAAGCCGGGGGCAGCTCCAGCTTGGGGACACTGTGCAGGGGCCCCTCCGCAGCAGGACCAGGCTCAATCCCAGCCAAACCAGGGTTTAACCAAGCAGGCCAGGAATGCTGCCTGCGTCCCTAACCACGGCACCACCCAGCGCTGGTGCATCCAGGGATGGGGAGCTGCCGTGTGGGTGCCTGAGCCCTTGGTCTGATCCGGGTGCAGCCAAACCCCCAGATCCCTCACTGCAAACACACCCCAGGGGAGTGAGGGGGCACAGGGCGGGAGGAGGGAAGGGCTGCCCACGCTCACCTGGTAGCTGGATGGTTTCCGTGGCTGCAGCTTCTTCAGGCAGAGCCCAAAGAAGGAGAAGATGATGCAGGAGAGGAGGACCACAAAGGTGAAGAGGGTGACAGGGCGGGTGGGACCTAGGGCAGAGAGACACAGGGTGAGGACGTGAGCCTCCAAGGACATGCCGAGCCCCAGGCTGGAGCGTGCTGGGGGTGTTGTGAGCTCTGACAGCCCCAAAACAATACCTGATACCCCTGCACCTGCTGCACCTCCCCACCCCACCTTCCTGTCCTTCAGCTGTGCCTAACTCAGGGGTGACACCATCACCCGTCAGGGGTTAAGCTCGTCCCCCAGAGCTTCAGTCTGGTGACCCTGAGAAGTGTAAGAGAACAAGCCCGAGCTCTCCTTACCGAGGCGCAGGACGGAGAAGAAGAGCAGCCAGAACATGCAGAGGATGGGGGCCACCACGACCTGGCTGATGGCGGCGACGTGGAGGCGCTGGTTCAGCTTGGTGGGGATGTACACGTAGTAGATGTTGTACCGGTCAACCATGTGCTTGAGCAGCATGTAGAGCAAACCTGGCGGGAGAACAGGGGGTGTTTGGCGGCCGTGCCTCCCATGGGAAGCCCCCACATTGCTCCTGCAGGCTGGGACAAGCCATTCTCAGCACGGATGGGGACAGCAGGGCCATACTCACCAAAGGGGACAATGATGGGGCAGGTGATGCTGTAGGTCATGACGACGGAGAAGATGCAGCAGGTCCAGGCGTACTCCAACCCAAACTGGAACTGGTAGGCTTGGCTCTGAGGCACAACCAGCAGCGCCGTTACTGCCTTTGCCTCATCGGGAGCACAGGGTTGCCTCACCCCGCTTAGCCCCGCAGGGCCAGGGCCAGCAGCACACCTCGTGTGGTGGCTCACCACACAAACCTCCCACGGGACCGGGACAACCTGAGCTTCCCCAGAGCGTCCCTGCCGTGCCCGGGAGCTGTGTGTGCCTGGAGGTGCCCGTGGCCACGCACCCGCTTGATGTGGAGCCGCTCGGGCTCGGACTTGGCGAGGCAGAGGCGGGCGGTGTAGACGAGGAGGCCGGGGATGCGCAGCAGCTCCATGGCCGTCCCGATCAGGCTGGAGGTGACGACGTAGTTGACGAAGAAAGCGCCATTGTCTGGGAGGAAAACGCACCTGCCCCGGGGACAAGGAGGGTGAGAGGACAGTGGGGATGGCGCCAGGCTCTTGCCCACAGGTCCCCGTGTCTCGGGGAGCAGCCCGGTACTCACTGGAACTTGATGTCGGCCTCGTCCAAAAAGTGGGTGTCGAAGAGCCAGCGGAAGAAGAGGTCCAAGCTGGGGGGAGCAGAGGAGAAGCTCAGAAAGAAGCGGGGGCACAGAGCAATGTGGGGAGCATCCAGCCTCCATGTGTCATCGGTGGCTGAAGCAGCTCCTGTCCCTCAACCAGAGGAGAGGAGCCCAGCGTGACCCCAGGCTGCCCGCTGGCCCCTACCTGGTCAGCCCCAGCGAGGGCAGGATGATGACCATGAACACCAGGAAGAAGAAACACTTGTGCATGGTGAGCTGGTTCTCACTTGACCTGGGGAAAGGGGGAAAAAGAGAACTTTGCACTCCTCAGCGGCAAGGCAGCAAGCAGGGTGAGAGGGGGCTGGGCTGGATTGAGGTCTTCAGCAGGGAGCTGCCACCAGCTCAAGGATGCCACGTGCCCTTGAGCTGTGCAGCTACTGGGGTGCTGCAGAACTTCTCCCAGACTGTGCGCAGTCAGGGATGGACCTCCTGCCCCTCAGGGAAGGGTGGGAGGTGGTGGCAATGCTCCTGCAAGAGGTCAGCAGAGCAGGCACAGGGGTTTGGGCTGGCAGAGGGTCAAGACAGAGAGCAAACTGTAGGAACTGGGCAATGCTTCCTCTGCCATGAGACCCTGAGCATCCTAAACCTGCATGCCCACCACGGAGAGCTGGGATGTGCCTCCCAAGTCAGGACCAGGGCCCTGCTGCTGCCAGCCTACCATCACGTCATCCTTTCTGCAAACTTCTTCAGACCCAGCTTAAAGCCAGCTCCACCTGTACTCGTTTGAAAGTGTTCAGCAAGGAAGTGGCTCCTTTGAGTACGAACTGGATCTTTGTCCAGGGGAACATCCATGGGGCTCTGTGGGGTCTCCCACACCACAGCCTGCCTCCCTGCAGGTTGGGTCTGACGGGTCCTACTGAAATTCCTCCCGTTCAACACGACCCTGAGCAGCCCTGGGCAGTGCAGGGCCCTGTTACCTTGTCCAGTGCGACTCGAAGAAGGCTGAGTAGTAGACGAGGAATGGCAGGAAGACAGAGAAGGCCCAGAGCAGCAGCGTGGGGAAGAACTGGGTGATGATGGGGTTCTGCAGTAGGAAAGATGGGGAACACCCTCTTAGGACCCTGACTCCCTGCTCCAGGGAGCAACAAGCTGAGCCTGTCCATGCTGCCACCGCTCCACCGTGCTGGAGGCAGCTCCCTGGGCAGATGCATGTGGAGCATCCCCTCCCTGAGCAGGGACGCTGGTTCCAGGAGACAAGAGCTCAAGAACAGCCAAGTGCACCATGGGCACGCACCAAGACCCAGAGCCCTCCCAGCAGCTCACGGGTCCGTGAGCAGGAAGGCAATGTGCTGCTGGCAGCATCTGACAGCTTCTGAGCTCTTCCCACCCCTCTCCTGCATGAACACCAACCTGCCCTTCCCCATGGACACCAATGCTCAGGTACACCCAGGGGGCCAGGACTCTGCCACTAGAACCACACACACGAACAGGACAGCCAGGGGCAGGAGCTCTCCTTGCCCCTCATCAACACCCATCCCACTGATGGCTTATCTACAGGGGCCAGCACCGAGCTGGGGCTCTGTCCCTGCCCCAGACAAGTGCTGAAATGCAGACCCTTCAGGAAAGCTGGCACAAGGCCCCGGGAAGTACCTTGAGGCTCTCCACAGGCCGTGTGACATTGAACATGTCCATGGTATTGACGATGATGGCCGGTGTGGTGAGGAAGAAGAGGAGGATGAAGAGGCAGATATTAAGGAGGATGAATCGCAGCCACCAGGACGTGCCACGGACCGACAGGTTCTCCCTGGGAGAAGAAAGGATGACTTGGATGTGGTGTGGAGGAAAAAATGTGTCCAGGGTCTCCCAGCCCAGCCCTCCAGCTCTGTGTCCTGCTGCCCATGCTGACCACCCCGCAGCCCTTGCTCTGAGCTCACCCTCTCCCTTCTCCCCGCACTGCTGCATCACCACTGCAGAGCCCCCAGGGCTGGGTGTACTGCAGTGGGGTCTGTGCCATCCTCTGAGGAGGCTTTGGAGTCAAGCCAGGAAAATTGAAGCCTGGCACTCACCCCGAACCTTGTCTGGCTGAGCCCTGCCACCCGTGGGGTGATCATCCCGGTCACAACTGGTGACTTCTGCTACAGCTCTGGGCATGGGTGGCTGTCCTATAGCTACTGGCGTGGGTTCCCCTTCCCAGCTGCTTGCCCTCCTTTCCTCCCTCCGTCCCTCCCACCACGGGGGTTCACCAGATGATATCGTTGGGTGCGGGGGCGTAGCGCACGCCCCAGTGGTGCGACTTGACCACGGTGGTGACGGAGGACTGCTGGGGGTGCTTGCGGCAGTGGATGTGGCTGTAGTCCTTCAAAATCCTGCAGGAGGGAGCCCGGGGTCAGGTCTGAACCGACAGCTCGGGACCCCCCTGCTTCTCATGAGCCTCTCCCTGCAGCCCCTGGCAGGCAGCAGAGGCAGAGCGGAGACAGACCCGTCACCGGGATGTGGCCGGGGGAGTCCCCAAGGTGCCCCATGTCCCCTGAATTCCCCAGTGGTGGTGGCCCCATCCCACAGCACCGCCAGGCCGGGGACCGTGCTGGCAGCAGCAGGCCCGAGGGCACTCACACAGCCGTCATCCTCTCGTCCTGGAAGGTGACGAAGGCCATGTCGAGCCGCTTCAGCGTGATGCGGTTGCGCTCAGCGTTGAACTCATCCGTCAGCTTCTCCTCCAGCTCCCCGTAGTACTGCTCGGCGTCCACCTGCAGGAGCAGCCAGGGCTGGGGCACGGGCCAGCCACTGCGCTGCCTGCAGCCCTGCCCGCTCTGGGGACACGCTGCCCCCAGCCCTGCCCGCGCCACCCGACCTGCTCAAAGCCACAGAAGCGGCAGCAGAAGATGCGGGCGCAAGGGTGGGTTTTGATCATGATCTTCCCCTCCTTCTGTGCCTTGGTGGTGAAGTACAGCCTCCCCTTCATTGCCTTGCGCCTGCCGGGAAGCAGAATGAGAGGAGGGTTGTTCAGGGAGCTGCCTGCCTCACGCAGACAGACTGACGGACAGCTGCGGGGTCCCCACGCGCTCACCTCTCCACATCCAGCTTCATCAGCTTGCGTACGTCGAAGCAGAACTGGACGTTGGTGACGGTGCAGCTGGGATACGCCTCGCTGCGGGCACACGGACACAGTGGCACTGGGGGACAAGGCTGGGGACAGCCTCTCCTCCCAGGCCTGGGGCAGCTCATGGCCAGCCTCCAGGCAGCCCAGGTAGGACAGGGACGTCCTGCCGAGACACAGCTACTCACTGGAAATGCTTGATGATAAGGGACGGGTCTGTGATCTCCTTGGGGATGTGGGTAACCATCAATGTCCGGGCAACCTGGGGGAGGAGAAGGGGCAGACGATGGGGCTGGAGCCCACAGGCATCTTGCAGCTGTCCTGCTCACACCAGATCGTGCTTCATGACCACATCTGCTGTGGTACAGATGGGGAAGGGATGTGCGCAGAGGGAACGGGCTCAGGCACCATCCTGCACTCAGGTGGGGGCAGAGGGAGGTGCAGGACCCACAGCCTTGGTCCCCTGGTGGATGTCCCACCTGCCAGGAGGCAGAGGAGAGCCTGAGGGTGCTGACTGACAGCCCTGCAGCCTGGGTCACTGCAGAGCTCCTCAGCTGCGGGGACACAGCCGGACACAGCCACCCCACAGCCAGCCAGATGCAGCCGAGCCTGCATCTCGGTGACAAGGCAGCAGTGGAAATTTGCCTCCAGGCTGCCAGGCTTTTTCCAGAAGCAGGAGAAAAACAACCTTGTCTTTCCCTGTCTGCCCAGGCCCTGGCTGTTTCTAAAGCTCTCCGTATGTGCTTGGACCATCCTTTCCTCAAAGCACGCTCCAAGGTGTCCGTCTGAGCTGAGAAAGGCGGGGTGGTGGCTGTGGGGAGAATATCGCTCACCTTCTCGTTCTCTCTGTATTCCAGATGGATGGAGTGGTGAGCCATGCAGAGGATGGTGAGGATGAAATAGATGAGGGCGAAGATGCTGTGCAGCCACAGGAGACGGTCCCTGGAGGAGGAGAGGCCGAGATCAGCTCACGCTGCTGCACAGGGACCAGCCTGGTACTCAGCACCTCACCCATGGCCACCCCAGCCACCCAGCCAGGCCTCCCTGAGCCAGCTGCCAGGGCTGGACACCAGGCAGCACACCCAGGCTGCGGGCAGTGCACACAGACACACGGTCTCCCAGGCATGCCCTGCTGCTCACACAGCCCATTGCCCATCACGGGTCGGTGCTCCCTGACGCGGGAGCCACGTACTGTGTCGGGATGTTGGCGATGGTTGTCCGGCCGAAGTGCGTGGGGTTGTGTCCTGCAGGGGAAGAGGACATGCAGGAGGTTACGGGAAGCCAGTGCACAACGCATCTCAGTGCTTGCAGGGCAAACAGTGCCTGTGGCCCCTCTTCGCTCCTCTCCTCCCACCTCCCAGGACCCCAGCAAGCCTGCTGCCTTCTCCTCTGCTCCACAACTGATGGAGGGGTCCTTCTGCTCCCTGTCCTTGTGCCACACTCCTGAGCCACCCCAAGACTGGGGTGCACCTACCCAGGAGGTCCCCCGAGAAGTTGACGGGCAGGATGACGGCCACGGACAGCACGCAGACCAGCATCAGCAGGACCAGGAGGTGCCGCTGGAAGGAGAGGTAGGTGGTGGCGTCGATCCCACACTTGCTCTGAATCTCCTCATCCCTAGGGGAGAGGGGAGGGGGTGAGTGTTGGTGGTGCCTCCCCACCGCTGTCAGCACCACCTCCTCCTCTCGCCCCCGGGCCCCTGGGGCTCACCGTGGGGCTGCTCCAGCCCCACAGCACCCACAGAAACTCGTGTCATCCTGCCCGTGGTATGTGGGATTCAGGCACAGAGGGAATGGGGGAAGCAAACAGCCCTCAGGCTGCCATCTCTCCTCCCAGGAGAGGCTGAAGCCCTTTCCTTTGGGGCAGGAGCCTGGGGTCAGCAGAGCCACGGGGGGCAGGCAGAGGGGAGCCCCTGCCCTCTTCCTCAGGGGATGTTTTAGCAGGGCTGTTGGGCCACCACCCGCAGGCACCAGCTCCCTGGGCACAGCCCCAACACCGACGGCACACACTTACTTCATCTGGTAGATGGAAATGAGCCAGGAGCAGAAGCCCTGGAAGGGAAGAGAGTCGGGATGAGCAGGACATGGAGACGGACCTCAGGTGTGGGTCTGAGGGGGCTCCACTCTGGGCTGAGCAGAGGCAGCACCCGGACCTGCCCAGCAGCCTGGCTGCAGCACTGGCCGGAGGCAGGTGCCCAGGGAGTACCCTGTGGGGTGCCCTCACCCTCCTGGGAGAGCTGACACCTTGTTCCTCCTCCTCTTTCCCCAGCTTTACCCGGGGGTGAAGATGCTCCTCACTGCATGCAGACACAGAGGCTTTATGCAGAGCTCCTGCCACACTCTGCTTCTCAAGCAATCCTTTTCTGTCTTCAACATCTGTTAGCCCCACAAGCCCTCTGGCACGTTTCCTGTTCCTGATGTGTCTGAAGAATTTAAGTACTTGTTTTTAAGCTTTCTACAAATGTCTCCTCAAACTCCTCTGCCGCTCCTCTGAGTGCATTTTACACCTAACTTGGCAGAGTTCAGATTTTTCTCATTTGGGAACAGCTTAACTTTTAAAAGGGTGCCTTCTTACATCTATTAATCTCCCTTAATCTGCTCTTTAGCCATGCTGGCTTTTTTGGTCTTTCTCAGTTATTTTTGATGAGCAATATACATTTGCCCAGAGCACCCAGTACCATGCCTTTAATTAGTCCTCTAGCCACCCGTAAGGATTTTGCTTCTTTGAATTTCCTCCTTTTTATTTTTTTAATAAATTCTTTTTTTTTTTTTTTTTTTTTTCTCCACAGCCACAACAGTGACTGATTTCTGAACTTTTGTTGACAAAGAAAAAAAGAAAGAAACAAACAGCAGAATGCGTTGGTCCCTGCTTGTTTCTAGCAACACCTGTTCTATGCCTGATGCTGCAGAGAGGAAAAAAAGACACCAGCACAGTGATGCACTTGTGTGGAGAGAGGGGAGATGCAGGATGCAGGGGGCTCTTGGTGCTCGTGGCATTGGCAGGGAGATGCTGGGGGGCAGCTTGGGACTGCCTGTGTGGTGTCACTGGCAGCGAGTGTTCTGGGAACACCCCCAGACTGTGATGAAGTGACCCAGGAAAGCCAAGAGCAGCTCTGGGCTGTCCCTGCCACAGCTGTGAGCTCACCACGTCCTTGTTGTCGGCATCCAGGGGGCTGCTCTCCGACGGGGACTTCTCCTTCTCGCTCTGCTCCCCGTAGAAAAGTGATGTCAAGCTTTGGAGGGAGGAGAGGAGAGGAGGGAGTGAGGCAGGGGAGAGGCAGCAGAAAGGAGAGGGAGGGCACCCAGGGGAAGCCCCGCACTGAGATTTTCCTCGGGGAGCAGCCTGGCCGCTGTGGGGCCGTGCAGACCCAAATGCAAGGTGAGTTTAGATCAAGTGACAGAGGAGGGGAGGCAGGATGCTACAACGGCACCCGCACCCCAGGAACTGCCCCTCACCACGCATCCTGCACTGGGGCTGCAGATGTGATACCCCAGTGAACAGAAGCACCCCCGGCCACCTCCACAGTTGGCTCCAGAGCCCAAGCCCAGGAGAAGCTGGCAGGGGGAGACAGGAGCGGGGCTTTTGCCAGGCTTGCTCCCAGCCTCGCAGAGCCCCTGCGTGCACCCGCCTGCCAAAAGGAAGCTGTGCTGTTGCCTGGGGCGAGCCCTGCTCGAGCAGCACATCCTACTCAGAAACCTCGTCCAGGTGCTGCTTTCACCATGGCAACAGGATTTTTTTTTGTAGGATTCTGCACATAGCCTGATGGATGGGCCAGGGGAGGGCCACCTCAGTGACACGAACACGTGTTACTGCTGCTGATCTCCCCTGTCCCCTCCTCTGGCCAGCTCTGCACAATCCTGAGGGGGCAAGGAGGGGGGAACACATCTCGGTGCTACCCAGAAGCAGCTCTCAGGCCTCTTTCTCTCCCAGGACAGGGCACTTGCTGGCACCAAGAGCCCCGTCACCAGACTCCCTGTGTCATTACTCACAGGAGCTCTGTGTGCTGGGAGTGATTTGGCTGTTGTGGACACGGGGGAAAAGGAGAGGATTAGAGGTGCTGCTGGCCACCACTGCTGCCTGGATTAGGATAAACCACTGATGGGTTTAGGATGGAGTCCAGGACCCAGGTCAGGACTTTTGGGCAAAGAAGGATGCTCATACTGAACAGCTGCCCCTGGAGAAATAGGCAATGGAGCTGGGCAGCCATGGCTTTAATTCAGTCCTTGTCTGGATGTACTGCTTAACCTGTTTGGGTAACAGCCCCTGTTTCCTTTTCTTTTCCCTTAAAATACTGTCCCTAAGCAAAGCCTCAGCTCTGAACCTGCAGGAGGGGGTCAAAGCTGGCCTGGGCATTCCCTCACCTGCAGCACACAGTGCCCTTGCCCCCTGGCTGGGAAGGCTGGTCCCTCTGGGCACAGGCAGCCAGGCCATCGCCCCTAGCCCACGGGGACAGCAGCACCCTTGGGGCTCCTCCAGGGGCCACCCCGTCACTTGGTCTCACCCGCAGTGGCCTCGTGTCCTCCTCACCTATCGTTGTCCATCAGCAGTGCCAGGCGCCCGTAGTCCCAAGCCGCTTTCCGAAGGCAGGAGAAGATCAGGAGGAGAAGCTGCAGGAGGAGGGAAGAAGGTGGAGGGTTTTGGGGTTTTGTCATGGGGTCTGGCCACCTCCCTTCTTCCCGTTTTCATGCCCCATCACAACTCTCGCCTCAGGACAAACTGCTCCTGCTCCACGATCTCACCACTGCTGCTGGGGGCTGACAGCACACACCACACGGCACAGGTGAACCCCCGCGGCCCCACACACCTCAGGTGTACCTCCACCACCTGCTGTTCCTGGTCTCCCAGGGGTGCCTCCTCTGAGAGGCTGGGACATGGGGAACTGGCTTTACTGGCCAAGGAGGCCATTCCAGCCCTGACCCCACGTTCTCCAGGAGGTCCATGGGCAGTGTTGCCCACAAACACAGCGCCCTGTTCACGGCCTGCTCACCAGCCAGAGGATGAAGTTGATGGCGAGCACGGTGGGCACGCCACCGAAGGGCAGCCCTTGCAGGACGGTGCTGCGGGAGCGGGCGCTGAAGCATTGCTCCTCCGTGCTGTTCACCAGGGTGTCCAGGAAGCTGAGCACGTCCAGCGAGGTGGGGCCGGCACCGTCCGGCGCTGGGTCCACCGAGTACACGCTCTCCATTGGTGCCGTCACGGGGCCTCGGCCTGCAACACGGGGGCAGGGGTGAGGATGGGGCAGTTTTGCTTGAAAAGGGCTGGCAGGTGACCTTGGTGCTTCCCTAATCCCAGTCCCTCCCAGGGGAGGGCTGTGGGACAGAAGGCAGAGGGTGTCGCTGCACAAATGTCACAGCCGCCTCGTGTCCTTTCCCCATGCTCATTAAACCCCACGCTGTTTGGATGCCTCCATCATACCTGAGACAGGTCTCTCGCCACCTCTCCCCCTCACTCCTGGAAGCTGGGTTGAGCCATGGCTACCCTGGTGTGGTCAGCAGGCAGGAACGAGGAGCCAGAGCATTTGCTTGAGTTTCTGAGAATGAGAGAAACGACGACGTTAACCAACAGGCAGCTGGGGCTGTGCCTGCCTCGCTGCCCTCAGCCAGAGCTCCTCTTTGTGGGATGTCCTCCAGGCCTCAGCACCGCTGTCTGTGTGATTTGAGAGTCGTGGGGCCTCCCTTCTGCCTTACCACCAGAGCAGGATTGCTCCCTCCAAGATATCCTGAAGCTTTTAGACATCCCCCCTTTCCTCTGGGAGCTGATAGCACAGGCTACAGCCATTGGCACTGGTAGGAAATGCTTGAAGTGGCTTGCTTCCAAAACATCTCCGACCACCATGCTGTGGGGGAAAGGATCCTCTCCAAACCAACAGTACCTGGGCCCCTGGGAACAGCCACCCTACAGCAGCCAGTTAGGTCCCTAATGCCTCTTCAAAAAGGCCCTGAGGTAGGATGCCTAGTGCTTTATAGGTAGATAAAGCCAAAGGGCTGAAGGACCTGATCAGGGGAAGAACCGAACGTAATTCTGAAGTTGATTCTGTCCTGAGCAGGGGCTTTCAGAGCTGACCTCCAAGGGATCCCTTCCAACCTCAGCTATTTTGTGTCTCTGTTCCTGAGGATCTGTGCTGCTGACAACACCTCCTGGCCTGTCTGGAGTGTGTGAGGAGTTATAGGGGTGCCCTGCCCTGTAGATCACAGAATGGTTTGGGTTGGAAGGGACCTTAAAGATCACCTAGTTCCAGCCCCCTTTAGATACTGGCAGGCTGCTGTAAGGTCTCCCCGGAGATGTGCCGAGCTGTGATGTTGCAACTCCAGCATGTGCAAAGGCCACCCAAAACCCCACTTGTGCCCATTAGTATGGACTCCTGTGAGCTTTGTATTTTTATCTAAATCCCAGACAACAGAGACTCTGCTGCAGGATGCTCATCGTCCACACGGAGAGGACAGATGAAGAGCAGGAGGCACGGTCTGTTTAAGCAGTGACAGAGGATGCAAACACAGCCAGCCAGCACCTCAAGGGACCTGGATATGCGAAGTGTTTATGGTGTTTTTTCCCATCAAAACCAAACAGGATCAACTCTGCTTTGACACCAAAGGAAACCTGATTGAGCGGTCCTTGGGGAGCACAGAAAGAGCACGCACAGAGTGCCTCAGCCCAGAAAGGGGATATTCCTGAGCTCTACATGGCTTTGCTTTTGTTGGGAAACATTTGCTTCCGATGTGTCAGTGTGACAGATGGGAGACTACAATAGCACATGGCTTTATGTGCGCTGCTGTAGCCTCAGCATCTCTCTCTCAGACCACGCAGCTTCCTAGCCGAGATTGCAGTCCTCTCCTAAAGCTCTCGAGGGGACCAAAGACCCCGTCCCACTGCTGAGCACAGCGGGTAGGAAGGGGTGCTGGGGCAGGAGCTGGCCCAGGTACAGGCCCAACACACTGTCTCTGACCTTCTCATCCACAGAAAGGGAAGACTGAGGAAGAGAGGTTTTCAAACACAGAGTTGACAAAAAAAGGCTCTGACAGCCTGACAAATGCAATCAGGTGGACACCAAGAATTCCCAAGGGATTCTCAACCCAAGCTCTTGAGAGCTCAGGGTTCTCTTCATGAGCTTAAGAACTGGTCTTGGTGCTGGCAGTTTCTGAATTAAACAGAGATGTCAGCTGGCTCTGAAACCACGGGGGCCACTGGGGCCTGTGGCCAGGGTCGTCCCTTTCCTACAGGGTGCTCTCAATCTGTTCTGCCCATGTGCACATCTCCCTCCCTCCCCTCCTCGTGTAAACAGCAGAGCCATCACCATCTGGCATTTTCAGCTGCTAAATAATTCATTGCCTTTTTGTTAACACCAAGAGCGTGTCTCTGACCGAGGGAGCTGCTGGACCTTCAGCAAATAATCAAGGAGACTCCTAGCAACCCCTGGGTCCCTCCTCTATCATCACCACTCCACGACCCAGCAGTAGGATCCCACAGCTTGTTTCTTGGCACCGTGTTCCCTCTCCCAGGAGGAACATCCTGCCACAGGATGGCAGGTGAGGGGAATTGACTTGGAAATTGGCCCAGGTTGGCTTTCCCTCTGAAGCCCTTGTTGCTGCCCTTTTTCCCCAGTAGCTGATTATATTTTGCTCCTGGTGGCCAAAAGCAATGGGTTTCTCCTGGAGATGCTGCTGGTCAATCCACTCCAAGCTCTCTTGTCCACAAGCCTGTTAAATGCAAACCTTCATCCACCCAGCCCAGCTGGTCCCTGTCTCCCCAACATTGTTTTTTCAATGCCAGACTCTACCTGCACAGAGAAATTTCAGGAGCAGGAGAGGCCTGAAGCCCCCAGGCTCCTCTCTTGGGCACCTCCATCTGCACTGCCCAAAGGAGCCATCATATTGTGCTCAGTCCTGTAAAACAGCCCTTGTGGCACCTCACAGCTCCTCTGAAGCTGCTCTCAAGCTCATTTTCCTGCCTTTTCCCTGTTCCCTTCTCCCCCAGGTACCCAAACCGGTACCTTTCTGGACCATTTGTTCCAGCTAATCTCACCTTTTATGGTGCTGTTCTTCCACAAGCTTAGGCAAGTTGCATAGCTGCAGCACTACCATTAAAATAACCATTGGGAACAAACAGATAAATAAATCACTTAAATATCCTAGGAACAGCGCATGCAGCAAAAACGGCAAGAGGAGATTGCTGCTCCTGCGCACCAGTGACAGCCTGAGCTCAGACCTGTAGGATGTGGTCAACCCCCCTCCAACTGAAGGTGACACCTTACAAAGTAGAGGTCCACACAGTGAGAGGTCACCTGGGCACTGTAGGTCAGAGCTAAATTTATGAGACAAATCAGCATTTTGAAGCACTCAGTAACAGCACAGAGAGGTCCAGCCAAGCCCTGAATCAGCAGAGCAGCCCCAAGTCCCAGCTACGCCGCTGGCAGGGCACCTTCCTGCCACTGGGATTTTCCTGACCTTTATGGGGCAGTGAAGGAGATGTGGTTGTGAATGACAGAGCAGGGTGAGTGTATTCACATCTGGTGCTGTGAGGGGTCCCCGCTGGCTGTGCATGGGCCAGTGCCTCCGTGTGCCAGCTGTAGGCAGGCGTCCCCCCGGGCAGGCACTGTCCCCAGGCAGTGACAGTGACAGCCACGTGAGGAAACACAGGAGCAGGCAGGGCTGCAGCTGGAAAAATGAAGCAGTAACAGAGAGGCAGAAAGCAGAATATGTGGCCTAACCCATCAAGGTCTGAGTTAGAGGAGAAATAGGGTCAGGAAACATGCAGAATAACAGGAAAGGCAATCATTGCTTTTCCTCTTTGCGCTGGCTGTGAATGGGCAGCGGATTTATCAGATTGGCCATTCAGAGTGATTTGCTGGATGATTTCTGGGAACCATTTGCAGCACACAAGGTTTGCCTTGAATATTCGCTGCCCTGATTGCTTTGTTTACACACCAGCATCTGCTTCTCCTCTCCGGTTGGGTGGGCACTGATCCAGAGAATCAGATTTCCAATTAAATATAAAGGCTTTCTTTCATGTGGACGCAATTTTTTTTTAAAACGTGTCTTTCTCTTTAAGCACCCTGCCAGCAAATTCATTTGCTAGGGTATTCATGGAAAGCTGGAGTCGCAAAACACCAAAACAAAGCTTTGGGATTGCCCAGCTGATTAAACCAGGTTTCTCTGTACGCCTGTGCTCATTCAGCCTCTGTGTCCTGTTTGGGCAGGACGGGGATCACTCACGTCTGCTGGTGGCAGGAAACCCAGCTCAGCACGACTCGGAGCCTCAGGCTGGGAAGTCTCATCCAGACCCTGTGCTGAGCTCAGCACAGCCTGGCAGAGGCAGCTTTGGCAGCGAAGGGCACGGTGACCTCCCCGCCCCTGTAGCTCAGTGTACACGCTGTGGGCCACCTCCATGGCCCTTTCTCCAGGCCTCAGTGGGGCCTCGCTCTCCTGTCACCACTCCCACACACCTCTGAGCCAAGGATGCTGCTGGCATGGCACAGCTCACCCCATCACACCGTGTCCCTTGCCTTTGGAAACCCACTGAGCATGGCTGCTGGGATGGTGTTGGCTGGCACCAGCCCTCTGGCAATGCTCCTGCTGAGGCAGGATCCTACACGGGTGCTGCCGCCTCCGCCACCAGCAGCATCCATTTGCACCGCACTAGCCAGCACCCTGCGAGATGCTCCTTTCCCTGGCCCCAGGGGACAAGGTGTCCCTCCACCAGCCAGTCTCACACTGCCTGCTGTCCCTCCTGAAATCACTTTGAAATGATCTTTTCCTTCCCTCCCAACATTTGCAGCAGCCTCCAGCCCCTCCAGCCCCTGGGGAGGTTCAGGAAGGCCGCCCCTATGTCCTGTGTGGGGCAGGCAAAGCTCAGCCAGGTGACACGTCTCACTGCCTGGGGACAGAGAGCCCTCTGGCTCGGAGGGCATCAACCATGTGAAAACACGATGGGAAGAGCAACAAGGAGAGTCCTCAACCCCCTTGGAGAGAGCACAGAGAAATGGTAGATTGAGATCTTAGCTGGGCAAGCAGGAGAAGCTGGTGTGTGACACCACCACAGGGGCTTGGGGACAGTGTTAAGGACATTGCCCCCAGGGCACTGCAATTTTACTCCTCAGATGTAAAATTGAGGGAGATTGCTTTATGCCAAGCCTCAAAGCACTGCCCTCTGCTGAGGCCACGGCACAGACGATCTTTCAGCAGAAGACTCTGTCCCAGCAGCAGGATGGCCGCTGTGTCACAGAGAGCAGGCACAGGCCCCGTCCCAAGGATGTCCCTTGTCCCCGTATCTCCCCTGGGTGGTGGCCACCTCCTCGCCCACTGCTCCCAAACTGTCCCACCGACACCCCCCATCTCAGCTCCGTGACCTGCCAGGGGGGAAGGATTGCAGCTCTGTTTTGGGGAGCCGGGTGAGGCCCTGCTCTCAGGAGGACAGGTTGCCACCGCATTCAGGAACCCTGTGCAGGGACACGTCACCCCTGGGGCAGAGCAGCTCTTCTCCCATTCCTCCTCCACGTGTGTGTGATCAGGAAGGAGCCATAACCTGTGTTTGCTTTACACCCCAATGCCCTACTGTGCACATTGGGTTTCCCCAGTAACGATGCTCAACCCCACGCGCCACGCCTGGGATGTGCGAAGCACCGAGTGAACCTAAGGCCATGTTGACAGAGCTGCCACAGGAAAGGGTCCTCCTTGGGTCTTTATCACCTGTAAAACCAGTAACCAATGGGTTTACACAACCACTTGTGTTTGGGCAGAGCCAAACCAGCACGTACTGCTCTCGTTTGGCATCAAAAGCCAAGGAAGACTTCTCAGGAAGGCTGCTGTGGGAGGTCGGGCACTGGGAGGCAGATTGCTGCTTCCCCTGCCGAGGTAACCATGCTCAAAGAGACGAGGGTGTCAAGGCAGGCGCGGAGGAAAGTGCTACCTCCTCTGGAAAAACACTCCCTCATGGAAATCCATAGGGAAAATGACAGTGGCTGTGTCCAGGCCCATTGCAGGTCACAGCTGCTGTTCTTAGACCAAAGGGTACCAGGAGCACTGCGGTCTCTGGAGATGCGGAAAAGGAAAAAGGAGGAGAGCAGCTCCTCCTTCCCCAGGTCCCTTTTGCTGCTTGGAGAGCGGTGGGAGGTGGTGAGGAGAGTGGGAGTTTCATGTGCTGCCTTTTATAAAGCCACCGGCTGCCCAGAGACTTCTCTCCATCTGGAGCCACCGGCACAGCCCCAGGCAGGGCAGGGAACCTGCCCGGGGCAGAGGCCAGGCAAGGACTGTGCCTGTGGCTGTGCAGCCCCCAACACCAGAAGGCTGGGGAGCCAAAGGAACCCCTGTCTGAATGCCCAAATCCCACCACGGCACACTCCAGCCACTGTTATGAGGTTTCTCCCCCAGGACCACCAAACGCAGCCGTCACAGCTCCCCCAGCACTGCCTGGGCTCACCCTGCCCCTGTCAGCCACAGCCAGCCCTGAGCATCCTCACCCCACATCCACATGGGGCCGGTCTCAGGTGGGCAGCATCGTACTGGTCCCGTTCATCCCTTCTCCCTGGCCACCTCCCTGTGTGCTGCCCTCCGGGGAGGCCTCCACCCCTGGCTGCTGCCAGCTGCCCCCT
The DNA here is from genome assembly GCF_047663525.1 of Anas platyrhynchos. NCBI lineage: Eukaryota > Metazoa > Chordata > Aves > Anseriformes > Anatidae > Anas > Anas platyrhynchos. The sequence continues at coordinate 23,189,147 of NC_092591.1, forward strand.
TGGGCTTTTCTCCTGAGGTTCATGCATCCGCATTGCCCCTTGCAGCTGATTCTGCTCCCAGAGCAAAGAAACCCTCCTGCCCTGCTCAGCTCACCTCTTTGCAAGCACAAAAGCTTCTTCCCAAGAGCTGTGGATTACAGCACTCCACACACACTCACATAAGATGCAATTTTAGAGCATTTGCAGAGCTAGAACACTTTCTATCGCCTGTGCTCGCTGCCAGGAACAAAGAGTGAGATTTGGGCTGCAGTGGGAGCCCACAGGCACACTGCTTGCCAAACCTGGCCCCGGCGAGGCTTTCCTCCCACCTCTGCCCAGCTCCCAGGCAGATTTGGGTAACACCAGCCACCGGGCTGAATCACACCGCCCTGAGCGCGTGGGAGCTGGCAGCTCAGCTGAGGCTGCGCCCCGGCGGGTTACACAACGGGGCCGGCCCCGTGGTCGTGCATCCAGCCTCACCCGCGCTGCAGGGATTAGCTCTCAGCCTACGGGTTTGGGTCAATAGGGCTGCAAAGGGAAGGGGAAGCCTTTGATGGTGAACACGGCAGCCTGGGAGGTGAGGGCAAGGAGAGAAAATGCCCCCCAAAGCCACCTCTGTCCCCTGGGGACCCATCCGTAGGGAAGGGAGCAGGACCCACCAAATGGCCACCTTCCCCCAGTGCACGGGTGAATTTGGTCCTCGAACGGGGAGAAGGGAGGAGGCTGAGCCAGTCCCCCAGCCTCCTGCAGCCCCCGGGGGGAGACGAGCGGGAAGCGGCTGCTGCGGAGGGAGGCGGCTCTCCAGCAAGCTGCAGCCGCGGCTCTGCAAGGCACACACTGTTCCGGCCTCCTCCTGCTGCACCGGGTGTGCCGGCGAGACAGCTCGTCCCCATCACCGCTGTGCCCCCCTCCCCAGGGGAATCCCCCAGCCACCCAGCATTGCCCCAGCCGTGTGCCCACCCAGCACCTAGAGGGGATGTGGGGATCCGGGCAGTCCAGAGATCAGAGCGGGATCCAGGGAGAAGACCAAGATGGCCAGTTTTAGGGGAGGGAGGCACAACAACTGCCCGCAGTTTCTCCACACAAGGCTGCCTTTCCCCACAGGCAGAACCACCTCACCAGGTGGGCGCTGGGGAAGGCTGGCAGCCCCTCGCCCTGCTCAGCAGCACCTGCACCAGGAATGCAGTTGGTCAAAGAGATTTGGGGGTCCAGGCAGGGAGCAGTGACCCAGACACAGTCACTGCAAGCTTCTGCACAGCTCAGAGGCAATTGGAGGCCAAGCAGGGGCCACGCAGTCTCTGCATTTGTTTTGGGAGAGATGCTCAGGGATGCAGTGCTGATACCAAGGGATGTTTGCAGCAGCTGGGGTGTTCCGGCCCAGCCCAAGCTCCCACTTTGGGGTGGAGGTACCAGGCAGTTTGCACACGCTGTACTGCCATCCAGCTCTGGGAAGCATCTCCCCACCTACAAACACAAAGAGCCTGCAGCTGGCTTGAGCAAACCTGAGCTGAGCGTGCAGGGTAGCTGGGTGAGGCAGCACCACAGCAGCCTGCTGACACAACTGATCTCTCCTCAAGATCCATCTGAGCCATGGGGATCAGAGAGCTCTCCTTGGTGCCTGGGCTCCTGTTCAGGGAGCAGGCACTGAGCAGTGAGAGCAGGATCAGACCCCAAGCCCAGCTCACAGCGCCCACCACCTTTTTAAAGGCTGCAGGCAATGGGCATATGGAACCTTCTTCTGCCCCCTACCATCAGGCTGTCCCCCAAAATACCAAGCCCCATCACATGTACGATGAAATCCTCTCCCTGCCGAAACCAGCAGCAACACTTCTTTCACCAGGACCAGAAATTCACCTCATTTTGGATGGAAAGAAACCTCAGAAATTTAGCTGCAGGGCCTGTCTGAATAAACTGGGAGGTATTCGGAGGAATTCCTCTCACGTGTAGCTGCTGGGATGAATTAATCCTGAACCCAATGATTACCCTGGAGCACAAGTACAGTTATAGTCGTGGCATAGCAATTATGGCATGGCAATATTCAGCATTATTTTTATTATAAGTCCCATTACCAGAGTTTTGTATAACTTGGCTTAACCCTATCTGTGGAAGCATTCATCCCCTTGTGAGATATATGTCCATCTGATTCGTGTCAGTATGGAACAGTGCTAGGGCCGCATGGTATGATGAATGTGACCTTCTGTCTTACAAACCCTTGTATAACCACAAGTCTAAGAAAAACAGAATGGTTAATGTATATAGTTCTTGTACCTTGCAAAGGAATATTTTAACAATTCGTGTCACTAGAGAGCAGTTCTGTCTGTCTCTGGGTCCTGCACTGGCAATTTAATTCTTCCACAGATGTGGTTTCTTCCCTTTCCTCCCAGTGTCCCAGTCATTATAGTCAATCAAGTCCCCCTCATTATAGTCAATTTATCAAATCTTCAGAAATATTCCTCAAATCCATGAGCCTATTTGCTTTTGTTATTCCGAACTCTTATTCCTAACAGTTACAGCCTTTTTGCCTTCTTTGTGGTTGATTTAGCACTGCTGTAGATGTGACTGAAGTGTCCCTGTGAATGGCCTGTGAGGAATGTTTTAATCACAGAATCACAGAATCACAGAATTTCTAGGTTGGAAGAGACCTCAAGATAATCGAGTCCAACCTCTGACCTAACACTAACAGTCCCCACTAAACCATATCCCTAAGCTCTACATCTAAACGTCTTTTAAAGACCTCCAGGGATGGTGACTCCACCACCTCCCTGGGCAGCCCGTTCCAGTGCCTAACAACCCTTTCAGTAAAGAAATTCTTCCTAACATCTAACCTAACAACACGTGAAGTGTCAATAGAGAGCTATTTGTATTTGTATGTTCTTTCTTTGAAGTCTCTGATGTCTGGGGGTTTCAGAACAACTGCTAACAACTAGTGACTGTTATGGCTTCTGAGTGGGACACTATGCAAGCCCCTGATATCTGGCCAGGTGGCCAGGAGATTAAGGAGAAGAAAGAAAGAAGCTGAAGGACGGCTAGGAGACAAAATTTGCAGGGGACACTGTGTAAGCTTTTGACATGCTGCCAAGGAGTACAAAGGGGAAGGACAAGAAAAAAAACTGAGAGGAAGACTACGAGCCTTCAGCATGAAAGACCCCCAGAGACCCCCAGGGGGACCACCAGAGACAGATGTGCATGTTCCAGTAGGAGGGTTTGGATCCCAGAAGCTAATTATAATAACCTGGTTTTTTTACAAGTAGTAATGAATATGTATCAGCCTAGGAACATAAAAATCAGCTACTTGATGTAACTGGTGTACGTCTGGGTGGAGCAGAGACTCCCGATGCATCCAGCGCTGTTTGCTTACCTCTATTCTTTTAATAAATTGTAAACTTTGATTATAATCCTATTTTGGGACTGAGTGATTTATAACACCCTGACTTCCCTGCAATGACTGAACTACTCTAAAAGTCTTTAAGATGTGACACTCTCAGGAGGCGGCACAAGCGCCGCAGCTGTTATTAGTATTATTCACTTTGTTGCTGTTTTTGTTCTGTTTCTGAACGAGGAAGAGTTTGATGAAATTTCATGGAAGGAAACACAAGAAATTAAAAACTTGGATGAAAGAAAATTAAACTCAATGGAAAGCTCCCCAAAGAAAAACCCAATGAAACTGCCTGATCAGAAGATTAGTAACAGTGTAATATGAAAGGAAAAAGCAATAAAGAGGACTTGGAACCAGAACAAATAAAAGAGCCATGGCTCTCTGAAACATATACCTGACATAAAAGTAATCACATTTTGTCTGAGCTAAAAACTTTTTAAATTAAAAGACAGACAATTCAAAACTTGAAATTATAACAAGCTGCATGCTAAGACTTCAGATCACTCTAATCTGTGAAAAATAAGTAGAAATTTGTACATTATGTCCTTGTTGCCAGAGAGATGCTCACTGCCTAAGCACCTGGAACTAAAACCTGATGAACTCCAAAATCAGCTCTGATCACAGCAACCTTTTTTAAAGAAAAAAAAAAAAAAAAAAAAAGCTTAAATTAATTAATACAGTGATTAGTTTATTCAAAGTTCAGAAAATTACTGCAAATTAAAGCAGAAGAGCCTCGTTGCCTTTCCAATCCCAATAAAAACGAAGCGTGAGAGGAGAACCTCTGCTGGTTCTGAATTCTTAAAAGCCAGAAATGATCTGATCATATCAGCAGTTCTATTTTATATCTCCTAAATTCTAATTAAATTCTGTTCCTATAATGGAGTCATTATTGTTAAATCATTACTTATACAAATAATGCTTTCATAAACTTTTTTTAAATGGACACATACATTTTAGGCTGTTTTATTTAACCAACTAGGAACCATTTTCCAATGCTTATTTTCTGCATTTTGAATACAATTTCATTTTCCACTGCAATGTAGTGGGACCAATTTTATAATAAAGAATGAGGTGAAATCTAATAGCGATGTGTCACCATTTTCTAACACAAGAACCACAGCCATTAGGAATCCTTGGGGATGACACTGCGGTGACTGAATCACAGACATGTTGAGGCTGGAGGGCACCTCTGGAGACCTCCCAGTCCAACCCCCTCAGCTTGCCAGCCCTAGCACCACATCTCCACACCTCAGCCTTTGCCACCTCCTATGGAGGATCACCTAGGAATGGCCAACACAGGGTCCCCAGGCCTCAGCTCAGGTACCAGCACCCAGATACCCTTCCAAAACTGTGGTTCCCTCAACTGCACCACCTCTACCTTCTCTGAATTTTGCTCTACCCCACACCATCCAACGTGGCACACCCAGGGGCTTGTTGTCCCAAGCTGTCCCCAGCTGCCTCCCACCACCTCCCAGCTAACAATAAAATGAACCCCGCTGGAGCCCTTTCCACTCTCTCTTAGGAGGAACTCAGAAGTACATGAAGATGTATTTTCCTACCTCTTACACCCTGCCTTTTAGCACTCGGGGGTGCAGTGGAGCTTGGCTCACTCAGACCCTGCCCTCCTCTCAGCTCACCCACAAACTATCTACAAATAATGAGACATCGATGCTGAGCAATCATGAGGAAACTTGTAGGGGACTCAGGTCACCCAAAGCTTTCACGTGCTCCCACTCTGCTCTGGTACTCCATTTTAAACACATCTTTACCTGAGATCAAACTACAACAGCTTTAGAAACTCCTCCTTGGCCTAAGTGGTACCCGCAGCCTCTCATGGAGGCAGTGCTGGGAGCTCCACAAATGACCCTGGTGCTGAAAGGTTTCCTTACAGTGGCATTTAAGCTCCCCAGAGGCTGAGCAACATTACAGTAATTTCAATTAGGAATGCGATTTCTCAGCCAAAGAGGTTTGCTCCGCAGCCCTTAGCATGGATGAAACTCCTCCACCCATACAGTCATCTGCTGAGAGGGCCGCACCGGGACAGGCAAAGCAGGACCAGGCGGGGGCTCAGGCTTAGGTGGACCACCAGGGGAACCAAACCCAGCGAGGAGGTGCAGGAACCACCACAGAGAGAAGAAGAAGCAGGGGTTGGGGCAGCAGGATGGGTGAGGGGAGCTCAGGCTTCTCCATCCCACCTCCTCCTGCCTCTGTAGAGGCCGTGCAGGATCTGCCCTGCCCCGTCGCACCCATTAGCCACCAACAATCGTCCCTTGGCTGTGGGAATGGCAGTGCACAGCTACCTGGCCCTGGTCATTCACATTGTTATAATGGTGTGAGTAAACTCAGGCCATTGTTGCCACCTAATAACGGGTGATTGCAAACAAATTACCAGCCCGAGCAGCAGTAACTTCAAGGCAGTTTTTAAAAGGCACCTTAAAGTGCAGGTAGATGCCACGTGGGATCTTCAGAAGTGCTGAGACACCTCCTTGCTGGGGGCCTTACAGCTGTTCAGGGACTGAATGCAATAACGAAGAGCTGGAGCTAATTGAGGCTGGAGCTCCTGCACTGAAACCAACCCAGAGAGAACAGATATGCTCCACTGCTTCTCCTGAAACCATCTCACAGCGAAACTGCTCCCGATCTGAGCACAGCAGATAAGCGATGCAATGTTTTCTTCAAACTTAGGCCTAAGTACGCTAAATATATTTACAGCAATTAAACTAGGTAAGGAGAGCTGTTTCACCAGACACAGAAGTGATGACTGCAGAAGGCTTCGGTGTTTATAGGACTCATCGAGGAGTCAGCACTTCCACGGCAAGCACAGTGATGTTTTCGTAAGAGTTTAGGTGATTGACTGATTAGTTTAATATCAATTGAATTCACTGGTGGGTGTTAGAAACATCTCTCCCTCTCATTGCCGCTTTGGTAAAGCTATCACAGTCTGTTAAGACGGGGGTATTTCCTACGAGGAACATTTCAAGGCAGCAACAATCCTCCCTCTACAACTCTTCAGATTTCGGCTCTGAATCCCGCTCCCTTTACCTCAGGCCACCAGTCCGCGTGGCAGAAGGACTGGGTCTGTTTGTGAGGGCCCAGGGACCGCAGGCAGCAGCGCTGTGTGCCCCCCGCAGCACCCGAACCGGGGACGTGCTGGTTAACCTGGCGGGGTGCCTTGGAGAGCAAATACAGAGGGATCCGAGTGTTATCATGCAAAAAAAGGGGCTGAAGGGTGTTCAGATGCGCTTGCAGGAAGGCAGGAGCTGTGATGCTGCCGTGGCGAGCAGGCAGAGGTTGAAGCTTACAGGGAAGCCGGAAAAGCCCATATGTGCTATGGAGTCAGAGGCTGCAGGGGTCGGGCGGCCTCCACGCTTTTATTTATTACTCATTTGTTTGCAAAGGGCTGTTTGCCAGGCTGCTGGAGACAAATCCTTCCTGCAACGGCTGCCCCTGCCTCCCTCTCCATCTGCCACCCAGCCCCGGGCACCGCTTCCCAGGTGGCCAGGGGGAAACACCTGCCCCTCCGGCTGCCGGTGCGGCCTCAGGGCCTCTCCTCCTGCCTCCTGCTTCTCCCACACCTTCCTCCATCTCTCCTCTGGACAAACACCATTAGCCACTTTGGCAGCCAAAACGGCACAGGGTGCTTCCCCTCCACTGCTCAGACAGGCTGCTGGGCTCGTCACAGCACCGTAAAACCCCAGTGCGAGGCAGGGCAGGCTGCCACAGCGCGAGGTGCTCACTCCTACCTCGTCTGCCCACCCTGCGTTCCCCTCACCTCCTGCCTCCGCGTCCTCTCCCCAGTGAACTCTCCGCAAGGGGAGAGGCAGGCATGCGGATCAGCCCTGGGGATGGCGGGTAAACGGTTAAAAGCAAAAAGATGATCATGCAGAAAAAAAAAATCCTTTGGCCAGACAAAGGTCTCTCTTTCTCCTGGATAACACCCATTGTGTCTGGGAGGTTTCTGAATTACACCCTGGGGGGGGTGCAGCACCACGGCCGTGAGAGACAGGGGATGGCAAGGCCTCGATCTGTGGGCAAATCTGGCTGTGGTCGTGAACTGGGGGCCAGCAGCTCGGCCAGAGAGCGACCCCACAGCCCTTCCAGCTGGGGCCAGATGCTGGGGGGGTGCGATGGGGAGAGGAGGGGAAGCCAAGGCTCCCCTGCTAGCACGGAGCATCTCCGTCACCATCAGGTGTGGCGGCTGGCCTGGGTGCCCAGGATGACGCGGGGACGGAGCAGCAGCCGTGGCATGACACAGCGGCGGTGCCATCTCACCACAGCGGGGGCCAGCAGCACGGGCGCTCGGAGGGGCTGCGGCTGGCTCCCTGCGGCTGCCCCCACCTTGCTCGGGAGGCTCGGGGAAGCCCCCGCAGGCGGCTGGGCCGCAGCCACCCATCGCCCAGGCGCTGCTTAGAGCCAGCCGGGTGCGCTCCCCGTAACGCAGCCCGCAGCTCAGCACCCCAGCTGCCCGCACACCTCCCGCAGGAGCACCCCCGCAGGGTGCCTGGAGAGCCCCGGAGGGGTCCCAGGGGCTGCCCCCCAACAAGTCGCATCCCCCCCCGGCCCCGAGCATCCTCCCCAGCCCCCCGGCGGCCGCCCCCCGCCCGGCACTGACCTGCCCGGGGCCCGGCCCCGCTCCCGCTGGCTCTGCGCAGCGCCGCCTTCCTCCCTTCCTTCCCTCCCTCCCTCCTTCCCTCCTTCCCTGCCCGGCCGTGGGGTGCCCGGCCCGGCACGGGCAGGGGAAGGGGAAAGGGAAGGGGAAGGGGCCGGGGCCGCCGCTCCGCTCCGCCCCGCCGCCCGCCCCGCTGCGGCGCCCGCTCCCCTCCGCCTCCTTCCCCGCCGCCTCCCCGGTGCTGCGGAGCCTCTGCCGGGGCCGTGGGGTGGCCCTAAAGGCTCCTCTTCCCTTAAAGCTCCTCAGGGCTGAGCCTCTGAGCTGGCACTCTGCTGAGCTGGGCGCTGCTGGAGCCGTGCGGAGCGCAGGCAGGCTTCAGGGCAATGCCTTCGGGTAAAACTTGGCTGTAAATGAGACCTGTGTCCCCCAGCCGTGACTCCAAGGAGCTACCACAGCCCGAACAGCATGAGTAACGCGTCAGGGACCAGCCAAAAAAAACAAGGGCTGCCATCTCTCTGTCTCCTTCAGCTCCAGCGACACGCAGGGGGTGAAGTCACTCTGCTCGCCCGCTCGCCCTGACACGCCAGCGCCAGTCCTACAGCATCAGCGGGGCCCTGGGTGAAACCCTGACCCCTGAGCAGAGCTGGCGAACCTGAGCAGGGATGGTGAGGTGCCCTGCTCCCAAGTGAATGAACACCAGCTCCCCTCCCTTGGTCCATCAGGGGGACCATGGGCAGAGGTGACCGTCACCCACGGGGCACCCCATGTGTGTGCATTACAGTGGGGTTTCTCACCACGCCGTGGGGCAGGCAGAGGAGCCCTGCACACAGGGCTGGGTTAGCGCGCCCTCTGCACAGCCCTGGATGTGGCCCCAGGCTTCCTTGCCTGCAGGCTGTTTTGAGGACAGAATTACCTGTTTCCTGGGAGATGTATATTTTTTTCTCATTACATTATGTTCATGCTTTGAAAGCAGGAACGAGTTCATTCTCATCCCTGTGCCCAGTGGGGGGTCATCCCCCAGGCAGAGGGGGAAGCTCACACCTGAGGAGATTAAACCTGCGATGATGCAGAGATGTTGGGTGGTTCTCCTGCGGCTGGCACAGCACCACAGCCCTTCAGTGCTCACCTCCATCACAGCCACAAGCGCTCAGCATTTCTTCAAACTGGGCCCCAGACACCCAGAAGATGATGTCCGAGCAGTTCAGTAACCACACAAGGGAAAAGCAGGCAACCCCCCGCTTAGGGCAGCCCCTGGGATGGAGGCAGAGGCTGCTCCCCAGCCTCTCCCCAGCCTTTTCCCTTCCTAGCTGCTTGCCACCTCCCGAAACACCTCCTGGCTGCGGTAGCTAAGGAAACAAGGCTCCTGCAGGCAGCAGCTTCTTTTATTGGGTACCAGCACTGCAGCCCTGGAGCACTCCCAGGGAGCTGTGATGGCCACCCCAGGGCTGTGGCAGTGCCACCCCCATTTTACAGCCTGGGTGGGGGCCTCCGGGCTGCCCCGTGCTGCACCCAGAGCCTAAACACAGCTCAGCATCCCCCACCTGTACCCCCCGGCGGTCACAGCAGCCACCTCCGCCGCGTTAATTAAGGAAGTTAATTTCTTAATTTTCAAGTGCTCACCCTGGGCCTTGGCAGGGCTGTTTGAAGGCAGCTTTCTGTGGGTAATAGCAGAGAAATGGGGGCCACAGCTGCTAAGATGGGAAATCATCTCTCCCACCTCTGGCTCCCTCGCGGTTTGCTGTGTGCATGCTTGTAATTTCAAATCTGCCTCAAACATCACCCGCCACCCAGGCTGCATGACCAGGCACTAATCAGTTACATTAAAATATGCTAATTGGCTCTTCACAATTGCTGGCCTGGCGGGACAGAGCGGCTCGATGCTCACAGACATGGTGTTTCTCCACTGCTCCAGACCTTCTTTTTTTGGCTGGCTGGGGGACGTGAGGTGTTCCCAAGGTGCTGCCCACCACCCCAAGCCCCACACCAACAGGCAGCATGGCTCAGCACAGGCAGCTCAAATTGTCCAAGCCACTGCTGTGGTTTGAACACAACTCCTTGTCTTGACAGGTGTCACTCAGCCCCCTGCTCCCAGCCAGTGCTGCCTCCAGCAGTTCCTCTCAGGGGTCCCCACCTGCTCCCGTGTCCCCACAGGCAGCTGGTGTAGCTTCTTGCCCAGGACCTTCCCCTCTCCACCCCAGCATCCTGCCCCTCACCAAATGTTCCTCTTCTTTCTCCCCAGATCCTGCCAGAGTCGGCTCTGAAAGCGCAGGGTGTGTGTACTGCCTGCTTGTGGCTCCGTCGATGTGTGCAGATGGGAAGCTGGGTCCATTCATTCTATGGAAAAAAAAAAAATCTCTCTCTTATGCATGTGTGTGGAAGAGAGAAATAAAATGCATACTTAGCTATATGGAGCTTGCAGAGAGGTAAGCAGAATTTCCTGAAATGAAGATCATAGATCAGAGTCAAATCTTTCCTGCAAATGTAAGGGAAACAACCCCCCTGCGTCAGGAGGAACTGCTGGTAATTTCTGGTGGACTAGAAGAAGATCCACTCTGAGTACTTGACCTTCTTAATCAGGAAATGGCATTTGCGATGATGCTTCAAGCAATGAGAGATTGATTGCGAAGATACCAGGGAAAAGCGGTGGTAGTTTTAATGAGAATGTCAATGGATTAGGGGGGAAAGATGTGAGCTGACAGCCTGAGCTGGGAAAGCCAGCGAGGAAGATGCACATCACGTAATGAACCATATTAGCACTCGGGCTGAAGGCAGAGCTCTGCATGCAGGATGTGTCCCTGCGCACATGCCTGGCTTGCCCAGGAGCACGTGGCAGACACAGCACACTGATGTGCTCCCCGGCTACACCAAGCTGCCAGCCGCACAGCTAGCTACTGCACAGCAGCACGGTCCTTTCCGAGGGTCATTAACTCTAAACAGGCTGTCTCATACACGAAACACTCCACAAAACCATCTTTGCTAACTGTCTTGTGGGCCTTTTCCTCCATGGACAGAATAGAATCAGAATGAAAAAAGAGCACAAGAAAATACAAAGAGAGGGCTAGCCAAGGTCAGGAAGGGGATTGTGCGGACTGGTATTGTGGTTCTGGATGTAGCTGGCTGCAAATGCATTGAGAAGAGCCTAAGAGAGCAGCAGGATGCCCCTCCTGAAGTGTCCTGTCCTGCTCAAGGCTTCCTGCACAAGCAAACACCCAGTTTTGGAAAGAGATCGGGAAGCCCTGTAAAATTTGGGCACCCACAGCTCCTTGCAGCTCCCCTGCATGCTGTGTGGGGGGCACCACGTCTCCTCCCAGCCGTGCCGACCCAGCCACCAGCCACCTCCACCCTCTGAGTGCTTGAGCCCTATTCATCAACTAGGAATTATTGGTTAGTTTCCCTGCTTATACTGGTTTTACTGTGTGTATAATTTATCATCAACTTCATTCCTAATGAGCCTTACACCTCCTTTCTCCCCCAGCTCCTTCCCATGGGCACCGAAATGAAGCCACCACCAGGAAGAGGCAATGTGGTGTCTGTCAGGCTGGAGTTACACCAGGAAAGCACGGGGATGTCTCTGCATAGCTGAAACTGGAAGGGAAACGTGGGTGGGTGCCGTGCTATTAATGGCTAGCAATGCCACCCCGCGATAAAAACACTGCCGCTGCTGGTGGACGCAGCCTGGTGATAAACCCACAGCCCTACTTCGGGACTCTTGCAGGCCAAACAGGCTGGGAGATGTTCTGCTCCCAAAGCACTTCCTTGGAGAGGCTTAAAAATGCCAGGAGCTGACTGAAGGGGCTCGAGGTCTCCACCTCTGCCTTGCCCAGGGAATCTCCCCCAAGCTCTCCAGCTGGGCGCACGGGCTGTGTAAGGGGCCAAGAAAAGCCGTGAAGTGAAGCAAAAGCTTGGGAAGCTCCTGGATGGAGCAGATTTAGCCGTGTTGGGACAAAGGGCAAGTGCTGCAGCCAGTGCTGCGGGTAAAATCGCATCTGGTGCAGCTTCTGTCCTCCTGCGGGCAGGATGGCGAGGTCCTCACCATTAGCGACCTGGGGAGGCGTGTGGGGGGGGCTTGCTTATAGCCACTGACCCAATCTGCTGCCCAGTTGCCTTGTCCCCCTCCCAGCACCGTGCCCAGCCCGTGCCAGCCCCCGAGGAGGTGGCGTTTCGCTGCGAGCTGGCAGCGGGGGCTCGGCGGGCCCCCAGCACCACCTACCGGCCTCCCCGGGCCCCTGCGCGGAGCGGGGGGCTCCGCTTCGGACGCCTGGGTGCCGGCTGTGCGCGCCCCAAATCCGCCGGGCAGGAGCCTGGGAGAGTTGCCCTTGAAACGTGGCCGCCAGCCTGACCTTGAGCTTCGTCGAAGCAGCGCTAAGGGCTTCCTTTGATACCAGACACATCAGGTGGTTCTCGGTATCAAGGCAGATCTCCAGGACAAGATGCTGTTGATCACGGTTAGGGACAGAGAGGTGCCCAGAGGTGGGGATGGGCAGAAGGCTGACACTTCAACCCACTCAGGGGTGCTGCAGGAACCCCTTCCAGTGGGCACTGGGCTGGGGGGGATAACAGCCCTTCCTCTGCACCACATCCAGTGCTTAAATGTGTGCTCAGAAAGCCAAGTGCTCCTCCTGCACCTGCCGGAGTTTGAGCCCAGAGCCTTTGATACGAAGCCATCAGTGGCCTGGGGCAGGAGCAGCCCCTTCACAGGACACACGGGGACAGGGCAGGGCAGTGGGCAGGATGGCGTTTGACTTGGTCAGCAGGTGGCTGCAGGTCTGGCTCAGCCCCTGGTGCTGTGAGTGCATTTTAGGCAGTGAATCCCAAATGGAAAAGGCACACCCTGGAGCGGGCAGAAATTAAGCAGGGAGAACCTGGCCCTCCATACAGCGAGTGTTCACTGAAAATCATCGCCACCTGCACGGTAGCTGGGGTAGTGGCTAGGAAGAATGCAATTATATCCAGGGCATGCAGCGCACTAGGTGACAGCTAGCATTTTTGCAGAGCCAAAGTCATTTAGGGACTGCTCTCACAGACGTGCTGGAGGAGCATCTTCATGGCCGGGCAGCAGCCGTGCGGCAGCAGGGAGGGAGATCGCTTCTCCCAGAACACCGCTGCGGCAGGCAGGAGGATTAATCCAAGTCTATTTTCTGGAATTGATTTAACACTGTGTTCATTTATCTGCAGCTCTTGCTGAAACATTTCATATTTCAGATCTGATTTCACTGTTTCCAGGGCTGAAAGGCTTGCTTCTCCAGGGAGCAGCAGTTCTGCAAGAGAACAACAAGTAGGAGCCCTGGGGAAGCAGCAACAGGGAAGGAATATTTTATCTTTAGTAACTGGTCATTTCCATTTTGGAGGCAGCGAAAGAAGAACCATCTGGTGGGTGCTGAATATTCACTACGTAAACAGTGACTTGGTTATGAATATGTGCATGTGTGATTGTTATTTATTATTTATAGGATTCCCTAGGTGTGCCTGACACTTCACAAGCAGGAATGAAGACAAGGGCTCCTGCACCTGGATGTGCACAACACAGATGTGACTCAGTGCTCGGCAGCAGCAGACTGTGGCACAGGAGGGCCAGGCAGCTGGCTGCAGGGGGGGAAGAAAGATGCCGCCCCTGCAAAGGGCAGAGCACAACTTCTGGAGCAGCAACTGCTCCTGCTAACAGCAGATTGCTCAAGATGGCCACCAAATTCATGCCAGTTAATTTGGGTTTGAATTCTCTCCTGCAATTAAAGGCATTTATGGGTGTATTTTTGTTTGTTTGCTTGCTTTTTGTTTTCAATTCACTATTTTTTAGGAGCTGTTCTTCCAGGTCTGGGAATGACCCAGCACAAAGGCAGCTTGGCCAGCCACCTCTCCTTGCTGCAGTATTCACCTGGGGAGGGGACCACCAACTAGGCTTGAGCTTTATTACTCAGGAGCTTCAAATCAGTCAGCTTAAACAAAAGGAGACATTTTATTGTGCTCTTTTCCTGCTATCCTGCTAGACAAAGTATCTCGAAAGCAACAAAAAGATTCCTGTGGAGGCCCAGGGGGACACCTTGTTGTCAGGGTATAATGTCTGGTACTGAACAGTGCTGGGATGATGGGGATTCAAGAGCACCCGACACTTGCAGAGGATGCTCAGAGCTTTGCAGGAAGAAATTCCCACAGCACTGTCCCCTTCTCTTGTCCTTCCTTTTGCCTGCCCCTATTTTTTTTTCACTGCCCAAGCTTTTTCTACATTTTTTTCCCTTTATTAAAGCATTCAGGCATTTACCTGGTGCTGAGCAGCATTGTGTGCAGGGTTTATGAAGGGATTTTATGAAGGGGTCGGTTGCAGGCACCTGCAGGAAGGACCTCGAGTCCCTTATGGAGCACTCCCTGGTCCATTATGGGGATAGGGCCTGGGGGCACCTGCAGGTCCAGTGGGATGGAGGAGTGAGTGCACTACCACCAGGCAAGTCAGTGCCTATTCCTTCCCCTGGGACAACAGCCACAAGCTCATGCCTTAAAATGCAGTGCTTGCTGCCCAAATATCATCAATACTTTCTCTGCCTGCTGGCATACTGAACTTTACTGGAGTGCAAAAGTTTGTTTCCCAACACCACCAGGGAGCAACAAATAAACCAAATGATGATTTTTGCAACAGCTTTCCTTACACATCGGGATGTATCATACATCGTGACAGTACCCTTGTTTCAAAGGGGCCAGGTACCATTGCCTGGGCCAGCTAGAGCAGCCAAGTGCCCAGATTATCATCAAAAACACAATATTACAACCCACCAGAACCTCGCTGGCTGCGCAGCCTTTCTCCTCTGCTCCCCTGGGAAAGATACTTAGATATATCTATGACTATGGAAATGAGGGAGATAGTCTAGGAACAGCAGGGAGACAGACGTGTAAGGACTTTCACATGGGATGAGACAGTGTCAGTGAATGCTCTGATTTTTTGTGGCAAGAGCTTTGTATTCTTCAATGAGTGTGAGGTTGTCACTGCTAGCACCAGAGGAATGTGACCATTGTCACGTCATGCAGAGTATGAAGAAGCAAAGGAGCTAATGTTTTGAAGAATGGCTTGTCCTTGTACCTTCAGCACCAAGACCCGTTTAAACCCCGTGGGTTAGAAGACAGCAGCTGACACATCTCAGAAAGCAGTCATTTTTTTTCCTTGCCTAAATATATCCTTGGTGCTCGCACTGCTCAGGCTGCCTGAGCTGTGGACTTTGTGGCACAAGTGACAAATGTGCTGTGGGTTGCTGTTCAGACATTCGGAAGGTGGGGTTTGCTCAACAGACATAAAACTTCTATTACAGTCTATTCAACAGTACATTCTTCATTTGCAGACAATTGACCCTTTGTCAATAACCCTTTTACTCTGCCTTCTTAAGTGCTGGGAATCCATTTGCTGTAGGGTGTTGTCTCAGGAGGAGGTGGTGATCAAGCACTTTTGAAAGACTGGGGATCTAGATGCATTTTTTTCTTCCTTTCCCTTTCTCCTCTTCATTCACATGGATTATTGGCCTGAAAATGTCTCTTTCAAATACAAAGATACAGCAAGCCATGGGTATGTCTTTAGGTGGCAGCTTATTTGCTCATTTACTTTAGAAATGTCTGGATCAGTTTCCAATGTATGGCACTATCTGAATCATAAGATGTCTCTGCCTAAATGCCTTGCACAATCAGGCATTACCTCCCGGCTTACTTTTACACTGAATCATAAGCTGGGAGGTTTGTAGCGAGAAAACAACAGCTGAATTAACCTGGGGAAAGCTTGGCACGCAGAGGCAGGAAGCATGGCTGTGTGAAAACCCCTCTCTTTCTCAACGTCGTCCTTGAAGAAAGGAGAAGGGGAGGGCAGGTGAAGATTGCCCAGATGGGAGCTGAAAAAAGAGGTTCAGCAGAAGTGCTCAAGTCATAATTTCAGATACAGCATGCGCTTGACAGGGTGTTAAAGTCATGACCATCTGTCAGCTGCTTAGTTACCGTCTCTTCCCTTGTTAATAAGTGTCCTCCTCGCTGAAATCCCCAGCACAACTGATGCAGCACAACTGGCAATCTAGATCAAAATGATTAAAACCCGGCTATGGAAACCTACACTGTCAAGCTGCCCGACTTCAGGGCTGGCTGCCCCCAGCTCTCAGACACAACACCCCGGGTCCTTCAGGCTCCGTCAGAGTTTTCCAAAACACAACCCAACAGGGAAGACTGAGGGAATAAGGAGCTTGGTATTAGCTTCTTAATTCAGGGAGTTCAGGTCCATCCTGACACCCTCAGCAGTACAGCCAAGAGCTGAGCGAGGAAAGGACCGAGCCCCCTCTTTCTCTCAGTGTTCAAGTTGCCACCTAGACAGATCCGAAGCTGGTCGGCATAAAAGCATTCAGCCCTGCTGCCAACCATGCTGTATTTGTTTTAGTGCTAGATTGAAGACATCAGGCCTCTCCTGCTACATTTAATGACCATTCAACTTTACCTAACCGAAGAGGAAACCTCTCCAGACATTGCAGGCATTCACATCTTGAAAGTTAACTAACTGGAAAAGGAGAAGAAAAAAAAAAAAAGAAAAAAAAAAAGCCCACAAGAACTTGAAAAGGTTTATATTTAAATGATAATTTAAAGCAAGCACCATTGGGTTCACCACAGAGAGCATTCATTTCTTCCAAACTATCACAGCAAATAGCAGATATTAACTTGCTCATTTTAGAGAAAAATCACCATCAGGCTGCAACTTGAATGCTAAACTAATGGGGCTGTCTGAAGCGATGCACTTTTTGAGATGGAAGAAATGATACATAATTTGGGATGCAATTTAAAGCGAGACCTTGAAAGAAGTTAAGTAAGGTGTATCAGAGCACGGAACTGACTGGAACTGCATTTTATTTTGCTTAAAAAGGCTGAGCACAAGGAACCAGGGGACCCGGGGACCAAGCCACCAAGACGTTCATCTGCCAGTCATCGTGACCAAGTGTAGCCCAAGTTATTGAGCTGGAAGATGAAAACACCAGCCAGCTGACAACTGCACAGATTCTGCCAGTGGCCTCCCACCCCACTTGCTCAAGGGGAATATTGGGAAAAGGTCCATGCCAGAGAAACCCCCTCCAGACACATGGGCAGCAGGGGAGAGCGGAGAGCTGAGACTCAGCAGCATTAGGGCTGGGGCTGCAGTGTGCTGTGCCAGTTTCTGGAGAACATCCGCACAGCTGGTAATAACAACAACACTTTGTTCTTACAGGTGTTCCTCATGCTCGCTTGTCAAGGTTTTCCAGAGACAGGCATGTAGCTTGATCCCTACGCTACTGGAAATACAGGAAAGTCCTAACGCAGGGCTGGCATGATTTATCTGCAGCTGAAAGCAGGATGGGGAAGCACTCCATCTCCTGGGTCTGTCTCCCCAGAGAAGGAATAAGGAGCTAACATTTCTGAGTGTCACACATCCAAGCTCTCTCATGACGCTGATTTCACAGCAGAAAAAAAAAATCAAATTCCTGCAGCAAATGTTGCTACTTTTTAATGCTTGCTCCAGATTAACTACTGTTCTCATTATTCACTTACTCCTTGTGCTAATCTCCTTATTTACTGATCTCTCTCTTATGCATACACATCCACGTGAATAGGCAAATTCATTCCCAGACAACCGCTCCCCCATCCTGCCAACATCTCATCATATCAACACAACAGCACTGAATGAGGATTTTTTTTTTTTACTATATTCTAAAATATGAAGCCAGTATTTTGACAGTGACAAATCATAAGCAGCAATTTGCAGGAGCATTTTAATGAGAACGTGGGGGATAAACTGCTTCACCATTTTTCTATTCCAGTGCAAAGCAGGTTTCTTTTCTTCTTTTCTTTTCTTTTCTTTTCTTTTCTTTTCTTTTCTTTTCTTTTCTTTTCTTTTCTTTTCTTTTCTTTTCTTTTCTTTTCTTTTCTTTTCTTTTCTTTTCTTTTCTTTTCTTTTCTTTTCTTTTCTTTTCTTTTCTTTTCTTTTCTTTTCTTTCTTTTTTCTTTTCTTTTCTATTTTCTTTTTTTTCTTTTCTGTTCTCTCTTCTCTTCTCTTCTCTTCTCTTCTCTTCTCTTCTCTTCTCTTCTCTTCTCTTCTCTTCTCTTCTCTTCTCTTCTCTTCTCTTCTCTTCTCTTCTCTTCTCTTCTCTTCTCTTCTCTTCTCTTCTCTTCTCTTCTCTTCTCTTCTCTTCTCTTCTCTCTATTCTCCTCTTCACTTCACCACCTTTTCCTTCCTTCCTTCCTTCCTTCCTTCCTTCCTTCCTTCCTTCCTTCCTTCCTTCCTTCCTTCCTTCCTTCCTTCCTTCCTTCCTTCCTTCCTTCCTTCCTTCCTTCCTTCCTTCCTTCCTTCCTTCCTTCCTTCCTTCCTTCCTTCCTTCCTTCTCCCCTTTGTCTGCAGCTTATTATGCTCCCTATACAGGGAAGATTAATTGCTTTCATGAGATGCAGTCCCTTCAGTCTAAGAGCTTTTCATTACATGAAAAGATTTCTGTGGTGGTTTTATTATTTTATTATTATTATTATTTTGATGTAAGCTGTTAAAATATGGAGAAAACACTGCCTAATTATTGAAAGATAAAATCCTGGCTGGGTCACGTATCTTTATTGCAAGGCTCACTCTACTTTAAATTGATGAGCTGAGGGAATATTGGAGGATTTTTATTCTCAGTAGTCGTGACAGGAGAATGAGGGAGGTGGGAGTGAGAGCTAGATCGTTTCGGAGCAGCTTTACCTCCAGATCTGCCGAAGGTGTCTCTTAGCTGCTTGTCACTGCAGAGCCGGTGCTACAGGCTTGGTTTGCACTTGCCTTTCTTATTGCCACCGTTTTTCTCAGAAATGTTGAATTGTGAAAGTTATCTGGTGGAAAAAAAATATTTCTGATACAGGCCCCTTGAACTTGGTTGCTGCCACCGACCCGATGCTGTTGCACGTGCAGGAGACAAACACAGCCCCTCTCTCCTCCAGGTCTTAGACAATGCAACACGAAGCACGTTTTAATTTTGCTCTCTATATTCAGGCAAAGGGGGAGTCTCTCCTGGGGAAGCAGAGCCTGTTACTGGGTGTGCTGAGGGGTCGGCCAGTAAGCCTAGGACCTACGATTTGTCTAAAGCCACCTTTTTTTTTGACTTTTGACCAGTGCAGAGCCTGGCTGTCTCCAGAAATGTTGTCTGCAGCCCCGCTGCCCTCTTCGCTCCCCTTCCCCTGCCTCGGGCGGCTCTTCTGAGCTGGCAGCCGGGGCTGCTCCCCCCCGGAGCTGCTGGCTGCAGCGTGTGGGTGTGCGGGAGAGCGAGGGGCTGTGCACAGCGCCCGTGGAGACGGCACCGGGGCTGCGTGGGTGGGCACAGGGGGCCGAGGGCACGCAGCTGCCGGAGGGAAATACGTGTCTGCCCCGCTGCCACCAGCACCGTGCCACCCCAAGCCTTGCCTGGCAGCCACCCTGCTCGGTGAGGGGGGGTCCCGCAAACCCAGGCAGGCCTCGGACCCGCGGGGACACCCCCCTGCCCCCCGAATTTCCCCTTGTTTCAGGTGCTGGCTCCAGCTGGGGGGCACCGGGGGAGGGAGCCCGGAGCCGGTGGGGCTGGACGGGGGGCGGCGGGGACCCGGGGGGGACACGGAGGGGGGACAAGGGGCAGGGGCGGCTGCCGCGGGGGGCTCGGCGTGGCCGGGGGCGGTGGCGGCGGCTCCGGGGGTGCCAGACAGCTTCGCCGGGGACAAGGGGACCGCAAGGTGGCGGCGTGCGGCGGGTGCCAGCCCCCCCCCGGGCCGCCGGGGCTCTGCAGACCCCTGGGGCAGGCGGCGGGGGGTGCCGGGGGTGCCGGGCTGGCTCCGCGCTGCCCCCGGTCCCCGGCCTTTCCTGCCTCCGCGGGGTGCCGGCTGAGCCCCGGGGGACCGGGGGAGCGATGGGAGAGTCCCGGGGAGCCCCGGGGAGCCCCGGGGGGGGGCCGGGAAGCCGCCGGAGATGCTCCGTGCCCGGCCGGAGCCGAGGCTGCGGCTGCGGGGCCGCCCCGGCTCGGTAGCCCAGCGCCGCAGGTTGCAGCCGGGCGGCACTTGCCCAGCTGTTGGGAGCGTTTTCTAATTTCGTGCAGAGCAGGGCAGCGGTCAGAGAGGTAATCTGTAGATCCGTGGCTTTAAAGGATAAATTAGAGCATCGGATTTGATCCGTATTGCAGTGGATTAGAGCAACCTCTCCCCCCTCCCCTTCTTCTCCTCCCCCCCCCCCCCCAACCCTCCCCTCCCGGCTCACTCCCCCCTCCTCCAGCACCACCTTTTTTCCTCTCATGCAATACCAAAACTGACCCTGCCTGGCAGAGGGACTCTGCTCGGCGAGCAGGCACACGGAGCCGCCGGCTCTGCCCCTCCGGCCCCCGCAGCCCACCGGGGCCGGGGAGCGGCCGCCGCCCGGGGGCTGCCCGGGGGTGCCCGGGGGCTGCCCGCTGGTCCCGGGGCCGCGGGGAGGCGGCGAGGGAGAGCTGCCCCCCCCCCAGGGGCATTTCCCGGAGCCGAGCGGGGCCGGGGAGCCGGCTGGAAATGGAAGGATGAAGTGTGCGGCCGGAGCGGTGATGTTCGTCCTCTCCTTGCTCTCCCCTGCAGGAACGTAATCCGCAATGCTAGTTCTCAGGTTGCTCAATGTTGTTGCTCCAGCCTACTTCTTGTGCATCTCCCTAGTGACCTTCGTCCTCCAGATCTTTCTCTTCATCCCCAGCATGTTCAGAGACCCTTCCACCACCCCACTTTTCTCTCCTGCTCTGCTGCATGGGGCCCTCTTCCTCTTCCTCTCAGCTAATGCCCTGGGCAACTACGTCCTGGTGATCCAGAGCTCCCCCGAGGACTCGGGCAAGGGCTTAAACTTGGGCGAAGGAGCCGAAGTGGTGGCGGACTGGCTGGCTGGAAGCAGGTCCCCTGGCTCAGCCCTGCCCAGCACTCACTTCTGTAGACTGTGTGCCAGAGTCACCCAGAGGCATGACCACCACTGTTTCTTCACAGGGAACTGCATCGGGAGCAGGAACATGCGGAACTTCATCATGTTCTGCCTCTACACCTCCCTGGCTTGCCTCGACTCCCTGGTGGCAGGCATGGCTTACATTTCTGCGGCACTCTCCATGTCCTTCGCAAGCCCGCTGGCCTTCCTCACCCTTCTGCCTCACTCCATCAGCCAGTTCTTCTCAGGTAAGGAGGTGGGAGCAGGGCCCCGGGGCAGGGGGACGTGCTCTTTCCCTGGTGGCTGTGTGTGGGGCTGCTAGAGGGGGGAATGGGCGCGTGGGAGAACTGCCTGTGTTCAGCAAACCCCTCTTAGCGGCTAGGGACACTTTGCACAGGACTGTGTTTTGAAATAGAGGCTGGGACCCACTCTAGGGTACAGCTGCAGCCCTGTTTGTAATGGGTTAGATGCTGAAAAACACCCCAAAAACAGCTGGC
This sequence comes from Anas platyrhynchos, assembly GCF_047663525.1. NCBI lineage: Eukaryota > Metazoa > Chordata > Aves > Anseriformes > Anatidae > Anas > Anas platyrhynchos. The sequence continues at coordinate 23,210,503 of NC_092591.1, forward strand.
CGGTGATGGAATAGGGCTGTCTGTTGTCCAGGGAGCGTTGCATTGAGACAGAGGAGGGAGATTTCACTCATTGCAGGTACTGTAGGTGAGGGGAACCTTCTGCCTGTCCTACAGGCGGAGGTGGTGGGTCTGTGGGTTTTCACAGCCTGCAAGTCTGAAGATCCCCCATATCCCAGCAGAGATATTCCCATTCTCTCCATCCAGGTTCACACCCTCACTCCATTCACCGTCACCCATCTCCTGTCTCCCTTCAGCACAAACTTGCTGAGACCTTGCCGTCTTCCCAGTGCGGAGAATTTGGGTTCAGGCAAGAGACCAAGTGGGGAGTTTATAAATGTGATGTGATCAGCTATCTCTTTCTTGAGCTTAGGCTGGGACACAGCTCCAGAGAGAACCAGGAGAAATCCTCTCTGCCTGTTCTCTGGAAGAGCTCTGCAGCCAAAGCAAAACTCTTTTCCTTTCACCATCCCTTACCCTCCTTCTCCTCCTGATTTCCCCTCTCTTCCTGCCCTCCTGTGAATTTCCCCAAGCCTCCCCCTTCCTCCTCCTGATTCTGCTCCCATAACTCTTCCCGTGCTCTCCCAGCCTCATCTCTCCACCTGTCAACGTGTCCCCAAACTCTCCAACCTCCTCCCTTTCTCTGCCCAAACCTAAGAGCTAGATAAAACCCGAGCTGGGAGAAGCGACTCCGCAGACAGCGTAGACTGTTATTCTGTCCCGAAAGTGACAGCAGAAAAATGTCATTTTCCCCCACACGCAGCTCATGCCTAGCACACTCAGATCAGCTTTCGTTAGCCTAAAATAGGTACTCCATATATTTTAGCCTTGCAGATTCAGCCGAGCTCAGTAAGAAGGGCCCCGAGTCTGTTTTGGCTCATGCACCACCACCAGAAGTGTTGATTATGATCTGAGTGTGGGATCTCCATTGCTGGTGGTACAAGAGCCAGAGAAGCCCCAGCTTGCTTTTTGGATTCCAGGCTGGGTTTGCAGGGTTGCCGCCTGAAAACAAACAAATATCTCTCTACTTGGCAAATGAGCAGATTTGTCATGGTAATCACCGAGAGACAATAAACACGAAATCCTGCCATGACATTTTTATGGAGTCATTTTTCCAAGTAGAAGAATTTTTGTGAATAATGTTAGCTTCGGTAACATTAAAAACACTGGGCATGATTTTCCCCAGTGCCTAAGCTCTGCTCGGCACATCAGTCTGGAAGGGGGAGCAGGGATGTGGGAGGAGATTATCAAGGAATTAGTTCTCTCTCCCTGATTCTCTGGGCTCATCTGCACCGAGCTGGGTCCTGGCGTGTGTCTGAAGAGCCACTGAAGTGCCCCAGCCCTGGTGTCAGCAATTGCAGTGCCAACAGCATGTTGGCAGTGTTTGAGTGGGACACGACAGGGCAGGGAGCTTGGATGCCCTCAAGAGGCACCAGCACCCAGATCCCACACAATTTCTGCCTCGGCCAGGGTGAGAGCATGCAGCAATACACAGGCAAGTGGTGTCTTGGCTCCTGGGAAGGAAGGGCCCTCTGGGTTCCCCCCAGCACATTCAACAAAATAAATTTTGTTTGAATGAATTTCAGGAAAAAGAAGCCAGGGAGGATTGTCCACGTAGTCTTTCTCTTATGCAGCTAACATAACTTATGGGTTGTGGTAGGATCCAAACGGAGCATTGCTATAACAAAGAAAAAACTTTACCTTTCCTCTTCTCCAGCGTGCCCTTGACACTAGGGAAGAGGGAAAGAGGACCAAAGGTGAGTCTGCTGGTCTTGTGTCAACTGAGTGATCCCTGCTTCCATGCTGGGAAAATTTTCACTTGGCTTGTTCTGCCTAGACTGTGCTCAGGCATGAAATTCAGAGTCTGACCCAGAGTCTATAATTTCAGCTTGTGATTCAGCTTTTCTGGCAAAGATAATGTATGGCAATAAGCTCGAGATCACATCAGGTCAGTTAGAGCAAAAGTGAATCCAAGACTAAAATGGACCATGGTGAGAAGGGACAAATGGAGAGTACTTTTGTAAATACAGGTCAGATTGGAGCCACAAAGAAATGCTTTCTGTGGGCAACCTGAAAACCAGGTTAAAAAATTCACATATCTGGAAAATATGGCTGAGGTATGCTTAATATTTGCAAGGGGAAAAACAAGGGTAATTACTTACTTGATGTTGAATTTCGGCAGCTCATAGAAATAAAGCTTACGGCTGTCTTCCAAAGGCTCTAAAGAAAATAGCTGTCTCTCTCTACATCCCATCTGAATGTCAGCTGCAGAAGGGAACACGTGCCTGTCACGCTCAGGTCCAGCAAAAGAAGGTCAGAGAAGCCCAAATTTGGCTCTGGACTTCCCATCTGATGCCCTAAGTGATTCCGACAGAATTGGTCTGAGGATTTGTCATCATCCTGGGGGGGGTTGTTCTCCCCGTGCCGTATTGCACACGAAGCCCACTGAGCTGAATGGGATCTAATGAGAAGGGAAAGATGACTCTGCATTTAGAATGAAAATTGAATGACTCCGGTGCCTTTTTCAAGTGAGAACAATCTCTGACAGCTCGAGGCTGTAGTCAGTGTCCTTACGAATCATCCTCAGAGGGGCCTGCTGGCCGAGCCCAAAGTGTGAGCGCCTGTCACGGGTCAGCCCCAGCCGCTCGCTGCCCACACTGCCAGCTGGAGAGGCCGGGATTCATGGACCACAGAGCCAGGTGACACCACCTACCATGGCCTTCTGTGTAAGAGAAGCAAGAGGTGCCTATCCAGGCCCCTGTTACTGAATTAAAACCCAAAGCAGCCGTGCACACCTCCCCTGGCACGCAGTCCCTTTTCCAGCAGCACGTCTCTCCTGGGAACACGGGGGGACTCGCGCCGGCGTGGGGTGAGCTCTGGTCACCCACGCTCCTCCAGAGGGAAGGCAGCAGGCAGCAGCTTTTTCATTTTTAACCTCAAGGGAACCAGAGAGATAATACCAGCTATTTGTTCACGTAGTGACACATATTTCGTTTCCTTTGTGTGCCTGTGTGCAAATACGGGTGTTTAATAATATATCAATATACACAAAATATGTGTGTACTCAGTCATATGCACACAGAGAGAATATTATTTCAATGGGTTTAGATCTGCCTACACACCAAAAGGTCACTTGGTGATAACTGCTATTATACTTATTTTCCAGAAGGAGCTCTAAAATCATTGCCGAGGAAAGGGCCCACAGAATATTTTTATATAAATACATTCAGCATAAACACACACAACAAAAACCGTTGAATTAAGAGTTTTAGGTCTACAAAATATTTCGAGCATTCTGGCAGCAGCTTTAAAAAAAAGGAATTTGGATAGCATTTTGAAGTTTTCTGTTTCAGTTTCTTGTGTTCATATGCAAACTGCATTTGCACGATGGTAGGAAAGTCATTACTGATTTTTTTTTAATCATCTTATGTATTATGTATATATATATTATATATAGAATAGGTAGGTAGATAGATAGATTGTACGTAGGTATGGTGATGAACTCCAAATCATTCTGTCTAGTATTGACGCACACAGTAAGGCTTCTGGAAGCATCTACTTGCTGTAGGACCCACGTCTCCCTTCAAAAGGAATCTAGGCTTTCCAGATTCCCTCTGATCAGCAGGCAGACCCCTAAATAATTTAATCATTCTTCAAAATAGAGCTGAATTCTTATAAAATGCTTTTCACTTCTGGCTGAGTTTGCCCCTGCAATCCAGATCCTCACGTTAACAGCAAAGGGAGAAGTCTACAGAGACCGTCACTATTTTAGTACTTCCCCGGTGGGGTTCATTGAATAAAGGCACTACAAAGAAAACAATTTTGTGTAGTTAGAGTAACCACCCTGCCTTTCTCCTAACTCGCCACCGGTACAGCTGCTAAATAGGGCCAGCCAGCTTCTCGGGGCTGCGTGTGACTCTGACACGTGAGGGGTGCCTAAAGCCTTTCTTTGACGCTTTCCCTGCCTCTTGGTCCGCAGGCGCTCTCCTCAGCTCTGAGATGTTTGTCATCCTCATGCTCTACCTCTGGCTCGGGATCGGACTGGCCTGTGCCGGCTTCTGCTGCCACCAGATGCTGCTGATCTTACGGGGGCAGACGCGGTACCAGGTGCGGAAAGGGGTGGTGGTGAGAGCCCGGCCCTGGAGGGAGAACCTGCGGGAGGTCTTCGGCAAGAGGTGGCTGCTAGGACTTCTCATCCCCGTGCTGAATGTGGGAAGCGACTACCGTAGGCAGAAAGGGAAATAACCCTGCATGCACGCACCCCATGTGGGTGACACCTCCCCTGCTCTCCCCCTGCCTGCGGGATCCCCAAGGAGCTGGGCCACCCCATCCCTCGGCACTGCGGCCTCCGTGGGAGGAAGGGGCTGGCAATCAGGCAGAATCAGCTCAGCGTATTAACACAGAGATCACAAACCACGTAGATGAAGAGATACCGCAGCTTAGTAGCCCCATCACTGCACCTGCGAACGTGGCAACAGGCTTTGAACTCGCAGAGAAGCCGGCCAGGCCCCCCCACGGCTCCCCAGCCCCCTCAGCCACCATGTGTGCCCCCCGACAGGCCGTAAGGGAGCTTTCAGAGGGCCTGGGCTGCTGTGGGAGCTGCACAAACAGCCTCTGCTCCTCGGGACGGGCTTGCAGGGTGCCTTCGGCTCTGCCAAACTTGAGGTAACTTCCCAGCACTGAGAGGCCTTTCCTGACAGAGCTGCGGTGCGGTCGAGCCACCACAGGAGCAGGTGAGGCACCAGGCTATGGCAGCGTGAAAACCTTCTCCCCACAGGCTAGGAAAGCAGGAGGAAAATAGAGAGAAATCCAGCATTTCTCCACTTCTGCCTTGACCTGCTCCCTGCACAGCCCGTGCCAGGACTGCAGCTCTGCTGCCTGCTGTCAGCACTCCCGTGCCTGGGGACGCGGCCCAGGCCAGGCTGCCCTCCTGGCAGGGAGCAGCGAGCAGATAAATCAGCCTCAGGCAGAGAGGTGCAGGGGGAGGAAACCGCCAAGGTGAAAAGAAAGGCAGTGTCTGGGAAGCCGTATGTATCATCAGGCTGTGTGTGTGAGGGAGAAAGGGAACCGCACGCCTGGTGAGGTGCTGGGGTGCCAGGAGCCCTCCGGGTGCGCCTGAGCCCCCTGAGCCATTAGTGCTGTGAGGAGCACAACATCCCAGAGGACAGGGAGGTTTTCCAGCTGATCAGCATGCTTCACCTTGCACTAAAACAAAAAAAAGAAAAAATTTACCTCAGACATCCCTGCCACACCGTATTTACCGGCTCTCCAGGGCAATTCTCTCGCATTGCTGCAGAGGGGTAAATTCATCCATGTTATAACTCCATTAAGGAGGTTAATGGAATTACTACAGGGATTAATCAGCCTAATGTGTCAGTTGTTTTCCAGCTGCAGCAACAGCCCCCGAGATCAGTGCTGAGATCCTATGCTAATAGGTGCCTTAAGAAAGGATGCCACGACTCCTCCACCAGGATCGTAGCGCTGGACTGACTGCCCAGCAGCTGCAACAAGAAGCCACTGTTTTGGTAAAACCCATCAAGTTATGTGGGCTGGGTAGGAATATGTTGCTTCTCTTTAATAAGCTGGGGAGTATGCTGATAAGCCGTGAAAAATGTGTTTTCCTTCCTCCAAAATGCTCTCAATGCATCCCAGATAGAGGAGCGCACCTGCTCGTGTTCCTGCATTTCTCACGAGCCACAGCAGAGGCACGCAGTCCTATAGGCTTCGTAACCTTCCTTCACTGCTTCGCACTTGCATACACGTCCAGATCAATAACAAACAAAGTCTGTTGTGATGAGCAGAATAACCATGAAAATATACTGAAAAAAAAAACAAACCCTAGCTGGGTAATTAAAACTTGTAGTATATAAGCCCTGCCACACTGTGTGTTCGCATGAATGCACCGTTGTTTCCATGTGTAATATGCTGTATTTTCACTAACAGTGAACAATAAAAAGCGTTTTGACTTTTTATGGTAGCTGTATCGTGCTTTTTAACAGTTCATTAGATGTCTTTGTACATGGCAGTAGCCACGTTTGTCACCACATACACAAACGCTTTGAAGGAAAAAAGTCAGGATTTTCTTATTGGTTTGCCAATAATTCATCATATGATTTTAGACAAGTCCTTTCATCCTTTCTACTTTAATGTAATGACCCAATCTAAAAATGCATCTAACAAGCAACTTGGAGACCCATTCTAATTGCTATTTATAAATTACACTACAAACCTCAATGGAAAGCTACAGGAAAATTAAGGTATTATCGTTGCCCACAAACAGCATCTCTAAGTAAATTATTCCTTATTGGTAAGGTGGCATCAAGGTGAGCAGACAGTCACCTTGTCGCTGGAAGCTGAGCCAGCACTTGGTGCCACGCACCTCGCCTTGGACAGCCTCCAGGATTATTCTCGTTCCCCAGACCGGTTGATGCAACTTCTTTTTCAGATATTTCTCAAGGCAACAGGCTCCCAAGATTTCAGCCAGCAGCTTCCTCCCATCAGCACAAATTATGTTTTGACATCCTTGCCCTCTGCTGTTGGCACTTGATTGATGCTGCAGTTTGGGCAGCTTGTGGCACTCGGAGCTGCTGCCTCGGGGGGAGAGGGGGGTGAGCTATTTGGGGGCTGCACGCTAAGACCAGCTCACGGTTTTGGTGGGACACCTGCAAGGACAGCCCCCATGAAGGCAACAATGTTAGCTGTCCGTGAAGCCTGCTACCTCTTCACACCAGTACTGGGTTAGAGCTGTCTGCCCTCACCGCAAAGTCTCGCTCCTTGCTGAAGCCCAGAGGGATCCCAATTCAGCAGCCACAGCACGGTTCTCTGAAATTATTCTTCACCCAATTATGCTTCCCCAGGAATATTCAGACACCTGTGCTCCTGACTGCAAATCAGTGTCGCCATTTCGTGCAGCTGAACACTTCCTCTGCAGCAGGCAGCTGGGTTTCAGCAGCAGCGGTGGGACTTGCCAATGTATGCAACCTTTACAGTTATGATCCTCTGGGATGAAATAGCTATAAAAATATAACCTTACAGTGACCCTGCGTATTGGCTTATTTGTCTGTTCATTCCTAGCTGTGTGCACTGCCCTGTTTGGGGCAGAGCAGTAGTTCTGCAGGAACAGCTGAAAGAAAGCAGCTCTTTATCTATCCAGCTGCCCTGACATCCCTTCCCACTCATACATGTGCATTCTCTTGTAGAAATCCTTGGGAAGAAAATGTAACAGCTCAACAGCTCCAAACAGAACCTTTGCTCTTAGCTATGAATTAGTAAATGAAGGTTTAGCTTGATGGCAATGTCACAAATTCTTGGCTAAATATGCTTGATGGCTCTAAAGTTTTGCAAGGGTAAAAAATACGTTTCCCATTTTCTGTGCTTAGAGACACGTTACTTATCATTTGCATTTTATTAAATATCGGCTGCAATAGCAAAAATATTTCAGAACGTGATTTCTTGTGACAATGCCTAAATACTTCTAACATTTTTTAAAATAAAACATTTCATGATTTTCTGGGCTTTGGAAAATCAGGTGAACATCAGTTCTTCTCTGGTAATGCTAACTGTTGAAGGAAAAGCTCCCTGTTGCCTAAGTCCTTGCCCCAGAAACTTATGCTGAAAGGCTTGTCTATTTTAAGTGTGGCTATCTGAAAAAAGAAGTGCCACCTCTAAGGCCTCAGGATCCTTTGCAATGACAATGTAAAGCAAACTGAGGAATGAAAATGTGAAGTTAACCAGTAAAAGGCTGTTCTTACATACAGTGAGAATCTCATACAAAATAAGAAGTAGGCAGCGCTCCTTTTCATACCACAGTACTGGGCAGTCCTCAAGGCCTGCATGCAAAAAGGCTTCGTTGGATATATTCAGAGAGTACAGAGTTAAAATATGAAGAGTCCCAAGTAATAAGGCACAGGAAAGATATGAGAAAAGGTGGTGTGAAACAGCATTTATCATCTTTAAGAAATAGCAAACTCAAGGGAGATGATCACAGTCTAAAAATACTTGCAAGGAGACAGAATAAATGAATGAAGAGACTCATTAGCTGTAAGAAGATAGCTGGAGGAGGACGGACAGTCCTGGAGTGAGGGAAAGAAAAGCCAAGGTCAGAGATGAGGGCAGCTATCTTTGTAACAGTCGGTGGAGAGCAATCAGAGAAAGTGGCCCCGGCGAGAGCAGAAGTGATTTTGTGTTGGTAGGGAAGATGCACTGACGTCCAGGAGGTGGTAGGAGGTATGGCAACACAATTCAAGTTATCTTCATTGACTGTTGACTGAAAGGACGCAGAGAAAGCCCAGCCTGAGAAATCTAATTTTTAATCACTTTTACGAAATGAACAAACAAACAAACAACAACAAAACAAAACTCAAAGCCCTAGCAGAGCTGAAAGAGTTTTTCTCAGTTGAATGACAAATGATGCTACAAGCATGTGCCCAATGGGTAGAAGTCATAAGTAGCAAGGGGAGAATCTATGCACTAGCAGTTCTCTTCAAGTTATTTAGAGACTGGTTGGAGTAGAGCAATGACTTGTTCAATATAAATAAAGGGAGAAGAAAACATAAAACATACATGGAATCTCTGTGCCCTTCTAGATATTTAAATTGATTGGATCACAATGTCAAGCATCACATTCACAAACAGCAAGATCTTCTCTAATAGCTGTGTCCCCAAATGTGGGTTCTCTGCTTTTCAACTTCTTTTCCAGAGAGCCAGGGAATAAAGAGCCCTTGGAGTTTATCCCAGAAGTCAGCAAATACAGACCAGTAAGTGCTTCTGACCTCTTATGGAATTGTCCAGCCAGCTTCCTCATCTTCACTACACAATGCAGGGGTTGGATTTGGGTGCTGTAGGGGCTTAACCCAGCACCATGCAGCCATTCGCTCACCCCACAATGGGATAGGGGAGAGAATTGGGGGAGGAAAAAAAAAAAAAAGAAAAGAAAAAAAAGGGTAAAAACTCAAAGGAAAACAATGATAAAAGAATATCCAAAGCAAGTGATTCACAATGCAATTAGTCACCACATGCTGACCGATGCCCAGCCAAACCCCAATCAGCAACACACACAACAACCCCACCACCAACCTGCCTCCCACACCTTCATTGTTCAGCATGACGCTTTATGGTGTAGGACATCCTCGTGGTAAGTCTGAGCCTCCTGTCCTGTTTGTGTCCCCTCCACCTCCTTGTGCACCCCCAGCCTCCCCACTGGCAGGGTGGTGTGAGAAGCCAAAAAGCCCTTGGCTCTGCATGAGCACTGCTCTGCAAGAACTAAAACATCGGCATGTTATCAGCATTATTCTCATCCTAAATCCAAAACACAGCACCATGCCAGCTACTAGGAATAAAATTAACTCTAGCTGAGCCAAAACCAGGACAGGTGCCCTTTGGGATCTAACTGCAAGCAACACTGGCACTTTTTCAGGCCGGTCCCATGTCCTTTAAGACCTTTGGAGTCAGCATCTCGTAGTCTCCCCACACATTTATAAATAAAAAACACAAGTTCTCAAGTACCAGTGTCAAGCACTTTGCACAGGGCCTCATTTAACATGTTGGCAGGCACCTTAACAGTAGTTCCAGAGCCGATATAAATTAAAACCACGAGGAGCAGACTGCATCCGCTTACTTTAAAAGGGGCAAAGGGGTGGATGGCAGCAGTCAGCTCAGCGTGTACAAGAAAAGACTCACCTTCTGATCAACGAGGATGGGAAAGTTTCATTCGTCTGCTACTGATTTTCTTGACATTGCTGTTGATCTACCTTAATCTTGAATAGTTATCAACCTGCTTTTCCCATGATTGGTGTGTATTCAAAGGCTATTGGGAAAGCACAGCTTCTGACATATTATTCAGTTGTTTTGCTCAGCCTCTCTCTGCCACCAGTCATTCCCAGATTCAGGTTATTATCATGCCTGGCTGGAAGGTTTCCATTGGATGTCAGGTCAGTCTTTCAGCTGCTTATGTTAGATAAGTGGTGAAGACTTGAACCTACCTATTATCAGACTGCTGAAAATGCATCGATTGATTTGCCATCATGGTGCCATTAAAAATCTGATATCTGCACGGGGGTTAACGCAGTGGACCCCAAGTGAGTGTCCTGCGAGTTAATCAAATGCTGAATGCAGCCCTGTGACGGAGGCTGTTATCAAGGAATGATGTTATTTGTCATCCAAAACTGCTGGAGACCACAGAGGAGCCTTAGGATCTGTGACAGAAAAACAAGGGACAAACCCAGCATCATCAGACAGGACTCCTGATGGTTTATGATTGCTGGGAGGAAACTGTTGGCCAAGAAAAAGTCAAGCAGGTCCAGAAGGTCCAGATGCTAAGAAAGGTGCTTTGAGAAAAAGTCAAAGACTACTGAGCACTTGTTGCTAAGATTGATGTTTTGAGCAATGGAAGTTCCTTCAAGACTTGGAAAACTGTGGCTACCAGCTATATAGTTCATGGAGATCTAGCATCTCTTGTAAAACCTCTGGAAACAAAGCTCCATTAACTTCTGGATAAAAACAACAAAAAAGCTCTTACATTTCTAATGTAAGAGCCATAAGGAGAGGTGAAATTTCAAATCAAACTATAAGATCCAGTTTCTGGTTCCCAGAACTGGAGCATATTCCAGGTGCATGATTTCAGCCTAACACCACCTTGGAGCACCCCATTACTTCAGGTAAGTCGTGCAATCTGTAGAGATTTCAGAAATTTGTCAGTGCAAACAATGCAGCTGGCAGGCACAGTCAGCCTGGGCAAGCCACTGTCCTGCAAGAGATGCCATCAGCTTAGGAGTTTCACTGTCTGGGCTGTCAACTGCACACTGAAAGCCTCTTAGCTCAGGCAAGGATCTTCCATGTATCTCAGAAGCTTTCTGTCAGATCCAGGTTTGGCATAGAAGAACTTCTGTAGTCAGTTCGGAGGCAAATAGCTCTCCCCTTGACAATCTCTCTTTGGCTCTGTGTACTGACTACTCGTTTTGAACTAATTTGGTGAAAACTGGTCCAGCATTTCAGAAAACATATGAAGATGATCTTAAAACAAACAAAAAAATACAATAAGCCTTTTCCATGGTGCTCTGATGCAGTGAAGACATGGAATACTATATTCAGCTCTGCCCTCACTAGTCAAACCAGATGGTGTTCACAGAAAAGCCATAAACGATTAAGAAGCTGAGAAATAGATTTGCAAGAGGAAAAAAGGGGTTATATTTGCCTAGCTTTGCATAACTATGGCCAAAGTGGATGTGAGGAAAATGTGGCAACCATCCATCCAACCTGGAGGGTTGGAGAAATAGTTCTTGTGGGATAAGCAGACACTACCTAGAAACAGAGTTCAACTCAGTAAAAGGAAATGACTTTAACATTTCAGGAAATATTTCCAAACAGCAGTTCTTCCACTGCTAACCTTTAGAAAAAGCTTATGTTGGAGAAGATAGACTCTGTGTCTAGGGAGCTGCGGAATTGAACAGGATTAAAAAAGGCACAATGAAAAGAGAAAAACCTGCTGCTGCAAAATAGTGATGAAAAAAGAGAAAGAGAAACTCCCACTTTTTACCCAGACAGTAGCTCAAGCTTAAGTCAAGAGGGGCTCGGTACTGATCATAGTCACCTGGGATTCGTTTATATTATTATGACCTTTTTCTGTTCTGGGTAGTGCTTCTTGCCATCTCAGCTGGGTTCCAAATATTTATTAGTACCAGAGTGCTTTACTCAATTGAAGTAACATGAAATACAAATAGTTGTGCAAATAATTATATATAAGTGGGATGTGTTGAAAGAAGCACAAAACAGGATTTTGGTCTTTTCGTAAACATGGGATTAAAGCACGTGATTCCCATATGGCTTCTGTTTGTAAATGCTACGACTGACAGGCAGCAGCGAACTTCACCATTTTATAACCCTAAAGTTGTTATCTGTACAGTGATGATCTTCCTCAGCATTTCATTAGGACTAAAAGAACCCAAACTGCTCGTTTTTAGCCTCTCATACTCATCATTTTAGGATATTCTTTCCTTCTTTCTACCCTTGCTCCATCTCCTTCTCCCCTAATATAGGGAAATATTTTTCATAAAGCAGGTCACCTGAAAAAGATTTATGTGGAAGAACTGGGAGACCATCACAGTGTCTGGGAAATATTAAAGAGGTGAAAGTAGATAATTCATTATCTGAGCTATTATTATTTGTGAAGCTGCTGGAATGACCTTTTATACTCATTTGATAAAATTTACTCACTGAAAGCTCAGTAGAAATGTAGCCAATACATAATTTAAATTTACAACAACAACAACAACAACTAAATTAAGGTTTATGCTGAAGTCAAAGCATTAAGAGGCTCCACATGTTTTCACTCCCCATAAGAAATCCCTGAGGCACCAGCAGCACTACTCTGGTGGTCAGAAATCTCCAGTGCTACATCAGAAGAGTCTATCCTTTTGCAGTTAACTTTCCAAATGTTAGGTCTTGTAACAGATGTGAATTTTGGAAGAAACTCCATCGCTTGGGTAACATAGTTGCAGAAATAGCAAGTCTGTGTCCCAAAAGTTCCCTCAAGGCATACAAAACTTCCCCTCATTACTACAAATTACAACACCATCTGAGAGAATTATAAATATTTAAGCTGTCTCAAAAGTCAAACCCTTATAAAAATAAATCCTATGCCCTGGTCTTTTTTACCTTGGACTTTGATAAATCCTGCCGCCTCTGCAAGAAAATTGTACAAACTATACAAATAGGCATAAAGAAGCAGGAAAGAACATCAATGGATGAAAAGACAATGAAAATACTCAGTCCTGCCAGCTGCAGAGCAGCTCAGTTCAGGAAAAAAGATTTAGGCATATGTTTAGCTTCTAACATAGACATAGTCCTGTAACTACAGCTGAACTGCTCACATCCTTCATTTCAGTCCCTTGCTTCTAAGTTCTGTCGGTTAGGCTGCAGTACTCAATGTCTTCCAGGACTGAGTTTCAACATATTTTTCTGATTTCCAATATTGTAACTTTTTAGATAAGAAAATGTAACATCTGATAAGCCTCCAGGCTTTTGACCCCAGTTTCACATGTTGCATTGCTACAGTTTATTGAACAGGTTTACATGCTGTGGAGGAAAATGACATGCGTGGGCACAAATTAATACACGTGTGGGCAAGAGATGTCTGCTTAAACCACAGAAGTTTTTTTTTTTTTTTTTTTTTTTTTTTTTTTTTTTTTCCTTCTGTTTCTGCAACATAGCAAGCTAGCTCTCACCATTCCCCTAGCCTTGTCAACCTGGAGATATTAACAACAATTTTCCTGGGTAGACACAGAATCAGAGATTTCAGTGCCCTGTATTCCTTCCATTCAGTTTCCCAAACCAAAAAGAACAAGTCTCTATATTCACTTGTTGCAGTTGCACTAGGGGGAATTAACCCCAAAACCATATAGTTTAAATAAAATTAAAATGAAACAAAATGTAAGTTAGTATAACCATATAGATGTTGATCCTTTGGAAAATCCAGCACCAAAACCATGGCAGTCCACAGCCGTGACTTGTAATAAATACAAATACTGAAGTTCTTATATGAGAAGTTTAAAGTGATTTATAATAAGGGATGACCATTGATTTTCCTCGTTTTATGGCTGAGAATATTCAAGTGCCTCGTCTGAAGTAAAACAAGGAACAACCTCAGACCACCTCAGTTTAAAAAATAAAAATGGTTGGAATTATTTCGTGCAGCAGTAGATGTGGTAATGCCAGGTGCTTTTGAGCTGGGTGTGATTTGCAGGATTAAGCCACAAACCTAAGCCTACAGCATACTTCGAGCTAGAGAGAAGAGGAGGGGAGAACAGCAAGCACTCAGTGATAGCAGCGAGTTCATCTCCACCATCAAAATACATTTCAGCTTATATATCTAGATCAAATGGGAAAAGTAATCTTTGTGGTTAAAAATACAGAGCTCAGACTGTTAATAAGAAATGTGAAAAACAGTTTTAGGACAGTGTGTGTGGACGTTTACCTTAAAATCTCTTTTCAGACACCCTCATAATGTTGCTGTTTAGTATTCTTTTCCTTTCTGGTTTTGTTCTTCATCTTCACTAACAGCTGCCACCTACTTATGGTATAAATTTTGTGGAATTTACTTCATCTTTTTCCACTTTCCTCCCCTCAAACTGCTGAGATTTTAGGCGTCAGCCATATGGCGACCAGTTCCTCACTCAAAGTCCTCTTATTTTATCTTCTACCTGATGCGATTTCTTCGACTATGGAAAAGGAATGGAAAATTACAGTGCATTGAGAGCAGCGTTTGATTCAAAACAAACATTTTGTCATGCTAAGAAAATACTGCACATCAATACCGATCACCAAAATGAGATTGAGCGCTGATATCACACATCATAAACATCTACACCAAGATCTCCTTTGTGATAGAGACCAGGGCAAATTAAAAAAAAAAAAAAAAAAGAAAAAGGAAAAGGGAAAAGTCCCAAAGCATATGTTAGATATGTCGGTGCTAATGGTACTGCCTGTTGGCCATTAAGTGCAAACATAATTGCCAATATCAATTTCACGTTGTTATGAGTGCTTGGGTTAAAGCAGCTCTGACTTGCAGCCTGGGTGCCATGGAAATGCACAAGAAGAGTTCAAAATGAATTGAGTGCAGCTATATTTGGTTTCATTCCAAACAGAAACAATTCCAGGCAAATACAGACCTATTTTCAGTCATATTTATATTTTAAAAGCAGTCATCTATTTACTGAAAACGGATGTGCTAAGGACTGGTCTTGCATCAGAACAGGGTACAATAAGGGAATTATGGAAGCACACCCAAAATTAAATTAAGCTTTGGGGAACACCAGGGTGTTTTCCTCCCTTCCCTGTACTAATAATGGCATGCAGACAGTGGCCTGCTACTGTCATTATTTTTGAGGAGGTAATAGAGATACTTTGCAGGATTACTGAGTGCTTGAACCAACTGCCACTACAGCTAAATAATCTTGCAGGTGCTCCTCTGAGGCATTCATCCATGCATAAACAGATGTTATAATGACACAGAAAAGGAAAAGTTGTACTGGGGAGCAACCTCACCCCCAGGAATGCAGGGTCTTTATTGGCGTTCATCTGCTTCACTCACCCACCCGAGCACATTGATAAACCGACTGCTTTTACAGGGGCTGGCTGCAGTCTCTCTGGTTGGTATTTGTTAAGGTGCTGGAGAAGCAGTGGGATTTGAAATACAGAAAACCCTAGAAGCTGCAGTGATGTTTCCCATAAGTTTGCTGGCTCCAGGATCAGGCAGAGGCAGTGCATCATTCTGCTTTGCCTAACATCACTGCCTTAAGTTTGGCAGTAGAAAAACATGAGCAGGGTAACATTTATAACGTGCAAGCAATCGTTATCTTTGAATCTCAGCCTTTCAAAGAAATCAACCACTTGGCTTTGGCTGTGAGGAGTACCTCCTGAATGCTCAGCTTCATTCTGAACTGCTAGAAACTCACCAGGGCCACCGGTGCATCTGTGCACCAACACAGCACTCCAAACAGCATCGCCTCTTTAACTACGACAGTCTCTACAGTTGCACTGCCACTGCAGACCTCGAACACAACAGCCACAGACCCTCACCTGCAGGTCACTGCTCTGCTCCTCTTCCAGTTTGGACTGGCTGCAGCTCCTATTACACATTTGGAGGCTTTTCAGTATTCAGATGACTGTCATCAAGCTCAGGCTTGCCTTACTTGTGCAATTAGTGCTGAAAGACATTTGGGAGTTCTTTTTGGCCCTCTCTCATGTAACTTAGGTCAGCCACCCACCTTCAGAGCGTTCTCAGACAGCATTGCTGTGCAGATATGCTGCATGGTCAGCCGTAGGCTGTTACATAGTGAGATGGGGAGCCAAGTTCAGTGTGGTGAAGACTCCTTTCCTGAGTTCCAAGTGTGTTTGGGCATGCTGCATAGGACTGTCATTTGCATGGGAGACAACTCTCAGCAAAAATACAAGTTTCAAAAGATCAAGCACTTCTAAGGACTGGGATGCTAGCGGGCACCTTGGATAAGACTGAGACTTTTAAAACTTTGCAGTATTTAATGTGGTGATATATATATGTCCAGCAGATAGTGCTGACAGCATACTGGTATCAGACTGCTGCCTTCTTACCTGGAACATCATGGCTCCAGTCATGACCATCTTCTCCATGGCAAGAAACCTTCTAATCCTTGTAGGCTGTTCTGGTGCGTCATGACCACGACACCCTCCCTTTCAAATGAGATGCTGCTGTCGTGACAACATTGCAGAAAAAATGGTATTTGTATTCACCGAGCTACGAATTTTCTCAAGAAGAGCTGTTTTATTTTCACTTAATCAGGAGCTGCCTGTTACGGTCCTCCTGTACCTCAGATGATTGGACAAGTTTGGCTGTCTCTACAAGATTTTGCTTCTTCAGCATGAGGTGATGGAGCTACACGTTAAAGCTTGGAACCCGTTTCCTATACAGGCAACCCAGGAGAAGAGGATGAAGGCTAAGGGAAATAACATCTGCCCCCACCCACACTGCCCAGAGCATTTCCACACTGCTTGAAATTCACCAAAAAGTGAGTGCTGTGACTAATGCTGCAAAACACCAAGCTTCCAGACAAAATACATCTTCATTTCCAATAAAAACATGGGAGTTTTCCATTGAAAGCACATTAATTTTTCAAGCGGTCCTATCTATTAAAAAACAATAAGCATTGGTTTTCTGTCTGTTACTGGATTTCTTAGCCCTCATAAATTTAAGTGGTCTAAATATCCCCTACTACTGCTATGGGAAAAAAGTGAAATTGCCTAAGTGGGCATGGTAAGAGGCATTCCAGTTCCATTAAACTAACTCAATTAATTTAATCACCAGAAGAACAAGAAGAAAACGATGAAGAAGTTGATGAAACTCCCCTTTTGGCCCTGAAAAGCCCCACACTTCCTCTATTTCTTAAAATGTATGAGATGCAGAAGAAATCTTTATGCTGGCGCTGCTCCATTGCAAGATGGAAATTATATTGCTGCAGTGCAGAATGGCAGAAGCTTTTCAGAAGAATTTCTGTTGAGCGCTTAGAAAAAAGCCAGATGTATTCCTCCCATATCATAACAGCTTGATTTCCATTTTCAAAAAGTAATTCAGGACATTTTAAAAAATGTTTAATAGCCGTTGTTTAAGTCAGCAAGTCTGAATAAGTTGTGATTGAAAATTTAACAGGAGATATGCAAGAAGATCTCCGGACCATCAGTACTACTTCAGTGAATTTCAGACCACTAGGCAAAATTTCAGTGGTCTAAGGAGAGGGAAAAAACTAACAAAGCATCAGCTTTTCAGAGGGTAAGTAGACTGATCTGAATGAACATCAGCTGGGTAATGGGGAGAAAACAATGGAATAACCTCTAGTTTTGTATTAATCGAGTATATAAACAGAAAGTAAAAGTAATTGAAATTCATGACTCAAAAGAAACAGAGTTGGTCAAAAAATCGCTGTCTTGTTTTGATGAACTGGAATTAAAAATTGATTGAGGCCAAAACAAGAATATACTCATACTTCTGGTGGATATTTAACAGTTTCTCACATGACACACTGAAACCAGAATTACATGAAATTAGCTGGATGTTGTGAAATGTATTACAAGTGTAATTTCCTATTTGTATAGAGAGATCTGTCAAACATCTGTTAAAATGAAAACAATATGAAATTTGTTCTTGACTGACGGTATTTAATATTGTCTTCAGTAATTCAACTATAAATTAGAGGTAACAATGAAGGTGGAAGTGTTCGGAAGTAGAGGTAAATAATGTGTGAGACTGTTTGTTCTGCTTTCTGGCTGCTTGGAGTATGAAAGGAGCACGGAAACATAAGTGAGGGACAGGAATTCACTAACCTTGGGAGCAACAGGTCCAGAGATGATTTAGACTTCGAGCCTGATGCCATGGATGCTATAAAGATGAGACAGTAGCAGTACGGAAGGTTGACATGGTAGAACGCATCTTACAATCCTGTTTTGCTTTCAGTGCTTCATTTAAAAATGTATTTAAATAAATTTAAGGGATCCGAAGAAGATGGACACAGGTGAACAATAGACTGAAAAGATTTGAGAGCGTAATCAGTTACTTTAACAAAGAAAGCTGAGAAAAAGCTAAGGAATGACTTGTTCAGTTCATAAATGCCTACAGAGAACACAGCAATGTCACAGCATGTACTTCAGCTTAGCAGACAAAAGGTAGAAGATCTGACAGCTGGATACCGAAAGACAACACATTCAAATTCAATATAAAAGGCACATTTTTAACAGTAAGTAATTACCTTCTGAACAATTTGGGTGGATCTTCATTGCTAGGCACTTTCAAATCAAGGCTGGATGCTTCTTCTAAAAACACACGTTAGCTCAAATGAGAATTTGAAGAAGTCTTGGAAACTGTGCTCCAACAGAAAGGAGGCCAGAACTCCTGGTGTTTCCTACTGCCTTCTGATTCAGATTACAGGAATTTATACTCAACATTAACATCATCTCATGGACTTACCCCAAAACACACAGATTTAGAGAGAAGTCTCACGCACTTTCAACACTCTGGACCATATAATACAGTGGGGGGCTGTATGACTACATTATACCCAAAAAGCAGCAAGATACAGCTAGAGCGTAAAACCGTGCAGGCAGGGGCCCCTATTTCTGTCCCAGGAATCATGAGTAAGCAAGCAGTAACAGCAAGCTACAATCAGCCTAGTGGGTGCCAGAAATTTTGCATGCCAGGAGATTCCTCAGCCCAAGCCCATGGAGACCTCTGCTCCTTTTAGGCTGTTTGTGTTACAAGAAAAAGATAGATTCAGTGCACCAAAAAGAAGCAACTGACTTTTTTGGTCTCTGTGAAATAAAGGTCTGACACCCTGCAGATAAGACTTTGCAGTTTAAAGAAAAACCTATCTAGAGGAGACGTAAACACAATTCTGGTGAAACATTTTCTGCTTGAATTGCACCCATACCCGTCAGGAGTACCAGGGTTGCAAATACTGAGTTTGCATTCTCGGGGAATAAAAGCACTTCGATTGATGTCACTCCTCCTTGGATGCAAAGCAACAAGGTTCAAGGTATGGCTCTGTCTGGTTCAAGTAAGAACTTGAACCAGAATCTCTTTACCTCACAACAGCACCTCAAGCCACAAGGCTGCTGGGTGTTGCAGGAACAACTGCTCAGTTCTCGCTGGAAGTTTGATCTCTGAACAAAGGAAAAAATGTAAGGACGGCCACATTTTGAAAAATGTGTTTTATTGAAAAGTTGGCATACAGATTCAGATGAAGAACATTTCTTCTTCAAGAGAGAGTAAAATTTCACTCAAGTAATTCTTTCAGCAGCCAAGATACCCACACCCACACTTCACAATTCAGAATTTCTGCATATCTGGCTGACAGGATGGCGATAGTGTAGGAGTTCACCCCGCACAGACGGTGAGCATTATGTACAGTCATCACATGGAGATAACAGTTAAGAGATTCAAAAATTCTTCCAGGTTTTTCATGACAGATCTATGGCAATGGTCACCCACTGCAATGTATTTTTAGTGTTCTGTACAGCCCACTTTTACCCATGCTCCTCCCAGAAACCCTTTAATTCATACATACTGGTAAAGCTCACGTGATGCCCTTCGGAGAGGAACCATAGTATCACTTCTGTGATCTGCACTTTCCCACATGGGAAACGTGCTCCTGTGGAACTATGTAAAGCATGCTTTGGAATTAAGGACTTTGCAGTTCAACAGCATTAGGCTAACCCATAGACTTGTCAAGTATATACTTTATTTGATTCATATTTCACAGTCTGTTTCTATAAAGATTTAACAAAAAGGTCATGTTCTGTAACAGAGTTCTTAGGCTACTTTATTCAAAGCTGGCAATGGAGACTTAAAAGTACAGAAAATGTTTACATTCCAACTAGAGCAGTAGAACTTCAAAAATACATAGCAAAAGTAACCAAAAATGCCAACATTTATTAAAACTTAATAGAAAAAACGGCAGTCTGTCTGAGCCATCAAGCTACCATGCATGCATGTCAGCAGCACCCGAAGCCCCAGCAGACCGTCTCGCTGACTTTTCAGACTGGGACAGCTGTCTTCAGGCAAAGTTGTTAATGCAAAGCCTTACTCCTTCAAACACCACAAAGCTGTAAGTTCAGTGCTTACAGGTTTCCAATCAGAGGCTAATGTTTCTGCTCATCTCTACTGGACCAATTCCAGACCCTGTCCAGAATCAAGATCTATTCTGGTCCTAATACAGTCAACTAATTTTCTCAAAACGGCTCCAAGCTAACCTATTTTATTAAATTGCAGCCAAGAAAGGAAAGCTCTTACTGTTTAAAGCTTTACCAGGGCTTCCAAGAATAAAGGCAGCTATAAGAAACTGAATAGAAAGGTATTTCAGGATGGATTTATTATTAGGGGCCTTCAACAACCTTTTTTATAACTGAAAATCTTGATGAAACATTTATCTAGGGATATAGTTCCTTCCTATGGAGCCCCAGATTTAAATATAATAGTTCTAGAATAGATTTTTCTAGTTCAGCAAATACCGTAAGTCTGGCCTGGTGGCTAGTAGATTTCTAACCAGCTGCTGGAATTTATTCACAGATTTACTGAGATAGATGCTAATATAAATTACGCCAGCTGAGATGCCCATCATCTATAAACACACACTTCAGCCCACCCTCGGTGCAGTGTGGACTGAGAGTTTTCTCAGCTATGGTCTCCCTAAGTCAAAGGGCATCACCCTGCAAGGGCAGTTTTTCCCTTCCTTTTACTCCATCAGAGCAGTGAAAATAGAATGGAGAAGAGACTCAATACTAAGAAAAATTTCTGTACTGTGAGGATGGTCAAACACTGGAACAGGCTTCCTAGGGAAGCCTGACTCCATCACTGTGTTTTGTAGAACAATCGCTTCCTAAAAATATATACATTCTGAACTTCCTGTTCCCCTCTGTAATTGATAGGTAGAGTCTTATGAAAAATAGAAAAGATATCCTATGCACTTTCCCACACCTCACCTTTATGCTTATTACAGGTATCAGATGAATGGAACTACTCCTTCCTCTCCTTCTAAGAAGCTCAGAAGAAACAGTCTTATCTTCTGGGATTCTTTTGTGCAAATGGCCCAAGGCACCATCACATCTATGCCCCCAGATGTGGGGATATCACACTTAGTTCCAGAAGAGCTGGATGTGTTCTACATTATTACTCAGAATAACGCTACCTTCAGTTTTGCTGGAGTTTGGATATTGCTGTGCTGAGAGTTACGAGACGTACTATTACACACAATCATTGCAGTTATATTTAGACAAAAAAAAAACATGATAGAACACAGCCTATGAGATTTTTCTCTTAATGAATTCCCACGTACTGCACTAGCGCCTTCAGCAGGAGGGCAGGATACCAGAAAAGGCATTGCTATGAGTTTGTTACAGTTCAAGAAGGGCTCTAGGGTGAATCCTGCCACAAAATTTCTCTTTAAACCTATATGTAGTACAAGCTTGACTCACATTTCTCCTCTTCTTGAGGCATGTACAGCATTTCTTTTCATCACTCTAAAAAGGGGGAAACCCCTTAGAGAGGGAAGCCCCTTACACTTTCTCTCATGCATGTATTTTAGGAAGACTACAAAAACATTCTTCAGCCTTCTGCAATCTCGATTCTTGGAGGCATCTTCAGAAAATGAAGAGGTCTAATCAAAATTAGCATGAGATCTGCTCTACTTTCAAGTTCCTCTTCTAAAAATCTGAAGCAGCTGATACAAGTGATCAGAGCATCAAAATACCCAGTGACCTAGACAACAATTTTTTGAAAGCATTTTCAAGTGGAAATGAACACACCATAAACAATCCAGATTTCTTACCCTTCTTAGGAAAAGACATTCTTAGCTCTCTTACGCAGCCTGTCTCTGGAAAAAAAAAAAACCTCCACACTGGAGGGACTGACACAGTTAAGTGTCTAGAGAAGCTGAAATGAAATAAGCATCCATAGAACAGCTTTTGCAACATGACTACTGTGGATGTCTACTAATAAGGTCTAACATCTTATGCACAGTGTAACTGTATTTCAAGGCAAGCAGGCTAGGAATGATAAATTGATGTGGAAGCAAGTAGTTTTGGTGTTTGTTTTATTTCTTTAAGTTCAAACTCAAGTAGGTCAAGTTTTTAGGAAGATTATCCAAGCTGACACTTCTTTTATAATGGATATATTCATCTGACTTCTCTCACTAACAAAAGGGAGGGGAGATGGGAGGACTTATTACACCACAGGCCATCATGCTCTTTTTCCTTTCACCTCTTTTTTTCCTACTTGGCAATCTAATTTCACAGCAAAAGAAGAGTTCAGTCTTGTAAGTTAGATATACAGATAAAATGGTAAGCAACCAGTCTCCCTATGTTAACCCTGGTGAATGAATATCTTCCTTATACCATATTCAAAACAGCCTCTGCAGCCTGCCAAGAAAACCCAAAGCCACTTGCCTTGTGCACTTCTTAGCTATTAATGGGTAGTGCAAATAAACACGGCTTTAGAACAAACACTTCCAGTACAAGCCTTGCAATTTTTACTCATCTTCACAGACCAAAATTGAAAATACACTCATCCAAACAAGTCATTCCACTAACGTGCTAAGATACTCTTCACTTTGGTCAAAGATTGCAATGAACACAGAATGCTGCTGCAGCACAAGGAAATCTCCACTAGTTCAAATGTGTTACAACCCCAAAAGCAAGACTCTGCTACGAGAAAAAAAAAAGACAGTGACGGTCTAAACTTACGACCCCACAAACCTAAGCTTCCTCTCCTCACGCCAGCTCCCTTCATCTACTTGCAACTGCTGATGGCCCAATACTGGGGCCTGTTCTGCTGTTCCATTCTCAGAACTACCTGAAGATGGAAATAGGAACAGGAATGCTAGCAGAATACTGCAACTGACTGCCTCCTCACAGCAAGAATGAGAACATGCCAGCAGAGCACATCCAAACTTCTCAAGTCCAAGTAACTACAGAGTTAGCATGGAGTTCAACGGCACGTTGAAACAGTAAGTACCCATCCTGTCAAGATCCCACGGTGCTGTTCCAGTCCCACAACCGGCACTGAAGACAAGTTGTTAATGGCATGCCACTTTGCAAGTCTTGGACTCGGAGAAGGCTCAAGCAGAAGCCTGAGACTGGAAATAGGAGGCACAAAAATAACTTAACAGCTATGTACCTTTTTACTACATGTTTGGATAAGCGGAGTCTTCAAGGTTGCTATTAGTTTTCTCTGATCCTGTTAGAGATGCTTCTAGCTCTGCCCATGACTGCGGAGCGTTGTTCTTTATTGCCTCTATGAACAGTTGTGTTTGGTGCTTCAGCCTGTCCAGCTCAGCCTGAGTCACCTGGTTCTGATGAATGAGCTCCTTGGTTTTTAAAGTTATCTCCAGCAATCCTGACCTGCGTAGCACGACGAGCGTGTTCTGAAAACGTCTGCACTTGCTTTGCTGTTGCAACAGCAGCTCAGGGGTAGTGCAAGTCTCTTCAGGTATCAATGGGGGGCTCCACACTGCAGACTGCATTGGAGTCTGTGCTGCACTCTCATTCTCGTGAGGGGTGCACTTTGCTGCCTGCAGAGTTCCAAAAGGCAAGAGGGGAGCCAGACCTGGGAGTTTCTGAGCATCAGCAGAAACACGATGGAAACCAGAAAGAGCTGACACTTTCCCACTTGTCACTAAAGTTGAAGGATTTTGCTGATTAGAAGAATCCTGAGGGGTCTTAAAGCTAACTGGTAGGTGGGCAAAAGGACTAGTAGGCAAACCTGTGCTCCTTGATACAGGAGAAGTCTCCATCTTGGGTGCTTCTGTGCAGAGTCGTTTATGGCAACTGGTTTCCTGACGATCCTCTAGATCAAAGGAGTGATCTCTTTTGCAAGGCTGTGGTGCTATTTTGGGATAAGAGTTCAGGATGGGCAGGTAGTTAGTGGAGTCATTTCTCTTTTTCCCAGCAGGGTGAGGGTTAATGGGAGGTGGGATTGATGGGTGAAGAAACACTAGCTGCGGCTGAGCTGGAATCACTTCAAAGGATGGCTGGACCGTCCAAGACTGGAGCTGGGAAGAACTGCCCTGAGAAGCATAAATGGGGAAAAACAGAATTCTTACAACAATGCTGTAGAAAAGGACCAAAAACCCTTCAGCGAAACAGATGGACTGTGCCATTTCTTCATAATACTTGATATATACTATTCACTCTAACACATTGTGAGCAGCCTTCCATCAAAATCATCCTTCTCTGCCAAAAGAACATAACACTAGAATAGAAGCTGTAATCCATAATCCTTTTATTATGGAATAGCAAATATTTAAAAACAATTCCGTCTGAATTTATACATTCCTATTTAGGGAAGTTATTTAGGAAAGCATTACAGTGCATGTCTTTATTGTAAAATGCCAGTGTAAAATTATTACTGACTTGAGGCTAAAGAAGAAGCATACAGAAAACTTGAAATATAATTAAGCATTGCAGTTACGAAATATTCTAAAATAGTCAAAGACTGCTCAGATATTTGAGGAATAATTTAGACACCCTCTTTGTCGAAACGCAGCAACTACAATCCTGTCATTTCTATTCTTATAGCAAGCTCTTGAAATGGTTATTTAACATAGACGACAGCTGTTCAGTAAGTCTTCCAATCTTAAGTACAATACATGGTTTCAATAAATTTAAAACCATGAAGTTGGGGAAAAAATGCTGAATATCAATCAATTCAAGGAAAACTGTCTGTTGTAAGCCCCAAGCAGTTGAATTCCACACCTCTGATGAAATGGTGCGCGCTGAAGCCTTAAAACCATTATATTTCAGGAAAGATGTTCAAGTTTTATTCCCTCCCACAAGTTATATTCTTCGGTGCAGGGAGGGAGAATACATCAATTTCACAAGACATTACTACCTCTTCCTTCTCAAATCCACTACCAGGGATCCTTATGAGATCTCCTGGCCAGAAAGCATGCCTGCTTTTCTGTAAACATATCAAATGGTCTAGTAAGAGATGTTGTTTCTGGGGAAAAAATAAACAAACAAAAAACACCACTACCACCCACCTCATTTCCCATATATTTAAGTCATCACCATTACACGTACACGAATACAATATACTGTCAAGCTGCTCTTCCAATTCCTAAAGCTTACAACTCGGAATGTTGCTGGCAGGCCTGCCAAGGGCACAGTTTTTAGCTAGCACTAAGACATTCTATTATTTTTGGAACTGACTCATCTGAAATCCATCTCCTTTACATCAGTCTCATAACGTTTAAACTGGCAAATGATAATGTGTTTTGCTGAAGTCCATTCCCCCCAGCAAAGGACTTTTAACTCATCAAAAGCAGGTACCATCCACTGATTTGGACACTAAAACTCAGAGATGAGACTTGATTACCAACTGTGACACAAAATCCTTTTCATTAAGTAGGTAAGATATTTATGTAACAGGGGTACAGAACAACTACCTCTAAAAGTTAACATTATGTCCTTATTTCACAGAAGAAAGAACACGTTCACAAGCAAGGTATCTGGAAATACGAGTGGTGAAGTGTATATAAAAGACCACAAGGAGTGGCGGCTGAGGGAACTGGGGTTGTTTAGTCTGGAGAAGAGAAATCAGGAGAAACTTCTCAGAAAGAGCAGTCAAGCATTGGAATGGGTTGCCAGGGAGGTGGTGGAGTCACCGTCCCTGGGGCTTTTAAGGAAAGGTTGGACCTGGTGCTTAGGGACATAGTTTAGTGGGTGACGTTGTGGTAGGGGGATGGTTGGACCAGATGATCTTGGAGGTCTCTTCTGACCTTAATGACTCTATTATTCCACGATTCTAACACCAGGCAGAAGATGCAGCCTTAGGAAGCAAGGCTTTGAGGTCGGAAGTTGTCATTTACTGTACAGTTGTACAACACCTAGCACACCGGAGACCCAAATTCATTGAGGCAAAGAGAACTGTGGTAACTGTTCATCTTGCTCGTTTTTTTCTTAACTCTGCTATTCCCTTTCTTGTCCTTTCCACTTCTATAAAGTTCTGCTCTTGTTCTCCTACACAAAATCTAACTTGCATTAGAGGAGACATTTATTTTTACTAATTCTGCAGTTGTGGTTTTTTTGTTGTTGTTGTTTCTTTTAAATAAAGGCTAATGTCTTGCAAATATCAGCACCACTCATCTAGAAAGCTTTCCTGCTTATTAAGGGCTTTGACCAGCCTTACAGAAGCCTTGCCACAGCAGCACTGTGTTTCAGGGAATTAAGCCCTGCCTGATTTTTTGTAACGCTGTTAGCTGTTTACACTCTGAAACCAGGACAGCAGGTAAACATCACCACGCAGGATCAGAGCGGATCTAGACAGGAGGATGATTCTGACTGAAACTGGAACAAATAAACTGCAGTAACTGGGGATGCTGAGTTATTTTTTTGGTCCAGTGAGCCCAATTGAGCACTTTGTTCAAAAGACCATCTTAATAAGACAACCAGCATCGCTACCTGAGGTAACTAGGCCTAGTGGAAAGAACCAGAAAGATGCTTCATCATTCTTACCTCGACTTGTTGCTTTTGTTTACTGAAATAAACATTTTCCAATTTAATGTGATTGTCCTTAGCCATACACAATTAGATTTGAACGTTACTATGCATTGCTCAAAAGAACCAGGTCTGTTAATTTTATCTACCTCTTCCTCCCCACTTTTCCCATTTGCTACACTACCAACTTTTATGTTATATGTATTATTTAATTACTTTTCCTATCTGTTTGTGACATGACCAAGATTTTAACATGAAACTACCACTACAATTACAGTTTAATTTTTGAGCCCCAGGCCAGCAGCCTTTGGTGAAGCTTGCCTCTTTTGTACTACGTGAAAACTTCTGTATTTGTTTAGACAGGACTTTGTCCGTGCACCTCGGAACATGACTATAAAGCAAAATTGTTTCTTGTCAAGATAAAGCACAATGCTCAGATCAGAATTAACTCCTCCACAAGCGGATAATCTGCCAAATACTAACAGAAACCCATCTCTGTGCTAGCACTGACACAGCATCCAAGTTGAACAGGTTTTGCTTGTTTTCACAACAGATTCCATAGAAAAAGAATCAGGATCTAAACTTTCCCCCCTTCTCACTGTATTCTCAGAAGTATTCTTCAACCCTTTTTTTATGATTAGAACTTTTCTTCTGCTAAGAAAACATGAGTAGAAGCAAGAAATCTAGTAGTATGGCAATACTTTGAACTTTAAGCTCTTGCACCTTCTGTTACAATGCAGAACTTTTCAATGTCTCACAGAACTGTTGGAGGAAAAACACATGATGTGATACTGGAAGGTATCAACAGAGAATATAATTGTTGCAGTGAGAGCCATCACACATAATTAAGAGAAATAACTGTTGAAGTAAACGTACCATGGCTAACTTTAGGTACAGGTTTAATTTGTTCATCTATGACATTCTGGATTAGGGTTTCACATCACATATAAAGCACCTTTAGGACCTAAGAATTATCAAGCAAAAGCAATCATCCTACTGTACTGTCTAAATTGAAAGACAAAGAAAAATTCCAAAAGGAAAAACACTTTTTTTTTTTGTTCAGTCTTTGGTGCTATTTACATAACATTCATGAAGATCTGTTTTTCGCAGATTCATTTGAGACAGAGAGCAAATGTAGCAGAGCCTTTATATTCCACATTTTTCTCCTCTTAGTGATTTCAGCTGCACCTCAAAAGAACAGGCTGTCACTAACAAAACTTTTCAGGCTACTCGTTGCTTTCCAGGCTGTAATAACCTCCTACAAATTTTTTTTTGAAAGGAAAACAGTTTAAAATAAAAATGTGCAATATTTTCCAATATATTACTTCTTCCTTACCTGCTTAACAAGAACGTTTTTCATTACGACCATGGGAGAAAGCGCAGGAAAGGAGTTGCTTGTGGTCACTGGGCATGGCCAAGGCCCATCCTCTGCGTTCCAACACAACGCGTTCAGCACGTCCTCCGAGTCAGTCTGCTCCATCGCACTCAGGCACTCTGAACTTCCATCTGCCAGAGGTGGAATTCAGCTGTCAGTTGTTTCATATCTAGCGCACTTGCTACCTCCTTTCTGTTCCACTATTCTGCTTCCTTTCAACTGAGCCACAATGAATAATAAAGTTTAATTCTGGAATACCAATAAAATTAGAACTGTTGTGACAGCTATTGAATGGCCTTTATTAAAAGGCTTCATATTTCAGGACAGTTCTCATGCAAGTATTGTCTCCCCCCAAAAACTATTACTTTTTGTTCTTTTGTATTTAGTCTCCAAGGAACTACATGCTATTATGAAGACAACTCCAAAGCTTGGTGCATGAAAGAACTACAAGCTCCAGCACTGCCACAGCTGCAGTCTGTGCTGCAGTCATTTTGTGTCTTGACATCTATCTACAAATCCAGTCATGCAGGTCTCTCTCATTAAAGTTAAAGCATTAAATTAAGCATTTTTAACATTTAAAGCAAATCTTCGCACAATTTTGTGGATTATTAAAACATAACACCATCTACATTTTACTGATGTTATAAAAGGCACTCTTTTATTAGGCACCACTGACAATCTAGTCAAATTGTAAGAGATATTAGATGGAATGATGCAATAGTTCACTGATCACTGGCAAAGAACAAAAATTAATATTTCCATTCCTACTTCTAGACTATGACGTCTAAGATTCTTCCATTCATTTCTTTATTAGGCACATTTTAAATTCCCATGCCACTGAAATTCACAGGATGAATGTAAAGCTCCACTCCCAAACAGGATTGATGGTAAGATGATTTTTCAACCTGTCCCAGATACAAAGACCTTACAGGCAACCAGACACACAATGTCAGAGGCTAGAATCAGATTTGTGTAAAAACACCAACAAACACACGCAGAAAAAAAAAAAAAAAGAAAAGAGAAAAAAAAGTAATGTAGTCTTTTTCTAAACCTGAATATCCAGAGTCCTTGTCAGATTCGGTTGCCGCCATGCTGAAGTGATGGTTCAAGCTCTTCATTGCCATCAGTTTGCCCAATAGTTTCTTGAGGGTCTCAGTACACAGCTATTTTGTCTCCATGCTTCCACAGTGCTGGAGGCACTTTTCAACACCTTGTCCATTGAGGATCTACAAAAACAGTTAAAACAAAATAGAGACTTCCTCTGAATCTAATGAAAATTCCAACAATATAAATCAACAAAGGCGGCTACTATATCCTTAGAGAAATCTGGTTACCTAAGGTTTGAGGCATTTGTTAAGCAATCTGTAGAATTAAGTAGAATCCCCAGCCTTATATTTGCTCTGTTTATCACCCAGTTAGGTTAGCAAAGACCTCCCAGTAAAACCAGTTTATGCCCTGCAAAATACTGTCAACTATGCATGTTTAACAATGCATTACAGAACAGAAAAAATAAGCAACAATTTTTTTGCTTCAACAAACGCATTACTTTGTAGAACTTAATAGAACTTTCGGGACTCAAGTCTTCCCTCTGCCTCAGGAAACAGGATGAAACACCCCACAATCCAATCTTTCAGTCCCCTGCATCAACTGCAAGGGAACAATACCATAGTAGACATGGCTTTTGGGTCCTTTAGCATAGATTAAATGATGCCAAAAAACCTAAGGCATAGGAAGAATTCACTGTGACAGAAATGCAGTATGGATTTTTTTAATTTATTTTTTTTAAACACGATTGCTGTGAGCACCATCAGTTAATTGAAAGAATTTTAGAAGAACTACAGACATGGATGCAGTGGAAAGGGCAGAATGAGCCTGAGCCATTCATCTCCTTCCTTCAGCAGCTGAGCAAATCAAGCATAGAGTACAAGTCAGCCAGTTTTACTGAACTACCTGAAGTAGAGTTGTTTCATACTTAAAATTACTGAGTAAGTACATGGTAGGTTCATCTGGAAAGGACACTGCTGAAGTTATTTCTAACTCTGTTACGATTTCTGTCAGACAAGGCAATAATCCATTACTGTGCACAGCAAGTTAGGAAATAGGAATGCAATTTCTTGAACTGCCAAAAGTGCAATGCGCAATTCTAGACTGCTCTGAAGTTCAGCACCATGGGTAACCAAGATAAAATAGAAGATATCTTGTGTATGGTTGTTATCTGTAATTAAATCAAGACTCTCTGAGTGAAGTGGCATAGCTGTGCATCTCTTTTCACACTGCCAGTAAATTAAGTGGGGACTTCCAGAACAGAAGTACCTCGCATGAGTCAAAGAACCAGATGTAGATAGAAAACTAACACATTAAAGCCAATTCTTCACCCATAAAGGCAAAACAAGCTAAAAGCTGTTCACAAACATTTTTCAAGGATTAAAGTCGTTCAGTCCACACCTATCTTACAAGCAGCTACCCCAGGCACCAAACCCCCAACCAAGTCAGCTGTGCTGGGTGAAGCCCAGAGAACAAACAGTGCTGAACCTCCAAAGCTGTGGTTTTGTTATTACAGCCTGCTTCACTCTCAGAGTGAGGTAAGTCTTGTGATCAGAGAACATGCTGGGGATGAAGAAATCCATACTGCTGAAGGTGCAACACATACTATACCTGCAATCACTCCTGGTGGAGTCTCGGCCTTAGAAATGCCTCCTCACACCCTTTCAAAACAAGAACTCTGGAAGGCTGAAACTAAAAATCAACAAAACCCATAAAAACGTAGTTATGTTATGACCTTCTATACCACATATTCATTGAAGCGTTCAGCTGCTTTCTAAAGGTAGGCAGGCTTTATTAAGTCAAAAAGTTCCTGCTTCTCATAAAAGGAAGCTGAGACTGGCTAACAGAAAAGTGACAGGATGAAATGCAGAAATTGTCTAATAATATTTGTAGAAATTATGTTCCTATGAAGCAACCCTTTCAAGTTGTGTCTCACATTAGAGCTGTGTATTTAAAATCACAAATACAGGAACTCAGGAGACCACACAGTGGTCAGATCAGCAGCCCATTAACTGCAGTATCCACTGATAACTATGTCAAATGACGCTGCAGCAGATGCATTCTGGAACAAACTATGCTGAAACGCAGATTTCACCTTAAATCCTGACAGCTGGTTGTCAGAATTCTGCTCTAAGTTCTTGATCCTGGGCACCTCCAGTGATGAACTCTGTACATTAGATAACTGTGCTGAGATGCTAGGGCGACCACCTACAAAACTACAAGCAAGACAGAAAAATGCTCAACAGAACAGAACAGAACTTCTTCAGTAGCCTTCTGCCTCATCTTTCTGTCTTCAGTCCCACCTGCTGACCTGCTAACAGATAGAGGACAGACATAACTACATAAAAGCAACCCAGATACCACCCCTCCTCTGGGACCCTTAACAGAATCTTCTAATGAAGTCTTGTCAAGGGATTCTGATCAGGTAACCCAATAAGAAAAGCATGTATTTTTATCAGAGAGGAAAAAAACGCTGGCACTGCAAGGTAAATATCAATATCTATGTCTTAATCAGTACGAATTTTAACTGGATTAAAAAATATTAAGCATAAATCCTGCTCCACTGTCTCTTCCACTAACAGAACAGCTCAGCT
This sequence comes from Anas platyrhynchos, assembly GCF_047663525.1. Lineage (NCBI taxonomy): Eukaryota > Metazoa > Chordata > Aves > Anseriformes > Anatidae > Anas > Anas platyrhynchos. The sequence continues at coordinate 23,242,021 of NC_092591.1, forward strand.
GAGTGCTCATGGCACAAACAAGTTTAAAGGGAAGATGATGGTTAAGTCCTGGCCCACGCTTCTATCGCTTACCCCCTCCAAAACAAAAGCATTTCTCTTAAGGAAACGATACGTATGGATGTTAATCCCCAAAAATCAGAACTGGACATGGAACGAGGGCTAGGCACGAGCTTAATGTGCACACCCCAGCTGCTGGCCTCACATCACAGGGTCACCGAGCACCCTGAGCAGGCAGGGACCGCGGGGCTCACTGCCCCAACCCCTGTGCCACAGAGGAGTACCCACACATCGAGCCCTGCCCCTGGCGCTCAGGGACCTCCTGCCCGACCCGCCCTGAGCCTGTCCCAGCGCCCGACCCTGGCTGCGGACCCTCTCCCCAACACCCGGCCCTGCCCCGTCCCGGCTCCACACCGCTCCCCCGGCACCCGGCACAGCAAGAGCCGCCGCATTTATTTCTCCTCCCTTCCTGAGAGCCTCCCCCGGGCCCTCCATCGCCGCCAGCCCCTCAGAGCCCCTCAGGGCCCCCCCCGAGCTCCGCGGCCGCCCCCGGGCCGCGCCGCCCCTCACCTGCCCGCGGGCCGCCTCAGCGCCGCCCGCTCCGCGCATGCGCGGCGCCGCCACCACCATGGCGGTCCCACCGCCCCGCCGCGCGCCTGCGCAGCGCCGCTGCCTGCCCCCCGCTAATGGCGGGAGGTGTCATGGCGGCGCCGCCTGAGGGGAGAAGGCGGGAAGGCGCGAAGGGGTGCGGCTGTAGGGGCACAGACGGCCCTCGGGTCTGTCATGGGAAGGGCTAGCCCGATTTGAAAGTCTTGTGGGGAGCTGCCTCACCGTCAGGGAGGTGGCGGGGAACTTTAGCTGGCTCTGTGCTTAGGGGGGCAGGCAGGTGAGCAGGGTGAGGAATTTGGGGTGCTGCTGGAGTTCCCAAGTGCTGTGTAAAAAGTGCAGTTCAGCGCCCTCACAGGAGTCCAGGCTGCTCTAGAACCTGTCATACCTCAGGAGTGGGAGGGTAACAAAAGCCACACACTAACAGCCACGTACAAAGTGAGGGAGGCAGCATCAAAGGTCCAAAGGCTTTAAGCTTGTCATCTCCAAGAGGAAAAACTGCAAATGGAGGAGCTGTCACGAGCAAATGGGGAGTAAAGGATACCCTTATTCTTCTACACAATAGGTAAATACAAGATAGTGAAAGGAGTGTTTGGATCTGCTTTCCATGAACTGCAGAAAAGCAAGGGCAAATAAATAGGTGGAAATGGATCTTTTGGATCAATGAATACAGCAAGAATAGCTATTCTTGTTCTAAGAACTCCATAAACACTGCCAGCACCCAGAAGTCTGTCAGAATGTTTTGCGTTTGGAGATGAAAAGCAACTTCATGAGAGAAAATGTAAAAGGGGTGTGTAGAAGGGCTGAGCAGCAACAATGATGTCCCTGAATAGAATCAGAGAATCAGAATACCCCAAGTTGGAAGGGACCCACAAGGATCATCGAGTCCGACTCCTGGCACCATACAGGTATACCCAAAAATTCAGACCATATGACTAAGTCCACAGCCCAAATGCTACTTAAACTCTGACAGGCTTGGTGCCGTGACTGTGTCCCTGGAGAGCTTGTTCCAGTGTGCAACAACCCCCAGTGAAGAACCTTCTCTTGATATCCAGCCTGAACCTCCCCTGTCACAGCTTTACACCATTCCTATGGGCCCCATTGCTGGTCACTAAAGAGAATAGATCAGTGCCTGCCCCTCCGCTCCCCCTCGTGAAGAAGCTGTAGACCACGATGAGGTCTCTCCTTAGCCTCCTCTTCTCCAGGCTGAACAGGCCCAGTGCCCTCAGCCACTCCAGCTACCATCTTAGTAGCCCTTCTCTGGACACTGTCCAGCAGTTTCATGTCCTTTTTGTACTGTGGTACCCAGAACTTCACACAGTGCTCGAGGTGAGGCCGCACCAGAGCAGAGCAGGACAATCACCTCCCTCGACTGACTAGCAATGCTGTGCTTGATGCACCCCAGGCTACAGTTGGCCCTCCTGGCTGCCAGTCCACACTGGTGGAATAAGCAGGTGAAAGTGGATCTTCTGCATCAATGAATACAGCAAGAATGGCTGTTCATGTTCTAAGAACTCCATAAACACTGCCAGCACCCAAAAGTCTGTCAGAATGTTTTGCATTTGGAGATGAAATGCAGTTTCATGAGAGAAAACAGAAAAGGGATGTGTAGAAGGGCTGAACAACAACAATGATTTCCCTGAAAAGCAATATATGAAAGAAATACTTTGTTACAATGGTCTTGTTTAAAAAAAAAAAAAAAAAAAAAAAGGAAACGTGCTTCTTTCAAAGATCAACATGATCTAATAATCACTGATTGGAAAAGAAAAGGACCTTTAATCTCAGCACAGCCTCGCAAATAACATGTCACATACAAATCAAATAAAAATGGCTGGGACGACATGAAATGACATTGCCATTTTGAAAAAGTGACAGAATGGGTTCTAGTCCTACTAATTCAAAGTGCTGTGAGAGAATGGTAATTACACATACTTCTAGAATGCATTTTTAAGTATTTAAACACCAGAGCTGTCTCTGAGTCTCTGAGTACATCTGAACAGGACTGTGAGATGTATGATATCTAGGCTGCAGATTTGGATCCCTTACAGTTTCAGATGTTTGGGTTCTGAGGAAAAGCATGTTAAGAATGCTGTTGCATCATGGTGTTTGCTCAGGCATGGTCCTGATTGCCGTATCCCCAGAAACAACCCTCACTGATGTCCACAGAGACCAGATTTCTCAGAATATGGAGTGCCCGTGGGTGCTCACTGAAAACAGCTCATCGGAGAGCAACCTGTATTTGGGAAAGACACTTCACTTCAGGTGAATTCACCTGTCACTTCAGGTGACTGAGAACAGACCTGGACTGTGTGAAATCAGGCCTTCATCCAAGAGACAACAGGTAGGAGAACTGAACTACAGTCTTCTTCGTAGATAATTTTTCTCAAGATAGTCAAGGTAAACTACTGTTTTAAATAAATCTTATCATCTGAATTCTCCCTGAATTCAGTTGAGTCAAACCTTAGGTTTATATTGAGTGCTATCGCCTGAATTCTTCCTGCTCTAAAACATGACCTTTTTGTGGTTTTAATAATATATGTCATTTTGCCTTTCATTTCATTCTTCATTGGTACAAAGTCCCATTTACTGTGTGCTTTCAGAGCTCACTCTCAGTGACAACAGGATGTTTTCCTTTTTTCATATGCTGCACTGTGGTTTGTTTGTTTATCCTAAAGGTGAGCATTTTGGCAAATGAATGTTAACTTTTCATTCACTTCCTTGTTTATTTTGGTAATGCAACAGGAAAAGAGTGAAAAGAACGTGGGTAAAGTATGAGCGCATGTTTACTCAGTTTAGGTGTTTCAACATTTTAGTTTTTTAAAAGAGGTGTTAAATCTCTTCTTCCAGGAAAAGATGTAGAAATAATCTTTGATGACTTAAGAGGGACAAAAGTGAGTATTTATCCAATGAAGCAGTTAAATAATAGGTCTTAAGTGTTAACTGAATAATTAAAGATGATGATGCATGGACTTCATATACATGCTTATAGAACAAAGAATCTTTTGTCCTAACTCAGCAGCAGAAATAAATGTTTGGCACACTGTGGAAGTAAAGCATAATCAGGTCAGAAGAACATGGTTTCAAAATACATTGTCTGAGATGGAGAGGTTAGGTGTTTGAAAACAGCAAGTACTCAGTCTGTTTTCTTTATACCTTCGCTGATTTCTTTTGCTGTCACTAACAAAATACATTGCAGTAGATATTGCATTGTATTAGCCTGCAAATAAATAGCTTTATACATCTCACTTCATTGAACCAAAGTCCAACTTCTGTATTTGATACAGATATATTGGTTCCTTTTATTATTCATTTCTTCCATTTTAGTACATTAATAGGAGAATATTGTTCAAATGATGCCTTTAAGATTTTGTCAGTCTTAACCAAAGAATGAATAGATACAGATACAAGGATTTGCTTCACATTTCAGCAGAGGGGCGCTAGATCTCAAACATGTTTCCTTTCACATAGTGTTAGCTGGGTTGCTGTACATTAAAGCAATATTTAACTTACAAATCTGTTTAAAAAGACACTCCACATACAAATGTGTGTTGTTGTTTGTTTGTTTGTTTTTAATAATTAATATCTTAATTAACAAGTATTAAAGCATGAAAGAGATATTTTGTGATCACCTATGCTGACCTAAAGTTTTCACAGGTAATAGAGTTTCACCCAGCTTTTATTTAACAAGATTTTTCTCTAGAGAAGTATTTTAGCATTGACTTGTTTTTCTTCTACGTTTCAAGTTTACCTAGCAATGCTTCCTTTTCAAAGTACACATCTTTCAGATTAAGGTATCTATCTGCAACTACGTCTTTACCGTAAATGTCTCCAAATTAAGGAAAAGCAGAGTAGAAGCTATTTAACAACAATGGATGAATAGCAAAGATGGCACACCACATGTAAAACCAGCATCTTCAATGCTTTTGACTCTCTTCTTTGTTGCGTTATGTTGGAGGACAACGAAGGTAGCTTTAATACCACCTTTGGCACTCCTAAACTCTTTGCTAACTCAGTTTTGAGTTAACTTGAAAGTTATTTGGGTTTGGGTTTAAGTGTTGGTGGTTGCTTTGGGTTGTTTGTGTAACAAATGTTGAGTCTGTTAAGGTCATCTTTACTGGCTGTTTAATACGCAGTGTAACTTGTCCAAATGTCTTCGTTTTTCTAGTTTCATCTTAATTTTGTGAACCTGAGAATGGGGATAAGTACCTTTGAACTCTCTATGGCTTTCAGCATTCCTGCATTATTTCTAATAACCACTGGGTGTCGCGTGGCTCTTTGGATTGCTTAGATGAAGAAGGTCAAACTCGGTCCAATCAAGGACTGTGGACATTTTTTTTTTCGGAATGAAAAGGGCTTTATTTAATTTACATAAAATAACAATAAATAGTCCTAAATCTTCCTTTAAAACAACATTATTTATATAGCAAGGACAGCAAGTACAACAGCCTAATTCTCTACAGGGTTTTGATTTATTCCCAATGCCATTTTCCCGGAATGACACATAGATTGGTGGAAAAAAACTAAGATGTCAGTAGGTAATTAAAGATAGTCTGATAGCACAAATGCATAATGTAGCAGAATTAAGGCTGCACTGGCAATCTCAAATCTGTAATTTCCTAATTGATGAGAAGAGCACAGAACTGTATTTGAGAATATTATTGTGATAAGGATTTTGGCCTGTTACTTCCTATCATTTTTAAAAGCCAAATGAAAAGGCAAGAATTCATTACGTTATGTGCAAGGCTAACAAATGTACCTCATGCAGAAGAGAATTTGGACTTTGACCCTTCAGTACAGACGTCTGCTACTAAGGATTAAAGGAATAGCCATGTTAGTTGCACATAGAAGGATTAAGTTTTCTACAAACTAGTCTGTAAAAAGATCATATGATGCAGTGATGTTGATGCAGCTGCGTGCTGTGCCTCATAACACAGATAGCACAGAGCCCAGGGTATGGACGGGATGTAGGCTTCCCCAAAAGCTTGGGTGCCATTCGTGACTCACTTTCCCTGTAGGTTTGTTACTGTAGATGGCTGAATTCATCTCTGGGTCCTCTTACAGTGCTTGGGGCTTTGCTTGTTAATACGACAGTGAAACGTGCAGAATTACTAGAGCCATATATAGATCTGGCTTCTGATTCCCAGGATAAAGTATGATCCCCTGTGATGTAGAGGATCCCCTGGGATATAAAGGGATCCATTTTACCTCTGGCTTGGAAATCTACGCTGCACAGATAGACACTGAACAGTTTGTGTCCAAGGCTACGAGAGTTGTGAGGGCTTTCTTGTAGGAGCAGATGAAGCTGAGGGCTGATTTTTCTAACAACCTATCTATACTGAAGCCAAAAGCAAATGGATTTTTATGAGACTGGTAGAAGGCAGCACCTTGATTGCAGTCCTCAAAGATCTTCAGACCAGCTACTGAGTGTAGCAGCTCTGCTGAAGAGGTCTGGTTCTACAGGAGGATGTTGATATCAACTGGAACATGCTTTTGGTCTGGAGTTGTTTCTGGGTCTCGCTGAGCCTAATGAGTATGTTTGCCAGTCTCTCTTCAGGGAGAAACTAGGAAACAGTTCTGGTTTCAAGGGAGGTAGCAGAATGGACAGGAGATACCAATTAGATTCCTAAACAACACGCAGGGCTGATTTCTCTTCTGCTGAATTCAGGAGGAGCTACTGAGGGCTAGCCAGTCTTAAAAATGGGGCCACTAATTTGCATGTTTTGGGGAAAATTAACAGCTGCTTGAAATTTTTCTGGCAATATTTGTCTTACAGATTGTATTGATTTAACAGGAGTAAAACCTTTAGAACAAATGTGTCAGTATTGCTGAAACACTCACTGAAAAATTACCTAAATGTTTTCTTTTGACTTTTACAGTACTAAATGCAATGTTAATCACTACAGTGCAAAGCTAAAAAGAAATAAAATAGAAAGTAAATTGGGTGATGTTCCATGTTGCTGTTTCAAATTGAAATGAGGTCACTGGTTTGGGTCAAAACTTTTGAAATCTTGGAACGTCCTGGAAAGTGGAAATGCTCTTTCATTAAATACTTCTTTTATTAAAATGAATATGACCCCTAAAATGTATAGCCTGCTGGAACTGCTTTAAAATTTTTATCAAATTCTTCAAGTGCTATTGTTGTGGTGGTCAGATAAAATGGAGGATTGCAGAGAGGGAACAGCAATGCCCGAAGAATGTAAATTTCTGATCCTACAATAATATATATAACCGGATTTGTAATCCCCTTCTGTAATACTGTTTTCATTCGTCTTGTTGCTTCATGGAGTGAAATAGCACTGCTACAAGATGTTTGTGTGCTCCTGCAGCCGGTGGAAAGCAACCTGTAATGGGATATCAGAAATGGCAGGCATACCCGCGCTGCGACTGGCGCTGCTCTGCCAACAAACACTGCTTCTGCAGGGCAAAAGCAAAGTATACTAAGGGTGGTAGAATATTTAGCAGATGTTTATGGCATTTGTGGCTCCAGGGCTAGCCCTTTGCAGATGTAAGCCTGAATTAGATGTCTCAGTTTGCCAAGGGCAGGAAAAATGATATCCAGCCAGGGAAGACAGTTTTTCATTTTAGTAGGAAATTCTCCACATGATGGCAGTAGAAAACCTCTGGAATTCAGAGGTGGTTTATGTTTCACCTTCAAAAGCCAAAGCGAAAAAACAACCCGAGATGAAGAATAACTGAGTATGTGCCTGGGCTTTTAGATTTCCCATTTTTCTCTCGGTAGTCCTGAAATTCCCCAGATAGTTTTCCAGACAGCGAGGCTACGCGCAGCCTGGCACAAGGAGAATAGGTCACCCGTCACATTATACTGGGGCACGGTGTCACTCGCAGGCACGACTTCAAAAGATATTTTTGGTTTCTTGTGCCGTGTATTAACGTGCAGAGGGAGATGATAAGGGGGAAAGAGGTTGTTTTTAGTCCCCGTCCAAAAACTTGTTCCTGCCCAAAGAATGCAGAGACTGTAGCTCGCCACATAACAGAGGCCGCCAAAGGGCACTTGGATAAGGACCCAGTTTGCCCAACTGGGCATTTGACCAGCCTGGGTTGAGTGCTGAAGCAGTGCCAGACAGAGATTAGCTGTGGAATGAGCTTGCAGTTGAGACTCAGCCTGTCTAGAGCGCTCGGATGGCTTGGTGTATGGAAGCACTTAGAGGGGAGTGTATTTAAAGAACCCAGAGGCAGCTGTGTGGCTAAAATTAAAATGTGTTTTTCTTGTATTGTTTTTGCTTGGTTTCCTGTTGCACACTCTGGTCCTGTCTTGTGAGAGCAAATGGGCAAAGGAAGGGGATGAGTCAAAGGGGTGAAATTGATCCTAGAAATTCCTGCTTTGCTTTTTACAGCCTGGGTGCACCAGATATTTGACATGAAAAGGCCTGTGGCTAAAACAGTCTTTGAAAGTCTCCTCTTCGTATTCATGTGCCTTTCATTCCATTCTTCATTCATTCAGCCCAGAGATTGTCTTTCTGTGCGCGTGTGCAGGGATTGCTGCTCCGTACCTTTCCTCCCATCTTTCCTCTGCAGAACATCAGAGGTCTAATTCTGCAGTGCTTAGCACTAAAAGTAGTCACCTATAGGCGATCAAAACGTGTAAAAATATCGAATATATGTGGCAGAAAATTACCAGTGTATAAATGAATGCAGAAAGTACAGTGTACAGACAGATCAGGCCAGCATCTCTGATGAAGCAGAAAGTTAAAAATACAAACAAGGTTACTTTATAATCATTAGAGCAATTGCCACTTTAGCAGAAAGATCATTTTCTTTGGAAGATTATATTACTTGCAAGTTTTAGCATTAAATTCATTTTGCAATGAATTTATACCCAGGCCCTTCCGACCTGGGGAATTATTAACCCCAAATAGCACATGGGGAACTAGAAGATAAATTTAAAAACTTGGTCAAGGCCATATAGGAAGTCTGTGGCAGAGTCAAAAAAACGGGAGGAAGATAAGGGCAGTTCCTGTTCACCATTTCCCTCTCTGATCATGTGCCTTAGAGGGGTTGTAGAGCCTCGCTGTAAGGCTGAGAACTTGCTTGGTCTGCTGCCCTAAAAGCTGCTTTGGAGAGAGATACAAAGCTGAAGTCATGGGCAGTTGGGGAACTGATTCCATATGATCTTTTATCAAAGGAAAACCACGTTTTTCTCTATGTATGTAATGTCGAAGGGGCTGTTAAAAAAACGCAGCCCCCCCTACCACCACCAGCAGCGTGCTGCCTCCATCTGCTTAAAATGTTCTTTCCTAATCGATTTCTTTTCTCGCAGACTTTAAAACCCCACAACAACTCACACATCTCCGTCAGGCTGTGCCGTGTTCCTAAGGAGCAGGAGCCCTGTTCAGGGGTGAGCTGGAGCGACCTGCCTACCGAGGCCCGATGAATAGGAAAGTAGAATTCAGGGTTGTTAACTCCCAGGTTTTGAAACCCAAGGTCGATCAGAAGTAATAATCAGCATTTTATGTAAATCGCCCTTCCCTGGCACGGCAAAACATCATTTTCAAAAGGGATTAGGCTCTTTGTGTAATGCAGCGCTCCTGTTCCCGACAAGGCGGGTTGCACACTACAGCCTGAACCCCCAAGTGAGCAGCACTGAAAGGGTCACATTAGCAGTTTGAACTCTGGCCATGTCAAGGGTACTCTAGAAACAATGAAACCAGAAACTAGAGGGTAGTCAACAGGCTCTGAATAAAACAACCAAACTGAAACGGCTACACTTCTAAATCAGCCTTTTGCATCAGTGATCATTTTGGCCAGTATTTTGGGTATTCTGCTGAAATCTCTCAGGGGTGAAAGATTCAGGAACAGTAGCCCCATTAAAGACTGCTAAAGACTGAGGCTTTCACAAGTACCAACTCCTCGGTCTCTCTTTTTTTTTTTTTTTTTTGTCCTACAAATAATGCAGCTCTGGGATCCCTGTACATTCTCTACAAGAAGAAAGGATGGTGATTAGATTTTCTGGTTTGTTTTTCTTCTTCAGAAATAGCTCGGTTGTGAATGACCCTGTGTGATGCGTAAGAGAAGTTCAGCATGCTGTTTTGGTGTTACAAAAGGGCCTGTTGGTAATTTCAATGCATGTTTCCCAAGTCCTCAGAAAGGTCACTGGGGGTCTCCATTACGTGCAGTCTAGAGCCTGCTACAATTTTCTCATACAATTTAATCTGCTGCCTGGACGGCCTCCAGTGTACAAGCAACTGACAATCTACAGTCTTTGGAATTGATTTCCTGGAATCGTGGAAGGCCTGCTTGGCCTCCAGATGACAGATGTGTGCTGGAGCTCTCAGTGCAGCAAGATGCTTTGCAGAGATGAGAGAAAATTTGCCTCATTTCAGCATTTTCTGTAAGCTGTTAAATCTTCTTCTAGTGATTTTCGGGATAAAGTTATCACCGAGATACAAGCACCGTTCTGAGTGGGCATTATTAATAATCATCCTTTGCTTTCTGTAGCACTTATCTTATGAGCATCTTAATGGGTTTATAAATATTCTTTAAGACAAACACCCCACTTACGATGTAGATAACTATTATTATAGTCATTTTACAGCTGGGGAACCAAAAATTAAAGGGTGGAGAAATGATGTGCCAAAGTTCACGTTCCTGGGGTGATGTCTTCACCAGGGGGAAAAAAAAGGTTTTAATCTGAGTATCTTTCAACCTGTTTGTGTGAACCTGTGCTGTAACTCTGTCTTCACTCGGGTTATAGCCACACTTACATAATGCACAACGAAAGTACCCATTCTTCAATATCCACCTAGGCAGAAGAGAAAAATTAGACAATACCCAACTAGGTAGTAGAGCAGAGAAAAAAAACTTTAAATTTCTCATTCATTTCCAATTTTAAGCCCAAATGTTCCTCCCCTTTTTCTTTTATATATAGCAAATGCTACTAAACCTGAACTATAGGTGCCATTCCTTCCTCTGATGGTATCTAGCAGCAAAAAACATCTCAGACTGAGGGTCACTGAAAGAAACCCTAGTGCTGAATGCATGTCAGGAAAAGATCTGTCTGTTTGTTTGTTTTTCATTGAAAAATATGAATAAACACCGTTCCAGGAGAACGGGTGGTAATTGCTTCCCTGATGACAGACTAAGCAGGTGGTCAAAAGTCCAAATGTCCTTCCATATCTAGAAATTAAAATAGAAATCAAGTATATGAAAAGAAACGGAAATTCTGAATGCAAAACTCCAACTCAGCTGGTTTAGTAATGGCTAAAACAGGCACAGGTTGCCCTGAGAGGTTGGGGAAGATCTTTTGAAGATCTCCTCCTTGGAGAGAACATGGTCCTGGGTGGCCCTGCTTGTGCAGGGGGTTGGACCAGGTATCCTCATGAGGTCCCTGCCAACCTCAGCCACTCTGGTTCTGTGATTTGGTTTTGGTAGGAATCTGGGTACAGAAAGTAGAGGAAGCAACAAGGGAGGTTAGAATACACCCTAGAGCAGCCTTGTGCTAAATGGGATGTGGATGAGAATGTGGAGGTGGAAGAGAACCTGTGTGATGTGAAACAAAAGCATTGATCCTTTTGAAAGAAAGGAGGGAAAACTGAAAAAGTATTTTGAGAAACATCAACAAGCTCAGGATACTGGAAGATACATCTCATGGAAGCAAAGTTTGAAGGAATAAAGGAACGAAGCATTTCCTGATGAAAAACAAGCCATTCAGAGTTTAACAATCCCAATGAAAGGAAAGAATAGCAAGTATAGTAAAAATCATCTGGCTAAATCGTATACATTGACCTCAAACACGTGAAAAAGTCATACAGGAAATGAAAATTATGTGAGATTACTAGGATTAGTATAAAGGAATGTGTAAGTATGTGGGGACAGAAATAAAGAACAAGACACAGAAGACATTGTAAGGAACAAGAAGCCTTTTCCAATTGACCAGCTTAAAAATATCTTTTTTTTTTTTTAAAAAAAAAAAAAAAGAACATTGAATTTTATGGCTGTTGGGTTTCTACTTGAATTCTGCAATGAATAAGATTGAACAACTATTCAATACTCAGTTGAGAGAGAAAAGTAGTAATGTAAGATGTCGTAGACCAAAACATTTAATGCCTTTTTTGTTTCAGCATTCACTAAAAGTCTACTGCAATCACATAGCTAATACAATTATTATCAAAACCAAAGGGGTATGATCTTACACCCTCTATAAAATGGACTCCAGTTTATTTAGAAAGCTGGCCAAAGGTATTTAAAGCTGTCAGCAGGCATCTCTGATAACCTGGAGATGGCTGCTAAGGCTGTAAGAGATTGAAAAAGGACAAATGTAGCACATAAAAGGTAAAAAGGAAGAGCCAGGGAATTTTATGGTAGTCATTTTAACTTAAATTCCTAAAAAAATACTAGAGCAAATAATCAAATGAGTTATATGGAAACATCTGGAAGACAGAAAAGAAATGGCTAACAGGCAAAATGGATATGGTGAGAGCAGCCCATGTCAAATCAATCTGTTTTCCTCCTGGTTTGAGCTAATAGGGCTGTGAACAGGAGAGAAACAAGAGATGAATGGATGTTCAGTGTCATGATGCCAGCGAGGTCTCTGAGAATGTTTACCTGACATAGATACATAGCACGTTCTTACAAGCAAAACGGGAAGACTTGGTATGAGCAGCGTGGTGGTAAGAGGAGTGCAGAATTATTCAGAAAGCATCCTCAAACAATAGTCAGCAATAGTAGTAGAAAAATAGCTGAAGCAATTAGCGCTGTCAGACTGGAAGGATCGATCAGCTGGGTCGTACAAGTGCCTCTCCTGTGTCTTGTGCTCCGTGGTATTTTCAGTAGTGGCTTGGAGATGGAATACAGAGCGTGTTTATTCTGTTTGCAGATGGCAGTGGGCTGGTCACAGCGAGCTAGAGGACAGAATTCACATTCAGAATGGTCTTGGCCAGTTGGAGGAGCAATCTGGAAAATTGGACGCAGTTCAATAGGGAGAAATGAGAAGTTTCATATTTAGGTGGGAATAAGCAGCTTTAGCAGCCTGGAATAGGAAATAAAGGACTGGCCCTTTGGAACAGGATCTGGAGGATAGAGTAGATCTCCCTTGGATGCAAAACCAAAAATATAGCCTGAAAGGCATATGAAATTACAGTACCCAGTACCAGTAAGGTCTGACCTAGATTATTGTAGTTAGCATCTAGCATTACACTTTGCAAAGGAAGTGGGTTAATGAGAGAATCCAAAGGAGAACAACAAGAATGATCAGGACCTAACATATGATTTACGAGGAAGGTTTGAAGAACTTGTGTTTAGTCTATAAGAAAAAAGTCTGAGGAGAAGCATGTCTTCAGATGTGGCTTCTGGGCTACCCCAGAAATAAAGGGAATGATTCTTCTCCACATTCAGCATGGATAGGACAAGAAACAAGAGGTTTCAAATGCAACAAGAGAAATTCAGATTAGATATTTTGAGGAATTTTCTAAAAGTAGGAGTAAAGAAGCATGGGAAGATAGTGCCAAGAGGTGATATCCAGCCTCTGTTATGGGAGTTCTTTATGTTCAGACTACCTGTGCTCAGAAATGTTGTTGATATTTCTATGCTGCATTAGGACAGTAAATAGATGAGGTGAGCTTTCAAGGTCCTTTCCAGTGTCATCTTAGGTCAGTCTGTGTCAGACGCTTGCCCTTCTCCAAAGTTGTCTGCCCCAATGTTGTGAATATATCAAGCACTTCAGGCAACAGTGATAGCAGCTGAACATTTTTCACCACTAATCACTTAAAAAAAATTATAAGAAGGAAACAGGGATTTTGATTTGTATAATACAGCTGTTGGGAGGACTTCCTCTGTGTCTGTAAAATACCGTGCAGAGCAGGGGGCAGGACCTGTTAGACTTACACGTAGTAGATATTTAAACCAAAGCCAGCTTCCTCCTCTTCACTCTAAAAGTCACCATCATCTGTAATTCATCTTCATTTTTGCTTTCCCCCATGTCTTTCCTTCATTAGCTGTTTAAGGTACAGAGCTTTAAACTGGCTTCTAATTTAGTAAGAAAATCTTGGCTCCGCTGAACAAACTTCTGAAAATCATCACTAGTCCAGGGAGAAATTGCAATTTCAGTGGAAAGCATCTTCTGACCAAAGGAGATCACGATGCCTTAGCACTACACTCTACTTACAAAAAGAGATCTCCGAGCATTATTTTTATAGCCCAGTAGCATGGTGATAAGTCACAGCACTGTGAATGTTGAACTTTTAAAGGGAAAACAAGTTCCAGACCTCCAGTGACTTGGCAAAAGAGGTTTCTTTTTTAGCAAAGAAACTCCCAAATAATATACTCGTCCAGAAGTTGTCTCATTTCACTTGTATTCCTGCCTCCATTTTGTGCACGAAATCTTTGTCAAATACATATTTCAAAAGCACAAAATGCTTTTTATTTGTACCAAGCATTATCACAGGAACTGAACTGGAAGCATTACAGGGAATATGTGATAGTCTTAGTCATGGGAGAACAGGCAAGGAGCTAAATGAAAGACGTCGTGAAGGAGAGAATGGATATGAACATCAGGTAATGAGGGACGGATTTGATCTGCTAGAAACTAATGAAAGGTAAAGCATTGGAGACCATGATTAGCACATCTTATTTTCATTCTTTACAGTGCTAAATCCAAGAAATGGTTATTTTTATGCTAATTACAGTAAATGTGAAAGCTTTATTATTAATACCACAAATAGGTAATTTAGAAGTAGTTATTACTAAACTTCCATGTATATTAGGCTGGGTTGAGAAAGAGAATACTAAAAGACTTAGTGGGAAAAAGTGATTGCAAGGTCTGAAGTTAGGAAAACAGCTAATTTTTCTGAAGTGAAATGTAAGCATTGTCAAGAGTTGTTAAATCACAAGATAAAAAGAATTCACACTTATTTCAAAAAGAAAATTAGTTTCTTCAGATTCTCCACATCAAATGAATGAAGCTTTGTCTGTTGAAGTGGAAGAGAAAACATGGGTTTGATGATCTTCCAAGTGAGACATCTTCAGTGTCATTGAAAGTTAGCCACAATGAAAATGTAATTCTCTACTCCAGGTCTTCCAGCAGCTCTTCAGCAGCAACCTCCTTTCAGAGCATTCTCAGTTCATCTTTGAAAACCACAATATGACAGATCAATTGGCGACTGCACCTTAAAAAAAAAGGAAGAAAAGAAAGAAATGAAGGCAAAGGCTTGAACTTGATAGAAAGTTGCAACCTTCTTTTCTTCTAAAAACATCACCTTCAGTGTAGCACAAAATGAGCAATTTAAAAGTGATTGAAGCACTTTGCCCTGAATACACTCATTCAGACAGATTTAAATTTGTGGTTTCATATTAGATAGTGCAAGTGAAGAGACAGAAGAAAAAAAATTAAAGGAACAACTAAAAGAATCAACTTTGACGTTACAGCAGATGGTTCATTGCACATGAGAAATGATCCAATAATGGATACAAGTATCCATAGAGAAAAATGAGTTCCTACTGAATGCTATCGATTTTGTGTCTGAAAAGAAAAGCAAAGAATGTCGTGTCCAGGTTGGAATAGATATTGCCCACCAGTTCAAAAGAAAAACATGAAAGGGTTCTTTGCCTTTGTTATAATGATGGCAATAAAGAGATTAAAGCTATTTACATTTAAAATCACTTTAAATTTTTGCATGGTACATGTTCAATATTTTTCAAAAATAGAATTATGAAATTATGTAGCATCCAACTCTGTCATATGGCACATTTCAGAAGTTCAAATACTCACCTGCAGCCATCGGTCTCATATTTACTTGATTAAAAGTAGAGGATTGATGCTTCATCTTCCCAACAGCATTCAGATGAACTCCATGGAAAATGGTTGGCCTGATTTTCATTTACAGTAAGATGATGGCTTGCATTGCATCAAGTGACCTAAGCACACCTGGAAATCCATTTTACACCATCCAGGCAGAATTATGTCACCTTTTTGTCAAAGGAAAGAAGATCTAAAAGGTTTCTACACTTTCATCACAAATAACACAGGCATTCAAATTTGTATCGAGCCCAAAGGGAACTGTGATCAGAACACAACAGACATTACTGGTTTTGCTTTACAAAGACGGTATTCACAAAAGCTATTACATAGCATTTTTGAGGGATAAAAGGTTTATAAACATACAAGTCTACAGTTACAGGCACAGTGAAAAAATGGCTTGTCTAAATATAAGCTAGAATCACATGGAGAAAGAAGTGGCTTTTGATTGTTATTGTCTTTTATAATTAGAAATGTTATTTAGCCTGCATCACTGATTGCTAATACAAATGTCAGATTTTGGTCTAAATTAGAGAAAAGTAGCAGGAATTCGTTAAGTAGGCTCTAAGCCTATGTTTTTTCCTTCCTTTAACACTTACAGACTTTGTATGTGACATCTGGAAATAAATTATGTCACACTTTGTGAAGGTTGGGAGTGGAATCACGGTGGATAGATACTTAAATCTGGGAAGATGTCAGTTTTGCAAAGTATATGCAGTTCTGTTCAGCAAGCTTAGTATCCCTCTGTGGTAATTTAGATGAGCTTGGTTGAACTGTTAATCTCTGAAAATTACTGTTTTAAAATATTCTGGAACCGTTTGTCAGGATCTGGCAGCCAAGCCCGCTGAGCATTCTCTGTCTCTACTGATCTTCCTTCCCCCGTGTGGGTCTCCTCCCTAAATGGAGTGAGAATGGTCCATTTCCAAACCCTCTCTGACCACACTCCAACACGGCCCATGATTTTCCCAGACATTGTTCTTCTGGAGTGCTATGGCAGCAGAGAGGGAACTGGTAGACCTTCCTCCTTGTGCCTTAAAACTACTTCTTGTTAAGAGGGGGAATGGGGGAGAGGGAGAGCAAAGTACCTGGAATGCAAAGGAATGAATAGGAAAGGACCATCAGGAGTCAGGTAGGGGCACAATATTTATTAACACATGAGAATAACAGCACAAACCAGAAGGAGCAAACAAAAAGGGAGAATAAGAAATTCTCTAAGTAACAGAACATATAACTAAAACTGAGACCCATTGTTCTTCTGCTACCAAAATAGATTTGAAATCTAGTAGCAAAGTGCTTCTTCCTCGCCTCTACCCTTTAGCCTACGTTGCAGCTTACCATCATGACCAGTGCTTTTGTTAGTGCAGCCTGATTGACAGTGGCATGTAATGTGAATTTTAAGGTTAGAACCCTATTATTATAGGGTCCAACCCCCTTTAACTTGGGATCAGTGGTCACTTCCAAGCTAGACCATTCTGGGATTCTGGAGAACAGCACAAGTCCATATGATGTCGTTTGCATTCGCCCTTAATTAATTATTTATTCCATGAAACTGGAAAAGTAATAAGGTAATTCTAGAAGGTAAGCCGACTGACACAAGTAATTACAGATCTGTTAGCCTGGCATCAGTCCATGCCAAAATAATGGGAAATTACTGAGGACTGATTAAAAAAAGAAAGAATGGGAACATAATGAGTGCTGGTCAAAGTGGTTTTACAGAAAATCAGTATAACTGAAGAAATATGATTGACATTTATATGTTTACTAATTTATACAAGCAATATATACAGATTGTAAGTAGGTATTCGAATTGGTACTAAAAAAAAATCCCGATTCAAGAAAGAACCCTGTACAGAGTAAAAAAGGCACACGGTGCTCTGGTTTAACAGCTTGAACTCAGAAACATAGTTGTCAACAGGGAGTGATCGTGATTGGAGTTTACTTTGCGAAGGGACTGGTACTAACGCTATCAGTAGGCTAGTGAAACTCTAATGCTATTCAATATCTTCCTCATTATTTTAATAAATTAATAGTAATAAACATACTTGGTAAAAATTGTGGGTAACATAAAGGTGGGAGAAACGGTTAATACTTAATGAAGCCAGGGCATTCCTACAGGATCATGTGGACTGTTTGATTAAGTTGTGTGTGTTCAAAGTTTTATTTTAACGCTGCCAAAAGCAAGATTGTATATTTAGGGACGGAGAACATACTGTCTGAGGGTCAGTTGGGAAGGGAATCGTTTCCTGGAAAACGATGATTCTAACAAGGTTTCAAAGTCACAGCGGACAAATGATTGAACATGAGTTCCCAGTGTAATGATTTGGCAAAGTCAGGTCATTTGAATGGGAAATAGACCACTTGAGAGGTTACTTAAATTTTGGATACGGAATTGGCACTGAAAGCTTGAAAATGGTTCTGGGGCCTGCATTTTAAAAAGAACAGTGAGTGGATACAGAGCCACAGAAATAATTCTGGAGAAGCGGTTTGTAGTTTGAAAGCCGAAAGGCCCAAGTCTGCTTAGCTAATCAAAAATAAGAGAAATGGTTATGTGATTACAAGGTATAAATACTTCCCTATGGGAAAAATACCACATCCGAAAGGGCAGCTCATTTTAGGGAGATAGGCACAACTTCCTTTTGTACTGGAGCCTGAGCCCAGGTAAAGTCACATTAGAAACAAAACTCAGATTGGTTGAAGGAGGGAACAACCTGCAGAACAAGATGGAGATTGTTTATCACCTAACAGAAAGGTTGAAAGTTTCTCTGAAGAATTGCGAATAACCTTCAAATCAAAACAGGATGTTTTTTTTGGAGGTACTTCTGTGAAAATAAGTTAGTACCTTAGCATAGAGTGAGATTTAATAGATTTTGATACGTCTGAGACCCATATAGAGGATTTAAAAGTCTATTATGACCCACACATTTATGGAAAAGTATATAATAATATCTTTAAAAAAATGTTAAAGTTCTAATTTATGCATTCAAGAAAGGGAATAACAGAATGTAAGATTCCTGGGCAAACTTGACTGAAGCACTTTATCTGTGCATTATGAAATAGTCCAATTACATGTTCTTAGATGTTGGAAGTTATGTAGAAAATGGATAGAAATGGTACAAAGGAGGGTAAAAGGCATCGTCTGGGTAGAGCAGTGGAATAGTACTATGGAAGTATTACATGATCGTGTAATTATAAATTTATTCTAATGAATATGCATGAAAAAAAAGCTACTGCTGGCATTTACCAGCTTGTGAATGCTTGTCTCTGCAACATCTGTGATCCTTTAATGAGAGCAGCGAGATTGACGAGGAATGAGAAAGAGGCTAAGGCAGTCAAATAGAAAAAGGGAATCCTGAAGTCAAATCTCTCTGAGCAAGCTATAGAGTGCTTTAAAAATATTGTGAAAGAAAAATCGGGATAGTTTCTGCCTCCAAAAGAATTATTTAGAGCCAATTCTTCCCTTGCTTTGTCCTGCTGTAGATAACTTGGGACAAATCTAATAGGCTGTGATGGTTAACAGATCACCAGACTGCTCGGTGACCATGGCTGTCCAGGCGTGGTAGGTTGGCAGAGCAGACCTCGATGGAAGCCTGCAGATGCTGGAATGAAAGGGAAGAGCTGTAATTTCTGTACTGCTTATATATGGTTCTCCATTCTGAGGGGTGATTGAAAACTACGATGAAAGAACCGTGAGAAGTCGATCTTTTATTTCACATATCTGTGTGCTGCAAAGGCAGATAGAGAAAAAAGTCATAACTCTGAATAAAAAGAGAGCAAGAACGTATATTTAGTGGTTGCTCCTCGCTCTCAGCTGCATGTAATGGCATAGTGATGGCTTTTTCTGCCACATGCCACCTGAGGAAGAACTAAAATGTGCTCCTCGTGGACTAGTAATGGTAAAAAAACAAGCTATTCAGAGTAATAAGAAGCAAATGTAGCAAGCCAGTGAATTTCTATGTTATTCTGTTTATACACCAGACTTGTGTTTTGCAAAATAAACACTTTTTTGTTTTATAAAATCTCATTGCAAAAAATTGCTGATTCCTCTGATCTTCGTTTCCCTTCGCAACATCTTTCTTCTCATCCTCATCTCATGAAATAAGGAATTAAATCCCTGTAATAGGTTTGTCTTCTCACTAAGGGGAAAAATTGCAACAGCCTTGGTGCCTCCAGTAAGAAGTAGCAATGGGAATTATACCTCATTGTGAATGTGTTTTTTATTTCAGTGATGTTCTCCAAATGCTGAGAAGTGAGACAATGTTCACGGAGTTTCCTTTGTACTGGCTTATTCTGTGTAGCCTAGTTCTTATTTCACATCAACCGTAGCAGTACCGGGCATGCACTGCTGTTAGTTGGATGAACTACTGCACTTACGTATGAAAAGAGATTTTATAAGGAAGAAGTGTGATCTTCATGGTTTGTGAATGAGCTGAAGTTAAGGGTGATGACATACAAAGGTCAGTGGTAGTGTACCCAATGGGGAGCGTGGTAGGTTACTAGAAATGGCCATCACCAACATGGGAGCACACATCAAATATTGACTTCTTACTCTGAAGAAACAGAAAGGCTGTATTGTGTGCCAGAAGGTGCTGCCACGTGAAATTGCCGCTCTGCTAGCGAGGGTTTGCAATTAATCTTTCAGTTCTGGAATGGTGCTGTGTGATTGGCAGGTGTCAAAAATCATTTCTGTTTCTATAGAAAGGAGGGAAAAGCTACAGGATTGTTATTTGGCCTTGGTGCTCTGCAAGGTCTTAGATACGATTTGAAAGGTTGGAGTAATCAAGATCATGTAAACGTAGGTAAATGGAAAATGGGACAGAATGTGAGGTGGTTTTTTCAAAAGTCAGACAAACCTCATATCTTTTTTGATGATATGATGCACTTCTTTAAAAAAAGGGCAATGCAGTGGGCCTAATATATCTACATTTAAGCCAAACATTTGAAACAATTTTCATGGAAACCACTATTTAAGAGGAAGAGAACAGGAATTGAAATTAAAAAAAATGGCTGAAGACATTGTGTATTTCAAAAGAGAGGTTGTGAAAATGTAGGGAGTTTGTTTATGGTGTTTTTCAAAGATTTGTCTTGGGACTGCTTCTGTTTAATATTTCCCATCAGTGACCTTGCTGCAAGGCGTGTGCATATGAAAGCTGCAGATAACCCAGAGCAGAGAGGTGTAACTGATATTAAGGTGAATCTGCCTGGTGGCTCGCTAGAACAAGGTGGCTGCCAACAGGAGGCATCACAATGAGGAAACGAGTGGTATCACAACAGCCTTCAGGTGGGAGCTAACTGTAAGAGCTTCTGCTGGGAGCTGGAGGCTCACAGCAGCTGGCAGGGATGCAGAGGTCAGACCTCTGAGTTTGTTCAGATAAATGCACGAATAGTATTTTTGGCTATGAGTGAGAGAACACTGCAAATGTTAAAAAGGCATTTTCTGTAGATATTGCAAAATCCTGATATGGTTAGGACGAAACGCTTTTAAGATCTTGTCTGGATTACTGATATCTGTCTGGCCATCTGTACTGGAAAAAGAGGTGAGTTTAAACTGGAACCCATAAAGAGGAGGTCTCCAAGGATCATTGGATTGATTTTTACCATTCTTTCAAAAAAGTCTTCTTAAAAGAAGATGGACTCCTTTGGCTTACCAAGATGAAAATTCAGAGAGAATATGAGTACTTTCTAGAAATACCTTTGGGAGTAGATAGGAAGGATATGAATTAATGAATAATACATTTAGACAGGAACTTATAAGAAATAACAGTCAAAAAATGAACTTCTGGAACCGTCTTCCAGACCGTAATGGCTGCAAGGAATCTGAAAGGCTTACAGGGTGAAGCTTGATACAAGCTAAGGGTAACCAAGAAGTTGGAAGGTAAAGGTTGTGAAGTGAGGCTTGTGAAATTGGTTTGCAGTCATTCCTAGAAGAGCACTGAAGGAAGATTTGCTCTCCATGCGTGGCGGTGTCAGAAAGTGTTCGGTGTCGAGTGTTTTGTGTGCTGTAAAACTAGTAGGTGGAAAGAGTGAAGCCGAAGAAGTTGGTAATGAGATACAATGGCACAGATACAGGGGAAGACTAAGTATTGGTGTGGTTTCCGTCCTTCTGGCATTAGGCATGCCCATGGAAGCAGGCTTTTCAGGAACATGTTTTGGTGTGGGATACAAAGGATTCTGTGGCTGGTAAGTGCAAGGACAGAAGATGGGCCAGCACACCACAGCTCATTAGATTAGGTACTTCATCCTTTGCTGGATCATGAGCTTTATGTATTACTTATTGCATTTAATTACGTATCACATACTTCAGAGACGCTGTTGATTGGAAAAATGGAGAAAGAACGCTTTCTTGGTTTCTTCTATCCTTTTGTTAGCATAATTTCTCTTCTGAGCTGTTTTGCACGCTCCCATCTTTCTCTGGTGAAATTGGCCACAGCTCTGATGGGATTTCAGATTTGGTTCATGACTTCAGGTCAAAAAGAAAATATTTTTACTGGTCAAGTTTTCATGATTTATCTCTTGAGGAGGATGGGGGAAAGGAAGCATTTCCCTATAGTTCGTAGAGTGGTTCATTTTAGGATCATTTAAGTTCATTTCACCTAACAAATCACCTGTCATTATGGGGGCCCAAGGCTTTGCAGACTTCCTTGATATCTTTCTGTGGAACTGTAGTTTCTGAGTAATGAAAATGCCTTTGAACTGTTGAAAGGTATTGGGGAGGGACTTTTGAAAGCAGGAAAGTATGAATGTTCTTGTGGGCCCTATTTGTTGCTTGTAGTGTCTTTCTAAGTTGTGTGTTTCAGGATTGAACTGATGCACGATCCTGATGCTAGAGGTATGACTCAGAAGGTACTGTTTTATTGATGAGGTATAAACCTGAGCTCTTCGCTGTTTGATTTTATTAAAGATTGGTAGCATCCTTCTCAAGAATTGAGGTGCTAACTACAGCTCTGTGATTAGTTTCCAGCTGACTGATTATATTCCCTCTGAAGTTTGAATGAGGTCTGATATCCTTCATCACTTCCCGAACTGGTGTGTAGTCGTGCTGCATACTTCTGTGCATTTGAGAGTTTCGATGCATTTAAATGATGGGACAGTTGAAATTTATAATCATCATCATGCCATCTTGCAGAGAGCCATTTCTAAGACACATTGTGCTGCAACATTAATATTTATCATCTTATGTTGTTATTAAATTATTATGACATATTTATACTTCTTTACTATTAAATATGTGATAAAGTTTAAAAGCATTCCCTACTTTAAAAGGGATTGTAATAATAAAACCACAAGCCAGACAAATAATAAAGGAAAGCATTAAGTAAAGTAGTTCACATGGTAATTCAAGTCAAATGAGTATTTTAACCTCCAGAAAAGGAAAATACTGCCCAAATGCAGCTAGTAAGGTATAAGGAAGAATTTAAGACATATGAGAAATTCTAATAGGAAAAAAAAGTAGTATCTTCTATCAATTTTTAAGCTTTTACAGAGTTCTTGAAGGAGTTGAGCTGCTACTAAAATATTCAGTGTACTTTTAGAAATCTGAAATAAGTTACTGTGGTGTTTTAAATATTTGCATAGAGGTAGTACCTATTTATGAACGCTGCTGGGGAGGATACTGGATATACAACACTAAATTCAGTGAAAGCAATGAGTTTTTTAGGGCAGTTTCTACAAGCTGCACTAGAAATTGGTGTGCAGAATCACATCTTTCTCTTATAGAAGAAACTAAGTTCTGAAATGTAAGTTATTTTTAAAAAAATCTTAAAGGTAGGTGGGTGCAATATATTTTAAAGAGATTATTTTTTAGCAGGTTATAAAATTTGGGGCATTTTTAGGCTCTTTGGACTTTGCCCAAAATAGCAGATTCATTCTGAGTGTTTGTCATTCCAGGGCACAAAAATTGCCTTTATGCCTCTGAGAACCATGCTGTTATGGGGCATGGTGTTGAAAGCCCTTCCCTAAGGGGTCCAGAAGGGACACAGTTCTCAGCTTGAGAACTTAGACTTTCAAACCCTTCCGCTAAAACCTAAAAAACTAGACCATCTCCTAAAAGGTTGTCCTAAATATGGCACATACAGCTTCTTTACATTTGATTTTTTAATGGAGAAATTCTCTCTTAAAACCAGACTAGAAGAAGCTGTTGGGAAACTGTGGTAGCCTCCTTGGTTTATAGGTTTTTTTCAGTTTCTTTCTCCCCATGGAAGGAATGCACCTCCTTCTCCCATCTACCTCTGCTTTCTTATTTTATAGCCTCCCCTACTAAGAAGAGGGATTTCATCTCTTCTTTCTAGTAGGCTAACAAGTCACAGCTGTTGGTTCAAGCAGCATGTAGGAGCTACTTTCCTGTTTTCACACAGTGGGAGAATTTAAATGCAGAGTGAACCAGGAAGGAGTTTGTGTGTGTTATCCCTGACACAGAACTGCAAAGTGGGTTTCACTGGGTAAAGGTTTAGAGTTTGCTGGATAAATGAAGAAAAGCAGCTCCTGTAATATGAGCAAGGAGAGAGAGAAGGTGCTCCAAGAGCAAAAGGATCTGTTTAGTCACTGCTCTTGGATTCTATCTCAGGGATAAAAGCTTCTTGCATCTAGACTGATGGGATCACTCATCTATAGAAATGTGCTACTCAAGTTGGCTTAGCCATGAACCATCACTCAGCATCGCTGCAGGTGCTTATGAAGGGAATGTCAGGTATTCAAACAGTTACTAATGCCAACACCATCTTCAGGGCACTTTTTTTTTTTTTTTTTTCCAGGATTAAATGACAGTCCATGAAAATAGATTAAACGAGCTCTTTGTGAAAGGAGAGTCGAAGTTCGAAGACAACTTTATGTCATCAGATACAGAAAATCTATAGATCCCGTCTTGCTGTCATGGATCTCTCGGTCAAGGGGCTGCTTTCATATTATTATTTTGAAACTCAGCTTTATGAAAGCCATGTTTAAGCAAGAGAACACCTTTGAATCCATTGATCAGATGATAATTTATGTAGCCCTAGAGTTTACCCTCTAACTTGGATTTTCTTCCAAGCACAGGCTGTTGGTACTGCGGGTCTGCTCATCTGTCAGCAGGCTCTCTGGCAAGAAGTGTTATTCCTATACCTGTCAGGGTAATATTCAGGCATCACTCTCTTTCACAGGAATTCTTCAGATAGTTTCAGAGTGGCTTGTTGCATGCCTTGCAAGTACTATTATATGCAAGTAGGCTTCCTTTGCAAGTGATCACTTAAAACCATTTTATTTATTCTTAAGGAAAGGAGGGGGAGGGGAAGCTAAGCAAGATCTTTATTTCACTTGGGTTTGATCATTCTACCAAAAGCCTTATAAAGTGGTTTTAAGTGTCCTTGCTGTAAACAAAGCAAAACAACAGCAAGAAAAGTGGAGGAGTGGAGAGAATTAGTTAGGTGGCATTGAGCTGGTGGTGCTGGGTGCCAGTACTGGGTTGGTTTGTTTTCTTGTTTATTTTATAAAAGAAAAAAAAGAGATGCACGGGAAGAAAAAATAGCATGCAGGGTGAGAGTAGCTTTTCCATGTATCATAGCATGCTGATTCAGGAGTGGCAGGTCTAGCATTCTTCTTACACACTTGAAGACATTTCCTAGTTTTGATTTGTTTAAGGCACCTCTCTCTGGTCACTGGCTCATGGAGCACTATGCAAACTGGGGATCTTTGTGGCTGCCTGCGTCAAACCAAAAGACAGCAAGAAAACCTCAAGAAGATAGGAAAGACCAGAAAAGAGTTTGTTGGAAAGCTTGCAACACCACTACTCTGGGGAAGAAAATGCTAATAAGAATCATAAGTTCATAGTCCAGATGTTACAGATTCAACTAAATGTGGTTGATACAGATATCACCCAGTACTGTCTCCTCACCCAACCACTTGTGTAGCCTTTCAGAGGCAATTAAAAATGGCCTTAAAGGAGAGATAACAGATACTAAACTGTGTGGGAGAAGAGAGGCAGGAAGCCATGGCAACTCTCATGATGAAACTTGTGCCTTTCCCTGTCTCTTGAGTCGTTCAGTCTGACAATCTTCCGGTCCACAAACCTAAGAATGTTGCCAAAGAGCTGCAGAAAAATAATTTCCAGAAAAGGGTGGCATCTGATTTATTTCCTACATCCTACCCTGTCTTGTTGTGGTTTTGGCTGCAAGACTACAAGTCTAAAACCAAGAGAAGTGTCATCGGCCCCTGGAGACTGTGTCCAAACAATTGAACATGTTTGAAGGAAAGGTTTATTCTTTGGCTCTCTCAATACTTGTAGCTGCCAATTATTGAGTAGTTATGGCCAGATGCAGACGCTCTGTTGTTCGTGGCTGGCTTCTGGGTTCAGAATTATCTGGAATTGTTCAAGAAAGGCTAAGGAGGTGTCCAAACATTTCCTCAAGGTTCCTTTGATATTTTGTGCTGCTGACGGTCTTTAGGCATGAGGGGTTTCCTCAGGAGATATTATTGCCTCATATCTCAGAGATGGGACTAGTATAGGAACTTAAATAGAGAGGAGAGAATTCCTTTTCTGTTCATCTGAGAAACTGGACTCGCTGAGATCTCTTTAGCTGGAGGCCGGCAAGGTTTTGGAAGAGCTGAAAGCCACAGAGTTCATGGCCGGTTCTCAGGCCTTGAATCAAACTCTGCTTTTGCAAGGACATCTTTGGAGTTCTGTAAGTGACAGCAGTAGCAAGCCTCTTTTACACACTGGCTACCTGCAGTGACCACAAGAATCTGGCAGTCCAAATTAAAGGTGAATGCAAAACACAACATCCCTCTTTCCCTTCTCCCTCTTCTGCTCCCTTCAAAAAGAAATCCAAAGATAAAACCTAAGTTGAATCTAAATATCAATTACGAATGCGGCTGAGAGATAAAAAGCCAGAGAGGAGATGTTTTTCTTTCTCTCCTTGTGATGATTCTTTGTCTTGAATTTTCTTTGGATCTTTAGGTTTGAAAGGCTCTGAAGGGTGATGATTCTGACTAGGAACACAACCAAGACCTCTAGGTCTTGTCTCCTTCCCTTCCAGGTATCTTCTCATGAAAATACAGCTGCAGAGTATTATTTGGTCACGGTGAAAAAGTGAATCGTGGAAGACATTACCAGGAGGAAGAATTGTTGTATTTTTTTTCTCTAACCACACACACACAAACTACATACTGGTTTTGGGTCTCTGCAATTTGGACAAATACTTCAGTAAAAGGAAATTCTACGTGCTTTGCTTGGGGAGAATAATCCATCCTTTCAACATTTGGGATGGATTTAGGTCTCTAGGCTTTTGAATTATTTCAATCTAGATCTCAGTAAGACAAGAAAATACATCATGTTCTTGGTGGGCTGTGACCATTGCCTTTCAAGTTGCTCTCCTTCAGATCTTCATTAGTCCTTAGGCTATCATTAAATGCTTGGCAATGGTTGTATCTTGTTCTTTGTTGTTCATGTCTGCAGGTGCATTAGTTATCTAGAGAACTTAATCATTAGAGATTTTTTACAGCGGGGTAGTCCATGCCTTCTGGGAAATTAACTACTTTAAGAATTCCCGTCAAAATAAGACTTTCATTTGCCCAGTTTCAGGTTCTTCCCTTAACAGAGGCCACCCGGTGTCTCAGGCAGGCTCTAGTTCTTGTGTTCTTGGACAGCTCCAAGAATGATATGCAGTCAGGTGACTAGTTGCATCCATGACAGAATAGCAGGTTATATTATTTTGTTAATTTTATACTAAGGAACGGTGTGCAGTCTGGATACGATCTATACCAGAGCAAGAAAGTTTAATGTACAAAATAAGCACTTGAAGTGTGGACTCGGAGCATCACCAAATGAGAGACGTGATGCAACTCTTTGACAGAGATGCCCTTCTCTTATCCTGCTCCAAAAATTGTGATTGTTAAGGAGTCTTCAATCCAATAACAGAGTAATTCTGAAATATTTCCTTGGAGATAATGCTAACACAGAGGAAACTTATCAGCAAGTACACTATAGCCTGCCATTTACCAGCTCTCTTTTCTGGCAGCCATGCTGTAATGCTCCTTTGTGCACCTCTCAAAGCTTCTTACAGCATCAGTTTCAAAGTGAAACACGTTCATTCTCGCAAAGAGTTTTTTACTTTAAAGAAGAAAACGTGGGGAACATCTGATCCTATGCTCTAGGAATCAAGAACCAACAGAATAAGTTTATCCATAAGGCATCCGTGGTTCTAAAGCAGCCCACTTGCCAGGTTCCTAGAAGAGCCCCTAGAAATGGTGAGGTCTGAAGCATCTTTCCAACAGAAGGAGGAAGGGGATTCTACCCCAGCTCTGGTGTGTCAGTAGGTCATTGAAAGATACATATTTCTTCTGCTAGATCTGAGGTAAACATTCACATTAACAGAGTTCTTCCACATTCCTTGCCAGAAGGAAAGAAAATGCCGATTTTTCAAGAGAATCCTTGAATCGCAAGCTGGTTTTGCTTGCAAATCAGAACAGGTAGAGCTTATTCTTCAGGAGCAAGAGAGACACAACTGAAGTGAAATGCAAATAACCGAGATGTCTCACCCCTTCTGACGTTCTAAACAATGAAACCAACTCAGTTACAGGTAACCACGCAGTACAGGTAGAGCCTGACCTCTGCACGGCTGCTTGCATACTCTGCTCATCCAAACCTTCATTCTTGTCTTCCCCTAGCTATGGCTGAGCTTCTTGCACAGAACTCTGCCAGGAACCCCCCGGCTGCTTGATGTCACCTTCCCATCAGCTTTCTGTTCAGAGCATGAAGGGGTGCTACAGAGGAAGGGAGTCACACTTCACTAATCATTAATCTCACAAGCAAAGCTTCAGACAAAACTATTAAAGTTACCAAAGCCGTAAGTATGAGGTAATACTTGTATGAATTCGACACTGATTAAAAGGCAGAACTGTTAGATTTTCCACATGACAAAAGGTTAATAGCGGGGTGCCACAAGGTCCAGTACTAACTGCTAATTTTGTGTGTAATACATTGAGCAGTTATTTAAAAAATGGGTTGAACAATGAGATGGCAAATATTACAGGTGACATGAAAGCAAATAAGTGGCTGGAATTCAGATCCATGCCCAGCTCTCCTAAGAAATCCCCCTGCTCTGCTGCATTTGTTATCGCAGCAGATTCTGTTTGTCCTTTTCCCTGTATTCATGAATGTAACTTGCACAATACAATATCCCAGCAACCTTATGCTTTCCATTCTGCTGAGTGAGGTTTATAGCTTTTCATTTTCAGCCTTGGGCTGACTTGAAAGACTGAATCCATGTCCCAGCCTGCAGACTGGAAGCACTTAATTAGTATGCAGGGCAGGTACTGAGGGAGGCTGTCTCTATGCGACAGCTCTCAATCCACTCTGATTATTATGGCTCAGGCAAGACAGAGTGCAGGGGAAACTGAAAAGAGTGAAAGGGAAAAAAAAAGACTTTGCAGCCTTTTTGGATTAAAAATAAAAATGTATCGGTATAGAGTATCTGGAAATATTAGCCAGCATAATGTATCTGCATCTGTATTACCAGCCAGTCATTCCTGTAGTAAATGTAAAAGCAGATATCTCTAAAAGATGGTCACAAGGAAAGTAGCCAAGCTTCAAATAATAATTACCTGTTGAATTTATTATTTCTGGACTCTTTTAAGGAAGAGTTTATGGCTTTAATACAAAAAGCATCACAGCATCAAGTAAAAATCTGCTCTGCTACTAATTTTCTTGTTTTCTGCTTGGGCAGATGGCTCCCTATCAAGATTGTAAAGCTAAGCCCGTTGTAAATGTGTGTGCTTGCTTGCAGGGGAAAGAACAAGGAAGACAGGGGAATGGAAGATATCATGATTTATCTGTTTTGTTTTAGCAAGGTGTAAAACTATGAGGGAAAAAATACTATCTTCGTCTGTTGTCATTCATCCTGAAGGATAGAAAAATGTGTTTCATAGATAATCAGATCCTCTCCCTTTTTCTTTTTCCAATTATGTGTATCCCAGGTGGCTGCTCATTCATGGCTAAAATACTGCCACTTCTGCGTTGGAATCTAGTGGCTGTTTAACAATGGATTGTTACACTACACAGTACTTTGAGGAGAAAAAGTTACATAAGGAATTGTAACTATTTTTTTCCTAAAATGAGGTTATGAGGATCACTTTTTATAAGGTGGTTTCTTTACCTTATGCTACAGCTCTTGCCTCACCCTCCAAGCCAGTGCTGAGAGTGCTTACCAAGGAAGTCATTGTGGTCCTGAGCTCGGTTTGATGGAGGAGGTTCAATTTGCCATCTTCTTCCTCCCTAGCAGGCTGCCCTAACAGTTTGCAGACTGGTTGAGGTAGGGGCAGCATTTATCTTCTTGTTGGTTCTGTGCTGAAAGGAGCAGAGGCTTCATGGTTCCAGAAGAATGGCAGATGAGAAGGGGCATGACTTGCTAGCCTGGTGCTCACCCTGAAAATGGGATTCCTGGGTTCAACAGCATTTCATATTTCCCTTCCTTTATGCATCTTTGCACAGCTCACCACTCATCCTTTTCACTTGTGTGATTGGGGCATCTCATTTTATTCTGACATGGTATAGAAAGTCAAGGTGCCTAATATTCTTGGGGTCAGGCAACTAAAATGAGCTGTTAAAGCCCCTGATTTTTTTTATCAGCAGCCTATAGGTTATTCCAAAGAGTCCCCATTTTATCAGAAGCAGAACCCAGGATTTTGATCTTGGAAAACTTACTGGGATATTCAATTGTTCCATAGCCCACCTTCTGTCTGGGGAGGGGACCAATTACTTGCATAACACACACACAAAAATTATTAATTTTGATGGTGCAAAACACACCTAGAAACATGAACTCATTTTCTTTCTATTTGAGATAGAAAGAGGCCTGAATTCACCCATCACGAATGGTACATGGATGGCTGATAAAACATCACTCATAAAACATTAACGTCATTGTCCTCATTTTAGGCTGTTTAGGGTTTTCTTCGGCACAACAACTAGGTATGTAGGTGCTCTCTGCCATGTACAGGGTGGTGCAACTGAGTTCCTGGGGCCTGCTCGTTAGCCATGGTGCTCAGCCGGTGTGCTCTGTGTGCAACAAGAATGAATGAATGAAGATTTCAGGGCAATGTAAATCTTGGTATTTCAAATTTCGGAGTGTTTGACTTAGTATTATAATATTCCTCAGCCATAATATTCTTCTAGCGTAATCTCTTTATGTATAATTTCCTGTGTTAATTCCATCACGCGGAACCACGTTAGCTCTCCCGTGGATCATTAGGAGAGCTGGAACCTGGAGGTGCTTGTACAGACCTGTACGGCTTGAGCTAACTGACCTTACCAACAGGCTGCTGTCCTTTATGTGAACCAGCCTCTAAAGGCAAAATGAAACAACCACTTTGCGAAGGGATTTCATGGCTGTTTGCTGTCAATAGAGGAGTGACAGCCTCAGGAAGCCCCGTCCTGGTACCGTATGTGCAGTAATGATGAAAGATCCTCTGATCTTACTCTGCAGCCTGTCTCCTTCTGTATTGTAGAAAGAAACTCCCTGTCAGCTCAGCTCAGCCTGTAGTAGGATGTGCTCAATATGGATGAAATAATAAACAAATGGACCTACTCGCCTCTTGTATGGCCTGAGTGTACCAGGCAGCCACTGCAGACTTATAACCAGCATGAATTACCTAGGGAACAACAACAAAATGTTTCCCTCTGCACCCAGGGCTGCCCTAGCATTTTGTCTGTGGTTCTGAAGCATCAAGGTATGGAGCCATCCAAAAACAAGTGTAAGAAGTGTTTATCATTGACAAAACAACATAACTTTCCATAAGTTATTCATCAGCAAAGACAGAGACATTTATACTGACATTATACAAAGTATCAGCCGGAGGCAGGCAGCACAGAAAATTTCAATTGAAATGATGAAAGTTTGGCAGTTACAAGTAACTAAAACAAGGCCACATAATGGCAAGTGCTTTGTAACTGTTCCTGTCCTGTACCTGCTCTTGATGAATGCCAAACTTCCTTAGGAAGATCTGAAACCTTAATGGAGGAGGTACATGTAGGGACACGGGACTCGCCAAGTGAACAACCCCAAAAGAGACCAGATTTATTTCCCTGCCAGTGTTTAGGGAAATCAATAAACAAACAAACCAGCCTAATAGTTGAAAAATAACATTTTGAAGGGCTTTTGGATTCAATCTCACAGATTTTTGTTAGCAGGGGAGGTTCAAAAAATTATATTGATTATCTCTATTCAGCATTTTTAGTCAGTATAAACTGAGTTATGAAGACCGTGGTGTGAAATACAGGCCCCTAACAAAACAATTTGCTTATTTTGGTTGTTGGCTGGAAACAAAACCACACAGGCCAAATATAAAATTGAATCATTTTATCTTGCAATTTCCATCAGTTTGTGTCTTCTGTAATTTACTAGCATTTGTGCAGTGCTGCTGATCATGAAGTGATTTATCATCGATGTATTCCAGGACGTTTTAATAACTGAATTTTAAAAATAGATATGTCCTCAGCTCCTTTTTGTCAACCAGCTAATTGGAATCGCTGCTGCAGTGCGTGGTGTTACTACCCATATTAGGTGGGATTTTCAAAAGTCCCAGCTTGTGAGCAGAAGAGCTGCCTTGGTTCGTTCTGCTCCACCTGAGAACAAAATTCGAACTGACCGTGGTTGGCCCTGTTCCCACTAATATTGTTAGGAGTATGCTGATCGATTTTCTGGCTTCATCGATACTGGACTGTTTCAATCTGAAATCAATGATCTGCCAGTTCATGTGACAGCAGTTGGAAGAGGCAAATTTGGCCGTTTCTCAGTGTTTTGGGGATGTACTGGCCTTAAACTTAGACCTTTCCTTGTAGGTTTATCCTTCCTGGTTTACCTGATGAAGGTAACAGCAAAGTTTATCCGACCCATTCTAAAACTGGAGCTGCTGTGCTGTACTTGGCGTGTACCTGTACCATGCACCCATTTCACACTGGTGCCCACGTCCTAGGTTTTACTAAAGGGCAAACAAAACAGGCCTTGGGGTGTAAAATCTTGCTTCAATTTATAGGCAAACAGTACAAATCCAGTCTGTGCTTGACCTTTCCAATCACGCTGCGTGTCCCCAGAGATGTTCTGTCAGGGCTTTCTGGGCTTGCCAGGGTCACTTCCCAGTGATCCTGGCATCCTGCTGGTGGACAGTGAGAAGCAGGACTTGATGGGAGAAGAGATGGCAAAGTGTGAAGGTGTTTCTACACACAGAAGGTCTTTCTACACAACTCCCAAACCTTCTGCTATATTCTTATTAGTGCCCCAATTACTTTTTGCTGAGAATAGGTTTGTTGCTCTGTTCTGGGCTTTTTCCAAAAGTAAGGAGCTAGTTGTGAAGTGAATAGGACAATAAGATAATGGGGCTGGGACTGGGGGGGATGAATGCCCTCCAAGAGGCACTGCAGTTCAGAGAGGAGCTTTCCTGGAAGAACAGGGGAGGGCCCATATCAAGTGCATGTGACCCTGTGACTGGAAAGTGCTAACTAGCTTGGGCTTCTGAAGCCCATGGAGATTCCTGGGGAATAAGACATCTGGCATGAGGAACTGGAAGCTTGGGTCATGAGGGAAGAAAGAGTGGTGAAGGGAAATGGAGAATGGAGCACTGACAGTGGCCATTTACCCATGGTTGCATTTCTTCTTAGGCATCTCCCCAGCAAGGAGCCAGACCCACTGCCTATGCTGGTTCTAGCTTTTGAGAAGTTGTTATGAAGGGCTCTGCTTGCAGCATCTTTTCTGGGTGGAAGGGCTTTCAGGGACCCCAGTAAAAGCTTTGGAGGACGTGGTAGCCTTGTTCAGTTGATCAAAAGCTCGTTCATCCCCTGATGCTCGCAGGGCAGCTCTTGCTCTGCTGTTCTTACCTGCTCATTCACTATGTGCTCAGGGAGGAAGGGCACAGCCCGACTCCTCCAAAGGTCCTCAGACTTGAGTAGTGTGTGTAGCCCACATCACAGTGTAGTCACTGGCAATGGAAGCAGAGAAAATGAAATCCTAACTTAAAATAGCCTCTGCATGATGTATATTTTACTGCGTTTTTCAAGGTGGAAAACCAGGATAAAGAGAAATAATTACAAGTGGGGGGAATGCATTGCTGCATATGTGCGTCTCTGTGCGTTTGCTTGTGAGACAAACTGAGTCGTATTCAACATCTAATTACTCAGATTCGTTAATGTCATGATAAGATACAGCGATAGCAATTCCTGTGAATTGAGCAAAAAGAGGAACACAATCTCCGTGTCAGTTAGGATTACATCCTACAGCCTTAGTACTATTCCTTTCTCTCCCCTGGCCTGTGCTAGAGGCTTTGTGCTGCTAAAGGGAGGTCTTGTAAAGGAGGTCCTCCTTTATCCTAGCTGGGCTCTCCTAATGCATAAAGTTGAAAACCACATGGCAAAAAATACACAAGCAAAATTATAGCGAAGCAAAATCCCAATGATAAAAGCACGTCTTACACGTCTTAAATACATTTAAATAGGAAAAGGAAGGCATTCATATTAATGATGCTATTAGAAAACATCTTTAGTTCTAGATTTTATAAGGTATGCACAAAAATTCAGAATCCATCATTTTAGGAAACTCTTGTTATCTCCAAACACATCTTTACTTTGGCCCAGGTTCAGCAAAGCATTTGAATACAGACTTGAAATCATTCATATGCTAACTGCCCTTATTTGATTGGGTCATAAAGGAGCAAAATGCTCACTGTTTATGGAAAGGACTTGGGAAACCATAACTTCCTGCATTGCATAAACTTCCAAATTCCAAAAAATAGAAACTGAGACAGGTTTGGCTCACGTTCCTCCAGTATACGAGGTCTGTTAAGGCAGAGCAATTGGCACAGGAGGACTGACTCCACTGGAGGCACAGTATGGGGCCGCTGTAAGTGCTTCTCCTGCAAGTGCAGGAGGTGCAGGAATGGTGGAGTCACCTGGAAGTAGGACCTGCAATGCTGGGGCTCCTGGCTGGCTGCACGGAGGCGGCCTGAGGCTGACTGGCCATCATTATCTGAGCAGCAAGTGTTGGTTTGGCTGAAAAAAACAGACTTCCATATTCTGGAAAGTTCCCTTCCTACTGTTCTGTGAGCTCTGTGTAGCTTTGCCAGCAGGAGCTGTGCAGACTCAGAAATTCCTCCTCTTTTTCTTTTGTTTCAGTACAGGAAGAATTAAAGTAGATTCAACGGGGACCAGCCTGCAAAACTGTCAAATCCAAATGAAACCTGCAACCTGGCAGACAACTGGCCCTAGCTGTAGTTAGTGTCGGTCCCAGGGTATGCTGCTGGAAGTGTGGTTATTAATTCTTACTGTCCTGGCCAAAATCCAATGTCATTATTTTCCACCTCCTTGAAGCTTTTCTCTGCACTTACAGCAATGTGTAGAAATTTTATTCATCCCCTAGCCTAAGCTGGTGCGGTGTTGCTTGTGTGATGCCCGAGGAGATAACAAACTGATGGTAAGCAATCTGATTCCAATGTACACACCTGGGGTGAGACTTACACCCCTGAGCCCCTGCACAGGGCGTACTTACAACTGCTATACTCAGAGCAGAAGGAGCTGAACAAGGTTAAAGCTGAAATGGTGTAGAGTGGACAAAAAAGGATACTGTGCAAGCAGATTTTTCTTCTGACTCAGCCTATGGAGCGGATCTAGCACACAAACGAGCACGTGTTACAGCATTTTAAGGAGTACAGCAAGGCCCATCTCTGCATTCCTGGGTGCCTCTGCTCGGTCCAAAGGGCAGACCTGCTTCAGCAGAGCCCATTGTTTGCTTTGGAATCTCAGGGATTAAAGGTGTCTGTAAGTGTCAGTAATTCTCTTGGTTATTGTTAAATATTTCCTTTTATTATCTGTATAATAGGAGGCAGAGCTTAGAAAAAACAAGGTGAGTTCTCAAGCGCACCCTGGCCGTTTCCTGGCTGCGAGCACAGGAATGTTCTGTGCGTGAGGAGCCTCCGACTCACACGTCCCAGGAGAGCGGCCTGACCACCAGGCTGCAGGCTGTTTTGAAGGCAGGCACTCTCCACCCTTCCTATTGAAACCGTGCCATGGTGCAGAAAATAATTTAAGTTCATTGGGCCAGAGAGAGAGAATGGGAGACACGGAGAGCGAAGACAACGTAAGAGAAAGCATGACTGTACTAGTTAAGGCACCCATCTGGCAGAGAGATTCTTAGATTCCCTTCCCAGCTTTCACAACTGTTTCTTAAATATTTCATATAAATAGTCACTGGATAAAATACAGAAACAGATGTTTTGGATACCGTATTCAAAGGTGCCTAATTTTTCCCATGCTCTATATAGGAAATCTAGACAGAACACGAGGTTCTGAGTTCCCCTCTAGGAGCCCCATACCTTTCGCTTTGGCTCTGCTAGGTGTAAGTCCTGGATAACTGAGCGCCTTATCGGACCCGATCCTCATGCTGACACCTCAAAAATCTATTTTAGAGATGTACTTTCTCCATCACATTTCCATTCCCACTGTATTTAGCACTGGCTTTTTCATATTCCTTCTTACAAGTGCCCCATTATTGCTTTGGCTCTTCCAGATAACTAAAATTAAAAGCTGCAAAAATCAGGTCAGATTTTATCTTCGACTAGGGTAAACTTTTTTTACTTTATATTTCACTTGCTAGAGAATGCAGCCATTTTCCCACTACAGAAGCTTGACTAAGCTTATTTCCAGATAACTTTAACAAGCTAGATTGAAGTTGTTTTTCTAATCAGAAATGCTTGTGATACAGTGCCCTGTTTACGTATTTCTCCAGAAGACAGCCTGGACTGAAATAAACATGCACCTTCCAGCTGAAGTTTTCGTTTATATTTGGAGAGAAACTGACTTTGGAAAACATTTGGGGAAAGTCACAGGACTTTTTTCCCTTTTTTTTTTTTTTTTTTTTCTTTTTTGGAAAACCAGAGC
Source organism: Anas platyrhynchos (assembly GCF_047663525.1). Classification (NCBI taxonomy): domain Eukaryota; kingdom Metazoa; phylum Chordata; class Aves; order Anseriformes; family Anatidae; genus Anas; species Anas platyrhynchos. The sequence goes on from NC_092591.1 coordinate 23,278,260, forward strand.
ATTTTCAATACGTTTGGCTTCTTGGGGAGTTCAGTTTCTGCTGTTGTTCTGGAGCTTTGCAGTCATTCCCTTAAGCTCAACCAGTTCATCAGGGGGTGCTAGGAGGGGTTTGGTGACCGCAGGTAGCTTACAGGTGTGAGGGATGTTTGAAGTGGGCTATCACAGCGATACATCAGTCACAGGGCAGCAGTGAGAGCCAGAAAGGAGCAACTGATTTTCAAATGTAGTGTCTTATTTAAGAAGTAAGACTTTATTTCTGAGAAATTGAGGAATGGATGTAATAAAAAATAGTATTTATGGGTTGGATTGTCTGTTACCAGAGGCCAGGCTCTCTAACATCTCGAAATACCTTGACAGTCGTGCTTTTAAAAGCAAGGAGAAATGGTGTGAGCTTGTGCTGTTATCAAGGTGATGATGAGTTTGTCCATTTCACCAGCTTTCAGGTCAAGAACTGTCTGCGTCTGGCGGGTTTGGAGACGGGAAGGCTTCTGGGTGAGATTAGCACATGGGAACAGGCAGTGAGACCAAACGTGCCATCTTACAGGGGTGTTCAATGGGGAATTTCCATACGAAATCCACACTTTGTTCGGTGTTCCTGATTTTCTCAGCGAGCTTTTTGAAGCCTTTTGGAATTCCTGTGCCCCGAGGTAGCTGCCCGGCCGCGCGCTGCCAGCCTCGAGCGGGGCTGCTCTCTGCTCACACGATGCTGTGAGGTGCCGGAGCCCAGCGGGTGCTGCCCTGGCTCTGCTGGTGGTGACCGCAGCCGGGGCTGCTCTCCCAGGGAGCACTTACGGGGATGGTGAGGAGAAGAGCTGCTGTCACGGGAAGAACCAGCTGCAGAGGAGATCGCTGTAGGGCACAAAGAAGTATCTCTTTTGGCTGGGCCACAGCATCTCATCTGGTCTCCAGCCTTGCCAGGACAGAGAGGAAAGAATTTGACTGCAGCGGTTCAGAAATTGCGCAGGTGCCAGTATGTCCTTTCCAGTCCCTGTTCTGGAAGCAGCTCCTCCATCTCCAGTTACACACGAGCACTGTAACACGCTTTATTACTTTCTCAAGCTGCAGCTTATTTCCCAGGTTCATTTGTATCATTTTCCTGGATGAAAGCTGGTTCCAAACGTAACAGTGTGCTGGCTTTAACCCCATTCAGCATTCAGCTTGAGAAGAAATTATAGGCACAGGCAGTGGAAGGGGACAGGATGGGGCCTTGTTTTAATCTAGGCAAACAACCGAGCAGTTTTCTGCACATTTGTTCAATAAAAAAGTATGACTAGGGGAAAGGCAGCTCGCAATGGATGTGATTTCAGAGCTCTGAAATCCTGTCAGAGGGAAGGAAAGGAGAAAGATGTTTCCATGTGCATTTCAAAGCCTCAATTATCACACATGGATGGTGAAACTTTAATTGGAGATTTGAACATGCCTGGGGTCAGGAATAACTGGCATTCGGTGTATATATATATTTTTGTTTTGTTTTGTTTTTTTCATAGGAATGCAGGGGAACCAATATTTACAGCTTTACCAGGTAGACAAACGTTTATGTTGCTCCATCCCGAAACGTCAGAAGAAATCCTAATCTGAAGAAACGCAGCCAGTCTGTAGGAGGAGGCAGTAGCTGGGCAATTGCACTACAGATTAACGCCATAAAACAGCACAGAGACAAAAAACCTCCCCACACTCTGCATGAGCACAAACAGTTTGAGAATAAAATCTAGTTAACTAGCTCTAAATTTTAGAGGGATGCTAAATTCGATACTTCTATATTTGTGGGGAATGTTGTGGGAACTCTAAAAAGGTCAGATGTCCCTTTGGTTTGGTTCATTTCTCCTTCAGAGGGGTCCGCATCCAGCAGCAGGAGCACAACTCGGAGATTTCCATTGGAAGTGATGAATTTTAACAAGCCTATCTGGACCCCAAGTTTCCCTTGGTCTTTGATAAAAGGGCTGACCAGGGTTTACGCTACTTAGCCTGTGAACCATAATAATAATAAATGGGGAAGATAGTCAGGATTTATATAGCCTTATATTTAATATGGGGAGTTTCTGGAAGGAGTCTGGAAGTAGGGACTGCTGCCCAGACCCCTCGCTTTGGCCAAGCTGTTCTTGGCAGGTCTCAAAGAGGGTGGTGAAAGCGCAGCTTTAAGCCATCCTTGCATCATCCTGGGGTTGTCTCCCTGCCAGCGTGGTCCCTCGTGTGAACTGTAACACCACCAGCGCTACTGTATTTTGCACCGGCTACCAGTGGACCCAAGCAACCAGTCTGGTAACTGGGGATCTGTGAGCGAGAGGGTCACTTCAGCCATTTCTAAGCCCTGTTATGTCTTTCGCTAGGTCTCGGGCAATGAAGTGCCACTGCAGTCCTTACAGTGGCTGTAAAATAGCTGAGGCTTTTTTCCTTCTACGCTGGTTGATCCGCAAGCAGCTGGCTGAACGGCCTTGCAGATAATGTGGCAAAAGGAGAAAAAAAAAAAAAAAGCAAAAGAAACAGCTCTCAGTGTCTGGAGGAGCTGGCCCAGATGCCTGTGTGCATATGCAGATGTTTGTGATCGCAGCGAACGTCCCCAGTTGCTGCAAAGGTCACTTTGTCTGAGATTTTTCACTTGCTTCAGAATAAAGGAACCTGGAGAATGTAACGAGGGAAATGAGGGCTGAAAATTGTTTCCTAATGTCCACGAATTGCAGCACCAAGCTAAAGGGAAAGCGTTCAAATCCCTCTCTGCCCTCTTGGATAGGATTCTGTTTGTAGCTCTGCAGTAATCAGCAGACATCAGTGTCTGCTACAACTGAGTATTTTTGGTATCTAATTGGCACTTAGATCCCAACGTGATATGAGCTTTAGAAATAGCTAAGGCAGATAAATATTGCTGCTTCTTTTCCTGTGTATGTGTGTCTGTATCAGCCGTGTGAAGCTGTGGATTAATGTGAAAAATTCCCGGCTGATTTTAATGGGATGCGTCTCTGTGCAGAGAACGTGCTTCATTCAAAGCTGCAGTAACGTATAGAAGGGATATTTTTTTTTCCTTGTGCTGCGAACATCTAGATCAAATTCCCAAAGTATTATTTGTGCAAAAGCTGTGAATGCTCCCAGCTTGCAAATGAAGTCAAAGCCTTGTTAATGTTTACAGTAAAACAGCTGTTCTCAGCATTTCTCCCCGAGCCTCAGCTACTTCAGCTCTGCCATACTCAGCCTTACATCATAGCAGCTGCAATAATAAGAGGCTGAAAGAGGTCAGAAGCAGCCAGTCCTGCTAAACCACACCTTTGTTTAAAAGAGATTTTGGATTGTAAAATGTCTCAACTGCTAAATTTTTCAGCCTGACTGGACTCCATACATGGGCTAGGTCTTCAAAGACCTAGCTCACCGAAGGCGCGCAGGCACCGCCGGCACGGAGTAAATCAGAACACAGGCTCTTTATACGTTTTCCCAGGAAACTTTCTATAGATCCAGCCTGGGAAAGGTTCCAAAGCTTTGCAGAACTAAAGATAACAGTAATAAAAAAAAAATGGACTAGAGCACGCTGACTTGTAGAAGAAATTGCTGAGCCTATTATATCTGCGTGGCAATGCCTCGGTAATTTGTGTGGCAAGGCTTTGCTAATTTCTTCTGATAACAGTAAGATCGCCTCAGATTACGGAATTTTTCCAATTAGCAGGTATGTAAACAAAAATCTAAGAAAAGAGAAAAGCATCGGTTGTGTAGGCTGCTTTCGAGGCTGTAATTTCTTTGTAAACATTTATGGTCGCTCAAGTAAGAAATGCTACTGGATATATCTTGTAAAAATAATTGGGTGTTAGCAGAATGTAACTCAGAGTATTCCACTGCTCAGCCTCTTTTGAGAGGAGAGAGGCCATCATTTTTCTGCTAGCAATGAAGCGTAGGATCTACCGAGGTTCTGCAGTTGTCTGCATTGTAGGAAAACATAAAAATAGTTTAGAGTCAATTTAAGACCATTTTAACATTAGATATCATACATGTGATTTACTGAAACCCTTTCTTCTGTTGCGTAGTGGTGGGAGCTATGTTGCTTAGCACATACGAGGGACTGTTCCTTGCTGATTTATTACACCATCTGGGAACTGACTAAAAGTTGTTATTTTTATTTTATTGAAAATGAACATTTGAAAATTGAAGTCGAAAGAAAGTGGGGTCTGTGTGGCTGAAAAGTTTCCAAGCAGGTTTATAGGCCCGTTATGCCTTGTACAAAGGCTTATTTTAGCAGAAGCTTCGCAGCTAAAATCAAGTCTGAACATTGCAGTCACCTCCCAGATGAGACGCAGCTGCCTTCTGGGGCCTGGCAGTTCACGGGGTGATGTCACACCCTGCCAGATGATGTCACGGCTGTCTTGGGCTGATGTCACACCCTGCCAGGTGATGTCACACCCTGCCAGACGATGTCACAGCTGGCCTGGGGCAGGGCAGTAGGCTGGGGCAGGGCAGGCTGTGGCAGCTGGCATGCTCGCCGAGCTTTGCAGGCACCACAGCATGACTGACTGCAGCAGAATGATTTAGAAAGAAATCCCAAATGTGCTTTTCAGTAAAAGAAAGAGAAGAAGAAAGCAAGAGAAGCCAAAGAAGAGACAGGAGAATTTGTAGATTCCATTAGTACAGCTATTTCTGCAAAGACAGTAGGTATATGGTGGAAATTATTGGGTCCAAATTGTAATAAAGCTGAATACAGTTTCGGTTATGACACAAGCTTGCAATGAAAGAATTCTTTGAGATCCTGATGATGTCAGGGTGTCGCTGTGTGAGGCATCGACCAGCACAGTAAAGCACGGACCCTTTCTTGAAGCGTGTAGAGGCTAAAGGTACAAGGCCCAGGCAAAGGCAGTGATGTGAAACAGAATGGTCATGCAAATTGTTCAAAGTAACCATACATATGGCAGCTCTGTACTCCTACCAAAAAATATCATGTCTGGGGGAACAGTCGCCAAAAAAAGAGTTTACGTACTTTGAGATCTCTCTCTATAATGTACACATACCCAGTAATTACGTGTGCGTTTTGTGTATGTAATCTAACACTGAGCACTTTTAAAAATGCACACGTCAATGACATGAACCTTTTGTAACTCTACACCCCAGCTAAATATGACTTCGCAGTGTGCATTTTTCTCTGGGCTTCACGAGTACATTCAAAGCATGATCAGCTTGTTTCTTCTGGCATAAATTGTCAGCTGAAGCCCTGAATAAAAATATTGCTTCTTCTCTGTCATGTTGAGAGAGCATATTCCAACTCGCTCACTCTAGGTACAAATGTGTCTGTCACGTTTGAAAAGGTAACAGTTAAATGCATGTTTCTGCTGTCAGAAAAGCAGCAGTTAAACCCTAAATAATATCTATAGGATTAAGATCCAGGAACCTTACTAGAAATCTATATGTAGTTATCTTTCCACATTTCCTCCCTATCCCCTGTCACAGACCATGAAAGAAAATACAAGGAGTGCTCTAGCATGTATGCTTATCTCATTATCTCCATTTTCGGGTAAGTGGAGCGAACAGTTTCACCTCAGTAGGTTTGTAGCAAAATAATACACATTCCTCTGTGCTGGAGGAATGACAAAAGCAGGATTGAGCCCAGAACGGGGGCAGGAGGGGAGAGACGGGAAGGTTTTTTAAAAGAGTTTCCTGAATAATCAGGAAATCCAGTGAGACAAACAGAATGTGTGGAGAGCAAGCCAGAATTATCAAATTACCATGACAACCGTAGGCAAGAACCCAGGGAGAATCAGGTAAAGAAATTACAGTAGAATTACAGTTAACTTCATATTTATTTATTTAAAAAAAAAAAAAAAAAGCCCAGGCAGTCGAGAAGAAATATTTCCTTTGGCCTAGCTCGGGCTGGTTCAGGGGCTCGTGAAACGCAGCCTTGTTTGCGATTTTGGAATTGCTTTGCAAATGTGTACAAGTAGCTTTTAGCTGGATTTGCATATGCAGATTGTTTTAACCAGCAGGGCTTGATGGCAGATACAGAACTCCGAATGACAGATGCCTTAATTTGTTTGGAAACAGAAACTGAAGGAGGATGCAAAAAAGGTGAAGAGTTTGTGTGTGTGCGCGCAAACCTGGGCGGTTGTGTTATTTCTGCAACTCCCTCATCTGACATCTCCCCCGTGCGTTTTTCGAGTGGCCACTTTATTCAGTCCAAACTCAGCTTAACACGATCACAACCAAGAGCCTCGTGAGCAGGGAATCCACCAAAGAACAAGTGAAACTAAAGCGAAGTGAAACTAAAATAAGTGAGAGTGGCGGCGCTCATTGAAAAAGCTGCAGGTTAACCATCAACTGGCAAAGCAGATTATCTGTCGGGTTTCACTTGAAAGCTCGTGGGGTGGAGGTTGACTTCCTTCTGTTTGTTCAGCTTTCATGTGCCGTTCCACGTAATACCGCTCACATATATTGGAGAGGCGAAAGTATACGGTTTGAAGGGCAGACATCCGTGTTTAGAGAAGAAAAGGGGAATTTGTTCATTGGGGGGGGCTGTTGATTTTTCCCAGTTTTAAACAAAGCCCTCGAAACCGATAACGTTCCAGCAGATAAACAAAATTCCCTCGAGGCTTTATCTTTCTTGGGTTTTGCTTATAAATGCTTATTGCTTTCGTATCTGCTCCGAGGACACGGCTGTGTGCCCGCCTCCACCTCTTGCAGCGCTCACAGGGCAGGGATGCGCCCGTTGTGTCCGCCCTGCTGGCGTGCCCAGGCTTCGCCTCGTCACAGCGGTGCTCCGCTGCAGCAAGGGGTCTTCAGGGAACCCAGAGTTATTGCTGTAGTGCCACCAGGGAGAAAGGACATGTGGAAAAGAGAAAGAGGAAAGCAAGTATGAATCCTGGCTAAAATATTTGCCACCTGTGTTTTTATCTGTGCTTGTTCAGAAGTAGATGTGCACGCTCATTTCTGTGCTCAGTCAGGCTGTGCATAGCTCACGGCTGCGTTTATTTTAATCTAGGGGATGGGAACGAGCTGAGATTCACTCTCAGGACTTGCATTGTCACCGAGATCTCTTTTAGACATGCAGTTTTATGTCACACAGCTCGTTCCCTTTACTCCCATTAGCCACACACGGAGCCCACATAATGCGTCTGATCCCGCTAGCTGTCCAGCGCCCTTAATGAGAGCTAAAGGCACCGGGCATGGCGCAAGAGCCCGTGGCAAATTAATTCCTTGCCACCATCTGAAAACTGTGCGTGGGGCTACTGCGGGGAGGAAAGGGGGAGGGCCCTGTGATTATGCTGGGAGATCCTGAACTGGGAGGGAATTCTGCAGAGACCTGGCAGGGAGAAGGTCTCTCCTCCTCCTCCTCCTTCTCCTCCTCCTCTTCCTCTTCATCCTCCCTCCTGGCCTGGCTCCCCAGCTGCACAGGTACGTGCTCATCTCCTTCCCAGCTCTCTGGGGGAGCCACGCACAGAGGCTCGCCCTGTCCTTTCAAACCAGCGCTTCCTGCCCGGCCTTCAAGAGTTAACCTTTTCTAGAACATTTATTTCACCATCTCAGGGAAAGGAAAAAAAAAAAAAAAAGGAAAAAAAAACCCTGCAGAGCTGAGAGGCTGCAGATCACAAGGCCATTCTGATAGCCTCCTGTCCCCATGGCAACAGCAACGGCATTTATCAGTTCCTTATGAGAGCAGGCACAGCAAATCTGCATTGCACATGGCAGCCTTCCAGCCTTTCAAATGAAAGAGCACTTTGAACTGCTGCCAAGTGTGGAAGGAGCAGAGCTGTCAGGACTGCTTAATGCTGGCAGTTTGTACTTGGGAGCCGTTCAGTTCCCAGAATCCCTGGGCCGTGGCAGCCCGCCAGGTACTTAGCGGAAGCTCCAAACTCACCCCCCGACCATTCACTGCGGCGCACTCAAAATTTTCCACATGTACCATGTCACAAGTGCAGACTGTACAATGAAAGCAAACGCCTTCTGCTCGGGATCCTAATTTTATTAATAATCTAGGAAAAAGCAATCGGAGCGGAGTTGGCTGACAGCAGTACAGTGTAGCCACTGTTTATAACTCCGGGTGCGTGTGTCAAATGCGGATTTCATCCTTCAGAAATAAAATTAGCTCTGACAACAGGGGCTGCGCAGCCCCGGATTTGCATGCAGAGCCTGAGAGCAGGGCGATCGGTGGCAGCAGAAGGGAGAGCGTGGTAATTTACAGTGGAATATTTTTTAGCAGGCATCATCAAATGCATAGCAGCGAGGCGTGGAATAGAAAAAGAAGACGGTATTGCTGGCTGGTAAATATTTTCTGCCCTTACCCTCTGCGTTTTGCTGACATTGTGAGAATCTCGGAAGCTGGCTGATGAATGTAGCAGAGATACATGGCTCTTGGTGGGTTTCCTTTCAATGGAGAGTTTTCATGTGAACTTTTTATTGTTCTGCATTACCCAAAGCACAAGGGCTTCTATTGGCAGAGGAAACAAATTGGCACAGTTCTGCCTTTTTTTTTTTTTTTTTTTTAATCTGCACTGAGATCAAGGGCAAGGGCTTCATTTTCCAGCACTAGTCATAAGCCTTTAGCACAAATAGAATGAAAATTGTCTGTCGCTCAGGCAGTTGGACAGGGTTCAGGAAAACTATGTCTGGCACTAATTCCAAAGGGAAGGTTTGGTTCAATCCAGCATCATTAATTTCAGTAAACTGTTTTCACTAGTCTATATCCCACTGTTCAAGAGCTGTTTATTATCTTTTACTAAATAATGCCTTTTGGAGGACGGAGTCATGAAAAATACCTTACACGACGTGTGTGTACGGGTACTCTCGGATGTACGTATCCGTATAAATAGATGCAGTACACATGGATGCACCTCTATTTTTTAACTTTTCCTGTTTTTCTTAACAATTGCTTGTTTCTTACCTTGCCTTCCCGTTGCAAAACACATCTATAATGCCAAACAGAAAATAGTAAAAATAGCCCAGGAGGAGAGAGAGAGAGAGATGAAAAACCCTGGAGCAAAGACAATCTCCACAAATTTGTGAGATTCACCACAAAACAAGGAAATGTAGTGCCTCTTTTTCAGCTCGCAGCTATCTTTGTCTGCTGCTTAAAGACTTGACTTAATTCACCCAGGCAGTAGTGTCTAAAAGTAATACGCCAAGACAGTTAATTTTGGCACTTAGTCTCCCTTAGGAATTTTACCAACAGTCTTTGCAAAGAAAGTAAATGATCTTTTTTTTCCTCCCCGTTTCCCCCCATAGCTCATCTTGATATGTCCTAATAAAAGGAACTGCCTTCCCCTCCCTTCTGTTCTCACCCTTGTCCTGCGGCCGTAACATACTGCGGTCAGTAGCAATGGCAAGCAGCATTTATAACGTGCTCCTGGAGAAAAAGTGGCTCAGGTCTTTTCAGATGGCCTAGTTACAGAGGAAAAGCAGGTTGTGCCCTGTGAAATAACTTTGCAGGCTTTGGCTTCTCCTCCTCCCTTCCTCCCTCTCTTCCTTCCTTCCTTCTTTCCTTCCTTTCCTTTTTCTTTCTTTTCCTTTTCTCTCTCTCTCTTTCTCTCTCTCTCTTTCTCCTTCTCTCTCCTTCTCTCTTTCATTCTCTTTTTTTCTTTCTTCTGTTCTTTCTTCCATTCTTTCTTCCCTTCTTTCTTTCTTTCTTTCTTGCTTTTCTTCCTCTTTCTTTATCTTTCTCTCTCTCTCTCTCCCCCCCACCTTCTTCTCTCTTTTAATTTGCTTCCCCTCCTTCCCACCTCCCCCATTTTTGGAAAACACAGTAAAGTTTTGTTCAGTTCTCAAGTGTTATTAATCACTGGTGGAGGCCAAAAGCAGGGATATTTTTCTTGGCAGCACGTTTTGATAAACAATCTGTGTATGGGGTGAAGGGAGGGGGGAGCCTGTCTTGCTGGTAACTAAGCTAATGTTTGGCAGATTCTTAACTGTCACGAAAGTGCAAGTGGCTCTCAGTGGGAATAGCTTTAAAAAAATGTACTGATTCGCTTGATTCATTATTGTTGATTGTTTACTACGTCCACAGGATGTAAGATGAAAACAGTCCAGGGATAAAGTAAAAATAACAACAGCGGAGGACCCAGCCTCTACGTATCCAGGCACAAAACATACTACCCAGTCCTTAGTCCCTCATGGAGCCAGCAGAATTCATTATAGGTGTCTTACTTTGCACTGTAAGATTTGGCAAAGGTTAACATGCAGAAATCTGCGCTTGCAGACAGGTTTTAAAACCATAGAGACAGCTGTACGAACATCCGCTTGGGCTGGGTCTCAAGGAGAAGCCATAACTGCTTTCTGGGGCAAAAATGGGGCATTTGGGTGGCTGTGGGGTTGCGAAGTTACCTCGGTGTGCAGCCGCAGGGCAGGCACGCCGGGAAGAGTGGAAAGCAAAATTGTGGCAACAGCCACAGCAAAACTGGATGGTACAGCAGGCAGCGTCCTTTGAGAAGTGTGTTGGTGCTGCAGAGCGAAGAGAGAGTAAGGAAGGATGGAAGGAAAAGAAGGGAGAAAAAGGAGGAGGAATGGAGAAAGGAAGGAAGGAAGGGATTGAGGTTAGGAGGAAGGGAGGGAGGGAGGAAGGAAGGAAGGAGGAATTCCTAGGTAGGCAAGCGATCGGCTCTGTGTATGTCAACAAGGCTCACTACCTGAAGAATGGTAGGAAAAAACAGAATTATAATGAGACGAGAACTGAAACGATAAACAGAAACACGTAATTACACTCCTATTCTTTGTAACTAGGTGTTTTGACACTTGCTGGCAGCTCCTGGTAGAAGACAATGTTGTTTAACTTTTAATTTGACAAAATTCTGCAACTCCTTCCTGAAGTGTTTGTGTTTTCATTTGCTGAACACACTCCCTTTACCACCAAGTGCTCTGCTCATTGCTAATCTCTGCGTTGTTTTGAAGCCAGTAATTTGATTGTGACGGATTTTATTTTATTTGCTGTACTGAGGTAAATCCATGTAAATCACACTCTTGGGAGTGCTCTTCCCTTCTGGTTCTTGCATTTTTTTCCAGCCGTAGCTGCTGCTTTGACCAAAGCTGCTGGGGAAGGAGCCGTTTCTGTAGGTGAGCGCCTCCAGACGGAGCAGCTGCTGTGCCCGCTGCCCCCATCAATGCCGCAGGCACGCAGGAAGGAGTTAAGCTGGGAGCATTCAGGGCAAGGCCCAAACTGCCCAGATCATGGGCTCCTAATTATTTCTGCTTGAGCACTTCAGGCCTGTCCTATATTCCGCGTAATTAACACTGGGCTGCAGATCAATAGCCAGCAATACTCTCGCATCGAGGTCAATGGCAATCCCAGCGTTTTGGGACGCTCGTGCGCGGTGGCACGGAGCAGAGCCTGGCAGACCTGGGGTTTGGCCAGGCCCGTGGATTTTGGCCCTTTTTCCTTCACGGTGCATTGCACCCTCTGCTAGTTGGACTACAAAAGGTGCTGGCCAACTTACATGCTCCATGTTTCTATGATCATTCCGACTCCTTCGCTCAAATCCAAGCTTCACCTGCTGCCCTAACGTTACGCAGATGCTTGTGCCCGTTTGTAATACAGTGGGTGAGAGGAATCAAGGGAAAGGGGTTATTGGGTGGCAGTCTTTATCCTAGCACTGAAAGGAAGGAGTTAGTAGATGTTACTTCTGATAGCGAAAATTAGATTCTGGGTCCAGTGGGACTCCTGGCAGGTCGTAAACTTCGGGCACTCCGCGCGGGATCGCCATGCAAAGTGCTGACTCGCCTTTCTGTGCAAAGAGCAATACGTACGCATCAATTGTTCGCTGCTCCAGCTCCAGCTCTCCTTGTGCTTCCTCCCTCTTATTAAACAAGCAACTGTCTTTTTTTTTTTTTCTTTTTCCCCTTTCTCCCCCCTCCCATGCTATTTTTTGTTTGCCCGCTTCTTTCTTTCATTTAGCCAGATCAGGCACCTGAATGGCTTCATTGTTTGGGCTTCCTCTTTCCCTCCTCCAAACGTAATTTTAATTCCTGGATTATTTCAGAGCTAAATCAACACCAGCCACGTTCGGTATAAATCCAGCGAGACTGATCTGGATTGCCCCTGCCCCGCCGCCGGTGTGGTGAAGGACGGGGAAGAGGGAAGGTGAGCAGCAGAGCGTGCCGCTACCCCGCAGGAGCCGCGCTGCCGTGGGTTTTAGCTCCGTCACGTTGCCACCGTTCAATCTATTTTCCCCTAACAGATGAGATTGATCCTGACAACTCGTTCCCTGTGAAGGTGCCACGGCGTGGCATTTATTTGCATTTACATTGCACTTCTCTTCATCAATCAGCTCGCAGAGATCGCCGCCGCTGCTAGCCGTATTGTTGCCGTGCTGACACTTCAGCCTTAAGTGCTGCTTGCGTAATGGCACGGTACGTGCCCGGGACCAAAGTTTAAATCGAGGTTTAATCATTACGGAAAAACAAACATATTTCCACGACTGTGTATCCTGCAAGTAAAAGTAAAGGCAGCTTGGTCGGGTCACAGATGCTAATCTCTGCTCTTTCTCTATTCACAAACTATAAAGGGAGTTGACAGCACCTGTAAATGGTTTGCTGAGGCTAGATTATATCTAAGGTGATTATTATTTACACCCACTATAAAGACTGCTCTTGTGAGCCAAGAAGTCTGTTCCTGGGAGGTGAGTGTTACCAAAAAAGGCCTTTCTTGCAGGAGGGTTCAGTGGAGCGAGGAGCCAGGGCGAGGGGCGGCCGGAGCACACCGAGCTCCTTGTTGTTTGTGCTGGGTTTGAGCAGCCCACGGAGCGAAAGGCAGGCGGGATGTTCTGCGAGCCCGCAATCCTGGCGTTCAGGACGCAGCCCCGGCTCTCGCAACCTGAGTTTTTAGCGCAGGGCCGACCTTTTCCACAGCCCACTTCTGCTTCTCCCATGCAGCTCGAGGCGGGGCAGTGCGAGGAGCTGACCGCAGCGAGCATGTGCCCGCTCGCTCAGCTCAAGCCACCCCGGCACAGCAACCCCACGGCCGCGGCTGGGGCGCAGCGGCTGGCAGCGAAGGCGTTTCCTTGCCCGGAGGCGCCTCCGCGATGCCCGCAGCCGTGGCGGCGCTGCGAAATCCCCCCCCCTCCGCTCCTCTTCCTCCCCCAGGGCTCGCTCCCAGCCCGCTCTCCCCGTGCTCGCCGCTTCCCCTGCAACCTTCGGGGGTTTCGCCATCCCCCGGGGGTGCTGCGGGGCCGCCACCGCCGGAGCCCCCCGGGGGGCGCCGCAGCCGGCAGCGGGGGCGCGGCGCAGGCGCTGCGCTGGGGAGGAGGCGGCGGCGGCGCGCACACGCCGTGCACGGAGCGCGCGGCCCCGCGGCAGCTCGGGGGCGCGCCCGTGACGCAAAGGCAGCCCCGTGCCAGGCCGGGCCGCCCCGCAGGGCGGCGGCTGCGGCTGTTGGGGGGGGGGGGGGGGAGGAAGAGGAGGAGGGGGAGGAAGGCTGCGCCTTTTGTTTTTGGAGCGGGGCTGCCGGGGGGGGGGGTTAAAGGAGCCATTTAAAGGAGGAGGAGTGGGGGGGGAAGGGAGGAAGGCGTGTGCGCGCACAGCGCCGGGGAAACCCAGTGTCCCCCCGCCGCTCAGACACACCCCGCCCGGCCGGGGGGGGGACACCAACACCCCCCCCCCCCCATACACACACACACACACACACACAGCACGCCGCCGGGCCGTGCACGTGCTGCCCGGGCACGGAGAGGCGGGGGCGCGCCCGGCGGGCACGCGCCCCGCGCAACAAGTGGGGCCGGGGGGGAAGGGAGCGGGGGGCGGGCGCTCGGCGCTGACGCGGGGGGCCCCGCCCGGGTTCAGCCGAGCCGAGCCGAGCCGGGAGAGCGGCGGGGAGGAGGAGGAGGAGGAGGAGGAGGAAGGGGGGAGGAGGAGGGCGGCGCGGGGGGAGCGCGGCGCGGAGGAGGGGGCGCGCAGGGCAGGCACACGCGGCGGCGCGCAGCAGCAGCACCCCGCGCTCGGACCGCGAGCAGCGGCGAGGATGTGAGTGCGGAGCAGGCGGCGCCGCCCGGCACGCTGCTGCCGCCGCTGCCCCCCGGCCGCCCCCGCTCCGGGTCGCCGCTCAGGACCAGGAGGAGCCGCCCCAGCCCCGCCGAGCCGCAGCAGAAGCAGCAGCAGCAGCAGCGGCGGCGGCGCTCGGCAGCCGGCGGACCGCGAGCGAGCCGGGCAGCCGCGGCGGGTGGAAGGTGACCCCCCCCCCGCCTCCCTCCGCCTCCTCCCGGAGGAGGAGCAGCGGCGGCGGAGAGCTAGAGAGCGCAGGGAAGCGGCTGCTCGGAGGAAGAAGGCGCCCCCCAGCCCAGCCCGGCCCCCCGGAGGAGCCGGCCGAGCCCTTCCCCAGCCCGGCGGCGGGACCCGGCGGGAGCCGCTTCAGGAGCGGGCGAGCCCCCCGCCGCCCCTCGCAGCGCCGCCGGGAGCACCGGGAGCAGGTACGGAGCCCCCCCCCTCCCGCCGCAGCAGCCCGGGGGGGACGAGCCAGCCAGCCCCTTCGCCGGCGGCAGCGGCAGCAGCGCCCCGGCCAGCGGCACCATGTCCGCCGCGCAGGTGTCGTCGTCCCGGCGGCAGTCGTGCTACCTGTGCGACCTGCCCCGCATGCCCTGGGCCATGATCTGGGACTTCACCGAGCCCGTGTGCCGGGGCTGCGTCAACTACGAGGGCGCCGATCGCATCGAGTTCGTCATCGAGACGGCCCGGCAGCTCAAGCGGGCGCACGGCTGCTTCCAGGACGGGCGCTCCCCGGGGCCCCCGCCGCCGGTGGGCGTCAAGGCAGTGCCCCTCTCCGCCAAGGAAGCGGCGGCGGCGGCGGCCCAGCAGCAGCTCAACCATGTGGACGCCTCCTCCAAAGCGGCCTCGGCGGGGCTCGCCCAGTCCAGCCTGGATCGCTACGGGCTCAGCGCCGCGGCGGCCGAGCAGCGCAGCCGCTTCGAGTACCCGCCGCCACCCGGCAGCCTGGGCGGCAGCCACGGAGCCCGGCTGCCCAACGGGCTGGGGGGCCCCAATGGCTTCCCCAAACCTCCCGAGGACGGGCCCCCGGAGCTCAACCGGCAGAGCCCCAACTCCTCGTCGTCGTCCTCCTCCTCCCGCCGCGGCACGCACGGTGGGCTGGTGTCTGGCCTGCCCCCGGGGGCTGCGGGTGCCCAGCTGAACGTGCCCCCCAACCTGCTGCCGCAGACCCTGCTCAACGGGCCCGCCGCCTCCGGCGTGGCGCTGCCCCCACCGCACGGGGGTCTGGGTGGCCGTGGCGGTGGCGGGCCCCCGGCCCCCTCCGCTTCCTCCCAAGGGGGCACCTGCGGCGGGGGCAGTGGCGGTGCCGGGGGTGGCGGTGGCTCCTCGTCGGAGGCCTGTGGCAAGCGGCCGGGCTCGGTGTCCAGCAGCGACCAAGAGCGGGAGCTGAAGGAGAAGCAGCGCAATGCCGAGGCGCTGGCTGAGCTGAGCGAGAGCCTGAGGAACCGGGCTGAGGAGTGGGCCAGCAAGCCCAAGATCGTGCGGGACACGCTGCTGACGCTGGCCGGCTGCACCCCCTACGAGGTGCGCTTCAAGAAGGATCACGCCCTGCTCGGCCGTGTCTTCGCCTTCGACGCCGTCTCCAAGCCAGGCATGGACTATGAGCTGAAGCTCTTCATCGAGTACCCCAGCGGCTCCGGCACCGTCTTCTCCAGTGCTTCTGGCGTGGCCAAGCAGATGTACCAGGACTGCATGAAGGACTTCGGCCGCGGCCTCTCCTCGGGCTTCAAGTACCTGGAGTACGAGAAGAAGCACGGCTCTGGAGACTGGCGGCTGCTGGGGGACCTGCTGCCCGAGTCGGTGCGCTTCTTCAAGGAGCTGGTGGGTGCAGACATGCTGCCGCAGCCCTACCTGGACGCCAGCTGCCCCATGCTGCCCACGGCCCTGGTGAGCCTCCCGCGACCGGGGACTGGGGCTGGCGGGGCTCAGGGCACAGCCGCTGCCTCCAGGGGCCCTGGCGGTGGCGGCGGCGGTGGCGGCGGGGCCATGCGCAAGAGGAAGGCGTCTCCTGAGCCCTCGGACTCGGCCGAGGGGGCCCTGAAGCTGAGCGACGAACAGCAGCGGCAGCAGTGGATGGCCAGCCAGAGCGAAGCGCTCAAGCTCACCATGTCGGCCGGGGGCTTCGGGGCGGTGCACGGCGGGGGCCCCCCGCCGCCCCCGCCGCCGCCCCTCGGGCCCCACTCCAACCGGACCACGCCGCCCGAGTCCGCCCCCCAGAACGGACAGTCCCCCATGGCCGCGCTCATGTCGGTGGCCGACACGCTGGGCAATGCCCACTCGCCCAAGGACGGCAGCTCGGTGCACTCCACCACGTCCACCCGCAGGAACAGCAGCAGCCCCGTGTCGCCGGCCTCCGTGCCGGGCCAGCGCCGCCTGGCCTCCCGCAACGGGGACATGAACCTGCAAGTGGCCCCTCCTCCCCCCAGCGCCCACCCCGCCATGGACCAAGTGCACCCCCAAAACATTCCGGACTCCCCCATGGCCAACAGCGGGCCCCTGTGCTGCACCATTTGCCACGAACGCTTGGAGGACACCCACTTTGTTCAGTGCCCCTCTGTGCCCAGCCACAAGTTCTGCTTCCCTTGTTCCAGAGAGAGCATCAAGGCCCAAGGGGCGACGGGCGAGGTCTACTGCCCCAGCGGAGAGAAATGCCCCCTGGTAGGTTCCAATGTGCCTTGGGCCTTCATGCAGGGCGAGATCGCTACCATTTTAGCTGGGGACGTTAAAGTGAAAAAGGAGAGAGACCCTTGAATAGGAAATCCAATCCCTTCAGACTCCTGAAGATGTAGAATTGTGAATATAACAAACTGCAAAAGTTAGTCTTATGTATAGACATTATTTTCGTCGTATGTTTCTATATTTTGAAACAAAGGTATGTACTCTTCTTCATTTGAAGGATAGAGCTGGTTTTTGTTAAACAGAATATAATATTGTTTGGTTACTACATAATACCTGTTCTCATTTCTTTGGCAGTGTGTTGGCTAGGTACAAAGTTAATAGCCCTTAGCGATTACCTGCTGCTGGTGTGTATTTTTGTAAATGTATGCACTTCTCTGAAAGAAGAAGAAAAACACAAAAAAAAAATACAAAAAAAAAAATTTTTTTTTTGCCAAGGCCAGTGTTGATGCCTAAAAAAATTGCTACAAAAAATGGTGACAGCTTATGTTTTACAAGCCCTGAGTGTTAGTCTCTCACTTTATTTTTTTTGTTTTCGTTTTTTGTTTGCAAAACGGTGGGGTGGCTCTGGGGGGAGGGTGTTTTTTGTTGCAAGTTTGTAAGGAAAATGTTTCAGTTTGTTTCTATTGATCTGAACGTTTTTAATCTTCATGTGTTTTTTGTTTTTGCTTTTATTGATGCACGGATGCTTTTGAACAGTAGAGCAAAATGCTGTACATGAGAAACATGCTCTGTTTGTCCTTTATACATTTCTGTAGTTAACAGAACACTGTAATGTGCCTTGGAGCTTAGTAAATTGTAATAAATTCAATTGATATTAATACTTCTCGAGTAGCAAGCTTTATTTTTCCCGGAGCTCCGGCAGCGTGAGCGTGCCGTGCTGCCTTTTTAAAAGTCTCCATTATCTCGAGAGCCTTTGGTTCCTTGTGATAATTGTGGCACTGGTACGCACACTTTCGCATACGTGTAGTGAGCCGATGATGTTGATGGTGTTATCAAACTTATCTAAATCTTGGCACGGTGCCTATTTGCATTTCACCTTTAATGTTGCAGTAACAGTTGCTGACTAAGCATTTTCTATTTACTGTTTCTGCATCTCATTTCCTCCTCCCTTCTCTCCCCCCCCACCCCCAGCTCTCCAGCTGCAAGCAGCCTTTGCAATGCAGCCTGCGTCCATTGCCTGTGCCCTTCCGTAAGGCTCGAGATTTGAAACGAAGCCCTCTTTCCCCCCCCCCAAAAAAAAGGCAAAACAAAAAAGCCCAGCATCACGTGGTTAATACTTTTAGCTGATTTTTACAAGTGGCTGTCGAGCTCGACGCTGGCCAGAGGCTTGGCGAGGCAGGGCTGTAGCCGAGCAGGGCGCAAAAAGGGGCAGTGGGGAGCTGCCCTGCCTGGGAACTGGCTTTTGCTTTGGGGGACTGGGTTGGTGATCTGAGCTGTTGTGTGCTGTGTTTTCAGGTGAGAAAGCTTCCTGTAAAGCGCTGAATTGAAATGCTTTCCCTCTGGCGAGGCTCGTTTGTGATTCCTGGTGTAATTAACTGTTTGATGTGACACTGGCGTTTTGTGGGGACTGGGGAGCAGCGCAATACCTGTGAGGTGATCAACAGGCAAAGTAAATACGCGGGCCTCACACTAGCTAGAAAAGGCAAACAAACCTAATGTGAACTTTGTCCTTTCCAATGACTCAAATGGAGGAGAGATTTTTTAAAAACAAAAAACAACAACAACCTCGGAACAATCCCAGCAGCACAGCTTTGCAGTTTGACCAGCAGAACGCAGGGATTTCCAGCTGTAAGAGTGTCAGAGGGATCAGCTCTGAGTTTTACTGAACAGTAAGGATTCCTCCACCCTCCAAAAATTAGATATATATGCACAAAGAGGTACTTTTCAAAAGTCTGGATGGCATTTGGTATCCAATTGCTCTTTCTTCATTTGTATTCCTGCTGGAAAGGCTAACTGCAATGGCAGAAGCCTTGAGAACTGTATGCTTAGTGTGCATCTGGCTCTTGGCTTTCTCGTGTAGCTGCATACTCCTGTGTTTGGGGGTTATGTTCTCAGATTAATTCTTCTGCATCACAAAATTTGTTATTTCAGCCCATACCTTTGTATATACATGCCATTTTCCCCCCCTAGTGATATGCTGCTGCTTAAAAATCTCAGAACGTCCTGTTCTTATGTAGTGAATGTAGGTGAATAATGCAGAGCAAGACTGTTTTGAGCTAATTATTGCATCCAACCTATACCTTAGTTAGAGTATGGATTTGTACTGATCCTGCTTTAAATTATTTTTAGGCATGCAGTTACCAGCCAGCTTTTTATGACCAAACCAAGCGATAGGGGGATTTACGTTGTGGGTTAAGGACTGGCAGAGGAAAAAAAATCGTAGACATGCAAGAGATTTGACTTTAAACCTAACAAGGAGAGAAGCAATATTCATGTGTGAATTGCAACTGCTATCAAGAAGGAAAAACTACTGGCTGTTCAACATTAAATCCTGTCACAGGAGCCTGAATACCCCGATCTGTACAAACAGAGACACTCTGGTAGTGTGGAAATCGGTCATCAGGAGTGAGAGGTAGGCAGAGCCCAGCCTGGTGGATTTCTTTAATTGAAGAGCAGTCTGGAGAAGCTTTTCTCAGGCGGGATTTCTGAAGCGTCAGGCCACTTAGGAGCCCCATCGGTTTGATTTTTAGCAGGCAAAGGAAAGGTAAGGGGCAGTGGACAAAGGTGGCAAATAAGCTTGAAGAGAATTGTAATTCTGCAGTTAATTAAAGTTAACCATAGCTACGGGGCATTTGTTGTAGGGAGGTTTTTGGAGCCATGTGACCTTTTCTTTTACTCTGGCTCATTAGGCAGCCAGTCTGGGCATATTAGCCAGCGTCTCTTTGAACCCACTCCATAGGTTTTTCACTTTCCGCAGACGTCCCCAGCTGACAAACAGGCTGGAACCGTGTTTCGAGGCGGGGGAAAGGGGAGAGCCGCCAGGCCAGGCTCACGTGCAGCCATTCGGCCGGTGCCTGCATTTCACGGCAGCGCTCCCCTCCCCCAGCTTTGCCAGTTATTTAAGGTAAAGCCCAGTGTTTGCCTGAATAAACGTGAATTTATTTGTCCAGGTGGCCATTTGTTGAGCTCTCACTGCTTCTTGTAAAGGGGAAGTCTTTAAATGGTTTATTTTCCCAAAGTTTTTTTTTTTTCCTTTTTTTTTTTTTTTTCCAGTGAGATTATTCTTGACGTTTCTTTTAATAGCCTCGCAGCCTTATTTTCTAAGAAATGGGCTAGAACATGTGTGTCACTGGATGTTTGTTTTTTAAGCGTTGGCAGCTCTGCGCCAGTTGGAGATGGAAGTGTTTGTGCAGCGAGGAGATGTTATGTCCATTTGGGGGAAATACTACACAGCTCCATCAGGAGCCTCCTTCCCTACAAATC
Organism: Anas platyrhynchos; assembly: GCF_047663525.1. Taxonomy (NCBI): domain Eukaryota; kingdom Metazoa; phylum Chordata; class Aves; order Anseriformes; family Anatidae; genus Anas; species Anas platyrhynchos. The sequence goes on from NC_092591.1 coordinate 23,298,282, forward strand.
CTGTTATCTTTCCTATTTGCTTAGCAATGTTGTGCACATAAGCACGCTCTTCCTCTTCCCTCCCCCCCTCCTCCTTCAGCATTTGAGCTCCAAACTAGTCAGGGCTAACATTGTTTTGAAACTGCAATCTCTTCGCATCGGCTGCCTGCCAGCAGAGCTTTGCGAAGCTGCAGTAGTCACTGGAAAAAGGGCTGGCTTTGCTGCCTTACGTGTCTTGCGAGCTGAGTTTTTCTTCCCCTCAAGGGAAAGGGCTTTGTCTCCTCCGAGCTCTCAGGTTCCCAGCTTACTATGCAGTAGTTGCTTTGCAGCTTCCCTCTCCTCCCGTTCTTGCCATTTTCTTTTCTTTCTCTCTTTCTTTCTTTCTTTTTTTTTTTTTTGTTTTGTGGTATGCGGCCATTCTCCATTCATAGTCGGGTGGTTTGTGTTGTGCGTTAGCAGCCTCTTTCTCTGCCAAAGTGACACATCCTGTAGATTTGCAGCAGAGTACTGAACTGTCACTGTAATGCTGACTCTTGTAAGGCTATTCTTGAAGCAGAACAGCTTCCCCCTTGGCGTTCAGCCACCAGAATCCATTACAGCATGCATTTTCTACCAAAAACACAGCTCTGTACCTACATCGCTGCCCTTTCAGTCCTCCCCTGGAAGACGCAGAGGGCACGGCTACACCCTCCCCGTGCAGAAACAGGCACCGCGTGAAACTGCTGGGTTTATTTTCCTAGCATCTCGAAAGCGTGTCCTGAGCTTTTGTTCTTTCGCTCCCTGCCTTAAAACCCGTAACACAGCCTGGGAACGGCACTGCCTCCGCTGATGGGCTGATAGGGAAGGCGCTGTGTGCCGGCGGAGCGGGGCCCGTTTTGGCTTTGCCACCATCCCCAGCTCCTTCCAGCCACGCGGGGAACCGGCGAGGGAGAAGGAGCAGCAGCCAGACGAGCAAACGAGGCCGGGGAGGATGCTTGCACCGGTCTGGCCGGCCAGTACGGCCCCCCAACTGGTTAAACTGGCCGGGCTGCTGGGGCTGGGTGGGTTCGGCGTGGCACAGCCCCGCTGCCCGGGCGCTGCGGGCCCTGCGCTGGTGGCGGTGCCGCTGCGTGCGCACGCCCCGCGCACATGGCCCTGCCTGCTGATGGCCGCATTCCCCTGCTGACAGGCGGCCGGCCTGCCCGATGCGCCCTTGTAGGGCTGTTTGGAGGAGGTGGGAGCAGGGCTGGAGGTGAGGAAGGTCAAGCTTCTTAGGTTTCAGCTGATTTGGCATCCGCTCGCAGCCCTTCCCCCTGGAGCCCGCCCGGCCATATGCGCTGTGCTGCTGCTTTTATGACCCTTTGCAAAGCAATCCCAGAGCTGTGAGCTGCTGCTGGCCACGGAGAACAGCTTACTTTCAGGAAAACAACCCCTTCCCACACCGGGCGGCCCTACGGCAAGAAGGCTGTGGTTTCCCCCTTCCCCAAACCACAAAACCGATCCTAGGGAGCTGCCGCTGCTCTCGGGGCACACATTGGGCATAGCGGGGCAAGCACTGCCTCTAAGCTGGCTTTACTGGGGGAAACCCTTTTTTTTTTTATTATTTTTGCCAACGTAAAGGCCCGTTGCTTTGTTGGGTGCCCTGGGAGTGAGGGCTGAGGCTGACAGTGCCGGGCCTGAGCCGAGCCGTGCCGTGCCGTGCGCTCCCCGCCCGCCTGGCTGCCTGGGTGCTGGGGCTGGGAACGGGGACACGAAACATGTCTGTGCAGCTTCAAGGAGCCGAGCAGAATTCCCCACTGTCATCATCCTCCTCCCCTCCCTCGCTGCGGGCTGCCAGAGGGGAGGGCTGCTCACAGCGCTGCCATTGTTCAAGTAACCTACAAATGGATTTGCATGGAGGCAGGTTGGGAGGGGCGGAGGGGTGGGATTTATTAGCAGCGGCTGAATTCGTCGGGATTACTACTAGGCTGAGAGCTTCTCAATGGGCATGATCCCTGGGTGAGCGGTGGGGCGGAGGGAGGGCCAGGAAAGCTCCTGAGCTGCCCATGGGTGACGGGGCGGCCGAGCAGGGGAGGCAGGCAGGGCGCAGCCGGCTGCTTCACCTCGGCTTCAACCGCAGCCCTGTATGCCGAGCACGCAGCTCCTGGCAGCGCCGCTCATACCAGAGCCTTGACTCAGGGTTATCTGCATGCTGGGTAACGAGCGGCGTCACCAGAGGAATGTGCAGAGAAAGCAGCCATGCTGCTGCTGCAAGCCTCCGCTCGCTCCTCGGGCTGGCCGCGGCCGCCTGCTTCTGCCTCCTGGCCACTGATGAGTGGCACGAGGTGGGGGCTTCGCCCCGGGGCCAGCCCCGAGCCCACGTCGAAGCCACAATGATGTTTTGCCCTTCTGTGAGTAAGTGCTTGGTGCTGAGAGCCGGACAGGGCTCTGCTAGCCGTAACAGGGCTGCAGCAAGGAGAGGTGATGCCACTCTCCCCAGCGCTCTGTGTTTGTCCCTCTCCCAGCCGGGCAAGCTGCAGCATTTCAGCCAAATCACCTGTCAGAGCGAGGGCGATGGCGGCCTCTGGTTCCTGCCCCAGCTGCCGCTCTCCTTTCCCCTGGGATAACAGGGCCTGGCACTGACAACTGCGCACAGCTGAACCCCAAGGCGCCTGTGCGACACGGGTGTCCAGGAGCAGCTCCCAGCGCCACGCCACGTGCCCGCAGCCTCCGTCCTTCCCCCAGACAGCTCCGAGGCTGCAGCCGGTCCTGCTGATGCAACCCCGCGAGGGCCGGGGTGAAGGAGAGTGCAGAGCTGTGTGTCAGAGGTAGGAGCTCCCCTTTGGCGATGATGGAAAGCACGGCGCGCTCGAATCAAAGGCAGGACGGGGGCTGCTTTGAATCGCTGTGTTCCAGAGCTATCTGAGGCAATCTCCCTCTTCCCTGCACGCAGCGAGGGAAAAGATCAGAGCGCAGCCCAGGTTTTCATGTGAACATGTCCAGGCTGGCACGCAGCTGGGGTAAGGACAAGGTGCTTCTGTAGGGCTGATTCGTGTCAGAGCTGGGGGCAGAACTAGGGAGGGAGTGGGAAGCCTGAATATCTGGTCTGCTGCTGGAAAATACAGGCCACTGGGTAAGATGGGGCAGGCTCGTTTGATCTAGCTTGATATGCTTGTGCCTAGAACTCTCTTTCCCAGTGTCTGCCGCTTATTCCTGTAAAAGGCAAAAAAAGAAGGTACAAAACATACAGGATTAAAACAAGTGAATGCTCTCACCTTCCTGCAGGAGTAAATTTCTGAGCATTTCTTATTACTCGCTCAGCGTTGCTGATATGCCTGACTCTGTGCTACATGTAAAGATAATCCCTCCATGAAGAACTCAGACTGCAGTGATAAGAGAGGCCAGTTGGTGCATCTCTTTTCTCCCACCTCCTTTGGTGCAAGATTATTCCCTGTATCTTATCAAAAGGAAGCAGCCTTTCAAGAGCTGTACCTTGGTAAGTGTCCATACTCAATTTTGGCAAGCATTTATTGTGGCTGCGAGTGGTTGCTCTCCCCTCCTCCCCCCTTTGCAGTCAGCTCTTCTCCCGCCCGTGGCTGTGCTCGCTCAGCTGTGCTCATTGCATCACTTGTGCTGGAGGGGAGGCAGCAAGAGAGAACCGCCAGGGACAGCAGCGCTCCCTGATCCACGGCCATCTCCTCACAGTGCCCTGACCAGGACCTGCAGCCTAAGGTAGCTCCATTACTCAGCATCCTCCATAGGGTGCCTGGTGCCTTGTGTGACAGTTAAGTGCCAGGAAATGGCACGGAAATGCTCGTGCTCTCGTGTACCTGCCTGTTCCTCACGCTAGAAGAAACGCCAGCGTTCCCTGAGAACTGCAGTGCCCGTGCAGAGGACAAAGAGCAGCTCCTTCTGGCTTTTTGCATGATTAGCTGCAGCTCTCCGCCTCGGTCTTCCTTGTGCCGATGGTTTGATTTGTACAGCAATGCGCTGTGCATATTTTGCAAGTTACAGCTTGAAACTTCCTCCTCGCAGCAGGCTCTGTCATTTGAAGGAACCCCACCCTGCTCTCCCTTGAAGATGTGCAATCCCAGCCCGTGTCGGAGCATGCCTGGGGAGGCAGGTGCAGCCTGGCTGGATCCTCCACACTGCCTACAAATAAACACTACTTAAACAAATTGGACTAATAACATTCAGGACTCAAGTAACAAGCAGGGCAGTTTCTGCTCTGTAGTCTTTATTCCGTGCTTCTCCCATCCCCTCTCCCTCTGCTTTATAATCTAGAATTTGTGCCACGATCACAGCGCAGGGCAATTAATTACAGCACAACTTCATGGCACTGGGTAACAATCACAGTAGATAGCATGTAGCACCTTTGTTGAAAGCAACAACACCAGATTAAAGTTGCTTTTTTAAAAAAAAGCACATTTCCTTCCTGCCGTTGCAAATAAGGAGTTACATGAAATTAAGTATTTATTTTCTAATATTTTAAGGGGGAAAAAATCTTTCAGCACACAGCCTGCAAATACACTTGTGTAGCTGTCAGGTCTTTCCTCTAGCCCTGAACAGATGACAAATGCTTAAAAGCAGTAAGAGTTCTTCAGCCTAGACCCAAACAACAGGAGCAGAGCTGGGCTGTTCCTCCAGCAAAGCAAGCCCTTTGTGCTCAGCTCGGTCCGGCGCTGTGGGAACTACGGTGTCATCTGCTCCACGGTTTCCTCCTCAGGTGAGCTCTTTGCAGGATCACCCAATTTTGGTGCTTTCCAGCATCGTATTATTTGCTGCAAGCATTTAAGGATCAGTCGCCAGCAGCACACACGCAGTTACCCTCAGGGTCTCGTCCAGATGAGTTCTGCAGTTGGGTGGGACCCATCCCATGGCCAGACGGGCTTCTCCGTGATGTTCTTTTCGAGACTGTCAGGTCTGCAGGCTGAGCCACCAGCTTTCCTTCATGCTTAAGGATGGCTGGGCCTGGGTAGCTATTTCTGCTAAGCTTCTTAAGCCTTTCTGGCTGTTGTTCCCTAAGGAAGCCCGGCGATGTAGCCACCAGACTTCTCCTGATTTTTTGTTTGAGCAACGGTGGAGTTCCCATACAATTTGAGGCCATTTGGTCTCAATTCAAGCTTTTACCCCTCATTCTCCACTCGAGACTTTCTCTGGCTGCCTGGTCCAGAAAGCCTGTTCGTGTTGCACGGAGACCTCCACCTGTGGCTCAAGTGGCACGTGGCAGAGATTCGCTCCGGCGAGCAATCCCTTCATGTGCACACGGTTGCGTGCCAGCCGCGTATTACTAGAATTTCCCTGCTCTCAGGAGGACCTTCTGTAAGCTGATGCAGGACTAAAATATTCTTCTAAAGCTTGTTGGCAAGCTGCAAGTCTTCCTTGCTTTTTTGTAGCAGAATGCTCCAGTCTGTCACATGAATTCATTCCCTCCACCTCTGTTTCCTCCATCACTTCACTTGCAGAGGAGTGCCCGGAATGGCAATCAGTTCCAGCGCTGTAGCAGACCCTGCAGACGTCACTCCGAGGCTACGCTTCTCGCCTCTGAACACATGGCTGGTGATGTTCCCGGGCTGTGTGCTTGCTGTAAACGAGCACGCTCCCCGCCGTGCAGCTCGGCCCAGATGCAGTGACTGCGCCTCTGGAGCCAGGCTCAGCGTGGGCAGGAGAAGAGCCAAGGAGCTCGGCGCTCCGTGCTGCGTCGCCCCTCTCGCTGGGGAGCTGCTCTGCAGCTCCTCAGTGTTAACCCAGCAGCACTCGGCACCCAGAGATGCAGATGGATGTTGGAGGGTGATTTTCAGCTCCGTCGGCGTGGGGCTGAGCCTGCCCAAAGTGCCCTGTACAGCCCAGCAGCACTCCCCAGCCCGCGGGTCAGCAAGCGCTGCAGGAATCTCTCCTGCTGAGGTGCGAGCTGCAGTTCCTGTTGCTTTTGTTGACTCTGCAGGAGGAGTGCCTGCCCTGCTGCTGTGTTTTTTCAGCATCAGACAGACGGCATGTCTGTCTTTCCTCCTCACAGCAGAAGAATCCATGGAGATGTATCTAACCATTGGCTTTGCCGCTATCTTTTATGTAGCTGCTCCAGTTTTCTCTCAGTCCGTTTGCCTGTCAACGTGCTTCATGCTTCACAGGCTTCTGGTTTACTTTCCCCAAGGATTATTCTGTCTCAGCATCCCAAATCCGTTCAGACAGCAGTTTGTCCTCCTTTGAGCACCAGGCTAGAGGGGCAGAAGCCAGAGGGGCCTGTTTGCTCCAGCAAGACAAAGCGTACAAGCTCACCTATTTCACTTGCTGCCACTGCTAAGTCCTTCCTGTAATTCCCCTGCCTCCTTCCCTGCTGGGACCGATAATCTCACCTGGCTGCCTTGCTCCACATCTCCTTAAAGAGGTCCTTAAAGAGGCAGGTCACGAGTACCACTTTGTTTACAAATACCTCAAGGCAGACTTGTGTATGGCGTAAACACAGGATCTCCTACCAAAGCACCTTTTTCCTGTTTGGGAATTTGTGAGGGTAAACGAGGTATGTGCGAAGAGCGAACTGCAAGGCCCCGAGTCCTCTCTAAATCTCACTGTTTATTTGGAAGTGCGATAGATGTTGGGATCAGAGTGGAGTACACGTTACCTGTGTACGTGTTACAGAGGAGCCACTGTCATTTTTCACCTTCATAGTTTGAAATATACATCACCGACAGAGGTCCTTATATCCTTGGCCTGCGTGGTGCTCCAGTGCCCCTTAGGAATACTTGAGCGTACCAAGGCGGTGTGACTGGCCCTGGTATTTATTTCCTTAATAAAAGTGAAATTGCTGACTGTGGGAGGGGGGTGGCTTCTGGCAGGAAAGAGCAAGAAATGGAAAGGTGCCTCGGTGGGGACATGCGTCAAGGTGTTCCAGAGTCAGCCTGAAACAGAGGCTGGGGGAAGAACAAGTGCCAGAGGCAAAGACAAGAAAGGAAAACTCAGCGAGCTCTGTCCTTCAGCAGGCAGGTTTCTGTTTTTAAATGCCAGGGAGATGCTCAGAAACTGTTGTGACGGGGGGCATTTATAAACCCGGACAGATAAATAAGAGTCAGATGGTCGCAGCAGAACTTTACAGAGCAGCAAAGCACCGCGAGTGCCGTCCGTGAGATAGCTGGCAGCAGGTCGTGTGCTGAAGAGTCCCTCGTAACCAGTCCATCCGTGAGTAAGAAATAATGAGAGCTCCTGAAGTGAGAGGCAGCAGATAATCAAAGGCAACGCTGTCACTAGGTGACGGCCCTTAAATGTTGAGCTTGCAAATATCTCAATGGTGGTAATTGTTATTTCCTCATCAGCCAAAGATGTGCAACAGAGCTTTTAGAAGACAAAGACGTGGTCTTCCCCCAGATGCTTGCAATTTAAATATTAAGGGAGAAAGAACAGAAAGGGATGTTGAAAAGTTGGAAAGCACTGTTTGAGCAGGAAAAAAAAATCAAAATAGTAGGACTTGGCACACTGGGTGGTGATAGGTGAAGGAGCCAGGTTCTAGCAGGTGAAATTTAGGGCACAAGCACTTGCTCACATTTTGCGTAGCTGAAATTAAATATACCAAAATATCTGGGGGAAGACCTGGCTGTCACTGGGTAACTTGCTGGAAGCTCAACAACCTCAGGATGTGTAATGAGTGGAAGCTCCGTGTTGAGCCATGGTACGGAGCTGTGTAACACCGTGAGAGCAACCAAAGGTTTGCCCTCCTCTGGAAGAGCATGGCTGACCCCATCTTAAAAATGGTGATGAACCATTTCTGGGTGACCCCATCTTAAAAACGGTAACAAAGCGTTTCAAGAGGTTTGGAGATGAGCCCGTGAGAACAGTTGGAGACATGCAAAACGTCTCTGCGCCCCAGCAGCAGTGCAGTGACTGTTTATTTATTCCACAGCTAAAGCGCCTCAGTGTGCACAAGGCTTCGCAGACAAATCGGACAGGTCTGTGCCTGAGGAGCCTGCCTTCCCAGCAAGACAGGGCACAGCCAAGGGAGGCCGAGCAAAGGCAGTGCGCCAGTGCCCGTGCAGGGCAGCAGAGGCAGCGATGGGTAGGTCAGGGTCAGGGGTGGCACCGGAGCCCTCCCAGGGTGTGCACTCACCTTCCAGGAAGCCAGGCCCCCTGCGGTGCTGGCGTGCCGAGGGAGAGCTTCTGGTTTCATTCTCTCTGAGGTGTGACGTGTCTACTTACGGCTAGGCTCCTGCGGGAAATATCCTGCAGACTCCACAGCCTGGGTTTCCACCGGCTTCTTTTCCGACGCGTGCAGCTGGCTTTACGAGCAAACTGCGTGTTTGGATGCACGGCAAAGCAGCTGGGGTGCACACACAGCAGCAACAAAAACCTCAGCAAGGGTTTGAATGCAAAAGCAAATTCGGGGGGCATCCGTGCTGTGTTGCCTCAACACGCATACACTCAACGTGTAGTTGTGCAAATGGATTTTAAGATGAACTCTAACCATAAAAAAGGTGGAATTGTACATTTCATTGTAAAATTCAGGACTGGTTACCAAACGTGGCACAAACCCGGTGTCATTTGGTATAATTAGCTCGTCATCAGCAGACCTAGGGATGTTCATCAACTGGGCTCGTCATTTGGGGCCGTGGAAAACTTGGTAAATCCTATTCCAGTTGCTGATAATTTCAGAACAGAAGAAAATAATATTAATAGAATATGTTTTTGTTGCATATTACTTGCTCGGTTCTCGCATTATGTATGCAAATCGGGTAATTTTGTACCTAATTGCCTGATTTGCATGCATAAATGTAGGTTGCACATGTGCAAATGATTTTATTCAAATTTAGTATATGCCTAATGTGTAGAGCGGCTGAAAACTCGACTCTGTGTATGGTTTGAATCACTCCTCATTTTCACTCAAGGAAAAAGCAAAATTTATCGCTGGTTTTGGAGGTCAGATGAAATGCAGATGAGCTTCTGTGGGTGGTTTCGCAGGGGCAGGAACCCTGGGGCTGTGCACTTGTCCCGAGAAATTAGCAGTGGTGTGAATGCCCAGGGAGATCCGTCCCTGAGAGGGATCCTGGTGCTTTAAAAGCCAGCAGAAAATCGCAGGAAAATGTGACACTCGCCAAGTGGAAAAAGACAGAATCACTCGGAGAGAAATGGAGGTTTCGAAGTCGAAGGTGGTTCAGCAGACAATGAAACCTAAGAAGAGGAGTGTAAAAATACCTCCCTAAAATCCGAGCGCATTAAAAATTCCTTCAGATGATTTCCTGGCTAGGGAAGGAAGGGGACTGACAGGTCTTGTGAATGAAGTTATCTAACCTCAGCAGAAGGAGACGGTGGGCAAGGGATGTGAAAGCCCCGTTTGTTCTGCCGTGTCATGTGCTTCACCTCCAGGGGAGGAAGACCTGGGGGATGACTGGAGGAGGAACAGCTCGGGCTGCTTGCTGCTGGGTCCCTGGGAGTTCCCGGCGCGGGGATGAGCGGCGATGCGCTGTCACCGGCGGTTTTGTAACCGTGTGGAAGGGCAGGAAGCGTCCGGGGGGAAGTGAGCTGAAATCTCCCAACAGCATTTTTCTCTGCGGTGTCAGCTGCAGCCTAATAAACAACGCGAGGCTGTTTTCTCCCTATTACTCAGAACTCCTCTGCAAGCTTTATTTGCATACGCACGGGTGACAAATCCCACTAAAATAAGCAGGGAGCAAAATTAGCAGCGATTTGGAGGCAGATCTGGACACACAGTACCAAATTCTCCTTTAGGCATGAAGCACAAGGGGGTCACATAGGTGCGATGGACGCCCCTGCTGCCCTCCCTCTGTGCTGGCAAGACCTGTGCAGTAAGTGCACTGGGTGGAAGGCAGGATTTGGCACAAAATCCCTTTGTGTCCACCCGAGGCCGGGTCTGTCACAGCTCTGCGGACACGGCTACGGTGTCAGATCACCTCTGAGCAGCGTAGCCTCGCTAGTAAGGAGCCCTAGCACGGATGTGTTTGGAATGGCAAACCTGTGCTTGTCTTGGAACAGGTTCTTTCCCTTCAGCCAGGGAGGCAAGCTGCAGGGAATGGTACTTTCCATAGGAGGACAGAGCTGCAGCTGGAGGAGGGGAGGGGAGGGGGCTGCGTGGCACCACGCGTGGATGGAGCCCCTGCTCCGCGTGGGGAGCGTGGCACAGCCTCAGCTCCTTCTCTCCACACCCCGGAGCCCACCCTGCTACTGCAAAAGCTTCACTGTGCGAGCCCTGCCTGCATCTGCAGCGCTTTACCAGGTTACCTGCCCTAGAGCACTGCTCCCTGATGCAGATTTGACTTTGAGCTGCTTTTTTTTTTTTTTTTCCTCTCCCAGGAGAACAAAACAGTTTTGATGTAAATGAGACTCAAGCTCACCTTCTTTTTCCTACTGTTCTATCACCGAGAGAGATAATACGACTTGACTAACACCGCGTCTTGCCTCTTTGTTTGTGTGCTACCTTCATCAGAGCAGCACACGCAGAGCTCTGTACAAAATAAATAAACCAAAACCCTGGGCTCTATTCCCAACTCGCTATCTGAGTGTTTAGCTAAAGCACAACTTCTGCTCTATTGGAGGGATGCTCTGTTATTTGACTCAATACTGTTATTTCTTCTTATTTTTATTTCATCATCGAGTAAAAAGACACTTCCCATTTTCCAATTTTTCAGTAGGAGTGAAAAACACTGCCTGATGGTTGTGGAGATTGAAGGTTTCTTGTTTTTCTCAGAATGTGTATAGCTTGGGTAGTATTAACTTCCTACTCTCTGCAGCTTCCCGTTCCTCCCCAGTTCAGCGCTCGGGATTGATTCCACTCCCGATCTCTTCGCCCAGCCTTTTACCCAGGGTGTTTTCTGCAATTTGGGCAATTACTGCCTGCTGCAATGGAGGCTGGTGTGGTGGGCGGCACTTCTGGGAAAATGAACTGAAACTACAAGCCCATCTTGCAGCGCAGAGCATGCAGAACAGGCAGCGTGCTTCAGCGGCTGTCGGCCCAGACAATTCAGATCTGGGGCTGGGGAGAGAGTCAGCCTAACACATACATGGTGAGCAGCACCATCGCTCATCCCAAAGCAAAAACCCCATGAAGGGGAGGACGCCGTAACCACACCATGGCCAAGCTGGCACCAGCATCCCAGCCTCTTGGCATTGTCGCTGCGGAGGTCACTGCAGTTCCTTGCCTCAGACCTTACATTGTTCCACCCTGCATTTGTGCAGAGGGCACAGCTTGCTCCTGGTCGCCTTTTTTTCCTCTTTTTGTAATCCCTGGTTGACGACTGGAGGGTCTGACATTTCTGCGCGACCGATAAGAGAAAGGCTTGCCAAAGAGCGAATTCTTTCTGGAGCACATCCCTCCCCTTGGGTTAAATATAGGTTGCAGCATCCCCGTGTAATGAAAAGATCAGAAAGCATTTACGCGCTGGTGTAGTTTATGCCTTGTAATAATTGAGTAAAAATTCACCATTGTGAAAATCATACCTGCAAAGACACGCTTAGTCACTCTCTGGCTAATGAGTCTGTATTTTCAGTCAGCCTCTCCCTTACTGTATTCGGTCCGTGCACTGAAATACTTCCCATATAAACCAAATCCTTCAGCCTTTGTGTTTTATTGCCTTGTGATTTGCTGTTGGCCGCAGCACCCTGGTTTATTATCTTACCATGTGCACTGCGGTACTCGCAGTGGTGTCGTGCTGCAGGATTGCACAGCGTGCCGGACCGGGGATGTCCAATCCTTTTGATTATAAAAAATGAAAGCTAATCTGGAGAGGTTTTACCACTGTGTAAAACTAGATCAGTATTGTATTGCTGTCACCACAGACGCACAATTTAGAACACATTTACAGTTGCCATAAACTCTTTGCTTTGTAACCTGAAATCATCCGTAATGCCGGGCTGAAAATCGGTAGGTTCAGCAAGGGGCTGAAAGCCGAGCCGCCCAGCAAACCCTGTGAAACATTCAGCCCTTCTAATTGCAAGGCAATCTCCATATCTTTTCTCCATACGCACATGTATGCACATGCATGCCAATCCTGCATATACATTGGCGAGCTCACACGTTCGCAAGCTCGCGCACACATTCGCAGGCTCTCGCACCCGGGGAACGTGCTCTGCAATAGAGATGGGACGCGGGGTATTTTTGAAGGCAGAACAAGATGACTGTAAATCGACACTTCCACCCACTAATGAAAAAAAGCCAAGAAAACCTCAGCAGAGAATGAGTTTTATAATTAATGCTGAACAATTTTCATTGACAAAGCAAAAAGAAGCAAGTGGATGGCTGATTTAAATGTTGAATGATTAATGCACGGCGAGGCGGCTGAGGAAAAAGACAAATTCAGGAGCAGCTATGGAAATTTATGTATGAGGGAGTCAGCACCATATTCTGATCTCAGTTACACAGTTGTAAATCTGTTATCTTAATGGAAGTATTCAGCTTTGCCATTTGCATACCATAAGTGAAAATAGAATTTAACCCAGAATGTGTTTGCAGCCGTGTGTTTGCGGCACTGAAAGGGAAGAGCTGTGTATGTTTGCGTGCGATAAACTGCAAATGCAGGAGACTTTTTGTATCTCGCAGGGAGAAACGGAGAGCCAGAATGCATGTGTGAGTGTGTACGTGCGTGCCAGCTGTGGGGCTGTCTGACAGGGAGTGGGAGGGTGAGAACGTGTTTGTTCCTAGACTCCCTGGTCGAGTGAAAATGGCTCCTGGAAATGCCGCTTCAGATTAGAGAGTGACGGCTGGAGAGGTGGAGATTTCATTACCTTCCTCTTTGTGCGATGCTTTGGACTTGGTAATGTAAAAGCAGAGCTATAAATAATCCAGTCACAGCTGTGGTGTCCTCGAGATTTATAGTGCCCGCTAATGCCAGAATCTTTGGGGTGTTTCACTACGTGCGGCAAAATGAGGAATAATCGCCCCCCGAACAGCACGGACCCCACCTGGCATTTCTCACGTGCCAGGCAAGGAGAAATTCTCCATCCCCCCAGGCAGCCGCGTTTGTTCCTACGTTTGTGTGCGGTGCCCATCGCCACGCACCCATCCCCATCGTGCTGCCTCTCCCCTTTGCCTCGAGGGCTGAGGCTGAGCCCCACCGCCCTCCGTGCCCGTGCCGGAGAGGAGGGTGCGGAGGTCACAAGCAGCAGGCTGCCGTGCGCAGGCTTTTGAGAAGCAGGCACGGTATTTTTAGCTGCTCCAGATTCTCTCATGGCTGGGAGATGATGCTGAGGAGTTTATTGCCGTAAGGATGTGCCTGGAATACCAGGCAGCCTCAGAAATGCACTGTGCCGCAGAGCCCTGACTCAGTGCCGCGCCGTGACTTTCCTGTGTTGCTTCCACGTTAGAAAGGGAGAAAAAATGGTTCCTTGTGCTCCCGGCGCTGGAGGGACGCTGCTGTGATTGACTGAGGAGCCCCGTTGTGGGGAAGGACAGCGGCTGGAGCTCTGGCCAAACAGAGGCCTGACCAGTGAAGCTGCCCTTGGATTTCTTCTCAAATATTGCTCTACATTTCTGTCCAAACAGCAGGGCTCAACACGTGCTGCTTCCTTAGTGTGTTTCCCAAGCACACCCGCAGTGCCCCTCCAAGGAGCATTCCCACAGCGATGCACACCCAGCGCTCCCAAACCTGCAGGGCCGTGCCACGGGGTGGTTCTTCGAGTGGTCTTTCGGGGCAGGTGAGGGGCGAGAGCCCACTGAGCGTGGCCAGGAGGAGGTGGGCAGCCAGCACCTGAAGCGAGAGGGGTGGGAGCTGCCTCGGGGCACTGCCTGCAGTGAGTCCCGCAGGAAATGAAGTGGAATTTGGGGTTCTTCTGCCCACGGTGCAGGTGCACCCACAGGCTGGTCTCTACCCAAAACCCCGCTTGTGTTGTGCGAACCAGTATAACTGCAAAGTCAGTTCCTCTGTGTAGAAGTTGTGGATGCTTTCCTGACCATTTAAATCCCACAGAAGGCAGCTTGCCCCTTCTGAGGCAAGTGAAACAACAGCAGTGCTGGCTGAGGAGAGGAGATCCGTATCCTAAGATTATTTGGGGACGAGCGCGAGGCAGATCGCAGGGACCCGGTAGGACACAGACAGGCTGCTGGAGAGGCACTGAAGTCTCCGTGTGTCCTCCCGGCCTTTGGCTCTATCAGACTCCTCAAGGAATGGGCTTTCCTCCATCACTGCCTAGGGGAGGCTGTAATAAAGAGGCTGAACCCCGGCAGCTCCTGCCCGAGTCCGAGGGCGCAGCGAGGCTCCCTGCTGCCCCCTTGTTGCTGCAAGTGACAGTGGAAGCACCGCGGGCTCCTGCTTCCTCCCTGGGCTGTGAGCTTGACTGATGTCCTCGCATTTGGGGGAAAGTCGTAGACCTCGCACAGGAATGTCTGCCTCATTGCTGTGGTATCCGGAATAATAAATAGAGCAATTACAGCTGCAATGCCGAGCATTTGCCTGGGCTGCTGCGTCCTGGGAAGCGCGCATGTGAACCGGGGGCAAGTTCTGGGGAGGGAGGTGTGCAGGCAGAGGCAGGAGCTGCTTTGGACTTTTAATTCTTGCACAATACAGATGAGCTTTCAGACGTACGTACACGCTCGCCCTGCACAAGCTCACTTTCCTTGCATGCTTAGGTCACCGCAGCTCCAAAAACACCCTGCTCTTAGCAATGCTCGAGAAGAAGGCTGCAACAGCAGCAGTATTTCCTTTCCAAAGTGGCCCTGCGTAACACACACAGCACGGAGCAGCCCCGTGTGGGTACAGGATATGCCACATTTCAGTTTTGTGTTACTCATTCTAAGCTTTCCTTGGGTCAGCAGCGCTCAGAAAGCTGCTGCCATCCATATCGCGGGGAGGAAACCCATTTGGAGTTATGCGAGTGGATCGCAGCTCAGTTCCTGCTTGGTCTGTTGGTTGGTTTCTCTTCTGAAAAAAATAATCAAATCAGATTTTAAATTCCTCCTCGTTTGCAAAGGCCGGCAGCTATGAATGGGATACGGAGAATGAACTCTCCTCTGTCCAGCCATGAATGGTAGCCAGGTCAGGACTGAGCCGCATTGGCAGGAGGCAGCGATGTGGGAAGCGTGCCCTGCCATTATCTATTCTGGAGACGAGCAGCAGATTTAATTCTCTGAGGATCTCAAGCCTATAATAACATCTCAATGGGAATACAAAGTCCTGACCCAGAAGGCAGTGGCGTGTTCTCCTCGCCCTCCCTAGTCGTGACTGCGAGCGCGGCTGCGCACCCAGGGAGCTGGGCAGCACCCTGCTGGTGGAGGACACCCACCCGTGTCCTGCTCAGCCCCCGGGCAGCACGGCACACACTGGAAACCAGAAGGAAAAGGCTGAGCGCCTCGTGTAATCTGCAGGAAGAAATACACATTTGCATGTCTGCGTTAAGCAAGAAGCCCTTGCTGCTGGAACAGCGGTGTGCGTGCTTTCTCCCTCTTCCTGCTGCTCCCTGGGCCCACGGCCACAGGCGAGCACAGAAAACCCGCAATTCTCCCTGAGCTGGCATCGCTGGGTGACCTCATGCACCTTCTTGTCACCTCAGCAGCTCCAGCTTCGGTGTTCCTCCTTAGATTTCATTATGAAAATATGTAACATGGGAAGAAAGGAAAGCGCACCGTGGCCCGCGAGGCCTCTCCTGCTGCTCCCCACAGCCACGTTGGTGTCCTCCCGACGTGGTGAGGACACCGAGGGTGCGAGGGTGAGCTCAGGGCACTCCTGCCTCTTGGAAACATGAGGAAAGGCTCACAAGGTGACAAAACCCACCCGTGGTGGCCTTCCGCATCTGAGGATGTTTAGAAGGATCTTGGCGAGGTGATTCACTTACAGTAATAATCTTGATTTCTCACAAGCCAGGGCTTTTAGAGGACCGTGGGATGCTTTCTGTCTCATTTTTGGTTTGGTTCTGCTTTGTTTTTTTAATTCTACAAATCCCTTTTTAACCGCACATGCACAAGGTCGTCACTGGAAAAGCTGCGGGGGTCCCCTGCACCTTTTAGCGCTGATGCTGCATGTGCCTATTTTTTTGTGTATTTATAAAGGAAACTGAAATCTAAGCTTTCATCCGAAGGGCGCTTTCCTCACAGCAGTGAGGCAGGGCAGTGCTCAAGCCCCCCAAAACAAAACACCAGCCACACGCTGCCTCCTCCACGCCAGCTCCCGACCTCGCCGCTGAGCGCCTGAGCCGAGCCGAGTGCCCCGGCCTCCATCTCGCTGCCTGCGGGATGCAGCCTCACCCCCGGCCCTCCATCCTGCAGCAGCCAGCCCCCTGCCTGCAGCCCCCCCAGGGACGCTGACATCTCGTCTTTTACACCCTCTTCTCCCCGAAAAGCCAGGAGGGGGATTTCAACAGCACCAGAGGGGCTGGAGCCGGGGAGCTGTGGCGGCTGCCTGAGGAATGCTCCGGTGGGGAAGTGGGGTTTCTCCTGGCCCTATTGCCAGGCCAAGGTGGGCAGCACCATCTCGCTGTGCCTGTGCGAAGCCAAGCGCCCTGGTACCATGCATCCTCTGGCTTTTCTTCCCCGACTCTCCTGCGAAGGGAAAAAGGCAGCGAGAGCCGCAGCGGGGGCTGCTTGGGGCCGCTGGGGCTCAGCCCCTGCACAAAATGGGGCTGGGAGGGATGGTGGAGGAGGGGCTGCGGAGCGTGCTGCTGACCTGCTGAATTATGACTTTAATGCAGTCGCTTTAATAACTTGCTGGAGCTCCAACCACCAGATGCAATTTATGGCGAAGCAGGCGCCCAAGCATTTTTCTTTCTATGAAGACTAAGCAGATCTCTGATTACCGCCCCCTCCCCCCAGCCCATTACCTTCCCCCGCTTGCTCTGCTAATGGAAAAATGTTATGTGTCTGTGTGCTTTTTCCCCAAGCCCTGTTTTCAGGAAATGGTGGAGAATGAGAAACTAACACACGCGCGCGCACGCGTTTGAAGGAAAGATGGCTTTTATTCTCCCTCCTTCAACCACACAAAATTCCTCCCGCTAGCACAATAGCTGCTTCTCTTCCTAAAACCCTACAACCTCAGCCAGAAGCAAGGCAAAATCCATGATTTATTTGCAGGGAAAAAGAAAGGCATTCCCTCCCCCCCCCCTTCCATCTGACCAAAATCATCTGAAGTCTGACTGTTTTCCCTGCACAATGCAGAGCCCGCTGCCACTCGGAAGTCTCCCTCCTCCAACAAAGGCTCGAACACAACCTCGGAGCAAACCGACAAAAAAGCCGAACCTGGGACTGATGGATGGACGAGCTGAATTGAAGTTTTAATTTTTTATTTGATGCTTGTATACAACAGCGATGGCTGCATTAAAAAAGCAATCTATAGATAGGCAGACTGATACCCCGCCAGTGCTCCTATTTTAAAGACCCATTCATTTTGCATCTGAAGGATGAATTCTGCCTCCCACTCTCCTCCTCTCGCTCCTTTTCTGCGATTTGCGTGATCGTTTGCTACATATATTATGAATTACTGTTTATCTTAGTCCGGGGCTTCAAAGCGATTTCCCAAATAAATTTCACCGGATCAATAAACGCAGATTCTGTTTTCTTTTCTAAATTGAGGGAAGGGGAAATAATAAGAAAAAGTAAATGTTTTCTTTTTAGCCAGATGGAACAAAAATCTGAGTTAAACAGCTGTGCCATTTCTGAGTTCTGGTGGTTCGCACAGAAGCCCTGTGATTCAACTGTTTTGTATCTTATTTTTGCTTTCCCTTTCCAAAAAAGTGCACATTTGGAGCCCTGAAAAATGGCGTGCGCTGCTCTGAAGCCATTGAAAGGGTGCCCATACAAGGCGTCACAGATTCCTCCTTTGTGACTGTTAAATATTTATCAGCAAGGCAAATTCCTCCTGGGTTACAGCAAGTACAGTTTGCAGTGACCTGCCTTTGTACTTTCAAAACTAAGCAGCAGACTCCTGCAAAATGTTCAGCATCGCGTTCAGCTGGTGTTGTCCTCCCAAGCTGTGAGATAGCTAGATTAATAGGGAGCAACACTGCGGATTTCTCAGTGAAGTAGCAGCATATGGGAGCATTCAGGATGCAGAAAGACGGATGTAGCTGGACATTTCCATGTGAATTCGGCCCTACGTGTTTGTCTTGCTCTGTTTACAGCGAACTGTCCTCAGCCCGTAGCAGGATCACGTTTCTGGCCTCAGGACATCGAGATGCACCTGCATGCAGGCACTCAGCCGGGCAGGTAGTTCTTTTAGGTGTGATAAATTGTCTTTGAGCAACTGGATTTATCTCTGCTGACTACAGAGGGAGCCGGGGCCAGATTCCTGACTTTCAGAGGGTTAGAGTTAGGTGAAATGAATCCTCGCTCAAGCATTCAACCACAGCTCCTTGGCTTGTGCCGTTAGCTTCCTGAATTCCCAGATGATCTCCCCACACCGTTTAGCCGGGCCTGGAACTGCTTATTTGCCTTATTTTCTCAGCAGCGACGGGGTGAGCCGCAGCGAGTGCAGCGCAGCCCTGGGCAGCTCAGCATTGCGCGGGGCCACGCGGATGCGCTGCCTGGGTTTGCACCCGACGCCGTGAACCTGCTTAAAGCACCCTGCTCTAGTCATGACCACTAAAAAAATACAATTTGAGTGTTTCAGGACAAAAATCCTCGCAGCAACCATACGGACAGGCCACGGGGAGAGAGGCTGCAGGCCCTGGGTGGCTGCAGGCCCTGAGCAACGTGGCCACGGGCTGGGGACCTGGCGTGGAATGGGGACAGCGGGGGGACACAGGTATGCTTCGCCCTAGGATGGCTCAATCCGAAGGCTCCTCTGATCCCGCAGTGTTTTTCTGTTTTGAGCCGGTCCTTTGATTAAAAACGCCTTGCTTCCAGCTCGCCTTGCCTTTTAAATGGCTCTGCAAAGCCCTCTCGCGGTTCCCAGCTCACATCAGAAGCGGGAGCTGGAAGTGTTTCACTGCAGAATAAACATATGGGCTGTAAATCCTGTGATTCAGAAGATTCGCCTGCAATATTCCTCTCTGCTGTTGCCATAGGTAACCGGGCTCTGCAAAACACCATTTACCCTGGAATGCAGGGAGACATGGAGCTCAGCAAGGGCACTCTGCTTAACCCTTTCCTACCAAAAAACCCATCTGCTGATTCCAAACCGCGCTGTTCCTCGCTCTCAGGCTCCTAGATTTGCACACAAATAAACCCCCGGCCATATAAATGAAGGCAGGCTGCCCAAAGCTTCTCATGAGCCCCAGGCACGTGCACACGCACCCCGTGGGAGCAGTGGGTTTCCCCTCGTGCCCCCAGAGCTGGGACATGGCACACACGGCAGGGTGCTGGTGTAGCGGCTGCTGACTCAGTGGGGCTGTGGGCTCCCTGCCCTCTGCCCTGAGCTCCAGGGAATGGGTTAAAATCCTCTGCTGGAAGCGGATAAAGGAAGGAACAGAGTCCGGCTGGCCTGCTCGGGACTCCAAAACTAAGGTTCGTGGAGCAGTATTTGTCAAATTACTTCTTGTTAATAAGACAGGAGCTTACAGAGGAAGGCTTTTGATTTCCCAGCCACCACAGAGCCTTTTTTAATTCCGTAGCTGACAGGGGATGCTTAAGGTTTACAGGGATTTGCCACATAATGGAGACCCATCAAGCCATACACTGAATGTAAGCCTGACGCTGCTGCTTCCTGTGCCCCTATTTTGCAGCCAAGGCTCTCTTAACACCTCCTAATGGCCTGTCCTCTGCTCCGGCACCTGAGGCTCCCCACCATCAGTAGTTACCTCCATGGGCTGCCCCCGTGCAGGGTGTGCAGGGTGGCCGTGGAGCCGTGCTTCAGCCAGAGGCCGTGCAGGCTGGTGCTTCGTGCTCCAAGCAGCCTTTCTCTGCTCCCAGCTTGAGTTCTTCCTATGTTACGGACCCAGGCACCCTCAGAGAAGATATCTGGATGTACCTGTGTTATTTAATGGAACCACAGCCGTGCTCGATGCACATGTAACACCCCTGGAAATACCCTTGCAAGCACCTGACCCGTACAGCTGTGTCACCAGCGCGGGTGGTGCACAGCGCCCCGGATTCATCCATTAGCTACAGCCGTATAAATGCCACTCTCCGACAAATTAAACAGACGGGACCAGAGTTCAGGATGAGCTCAATTTGCATTTGCTGCAGCTTAGGAAAACAGCAGGAATTGGCTCCCAATTTGCTTTTGTGTTCCTCCGATTCTCACCTGAGGGCTGAGGCGGACCCCAGCAGAACTGAAGGAGCCCAGGGGCTGTACCGCACCTGAGCAGCGTCTGGTGCTGCTGTCCTGTTTTCAGGATGTCTTATAAAGGGAAATCTTTCTTATAAATCTCATATTTCTTCCTTCTTCTTTAGGATTTCTTGTAAAAATCCCAAAGATGCTGTATTTCAAACCACCGTTGTCTTCCTCTTCATCCTCCCCTCTGCAGTTTAATGCACACACACACATACACACCACCAAATTATCAATTCCTTTATAACATATAGGATTGCCTTGGGGTCCCCTACAGAGAGAGGAAATGCCGAGTTCCTGCCCCAAAGGGTTAACCACCGAGCTAGTTACTGTTACAGCAAAGGTCAGATGGGAATGCAGGAAAGTCAGGAAATGTGGATAAGGCTGAAATTACATTCATAAAAGGTCTTGCAGTGGTTGGGAATCGCAGCCCATGCATGGACAAGCCTGCATTGAGGCCGCTGTAATCCCCGAGTGAAACAGGGGGGAGTGAAGGAGAGGTCAGTGCTCTTTGTGGGATTCTCTGGCATTACTGGGGCAAGGCGAGTTAGTCCCTCTCTGTTATTTGAACAGTGAACAAGTATTTTTTTAGGACCTTTTATAAGATGCCAGAGTAAAAAGGAATAGGCAAGAGAAAATGACCCCAGACCATTAGGGGATTGCTGACTGTGGAAAAGTGCAAATACAGCTTCAAATTGTTTTCCTGCAGAACCCTTTTTTTTTTTTTTTTTGTGGCTTGTTTCCATGCCACCACGGAGAAGAATGGCGAAGGAGAGGGCTGATGTACACGCCAGAGAGGCTTTTAAAGATTCCCAAGAGCTGCTGAATGGGTGCTGCCTGCTCCAGCCCTCCCGGTTGCTGTTCCCCCTCTCTGCCTTGTGCAGAGAAACCGTCACCGAGCCCCAAAGCCACGGAGCGATGCGTGGAAGCACAGCGACATTTACACCTGCCCTGACCTTTCCAGGTTTGTAGGGGGTGGCAGGTGAAGGCTGCCTGGTGCTCTGCCCCCTGCTCCCCTGGCAGCAGCCAGGGGCGGGCGCGCTGGGCAGGCAGGGCTTGGAGCCCTCCTTTCCTCAAGGCTCCCCAGCTGCCTTGAGACAAGGGTGTTTAAATGTCAGGCTTTAGGCAGTGCCTACATTTACTCCGGTTTGAGCGTCTGTAGCAGGAGGTCCGTGTCCTTGCACACTCCCAGCTGTGGATTTGCATGAGAAATGCCAAGGCTTTCTTCGGGGGCTTGTGTTTTTCCACGGTGGAGGTGGCACGCTCCCCCCATGGTTAACGTTCTCCCGCCAGAGCCGCTGCGATTTATTCCTTTTGGAAAGGAAATATGGGAGCCCGGGCAGGCCCCAAGCGATTTGCTTTGAAGGCTGCGTTGGCCGGGGCTGCGGGAGGGGTGACAAAGGGGACATTGTGGGGACGGGCTCGCCCGCAGCCGAGGCAGGGAGGGGTTACTGCTCGCAGCTTTCCGCCCCAGCTCCAGGGCCAGACCCGGCGAAACGGAGCCGTGCTCTCAGCCTCACGCTGCCTCCATCCCCAGCACTCCCATCGGCCACGGCAAGGCCAGCCCTGCTCCCATTTCCTGACCCTTTCGGCTTAAAACACATGGAGTTAAATCAAATAGACGCCCGGCACCACAAATAGACCGACGGGAACCCGGCTGCAGCTTTTGCCACCCAGCACACGGGCCCTGTGTCAGCGCTGTGACCGAGGGACGCGTGGGCAGAGCCAAAAGCCTTTGTGCACCGCCGGCCGGCCAGCAGCGGGGCCCGAGCAGCGAGGCTGGGGGAAGGGGAGCTGGAACAGAGCGTGCACATGAGGCCGAGGGGGTGATTTCAGCCTTTTAGCTGCACACAAAACTTGCTGAGGTTTCAGCGCCGTGGGAGAAGTTCCCACAGCGGGGCTGGGGACGGTGCCGGGAGGATGGGCTGGTAGCAGGAGCACCCTCGGAGGAGGATTTGGCTGCTGCCCTTATTCATGGTGCTGGCAGGGGGCCCGCAGCACGCACATGTGTGTGTCCTGGAGGTTTTTTTTCACCCCTGTGTGCACTGCCTGAGACTGTCCACCCACACGGATCTGTCTCCGTATTTATCTGTCAGCCTGGGCCCGCATTGCTCAGTCTTTTTCCCTTTTAAGTGCACGGGTTGCATTTCTTTCTGTGCCCAGATGGATTTTCCTTTACTATACACCGAGGGGAAAGGCAACGTGAGGGTAGCAGACATTGCATTTATGTCTTGCTCGAAAAGGGGCTCCACAATTTAGAAATATAAATGAAGAAGAAAATGAGAATACTTCTTCTTCCTCCCTTTTGTCTGCAGTCTTCCCCTGTCTTCTCTCCTAGTCTTTTCCCTGCCTCTTCCTCCATCAGACTGTAAATTCTTGCTCAAATAAAAATGTTTCAAACGTGATCTCTCCTGCCCGTACGTGGATTCAGGCTCCTTTTCACAGACTGCTTCCTGGGCCCTCTTCTCATCCCTTTCTTATTTCTCTTAGCTCACAGTGGACCTCGACACTGCAGATGTAGAGCTGTGGGCTGTTTGGTTCCGTGTCTCCCCCCTTCATTGGGCCCCTGCCTGTAGTGCTCAAAGCCTTGGAGAGCACAACCCAGGGAAGCAGAACAAAAAGAAGCCCCCCGAAATCTGTAGTTCCCCAGCGGCTCCCGAGGGTCTCGGAGGAGGGTTCAGCCAGGAAAATCCTAATCGGGCGCCTGGAGAGGTGAGGCCAAATGGTTAATGTAGGATAAAAACTGCAAACCTCTTAATTCTCTTAGTGTTTGGCTTAACCTTGCCTTGACTCTGAAGAGATGGCGGTAAGTAAGGATGAGCTTGTATTAGAAACAGGATTCGCTCTGCCCAGCCCTCGCTGTGCCAGTTCCAGCATCTGCAGTACGGACCTCTGCTGCCAAGCTGCTGCTTTGGAGCCCCCTCGCTTCCCAATTCATATAATCAAGGCCCAGACCCCGGCATCCTTCCCCAAATTTTCTTTTCTTTTTCCATTTTATTCTCATCTGTGTGCTGAGATGACTCTGCCTGCTCCGCGACGCAGCCGCTCAGCCCCTGTGAGGCAGGGGACACCGAAAAGCAGCAGGGAGAAGCGGAGCCAGCCCGCGGCGAGGCCCCCGTGTGTGTCACCCTGGCACAAAAAGGAAGCTGCCTCCCGTGGCGGCCACTTCGCGGGAGGCAAGCAGGCAAGCTGAAGTGGTAACGTGCATAATGTCTGCCACCCAGGTATCTCAGAGCGTATCACAGGCTGTAATTAAGTCATTAACCAGAAGAGCTTCAAAGGGGTCTGTCTGTGCAGACAGAGGATCTACACGCAGGAAACCTGCGGTCCTTTTCCACCTTGGTACCTGATCTGCCCCTGGTATCTCTGCCTTAAACCAGTTGTTCCATGCTGTTCTTTAATTTCCCCAGCAGCAGCACCAGGGGTTAATAACACTGAAGTGCCTCTCAGCGGGTTGTTTTGGAGGAAATGGGGACTTTATTGAAGGAGGCTCTTTTGGTAGGAACTCGCCTGCCTGCCTGAGGATCTTCAGGAGCAGAGGGGAGGAAGTGTGTGCGGGGAGATCAGCACTGGGCTCCTCAGAGCCATAAAGCCTGAGGGTCTGTAAGCAGCTGGGGAAACACAATGGTAAGGACAAGAGCCCTGCAAAGCTTCTGTGGACACTAAACCAGGCTGCTGGACCTAGGAAGCGTGTTAGGTGGGTGGTCTGGGGCATGCATCACGCTGATGATCTGTTCTTGGTGCTTAATGAATCTGCTCTTGTCCTGACTTCATGCAAAAAGGTGATGAAGTAGATGAGAGCAGAGTCTGCCCCGTCTCTTGCAGTGAACACCTGACAAGGCACCAGAAAGGTGGAGAATGTGTCCCAGGTTCCGCTGCTCTGGCTAGGAGCGTTATTTGGGTGAGGAGCTTTCCTTTTTCCAAAAGAAACCAAGCGGGTTCCCGGTGCTTATGGCCACACATGGACCTAACGTGGCTCCCTCGTGAAAAAGTGCCCAGCAGCCGGGCTGGGAGAGGGGCAGAGGCAGAGGGGAAGCTGCAAGTCACATCCTCCTGACTGCCTTCCCCTTGCGGTGCAGGGGTCACGCTGCCCGCTGGAGCCCTTTGGGGAGCATCGTGACCGTCTCAAGCAAGTGCAAGTTGTCATTTATGGCTAAGACAAAACAAGGGTGGCAGCAGGAGCAGGGCTGCTGAGGTGTCCGGTGTGCTTCAGCGCCGGGCAGGAGTGCTGCTGCTTAGCAGACGGATTTATTAAGATTATTGGTAAGTGTTATTTGGAGGTGACTGAAATCGCTGGGTGAACTCCAGCGGATTAGCTTTCCAAAGATAGCAAAAGCAAAAAAAAAAAAAAAGCAACCCCAAACAAACAAGCCAGCAGCACCAGTGGTGTTTCTTGAATAAAGTCTCTGCACAGGATTAGCTTGCAAGCGTTTGCTCGGGTTTTGTGGCTGGAGATAGGGGGGAGGGGGAGGAGGAACCATCTTAGCGTGTAATTCCCCGAGCACAAGCAAAGCTGCAGCACGGCGCCTGGCCCAGCTCGTGGAGGAGGTGCCGGGTGGGCAGAGGAGGAATCACCTCGTCCTGGATCACAGCCGGTTTCGGGAGCCCAGCATGCAGCAACCGTGCTGCAAAAATAACCCGTGCGAGGAAGCTCTGCCCCTGTCCCTGCAGAAAGGCCACTGACCCGAGATGGAGCGGCAGCCTGGGGGAAAAAGAGCAGCGCTGGAAACGCGCAGCTCCTGTCCTCCAGCAAGAAGGTCCACCAGATGGGAAGACAAGAAGAGGGGAAGGCAAAATCTGCAGGAAGAAGTCGCCCAAAATCTGGAGGAAAGAGCTGTAGGGACCAACGCAGCCCATGTTTGAGTGTTGTTTTCCTGCTCAGGTACTGTTCCTGGAGGAGTTCCTCCCAAACGCTGCTGGGCTGTGGCACAGAACAGAGGGGGCCCCGTGGGAGCTCCACGCTGGCCCTCGGCCTTCCCCAGGGCTGCACAGCCACAGGAAGGGTCACCCAGAGGAGAAGAGGCTTGTGCTGCTCTCCGGTGATTCACCAGGGCCCCTTTGGGAAGTGGCAGGAGAGGCTGAGGGACTGTCTGGGCAAGCCAAGGTAACGAGAGTGGGTAAGATGAGGAGAAGGGGACCACGAAAGCCTGTGCCCTTGCAGTTTCCAGTGAAATCGCTTGTTTTCTTTGATGGGAATCTGCTTTCTTACCTCCTAAATCCACGTTCCTTTTCTGAAGGACAGAAAGTTTCCTTATGCAGAGCTGGGCTCTCATTCCTCAGCCAGGGGAAGGGCACAAGGCACTAAACTCTTTGGGGATAAGCTGTCACACGTAGCAGAAGGATCAGGGGAATCCTGCAGCTCACACAAGTGCAAGAGAAGGGGTGGGAAGCCAGTGGTGCAGGCTGATGCCGAGCGGACAGGTCTGGCTGGTAACCCGTGGGCTTAATCCCGTGCAGAGACTGAAGGATATGTCAGCAGGAACTGAAATAGAAGCTAAGTGGGAGGTACAGAGCCCTGGATCCGGAGGAGCTTTTACAGGAGATGTCTTTGGTGCTAAAATTTGTATCACTAAAATTCTTGATTCCCACAAAAAAAAGAAAGTACAGGAATATTGGACTAAGGAGAGCAAAACAGAAAAAAAAAAAAATGAAGAAAAAAGAAAGGGAGAAGGAGAAAGAGATTGCAGAAATTCAGGGTCATGTCCTCATCTCTTTCTGTTGGGCTCCGGCTTCTTGATAGCAGTCATAATTTCCACATGAGAAGCTGACAGCTGAAGCAGCTGTTTTGTTTCACAGGTAAAATGAAAGTATCCACACTAAAATAAAAGAAGCAGGGCTTTCCTTTTCTGTGACTTCTCCCTGCACTAAGAGAAACATCCTCAGGTCTCGGGACACAAAAGCTAACGCTTCTGTACGGAACTGGAAGGCGCTTTGCAGTGGGAATAAAACCACATCCTGAGGAGGGGAAGCAGAGAGGGGAGGCTCCGATTTCTTCTCCCTGGTCGCCAACGGCAGGATGCGTGGGCACAGCACCCAGCTGAGCCAGGGGGTGCAGACTGGGCATCAGGAAACGTTTCCTTACCAGGAGAGTGGCCAAACCCTGCGACAGGCTGCCTAGAGGTGGTGGATGCCCTCAGGAATCCACTTGAACTTCTGGCCAGCCCTGAAGCGGTCAGGCAGCTGGAGGAGGTGATTTTGGAGGTCCCTTCCAACCGAGCTGTGCTCTTCTGCTCTGTTCTGTCCCATGGTCTGGGTCTGGCCTGCTCAAACCCTCCATTTCCTCTCAGGAGCTTACTGCTTTCATTCTCCGAAGCTGGTCGAGCAGGTGCAGATCGCAATCCTGTGGCAATGAATATACGGGGCCTGAGTCTAAGCCCTAGACTGACTGCTAGAGGATCTCACAGGACAGAGAAATGCTGTGTATGTCTGCTGCCAGGTTGCGTATGCCCATTAATCTGCCAGGAAGAGGAAAGCAGGTAAAGGGCCTTGATTCCATATCCCTGTGTGAGACTGATTCATGACATCTCCAGAAATAATCTAGCCCCATTAGCAAGGATCACTGGGGAGCTCTAATTTACATCCCAGAACCCAGTGCCACTGGTGACACCAAAGGTGCTTTGAGGCCACCTCTGTCCTTGGGCTTACCACGTACACAGAACACAGCCAAGATTAAGGGTCTGCCTCTCTCCGTGATAAATATCCACTTTTATGGGACTGCGGCCACGAGTCCAATTTAACACTATGAAGTAATTTTCTGTGACAATTCATATTCCAGCATCGTCACTCTCATCTTCCTCTCTATCTGATATTTTTTAGTGTTTGGTATCATGCCTAATACAGAGAGATTGCAACGAGCTGGATGAGACATTTAATAAAGGAGATGTCTGGAAAATGAGAAGGGTTTTTATCTCTGAAAAAGTCTTCCCGTGATTTGTTGGAACATCCTATTTCCGAATGGGATTGGCTTCGAAGGGCCGCAGTTGTATGATTTGTCCTCAATAGAAATTAGAGCCTCTCCGTATTTTTATGAGGCTGAATGATTAGGTTTTGAGTTATTCATTATGGACTGCCGAACCTCTCAGGACTCCACGAGCTCTTTATGAGCCATATGAAAGGATGCAGACTCTCTAGCAGAGACGAGCAGTTCCCAGGAGAAGAGAGATTTGGAACAAAAGTGAGATGGACAGAAAGAGAGGCAGAAGGCAAACGTCTCAGGCCTGGAACCAAAGCAGGTTCTTTAACAGCCAGACAACTACCGAGACTCTGGCAAGTGAGGAGCAGAGTGGGCTGTACCGAGAGTGTTTAGAAGAAAGCAGAAGACTATCCTGCAGAGTTTTATTTCATATCTGATTTGAAAGGCTTTATGTCAGCAGGAGAAGCCTGGATGGTTTGTCTTCTAGGGCTTTCTCCAGCCAGTGACCCTGAAAGAAATACGCCTGCTACCTTCAGTGGACCCGCGCATGTTAGTGCCTCGCAGGACACTCTCCAAAAGGAGCCGTTTGTTCCAAATAGCCTGTTTACAGCCAGCAGGACATACAGATCGAACTGAAAAAACACAAAATCTCTCTTTCTGCAAAGCTGCAAAACAATGAATTCAAAGAAGGTGCACAAACAGAAACTGCACATCCTGTAACTGCCTCGGTACGTGCCTGGGTCTCTCCATAAACACCTTTAGGATTTCCAGAATGGTTAGAAAGGCATTGCATAGCAAAGCTCTTTTTACAGAGAGACAATTTCATAAATGCCACCTGCTGATTGGGAACTTGGCTGAAACTTCCCGGGCTCCACGTGTCTCACAGGAGGCAGCTTATTTCCCTACCTGGGAGCAACGTCTGGTGGAGCTGCACGTCAAACGGGATGGAACAGCGCCAAGGCTGGCTAAATGATGGGAATGTATCTGCGAATATTTATTCAGGGAAAATATTGCCAAACTTCACAATATTATTGATAATGAATTATTTAATCGGCTCCAGCAGGATCCCTGGCTGTGCCGATGTGCCAGCGAGCATCACGCACACCACGCGCTCGCTAAGCGAGGAAGTTGTGCGTATTTCGGGCAGCTTTAGGGCCGGTTGCTCCAGACAGGGCCTGCTTTTTGAGCTCACTTGCCTTTCTTCCACATAACGCACACAGCTCGGGTCAGCCCTCTCCTCTCGGCCCTGGCCTGCTTGTGCAGAGGCCGCTTCCAGCCCAGCTCATGAGCTCCCCCCTCTCCCTCCCAGCACCGCCAAGCCCGTTCCTTCCACGCGGGTTTCGGGTTTAATGAGAGGCCCACCACGGCCAGCAGAGCCCTCCAGTCCCCGCCGAAGCCAAGGTCAAGCCCGGGGCAGGAATTATCCGCAAATACAGACACCAGAGCGAGGGGAAGGGAAGAACAATGAGAGGCATTTACTTGCAATGCACTCGAGTGCTTGGGAGAAGCTGTCCCCCCAGATTGCTGAGTCAGCAGCGGCTGACAAATTAGTCAACAGGATGACTGGGCCTCAGCTCCTGGCAATTAGCATCGACAAAGCTTTGTGTGCGCCTCTGTGTTTTCCCATTAGCTGTGGCTTGCACGCCCGCCGAGGGAGGAGGGCCTGGGGAAGGAAATGGCTTGCTTTGACTTCGCAAACACATGGAATTTGCATTCCCAAGGTCGCGCAGCAGTCATTTGGCTTCCTGTTTCGGCATCTTTGCAGGCTGGAGCCGTTGTGAATCACGCCTGCGAGGAGGGAGGTGCATCCACACAGCTGGAGGAAGGGTGGGCCCTGCATGGCAGTGGCAGCGGCGCTGGCGATTGGGGAGGGTGTAGTTGAACTGACCTGCTTGGCCAGCAAAACCAAGGAATGTCGGCAACGCTCGGCTCGAGGAGTTTGCTGGGGAGAACGGGGTGGCCAATGCCCACGTTCAGTGTTCGATAAGAAGGGTGTCACGGGTCCAGAGCGAGCGGATTTGGTGGAGCTCAGTGATGAAACGATAGATGGAGACAGAGGGGGATCAGGGCTGGAATAAAAAGGGATTCCGCAGGTCAGGAGTTCAGTGCCTTGTCAAAGGGATTCGGGAAGCCGGGGGCTAAAAGGTGGAGCTGCAGGTCAGGATTAAGCCGAACCTAAGAGCTGAATTCTGTCACCGCTTGGCAGAGGTCACTGCCTCCAAAGCAGGCTGCAGGGGTCACGGCCCACGCTGTGAACAATGACATTTCCTGGATCCAGCTCCCCTGGAACTACAAACACACTTTGTTGTTAAAATCCTGTGAATCTCCTCTTGCCTCTCCTATCTCCCATGCCAGGTCACCAGCGCTCTCAGACAGGGTGTGAGTTAAAAGTACGCAGAAGGCCCCGGAGGAGAGGTCAAGTCCATCTGCTTTTTTAACCTCCCCTTCATCCGCTGCTTTTCCCTCTCCCTGGAAGGCCCAGCTCTGCCGTGCCACCGTCCCCATTCCCAGTGGGTTGGTCACTGCGGCTTAGGCAAAGTCCCGCTGTGCTCCCAGCTCCGAAAGGCCCAGCTTTGAGCTAGCAGGGGTTGGTGAGCATCTTTCTGGGTGCCAGGAGGCCTGCCGGGCTGCACTGAGGCTCTCTCAAAAGCTGGAATCGCGGGGCTGCGAGCCCTGCTGCTGAGAGCCCGGCAGCACCTGGAGGGACCCGCTTCAGCTTTTAGGGATGGGGCACCGGAGGTGAAAGTTGCTCGGCGTGTTTTATTTTCTGAGTTCATCGGGTTTCTCTCTAGGAACTGTAATGCACCGTTTGTAGGCCTTTGTATGCAGAGCCGGGCAGAGCCGCGTCCCTTTACACTCCCATGTACCGAGTTTGAGCTTTAAAACCATCATATGTGCCTTTCGTCACCCCGCCAGCCCACAGGAAGCAAATCCACTTTGTGCAGGGCTCGAAGCACTGCAGGCACACGGGAAGGACGGGGAATTGTGTGGGCTTGGAGTTCTGCAGGACCAAGAAACGTCACACAGGCCTTGCTGCTGTGGCCTTGCACCTTGTAAAAAAATAAATCAGGGCTGTCTAACCCTGTTTACACATGTGATTTGTCAGATAGGGATGGCACGAGGAACCATGGGCAAAGATGGGCTGAGTTCTCTCTCGTTTAACCTTCCCGGTGAATGTCAAGAAGTGGCTTATCGCTTCATGACAGTTCAAGGCAGATCCACTGCCAATTCAGGCCCTCAGTTTTCATTATATCATTGTGCAACTCTTACCTCTGCTCCTTCAACAACAGATCTCAGGGATGGCCTTGTCTGGTGGCAGGACGGCACAGGAGGAGAGGGGCTGGGTGTTTCTAGGACATGCCGCTATTTGCATTCTGGGGCGCTGCTTCGTGGGAAACCTGCTTACCTCTTCTCAGCATCGGGCTTTGGATCTAGCTGCCAGAGCCAGTGCCATTTCTGGGGGAGAAGCATCCAGGTCTCGGGGTGAGCGGTCCCACAGTGCTGCTTCTCCTTGCTCTAAGCAGTGCCCGCATCCCCACCAGAAACAGAAGAAGGAATGACGTACCTGATGGATACCCGATGGTAATCATGATAATAAATCTGAGATGCTCTGCTTCCCATGGGCCTTGTGGCTGTGCTGCCAGAGCCCCCAGCCAACCCAGCCACCGAGCCCTGGGGGAACACAGTTTCGACCGCTCTGCTTTTTCTCCCCAGCTTTGGAGTACCAGAACCACGCGGATCTTCTCAGCGCTGCCAACATTTGTTGTTTAAAACATCCAAACATCTTCACGGGAGGTACATGTGTAACTGCGGCAAGATCCAGAGTTACTGCAGCGTTTGAAAGAACAGCCGAAGGGCTGCCTCATCAGGACATCATAAGGAAAAATACATCAAAGACCAGGCAGTGCTCAGGTGTCATAAGGAGGACAAGGGTATCTAAGATCCTATAACTTTGGGAGCTGTGCTGCCTCTGTCTGGCTGTGTTTTATTCCAAATGAGCTATGCTTCATGCAGGGAACAAGCTAGGGATGGGTACAGTGCCAGGGTACAGAACAATTTTAGTAATGCTGAGTTATGGCAGATTTTTACTAGCAGTAATTCACGGTGCTGTCCCGAGGCATGCTCCTGCTTTCAGGAAATGGCCTACAAATAACACTCGCCCTGTCTGCCTGGTGCCCACTCTCTCTCCTCTGCTCTTCAAAGTGAATAGTTTTCTGGTGGAAAGCGCTGAGTTAATTTTGGAGTCTAAAAGGTACATGCAGGACAGGGCAAGCTGCTTTAACATAGCCCTGACATTATTCCTCCTGCCCTCCTGGAAGTACTGTGTCTGAGGAATGCGATGGCCTCTTTTCGGAGCTGGCAAGCGGTGCCATTCCTGGTGTTGATACTTGTCCCAGTGGGACTCAGGCTGAGAATTTTCCATCCTTCCCTTGCCCGGTTCATTTTGTCCAGAGTGCCAAAAAGCTGTCAAATGGCATTTTTCTAACGATCAATCCAGACTGGGCTGGACCTGGTGACGCGGAGGTGAAAGGATCTGGAGTCTGTTTTCCTGTCCTGCCAAGCTAGCCAATATTTCCTTGTGCTTCGTCGGGGGGTTAGCTCTGATAATGTCTGTCCGAATATTTTGCTGCCATTTAGCTAATAGCTACATTTCCTGTTGCAAAATCATGTAAAGGGAAATAAGGGGAAAAAGAGCTGCCTTGCCAGGAGCCAGAGGCACAGCTCTGCCTGCATTAAGGTGAGCTCCTGCCATAGCCCGGCTCCTCTTTAATGTCAGGTCTGACACGAGGCTGTCTGACTGCGTCAAACAGATGTGTCCCTGAGAAATATGTTTCCACAAACCAAATCCTTGAGATTTCCATTTCACCGTTTTTGTCCAGCTGTTTTCTGCTCTGGGATGCCATTTGCAGAGCAGATCCAACTCAAAAGGAACAGGAGGACTGTAGCATCTCAGCGAGAAGCAGTTAACCCCCCTAATATCACTGGTAAAAATAATTAAGTCTTTCTACTTCTCTAGTGTGTTCCATCTGAGGGTCTCAAAGCATTTTAACAAGCATTAATTAATTACACTTTTCATCTCCTCCCTGAGGCTTTTTCTGTGCTGGAGGTGGTTCAGTCCAGTCTGGTAG
The DNA here is from genome assembly GCF_047663525.1 of Anas platyrhynchos. Taxonomy (NCBI): domain Eukaryota; kingdom Metazoa; phylum Chordata; class Aves; order Anseriformes; family Anatidae; genus Anas; species Anas platyrhynchos. The sequence continues at coordinate 23,330,390 of NC_092591.1, forward strand.
ATGTGGCTGTTGAAATCACGACTGATTCTCTAACCAGCAGTTAAAAACTGCCTCCAGAAATCTTCCTTTCTTACAATTGCTGCCCTTTCATCCCACGAGCATGCAGCCCAGGCTTAGTTTGCTGGATGATTTCTCTTCCCCCGGCCTGTGCAGGCTCACATCTGCAGGTCCCATCTCCTCTCTGTGCCCTGTGCTGGCTGGGCTGTGACCCTGGCATGATGCCCAGTGACCAAAGTGACCCGAGCCCCAGAGCCACTGAATGGTAAAGAAGCTTAAAGCCACTTCTGGCTTCCACAGCCTCCCCCCAGCCCCAGTTTGACTGGCAGATCTGGGTTAGGAAGAAATGGAAAGAGAAGGGATAAGGATCACTCCGTGCAACTATTTGAAAAGTAAATATTTGGGCGAGCATTTTAATTTGGAATATGCCAAGTGTTTATGAAGAAAGCACAGAAATTGCTTCTCCCGTTGCTGAAATCCGGTCGGTCTTAGAGCTGAGTAGGACAAATGTTGAACAGCACAGGGCAGCACTTGCACCATCCTCTAAGGAAGGGAGGAATCGGGTTATATCCAGCTGAAACTGGACGGGAAATAAAAGAAAGTCGAAATTTGCTGTCCGAACTGGAAGGCGGTCATTGGGATTCATTTCCTATTTGAATGGAAATGCATCAAATAATCTTTAATCATAATCAATATGCTGTATTATTTGACTTTTTAGAAGCAGGGACAATAAAAATAGTAAAAGTAATAAATAAACAACTATGCTCAGTATGCAGTAAGCCTTGGGGCTTTTGTTGGCAAGGGAAACTGTTGAAATACTTCTGAATTGATATTTATGTAACATCTTTTGTCTTGGGGATCCCAAACTATATCACCAACTGCAGCATTGAAAAGCTCGCGAACAAGGCGAGCCATATGTTGTTTTGTTAACAATATCGTTTTGGAAATCATCTGTAGCATTTCTAATTAGAAGTGTGTAGTGGAAAGTATTTGATTTCATTAATTAGGGTTCAATACTGTGCATTCCTCACGTAGAAACCAAAGCAACTGGCACGTTACAAATATGCTGGCATATAGAATAATAGGGTGAATTAATAATTGAGTAACGTGTGCTGCTAACTGTGCATCATATGCTTCTTCCAGAGCAAAGTACTTCACAAAGGCTGGTGGAGATAAAGAACGATCCTTTCAGTTAATTAGAAATGTATGCTTTGTTCCTCAGATACACAATTAGCCGTCGTCGAATCCTACACTTTCTCCGTGTTTAATGCATTTACTGTCTGCATCTTCCAGGTAACGCACCAAATAAATTCAGCTGTACACACTCAGAGGCAACTCAGGGACAAATTCAAGTCTCTCGATCCTGTCCCTCAGTACTGGAAACAGTGCTCCTCTCCGGACAAGGAACACAGGGCTGGAAGGAAGGCTTATATAGGATGACCTTCCGGATCATCCTCTCCTGTCCCCTGCCATCAGGGGAAACGTGTCCTATCGTGGCTTTTGTGGCCGTGACAAAGGAAGCATGAGTCACACTTCCCTGCTGGACACCAGGCTGCTCATTGATACGGCTCGGGTCGCCTTGGAGAAAAAAGGAAAGGGTGGGCTCTTGATGTGGTTTGCAGTGGGAAAAGGCTGGCGTGGTTTGTGCTCTGGGATTAGGGGAGAATGGCAGCCTTCCAGGCTCAGGTGCTGGGAGTTTAAAGTCCCGTTGCTGCTGAGTAGGGTTTTGCTCAGACTTGGCAGCTCTGCGCTTCCTGGCCATGTCAAACAGTACTTTGTGAGGGCTAGAAGATGCCCCGTGTACACAAGAGAAGGTAAATTCAGCAAACATCTCGTAAGAGCATCGTGCAGATCATATTAGTGGGTATGCAAGGCCGCCTTTGAGGGCTGGGCAGTCTCCTTGGTTTGTACCAACTCCCCGTGCAGATGTTTTCCTGCATGATGGCGCAGAGCTCAGCAGGCAGCCAGCACACAGAAAGGAATCGATTCTCTAGGCACTTTTATTCCTTCTCGTTTTACTGTCGAGGGGATGGGAATACACAAAAATGGTGAGGATCTCACCCCCTTCTCACTGCCCACTGCAGAGCTGCTATCTACTAATCTATTTTCTCTTCGTCTTATAAATAGCTACAGAGCTAAAGCTCCCCAAAGCTTGAAATGAATCACAGCGTGTAGCAGCATCGCCGATCGTGCCTCTCATCGCTTTCGCTTCGATCCTCCCCACCTGGGTTCCTGGCTGCAGCCTTGCAGAGCACGGGAGGAGCCGGAGCTGGATGGCAGGGACAGGACAGAAGAGGGGGCAGCAGGGATGGGGAAGCGGCTGAGTGACAGCAGAAGGATTATAGGGACACTGATGAAGCTGGGAAAAGCACACGCAGTCACAGAAGCACTCTCCTACGGAATCTGGATGAGAATAATTATTTCTGCATACCGACATTTCTCAGCTGTCAGCTTACAGCTGTGAGATCCATCAGCGAGGTGTGCGTCACTGCTCGTCTCCAGCAGGACGAGCATCTGAAAAAACATCCAGCCTCCTAATGGTGCTAAAGCCCTTGTCCATGAGCTTAGGCTAAGGAATGCGAGTGAAGGGTTGTGTTGCTGCACACGCGTTCCTCACATCTTCATTTTGGAGTGCTGGCCCCTGCAATATTTATACTTTAATGCAGGTTTTTTAAATGCTGTTTGTAAGAGGTGCTGGAGTGAGTGATGTTACGCCATTTCCCAGGCATGTTTGGAGCAGCTGCCCCTGCTTTGTGCTGCCCCACGCGAGCTGCTGAAACTCTCACTCGCCCAAGTGAGCAGTTAGGGCGGTCAAAGCACATCGAGCCTTTCTCTTCCTTTCTGAAGTTAGATCTTATCAAACATCAGGAGTGATGTCATGGTGCTGTGATCTTCCTCGCTTCAGCCCTGCGTGGACTCAGACGCAGATGGAGCCCCGAGGGGCTGCCCGAGCCCCCAGCTGGGTCTGTCCTGGGGCCCCAGGAGGGTTCCCTGGCTGAAGATACTTGACCGAAATGTGCTGGAGGGGATATTCGGGCACTAACCTCTCCTCCTCCCATCCCCCTGCTTGGCCAGCCATGGGAACTAATAGGCCTTTTCCTGCCTAACCTCTCTGATTCACAAAACTTTCTGCGGCGGGCGGATGCGGTGCCAGGAGGCGGAGGGGTTATTCTGGGGCAGATTCCTTTTCATTTGTTTTGTTTTCCTCTTTCTATAGCAGTGTGGCAATCCCGGTCCTGGCAGCAGCGATGCCCCGAGGGCAGGGAGAGGAGCGGCTGCAGAGGCCAGAGAGGATTCATCTGGCTGAGCGTCCTCTCCGGCTGCGCACCAGCTGGGGCCGGGGCAGGAGAAGTGCCTCCGGCTGGTTCAGAGTTGACCCACGGTTATTTTTAGCTCCTTAATGCTCTTTCCAAGCCCCCCAGAGCTTATTTCTCTCCGCCTAGCAAATGGCACTTGGTGAACGGCTCAGCCACAGGTTAGAAAGCGCTGAAAAAAAGAGTCAGAGGGCAGGCGGCGGAGGTACTCCGAGGAGAGAGGCGCTTGAGAGGTCAGGAAATGCCTGGGACGGGGCAGGAGTAGCTCTCAGCTGCAGAATCAAGGCAGCCAACGTGGGGAGGCTTTCCTGGGGAGCTGCGCGCAACCTGGGCTGGCTCCAGCCTGGGAGAGCATCAGCTGAGGTCTTAAACTGGAACCAAATCCTAGGGATATGGCCAAAACAGGAGCTTAGGATCTAAGATGGCCTGTGCCATCTCTGCCTGCACGTGTGCACTTGTGGGTTTGGCACTTTCACGTGCTGGGTTCGAGCTTTTGGAGCCATACAGAGCATATCCTCACCGTGCCCCAGCAGCAGGGGTTGTGCCTCGCTGTCCTCCTCCTTCCCCAGCTGGGGAACCGACCTGCTGCTGTGCGAGGCACGGGGAGCCCTTCCCCATCGCCTTTCCGTGGGGTGAGGAACCTGCCGGCACCTTCCCTCTCTCGGGGGGACCCGGAGAGGAGCATTTGGGTGGCTCTGTTGGTTTCTGTGGCAGCCTGGATGCCGTGCTGGTGCCAGGGCAGAAATAACCTGCCCGAAATAACACGGCTCCCTCTCCGCGCCATCCCCACCTCCTCCCCGGAGCTGCTCTTTACAGTAGCTCCTTCTCAGCTTTCCGAAGCCCCAGCTGCGGGTGCCCGTCTCAGGCAGGGGAAGCGGGTTGCCTGGATACAGGCCCTTTGATGAGCAGTGCAGTCCCCCTGGAAATCAGGCTGCAGCCCGCCCTCCCCCTCCCTTCCCTTCCCCAGCGCTGCTGCTGAGTGTGGAAGATGGATTTGGGTCCCTCGAGGGCTTTTGGGTGCAAAAAAAAGGGAGAGGGGGAAAGAAGGCGAAGCGGGGAGGATGTCAGCAATCCCCCTCTGCAAAAAGGAACAGAAGGAGGGCCGGGAAGCTGCCCTGCCCTGTGCTGGAGCTCGGAAGCATGAAGCTGGTGCGATCCCGTGGAAGTGGATCCCACACCTGAACCGAGCCAAGAAGCCACTCGGAAACGTGCGTCACGGGCAGTGACGTTGCTCTAATTGCCACAGTCCAGCAAGGGCAAGCCCAGTGAGGTTACCCAGCTGTCAGGGCAATCACCGCTCTGAAAATCAAGTTGCACAGAGAGGGGCAGAGTCGGGATGGGATAAAATGATTCCCATTCCTCCTGGCCCGTCTTGCTGCACAGTTTCACAATTACACAGCTTCCTCCGCAGCAGACAGCTTCCTTTGGCTGGTGCTGCTAGAAAAATTGGCTAATGGGGAAAGGCACCGCGATGTGCCTACAGGTGTCTGAGCCACGAGCACCACAGGGAAGTGCTCAGATTGCTTCAGAGGGTCCAACCAGGACAAATGTGAGAAAGATGAAAGAACATTTGCTGTCAAAATCAGAAGAAATATCGATGTCAGGCTTTTTTGCTTGTTCTATTCCCTGGTTTTCTCAATGCAAAAGGCCACGCTTGTTCCATTTCTGGATAACAGTGAAAATCCTTGCAAAGGGTAATTCTTTAGCAACATTACAACATTACAAAGGACAATTCTGCAATTGAAAGCTGTACTACAAAAAGCGTTCTCATACTCAACCCGTCTGCCCACCTTCCCTGTAAGCATCCGACAGGAGCCAATTCCAGAGAAAGGTAACAGATGAAAAGTAAAATACAAACGTTAATTCAGAACCAGAGGAGAAAAACAAATCCCTGCACTAGGGTTTGTTTTCTGGGGATGCCCTGCCAGGGGCTCCCTGTCCCCTCCCTCGGGCAGGAGGCGCGGTGGCGGTGCCGCTGCGGGGTCTCGGTGTGCGGTGGGTGTCTCTCAGTCACACAAACCTCACCCAGGGCTCTGTGGAACCAAAGGAGCATTTTGCATTCCCCAAGAGAAGCAGTGGCCACCCAGCAGCTTGGCTGGCACTGGCAGCTCCCAGTGAGAAAGTCTCTTTCACTGGCAGTCATCTGCATTCTGCGCTGCTTTCGGCTTCCTGCCGCACTCAGAGCACGGCCCCTGGTGCAGAGCTTTGGGGCGAGCAGGGCACGGCACAAGGCACGGATGACAGCAGGGCTTGCTGCTCCGAGAGGGATGGCTGCAACCTTTCAGCCACGTTAAGAGAGAAAAATGCATTCCTGGACACCGTCACACCGGGGTAATCTAAAGCCATCCTGGGCTGTGACAGCTTCCCCGTGGTGCGAGCTGCTGTGGCAGTGAGAACAGGTCCCAGCCATCAGGGAGCCTTCTGTCAGGCCTGCCATCTCCCAGGTCGCTCCCTTCAGCCCGTCACCAGCACCTCGGTTTTCTCTCAATGCAGTGCTGGAGAGTCACAGGTGGGCAACTGTGGGTTAAGGCGTTCAGCTGCATCATGCAAGGCAAAAAAAGATGAACCACAAAGCCGGGATTCATCCCTGTATAACAAATGCCGCAAGCCATGCCTTCTTGCTCGTCCTTCTATTAATCCCATATGAATACCAAGGAATGAAAGTGGCAAGGCAGAACTTCACAGCACCCAGCAAGTGAAAAGCCCCGGAGCAATTGCCACTGAGATCTCTAGGATGCTCCTAGGATATGTGGGGAGGCTTCTCGGGGCAAAAGTCCTGAGGGAAGGGAAGAGAAGGCAAGGCAAGGCAAAAAGGAGATAGCCCAGATCTCTGTCAGGGGCAAAGAGGATACGTAGATGGGCGTTCCTTTCTTTAATTTCAGAAATTAGGATTAATCAGCGCATAGCTGGATGGTACCAATGGGACTTTTTATCGCTGACATCTCCTCTGCTTCATTTTCCTCTGCATCAGACACTGAAGTCGAGAGAGCAGATAGAGATCTTGTTGAGAACGGGGGGCTGACTGAGGAGGGGAAAGGCAAAGGAGAGAGAGGAGTCTAATCACACGTTCCTTTTTTGCATTTTTCTCTCGTTCCTATTTCAAAGACAGAGAAAAAGAGAAAGACACAGAGAGAGAAAGAGAGCGTGAATCATTTAACATGAATTTTGCCTGAATGAGGACTGACATAAGTGTGTGAAACGGGAAGGAAATGTATGAATAATGCAGAGCAAGGCTCCGTGCAGACGGAAGACTGTTATTGTGTCCCTGTTTACAGCTTCTGAAAGCACAATCAAACAGATACGGCAAGAGTGCAAAAAGCCTGCGTGGCCACCCCACGTTGAAAAGGTGTGAAAATCCATCGCAGATCACGAAATAGCACCTTTCAATCACCGCACCGCATTCGCTCCTCTGCTCACAAAGGGGAGACAAAGGAGAGGAGCTGGCGTGCCTGGAAGCCGGCAGCGATGGGCACTTGGCTTTGTTCCCTGCGCAGGTTGGGCTCCTCTCCCCCTGCCCGGGCTGCTGGCGGGGGCTGACGCAGGATCCCAGACCGCAGGGGGAGATCGTACCCCGAGCAGCTCTGCCTGGGAGAAGGGTTGCCAAAAGTAGGGCAAACAGATAAATCTCTCTATATATATTTAACGAGGGGGACCCCTGCAATGGTTCATAGCTGCCCTCCTGCTCCTTTACGCGGTGCAGTCGGTGCGAGGAGCAGGGCTGGGTTTTTTCTGCCTTTTATGGGAGGAAGCGTGGCCAGAAACTAGCGCGCTCTCCCGGGACGCTGGGGACAGCTGCTTTCCATTTGTGGTCCTGCCACTGGCTGGTTTTGGCCAAGCGTTGTCATTTCTGTGCCACTGGTGAAGCGTTTTGAAACCTAACAAAAAGCAGCATGTAAGAGCTGGGTATTAGTGCTGATTATTCTAAGAAGCCCATCATCGTACCGTGTGGTCCCTTGCATTCTGTAATTAAGGCACACTTCTGCCCTAAGGAGGGCATTCTTATTCCTTCCCATGCTGTAGACCACTTCTGGGTGGAATTTGCAATAATTTCCGAGGTAGCCTGCTGGATCTCCTCCCTGTGCTTGGTGCTTGTCCAAATCCCAGCCCGTGAGTTCATCTACGCGGCGATGGGAGATGCTGCCCGTGCCGTGGGCCTCCAGAATTTGGTAGCAGCACAACTCACGCAGTCCCCCATAGCTGCTGGAGGTTTCCCAGAAAGCTTTAAGGAAAAAGGCTGACCTACTGAATGACTCTGCCTCTAATTTATTGCTCTATTAGACTAGCCAGAGATATAATATGGCATTACGTGGGTTGTGGAGGTGACTGAGCTTGGAGGATGTTCAGATGCTTGGACAAAAGACAGAAGCTTACCTGGAGGTCTAAGGAAGGGCATTGTAAAGAAGGCATCTGGGGAGAGATAGAAAGGACACTGGGCACTGGGGAATAAAGAAAGGGAGGTTCAGAAAGCCTAATGTTAAAATTAGAATAAAAAAAAAAGAGGGAAGAGGCAGGGTATTTGAGGACAAGAATGTAAGAGACATGAGAGGGCTTGGAACAGAACGAAACTCTTTGTGGAATTAACCTATTTGTCATAGAAATACTCGGCGTGCAAATAGGCATTCTCGTATTCAGCCTATCTAGCTGGCTGACCCAGTAGGATGTAGAAGGCAGCCTGTGAAAAGCCCCACTTGACACAGAGACACGCACAGCGCTCAGCGCCGCGCTGCAAGCAGCCAGCGTGGAGAAGTAGTGATGCAGACACGCTGCAGCCATGAAAATAAATGTGCCTGCAGCTTCGGGGATGGAAAATGCACACTCCACCTTCCGCCTCCCTGAAATCTGCTGCAGGCTTTCATCAGTGGGGCTGAGTCGGAACCTGGCTGCTTTGGGTTCCTCACCCCACCCTCACCCATTTCCCCTGGGTGTGCAGGGAGAAGGAGGGGGCAGCAGGGACGGCCGTATTTTCAATGCGGTGTGTTCCAGCGGTGTTATTAAAGCCTCCTCCGTTTGCTTTTTGTCTTTTCACCTTGAAACAGGAGCTGCAGGTGCTGTGTGCCGTGCAGCTGCTGCACATGATGGGAAGTGACCGGGCAGCTCCGTCACTGGGGTCTTTTCAGTCCACGGGCTCCCCGCTGAGAAACCCAGCCAGGTGGGCAGTAGGGCTGAGGTTTTTCCCTAAGTTGTTCTGACATTTCTCCCCCAGGAAACCTACCGGTGCCCCCTAACGCGTATCATGCATCCCCCCTGGCTGCATCGAGTAGCATTTACTTCTGGTCACTGATAATCCGAGCTGCAAACAAATCAGGAGCCAAAATAAAGGCTCCCTGCCGCGGTCTGCGCAGCTCTCCCGGCAGGCCTGGGGACGTGGGTGGTTAGTAGGTGATGGGAGATCAGGTCACACTCTTTTTAGCTGGGCTTTGAGCTCTTTGCAGGGAGAATGGTAGGAAAAAATGGCACTTAGTGTCTGCTGGAGAGAAAGACAGCAAGATTTAGGCCTGAATTAGCAGCTGTAAAATGCAGTGAGATCAGCTGCTTGCACAGAGACCGGGCGCTGCTGCACAGACAAATCACGCCAGCAGCAGCCTTTGTGTAAAAATCACTTAGGAGCCTCTTGCCATCTTCCCCTTGCTTCATACCCATATACTCAATTCCTCTGCTTCACTGCGCTCCGAGGAGCTGTAGAGCAGCACTTCCCTCCCTGACATTGAGTTAGACTGCCCTAAGGTGGGCCTGGAATACATCACGGCCATTTCTCTACTCTGAAAATTAATTTACAGTTCACATTAGCTACCTATAAAAGAAGATGAGGAACAGGGAATCCGGCTTTTGCAAATGAAGAACATCACTGAATCTACCTCTGCATAAATGAAGAACTATCTTGAGACCGTCTCCTGGAAAGGAAGATATATTACACCGAGTCCGGGCTCCCACGTGCTTTAATAGAGCTGAATTGTATCGAAGCTGCCCCTGACTTTCCAGGCCTGACACCAAGCAGCTGGTGAGCCACACGGTGCCCAAACCTCGTACACATGAAGGCTGTCGCTGAATCACCACGTACGGGGCGAGCCAGGTCCAGTCAGTCTGCTCTCCCTGAAGGTGAGCCTTATTCAGTCCAACACAGCACCCGTTTTAATGAAGGTTGAGGTATTGATCTCCCCAGTAAATCAAGGTGAGATCTGTAGATTCCTCCCAATAAATGATGGTGGCTGTATCGATTCCCTCCTTCCCACCCCCCATAAGTGAAAGCAAGACATATTAGTTCCTCCCCTTTAAATGAAAGCGAACTGTATTGAGGCCGCCCCCATAAATAAAAGGTGGGCCATGCTGACTTAGACCTTAACCACATAAATGGAGGTGAAATGTATTGATTCCATCTTCTGTAATTGAAGCAGAGCTGTATTATGGTCCTCCTTCCAACATAACGGATGGCAAAGCATATTGATTCCATCATTCTGAAGCGAAAGGTTAGTTTTGTTGAATATCCCCAAAATATCTGAGGGAAAGCCACACAGAACTTGGCACCTTATCCAGAAATTTCTCAGGATCTGTTGGTTACACATTGAGGCTGCAGCTGGATGGCAGAGTGTTTTACTGCCCGAAAGCTCTGGGCACAAGATGCAGTGATGAGACACCAGGGTTTCTGCGGAGGGACGCGATGGCTGAGCAGAAGGTTTCCTAATTCCAGCGCCTGCGTTTGTGTGGCCAACTCGCATTTCGGCAGGTTCCCCATCCTTCCCCTGCCTCTGCTCAGTAAGGATAATGATCTTCCTCTGGCATGAGGTGGTAGAATAGATTTATTCGTGCCGGTCTACAATGTTCTCTCTGCTAATGGGACCAAATAAGTCCTGGAGACAGCAGTGGAAGTGGATGGAGTGCTATAGGGCAAAATGCTTCAAAAATAAGGTGTGCTGTCCGTGCCCTGTGACATAGGAGAGGCTCGGCCTACACGCGGCAGATAAATAATTAGCAGTAGCTGCCTGGAGCCTGCGGTGATCTTTGCTCTTAATTATTCCTGCTCCTTCCTACTCCTCTCTACTAACAGCACTGCTTTTAATTGGTCTTTGCTGATGGGAGAGATACCAAAGGTGCCTCACCTCGGAGCCATGCAGTGGGTCAGGAATTCGGTGGTTCGGGTAGCGACTGTTTTACAGGAAGGCAGCAGGGATGGCGCACGTCTGCAGGGCAAAACAGCCGGGCTCCGCTGCACCCCTCTAGCAGATCACATCCAGCCCAGCACAGTGACGAAAACCAGGACAGGGCAGGGCTGGTGGCTGGTGATATGAAATCCAGGGGACAACTCCTTGTTTCCCCAAGGAAATGCTCTCATTTTCTCCACAGTACTCCACTGCACAGTTGTTGTCTTTTGGTATCTGTTGTGAACGCCGTAGTCCTTGGGGAAGCTGCTGGAGACAACTGCAGAGGATGGGGCTGGCCGAGCCTCGCACAGCAGCCTCTCTGTGTCTGCCTTTCCCACCCAGCCCAGCAGCAGCAACAAGACCAAAGAGAGAGAAACAAACAAGAAGACAAAGAACAAAGCGCAGCCTGGCACACGTAGATGACACGAGGGAGCTAGATTCAAGAATACAGGCAGTAGACAGCCCACAAAACAAATCACACGACTGCGCGGTGCCACTGGGAAGGAATACCCCTCTGGTACCACGCTGCGGGACACGCGGGCTGAGTCAGGGCTTCTCGAGGCTTGTGGCTCAGCTGTTTTGTTGTGCCAGGGCCTGGCACTGCACCTCCTCCTCCTCCTCTTCCTCCTCATCCACCTCTTCCTCCCCCTCCTCCTCCTCAGCTGGGTGGGTATGTGTGTGGATAGGGTGATGGGAGACAGACAGCGTGGAAAATCACACAATGACAGGGAATATTGATCCTTCCGTGAGTCTGCAGCAGCGTTTGTCTAAGAGGGATGCAGGCAACTTGTGCTGCCCATAGCCCAGCACACGGCCACGCGGAACGCAAGCTCTGGGCTGTGCTCCGGGCTGAAATACCTACATGTAGGTGTATCTCACTGTGCATTTCCTACCAGATCACAATTTCCCCGAAGATCTTACAGAAAATGTGTTAGTTTTTACATGAATTAGCTGTTCCTGGCAGATCTCGTGTTCTTGCCACATGGGTGATTTCTAAGGGGTATTTCCAAGCGTACTGCTTTGCCCAGAACAGCCTCTGAAAATGCCAGGCAAGTGCCAGTCCACCCCCAAGCCCAATTTCTTTGCAGCTCTCTCACATCACCAGCTGTCTAAAACCCTCTCCGAGAGGATTTAGATTGGATTTTGTGCTGATTTTATACAGTTGTCTTATGTCTTCCCCAGGAGTGGTGAAAGAGATTTGTTCCGTGCAGCATTGGGGATGCAAATATCATTCCTGTCTGGCTGCATCCTTTGAAAGGAGGACCAGACAGTTGCCATGGCAGCAGCACATCTGAGCCAGCTGTAGTTGCCTTGGCAACAGAAACGATGGGAGCCAGGAAAAAATAGTCCCAGAGGACAAACCATTTGAACACACACGCACAAAAATTCCCTTAAACTGAAATCAAATCTTGCTTTGAAATTCTAGGGCTTCAGAAACAAGGGGCAAAGCAGGGGGAGAATACAAACAGCCTCTCACGGTCCTTCCGCTTTCCTTCCTTGCATTTCTTTGGAGAGACAAAGGAGAAGGAGTTGGAAGTAATCCAGTGATGGCTGGAAAGTAAACTCCACGATACCTTTGGCCTGGTCCGCTGGCCCTGCAGGAACGCTCTGCGCTGATAACTCTGCGCCAGGAAGGCACAAATCAGTACTCGAGTCAGGTAGCCCTCAGGTCCGCAGCAGGCTCCACACACCCGTTCCCCTACAAGTGCTTGCAAATAATGAGATCACAGCTTCGGAGCCTCCTCAGGCCCTGCGAGGGGTGCAGTTTTTATTATGAAGCAGGGGGCAAGAGGCGCTGGTGGAGATGCGCAGGGCTGGAGCTCCAGCAACTGCTGGCTGCCTGGCAGCACTGCTGCCTGCGCCCTGCTCTGCAGGCAGGGCCAGTCTGTCTGATGTGTGCCCAGGAGAGGAACCCACAGCACCCTGCATCTCATCAGGTGTTTTGTTAGTGCTTACCGTAACGCTTTCCTTAGCTTTAATGTTAGGGATAATCAGAGAACAACTGAAATAGAGAAAGAAGCGATGCTGTAGAAGGGAGGGAGGCAAACAGCTTCAGCATCCGCACAGAGATGGAAAGATTTGGGGGTCTCTTGAGAACACAGTAAGTCAAACATGAAGTTTGAGGTTGGGAGTGGGGGGGGAGAAGAGAGCAGATGGAGGCAGAAGCTGTGGGGAATAGTTGGAGTGGTAGCGGAAACCTCAAATTGGGAAATGGTGGGGCAGGGGGTGGGTGCTGGAGCCCAGTGTGTGTGGTGAAATGCAAAGCAGTGAGAAGGCAGGCAGGGAACAGGCAAAGCCTGAAGCAGAGGACGAGGACGGAAGCAGGCAGAAATGAGAGGAGAAATGGGAGCAGGGTGGCAGACCGTGGGAGACAAGGGCACGGCGGCACGGGGCGGCACAGGGAGGGGCACGAAGCCTGGCTCACCAAGTACAGGGCAAGGAGAGTCACAGAAAGCAGGAGGGCTGGAGGCCAGATAAAGCACACAATGCTTTGCAGAATAACATACTTTGTGTCCCTGTTTGTCATTTTGCCATATTTCAGCACATTTCCCTGACTTTTCGAGGATCATTGCATGCGTAAATGGCTTTGTTAGCGCGTTCGCTCATCTCACTGCTGCGAGGGCTGCTTCCTCCAATATAGCAATGCATTTAATATCAATGCATTTACATTTTCCTAGGATTTCTTTCCTCTGTATCAACAGCTAACGGTGTCCAATTTTTCTATGCTTTCAGGGCACAGATCTTCATTATTTTCTTACTAAAAGCAGACGTAGAAAAACAGTTCAGCATCTCAGGTGCCTTTGAATTGTCACCCTATCTTCTGCCTTCTCATTTTGAGATCGCCGTTCCTGCCCTTTTGTCTCAGCCTCACCCCTCTCTTTCTGTCTAAAAGCCGTGAGGTTGATGCTGCAGGCTGCACACACCTGTAATTTCTGTCGAAGCCCAGGGAAGCTGCATGGAACTAACGGGACTGCAGAACTGGGCTAAAGATTCCTGTTTAAAGGAATAATAAACTGCTCACGTTTACTGAGAAGGAGAAAGAAAAAAGTCTTTATTCAAAATGTAAATCTCTTCCTGCTGAGGAGCGAACCCAAAAGTCAGCCTTCAGGATATAAATATTTATGCCTTTTGCATAAACAGCAGATGTAACATTTCCAATTAACTGTCGATCTTTCCATTTCTCTGGCTGCTGCTGCTTTCCCTCACAATATCGGAATGAAATATGGATAGTGGTCCGCTTGATTTGCCTGAGCTCAGATCTGTCACACATTTCCACAGTCAGTAAGATGAAATTGTTCCTGAAAATGTTTATTTCTTGGAGCCTAACGATTTCCCTGTATTTTTTTTTTCCTTGCATTCAATGTCAAACGAATTCTGCTGCAAGATGTGAGATTCTCAGCCCTGATAAGAGGAAGGCAGAGAAGGAGAAGCAGGCACAGGTGAGAGCGTGCCCTCAGCCACTGCAGCATACTTCAGCCCAGCCGTAGAAGAACCCCTCGGGACATCAGAGACTTCACTCTCTGTGACCCATTTGGTCCCTGGCCTTTCCACCGAGGCTGCCAGGCTGGGGCCGGTTAGCATCAAGTGTACGAGGTTTTATGATGTAGCCACCTGTTTGCTAGGAACTGCCTCCATCACTTCTTCGGTGTCAGCTTTCTCAGGTGTCTGACATTCAATCCTGCTAATGGCAGCCTCTCACTTCTTTCTCTCTGGGAGAAGGTGTGAATCGTGCAAGTGAGAAAGTGAACCCTACAGGAGCTGGTAAACATCAGCCTGCACTGGCATCATGCCTACAAAGCAGAAGATTTTGCTGGAGCACAAAAAGGAGGGTGAGAACAAAAATCAGCAGCAGAGAAGCTGTAGTAGGTAAAGAGATGAGCCAGAAAGCAGGCACAAGGGGAAGGAAAAGCACTTGCTCAGTGATATGGCAGAGATATCCCTCTGCACCCTTCTGCTGAGGATGCTTGCTGGCCCTTTCACCTGTCCTGCCAGGCACTGAGGTTTAGCTCAGCCTCTCTCTTCTTCTCCTGGGCATCCAAAAATAGACTGGGGCATTGCTGCAGAGCAGGAGCTGCTTTTCCACTGATCCATCTCTCATGGGGGGCTCAGGTGAAGGGAGCTCTGCCCTTCTGCTTAAGGAGGGAGCCCAGGCTGGGGGCTGCACAGCTGCCCTGGGACAGGGGCTTTGTGCTGCCGCTGGAGGGGCTGGGGCAGGCAGCCAGCTTGGCTCCTCTCCTCCCCTCCGCAGGAGCTGCATCCCAACCCTCAGCTCTGCCAGGTGCTGCTGCTATGGGAACTGGAGCTGCTTTAAAGCCATCCCTGTGGCACCGCGGGCATTGAGGCAGCTGCAGTCCTCACTGCTTAGGGGTGTACCCTCCCCACAGGCTTCTGCTGCCTGGCTCCTGCTTTTCCCCAGCCTCCTCCTGCTTTGAGCTGCTTTTCTTTGTCTTCTCCCCAGGCTCTTCTGCCTGCCACGTTGCTAGTGTGAGCAGTTGGCCTCTCACACAGCATGAGAAATCATCCTTGTCACTAACCTGGAAAAAAAAAAAGGGTCCAAATTCACAAGTGACTGGAAGCCTAATTGTTTAATCAGCACATTTTTCACTTTCTGCTCTGCTATGCCCCCAAAGCCCATACAGCAGTTCTTGTCTATATTCAAGTATAGTCTCGACTCAACCATCTGTGACCACTGATGAGGTTATCTGCGCTGTAAAGCCCCAAATAATCACCAGCATTCACTGCAGGTGAGCTAACTGAAGTGCACTTTGATTACAAGCAGCTAACTCTGCTTAGCTCAGCACAAATCCTTGCATGCGTGGGATTACATTGATGGCAGAGCAAGTACACTAATATGTGGCTAAGCTGGAGCTACTGCTGGCTGCGTGCTACCTTCCTCTTCCTCATATTCACCTGGCTGTTTGATCAGTTGTATCTAAATGAACCCGAAGCAGTGTCAGCAAAATGTCCAGGCTTTGCTTTCCTGCCAGGAACAGGAGGTAGGTTAGCACCAGTGGTGGGGCACAGAGACCCCAGTGGTGCCCTGTCCCTTCTTGAGCTCACTCAGCTTCTCCTGCTTGGGGAACTGCACAGGCACGAGGCAGCCCTGCGAGCTTTCTGAAAGCAGATCAATGTGGATTAACAATTTAGGATGGAGCAATCTCGAAAGGAGACTGAAAGTCAGATTTCTTAAACCACAAGCATTTATTTCTCTTCTTGGTTCAGCCCCCTTGACTGTGGCTGCCTCTGGTATTTCTCCTGAGTTTTCACTGCTGGATGGAGAGGCTTTCTGGTTTAATGGCATTCATTAATCATAAAACAATGCATCATTGCAGCACCAGAGTTTAGGATTTAAATTATATTGCTGATAGGCATTGGCCTGGGCTCTCAGGTTAAAGGTGCTCTAAGGTCAAGCCGGTGACTGGAGGCTGTGTGTGTTTCGTTGTAAAGGAGGACTCCCAGGATGAGGTGGCTGCTTGTTCTGGCACGGGAACAGGCCTTCTGCTGGGTGTGCTGAGTACTCACAGGTCACCCCTGGGGCTGAATTAAGCCACTGTCACAATTCCTAGATTTGGTTTTGATTTTGGGAGTGGCAGCGATCCTCCCAAGCGTTGTCCTGATTTGTATGAATCCTAGCAGGTCCTTGCAGAGCCCAGAATCAGTCTCGCCTGCCCACTGGCTGCTCTTGCAGAAGCAGATCTTCCTCTGCACTCTTTGTTCTCTGTGTTTTCCCTAGCACAGTTTCTCAGATTATTAAGGTATCCAGTTTTTCCAGAGCTAAAGGACTTAATGTGGGTACAGTGTTGGTGTGCCCTGTGGATGCTGCGATGACCAGCAGGCACAGGCAGAAGCAAGCTTCCAGTCTGTCCTCCCACCTCCTCGCTGGACACAAAAGCAATTGCAGAGCCTGTGGCTAGAGAAATGCACTAATAAATGGCCTTCAAGGGCTTCCTGAATCACCTTTCCCAGCTCCTGTGTTGCAAAGATGGTGTTCAAAGGAAATTGTCAAAGTGTGGTCCCAGCCCACAGATTGCCAGTCAGACAACTTGGTTAAACACTCCCAGATTTGCCTCATAACCCCTGTTTTGAGGCTTTAGTTAAGCATTATGGTATGCACTGCAGAACTGAAGCACTCCTAGTGTAGGACTGCAGTTGTTTTTCTTGCTTTTTAGGATTCAGGAGCCCTTGTGTTATCAACATCTTGTGCTTTACTATTGATAGAGATAGAGTTAACCCTACTGCTCTTGCTTTCCGAAGGCGTCAGTTCCCTGCCAGGAACGCTTCTGGGCAAATTCCTAGAAAGTGGCATTTTGGTAGGCAACCAGACATTTAAAGGGACCCTGTTTTCAAGGCCTGTGCATACAGCTGTGAAAGTGCACCAGGGCAGAGGCAGGGGAGGTGCCCTCCTCCAGCTCCCACGTAGCCCAAGAGAGACCTTCAAGGCCCCTTTCAAGAAAGACGTGGGCTGTTTGTGCATTGCATCATTCCCCTTGCTATATGCTCCCAGCACTTCTGGATTACCTCATTCTTGCCAGAATGCAGACTATGTTTCAGTGGGCAGGCCCCTGAGTTTGCTCTCTAGCCAGCCAGACTCGCTGAGCCGACTCTCTGGGATTGTACCGACGCGTAAGAGACCCATCCTGCCCTTCCCGTGTCTTCCCCCTTTCTTTGCTCAGCCGTGTTGTGCAGAGAGCTTCAGCAACCAGTTCTTGCTGGCAGGTAGCCCAGGCATTTAGCTTGATAGCAACGTAGAATAATATATGTCCTTTTATTTATTTTGCCTGAGCACAAATTTGACGACAGGCTGTTTCATTGCTTGTTTAATATTTTGTCCGATCTTCCGGCTTCCTTCGTGAGAGGAAACAGTCTGCAGGTGCAGCAAACACTTTTTGTTCCTTTATGACTAGAAGATACTGCTATTCCTCTAAGGCTTTTCGTCTGACTTGATTCTGGCTCACCCACCTGCCTGCTCTCTCTGGAGGTGAACGTTTTCAATAATTTACTTTAGAGCTGTTCTATCATCTTGCTATTTATTTCTGCCATAAATTATGCCCAGAGGTTAGGAAGCTCTTATCTTCCCACTCACAAAGGAACTGAAGGAAAATATTCTACAGGGCACAGAGGCATCTCTGGGTGGTTTGTAAATATTTCCAGCGGCAGACGTACTGGGGAATGAAAAGAGCTGCAGTCCCCACGCTGTTAGCATCGCCTGATGTAGCCTGCATCGTGCAGGTTATGCAATGGGGAGCAGTTGTGCGCACGCAGCCCCCCTCCTCCCGCTGTGATTTACATCCAGCTTCCGTGAGATACACCTGCTAGCGCTTCAAAGCATGAAAAGGAAATAACAATAATAAAAAGAAAAGCATCGAGAGATGGCAGTTTACTCCTCACGCAGTAGTTTGACTCACTAAAATTGGTGGAGAGATTTTCAGTGACTTCTCTGGGATTTGGATCAGACCCGAAAAGCACAAGCCCTGAGAGCTGGACTGCTGCCAGCTAGCTTAAGAGATGCCGAATTCCAAGCAAATGAGTTTTCATTTTTAATTCAGAAGCTAAATAAAATTACATTTGCAGAGCATTTGGATGGGATAGCTCCAAGAAAAATCGAGAGAACTGAAGGAAGTGATACTTCTGGTGTGCCTCTTCTTAGCAGTACCCTAAGGGGCTCATTGCTCCACAAAGCAGTACCAATTATCCAGCAGTGTTTGCTACTACCCTTATTATTACCATAGTGCCTAAATGCTCATTGTAGACCAGGACTCCAGCAAGCCGGACAATAGACGAGCGCAGAACAAACAGATGGTCCCTGCCACCCAGAGCATCTCGGAGTGGAGATGGAGCGCGCTGTGCCGACGGGCGTCGCGCCACACAGAGGGGCAGCGCTTTGTTCCTGCTAAAGTCAATTAGGTTCCTGGCGCCCCGGGGAGGTGACGGGGAGTCTTGGGCTGCTTGTTTTGATAGAAGATAGAAAACACAAGTCCTGTTTTTATCACCCAAATTCCACTCTGTTTTGTTGGGAAATGCCTGCAGAAGCTTAATCAGCATGAGGGTGAGCTTGGTTTATTGTACGGGCTTGTTTATAAATGCAGCACTGCCTGCCTGAAGGTCAGGCGGGGGCTTTGCGCCAGGGCTCTGTGCCCAGTGTCTAGGTAGAAGGGGAGAATCAGCCTCCGCTATCTCAGTGCTTCATGAGTACACGCCTTTCTCTTTTTCTGCATCCTCCTGTTTTTTTGCATGTGTTTTTGAAAAAATATTTTTATTTGTGTTATTTTTTCCTCTCAGCATGCCCTGATTTTCCTCTCTTTCCTCTGCTACACCTCCCTCTGATGTTGGTGGGTTGTTTTTTTTCCGTCTGTGATAGCATCACCTGGTCACGTACAGCAGCTAACTCCTCTGCACAATGGCAGACCTACAAGAAAGACAGTTATGCATCTCTGCCTGTACCTCACCTGGTCTACCAAGTGCAGAAATAGAACAATTTGATTTCTTTGGGGTCTACTGGTAGAGCTTGGGTAGACCATCCCTGGAGGAGCTGTACGTAAGTGCTCCCCCCAGGCAGAAAAGGAAGCTCTAGAAATCCCTTAAGAAAATATGTCCTTGTTTCCAGCTTCCCCTGTTGAAATCTCTGCCAGTGTGCAATTAGCAAACCAACAGGACCAAAGGAAGGACGGGAGAGGGACAGTGACTGAGAAACTGGAGGGCGGCGCTGGCTCTGCTCCAGCTGTGCTCTCCTTTGACAGGTCCAGCGAGAAAGCCGACTGAGGAGGGGATCTTGAGCAAACAAACAAATCAACTAAATGAACACACCGGCCGATAAAGCAGAGCTGCAGCTCAGTAGCTAACGAACACCCTTCTGTCTCCGCGGTGCTCTCGGCTGGCAGGCCGGGAGTCAATTCCAACAAGCTATCGATCGGGCCGCTGCCGGGCATCGAATCCGCGGCCCTGTCTGCCCCGCGTGCGGCTCTTTGATTTTCTCCCCCTCCGTAGCTGCACGTGGATGGGAGCCAGATGAGGCAGCGCAGGCCTATCGATCCACCCGCAGCCCTCCTCCTCCTCCTCCTCTTCCTCACCCCGGTCACCATGACAACCCGGCTGCGGCGCGGCAGCAGCGCTGTGTACCTGGCCCGTTGATTTCCCTGTTCGATATCTCCGCCTTCCCCCCGCCGCTCTCACCTTGGCATGATATTGGCAAAGCACTCAGCAGTTGTAAAAGAGCTGGGTTTTTATGGCTCTGAGGAGGACAAAGCAGCTCTCTGCTCTGCTTTATCGCCCGCTCAGTTCATTTGGTTGATTTGTTTGTGAGGAGCCAGAGCCTGTAAACAACGGCTAGCTCAGGCACCGACCAGGCTGTGCTCCAGCAGGGCCCGTCTCCCCAAAAGACAGGCCTGCTGCCTATGGCCTAAGCGTGCCTATAGTAAGACCCACGTTCTTCTTATATATTGCCCTAGAGAGGTGATACAGAACTGACGGCAGCCCTGGCATCATTTCCCAGCTGTTCATTTCACACAGCCCCTGAGGCAGCACATATGGTGGACTGGACTTTCTTTAAGGTCTCCAGTCCCTCATAACTTCTGTTGGGGTCGTGGTGCCCAACAGGGGCCAGCTGCTGTGACAGGAGCAGTGGGGCAGGCCCAGTGCCACCTCCCATAGAAGGCCTTTGTGGTGTGTTCACCATGGCCTCCAGCTGCATGTCCTGAGCGGTTCCTGGCTTCGCCCAGCTATGGCGAGCTTTCCATTTTCCCTGCAGCCCTCCCATGTGCCGATGCATCCATGTCCCTTCTCTTCCCTCGTGCTGCTTCCATTGTCTGAAATTGCCTTCCCGTTCCTCAGCAGGATGACGGGCGTGCTTCCAAGACCAAGCAGTAGATATATGAACGATGTTTAAGGAGAAGCCCATCTCTGCCCTCCTGAATGGTTCATTTGTTGTACCAAATCATCCATCTGCAGCTTCTCAGTGTAGGATTCACTGCTGAAATATAAGACATAAAGGGCTTGTGCAGGGATATGGGGTATAAGATACATAAATAAAAGATATCTCTTAAAATATAATGCAGGTGTCCACCTTGTCTCAAAGGTCTTCCTGGCTTCCTTTTAATTGAAATTCCTCACCCAAGTCTCACATTCCTGATTCTTTCCACAGCAAAGCCATCAAACCCTTAAAGGAGGCTCCTAGTTTTCCTTGCAATTCAATATGATTGATACAGGATGTGAAAGATCACTTGATGTTATCCACTACAGATTCTCTCCTTGAAGCAGCAAGCTGCAGGATAAATTGTGGAATTTGCTACTGCACAGTGTTATTGAAGAAACTATTATATTTTGAAGAAGAAACAGATTCTGTAAGAAAGATAAAGGTACTGTAACCACTGCAGGAAAGTTTCCTGCTGTGAGGCCCATGAGGACTGGGGTCAGTGCGGGTTCTTGCTTCATCCTACTATTTTGCCTGTCCCATAATAGTGCGATGCTGGGAGTATTGCAGAGCCCTCATCCCTCAATGAGTCTCACTTCGTCACACGTGTTACTGAGCTGCATTAGCCAGTCCAGCAGGAGCTCAGATACTGGAGAGGGTAAACTAAGGATGCATTTAGAAGGAGAAAATCTTAGACAGATTGTGTGAAATGAGACTGGGATGGTGGGGCTGACCACTTCCAGACACCAGGCCCTGGCCTCGCTGCACTGACAATTAATTCAGGGCACCAAGAGAAAGGGTGTTTGAAAGAGATTGTTTTGAGAAAATGTTTGACTGGCTGGAGCAGTGGTCTGATGTGACATGCAGGAAGCATGATACTAATGCAAATTGTTAGTACTTATTAACTAATTAAATTGTTGTAATGCCCGTAAGGCACTTAACACTTTCCAGGCACAGAAGAGAGACCGGTCCCTGCCCTTAGGAGTAGAAGGTCTGAAAAGGCAAACATGGAGGAACGGTGGAAGAAAAACAATTAACACAGAGCACAAGGGGTGTAATGAGCAGAAGCACAGGGCTTTGCAGTTACAATTTATGTCTGCTTTTGCAAAGAAAGAAGTCTTATGTGATTACAAGATCCTTGTGTATGGGGGAGCATGTGTGTATGATGACATATGTCTGTCTGATACGTGTGTAATTTTCAACTTCAAGCAAATTCAAGCTGTCTGAGAAATAATTGTTAAAATATGAAGCCAAATGAAAAGAAAACCCTTTTCTTCAGCTCAGGAGAAGGTTGCAGTAGGAGGAGCTCGTATATTCTCAGACTTCAGAGAATTTGCATGGGCTACAGCTCTTAAAAATACCCAGAGGGAAGGCTTTCCGTGTTGCTTAGATTTGATGAAGCACAAACCTGTAGGAAATTGGACTACCTTAGCTGCAGAGAGCTGACCCAGGCAGAGATGTTGCTGCAGAAAGTGGAGCAAAAGGAGGTGTGTAGCGGGGAGGTGGCAGGAAAGAAGGTGAGGAGACTGACAGGGCAGGCAAGGACTTAGCTTGTTAGCAGAGGAGACAGGCAGAAACACACTGGAAAAGATGGATGAGCAGTCTTGCGCAGGTGACCTTCGATATAACAAGTTCCTTAAGCTCAAAGTTAAGAAGCAAGCAGTGGATAAATTCAAGAGAGGAATGAGTTGATACGGTGTGCTGCAGTGATGACCTTTGCGGCTGCATGCGCTGTGTCCTGGCAGGGAGGAGAAGTGTGCAGCAGACCTGGGAAGTGAATGTTATAATACTAGAGAGGAGAGCTGCAGGGGCCATGCATGGGATGGCTGTAGGAGAAAGATCTTGTGACTGCTGAGGGTGAAGAAAAATTAAAACCTTGGCACAGGTGGGATGGATGGAGTAAGAAAGACTGAGGAGCTGCAATGTCTGAGCCACACAGAGGCTGGCCGTGGAGCCTGCTGTAAGAAAAAGGAGGGCAGTGAGAAACGAGCAGAAAGGAAGATTAAGATTTCATTTTTACCCAGAATTTTTAATTAATGGCAAGAAGTGCAAGAGGGAGCATGCATTCAAGACACCAAATGACAGTCTGACCCAGCCAAGCCCGTCTTTTCTGTGAGGCATCAGAGTTTCAGTGAAAACACATTGCTCTGTTGTTTCATCAGTCACACCACTGTTGTGTATCATATGATATGGCAGCCGTTCAGCCAGGCTCCGAGCCGCGCAGGCTATAATTTCCTGGTCATATGTAACAGGGTGGGGAAGCGGCTGCGTCCTGGGGGTGAGTAATGCTGGAATCGCACCATGTGGCAGGGCGCTCCTCGCTGCGCGGGGCGGTTCAGGTGCTGCTGGGATAGTCGGGCAGACATTCCCCAGGGCATCTGAACGCTCGTATGCCCTCCTACACTTAAAACACCCTCCTCTAACCCGTTTTGCTGGGCACCTGGATCGCTTTCCCACGTTCCCAGCATTTTGCTCAGGCTCCCTGCTCGGAAGAGCGTGGATTTTTAGGCAGCAGGAGGCCCCGGCCACACTTTCTTTGCAGCACCACCACCACCAGCAGGCTGCTGTGACAGCGCCAAGCCCCCACAGGCGCTCGTCGGGACCCTCCCTCGCCCCCCAGCTGGGGCAATAAACGTGCCACGGGACATTTATTTTAAAAACACTCGGGGCAATTCGCTGCAAGGAGAGGGCCTTGCCCGGACAGCTGTGGGGGCCTGCGCGGGGAGCCGCGCTGCATCCGGGCCCGCTCATGGCCCCCCTCCCGCTGGCCGCCTTCCCCTTCCTGAGGTATTTTCCTGCGCCTGTGATCTGTGTTCCCCCTCTGGAGCCGGTGTCCTCGCTGGGTTTTGTCAAGCCCCGGGCTGCCAGCCCCAGCTCTGGGGTGGGGAGCGGAGAGGGGAGGGGGACAGGGCTCCCGCTGGGCTCCCCAGACAGGGAAACGCACGTCTCCTCTCGCACAACATGAGCTGTAATTTCCGGCAGACATTTGAGGTCCCCGACATCTGCATAATGTGTGCCAGTCTCCTAGCAACCCCAACAGCTGTCTGGCATTTCCAAGATTAAACTGTAACGAGAGGCGGCCATTGCCAGGGAGCGGGGGAGCGAAGCGGCCCCTCCTGGCTCCTTCCAAGCCATTTATGTTTTACTCATTTCCTGCTCCGAGTAATGAGGCCAGCGATGCCGGGGTGGTGGCGGTGCTGCTGAGAAGGCAGATTGTTACACACACATGCATGTTTTTGTTTCAGGGCGAATTTTTAGTGCTCGTGAAAGGGAGGGACCAGCAGAGCTCGCCGGAGCCTGGCAGCCGACCAGCAAGCTTCCCGGCAGCCCTTTGCCAAAAAAACCCAGACATGCAGCCCCTGCTCCCGCCGCCCCTTCTCGCCCGCCCTCTCCCCCCAGAACTCAGGCAGGGGCCTCATGCCGCTGGCAACATGGCCCACAGCCCCTCGCCAGCCCCTCAGTGTCCCCTCAGTGTCCCCTCGCTGTCCCCTCGCCATGTTTTCCTCCTGCTGCTCACAGACACGCCGTGTTCCCGACCCACAACTCTTTTAATCCCCATCTCCCTCCATGTCCGCCCCGGGGAGGTAGGACGGGAGCGTGGGGAGGCTGCGCGGCGCAAACCTATTTTCCTCGGAGGCAAAAACAACTTGAGGCCAAACGGATTCGTCGCACCAGTGGCTGAAACTAGGTGAAATGTCAGCGCAGTTACTCAACCTCGCATTCCCAAACTCTCGTTACATAAAAAAACAAGCCTTCGAGTGATGCTCGGGGCAGCCTGTAGCCCAGCCCCAAGCCCACCCATCGGTGTTGCTCTGCGAGGGGCGGCAGGGACGCGGCTCTCCTGGCTTGCAGCCATCTTCCCCTACGCAGCTGAGCTCTGCCATTTGCCTCCGTTATAACTTACTAGTGGGGATTCTGTGGGGCTCTTTCTTTTCTTTTTTCTTTTTAAATTTGTTGTTAAAGAAAAAAAAAAAGAGAACAAAAACTTTTTTTTTTTTTTTTTTTGGCTGCAGCTCTCGGCTCATTTTTGGTTGCTTTCTAACGCCAAGGCCAGCAGCAGGATCCAGGAATTCATCTGCTGGTGCCAGCGAGAAAGCACTGACCCAAACAAGGGAGCCAGGGCTCGGGGCTGCCGTCCTTGCCAGGGATCAGCGAGAGGCCAGAGAGCCCATGCTGCTGAGTCATCAGCGCTCCAGCTGCTGCAAGCCTTTTCTGGGGACGCGGCTGTTGCTAAGATTCCTGGGAGCTGACTGATTGCTCCTTCTATAGTCATGTAACACACACACACACACACACACTCACATGCACACGTCAAAGGAGCAGGGAACAGCGGCTGGTCCAGCTCAGACCAAGAACACAGCCTGCTGGCCGCGAGCAGCCAGGCTGGGCGGCTGTGCCGTGCATGGGGTGGCCAAAGCGCCTGGTCCCGTGGGATGAGCTCCAGCAGGAGCTGCTCTCCGCGTCTCTGTGTTTGCAACACTAAAGCCGCCTCGCTGCTGGGAAGCTGCTCCTGTCACCCACTCATGGATGCGTTCCTTACAGCAAGCCCTGACGGTGGTTGTGTACAGGGTTTTCTGGTTGTGCTTGCACATTTCATCCCATTTTATTCCCGATCGGAGAGACATTAGGAAGTCAGAGCATGCCTAAACTCTAGCTGCTGCATTCCTCGCAGGGCTAGTCTTGGATCGTGCCCTTCGAACAGTAAATAAATGTGCTCAAACAGCAGTCTCGAGCAATTTCCATTTCTGAGGCCCAGGACTACCTGAAATTAAGGACATTTCTAATTAGGCCCCGTCACGTCTGAGACTGCTCTGCAGCCTGCCAGACTGCAGAGGGAGGGACTGCTGCTTCGTGTGCATCCTGTGTTTTCCTTCGCCCAATTTTTATCTATTAAATCTTTTTATTCTCCTGCCTTTTATCTGCCTTAGGTACTCGCCTCCCACAGATGCTGCAGTTACCCTTGTTTCCTGCTCCGTGTTTGACACTTAACAAACTAGATGTACTCAGGCTTTCAGATCTCCCTGCTCAGATCTAGGTTGTTAGAGCCTTAGGGTATGGGACCTGTCTTCTCTCTCCTACATTAAACACATCTCTGATTCCAAAGGAATAACTAGTCATACCAGAATTTAACAATGAAATCAGGAAGTCCAGAGTCCAGGGTCCTTACTCCTCTTTCTTTAGTGTCTGTTGGGATGCAAAGCTCTGGGTTACAAATTGCCAAATGAGGCTTTAGAGCACTTGAGTAGCACCGTGACTTGTTTCCTAGTAGCACCTCAGAGTCCTAACCAGGGACTAAGATCACAGAATACTGTGATTCTGAAAAAGGGTTTCTGCCCCAAAGTGTTTGTGGTCTAAGTCTAAGAGAAGAGACAAGCAATGGGCAGAGATAGAGGGGGGAGGTCCAGGAGGCAGTGAAGTGGTTTTGGCTAGCGTGGCAGAAGGTGGTCTTCACAAACAAACAAACTCATGGAATTTTAGGGCAGATTCAGGCCAGGAAGGAGGGATTCTTTGACATCCTCAAAAAGACAGTTTTCAACTCAGTAAGACCTGTTCCAGCGAGAGAGTATTTCCCCAAAGTCTTAAGCAGTGTAAGATCAGTAGCACATTTAAATCCAATCCTGTCCAAGTGAGCACAGAAACATTCTCTCAGCATATGAAGTCCATTCATGTAGACAAATGTAGGTATAGTCAAATACAGATATGGATAAACACGTGTTAAATGTTTTGAGGAAGCTGATAAGAACCCCCATGTTCACCAATGGAGAAATAAGTAAATTTTAAATTGCTGAGTGGATGGGGTTATTCTCCATCACACCATGTGTAAGCAAAGCCAGAAGGACACAACGAACGTGCTACTGGAAAAGTGCTTGGAGGCTTCGCTGCAAGAAGCCACTGTACTGGCTGTAAAGGGACAGATTTAAGTGGGATCAAGTAAAATTTTTCTAACTTTAATTTATAGTGTTTTAGGTACTGTAGAAAACAGAGGGAAAAAAAGCACTGCACACATGAAGTTTCCTAATTACTTGCATATGCAGACTTGGAAGCTGCAGTTGGCTTGCTGTAAGGCATTATAGTGCTCTGACAGTGTGCCTGCATGGATGCTGAAAGCCGTGTATGGTGATGGATGATCCCATCCACTACTTTCAGCTACAGGCACTCTGTCCTTAAAAATACTGAGTTACAACATCCGAATCATGCTTTTTGGTTAATCAAGAGTGTTTTTATGCCCCTAGAGTGAGTTGTTCTTCATACTACGGGGAAATTCACTGGGTATTTCTTGTGAAAGTTCAGCATTGTGAAGGCAGTACACACTGTGAAGAAAGTACACCCTGAACTGAAGATGCTATGCAGCATCCCCCCATTCTCCAATGTAAGGCATTTTGGTATCACAGGACCCCTTAGGCATGTTGTAAAGCACCTGTAAATCAGGCCCACGTGTGCTATGGCTGGTAAGGGAAGCCTGGTAGTGTCTGCAGTTGGCCAGAGATGTTAGCAGTGCCTTTGAAGAGGTCAAACTTTGCTCTGCTCTGAGCAGTGCTGTTGTTCAGCCAGTCCGACCGATACCACCTCTGGAGGGACCAGACCTTCCAAGCCACTGCTTGCTGTCAAACCTCCCGTACACAAACAAGGTGGCAGCGTGGCCCACAAAGAATTGCTTCTCCTGCACCTCCCCATCACTGCGATCTCAGGCGTGGTTGTTGGATGGAGGAGCTGGCAGCGCAGACACACAGCCTCCTCCAAACCCGCAGACAGGGAGAGGACCTCTGTGTTCATCCTTCTGGAGCTGGCTGCGGTGTTTGCTACAACTCGCCTCAGCGGAACTTTCTGAGCTCAGACACCAGTGATATTTCGAGAGCCTTTGAAATGGATCCTTTCTGTCGGTAAAAATGGTTGTTCACATGAAATGGTCAAGGATTGCTGCTTCCTCAGCCTTCAAAGAAGTCATCTGAAGAGGCCCAAAAGGCTTCAGCCTTCCCCCCAGTACTTTCTACATCAATTCTAGGTCTTGACATTTATTTTCAAGGCCTTCTGTGAAAGTGTCCAAGAATGTCTTAGAAAAGCCTCTTTCTTTGCATGTTGATAGCACTGTTCCTCTGAACCCTGGGATAATGAAAGACAAGGTGTTCTCCACTGCAGGGTCATGGCTTCACAGATCACTCTGCTTGAAGATCCAAATCTCCTTTCTCTGGCTTTTCTGAAGACAGATCTGAAAACAGCAAAGAAAAAGCAAGAAGGTGCAAAGAAAAAAAAAAAAAAAGATAAAAAGAAAGCATGAGTGAAAAGAGCTAAAGCAGTGAGAGAGAGGGAGTGAGGAAAGAAACAGCTTGAAAATGACAATTAAATCAGTTGTTATGAAGAAAAAAAATTACCTTTCCTGAGACACGGGAAATAAAATCAGGCTGCGATGCATTGCTCTGCTCTCAGATACTCTGCTGGGAGAGTTTATGAGCACATGGAAAAAGGAAGAGCAGTGCAGTACAGCCAGAGATGCTTATATAGGCAATGTCCCTGCTTATACAGCTCCGTCTAGCTCTGTGCAGGCTTCCCACCCGATACATGAGCAAAATAAAGCCCTGTGCTGCAGGGTTCACAGCTGTTTTCTAATGGCATTCAAAAGAGCATTTGACTCGATGGCAGCAGTGATCCATGTGGCATCACACCCCAAATCACGAGACTTTCACGTCATGTCATCTTTAGCCTTTCTCGTGTTTCCATCTGGCAACTTTAAAAGGAGCTTTTCTCCGGTGCACTGGGGTGATGTTCTCACTCCAAGGGCATGCCACAGCTCCCAGGGTACCAGCAGGAACAGTACCGCTATCTGCAGATCCCAGGCAGATCCCAGGGCCACTGCGAGCCTGTATGAATGGCAAGGAGAGCAATATCTCCGCTCCCTTGCACAACCTTTTGAAGCCCCACAAACCTTTTGTCCGAGAGGCTTAATAGGATTGTAACAGGACTGTAATTCCTGGAAGTGTCGTGGCACTGCTTTAGTGTCAGTGTCATAAAGGTTTTTAAAAGGGTAGTTAATCATTAGTTGGTTCATGATACTAGAAAACAGTGTAGATTAAAATTAAGACATAAAAATCTAAATAAAGCATACATTGCAACCAGCATTTTGCAGTGCCGGCCATTAAACAGTAGCTCAGTGACTGCTCAGCCTTCTTGCCCAGCTTTCTTCCAACACACTGCCAGCCAGGCAGTGCCGTTTGCACCACTTTAGACTTTCCAGTGGACAAAATAATTCTCTAAATTTTCTTTGCATAAACTATTAGTGGGTTTTATTTAACCTGTGGTAGGACCACCTGTTTTTATTTTTGCTATACCGCATTAGAATCCACCTCAAACTTCTTCCCCTGTTCCGTGCGTGAGGTCTGATGAAGATTTGCAAAATCGTGGTGTGCCCCCATTCCTCATCAGGGATTTGACTGAAAACTGCTTTGGTGAATTTTCATGTTAGCAAGATCCAGTTTCACAGGCTGTATTGCTCTACACTTGGAGAGCGCTTTGAAGCAGTGAAATCGCGTCTGCAAGCTGTATGCTCTGCAGAAGTGAAATAAGAAACTAAATCTTAACTATTGTTCTGAAATAAATGAGCAAAAGCTGTTTCGGAAGGCATGGCAATTCACGGCACTCAGTAATGCACAAAAGGCCTCTGCGTCAGGAATGGATTGACAAGGGATGCCTCACAGGGAGTATGAGACACTGGTTGATCGCAGCATCACTGCTGAGCAAAGTGCTTAATCACCTGCTCGGTATATACAGGCGTGAAGAGGTTAAAGAGAATTAATAGAGGGCAGGGAAGCACCCAGCTTAAAAAGGGGCAAAAGCTGCCTTTGACATTGTAAGCAAGTCAGATAGCTCGAGTATCTGAAAGAATACCAGAATAAATTATCAAATAATCAATTCACGAGCACCTAGAGGGTATCAAGGTAATCTAGGACAGCCTGAGTTCATTTGTTAAGAACAAATAATGTCAAAGCAATTTAAATCCTTTTATGACAATGTAACTGCCTAGCAGTGAATGGCAAAATAATAGGTGTTTATGTCTGGGTTTCTGTAGGATTTCAACAATGTCTCATCTGACCTTCGTCTAGGCATATGGCAGGAAAGCAATGTAAATTAAATCATTATGAAATAGGAGCATAATTTGTGGAAAATACATTTTTAAGGAGGAGTTCTCAGTCAGTAGTTTGCTGTCGGATGGGTGGCTAGCATTTCAAAAGGAGCCTCCGTGCAGGTCTGTGCTGGTCCTATTCAAAGACGAGAATTTGGAAGGTTCTGATTAACAGAGAAATGGCCAAAAACTGAGTCAGTAGAGGCAAGCAGCATCCTTTTCTTTAGTGTTTTTTTTTGTTTCAGCATAGATTAGACAGAGCTCTCTGAGCACAAGGTAAGATATACTGCCTTAGAACAAGAGCAATTTCTTAGAGTCCTTCCAGCCCTACAATCTTTACCTTCTATTTACTTAGCTATTTGACCGAGATGAGATTTTTCTGCTTGATGTTCTTATTAAACAGCAGTTTTGTAAGGCTGTTTTCTTTCCAGTAGCCCTATATAACATTTCTTACAATCTTAGTGTAGGTGTACATGAATAGGTTAAGCTGGGGCTGTTGAGTTGTTTCTCAAGATGATGTAGCCCTTCTCCTCCACTGACCAGAGGTGACTTTCTCCTGCTTTCATGTGGACGGGGTCAGGACAGAGCCTGCTCAGGCTTCCAAATTCCTGAGCTGCCCACTTGTGTGCAGCTGCTGTGCTGAGATTTGTGCATCAAGCTTTGCCTTTCCAACACTGTGGAAAGAAAGATGATCAAGAAAATGTTTAATACATTATACATGTATATAGGAACCGATATGCAAATATAATATTTCTGGAGGAGGAAATATATTGTTGCCTATGGCACCAGATTTTTAATCTGACCTTTGTGTGTATCAGCAGACACGAAGATAAGGCAGGAGTCTGTGCAGCTGAAGGGAAGATGGGTCAAGAAAGTTTTCAGGGGAAAAAGGATTAAGCACTCCTGAAGCAGCAACTACCAGGTTTTCTGCTGCAGCCAGTCTTAGGGATGGAAGATTGATTCTCGCCTTGGTGTGTGTTCCAGTTCTTGTTGGCAAAACATGTAGCCACGAACTTATCATTTTGAGTGGCATGTGTCACACTGACAGTGGAGACTAAACTGAAGTGTGTGCGCTGGAGCTTGCGACATCAACAGCAATAACAACTCTAAAAAAAAAGCAAACCCGTATCAAAGCCCAGAATCAGAATAATGCAATGATGAATTTATTTCAAAGGGCTGCTCAGTGCCTGACTTGGGGTCATTTCAAATCAGCAGTCACAGCTGTCACAGTCAGCTTCTATAAAATATAAAAGGAGAAGAAATCCCTGCATACACTCACACGCACACACTTCATGTCCTGTGCTCATTGGGTATTCAGAGAGGAAAGAGAGATACACAATATATGCAAATATTTTCCCCTGGACACAAGGGAAGAAATGCTAACACCCTTAAAAGCAAGTAGACACACACCAACATGCAGAGGTACTTTCAAGTATTCCAATTTTATTATTGGCGTGTGGCATGGCCACGAAAGGGTAATGCTCAGCCCTAAAATATGGGTCATTATTTGCTTACCCCAGAAACTCTTGTTGAAAGACTCAGAAACATGCTCAATTTTTTTTTCTCTCTTCTGAACATGGAGTTGGTCTGAGTGACTTTCCTGATGCACATAGCTGCCCGCTCCGACCAGCCAGCACAGGTGAGGGAATGGGCTGGGTGTTGCCCATCACATCCATGGCAGCTGGGTTGGGGTCGTGGTTCAAGATAGACGGTGCTTAATCAGGCTGGGCAGAGGTTGTGTGGTGAAGCCCAAGAAGGGAGAGGGAAATCAGTCTGTTTTCTGACCATTACTCCTCGTTTAGTGAATTGGCGGCATGAGGACACTTGGCTCCTACCCATCTCCCCAAGTCCTGTAGCACTAACTACTGTCCCGCTGCTGGCCAGCTGAAGAAAATGAAGGTTGCAGAGGACATTTTGTGCTGAGTGTAACACAAACCATTGATCCTCACCAGGTGTTCCCGGATCAGTCATGCAACAGATAATCCAGGGTTGAGGGAAAGCATATTTTTAAGTTCTTCTGAGTTAAAGGACAGCAGAAAATCTGCTGCAGCCTAGACAAGAAAATTGATCTCACTGTTAAACTCTTTTTGTGTTTTTATCTAAACCTGCCTAGTGCCTGATTCAAACCACCAAATATTGTTATGCCTTTTTCTTACAAATGATATAGTCAAGTACCATCAAAACTTTCCTATATGCCCCCTTAGAGACTGCAATCAAGTTACCCCAAATAAATATATTAACCATCCCAATCTGTCCTGGAGGGATGTGTTTTACAGCTCTCACGTTATTCCTGTGTTATGCTTCAGAAATCTTTCCAGCTGATCAACATCCTTCCTGAAATGTGTGTATTTGGTTACCTCTCGTAATCTCTAAATATTTTTCCAGGTCCCTTCATTCCTGGAGGCTGTCCCATTTTGGAAGTTCTTGTGCAAGCTGTATGACTTTGCACATGACTGTAGCCAGACACCCATTCAGAGCTTACCAAGCTGTCCAAATGGAACTACCATGTCCCATTGTTATTTACTTCTCTGCCAATTCTTCTGTCACACACATTGATTCTGTTTTTCTTTTAGTTAATTGATAGATATTGAGTAGTTTTATGCCCAAACCAGATTTCTTAGGTGCTCAGTAGAATGACTTACATAAGATGATGATTCCTTATTTACAATTCCTTTTTTTAATTTTAACATACCAGTTGAGTGGGAATTTAATTTGTTTAGTAAGGGCAACATTGATTTGTGTAGTGCTATTATATATTTTTTAATCTTATGCCAGAAAGTCAGCTACCTTACAGAAACCAAAGTATATAATATCAGTATCAGTTACTTTATCAGCCATATCTCTAAGCTCATCAAAAACAATGTTCTTAGATGAGACATTCTGTGTTGTTGTGTTGTTTGGTATCAATCGTGCCACCGTCTTTTCATACTTCATTGACTGATTCCCAGTTTGCCCAGAACTAACGTGAGGCTGAGCAGCCACACAGCATGCCGCCTAGCCTTGTCAATATTTGCCCACGCAGCCTTATTTTCTCCTGTGTGCTGGACTTTTTGTGGTATTTTCAAGATTATTAAACAGAAATCAAAATTAAAATCGCAGAGTGGCATACGTCTCACCTGGCATCAGCTTTCCCTTTTTCCAGCTTTGCCTGTTTCTAAGCTACTTTCTGAGGTAGGTGAGGTGAAACACCTTAGGATTAAATGTCCTTTGGGATGCCATTCTGTTTCTTTGAATCTGAAGTGCTTTAGGTGAGCAGTTTGGTTCATCTTTTGATGTCAGTCAGTCGAGGTGCTTGCCAGCCTCAGAAAGTTCCTCATTCCTTCTTTTAATAGTCCTGTTCCCAGAGATGCACAATCATTTCTACTCATATGACCATGTGGGCTCTAAACACCTCTTTATCTAGGCATCCAGCTTTGATTTTTATCCCATAAACTGACTCAGATACACAGATCTACATACCACTGCTGAGGTAGTTTGGTGTCCAGGCTCGACAGTTAATCACTTAGGGACAGAGCCTGCAGCCTTTGACTAAGAGAAGGAAATTATATGGCCAGTCATTTGGGACCATTCAGACGGAGACTGGCTGCAGACCTGTGGTCTGGATTCATTACACACCATGTAGTACCTGTGTTATGGCCAAAAGACATATCCTTTCATCTGTATGTGAAGTTCCCTCTGTTAAACAAATCCAGTAGCAATGGATTTAATAAATATAAGGGATTTTACTCGTTTCCCAAACTATACAAGAGTATAGGCAACGTCCTACTGGGTCAGGCCAATGGTCCAGCTAACTTAGTTATCCTGCTTCCAGCAGTGCCAAGTAGAGATTGTATTTAGGGAGAGAACATCAGCATTTGATTAAAAAAAATAAATTAAAAAAAAGTATCATACAAATCAGCATTGCTCTTATTAAATAAATCTGGTTCCTTTTGGGCTACTGTGGAGGGAGCTACCAAGACAGGAGCACTCCTCGCTGCTGTTGGGTTATCTCCCCGTGGTCATGTTGGAAGGCACAGTGTAGTCTCTTTTTGTGCAGGTCTTCAAGCCATTGATCCTGAAGTCATGAGACTTTCAGGATTCATTAAGTGAACACACTTAGATCCTCATGACAGCAGATAAAAGCCGGGGAAAAAAAAATTGACCCCCGAACAATTTCAGAAATCCAACTGAGAAAACCGACAGCAATGTCAGTGTTTAAAAATGTCTCATTACTTCAAGCCTTAACTTTCGGAGCATGAACGCTTAGCTAAGGAACATTATGGGCAGTCCCTCCGTGTTTCCACCTCCTGGCTGTAGAATGGGGAGTGTAAAATTTGCCTACTTCATAGGGTTTTGTCATCATAAGTACTTTAAAGATTATGAGGTGTTCAGATACTGAGGAATAGACTTTCTCCAATGACCTGATATAGAGAGATGTAAAATAAAGAGATTTCCAAGAAGTGGCCGGAACCTCTTCTTAAAGAGGGAACAAATCACTGTCTGAGGAGGTTGTTAGGGCACTGGGAAAGTGAGCAAAATATACATTTGCCATTCCAAGATAAAAATATTGAGAGATCAGAAGGATTAAAAGGCAGGTTTAAGCAGGACTTCTGCACGGATGTGGTTAGAAGGGAATCACATGAGAGCTGGGGAGCTCTGCCCAGTGCCAGAAGACCCAGCGTCGTTGGGTCATGTCGTTTTTGCTTTCAAGTTGCAGAGCCACTGCTGGCCGTGTGGCTTGGGGTGAGTCTCACTGTGTTTGAGACATCATCCTCTCTGCTGGTGATACAGCCTCACACCACTTCTGGGGCCATCGGAGGATGCGTAGTTCTTCCCGGCCACTGACAAACCAAAGAGAATAGCACCAAGCCCTGCCAGAGGAGCTTCAGACTGGACATCGGGAAAAAAATATTTACCACAAAGGTGTTCAAACACTGGGACAGGCTGCCTAGGGCTGTTCACACCTGTTCACGAGGCATTTGGAGAATGCCCTCGGTAATTTGCTTTAACTTCTGGCCAGCCCTGAAGTGGTCGGGCAGCTGGAGGAGATGATCTTTGGAGGCCCCTTCCAACTAAATTATTTTAATTTCAAATGTCTAATTGCTAGTTTGGTCAGTCTTCAGTCACTCCTTGGAGAGCAAGTAGTGCCAGGTGACTTTTGGAACATGGGAACAACAGGGGCTAGCAGGGTGCCTGCACTGTCCAGACATTAACTAGCCCTTTTTCCAGGTGGAGACATCTCCCTGAATAACTTAATGTGTCTTTGGCTGATGTGCTTCAAGAGGCAGCCTGCGGATATGTAGCACTGGTACGAACCACCTCAATTAAGATATTTAGGCAACCCTGGCTGTTGGCAGACAATTCAGTAGCTGCCCTGGTGATACACAGCAATTGCTCTGGATTCTTTTGCCTGTGACACTCTTGCTTCTTTGTTCCCTCCGTTCCCATTGTTGCCATCTCGTGTTTAATATTTAAGCTCGGCATTCCCTGGGCAGGGCCCATTCTTTTCATCTGTGTTTGCACACTGGCTAAGATGCTGGGGTACTGGTCCATGACCAGGACTACTGGGTACTTTGCTAATGATTATAATGGCAGTAATTAATAACGCTTTGTTCTTTGATCTCCGGGCTTGCCGAGGCAGTCGCTGCTGCAATTGTTCTTCGCCCTCGGGCTAAGTATGCAGCCAGGTTGTTTTTTTGGCTATCTGGTGGTTTGATCTCTGTGCCCCCACCTGTATGCTGACCCTGCCTTCAGACTGGCAGACTGGAGACTCCAAAGATGATTTTGAGGGCAGTTGGCAAGGCTGCCTTTGGATCCGCTCCTTCCTTTGGGACTAGCTTGTATTCCCCTGAGTGCTCCGCTCTTCTCAGTACTCCACAGCAGGGCATCCAAATTTCTCTGCTCTGCTGCAGCCCTGTCATGACACAACAGTGTTTTTTACACCGGCAAATATATGGATTGTTTGCGGGTCACTTTAGCTTCCAAGTCCTTATATCCACACACAGCTTCTGTTGGTTGACTGGAGATTTAAAGAAGAGAAATCAGAAGCAAGAGATCTTTTAAAATATGAATGACTAACCTGAGCATCTCAGGAGAGCCGAGTAAGAAATCTGAGAGGACAAAACAATGGAGTCGTGTACTGTGTCATAAATCATACATGTCAGGGTATTGGGTTTGCATGCACAGCCAGGGAAAGCTGTACATCAGTCCTGGAAAGGTTGACAGAGATGGCATGAGCTTCTTGTGCAGACATGAGGGGTAGAGAGACATTCCCCAAAACCTGAGCACATCACTTCTCTGTTTATGCCTTGTTTCCCCAACAGCAGAAGTCATGAAAACAGTAACTGCAATGAGAATGAGTGGATTATTTGCCTTTTTCCCCTGTGTTTCAAGGTCATTCTAAGGCTGGTTCCCCAACTGTTGAAAAGGCTCTTACCTCACAAACCTGGCAGGTAGTGGGGGGCTCGGAGTCACTGGGACAAGACACTGTGGTTATCTGAGGCCCTAAAGAGAGGCTCGGCATAGCTGGCCTCTTCTCCCTAGCAAGACCCCTAACACTTTCTCGTACCATCATCCTGGGAGATTCCTGCAGCTGTGATTCTGTTCAGATTCCCTTACACCAGAGTGATGGTGGGGGGCAGACTGAGGAGGTAAGAGTCTGAAAAAATAGGAACTGCCCCCCCCCCGGCCCTTATTGCAGGCTCTGTCAGAATCGTTTCCAAGCCACTCAGAGCAGCCCATGTACTGCACGGGTCTAATATCTAAAGGGAAAACTAAAACAGGCACTCTGCGAGGGTTGGACTAAAGCAGCAAAGTTGGAAACTTCATCCCCTTGCTGAGGCCACAGGAGGCCAGGGGATGGCCTGGGCAGACAGGATTAGAAACACAAGGGTGTTAGAGAGTACAGCAGGAGAGCTAACCCAGCTTTTGGTGACCTGCCTAAACAAACAGCTTCAACAGAGAGCTCAGAAATGTGATATTTGTGCTTGTGTGAGAACCAGCTCAGTGGTGTGGTTATTATCATCTGCTGAGTTGGACAGAGCATGGTGGAAAGTCGGGACTGATCTCTTCTAGCCGGAGCATGTGACCTACCTAAAAATGATTGATTATTCCTGAGGATTTGCTGAGTTTTCCAGGTTACTCAACATCACTTCAGCTGCAGCAGTGGAGAGGACAAAAGCGCTATTGCAGCAAACCCATCTGTTTGCCTTGGTGTCAGATCTGACACCAAGCTTCCATTTTCTTGTGGGGTCTTTTGAAGCATTTGCAAGTACTTTGTCGCACCAGGTCCCAATTTTGCTCGAGAAAAATGTTTCATGCAATGAAGAGAATCGAAGGTTTCCTCTCTGAATTCTCGTAGTCCCATCCCCTCCTCTTGGCCAAGCAATCAGTACCTCTAGCGATGGGTTCAGCCCTTTGCTTTGCTTTGCAGATGAACTGTGGGAAGAGAGCTGAGGCCCAAACATCTCACCCTGCCAGATCCTTCCTGGCTGGGCTCCTTCAGTCTACAAAAGGAGGAAGATCAACATAAAACATCTGAAAAGCAGAACTTGGAACAGTCAATTTCATCTGAACACTAAACTCCAGAGAGTTTCTTTTCCAAGCAAGATGGGGCAGCGCAGGGACGAGCCAGAAATCTGAAGTTCCATTTTATTAGTGTATTAGCAAGAATCATCCATTAGCTCATTCTCATCTTGCTGCTTCACTTAATGGCTTTCAGACGCACTCTGATGTCTACCCTGAGACTAACTCTGACCCCTTCTAATCCCTTGCCTGTCCTCCAGATCCGCTCCTTGCAACTAGGATAAGAGCGAGGTCTTCCTGCTGGCTTGGAAGAAGTGAAGTATCCGAGCGCATTCAAATGCTAGAAGGGAAATGTCAAAAAAGGGCAGAGTAGTCCCCGATGCAGGGTTACACCACCGTATGTAGAGCTGTTCCTTCTTGTGCTACATTGATATTTCACTCCCATTTTCTTTTGTTTAATGAAGGGTTCACAATCCTTCCCTTTTCATAAAGGGACTGCGGTATTTGTTATGAACCCTCGGACTCCCTGCTCAGGGGGCAGTTAATGAGCACGTAGTAAACGAGCAAGAGCCTGTGTAAGCAAGAAATGAAGATAATTCTTTATTCACCTCAACCACAGAGCCCTGAGTCTCAGAAATCTTGGCAACCCCCAGACTCCGAGTTCCTCCCTCCGCCGGGATGAGACATTAGCTAGTGTATCAAGCAATTACATAGGGTATTTTTTTCTGCAGAGCTGTGACATCATGCCTGGCAGCTCCCCAAGGCACCAGATCCAATTACCTGAGTCACCAGCAAAGGGAAATTGCCAAGGGGCTGTCACTGAATTCAGCTCTGGTGAATGCAAGAGCAGAAAAAGCCAAGTGAAATGGCTGACAGCAGACAAGGGGGAGGGAGAGGGGAGGGAAGGAGCAGCAGCAGCAGCTCCTCGTCAGAGGGATGGAAGGAGAAATCGGTACGGAAAGGGAAAAAGAAATCCAGGGAGAAGCTGTAAAGAAAGAACCATAGGGGAAACTCTGTGAGGGGAATTTCCAAGTCTTCCCCGTGTCCCACATAAGAGATGATCAGGGCCACCAGGCTGATATAGGTCAAATGCTTTCCGAGGGTTTTTTGGCGTGTGATTTAAAAATTAATCACTGTAGATGGAGCTGATGCCCTTTTCTTTCGCGATCCCATCTGGAACCTGGTTCTCTAATTTGCTGCGTGTTCCAGCTTTCTGCTAAAGCTGTTTTCAAGGACTGAGAACCCGACCTCGGTGCTCGCCATTCCCTGCCCTGGGTTGTTTCCCTTTGCAGCTGCAATATCTTCCTTGCCTGGAGGAGTTTGCAAGGAGTACAAGGCTCCTCTGAAGCAGGCACGTGGAGCCTTGTTTTCATAACCAGGCCTCTGGAGGCTCCTGTTAATTACT
Source organism: Anas platyrhynchos (assembly GCF_047663525.1). Classification (NCBI taxonomy): domain Eukaryota; kingdom Metazoa; phylum Chordata; class Aves; order Anseriformes; family Anatidae; genus Anas; species Anas platyrhynchos. Next base: position 23,368,767 of record NC_092591.1, read on the forward strand.
TCACCAGAATTCTTATATATAGCAGCAAAATGAAATTCCCCCTGCACGGGGATGAAATATGGGCCTCCGTTGCCTAAGGAGCCAGCACCGAAGCGGTGGCTTTAACTCCCAGACAAGCGTAGCGGCCGATCCCATACCAAAACTCCGGCACACAGAGATGCTGAACACAGGATGCATTTGCAAAACCGGAGATATTCGCAGGGAGGATTTCACTTGTGTGTGGCATAAACGGTTACAGACACAGAAGGAGGTTTTATGTGCTGAGCACAGAAAACAGACCGAGAGAGAAACACGAGAGGATGCAGATACACTGGGTAAGAGGAGTGAGTGGAGCCCATGAAGCTCAGAAATACCCACTGCACCCCACTGCATGTACAAGTACTGTGCACACACAAAAGCTATTAAGATGTAGATGCAGCCTCATTAATCTGGGCTGTTTTACAAACCGTATTCCCTAGCTTTCATAGGGGATTTAGGTGATAAATGAGGCCATTTTGAAATCTGGCAAAATGCCGCCTTTCCTCCGAGCATACTAGGGAATAAAATTCTTCCCTAATGCGCAAAGCACAAGGGGGAGGGGGCGCCACCGGGAGGGAACGCGCCTGGGCAAGTGTCGCATGGAAACCCGCAGCTTTTGCTCCGCCACCCTGCAGTTCTGCAAGTCTTCGGCGTGCCTGTGCCGGGGGGGTGTGGATGCACTGCTGAGGCCACCTGAACGTCTTCGTACGTCAGGCAGGAAGGAGAGGGACCCCTGAACGCGGCCCTCTTACCTGCCCCCAGCCCCAGGTTGGGAACCTTGAAAAGGGCGACCTTCAGGGTTTGCTCCAAAGGTTATGGGTTAAGCGGGAATAAGGGCCTTCATTTATCACGGGGGGGTTGGGGAGTTGTCTAGCAATCAAGATACCCTGTCAGCATCATGACCTTTGCTTTGTTTTTGTGAACTTCTGCTGCCGGTACCCCAGAGGGTTAGCAGAAATGTAAGGTATGAGCAGATACAGGGCTATGTGCATTATATCGCTGGTGTGGTCATTAACGGCAGAGCCATGTGCTCAAAATATTTACATACAGCTTCTCCTTCCCCTCCCTGCAGTAATTTTAAGGAAGGTGCCACTGACAAAGGATCTTCATAAGCAAGTGGTGCTTTGTTTCCCAGAGACTTCTCCCCGAACTGGGCAGTAGCCCTGTTACCTGCACACCTCCATAACACCCCATTTGGGTAGGGAACTGCACATACTGCAAGCTGCCAGTGTGCAGTTCATTTCATGAAATGCATAACCTGAGATTTTGCCCAAAATTTCATTGCTCGTGAATGCTGCAAATTGGACTGCAACTCGTCACGGGGTTCAGAAGGTGTCAAGGGAGAGGTGTGTAGGTAGCAGAATCGCCTCAGCTTTCATTCCTTGGGAGAGCAGTCTGAAGAAGCATATTTATTCCTCTCACCAAGCAGGATTTACCTGGCCTAAGACTGCAGTGAGGCAAGAATCAGACCTGAATCAATGCAGTGTTAGAGTCTGGTATCTCCCTGCGGAGTAAAAATCCGACAGCTTTATCCCACTGGAAAGCTATCGCCAAGGAATTACGGCGGGGGAGAGGGCTGATTTATTTCGGTAAGATTACTTGCCCCCACCCCACTTTCTGGTAATCACTTCCATGTCCGCACTAAGTGACCTGTGTAACAGCACCGTGTGCCTCTCCCTGGGTTTCTCCGGGCACGCTAGCCAAGCTGGATTTGTGGAGTGCATTTGCAGAACACGGAGGCACACCCCAGCTCGCTTTCCCTGGGTGAATCCAGGTTAACCGGGGCTGCTAGAGAAACGCGATCCATAGGTAGCTGCCCGAACAACCACCCGCTTCCCAGGAATTCACGCTGCCCCTGCAGAAACCCGTCTGGCAGAAACCCGGGAGCGAGGTTACCGGCAGGGCTCCTGCATTTCTGCCACGCAGCAACGCGCAGCCCACCTCCCAGGGATTTGCTGTGCCTGGTTTGTCACATTTCGGGGTGCTTGTGTTGCACATTAGGTGGTGTTCAGCACACGTCTCTTCATTTGAATTCTGCGTCCCCGGCATAATGGCAGCTGGAGCCTGAATAGGTCCTTGAGGTGTCGCTACTGCGACAATAATGCCAATACCGATGATAACAGCAAAGGGGAGATCACAAGTGCAGCTCAAAGTACGTGCTTCTAGCCTCCACACGGATCAATACTCTGACCTTCAAAGTCAAGGCATATTTATCTACTGAAGATCTTTTAAATACCGATTTGGAATTTTAATGCATTTTCATACCGCCCCTCTGCAGCTTTAGCAATTAGCTTTGTGGCACCCGGGCATCCGCCTGGTTTGGCAAGCAGAGGGGTTCAGACCAGCCTCTGTAAGAGGCTTTGGGAAGCTTCTCCCTCTTTCTAAAATGGCTGCTCTGTAGTATACATAGCTCGGAGGGGACAAACAGTGCTAGGTGGCTACAGAGGTGTCTGCAGCGGCCAGTGTGATTCATTAACAGGGGTGTGAGTGGCTGCACAGCTGGCAGAAGGAAAGGCTCAGCCTGTGTGGGACCCTCCTGGTCCCGGAGCACTGTGCCATCCCCAGCCCGAGCCTGCTGAAGCCCCAGCACCTGGCTGTGCATCCTCAGGAGGCACAGAGGCAGCCCTAAGCTGCAGCACACAGCACAGCTGTGTGTGTAAGGCCAGGGAGGGAGCACAGCACGGGGAAAAATCCCCTTCCTGCCATGCAAAACCTGTCCCCCTTCCTCCTCCCTCCCCGTCCTCCCCCCCTTCCCTCATATTTTGGTTTCTCCACATCTGTGCAGAATTTCAGGCACTCGGGGCTCCCAGGAGATAGCGTCATTTTTTGTGTTCAGGACGCTTATTGGGTTTGACAAACGATGATTTATGACAGGGCAACCCGCACGGGGCGCAGTGAGGAATCTCAGCTCCTCGTCACGGCCCGGGAATCTGTTTCGTTCCCGTCTCAGCTCCTCGCCCGCCTCTCGTTGGAGCTCGGAGCAGATCAGATGCGACAGACGCCGGGGATGCGTGGCTTCGCTGAGAGAGGGAGAGGCAGGAACAAAGAGAGCAGAGCCAGGGGCTGATCTCCCGGTGTCTCTCCCTGCAACCCGCAACCACACCTCCAACACCTAGCGGGACACTCACAGAAATAACTTAGCTGAAACTGGCTCGGAAGCCTGGGTCTGAATCCAGCTTCGTTGAATTTTCTGCGCAGTCACGACAGCCTCGATTCAGGTTTCAGGCCTCGTTTGCTGACCTCTGGGCCAGCTGCAGGCTGGATGCAGTTTCTCCAGCTCTGCAGCAGCCCCTCCTTGCTACTGTCCCTGGCTAGTCCACTTCCATGGTGCAAAGACACCCGAGAGTTTTTGCACAAATCCTGCTGGATCCGGCAGGGCCCGTTAAGCCCAGCTTAGCACCAACCTGGCCAGGCCAAGCAGGTGTCTTCCCCCCGTGCTGTGAGCACTGCGAGGCTCTCCTAGCCCCAGCACTGTCGAAAGAAAGCTCACTTCTGGCACAGCCCCGAGCTAATAAACCCTCCCAAACCCAGAGTGCTGGGCCGTGCGATGTGGAGACACTTGCGTGGTCCTGTTGGGAAGCAGCCCAGGGCTGATGCTGCACCAGAGCTAGGCATCCCTGCTGGCCTCCGGCTGGGCTCGTGCAGAAGGGCTGGGTGTCCCTGCATCGCGTTCCCCGTGCACCCCACATTAATGGGGCTTTTCACTCCCTGAGGTCTACCCCAGCCCCTTCTCTTGGGTCAGGGAGACCCGAGGCAGTGCGTGCACCAGTCCTCCCAGTGACAGCAGCAGGCGAGAAGGGAGGGTGGGAAGGTCTGGAGGGAGACACTCCTCTGCTGGCAGGGACCCCAGCGCAGCCAGGGGGAGGCTGGGCAGCACATGGCTGCTCCAGATGGAAGCCATTAGCCAGGAATGTCTGTGATGTGGTCTGGAGCAGTGTAAACAAGAGCCATGAATTATCCAGCACCTTGTAAGCAGGGCTGGAAAGGATCCCCTGCCATCCTCGCCTTCCCTCCCTCTTTTCCTATCTCCCTCCTTCCTTTCACCTCCTTTCCCTCGATTCCCCTCATTACTGTAGACGTTGCTTTATTTCCATGTGCGGCTAAGCAGGGCTGCGCTTTCTTCGGTCCTGCTGCTTTCAACCCGTGATGCAATTCGGGAAGGCTGGAGCTGGAGAGGGGCCAAGGCCTCCCGTACCACCTCGGAGCTACAGCAGCCCTAGGGCGAGCGAGCACCCTCAGCGCCTTGCCGCGTGCATCCACCTCCCCAGACACCCTGCCAGCAGCTCTGGCTGTTCTCCTCGCCTCCTGGATGGTCTGAAGGGCTGACTCCAGGTGAAGGGGGACATCAGCAGCCAGCCGAAGGGCTAAAACAACTCGGTGCTCAGTCATGGGATCTAAAACACAGCTTACAACAGTGCTAACAAAGTACTCTGTCTTCTTCAGGCTCCAAAATTTTGTCTCACAGACTGTCTGAGTGCAAAGACCTGCAGAAAGGGCAGAGGAGACAGTGGTTGGGCAGAAAGCTCCTTTTTCTGGTAGGTAATGGTGGAGTGGCTAAACTGGCCGTACTGGATGCTACTCCCTATTAACTGCTTCTTCTCCAGACAGCAAAATCAAGCCATAGAGTCATGCTTATCTATCCCAGCGATCCCAAGGTGAAGCTCCAGAAGCTATAAATACTGGTATCTCTTCACTTGCTATTGAAATGGAGCTATTTCTGGCAAGGAAGGAGGAAGTTATTTACCAGAGCATAGCAACGCTGCGCAGCCTTTGGGGTAGCGGGATGCTGCATCCAGCCATGTGTGATACGGAAAATTCAGGAAGCAAAGTGAAATTGCTCAATTTGGAGTATAAATTAACACCGCGGTTCTCCAGCAGGGCCACGCGTTCTTTCAGGACCAGGAAGGGAATTTCCATTTTTAAAACACGATGAGTCTCCTAGCTATGCCACGTGCCCCGGCTTGTGGGCTCATGGCCCACCACCTGCTGAACGCCCAGCACCCCATCCTGCAGCATCTCCTCACCTCGCCCTCCTCTGAGCAGGTGCCACCCCTCAGCCAGCCCTGAGTCTGAGCTTTGATGGGGACACTGCCTGCAGTTAGACAGCTTCACAGCAAATGTCACCAGTGATTCCATTTCTAATCCAGTTAGAGCAAATTACGAGTGGTTTTTTTCACTTTAACCAGCCAAATGCAGCTTATCTCTGAGGCGGGGGAGACCTCTCATGCTTCTCAACAAAGACTGTGTAACTCCCTGTCTCTTGTTGGGGTGGATGTCATCTCTCCAGGACGTTGGATGGGGCATGGTGGTCTGTCCCCCCGCAGTGACACACGTCCCAGGAAGCGATGCAGCTTGGTGGCAAAATGGCTTTTGACGGAATCTAATGTGGATGGCAGTACCTCTGCAAGCAGGTGTCACGAGGAATAAGCCCCGGCCAGCTGGACTGGCGCATGAGTTAGACAGCAGCCTAATGTCTGCTCCTCACCACCTCCAGGAGGGTGTCTCTGCTAATAGGGCTTCTTCCTGTCAACAGCCCTTCTCCGTTTCTTGAGCAGTAATGAAGCAAAACTGCTTTGGGGAAAAAAAAATGTAGAGGAGAGCGGGCAACCATCCAGACCTTTCCCAGGGCTCTGGTGAGCACATCTAGAAGGTTGTGCATCTACATCTGCTCCATGGGATAACCCAGCACATGGCTCTTCTGGAAACCCCACAGCCTAACCTTTATTTGTGGGGTTACTGTGTGCACTTTGTGAACCCCTGTCCTGCTGCTCGCTGCAGAGCCAAAGAGTCAGAAGTAACGTTACAATTCTGGTGATTTCTGGGGTTTTGATTAGGATGTACCATTTTATACCAGGATTGAAACTGGATCTGGTAATTAAGTCTGAGCTGTGGAATGGTTTGGATGACCTCTCATCACTAACGATATTTAATGGGAAAGCAGTGATGATATGGTGAACGCAGAGCACAATTAAAACAGGTAGGAGTTTGGTGTTTTAGGGTCACTCCCCTGGTTCAAGAAAATCCCTGCAGTGTGCCCTGCCAGGTGGGTTACCTGGGATCCTCCTGGCTTCTGAGGCTTCACCAGGTGGGCCCTGTCAGGGCTGGACTTCACGGACAGATATTCCCCCTCCATCTGGTAACCCTGTGCTCATGTTTTCCGAAATTTTAAGGACACAGTAGATCATCTTCTGTACCTTTTTACATAATGCAAGCCCTGATTTTTATTCAGCTGGGATACACCCTGTTCATTTTCACTTTCAAAGATAATAAGGATAAAGTATGTCTTTGCACAGTCCTAGTATTTGGAGCTGGAGAAGCCCTAATTGGTCTCATTTCATGTGTCTCCTGGGGACCGGCAGCGGATCGTTTCCTTACAAAGTAAGCGAGAAGTTCTAAATGATTCAAAAGATGGCATTTCCGCTGCTTTCCTGGAAAAAAACACCCTTCTGCATCAAGGTCTGGCTTAGTTTCTCCACTATTCCTAGTGTTAGCCCTGTAAACACCACCATTAAAACCTCTGAAAATGGTTTCACCTCAGTAGTGGCCACCAGCTTCCTTCGCCCAGACTCTTGGCATTTGGTGCGGCTTTTGTGCACCTCCAAATTCACCTCAGTCTGCCTTTCCCATATATTTCTGGGACCCAAATCCTAAACCCAGACCCTTGTGTCCATCACTGCCTCGTTCCTTGGCCGACCCGGCACGTCCTGGCCCTGCTGAGCGCCGTGGTTCAGCGCCCGTGAGGCAGCGAGGAGCCGGCACAGGCCCAGGCCTCGGCCCGGCGGCAGCCAGAGGCTGCTGCCACCCGCTGGGCCCATCGGAGCTGGAGATACGGTCTCCATGGCGACGTGGGCTTCTTGTTTTTCTGGTGAACAGTCGCAAAGAAGAGGCAGAGCACATCTGGAGCTGCAGTATCCCTCTGCCCCCCCCCCCCCCCCCCCCCCCCCAGCCTGATGGAGCCAGCAGGCTGAGGGCCAGGAGACAGGAGAGAGGCGCAGTGCTGCGGGGGGTGCTATTTACCGGTGTGCTACCCTACTAATGTCTCACGAAGGGCTTCACAATGGGAGTACCTAAACCTCATCAGCCTATGTTCTCTGCCTGCTATATGCCTTGGTGAACATTAAAACGACAAATTTTTCTGTCCCTCATTTGTAAAGCCAGAGTTTTTACGTGTCCCTAGCTCAGCTGCAAATCTGAGAGGGAACAGAGCGATCACCTCACCCTTTCTGGTCAGTGCTTTGAAGAGGTTCTTTATGTATGTCACAGTTTTATTTTTCAGTGTCTAGAGCTAGCAGCAAGTGCCTTGCTGCCGTTGCTCATTAAGCACTAAAGCCTCTCGTTGCAGCACTTCGGGTTTATGAGATACCGTGTAGGAGAGCTGCTTCTGCCATGGGGCTGTACATAACACATTCTGGGCTCTACTTGCTTTCTTTAGCTTCTTTCATTCCTCCCAGCATCTTCTGTCAGGTAATTGTTGGCTCTGCTCTCGGAAAGCAGAGCAGATGATGCTGTTCCTGCTCCGTCCCGTTCCAGCTGTTGCACGCAGCCATTTCAGCCGACAGTTTACAAAGGAGGTGATACTGGCTGCAGGCATCCGTCGCAGGAAGAGGCAGAGGGATCAGGCTGCATGCCATCAACCTCTAACTTCAGCAGGCGGGATGTGGGAAAAAGCAAAGCCCAACCCCAGCCAAATAAAGCTGGCCTGCAAAAGACCTTCATTCCTGAGGAATTTTTGAATTAAATACTGGCTAGAGCCGGCCAGATTCCATTGAAAATGACTATGTCAACTGGTTTTAAATAACAGTCTTTCATGTATATGTTTTTTATGTTGCTTCCCATTGTCTGTTGATTTCCCTGTAGACACTGGGAAATTAAATCTTTTGCTCAACACATTTTTGTTCCTTCTTGCTTGGCAAACGCAACGTCCTGAGCTGGACTTGGAGCACGCTGGCTGGCCGGGCACCGCTCCCAGCCGGCGGCCCGAGCGGTCGGCAGGAGGAGATGGCACCTGGCCTTCCTGGGCATCCCACACCACCGGTGCCTCTCTCACTTTTTTGGGATGCCCACGGCTGGTTGCTGCAGCAGCCCATGGCACCTCTCCTGCTGTGCTAGTGGGACTGCTGGGGGGAGCCCTGCCGTGCTTCCCGGCAGGCGGACCGGTCCTGACTTCACCACACTTACTTTGTAAACAGAGGGTCATTGCTTAGCCTGCTCCTAAAAAATGCCATCTCCAGTGTGCACCGGTAGCTACAGACTGCAGAAGTGTTTTGGTAACTTACCTACTTCAAGCACTGGGCCAGGAAATGAGAATTAGTCCCTCCTGGGGACACAGTGCCCTTATTACACTGTTAAAAGAACTCAAATTTCTTTTTTAAAAAAAAAAAAAAAATAACAACTAAAGCCACCTGAATCCCTCTGTCTGGAAGAAAGCCTGACAGAGACTTGGACAGGGTAGCTGCAGTATTCCTTGAAATTACTGAAAGCAAATGGTAATGAGGAGCAGCTGGAAGGAACGAAACCTTCCACATGGCTCTATGTGCCATCCATACTGACCCAGATTGTATGGCTGTGGCCAGAAAGTAAAAACAGATCCCTTACAAGCCCCCTGCATTCTGTACAGTTGTTACACTGGGGATTTATTTTTAATGGTACTCAGAAGTGCCACGAGAAGCACAAAAGGCTGCCTCTATACAGCGAGTCTGTTGCTATTGATGTTACTGCAGCACTTAAGAGACCTGGAGCAGACTCCTCCTGCTCCCGGAGCAGACTTCTCAGGGTCACTAGCACATGATGCTGCTGTTAAGCCATTTCTGTGATACTGGAGGCCTTGAATATGGTTGGTTGTCTTCTGTCTGTGTCACTGCTTTGATATGTAACATTAGGTGAGCAGCACGTCCCCCTAGATGTGGCTGGCAAAGCTAAAATCATCTTCCTCAGCTCAGCTTGGGATGGGAGCGTCTACAGGGCAAATCTGAAGCCCCCCTGCAGCCCAGCCCAGCCTCTGGTTAGCAGTCTTGGCCACGGACCAACTTCACTTGGTGAAAGCACCGCAGTTGTGACCTACTGTTTGAGCTGATGATTCATTTCAGCAACTTGGACTGAAGTGAGCAAGAGGGGAGGAAAGAGCCAGAGCCCATCCCACCACCCACACCAGAAGCAGGGCAGCTGGGGTCAGCTACAGCAGCCCCAGCCCCAGGCACTGGGCACCTCCATGGGGACAGGGATGGTGACGAAACAAGGGCAAGGCTGTGGGAGCTGGAGACCAGCGTCCTACAGCATTGCTGGGGCAGAGACTGATGGCCCTGGGGGCTGAAATGGGGTTCTGGGCCATGGGCAGGGTGGGGGGATTCCCAGGTGAGGGATCAGGGCCCCAACAGTCAGGACGAAAGCACCACGAGCCATTTATAACCTCATCAGGATCCTTTGCCTGGTGTGGGGGTGTCAAGTGCCTGAGACTGGAGCTGGGTTCACTGACAATGCTCCCACTCTTCCTTTATGCTGAGTGAGTTTGGTCTGACTTAGCTGATTGCATTTAAATCTTTTATGCACCAGCTTTGTGTAACTTCTTTGTAAATCCAGAAGGAATTTAGCCTCTTCTAAGTGATTGCCATCCAGACCCAAAACGTGCTGCTGGCACCCTTCCAGCGGAGAGATCCACTGGTGATGCCTGGGTAGCACGAGCAGTATCATCCAGAGATGTTCAAATTAGACAGGAGAGCCAATTTGGGTCAGAAAGAAATGTACCAATGCCGGGTGCGTGCATTTAAAAGTGAGGGTAAGTAGTCCAGTGAGAGAGCTACATGAATGCAGCTATATTGCTTTGGGTACTAAGGCTGATTTAGATGCCTCTTAACTGCACGATACGGCGAACGTCCCTCAGAGGCTTCAGTTTACTCTCCTGGCTGCATACCCCCGTAGGGTGCTGTAAAGTGCTTCTGGCACAGAAGAAATATTCCCTTCTGAGTCACCCCTTTCACTTCCACAGGGCCACAACCTTGAGCCCTGCGTGGGGACACCGGGGACTAGCGCAGACTTTTCAGCAGCAGCCCCCCAGTGAATCATTCCTGTGGAAATAGCCAGAAATTGCGTGTGACATTTGCAGAGCTTCAGAAGATGCATCCTGAACTATATTGGGCATGCACAGATCTGAGTTTGCCACGCTCTTCTGCCCGGGGTGCCATGTCTGTGAAACTGGGCAGCCTCTTGTTTTGACTGGAGAAGGCTTAGCCAGCTGAAAACTAAAAATTCCAAAATTTAACTGTCAGTATTAAAAAATATATATATATGTATAAAAAAGTAACTGCTAGTAGAAGAATATAAAAAATGGAGCATGTCAGTAAAATATTTTGGCATTTCATTGGTACAAATACCCAGACTCCCTAAGCACTTTCAATACATAACGTAGATTTACTGCCTTTTTGAGATGGCTGAAGTGGTAGATTCTTTAAAGCTTGACATGACTGACCATAAGCATGAATTGTACAAATCCAGAGTTACAATTTTACAGCCTGTGTGAACACTTTTAGCCATGTGCTTTTGAGATTTATTGAGGTTCTCAATGTTTGAAGTGCTTTTGTGAAGAAAATTAGAATGTCAGTTAAAAATGTGAAAATGACCCATAAATCCTCGTTGGTTTTGGGAGGTCGAAGGAAAAAACCTGGTGGTTTGTATCTGAAAGAAAGGAAGAAAGGAAGAAAGGAAGAAAGGAGGAAAGGAAGAAAGGAAAAAAGGAAGAAAGGAAGAAAGGAAAAAAGGAGGAAAGGGAGAAAGGAGAAAAGGAAGAAAGGAAGAAAGAAAAAAGCCCCCCTCAAAGGAAGATTATTTTTCCCCTCATCTTCTCTCCTGTTTTTTAAAGTTGATTCACGTGATGAAGCTTACCAGGCCAAGAAGTTGAGACCTGGAGGATGAAAAATGCCTACGCTTCATGCAGCCAGGAAAATGCAAGTAGCAGCAGGACAGGCTTCCCGTGCGCGCTGCTCCCCAGCCAGGGCATTGTGGCTTTCATTCATGCAGTGCTCAGCTTCCTAGGCTGCTACCTGAAAATAGCCAGCAGCTGGATGGAAACCCTGCAGCTGATGGCAAGAGCCACGGTGTGTCACGAAGACCTGAACCAGTGGCTTAAATCGAAGCCACGTCTACGTCCTTCCAGTGCAAGGAGCCGTATTTCAGACCTGACTCAGCTCATCACTTCCCACCCTCTTTGTCTCGGATTCCTGCTGAGGCTGACTGCAGTATTATGCAAACAGCAAGACAAGGCGTTTCGTGTTGTATTTCTGATATGTGAGGGAAAGCAAAGAATGAGAAATGTCAGGAGTAAAGCCAGCCTTAGGAGATATCCTCTTCCCAGACAAAAGAGATTTGGAACTACAACCACCTTTATTTTAATGCTTTTCTGAATAAAACCTCTGAATCTCTTGATGCACGGGCCATCACTAATGTGATCAAATCATATTCAGTCTGTCTCTGGATTTCTAAAGCACCTATCACTGTCGTAGCTGGGTGACAGATTACGAGAATTAGAAGAGACATCACTGCGGTTCCATTTATACCCTATTCTCTGTCCCCCCTAAGGCATTTTGAGATAGATTCTCTGGTCTCTGCTAAATTTGCTTTGCAGTGCTTATGGAGCATAGAGAGAACTCAAACAGGCAGGAGATTCCCACAGGAAAACTCCCCCAATACAAGGGAGATTTGTGCCACTTGTATAGCTGCCTCGTCTCTGCAGGCTGTCCCTCATCCCTCTTCTCCCAGCAGGAACAGGATGAAACAAAGCGCTATATTACAACACATCTTTCTCTGGTATAAGGTCCATTACCTTGTTTATGCTGCTGGTGTGAACCAGAGCCTGTGATTTATTGTTACAGCTTCCAGTTGGATAAGGCGGATAGGATTTGGACGTCTGCCCCTCTGGCATGCCTTAGTCAAGGGTCAAGGTCTCCCACTCTGGCTGTTTTGCAGGACAGCCACGGGGAAAGACACCCACTGCCTGTGTGACACCGGCTTTACAGGGAAGGATTCCTGTGTGCAGGGCACCAATACAGGTCTCAGCCCAAGGTCAGGCCGAGCTGTTATTCCACCGGAGAACATGACAAGACGTTCCCATGGCTGCTTTTCCTGGCTCATGAAATCTTCTTGCCTCTGAGGATGGCAGAAGAGACCTGTGGGCTTCCCAGCCTCAACCTGCTTGCAGCGAAACCAATCATCAATTCTTTTCTTCTTTTCCCTTGTGTATGGCTTCACTCAAACCGATCACAGACTCTTCCAGACTGTTGTTGATATTCTCCTCCTGCCCCCACAACCCTCCCTAAGTGAAGCCAGCCTGCATGGCCATCGGAGACGGGTTAGTTTCAGGCCCCAGCTTGATCTGGATTGATAATCTGCCCCAAATACAATGAAGATTTGGTTTAAATTTCCCAGGTTTATTAATCTTCTAGTTCTTCCCCACCTTACTGGCTTTGGTTAGCCAAAACTCCTGCACTTGGAGCAGCCCGCAGAACCTCGGGGCATTCCCCTGGGCTTCTGGTCCAGCTCCTTGCTTGCCCAGGCAGCCATATCCTACAATCATTGCAGTAAATGTGTCTGACTCTTAAAGTCAGCATGGTTTTTGGCCTCCCTAAACCCATTGGGAGGCCTTCACAGAGCTTCAGTGCTCTGAGCACTAGAAACCTGACAATCCTCAGCCTAAATGTATGCATGGCTAGTTTACACCCATTTGTTCCTATGCCAGCATTGTCCTTTATCTTTAAATAGCTCTTTCCTCCTCCCCATGTGTTCACCCCCTGAAGTATTTATTTATAGATAGCAATTACATCCCCCTTTGCTAGGCTAAACAAGCCAGGCTCCTTCGTTAATTAAGCTCTGGTGAATGATGCAAGGCCAAGCATCATGGATGCCCCAAATCTGCCTCAGTCAGGGCTGCGCGAACAGATCGGCGGGAGCCAAAAGGGACACGCCTAATTTTACAGGAGCTGATTCGAACTGCCCTCCTACTTCATGCGAGGCTTCTTAGTTCAAGCTGCGATCAAGGCCTCGCTGGCTCGTCCTCCGTTTTGTCTTTAAGGTAAGGCAGGTGTGGGGCTGCCTTTGGTGCATCCCACTTGACATCCCCAAGCAGCTGGGTAGCCCGTACTACATTAACATCACATCGAGCTTTATTTTTAAAGCAGAATTAAGATGTGGAAAAATTGGGAACCTCGGTTGCTTGCTTGTTCAAAACACGCCCAGACAGAAACAGAGGAAATGTGTGAGAGGCAACAGTCCTGCATCAGCTCCGGGAGATGGGCTGGAGGAGTTAACGGGGCTTTTCCATCCCCAGCCCGTAGCACTGCTGCAATTCATCACTTCTATGGCGCCATAAATTAGGTGGCACTCTGCAAACACAGAGGCAGTTCTTGCTTCCCCGAAATCTATAGCAGGACTCTCAGGATGGGGTGCCTGGCTGAGGCCCGCTCTTCCCCAGAAAGGCTTCCACTGTGAATACCATGCCTACGGGACTGCGACAATGCTGTGCCATTGTCCCCTTTGGAGTGGGAGTAAAAAGGCTGGGGAAGGCAGAGAGCTTTTTTCCCAACTCCCCCATATCACAGCTGGACTTCTTGTCTCTCCGTGGCCTGTTTTAGCATTGCCCGGATGGAGAACAGGCTGCTTGGGGCTTTGATTCAGCCTGGCTGTCCTCCAGCAATATCCACAGTGCTCCCTCCCCTCCCATATGCTCTCCAT